>NC_090440.1:369971703-371244203 GCF_031143425.1 Pleurodeles waltl | reverse complement strand
AGACAATGCAGGGTGGTAGGAATTTTGTGGATTCCCAAAGGTTCCATCACAAAATGTGGGAAATGTGTAATTTCCAGCAAAGTTGGAGTTTTGCAGGGCATTGTGGGTAAGAAAATGGTGTGGGGTGCATGTGAAGCTCATCACCCTGGACTCACCCAGACGTTTAGTTTTCAGATGTGTCTAAGTCTTGTGGATTTTTCTACATGGTAGTGTCCAAAAAGTGCAACCCTCACCATTCCAAGTGGGAAGATTTGAGAGTTAGCCAAGCTCTCATGGCCCAAATGTAAAACCAAAACCCCCAAAAATCAAAAGTCCTCTTGCTTGCCATGGGATACGATGTTTTAGTGTGCAGGGGGAGAGCTGAAAGACTGTTACCCCCTTCATTTGGGGTGGGGACATAACCATGCCCATACTAGTTGGTAGCCACCACCACACTATTTTTTGTATTATTCCCTACCATCTAGTAGACTTTCTGCCCGCCCCCCGGGTGTGGATCAGGGGTAATTGTACTATCTGCCCACTGGTGGGCAGAACAACTTTGGCCCTATTTATTTGGGGTGAGGGTATGGCCATACCCCCACCCTCTTATTTTGAAAACAAAATCATCCCTGGTCTCTGGTGGGCTTTCTGCCCCCCTTTGGGGGCAGAAAGGTTATCCAAAAATAGGCCGATCTGCCTCCCAGGGTGGCAGACATGACCAACAGTAATGTGGCCCCCTGGGGAGCGACCCTTGCCCAATGGGCTGTCCCCCCAAACAAAACACACACATACACATACTCCAATCCCTGGTGCCTAAGTGGTTTCTGCCCCCATGGGGGAAGATCCGCCTAATAGAAGTAGGCTGATCTGACCCCAAGGGAAATGGCCTAAAAACAATTTGCCCCCCCCCGGGGAACAACTCTTGCCTAAGGGGTCACTCCCCTTATCAATATAAATTAAAAAAAAAACCTGGTGTCTAGTGGCTTCTTGCTGCAGAAATGCACAGAGAGACATGAAAAGGAAAGCAAACGCCTTTTCATGCCTCTCTGCCTCCCTTGCCCCCGTACAGGGGAGAAACTAATCAGTTTCTCCTCGGGTCACTCTGGAAGCATTGCTTCCACCCCAACAGGAGTTTACCTCTGATGCCAACGCATGCTGACCTCATCAGACATCACTGAGAGGGCGGGGGAGTTGGGGCTGGAATGGGAAGCAATTCCCCTTCCAGCCCTGCCCTGGGGGGATAAGGGGAGTCCCTCGGGCGCCACCAGGCATAATCATTAGGTCAATGGCGGGGAAGGGGTTAATAATTGTGTGTACTTGGGTATATTTATAAATGGGCTGTCTATGAAAGAAGATATAATTAGTTACCTGTTTTACTGGAATATAAAGGTCCTTTAACCTGTGTAAAAAAGTCAAAGAACAAAAAAGATAAATGGCACTTAAAGTTTCATATTATTGACTTATTTATTAAAACTTCACAATCTGTAATACAAATAATATTGTTAATTACAAGACAGAAGAAAGATATATTACTGTGTAGCAGTTACAAATAAAATTTAAGCATATCATGTTCCCTTGTCCACTGTTCTTAGCCGGTATACTTTTGCACTATAAACATAGTGCATATAGATACTCATCCTTGAACAGTGGGGGGAAAAACAGCATATGGACTGTAAAATAAAACATAAGTACATAGCACATTATTTCAAATTACCATTACTGTGTATAACTCACTACAAATTATCAAACACTTTTAGCTATACTTGTTAAATAAGCTAAAGTATATCATAGCTTAGAATATAATTAATGTGTGTGAATCATAGTACTAGGTCAAAAGTTGCATAAAGACATCACCCTTGATAAGCCTCATTGTTGAGTAGCCATTTTAGCTATCATTTTAGACACATTATTTTAGCAAACTAGGCCTGCCGCTGTGCACTTTAACCTAGATATGTTTTATTCATATTGTTTTAACAATAGTCACACTTGCTGTCTTGTTTTATTTTCTCCATTTAGCTGTTCTTCGCCTAGGCCAGCACTGCATTCTTAAACTTGACATTTCTTTCACTCTGTGCGTTTCTGAAGGCTGTAGTAAAATAGATTGCCGGCAAAAGTGGTACGCTTTGTCTATAATGCTCACAGAAACATGCACACTCTTAAGTGGGGATCCTTTCTTGGACCATCAGCTGTTTTATTCTAAAAACACTACTTTGACCCATGTATTTTAGATGGAGATTCCAGCCAGATGACCACGACTGTATGCTGATTGCTGAGTGCTTCGCTGCAGCTATTTATGTATTATACAGGCCCCTTGCTCAGGTATGAGGGATGATGTCTTCCACAGGGGAACCTGAAGAGCAGAATTAGAGCTTAACATGCTTTGCTCTAACATAGACTAGATAGGAACTATTCTTAACGTCCTTTGTGACAATATGTCACAATTTTAATCCTGTTGTGCTTCATTGTCCTAGTTATTGCAATACATGCTTTATTATCTAAGATGCAGTTACTTCAATAAAACCTTATTAAACTATACTGTGCCTCTAATTGTCCTTGCATATATGAGACTTATATAACTGAGAGAAACGGATGAGATCTGAGTGACCACGATTTCCCTGAGTCATTTGTGTCATGTGCCCGGTTGCCCAATCATCCCTGCTCTTGGGTGGAGATGAGGCACTGCTATTTAGGCGTAACAAAACCCAGATTTGGGTTCAGACTCAGCCCCCACAGTATGAGTGATTCTGCCACCTGAATCCAGTAGTCTCATTAGGATAATGAGAACCTACGCAACTTGGCGCTGACAATGTTTGGTCAGGCACTAATTTTTGGGTTCTCCTGAGTATCTCTGTCTCACTACATGCAAAGTCACCTCAGTACTATTTATGGAGACCTCCATGGTATTGAGGATTTTCCTCGTCAGCTAAGTAGGGATTATCTAACTGATGCTGTAGGTTGTTCAAACTTGAACTCCAAAAGGATAATCCCCATTTGATGTGCTCATCTCTGAACAAAACTTTAACATTCATCATAGTGAACCTGCAACGGGTAGCAATTGCAGTCAATATGCGACCACCCCTTACTGCACATTTATTGGCACATGGCCTAACGGCCCAGGGGGGTCAAGTTACATTTGTTGTTGAGGCTCATTAAGGCTATAGAACAGAAATTTTCTATTCAGGGGTCACATTTCCAGCAGCTGATGGGAACACAAATATATTTCAACACTATACACCTGCAAATATACCTGCACAATATAGAGCATATGCATATCTCGAAATACCTTTATCTTATCAAGAACATAATAATTGGCTTGATGGCGCCCTCCCACATACAATCCTACACGTTAGGTTAGGTCTTCTAAGTAATGATGGTCCTTTTTTGTTTTTTTTGGCCACATATACACTGCACCCTAAAGCAGAAACTTTTACGGTAGCTGAAGTCCACCACTTATTTGCTGAGCTTACAGAAAATATAAATGATTAGTACAGTTTGTAATGCAATTGTTAAATACAAACCCAGCACATGCTGCCCGGTGCAATCACATGCAGTAACACCAGGAATTAATCCTGCGACTGTATATTTGATCATGGGTAGAGTAGCCGACAAACGAGAAGAGATTCCGTTTTGTTAGCTAAAAAAATAAATGCACTGGAAGCAGTATTTCCCCATATGGGACCTCATGATAAGCATAGAATATTAGCTATGTGCTTTCCATTTGGTATGGTTCCCACAGTAGATAACTGCAATACTTGGGGCACGGTATTTTCCACGCTCTATACTACCGCACACAGCACACCGACACTTGCCAATCTACCAGAAATGTTAAAACAAAAGCAAGATGAATACGGGGTTGCCCTGGCCCTTAACTTGGGGATGCAACTCATGGGCAGTTTTGCCACTGTATCTTCAATTTTATTAAGTAACCTTAAAGGGGAAGCAGTTGCACTAGCAGTGCACATGCGGCTCCGGGGCGTTCATCCACAGGATCAAGAACGTGAGTTGTGAGAGATTATCGCAGAGACCTATTCTAGTATTGGTCGAGATAGTCTGGGAGCCAGACCCACAAAACCACAGTTTCAGGGTAAATCTAATAAAGATACTACCAAGCAAGCTCCTTAGGATTCTAAAAAACGCTGGGATAAAAAACAACATACACCTAAAAAAGAAAGGGGAGAATCTCCTCAGAATACATATTGGCCCTCATTACAACATTGGCGGTAAAAGCCACTTACCGCCGTGCAGAAGACCGCCAACACACCGCCGTGGAATTCTGCCACGGTCATTATGACCCACAGCCCAGAGTCCACCAAAATCCAGACACCCACACAAGTCCGCCACACCAAAGGTCAGTGATAAACTGGCGAAAACAAAACCTCCACTGTCACGCCAACAGGAATACGCTCACACTATCACGATCCATGAATCCATGCGGTGGTCTTTGAACCGCAGTATTCCATTGGCGGTACACACCGCCACGCTCAAAATACACACACATTTACAAAACACAGGCACATTGGACAATTCCAAATACACACACCTGATACACATACACACACCACTCCCACACATCCAATACAATATGAAACACACACCCACATCACCCACAAACCCCTACGACCAAAAATTGAGAACAAAACACAGAGAGAGACACTACAATCCACAAACAAGCATCCACAGGCACACAACACCATCACCCACATAACATCCATGCACCTCACACAACACACCACTAAATATCACCCCACATATCACAACACACACCACCCCACACATCACCCACACCACCCCATGGCACGGCAGAGACACCCCAGGTTCTCTGAAGAGGAGCTCAGGGTCATGGTGGAGGAAATCATCCGGGTAGAGCCACAGCTATTCGGATCACAGGTGCAGCACACCTCCATAGCTAGGAAGATGGAGCTATGGCGAAGAATAGTGGACACGGTCAACGCAGTGGGACAGCACCCAAGAAATAGGGATAACATCAGGAAAAGGTGGAACGACCTACGGGGGAAGGTGCGTTCCGTGGTATCCAGACACCACCTTGCGGTACAGAGGACTGGCGGGGGACCCCCACCTCCTCCTCCACAACTAACAACATGGGAGGAGCAAGTCTTGGCAATTCTGCATCCTGAGGGCCTCGAAGGAGTAGCTGGAGGAATGGACTCTGGTAAGTAAAACTTTAACTACTATATCCCCCACCCTACCTGCATGCCATCACATACCCCCACCCTCACCCTCACCCCATCACTCCTACTCCTCACAAATGTCCCAATATCACAAACCACACATCCCAACACCAAGCCCTGCATGCAACACCAAAGCATGGACACACATCACCAATGCATGGCCACTGCACACACCCATACACCCTCCTAAACCATCATCACACAAGGTCCCACACAGGAATGCAAGCACTGGGGTACACGGTCACCCACCCATTGCACACCATGGCAAATACAGATGCAATAATCATGCTTTTACACCCCTGCAGGACCCCTACCCAACATCACCGCACAGGAGGGTCCAGACATGTCCACACCAGCAACAGAAGAGGCCCACAGTGATGACAGCAGCTCTGTCCAACTGGATCTAGATGACCAGCCCGGCCCATCTGGGACCTCAGGACAGTCGGTTCCCCTCACACAGTCACAGGCCACCACAGAGCTTCGCCCTCTGGAAACACCAGCACAGCACCCACCCAGCCGGCCCATATCTCTGTCTCCAGGACACGTCAATCAGCAGTGTGTCCACCACTACAGGGAACCCAGGCTAACCCACCACCCCAACAACAACAGGGACCTGGGGCCAGTGGTAGTGGGCACACCGTTCAGGGGACAGAGGCCCAGGAACACAGGGGAACTGGGAGGGCTGCTATGCGACAGGGGGAGGACAGGCCCAGGGAACCCACTCTCCACGAGGCCCTCTCCAACATCAAGGGAGCATACCACCATTCCCAGGAGACGATGGCAACGGTACTGGCCAAGTTTCAGGAGACTCAGCGGCTGCAGGAGGAACAGTATTTGGGCTTCAGGGAGGAACTCAGATCCATCAATTCCACCCTGGGCACCATCGTAGGGGTGCTGAAGGAAGTCCTCAACACCAGGAGGGACACTGTGGCACAACAAGGGGCCCCTGACACTAGCCTGGACGATGAACTGCCCACCACCTCCGCCGGCTAGTGGACAGGAGGCACCGCCACACGACCACCACACCAGCACCCCACCCCCTGCAGAGGGAGAACCACCCTGCAAACTGTCCCTGAGATCCAGGACAAAGACAGAGAACAATGCCAAGACCCCCGCCAAGAAATGAGACCGCCCTGAATGTCATCCTTTTGTCCCACCTTGTCACCCTGTCCATCCTCAAACTGCCCCAGCTCCACTTCCTATGCCCCTTTGGACAATGCACCAGTGAAACAAATAGTCTGGACTCTCAAATGGACAGTCCTCCACCATCACCCCTCACCATTCTACAGCATTCTCCAATATTGAGCACTAAAATAAACACCCTTAAAGCACAAAACAATCTGGAGTCTGTGATTTCAAAATAGTGTATTAGCAATTACAGTGACAAAATGCTCTTTCAATTGTAATGTCAACATACCTATGTCACACAGCTCTAGTCCATGAGGAAACAAAGCAGATGTCACACATTGGGACCCACATCTGTGAAATCGTAAGGGAAAGTGAAAACTCAGTGACCATACACTGGGTGAAAAGGACAGACAGTAGAGAGGAAGTAGTGTTAACTTACATGTAGTAGGCAGGTTTGTCTTCTTACCTGTGTCTCACTGGAAGTATTGCAGGATAACCGAGTTCCTGTTGTCCTCTTCTTCTGCTTCCTCGTCTTCACTGTCCACAGGCTTCACAGCTGCCACAACACCTCCATCTGGACCATCCTCCTGCAGAAAAGGCATCTGTTGTCGCAAAGCTAAGTTGTGAAGCATACTGCAGGCCACAATGATCTGTCACACCTTCTTTGGTGAGTAGAATAGGGAACCACCTGTCATATGGAGGCACTGGAACCTGGCCTTCAGGAGGCCGAAGGTCCGCTCTATACTCCTCCTAGTTCACCCATGGGCCTTATTGTAGCGTTCCTCTGCCCTTGTCCTGGGATTCCTCACTGGGGTCAGTAGCCATGACAGGTTGGGGTAACCAGAGTCACCTGAAAAAGGCGAGGGACAACTGTTAGACACACACTAACCTGTAGGGATATCCCCAGACCCAGACAACCATTCCCACTGACTTGCTTCCAGGTGCTCACCTAATAGCCACACACGGTGCCTCTGGAGTTGACCCATCACATAAGGGATGCTGCTATTCCGCAGGATGTAAGCGTCATGCACTGAGCCACGGAATTTGGCATTGACATGGGAGATGTACTGGTCTGCCAAACACACCATCTGCACATTCATCGAATGATAACTCTTCTGGTTTCTGTACACCTGTTCACTCCTGCAGAGGGAGACCAAGGCCACATGTGTCCCATCAATGGCACCTATGATGTTGGGGATATGTCCCAGGGCATAGAAGTCACCTTTCACTGTAGGTAAATCCTCCACCTGAGGGAAAACGATGTAGCTCCGCATGTGTTTCAGCAGGGCAGACAACATCCCTGATGCTATGGCCACTGTTGTTTGAAAAGACCCACTTGCACGGAAATGGAGTACTGACAGAACCTGCACTTGAGGGGGATTCCTGTGGGATGGCGGATAGCTGACATCAGGTCTGGCTCCAACTGGGCACACAGTTCCAGGATTGTGGCACGATCAAGCCAGTAGGTGATGATTACATGTCTTTCCTCCATTGTCGACAGGTCCACCAGGGGTCTGTACACCGGAGGATGCCGCCATCTCCTCACATGTCCCAGCGGACGGTGCCTATGAAGGACAACAGCGAGCACAGAGTCAACCAACTCAGAGGTATGTACACACAGTTTACACAGAACACGATTCATAATCCGAAATTAGCATGTATGAGTGTTGAGGCAAGGCCTAGGTATGTGTGACACAGTTAAAAATAGAGCCACATGGGCCCCTGAAATGGCGGCTGCCTGACCTGTATAATGGGACAGGGGGATATGAGGTAACTGCGCTGGCGTTGTCCACCGTCGCGGTAGGCGGTCGAAGACCGCGGCGCAATTCTGCATTGGTTAACATTGGACCCTATAGGTCCCAGGAGCCAATGACGATGTACGCCGGCGGTGACGGTACGCACCGCCATGGACGTGACCGCCATTTTCTATCTGTTCAATCACTCGATACCTGATCTTCGACAGGAGAGGACCTACACTGCAAGTGCTGCTGTGACCTCAGTCTGGAAGAGACAATGGCTACAGTGTCTGGGAAAGGGCCCCTGCCTTCACCACAGAGGAGTTGGAGAAACTAGTGAATGGGGTCCTCCCCCAGTACACGCTACTCTACAGTCCTCTAGAGAAACAGGTAAGTACACTGTGAGCATGCTGTATGGGCAATGCCTGTGTGGAGTGGGGTGGATGAAAGATGGGGGGGAGAGAATGAGGCATGCATGAAACGACGGTGAGTGCACGTGCCACATGGCAATGGTAGGGATGCGGGCCAATGACTGTGACGGTACAGTTGGTAATAACTTCTCTTTTTCCCCTGTACAATTCCTGTAGGTCAGCGCCCACCAGAAGAAGGATATTTGGCGTGCCATCGCCAAGGACGTCCGGACCCTGGGGGTCTATCACAGATGGAGCACCCACTGCCGTAAGAGATGGGAGCACATTCGCCGCTGGAGCAAGAAGACGGCGGAGGCCCAACTGGGGATGGCCTCCCAACTTGGGAGGGGTGCCCTTCGCACCATGACCCCCCTGATGTTCAGGATCCTGGCGGTGGCGTACCCGGAGTTGGATGGGCACTTGAGGGCATAACAGCAGCAAGAAGGGGGTGAGTACACTCTCATTATGCTGATTCAGCGCGCAGTGGAGGTGTCTGGGTGGGGGAGGTGGGCTGTGGTTTCCCCTAGGCCAGGGCGAGTGTGCTAGTTAGGTCCCCTTTTTTAGGCAGGACCTGTGGCACCCCATCCCACCTGGATACAGTGCCAACTACACCTAGTCAGGCTCCTGTGACATCCATGTGTGCAGATGTCGGCCATAGCCTTGTAGGCCATGTCCCAGGGATTGCATAGTGGACCCCAAGTGGGCAGCGCAGTGCTGGGGGCTTCTGTGTCTGTCGTGTCCGCCAACTGTAGCGATAATGCATGCACTCAACATGTCTTTCTTCTGTCACCCCCCTTTCCCTTTTTGTGGTGTCCCTGTTTTTGTGTGCATTAGCATCATCAGGCAGAGGAACAGTGGCACTGGAGCAGGAGGGAGCTGCATCCCACATAGCCCTGGAGGGCGACACTACAGAGTCTGATTTCACCAGTGGGACGGAGGGCGAGGGGAGCTCCACGGCGGGGACAGGAGCTGACACCAGTGACACAAATTCGTCCTCTGATGGGAGCTCCCTTGTGGTTGCGGGCCCATCTGTGCCCCCCCCATCTACAGGTACAGCCACCACCCCCCCTTCCAGCACCGCCCTCCCAGCAGCCCCTCAGCCTTTGCCCCGTGCCCACTCACCCAGGAGGGTGGGCATCTCCTTCGCCCCAGACACCTCAGGCCCTGCCCCAGTCACCTCTGCTGCCCTAAGTGAGGAGGCCATTGACCTCCTCAGGTCCCTCACTGTTGGGCAGTCTACCATTTTGAATGCCATCCAGGGTGTATAGAGGCAGTTGCAACAAACCAATGCATTCCTGGAGGGCATTCATTCTGGTCAGGCAGCCCTTCAGCAAGCTTTTCAGACTCTGGCCTCAGCACTGATGGCTGCCATTGTCCCTGTCTCTAGCCTCCCCCCTCCAACTTCCTCCACCCAGACCCACAACCCTGTACCTCAGCCTACCCCAAGCACACCATCAGACCAGCATGCACACACCCCAACACACAAAGGAAGCTCAGGCAAACATACGCACCACACATCCTACAGGCAACATCCACTGCCTCCACTGTGTCCCCTCCTCCTCCTCTCTCTCCTCCCTCCCAGTCTCCTCTCCACTCACACCTGCATGCACTACATCTGCAGCCACTACTTCCATCACCAGCAAACACACCACCACACCCCGCTCACGTGCAGTCACCACCCCCACTACCATTCACACATCCCCTGTGTCCTCTCCCAGTGTGTCTGTGACGCCACCTCCCAAGGTTCACAAATGTAGGCACACACCCACCCAACAGCCATCCACCTCACGACAGCCTCCAGCGGATGCACCTTCACCCAAAGTCACCAAACGTACACATCCTACAACCACAACCTCTTCCTCCACTCCCAAACCACCTCCAGCTACCCGTCCCAGTGTTCCCAAGAAACCTTTCCTGTCCACCCTTGACCTCTTTTCCTCACCTCCCCCACCCCGTCAGTCTCCTAGGGCCCGACTCTCCAGGTTCCAACCTAGCACCTCAGCCACGACATCGGCGGGATCAGTGGTGCCAGTAGTCACTGGATTCTGGAGTGCACCAGGCAGCAGGGCAGCCAGTGTGGCAAGGAGCCACAGCACGGACACTCCCCCACCTGTCAAGCATCAAAAGTTGGCCAGTGCCCGGCAGAAGAGGGGGAAGACACCAGCCACCAAAGCCGCTCCCAGGGGTACAGATAGGAGTGTGGAGTCAGCTGTGACACATTCCAAGGTGGGGAAGGGGCACAAGAAAACCATCAAGTCTGGGAAGATCGGCACGGCGGAGAAGACCGCCATCATCCACGCTGGCCAGGAGGTGACCGCCATCATCCACGCTGGCCAGGAGGTGACCGCCATCAGCCCCGCTGCCCAGGAGGTGACCGCCATCAGCCCTGCTGCCAAGGAGGCGACCGCCATCAGCCCTGCTGCCCAGGAGGCGACCGCCATCAGCCCCGCTGCCTAGGAGGTGACCTTCATCAGCCCTGCTGCCCAGGAGGCGACCGCCATCAGCCCCGCTGCCTAGGAGGTGACCTCCATCAGCCCCGCTGGCCAGGAGGTGACCGCCATCAGCCCCGCTGGCCAGGAGGTGACTGCCATCCGCCCCGCTGCCCAGGAGGTGACCGCCATCAGCCCCGCTGCCAAGCTGTTTGTTTGTACCGCCGTGGAGGTCGGAGTGTTAAAGTGGCTGTCATTGTTGGCGGTTTCCGCCACGGTCGTAATTCCAATTTTTTTACCACCGGCCTGTTGGCGGTTTTACCGCCGCTTTAACACCGACCGCCAGGGTTGTGATGACCACCTTAATCTCAGAAATAAAGATAGTATTAAAAAGCCTGTCAGATATCAATATACTGATACACCCCAATCTCATTCCTTTCAGGACTCACTGGAAAAACGCAGTGAGAGAGGTGGGCGGTCAGAGTAAAGAACTGAGTACGTAAAACCAAGACAGGAATCACAACGCTCTACAGAAGTTTCTGTTAAAAAAGAAGAGAAACGTCCCCAACAAAAACCCCAATTTAAAAAGAAGAAAGTGGCAGCAGTGCAGTTCGTCATGCCACTCAAGAAGAGGGCTCTATTGAAGAACAAGATGTGGGCACTAGCTCTGCTAGACAGCGCAGCAGAGGTCACTATAGTTCGCCAGAATCTTCAAGAGCATCTGGAGGTGAAACCAACTGATGACTTCTTACAAGTTGAAACTGTGGACATGCGAGTCTCCACACCTGATAGGGTGTACAAAGTAACGTTACAGTTAGAAGGAGACATTGAGCGCATAATCGATGCAATCTTTTGGGACCGGGTCATAAATATATATGATATTCTACTGGCCGAAAAGGATTGGCCACCTAAATTTGTCCGTACTTGCCCATAAAGGGGAGAGGTTATCAAGCCTTCTTTCTCGCCCCTTGTTCCTGGTGAGCTCGCAGAATTGTGCGCCATTGATTGGACATTGGCGCAGGCACCCGTGTTATATCACAGCCACGTAGGGTGGGATAGAGTTTCCTCATGAAATTCCACTTAAAAGTCAACCACAAGCTCAACCCCAATAAAACATGATGCTAAAGCACCCGTGAGGGAAATCTTCACACAGCTAGAGTACCAGAGCGTAGTAGAACGCTGTGCCTCACCAATGAATAATCCTTTATTCCCTGTAACTAAACCGGACCATTCATACAGAATAGTCTTAGATTACAGACACTTAAACAGTCACACACCCACATATGTTATACAAAACTCTCATAGCACAGCATTTATGAACAACATAGTGCGCCAAAACAACAAAACAACACTCTAAATGATCAATGGTTTCTTCTGCCAAAATATAGCGCCTGAGAGTAGAGGCTTAACAAGTTTCAGCACGCTAGGCTCCCAGAAAAAATTCTGTTGTTTACCACAGGGGTATAAGAACAGTCCAAGACTGTTCACCGCTCGTGTAACTTCAATATTACACAACATTGATGCTGAAGCATTGTCCTATATAGATGATATCTGCCTTACGTATGACATATTACTGCAACATCTTAGACCGGTAGTTTGCATTGTTGTGGGATTTGCCGAATTTGGCTATGAATTCAATTTAAAAAAAACAAAAATAGCTTTCCTTAGAGTCCTGTTTCTGGGATAGGAACTATCAACTGAAGGAAAGAGCCTAGCACCACAATTCTTGGAAAAATGCACATAGTTACAACTTCCAAATACCATTAAAAACTCCAATCCCTACTGGGTTTCCTACATTTTGGCAGAACTTACATTTCAGATTCATGCATTAAACCCTTATAGGACTTAATACATCCTGACTTTTCCAGTAAATTCTGGACGGCCGAATATACATGCATTCGCAGAGCATTGCAACAAAACTGTTGTGCCATTGTTTTCCCTTATGTAACATTCAATGAAGGTGAGACAGTCCCAAGTACATACAAATCACATCTATATTCAACAGCAGAACAATGTTTTGCTCCCACTGAAAACAATTCTCACTGCTGTTCAGATGGCTGTCATTAAAGAAAGACCACTGGCACAGGGGAAACGCATTATTGTCGTATCTCCAATCCCAGCCCTTGAGGCTGTTACCAAAGCTAGCATTCCAAATGCTAAAGCATTACATCCACTTTGGATTCAAGTGGCAACATCTCTGACAGCCACTGATGTTGACCCAAAGTTACAATCTCAAGAATTCTTGCAATGTGAACTAGAATACCCAGTTCCGGCAAATACATTGCCTATTAATCAATATCAAAGAGTCATGTACACCGATGATTCAGCACAATCTGCAATAAGCACAAAGCATCAATACTCCGCTGCTTGCGCAGTCGTAAGCGGCTATATGGAGGGTAGTAAGTTCTATCCACAATATACTTTCATGCAAACCCTAGGGGATTGCACTGCACAATTAGCAGAGCTAAAGGCTCTGGTGATGGCACTGGAACACACGGATCCTGATCAGCTAATCTGTGAGTCGTACTATTGTGTCCAGTCCTTCAATGAATATCTACATTACTGGCGCCAGAATGGGTTCAGAGATTCTAAAGGTAACACCATCAAACACAGACCTCTGTGGGAAAAAGTAGCGGATCTGAAGGAAATGCTACCAAATATTCATACACTTGGACACCACTGCATTGGAACACACATTGCTGGGAATACACTGGTGGATGAAGCAGCCAAATCAGCAGTAGCTACGGCTTCTGTTGGTCTAGTAACTTGTTCTAGAACGAAACCATACAATGACATATGGGCTCCCGTGAAAGCCAACCCCAATACCCAATAAAACATGATGCTAAAGCACCTGTGAAGGAAATCTTCACACAACTAGAGTACCAGGGCGAAGTAGAACGTTGTGTCTCACCAATGAATAATCCTTTATTCCCTGTAACTAAACCGGACCATTCATACAGAATAGTCTTAGATTACAGACACTTAAACAGTCACACACGCACACCCTTACCAAAAGCATTTCCTGCTAAATATTCCTACCGCATGGGAGGCTGTCTTGATGCACAAGTAAAAATACCAGGCGTGGGAGTTCAAATAATTCCCAATAAAGACCTAAGACCAGAATTGATTAAAGTAGCGCATGAGGGGGGTGCTTCTGCCCATGCTCGTTTAGCCGCTACATCATAATTATTGCAAGAATGTTAATGGTGGCCAGGTCTATACAAACAGACCAAGCAATATGTCCTTTGTTGTGATATCTGCCAACAAATTAAGGGGTCCACCGTCAAACACCCACTGCAGACACCACTCCTAATTTCAAACAAACCATTACAATGTGTGTACTTGGACCATTGTAGTCCCCTAACACCAGACAGTGCATGCAAATACATCTTCTTCACTGTTGACTCCTGCTCCAGATTTCTATGGGTGTGGTCACAACGCTCGGCTGACACTCGGACTGTTATTAAAGAATTGCAAGTGTTTATCAGCACATATGCAGTTTGCAGCTTTCCACTCGGACCAGGGCCCTGCTCTCGCCTCAAGTGCATTCAGGGATGCCATGGCTTTGTTAGGAGTCCAATTCCATTACTCGTCTCCATTTCATCCCGAGGGAAATAGTGTTGTGGAGTGACGAAACTGAGATTTAAAGCAATCCTTAACAGTCAGAGTAGTAGGTACGAGTCATAGTTGACTTAATCACCTGTATGGAGTCCAGAGAGCACTTAATAATCTGCCTAGAAGGTCCCTGGGGTGGGTCGTACTTCATACGAGTGCCTGTTTGGAACTCAAATGTATGTTTCAGATCTTAATGGTCCTGGCGTGGAGGCAGCAGAAAAAACTTTGACATAAATGAAAGTGTCACTGTCTTGCAGGAATTACAACAGTTCTGTGACATTAACGCTTCTGCCAGTGTTGCCTCCTTACGAGTTAAGGATGTACCAATAACATCTACCGGCTGGATTCCTAAGGTTGGGGATCTAGTACGTGAAAAAGTTGCTGTGAAAAAGGAGTTTGGTCCTTCCTATCGTGCACCGGTTCCAGTCCTGGGAATACACGGTACCAAAACTGTTATACTACCACCGTTGCCTGGTTCTAAAGAAAATGCTTTGTCTCCAGCAACAATGTCAAGTTACATCACGTGGCCGATTCTCCACAGCAGACCAAGAGGAACAACCAGAGGTACCCACATCACTCTCACTATTGGTCAAGATGTTCTCTACAAGTTTTAAGCAACAATGATAACACCTCTCCCCAAGCTTGGGGAGGGTGGAAAATGATCTTGCATTAGTTCCACTAACATCAATTGCAACAAGTAACACGGAAATTGATGATCGATTTGATTCAACCTCTACCCAAACGGATGGCATCATTTACAGTGAACAACTGCGGGAGACTCCTATCAGTTCTCCTACTTCAAATACTGCTCCAGTTTTTGCACGAACTGCTTCTGGATACTTTGCGGACTAATTTGCCTCTTTTACATCTGAACTGCCAAAAACATGTAAGCTGATAAATTGGCTTAAAACAAATTACTTTATTTTCCAGTGGAACTATCTGTGGATTTCCTTGACTGTATTAGCTTTCCTTCTTTGGATTGGCTTTGTTATTACTTTCTTTCTACTAATACATGGTCATTACCTTCCTGAACGATCAATAGTTGAACTGGCGGATGAGATCCTAAACCCCTATTTTTCTTCTCACAAAGTCCACAGAGACTTATCTTTTGTGAACATTCCCGCTATACCAATTCCTGATGGAATTGTTTGGGATAAAGTCACATTTGATATATACGGCCCGACGGAGGTCATTCAAATACCATATGTGTTTATGGATCAAATCAGTTTATTAACAGTTTAGGATGCAAGAAACACATTACACAGCCATGTGCCTACAACCTCTTGTGCCGGCAGTATTTCACATCTTCCATCAACAAGCCCAAGGAAGAAGCTCCAATGAAAGGGTTCTACAGCCACAGCTAAGTGCAGAGCCGTCCTCCCACCTCAAGAAACCCCGAACTAGAACGAGACCTAGCGAGTGCCGATGACCCAACTTAAGAAAAGAAGAAACAGAAGAAAGGTCACAGACAACCATAACAAGTAACACAACAGAACCCCTCACAGCAATGCTCAGCTAGAGTCCATCCTGCACCCACCCGGACCCCACACCCCGGCCTTTGCGGCACCTGTCTGACTCCCCCCAGCCCTACTTCCGGCTCCCCAATCAGTCAGCTCCAAGTAACCTCAGCACCCTTAGATATACAGGGCATGTGAGTTTGTTAAATTCAGCGGATAGGATCTGAATAAAGGGTTTCCACAGCTCAGCTAATTCATCTGCCCTCTGATCAGCCACTAAAGTTAGTTTCTCCATGGCCAGAATATACCAAAGCTTGTAAAGCCAGGATGTATAGTTCGGGACCTCCTCCGTGCCCCACAATCCAAGAATCACCTGGTGTGCCACATTGAGGGCAAGGGCAGTCTGCCGACTCCGCAAAGAACGGAGGGGAAAGGTGAGAGGGTTAGATAAACCCAGAATAGTGTATGCCGGGAACCTTGGGAGCTCTGTGGAAAACGCTCTGTCAATCTCATCCAGAATACAATTCCAGTATCTCATCAGCTTCGGGCAGTGCCACAGCAAGTGGATGAGCGAGCCAGTATTCCCACACCCCCTCCAGCAAAGCCCAGATTTAGTAGAGTCCCATTGACGTATCCTCGCAGGGGTATAGTACCAGGAAGTAGAGTCCTTATAGGCCGTTTCAACCCCCATAATATGGTGCTCCGCGTGGTGCTCCCTGAAGTAAATTCCCTCCCACTCCTCCTCCGAAAATTCTCTCCCCAACTCTCTCTCCCAGCGCTGCTGCCCTTTCGTCTTGTCAAAGGATACGGCCCTGAGAAGATGTGCATAAATTTCTGATACCAACCGCTTATCATCTTTCTTCCCTACCAGCCATTTCTCAAATGGCGTAAGCGCTCTAGCAACAAAAAGCTTGACCGTTGGTTGCAGCACCCAATGTCTGACCTGATAGCAGGACAGTCTATCCGCTTCCATTAAGCCATAAATTTCCCGGAGCTGGACAAAGGGAATAATACCATCCTCATCAAAGAGGAACCCCCCCTAAACGCTGAAGGCCCTCAGAGCTCAAGCCGGGAGCAAACTCTGGGTTTGTACATATCGGTGTCATGGGGGAAGGGACGGTCGTCAAGCTGCATCGGAGCGCCACTGCATCCCATACCCCAAGAGTCGCCCCCGTGATAGGAGAAGAGTAGAGATCCGTCGCTCTATGTCGACGCCGTAACCAAGGCTCTCTTCAGACATATGAACCAGCCACCGCCTGATCCATGAAGCACCAATGCTTTTCCATCAGTGGACTGCTCCACTCAACCAGGAAACGTAGCTGTGCCACCTGGTAATAGTTTAACAGGCAAGGCACCGCCAATCCCCCCTCTGACTTGGGGCGGTACAATGTGTTACAGGAGATCCGCGCTGGCCTCTGGTCCCATATAAACTTCATGATCGCCGCCTGAAGCGTAGCCAGTGTGTTAGGTGGCGGAGTGAGAGGAAGTGTCTGAAATAGGTAGAGTATGCGCGGCAAGATCGTCATTTTGATTGCGGCGATCCTACCGAACCACAATAGTTTATACTTACTCCATGTCTCTAGATCCCTGAGTATCTCCTTAGAGAGGGCCGTGTAATTCAAATGGGCTGTCCTTGCCACTGTCTTCGCTAGAACAATTCCCAGATACGGGATATGCGAGGCGGCCCATATAAAGGGAAATCTAGAGCGCAACTCTGCCTCGTGGTCCGACGGTACTGACAGATTCAAGATCTGCGACTTTTGCACGTTCACTTTGAACCCAGAGATCGCACCAAATGCATCTATAGCATCCACGAGCGCCGGGAGCGAAACCATGGGCTCCGCGAGGGTGAGGATCACATCATCCGCGTACAGACTAATAAGGTGGTGGTCATCCTCAAACTTAATGCCCGTAATATGAGGGGCAGCTCGAAGCCTCTGTGCCAAGGGTTCCATATAGAGAGCAAACAGAAGCGGGGAAAGGGGGCACCCCTGCATCGTTCCTCTTCCTATGGATAACAGCAATGAAACAGTTCCATTGACACACACCACTGCACTAGGTCGGCTGTAGACGCACTTGATCCACGTCAGGAGTGTCGGCCCAATACCAAAAAGCTCCAACACTCGGAAGAGGTACGGCCAATGCACTCTGTCGAATGCCTTTTCCGCGTCAATAGTAAGAAGGAGTGCCTCTCTACGGGACTGATGCGTCTTATTGTTCAGATGCAAAATCCACTTAGTGTTATCGCCACATTGTTGGTGGGGTATAAAGCCCGCCTGATCCGGGTCAACGAACCCAGGCATATATGGGTTTAGGCGCTGCAACAATATACCCGTAAACAGCTTGGCATTGATGTTAAGGAGTGAGATGGGCCGGTAAGATCCACAGTCCTCCAGGTTCTTCCCGTGCTTAGGGATAACTGTGATAATAGCATCGAGCATACTAGGAACAAGTGTTTTAGTCTCTGTAAAAGAGTTGAATAATCGGATAAGTACCGGGGCCAGCTCCGAACAGAGAGTTTTATAAAAAAGCGGAGTAAAACCGTCCGGACTTCCCAGCCTTTAAGCTGATATCACATCTTCCAACCGAATGGGCTCATGGAGGAGAGCCGCATCCTGCTCTCTAAGCGGCGTGATGGTGCAATCAGAAAGATAGGGGGAGGGGTCGCAAGCAATAGTCGTGTCCATCGTATAGAGTTCCCGGTAGAAATCAGCAAAGGCCTCCGCGATCTGTTCATCCGTGTGCGCCTCCCCCGTGAGGAGAAGCGCACCATCTGCCCCCCAGGGGCATGTCTCTGGGCCCTCAACTTCTGAGCCAGAGGCCTCCCACTCCTGTTGCCCCCAACATAGTACTTGTGTTTGATGGACGCTAAAGCAAACTTCGCCCTATCCCAGTCCAGTCTCTTTAATTGCAAGCGGGTCTTCTCCAGTTCCCTCCAGATTCTGAGAGCTCCCGTATATTTATGGGAACGCTCCAGAGCCGCCACTCTCCGCTCCATGGCCTCTCGCTTATCCCTCCGGGCCTTGGTTTCCTTAGCCGAGAGGGAGATCACCTCCCCCCGCAGGACCACTTTAAGCGCTTCCCACAACGTTCCTATGCTAGTCCGTCCATCATCATTCTGTTCAAGGTAGTGTCTGATCGATTGGCGCAACGAGTCCGCCACCTCTCGAGACTGCAGCATCATGTCCCGGAAGCGCCACCCTGGACCCCACGCAGAACCAGCATCCACACAAGCCGTCACAGTTATAGGGGCATGATATGCCAAGGCCCTCGGCTCAATCGACGTCTCCTGAACTTGTGCGCGGATCTCCGAAGTGGCTAAGAAGTAATCTATGCCCACATACGTTCTAGGCGCTGCCGAGTAAAATGAGTAATGTCGCAGACACGGGTGAGCCGTCCACCAAAAATCCTCCAAACCACAATCAGCTAGCCATTGAAGCCCTGCGGAAGATAAAGCCCCAGTTTGCCCATACCTATGCCCGATCTATCTAAATCATTGTCCAGGACAATGTTAAAGTCCCCCCCTACTAGTAAGGCCCTGTCCGAGGTCGTAAACGTCAAAGAAAACACCTGCTCTATGAAACTTTCTTGTTGAGTGTTGGGTGCGTATATATTGGCTAATGTGAAATGAAAGGAGCTTATGCGGATTTTCAGAGCCAAATATCTACTCCTGATCTCGTGGATCTTAGCAACAACCTCCTCACGGAAGGACCTCGAAAACAAGATCGCCATACCACCTTGCTTCGTGGAAGCGGAGGACCAGTACTGCCGGGGAAACCACCTAGAGCACATACGATGTGTGTCCGCAGCCAATAAATGCGTTTCCTGCAACAAACAAACCTGACTCCCAGAGTGCTCCAAGAAGGACAGGATCGCCAGCCTCTTCGAAGGGATATTGAGGCCACGAACATTGAAGCTAAGGCACTTAAAGCTTAAACCCATGATGAGGGGGTAGGAACTGCGACTGCTGGGCCTCTACTATGAAGCCAGACATGGGGGTAGCTCCAGTTAAGGCAGACAGGGAATCCCATAATAATCCCCAGTAATGAGCAGATGACCTGTAGAGGGGTACAGTATAACAAGACAAAAAAGCACAACAGGTGCAGATCAACCAACATTCAAGTCCACATCGAGGAAAGGTTCCAACCAAAGTCGGGGACACACCACTGGACTTGCTCCTGACTCCCGGAAGCCCCGCCACCCATGATCTGCCCCAGTCCGGTCCACTTCACCTCTGCCGGGCGGCCCACCAGCGCCTCCCCTCACCAGCAGTGACCATCAGGGCCTATGGGCCAGCATCGGCGGCTACACTTTTCAAAACTGTTTGTCTCTCCCCCGCTTGCTCTCTGGACGACGGTCGCGACGGCCTCCACTTTTTCTCCTTACGCTGCCATCCGGGTCGGCTCCCAACAGGGCCCCCTAGGGGGGACCTGGCCCGCTGCTCCGTCTCCTCCAGCCCAGCACCCGACGGGCCTCCTGGAGCGTCCTCACCTGTCTCAGCTGATCACCCCAGGCGGAAGGGATGACCCCAGGTATAGGACGTGGAGGCCACCCGGAGGTGGTCCGTG
Source organism: Pleurodeles waltl (assembly GCF_031143425.1). NCBI lineage: Eukaryota > Metazoa > Chordata > Amphibia > Caudata > Salamandridae > Pleurodeles > Pleurodeles waltl. The sequence continues at coordinate 371,223,692 of NC_090440.1, read as the reverse complement.
ATAGGCTTAAACTCCCTGCACCTCTGCAACGTCAACACAGAGAGGTCCTGATAAAGCTGCAAGTTGTGCCCCCTAAACTGGACCTCCGGCAAGTTCCGTGCCTTCTCGAGTATTGCTTCTTTAACCAGAAAATTATGGACGCACGCTAAAATATCGGGAGGGCGCGCTCCGGTACCCCCCGCTCGGCTCACTCTATGGACCCGGTCCACGAGGATCTCCGGTGGGCTCTCAGGAGACAAGAGGGAGTTAAACAAAGCCGTAACAAACTCTCAGACATCATCTCCCTCGCCCCCTTGCGGGACGCCCCTCATATGTATGTTATGGCGCCCAGAGCAATTTGCTAAATCTTCAGTCATAATCTGCAGCTGTTCCTGATGTTCACGCAGACGGAGTATCCCCTGCTAGAGTTGCTCGACTTTCTCTCCTCTGGAGACCTCATTATTCTCAATGCTGGACACTCTTTCCCCCAAAGAAGTAATGTCAGACCGCAGATCTCGCACTTCCTGGGAGATGTCTCTGCAAAGCTCCTGCAGATCCACTCGCAGCGAATCGAACAGAGAGGTAAGGAAACTCTTTGTGACTGGGGCCTCCCCATCCGCCTCCATGTCGCCCAACTGCTAGGTCCCCCGCGTCGAAGCCACGGCCTCAACCTGTCGGTTCTGCAACGGATGTGATCTGGTTAACATCTCTCGGACCGATTGGTCCCTCTTAGACTTAGAAGATGCCATCACCACCTTCTCAGTGTCCACGAGGCCGCTGTTAATGTCCCACAGGTATGTCCGCTCTACAAACTCTCCGTCCCCTCACCGCGGGCCAAGCCGTCCCGCCGATCTCCCAGAGCCGTTTACATCGTCGCCTGCACTCCTCTAGGGCTGCCTTGAACTACTGCCCCCACAGCCGGGAGGGCACTCGCCACGTCTCCCCTCCCGTGGACTACCGCCAGTCACCCCCGGGCCATCCGGGCTCACTCAGGGCCAGCCAGTCTTAGCCGTACAGCACGCCTTCCACTGCCTCCTTGCAGCACCCCGTCTCCTATCTCAGCGCCACGCCGCGCTGCGGGCCGAAAAGTCCCGCCGACCACCTTATGTTGCCTTCATGGTGCGCCCAAGGGGCCACCCGCTCACCACATTGCGGAGTGGCAAAGCAGCCCCCCACTGCGCCACCAGCCCCTCAGGGCCCCACCAAACATTGCCACAAACAATCTCCAACCACTCCGGGCCGCAGGCCTAGGCCGCACATCGTCTGTGCGCACCCTTTCTTCACCCGAAAGCGCCGTGGGCTCCCACTCACCACCACCTTTGGGCCCGCAGGCCAAGGCTGCCACCGTCACCGCCGTCAAGCCGGGACCCAGCCGTCCGCCACCACGCTGTCCGGCGGGTCAGAGGCCCGGCCGCCACCTCTAGCCTCACGCGGCCCTGCCTCCGCCACCCCCGCCCGGGCAAGACCTGTCCAGGGGCTTGCCCCTCGAGTTCTCGTGGCGCCCCACGTGGCCCCAGGCACTGCCCTCGTCCTCCTCTGCTCGCGGCCGCCCTTCTGTAGAGGGCCAGGCCCGCCGCTGTGCTATTTCTAGGCCCGGGTGCCGGAGCTCCGAAAGACGTGTTTGTCTATTCCGCCATCTTGGCCACACCCCCCCCCCCATATGTGTTTAAGCATTCTATGAACGTTGTAATAATACCCAGAGTTGTTTCTGATGACTGGGATGTGAAAAGAGTTGATTCTATGATGACTAAGTTGCAGTATTTTACTGTATTTGAAAGTGAGGATGTTTATCAACCCAAAGAGAATTATGGTGATGTAATGAAATGCCTCCTTGGCAAACCCTATGGGGCCATCACTCATGCAAATTTATAAGGGGTTGATAAAGTTAAAGCACAGCAAGTAACAGGTACAACATGATGTGATAACCTTGGATGTCGTAACAACAGAAATGTATAACTGAATAATTACAAATGTATACCAAGTGGTATGTTGCAACAATGCATACTATATACAATATCCATTATGTAATGATTTAAGAACACATGCCATGTTGTATGAAACGTAAACAAATGTAGAAACATGAAGCAAAGTAAAGTTGAAAAATGCCAATAAACAAATTTGTGAAAAAAAAATTAAATGCCTCCTTGGCATGGTTACCCCCTGACTTTTTGCCTTTGCTGATACCAAGTTATGATTTGAAAGTGTGCTGCGCCCTGCTAACCAGGCCCCAGCACCAGTGTCCTTTCCCTAACTGTACCTGTGTCTCCACAATTGGCACACCCTGGCATCCAGATAAGTGCCTTGTAACTGGTACCCCTGGTACCAAGGGCCCTGATGCCAGAGAAGGTCTATAAGGGCTGCAGCATGTCTTATGCCACCCTGGGGACCCCTCACTTAGCACAGACACACTGCTTGCCAGCTTGTGTGTGCTGGTGGGGAGAAAATGACTAAGTCGACATGGCACTCCCCTCAGAGTGCTATGCCAACCTCACACTGCCTACATCATAGGTAAGTCACCCCTCTAGCAGGCCTTACAGCCCTAAGGCAGGGTGCACTATACCACAGGTGAGGGCATAGGTGCATGACCACTATGCCCCTACAGTGTCTAAGCAAAACCTTAGACATTGTAAGTGCAGGATAGCCATAAGAGTATATGGTCTGGGAGTCTGCCATACACGAACTCCACTGCACCATAATGGCTACACTGAAAACTGGGAAGTTTGGTATCAAACTTCTCAGCACAATAAATGCACACTGATGCCAGTATACATTTTATTGTGAAATACACCCAGAGGGCATCTTAGAGATGCCCCCTGAAAACATACCCGACTTCCAGTGTGGGCTAACTAGTTTTTGCCAGCCTGCCACATACCAGACATGTTGCTGGCCAGTAACAAAGCCTGTACTGGGTGGAGGTGCTTCTCACCTCCCCCTGCAGGAACTGTAACACCTGGCGGTGAGCCTCAAAGGCTCACCCCCTTTGTTACAGCACCACAGGGCATCCCAGCTAGTGGAGATGCCCGCCCCTCCGGCCACAGCCCCCACTTTTGGTGGCAAGGCCGGAGGAAATAATGAGAAAAACAAGGAGGAGTCACTGGCCAGTCAGGACATCCCCTAAGGTGTCTTGAGCTGAGGTGACTCTGACTTTTAGAAATCCTCCTTCTTGCAGATGGAGGATTCCCCCAATAGGATTAGGGATGTGCCCCCCTCCCCACCGGGAGGAGGCACATAGAGAGTGTAGCCACCCTCAGGGCTAATAGCCATTGGCTACTAACCTCCCAGACCTAAACAAGCCCCTAAATTGAGTATTTAGGGGCCCCCAGAACCTAGCAAGATAGATTCCTGCAACCTGAAGACGAAGAAGGACTGCTGACCTGAAGCCCTGGAGAGAAGACGGAGACACCAACTGCTTTGGCCCCAGCCCTACCGGCCTGTCTCCCCACTTCAAGAAAAACTGCAACAGCGACGCGTCCCCCAGGGTCCAGTGACCTCTGAAGCCTCAGAGGACTACCCTGCATCTAAAAGGACCAAGAACTCCCGAGGACAGCGGCCCTGTTCCAAAGAAACTGCAACTTTGCAACAAAGAAGCAACTTTTAAAGACCACACGTTTCCCGCCGGAAGCGTGAGACTTTCCACTCTGCACCCGACACCCCCGGCTCGACCTGCGGAAAACCAACACTACAGGGAGGACTCCCTGGCGACTGCGAGCCCGTGAGTAGCCAGAGTTGACCACCCTGGGCCCCCACAGCGACGCCTGCAGAGGGAATCCAGAGGCTCCCGCTGACCGCGACTGCCTGCTTCAAGGAACCCGACGCCTGGGAAACACACTGCACCCGCAGCCCCCAGGACCTGAAGGATCCGACCTCCAGTGCTGGATTGACCCCCAGGTGGCCCTCTCCTAGCCCATGTGGTGGCTACCCTGAGGAGCCCCCCCCTTGCCTGCCTGCATCGTTGAAGAGACCCCTGGGTCTCCCATTGAAACCTATTGCAAACCCAACGCCTGTTTGCACTCTGCATCCGGCCGCCCCTGTGCCGCTGAGTGTGTACTTTCTGTGCTGGCTTGTGTCCCCCCCAGTGCCCTACAAAACCCCCCTGGTCTACCCTCCGAAGTCGCGGGTACTTACCTGCTGGCTGACTGGAACCGGGGCACCCCTATTTCCATTGAAGCCTATGTGTTTTGGGCACCACTTTGACCTCTGCACCTGACCGGCCCTGAGCTGCTGGTGTGGTAACTTTGGGGTTGCCCTGAACCCCCAACAGTGGGCTACCTTGGACCCAACTTTGAACCCTGTAAGTGCTTTACTTACCTGTGAACCTAACAAATACTTACCTCCCCAGGAACTGTTGAATTTTGCACTGTGTCCAATTTTAAAATAGCTTATTGCCATTTTTGCCAAAACCGTACATGCTATTGTGATGATTCAAAGTTCCTAAGATACCTGAGTAAAATACCTTTCATTTAAAGTATTGTTTGTAAATCTTGAACCTCTGGTTCTTAAAATAAACTAAGAAAATATATTTTTCTATATAAAAACCTATTGGCCTGGAATTGTCTTTGAGTATGTGTTCCTCATTTATTGCCTGTATGTGTACAACAAATGCTTAACACTGCACTCTGATAAGCCTACTGCTCGACCACACTACCACAAAATAGAGCATTAGAATTATCTCTTTTTGCCACTATCTTACCTCTAAGGGGAACCCTTGGACTCTGTGCATGCTATTTCTTACTTTGAAATAGTACATACAGAGCCAACTTCCTACATTGGTGGATCAGCGGTGGGGTACAAGACTTTGCATTTGCTGAACTACTCAGCTGATACCTGATCACATGACTAGATTCCAAAAATTGTCATTAGAAACTGATTTTCGAAATTTTAGCTATTTTTCTAAATTTTTAAAAGTCCTGCTAGGGCCTTGTGTTAGTCCCTGTTAGCATTTCTTTTAGAGTTTAAACGTTTTGTAAAAGTTTGAATTAAGTTCTAGAGATAGTTTTAGATTCTTAAAAAGTATTCCAACTTTTAGAAACAAAATGTCTGCTGCAGAAGAGATAGTAATGGAACTCAACCTCACCCCTTACCTGCATCTTAGGATGTCAGAGTTAAGGTCTCTCTGCAAAATCAAAAAGATAAAAACTGGTTCAAACCCTACCAAAGTGCAGCTCCAGGAGCTTTTGGCAGAGTTTGCTAAAAACAACCCCTCTGATGATGGCCTCACAGAGGGGGACACTAGTGATGTGGAGGACTTCCCACCTCCAGTCCTAGATAGGGAGCCCAAGGTTTCTCCAACCCTGACTCCACAAGTGATAGTCAGAGATGCTGCTTCTCTCACATGAGAGTCCAACAGCTCTGGAAGCTTTGAGAGCAGTCTCAATGAAGATTACCTCCTGCTAGCCAGGATGGCCAGAAGATTGGCTTTGGAGAGACAGCTCCTAGCCATAGAAAGGGAAAGACAAGAGATGGGCTTAGGTCCCATCAATGGTGGCAGCAATTTAAATAGGGTCAGAGATACTCCTGACATGCTAAAAATCCCCAAAGGGATTGTAACTAAATATGAAGATGGTGATGACATCACCAAATGGTTCACAGCTTTTGAGAGGGCTTTTGCAACCAGAAAAGTGAACAAATCTCACTGGGGTGCTCTCCTTTGGGAAATGTTCACTGGAAAGTGTAGGGATAGACTCCTCACACTCTCTGGAAAACATGTAGAATCCGATGACCTCATGAAGGCTACCCTGATTGAGGGCTTTGGATTCTCAACTGAGGAGTAAAGGATTAGGTTCAGGGGGGCTCAAAAATCCTCGAGTCAGACCTGGGTTGATTTTGTTGACTTCTCAGTCAAAACACTGGATGGTTGGATTAATGGCAGTGGAGTAAATGATAATGATGGGCTGTACAATCTGTTTATGAAAGAACACCTTTTAAGTAATTGTTTCAATGATAAACTGCATCAGCATATGGTAGACCTAGGACCAATTTCTCCCCAAGAATTGGGAAAGAAGGCGGACCATTGGGTCAAGACTAGGGTGACCAAGACTTCCACAGGGGGTGACCAAAAGAAAGGGGTCACCAAGACTCCCCAGGGGAAGAGTGTTGAGACATCCAAGGGTAAAAGTAAAAAGTCTTCTACAGGGCCCCAAATACCTGCTCAGGAGGGAGGATCCAAAGCCTCTTCACAATCCAATTTCGGGTACAAGGGCAAACACTTTGATCCCAAAAAGGCCTGGTGTTGTAGCTGTAATCAGCAGGGACACCAACCTGGAGACAATGCCTGTCCCAAGAAAGGTTCCACTACTACTACTACAGTTAGCACTGGAATAGACAGTCTCCAGGTGGGATCAACAGTGTGCCTAGAGCAAATGAGGGTTCACAATGAAGCTACATTAGTTTCTGAGGGTGGGGTGGACTTAGCCACACTGGCTGCCTGGCCCCCTAATAAGCAAAAATACAGGCAGCAACTCTTAATTATTGGGACTAGTGTAGAAGGCCTGAGGGATACAGGTGCCAGTGTCACAATGGTGACAGACAAACTGGTTTCCCCAGGGCAATACCTGACTGGACAAACTTATCCAGTCACCAACGCTGACAATCAGACTAAAGTACATCCCATGGCTATGGTAACTTTAGAATGGGGAGGGTTCACTGGCCTGAAACAGGTGGTAGTCTCCTCAAATATCCCTGTAGACTGTTTTCTTGGAAAAGACCTGGAGTCCTCAGCATGGGCTGAGGTAGAACTCAAAACCCATGCAGCCATGCTGGGTATCCCTGAACTGGTGTGTGTCAAGACAAGGGCACAGTGCAGAGCTCAGGGTGAAAAAGAGGTGTTGGAGCCTGGAATAATGGCCCAACCCTCCAAGAGAAAAGTAAAGAAGACTGGGGAACCAGCTTCAACACAACAAAAGAAAAAGAACCTCTCTTCCCAGGAAGAAGTTCTGCCCTCTGAGGGAACTGAGCCCATGGAGTTGGAACCTTATCAGGTTGAACTCTTAGGCCCAGTGGGACCCACAAGGGAACAGTTGTGTAAGGGGCAAGAAACCTGTCCCTCTGTTGAAGGCCTGCATCTGAAAGGACCAAGAACTCCCAAGGACAGGTGCCCTGTTCCAAAGAAACTGCAACTTTGCAACAAAGAAGCAACTTTTAAAGACCACATGTTTCCTGCCGGAAGCGTGAGACTTTCCACTCTGCACCCGACGCCCCCGGCTCGACCTGCGGAAAACCAACACTACAGGGAGGACTCCCCGGCGACTGCGAGCCCGTGAGTAGCCAGAGTTGACCCCCCTGATCCCCCACAGAGACGCCTGCAGAGGGTATCCAGAGACTCTCCCTGACTGCGACTGTCTGCTTCAAGAACCCGACGCCTGGGAAACACACTGCACCCCCAGGACCTGAAGGATCCGACCTCCAGTGCAGGAGCGACCCCCAGGTGGCCCTCTTCCTAGCCCATGTGGTAGCTACCCCGAGGAGCCCCCCCTTGCCTGCCTGCATCGTTGAAGAGCCCCCCGGGTCTCCCATTGAAACCTACTGCAAACCTGACGCCTGTTTGCACTCTGCATCCGGCCGCCCCTGTGCCACTGAGGATGTACTTTCTGTGCTGACTTGTGTCCCCCCCAGTGCCCTACACAACCCCCCTGGTCTGCCCTCCGAAGTCGCGGGTACTTACCTGCTGGCAGACTGGGACCGGGGCACCCCTATTTCCATTGAAGCCTATGGGGGTGATTCTAACCCTGGCGGTCGGTGTTAAAGCGGCGGCTAACCCGCCAACAGCCTGGCGGTCCAAAAAAAGACATTCTGACCCTGGCGGGAACCGCCAACAGAGACCGCCACTTTAACACTCCGCCCGCCACGGCGGGAGAGACAAACAGGTTGGCGGTCACCGCTAACAGGCAGGCGGCAGACAATGTACCGCCCACACTATCACGACTCACCAATCCGCCACCTTTTCCGGGGCGGGAGCCCCGCCGATAAAAACACGGCAGAAACAGACTACGAACGGGAAAACGCTCACCGAAACACACTCCACGAGGAAGGAGGACAGCATGGAACCCGAATTAAACATCCTACCTGCTCTCGTCTACCTGCTCATCTACCACGAGTACGAACGCCGGCGCAGACGACAACGGTGAGTACTGCACCTACGACACATGGGAGGGGGGAGGACGAAAGGTTACGGCATACACATATGCGACCCCCCCCCCAAACCATGTACACACCAATGCAGAGCAACAAGTCACAGTGACACCACCCAAACCCCCCGGAAAAATGCAAAGACATCATTAAATAGAGAAACAAAATTTATGTAAAAAATAGACTCAGAAAAGTATTGGTTAACTAGCCAAAAAAAATTAAAAAATAAAAACTATATACATTGCAAGGGATAACCGAGGCAATTAGTCCTGCACAACAAAAGAAAAACGAAGTGTCCGTGGGCCAAAGTGTAACAACACAAGGGCAAAGCCCACACAGGAGACCTGAGTCCTTTGGAGAGAACACTGCAGGGGCATCTGATGACAAAACTACAGGCACCTCAGGGGGAAGGGAAGGGGGGGGCACCACAGCCACATGAGTCCACGACGCCAGATCCACGAAGGGGCCACCATGCCCACTGTGCCATCCTGGGGAGTGCAAAGCCACAGTCTCTCAAAGTCTCTACAGTGGGTGGCTTGCCCACTGTGCCATCCTGGGGAGTGCAAAGCCACAGTCTCTCAAAGTCTCTACAGTGGGTGGCTTGCCCACTGTGCCATCCTGGGGAGTGCAAAGCCACAGTCCATCAGGTGGATCACTGTCTCCACTGGTCAAGGAGGAGGCATGGTGGTCACAGTGAACCGTTAACAGTGCTTGACAGGATGGGCCCAGCGGAGCGGTGCTTGAGACGGCGGGGCCCAGCGGAGCGGTGCTTGAGACGGCGGTGCCCAGCGGAGCGGTGCTTGACAGGATGGGCCCAGCGGAGCGGTGCTTGAGATCAAGGGCCCAGCGGAGCGGTGCTTGACAGGATGGGCCCAGCGGAGCGGTGCTTGAGATGAAGGGCCCAGCGGAGCGGTGCTTGAGACGGCGGGGCCCAGCGGAGCGGTGCTTGACAGGATGGGCCCAGCGGAGCGGTGCTTGAGATGAAGGGCCCAGCGGAGCGGTGCTTGACAGGATGGGCCCAGCGGATCGGTGCTTGACAGGATGGGCCCAGCGGAGCGGTGCTTGAGACGGCGGGGCCCAGCGGAGCGGTGCTTGAGACAGCGGTGCCCAGCGGAGCGGTGCTTGAGACGGCGGGGCCCAGCGGAGCGGTGCTTGACAGGATGGGCCCAGCGGAGCGGTGCTTGACAGGATGGGCCCAGCGGAGCGGTGCTTGAGACGGCGGGGCCCAGCGGAGCGGTGCTTGAGACGGCGGTGCCCAGCGGAGCGGTGCTTGAGACGGCGGGGCCCAGCGGAGCGGTGCTTGAGACGGCGGTGCCCAGCGGAGCGGTGCTTGAGACGGCGGTGCCCAGCGGAGCGGTGCTTGAGACGGCGGGGCCCAGCGGAGCGGTGCTTGAGACGGCGGTGCCCAGCGGAGCGGTGCTTGAGACGGCGGGCCCAGCGGAGCGGTGCTTGAAACGGCGGGGCCCAGCGGAGCAGTGCTTGAGATGAAGGGCCCAGCGGAGCGGTGCTTGAGACGGCGGGGCCCAGCGGAGCGGTGCTTGAGACGGCGGTGTCCAGCGGAGCGGTGCCTGTCTTCACGGCGGGGCCCTGTTCAGCGGTGCCTGTCTTCACGGCAGGGCCCTCTTCAGCGGTGCTCTTCTGCACGGCGGGGCCCTCTTCAGCGGTGCCTGTCTTCACGGCGGGACCCTCTTCAGCGGTGCTCTTCTGCACGGCGGGGCCCTCTTCAGCGGTGCCTGTCTTCACGGCGGGGCCCTCTTCAGCGGTGCTCTTCTGCATGGCGGGGCCCTGTTCAGCGGTGCCTGTCTTCACGGCGGGGCCCTCTTCAGCGGTGCTCTTCTGCACCGCGGGGCCCTCTTCAGCGGTGCCTGTCTTCACGGCGGGGCCCTCTTCAGCGGTGCTCTTCTGCACGGCGGGCCCTCTTCAGCGGTGCTCTTCTGCACGGCGGGGCCCTCTTCAGCGGTGCCTGTCTTCACGGCGGGGCCCTCTTCAGCGGTGCTCTTCTGCACGGCGGGCCCTGTTCAGCGGTGCCTGTCTTCACGGCGGGGCCCTCTTCCGCGGTGCTCGTCCAGTAAGTCAAGGGAGCCAGACCTGGCCTGGACTCCCTGCTCAGTCGCCCTCCGACCGTGCTGTTGCTGGACCCTTCGGTGACGGAGTCCTGGGCCCTTTGGTGTCCTCCCGAACCCCCGGGATGGGGCTTGTGGGGCCCTCCTGCTCCACGCTCCTGCTGGCTGTCTTCTCCGCCCTGCTGGCCTTTCGCTCCTTGGATGGGGCTCTCGGGCCCTTGCCTCCCCTAGATGATGTGGCTGGTGAAGTGGGCGAAGTTTCCTCCTTGGGGGCAGCCGTGTCAGTCCTCTCACGGCGGCCCTTTACTTTTCTGGTCCTCTTGCCTGGGGGGGGGCTGGCTGTCCCCTGGCTGCTGATCGAAGTGTCACTGCTGGCAAAGGGTGGACTCCAGAACCCATGCACCACAGTGACACTCGAAGCTGGGCTGGTGGTGGCTGAGGTGCTCTTGGGACTCTTTGCAGATGGAGGGGGTGGGTCAGGGGAGGGAAAGAGGTTAAGAGTAGAGAGGAACACTTTTTTAGGTCCAAGTAAACGGTAGGAGTAGTGGTGATGGGAGTGGAGGAAGAGGATGTGGTTGTAGGAGAGTCAGGTGTGCTGTCTTTGTGTGCAGGTGCCTGTTCTGGAGGCTGTGGTGAGGTGGATGGCTGTTGGGTGGGTGTCTGCCTGCGTTTGTGTGTCTTGGAGGAGGGGGTGACAGACACAGTGGGAGAAGACACAGGGGACGTGTAAATGGCAGTGGGGGTGGTGACTGCACGTGTGCGGACTGTACTGGAGGGTGTGCTGGTGATGGAAGCACTGGCTGATGGTGGTGTGCATGCAGGTGTCAGTATAGACGTCACAGGGAGGGAGGAGGGAGACGAGGAGGAGGGGGACACAGAGGTGGTAGTGACTGTTGGTATGTCTGCATCTGGGTGTTGCTTGGGTGAGTGTTTGTGGGTTCTGTGGTGCTTGTGTCTGGATGAGCTGGCCTTGGGTGTTGAGGTGTGTGCAGGCTGGTCTGATGGTGTGGATGGGATAGGCTGAGGAACAGGAGACAGAGACAGGCTGGAGGCAGTAAGAAGAGGGAGGCTGGAAACAGGGACAATGGCTGCCGTCAGTGCTGAGGCCAGAGCATTGAACGATCGTTGATGGGCAGCCTGACCCGAATGAATGCCCTCCAGGTAGGCATTGCTCCGATGCACCTCCCTTTTCACCCCCTGGATGGCATTCAAAAGGGTAGTCTGCCCAACAATGATGGTCTGAAGGAGGTCAATGATCTCCGCACTGAGGGCAGCAGGGGTGACAGGGGCAGGGGCTGAGGTGCCTGGGGCAAAGGAGATGCCCGCCTTCTTGGGCGAGCGGGCACAGAGCGAAGGCTGAGGGGCTGCTGGGAGGGCGGAGCTGGTGCGCTGGGTGGCGGCTGTACCTGTAGAGGCGGGGGCCCGGATGTTGCCGCCACCGCTAGGGAGCTCCCATCCGAGGACGTGTCGGTGTCGCTGGTGTCACCACCGGTCCCCGTAGTGGTGCTCCCCTCGCCCTCCGGATCACTGGTGCCCTCGGTGTCTGTTCCTGAGCCCACCGGGGCCTTGTGACCTGCAGCTCCCTCGTGCTCCGATGCCAATTCTCCTCCGCCTGATGATGCTAATGCACACATGCACAAGAAGATAAAGAACAAGGGTGGGGGGAGAAAAACAAAGAACAGGTTGAGTGCATGCATTGTCTTTTTTTTTTTCAAATATATTTTTATTTAACTGTTTGCTGTTTTACATTTGTAGGTCATTTTACAGTAACGTTTTGTCATTATTATACACATCTCTTAAGTTGTCCGCACCACTGTTTTGCTTTGTTTGCATTGTGTTTCACAATTACTTGCTCAATTCAGTAGTTTAATAATACTTGTGTAATATTGCTCCCATCACTTAATCAATCCGACTTTATGGAGACAGTACTTACAGTGCCCCTCGTTACTTTTTATATTGGTGACCTGATAACAGACTTAACTCCACTTCAAACTGTATATAGGCTTAATGGCTCATGTGGGTGTGGCTGCTTAACTTCAAAGAGGGGGGGGTTGACATAGAGTTTCATACTATGTAGGAGCGGTCTATCTACTATTCCCCTCCCTCCTTCGTTCTTTTAGTTATTGCGTCCTGTCCTCTGTACTCGCTCCCTCTGCGCCCGGGCCAGCGGGGCTCCTGATGTTCCTCCCATCCTGTTTTCTGGAACTTTCGCTTACAAGCACATCAGGTGACCCTCTCAAGTGGTTCCTCCCATCCCCTCAGGTACCATTGGTCCCTTCGTTAGGCCGTCCCACCTTATCACTAGGTTTTCCCACTCCGGGGCGATGGGTGTCTGGCGGGCTCCCCTGGCCTCCTCGGCCTTAAGGACCTGCAGTTCAGCTCTGGACCATCTTGTGACATCGCCTCTCCATTCTGTCAATGAAGGGGGTGCATTCGATTTCCAACCCTTCGTAATCAGCCTTTTGTAAAGGGCCAGGGACAGGTCAAGGAAACGACTCTCTACCCTTCTCCATTTGGCACTAGCTCTGAGGCCCAATAGACAAATGTCGGGGGTTGGCCGGAGTTCCGTACCGAACAGCTCCATGAGATTAGTCGTCATCGCCGTCCATCCCCTCTGGAGCATCGTGCATCCCCACATCATATGATCAAAGTCGGGTTCCCCGTCTCCACATCTGGGGCAAGTCCTGGGCTCCCCCCCGTATATGCGGTGCAGCCGTTGAGGAGTAAGGTATGTTCTGTGTAGATAGTTGTATTGTATGTATCTCAGCCTAGTGTTGCGTGAGATCACCCCAGGGTAAGCAAGTGCTCTAGTCCACTCTGACTCGGTCAGGTCCCGCCCAATTGTCTTCACCCATTTTTCTCTTAGGGGTCGCAGGGGATCCACTGCTACCTCTATCTGGGCCCTGTATATTTTTGCTATTAGGTGAGTTTCCTCTCCCTCTGTCAGCAGGAGGTGCAACACTCCGTGGGGAGCGGGTTCTGCATTGACCGTGGTCCAATGCTCCTTCAGGGTATGCACCAGCCTTCCAAAGAGTAAAAACTGTCCTATTGGGACCCCCCCCTCTACTACATCAGCAAAGCTCCTCAGCACCCCCTCCCTGAATAGCTCCCCCACTGTCTCTATCCCTGCTCTCGTCCAAGGCCCCAAACCCAGTCCCCCTGGCCCCTCCGCCCTCACGTCCAGAGCGACGGCCGCCAGCGGCAGAGCGGGAGAGTATGGTGGCCCCACTCCAGTCCTCCTCTCACATTGTTTCCAGCATCTCATCGCCACATTGTACATTATGTTGCCTCTAATGGGGGCCATCTTCCTGCCCGCCATATTTGCTGCAATCTGAGCTATGTCAATTTCACCGTTTGCGGTGGCCAGGTCCAGCCGCCCCCTACCCGCTAGCCAGCCGGCCACCCATTGTAACTGAGATGCCAGGTAATAGCCTACGAAATCTGGGGCGCCCAGGCCTCCCAACCTCGTCGGCCTACAGATGGTCGAGAGCGCAGTTCTTCTGCGGCCCTCATCCCATATTAGTTCTCTGAGCAAGGCGTTCAACTCTCGGAACCATGCCGCGGGGATCTGTAGTGGTAAGTTAGCAAAATAGTAGAGGAGGCGTGGTAGCATGACCATTTTTGAGAGCGCCACTCTGGCCATGATTGTTAGTTTTAATGATCTCCAAAACCCCACCGAGGAGCGCTATGATCTAAGCGTCCTGCCGAGGTTACCGTCCCTAAGATCGTTTAATTCGTGAAATATCTGTATGCCCAAGTATTTAAATGTCCGCGGGGCCCAATTTACGTCAGCTGGGCACGCATCTGGGCGTGCACTGTCTGACATCACGGGGAATACATATGTTTTCCTCCGATTAAGTCGGAGTCCCGATAGGCCCCCGAAGTCTTCCAGTATTCCCAATGCCCACGTGAGTCCTCTTGACGCGTCCCTCATGTAAATAAGTATATCATCTGCATACAGGGAGACTATATGTTCGGACGGACCCCAAATAATTCCCTTGCCCACGCCTTCACATCGCAGCTGCGATGCCAGGGGTTCGATTGCCAGGGCAAACAGTAGCGGGGACAAGGGGCAGCCCTGCCTAGTTCCCCTGTATACTGGGTATGCACTGGAGATCATCCTTCCGGTTTTAACTCTTGCTAACGGGGATGAGTACAGCAAGTCCACCCATTTTACCCAGTTCTCCCCCAGCCCCATTTTAAGCATCACAGTCCTTAAATAGTCCCATCTGATGGAATCGAAGGCCTTCTCGAAATCCACCGCGAGTAAGGCTCCCTCTGGCGGTCTCTGATCCCTGGGCATGTGCAAGATCGTAAACACCCTTCTCAGGTTCAGGGAGGTACTACGGCCGGGGACAAAACCATTCTGGTCAGCGTGCACTAACTTTGTCATGAGAGGGAGCAACCGGGCAGCCATTATCTTACTAAGTATTTTGAAGTCGCTGTTTAACATAGATAAAGGCCTAAAGTCCGTCACCGGAGCTTCCCTGTCTTTTGTCTTGGGGAGCGGTACCACTAAAGCCTCCCGCATTGTCTGTGGTAGTTCTCCATATTGCAGCGCCTCCGCGTACAACCCTGTCAATTGGGGGGCCAGCAGCAATTTGTATTTTTTATAGAAATCCATGGGGAGACCGTCTGTCCCTGGGGTCTTTCCGGGTGCTAACTGTTCTATAGCTTCATTTACTTCCTCTAGCGTTACTGGTCCCCCCAGGCTGTCTCTCTCATCTGCGCTCAGTGTTGGTAGTGGGATTTGCTGTAGGTATCTATTGAAAGATTCCATCTGCAATTCGCTGGGTTTCCCGTACAACTGCGAGTAATACTCTCTGAACGCATCGTTTATGGAGCCCGGCCTGAGTCTGCGAGACCCCTCCCCGTCTATTACACATGTGATGGGCTCACCCTGCTCTCCCGGGCGGACCAGCCACGCCAGTAGTCTCCCCGATCTACCCTCTTCCGCATGTAGGGATGCTAGATATTTTTGCCTGTCGTGGCACCGGAGTTGCTCTTCAATGCGGGAGTGTTCCCTACAAGCTCAGTTATATTCTTCATTCTCCTGCGCTGTCTTCCCTTGTCCCAACTCCCTCTCGTGCATATCCTTCTCCAGGTCATTCAATTCTTTTTCAAGTGTACGCCTCACCCCCACCGACTGCCCCAGGCAGAAGCCCCTTGTCACTACCTTAAGCGCCTCCCATTCTAAGGCCCTAGAAGGAGTAGACCCCTTATTCGTCTCAATATATTCTGCCAAGTGGCCGCGTAGGGCCTCTCTGTACGCCTGGTCCTCAAGTGCCGAGGGAGAAAGCCTCCATGATGGTATAAGGGGTCTATCCTCCGACATCCTCATCGTTATTAACAAGGGATTATGATCAGACAAAGTGCGGGCTAAGTATTCTGAGCGTGTCATATTACTTATCAGGCCTGCTGTGCAGACTACTCTGTCAATTCTGGTATGCACTCGGTGGAGACCCGAGTAGTATGAATATTCACTAGACGTTGGGTGGCGCATTCGCCAGACGTCCGACAACCCCCACATGTCCAGCCACTCACTCAGCCTTCTGGCTGTTTTGATTGTCACTGCCCCATGCAGAGGCGGGGTGGACCTGTCCAGATTTGTGTCTAGTACTGCATTGAAGTCCCCCCCTACTAATAGCTCCCCAGCGCTTTGGCGTGTGAGGTGTCTCGATAGGCTCGTCATAAAGGGGACCTGGTCTTGGTTGGGGGCGTATATGCAGCTTAAGACTATTGGGATACCTTGTAGCTTCCCTTCCAATATCACGAATCTTCCCTCCCGGTCTATATTGGAAGAGGTCAATATGAAGGGGACCCCCGCTCTGATCCATACTAAAGCGCCCCTTGCATAAGCTGAGTATTCTGTTGCAAACACCTGCCCCCTCCACCTGCGCCTTAGCTTCTCTCCCTCTCCAGACGCCAGGTGTGTTTCCTGTAGTAATGCCAACTGTACTCCCCTTCTCTTTAAGTAAGAGAGTATTTTGTGCCTTTTAGCTGGAGTGCCCATCCCCCTAACGTTCCAGGTCAATAAATTATAGTCCGCCATTTCATGATTTCATTCTGGTGACAATACCCCCGCTTCTCCCCAGTCGCGAGGATATTTTCCCACATCATCATGTCTTTGCCTCAGTCAAATTCCGCCACCCACATTGCCATATTAACTTGTAACTGTGTATCCCAACTCCCCATCCCCAGGGCACCTCCTAACCTGTAGGCTGCCCAGTAAACTATGCAACCGTGCAACTTGTTCAACTTTTGATCAGCGGTACTCGCCATTTTGAATGGGCGAGGTTCTGTTCCGGGGGGTGGCCAAGTCCGGAGGGGCCGCCATTACGCTTGACATGCCCAGTCCCCGGCGCCTTCCGCAGGCCCTGGCTAGCCAAGTTCGTCAGCTGTTTGTGGGGTCACCTTCGGGGCTCGGGCTGAATGCTCCAGGTCTTCCGCAGAGGACACCAACGTGTCGTCCGTTTAATTCCCAGAACCTTCCTGAGGGGATGCCTCCCCACCCATGCGTGCTGCCGCTTCCAGTGCTTCCTTCCTGCCTTTCTCTTTCTGTGTTTGTGTGGGCGCCAGTCGTCTGCGGTCTATGGTCTTCCTTCCCTTCAGGGAGTGCATGCATTGTCAACACCGTTGGCGGAGAGGACAGACACAGGAGCCTCATGCACTAAGACGCGCAATCGGGGTACACTACTCAGTAATTCTGACTAGGACAACAGGTCTAGAGACAACAAACGCGCACATGTGTGATGCTGGACCATCGATAGCTGTACTTGGCACCCTCCAGAGGTGGGGGCCGGTGGCACAGGGCCATGCCTAAAGGAGAGGACTACACTACAGAAAGCGCCCTGGCCTAATGTCACCCACAGCCCTCCACCCCCACCCAGACGCCTCCACTGCGCGTAAAGATAGCAGAATGTGCTGATACTCACCCCCTTGTGTCTGCTGTGATGTCCTCAAGCGCCCATCCAAATCAGGGTAGGCCACCGCCAGGATCCGGGACATCAGGGGGGTCAGGGTACGACTGGCACCCCTCCTAGGTTGGGAGGCCATCCCCAGCAGTGACTCGGCGGTCTTCCTGGTTCCGCGGCGGATGTCCTCCCACCTCTTGCGGCAGTGGGTGCCCCGTCTGATGTGGACCTCCAGGGCCCGGACTTCCTTGGCGATGGCACACCAAATGTCCACTTTCTGATGGGCGCTGACCTATTTGACATGTACAGGGTGGGAAGGAAAATTTCATAAATTTTCTGCATGTTAGATGTGATTGGCCCCCCCTCCCCAACCTTGCCATATGGCACATGCTCTCATCTGTCGTGCCTTGCACTCCTCATTCGCTCCCCACCCCACCAACTTACATCCACCCCACTCCACACAGGCATATCCCATTCAACGTCCACCCAGTGTACTTACCTGTTGGTCTGGAGGACCGTAGAGTAAAGCATACTGGGGGAGGACCCCATCCACTAGTTTCTCCAACTCTTCAGACGTGAAGGCAGTGGCCCTTTCCCCAGTCGCAGCAGCCATTGTCACTTCCAGACCGAGGTAACAGCAGCACTTGCAGTATAGGTCCTCTCCTGTGGATGATCAGGTCTCGAGTGATTAAGCAGATAGAAAATGGCGGTCACGCCCGCGGCGGTGCGTACCGCGGCGGTGCGTACCGCGACCGCCGGCACACATCGTCATTGGCTCCTGAAACCCATAGGCTTCTATGTTAACCAATGCGGCTTCGTACAGCGGTCTTCGACCGCCTACCGCCATGGTGTGCCACGCCAGCGCATTGACCTCACATCCCATTGTCCCACTTCACAGGTCAGGCAGCCGCCATTTCAAGGGCCCACATGGCTTAAATTCAACTGCGTCACACAGGCCTAGGCCTTGCATTGCCACTCATACAAGCCTTTCACTGCATTTCGATTCAATTACTGTGCAAGCTGTGGTTACGTACCTGTGGGTTGCTTGACTCTGTGCTCCATGTTGTCCTTCCTAGGCACCGTCCGCTGGGACTTGCAAGGAGAAGGATGAATCCTCGCGTGTACCGACCGCTGGTGGACCTGTCGACAATGGAAGAACGCCATATAATACTACGCTACAGACTTGACCGTGCCACTATACATGAACTGTGTGCCCAGCTGGAGCCAGCCCTGATGTCCCCCATCCGCCAACCCACAGGGATCCCCCCTCTAGTGCAGGTTCTGTCAGTCCTCCATTTTTTGGCAAGTGGCTCATTCCAGACAACAGTGGCCATGTCATCTGGAATGTCTCAGCCTATGTTTTCAAAGATTTTGTCCAGAGTGTTGTCTGCCCTGATGAAATACATGCGGAGCTACATTGTTTTCCCTGAGGAGGCTGATTTGGCCACTGTGAAGGGTGATTTCTATGCCCTTGGACATATCCCCAACATCATTGGTGCCATTGATGGGACCCATGTGGCTTTAGTACCCCCAAAAGACGATGAGCAGGTGTACAGAAACAGGAAAAGTTACCATTCAATGAACGTCCAGGTGGTCTGTTTGGCTGACCAGTACATCTCCCATGTAAATGCAAAGTTACCCGGGTCAGTGCATGACGCGTATGTGATGCGTAATAGCAGCATCCCCTATGTGATGGAACTGCTACAGAGACACCGTGTGTGGCTAATAGGTGACTCTGGTTACCCCAACCTGCCTTGGCAATTGACCCCAGTGAGGAATCCCCGGACCAGGGCTGAGGAAAGGTAGAATGAGGCCCATGGGCGAACGAGGAGGATAATTGAAAGGACTTTCGGGGTCCTGAAGGCCAGGTTTAGGTGCCTGCATATGACAGGGGGATCCCTGATGTACTCACCAAAGAAGGTGTGCCATATCATCGTGGCCTGCTGCATGCTTCACAACCTGGCTTTGCGACGGCAGGTGCCTTTCCTGCAGGAGGATGGTCCAGATGGTGGTGTTGTAGCAGCTGTGGAGCCTGTGGAGAGTGAAGAGGAGGAAGACGACGGGGACGACACAGACAACAGGGACACAGTCATCCAACAGTATTTTCAGTAGCAGAGAGGTAAGAATCACCCACGCAATTTAACATTTCCTTAAAGTCTCCTGCATCTCTACTTTCTGCATTTACCCCCAGTTCTTTTTTAACTTATTTTTGCTTTTCCCTTCCCTTTTCAGTGTTGTTTGACCCACTGCGAGACTTCTGATTGTTTAGCCCATGGACAAAAGCGTATTGACATTGGTATGTTGTCATCACAAATTGTCTGACCATCATTGTACAGTATTGTGTAAAACATTTGTAAATAATACAGGCTGACTCCTGAATATTTTAAGTGCAATGAGTGTTTATTTGTAGTGCAAGATTTTGGTGCATGATATTAATACGGTGATGGGTGGGGGTGGAGGAATGTCCATGGCAGAGTCCAGTTCTCAGTTTCACAGGTGCCTTGTCCATAGGCCTGTGGAAGGATGGAGCAGGGGCAGTTCAAGGTTGGACAGGGTGACAATGTGGGACAGTGGGATGACATCAGGGGGTATCCTTTGCTGGCGGGGGTCTTGGCATCCTACTCTGTCTTCCTGTGAGATCTCAGGTTCCGCTTGCGGGGTGGTTCATCTTCAGCAGGAGGTGGGGTTCTGGTGGCCTGACGTTGTGGTGGGGCCTCCTGTCCACTAGCGCCGGCGGAGGTGGTGGGCTGTTCCTGGTCCTGGCTAGTGACAGGGGCCCTTTGGGGTGCCACATGGTCCCGCAATGTGGTTTCTATCCGGTTTAAGACCTGGACTATGCTCCCCATAGCGGTACCGATGGTCGTGAGTTCATTGCTGAACCCCATGTAGCGTTCCTCCTGCTGTGCCTGGATCTCGCTGAACCTGGCCAGTACCGTCGCCATTGTCTCTTGGGAGTATTGGTATGCTCCCATGATGGTGGTGAGGGCCTCTTGGAGGGTGGGTTCCCTGGGCCTCTCCTCCCCCCCGTCGCACAGCAGCCCTCCCAGTTCCCCTGTGTTCCTGGGCCTCTGTCCCCTGGACGGTGTGCCCACTACCACTGCCCCCAGGTCCCTGTTGTTGTTGGGGTGTTGGGTCAGCCTGGGTGCCCTGTAGTGGCGGACACACCGCTGATTGACACGTCCTGGAGACAGAGGCATGGGCCCGCTGGGTGGGAGCTGTGCTGGTATTCCCAGAGGGGGTTGGGTCTGGTGTGGCCTGTGTCTGTGTGTGGGGAACCCACTGTCCAGAGGTCCCCGATGGTCCGGGCTGGTCGTCAGGGTCGAGGTCGACAGAGCTGGTGTCCTCACTGGGGGGCTGTTCTGGGGGTGGGATGGACAGATCTGGACCCTCCGTGGCGGTGTGTTGGCGTTCGGGCCCTGCAGGGGTAACAGAGTATTGTTATAGTTCTTGTGTGTGCCATGGCGTGCATTTTGTGTGTGCCCTTGTCCCCCAGTGCTGGCATTCCCTTGTGGGAGGGGTTGTGAGGGTGGTTGGGGGGGGGGGATGGGTATGTGCAGTGGTCATGCATTGGTGATGGGTGTGTATGGTTTGTGTTGGCATTCAGGGGTTGGTGTTGTTTAGGGTGGGTTGTGCTGGTGGGACAATGGCAGGGAGGATGTGTGCTGGGGGGTTTGAGATTGGGGTTGAGGGTGGGGTTGTGGGTTGGCATGCTGGTGATTGGGGGGGGGGGTTAAGTAGTTGAGATTCGACTTACCAGAGTCCATTCCTCCGTGTACTCCAGCGAGGCCGTCAGGATGCAGGATGTTTACTACCTCTTGCTCCCATTCAGTAAATTGGGGTGGAGTGGGTGGGGGTCCGCCGCCAGTCTTCTGCACAGCGATGTTGTGTCGCGACACCATGGAGCGCACCTTCCCCCGTAGGTCGTTCCATCGCTTTCTGATGTCGTCCCGATTTCTGGGATGCTGTCCCACAGCGTTGACCCTGTCTACAATCCTTTGCCATAGCTCAGCCTTCCTTGCTATAGTGGTGTGCTGCACCTGTGTGCCGAAGAGCTGGGGCTCTACCCTGATTATTTCCTCCACCATGACCCGGAGTTCTTGGTCCGAGAACCTGGGGTGTCTTTGGGGTGCCATGGGGTGGTGTGGATGAGGTGTGGGGTGGTGTTTGTGGTGATGTGCGTGGTGATGTGTGGTGATGTGTGCGTAGATGTGGTGTGGGTGATAATGTTGGGTTCCTGTGTGTGTTGTGCTTAGCGTTCCCTGTGCTCTCTCTCAGTCTCTCTGGCCTTCTCTCAGTAATTGTGGTCGTAAGGGTTTGTGGGTGACGTGGGTGTGTGTTTTATATTTAATTGGGTGTGTGGGAGTGGTGTGTGTATGTGTCTCAGGTGTGTGTATTTCAAATTGTCCAATGTGGCTGTGTTTTGTAAGTGTGTGTGTATTTTGAGCGCGGCGGTGTGTACCGCCAATGGAATACCGCGGTTGAAAGACCGCCGCGTGGATTTGTGGGTCAGAATGGCATGGGCGTGTTTGTGTTGGCGTGGCGGTGGAGGTTTGGTCATCTCCAGTTTATCGCTGCCCGCTGCTGTGGCGGCCTTCCGTGGATGGCGGGTTTTTGGCGGGTTGACAGTTGGAGGTCAGAATGACCGTGGCGGTTTACCGCGGCCGCGGCGGTAGAATGGCAGTCTTCTGACCGGCGGTAAGGGCCTTTTACCGCCGAGGTCAGAATCATCCCCTATGTGGTTTGGGCACCACTTTGACCTCTGCACCTGACGGGCCCTGAGCTGCTGGTGTGGTAATTTTGGGGTTGCCCTGAACCCCAACGGTGGGCTACCTTGGACCCAACTTTGATCCCTGTAAGTGCTTTACTTACCTGTGAACCTAACAAATACTTACCTCCCTCAGGAACTGTTGAATTTTGCACTGTGTCCAATTTTAAAATAGCTTATTGCCATTTTTGCCAAAACTGTACATGCTGTTGTGATGATTCAAAGTTCCTAAGATACCTGAGTGAAATACCTTTCATTTAAAGTATTGGTTGTAAATCTTGAACCTGTAGTTCTTAAAATAAACTAAGAAAAGATATTTTACGATATAAAAACCTATTGGCCTGGAATTGTCTTTGAGTGTGTGTTCCTGATTTATTGCCTGTATGTGTACAACAAATGTTTAATACTACCCTCTGATAAGCCTACTGCTCGACCACACTACCACAAAATAGAGCATTAGAATTATCT
This sequence comes from Pleurodeles waltl, assembly GCF_031143425.1. Lineage (NCBI taxonomy): Eukaryota > Metazoa > Chordata > Amphibia > Caudata > Salamandridae > Pleurodeles > Pleurodeles waltl. The sequence continues at coordinate 371,201,379 of NC_090440.1, read as the reverse complement.
CTTTTTGCCACTATCTTACCTCTAAGGGGAACCCTTGGACCCTGTGCATGCTATTTCTTACTTTGAAATAGTACATACAGAGCCAACTTCCTACATTGGTGGATCAGCGGTGGGGTACAAGACTTTGCATTTGCTGGACTACTCAGCCAATACCTGATCACACGACTAAATTCCAAAAATTGTCATTAGAAACTGATTTTTGAAATTTGAGCTATTTTTCAAAAATTTAAAAAGTCCTGCTAGGGCCTTGTGTTAGTCCCTGTTAGCATTTCTTTTAGAGTTTAAACGTTTTGTAAAAGTTTGAATTAAGTTCTAGAGATAGTTTTAGATTCTTAAAAAGTATTCCAACTTTTAGAAACAAAGGGGGTTATTCTGACCCCGGCGGTCAGAGACCGCCGGGGCCAGGGTCGGCGGGAGCACCGCCGACAGACCGGCGGTGCCCCGCAGGGCATTCTGACAGCGGCAGTTCGGCCGCGGTCAGACAAGGAAAACCGGCAGTCTCCCGCCGGTTTTCCGCTGCCCCTGTAAATCCTCCATGGCGGCGGAGCGCGCTCCGCCGCCATGGGGATTCTGACACCCCCTACCGCCATCCTGTTCCTGGCGGGTCTCCCGCCAGGAACAGGATGGCAGTAGGGGGTGCCGCGGGGCCCCCGTAAGAGGGCCCCACTTTGTATTTCAGTGTCTGCTTTCTCCAACCCTGACTCCACAAGTGACAGTCAGAGATGCTGCTTCTCTCACAGGAGAGTCCAACAGCTCTGGAAGCATTGAGAGCAGTCTCAATGGAGATGACCTCCTGCTAGCCAGGATGGCCAGAGGATTGGCTTGGGAGAGACAGCTCCTAGCCATAGAAAGGGAAAGACAAGAGATGGGCTTAGGTCCTATCAATGGTGGCAGCAATTAAAATAGGGTCAGAGATACTCCTGACATGCTAAAAATCCCCAAAGGGATTGTAACTAAATATGAAGATTGTGATGACATCACCAAATGGTTCACAGCTTTTGAGAGGGCTTCTGCAACCAGAAAAGTGAACAAATCTCACTGGGGTGCTCTCCTTTGGGAAATGTTCACTGGAAAGTGTAGGGATAGACTCCTCACACTCTCTGGAAAAGATGCAGAATCCTATGACCTCATGAAGGCTACCCTCACTGAGGACTTTGGATTCTCAACTGAGGAGTACAAGATTAGGTTCAGGGGGGCTCAAAAATCCTCGAGCCAGACCTGGGTTGATTTTGTTGACTTCTCAGTCAAAACACTGGATGGTTGGATTAATGGCAGTGGTGTAAATGATTATGATGGACTGTACAATCTGTTTATGAAAGAACACCTTTTAAGTAATTGTTTCAATGATAAACTGCATCAGCATCTGGTAGACCTAGGACCAATTTCTCCCCAAGAATTGGAAAAGAAGGCAGACCATTGGGTCAAGACTAGGGTGACCAAGACTTCCACAGGGGGTGGCCAAAAGAAAGGGGTCACCAAGACTCCCCAGGGGAAGAGTGTTGAGACATCCAAGGGTAATAGTAAAGAGTCTTCTACAGGGCCCTCAAAAACCTGCTCAGGAGGGAGGGTCCAAAGCCTCTTCACAATCCAATTTTGGGTACAAGGGTAAAAACGTTGATCCCAAAAAGGCCTGGTGTCGTAGCTGTAATCAGCAGGGACACCAAACTGGAGACAAGGGCTGTCCCAAGAAAGGTTCCACTACTACTACTACTCCAGTTAGCACTGGAATAGCCAATCTCCAGGTGGGATCAACAGTTTGCCCAGAGCAAATCAGGGTTCACACTGAGGCTACATCAGTTTCTGAGGGTGGGGTGGACTTAGCCACACTGGCTGCCTGGCCCCATCATAAGCAAAAATACAGGCAGCAACTCTTAATTAATGGGACTAGTGTAGAAGGCCTGAGGGATACAGGTGTCAGTGTCAGAATTGTGACAGACAAACTGGTTTGTCACAATGGTGACAGACAAACTGGTTTCCCCAGGGCAATACCTGACTGGACAAACTTATCCAGTCACCAACGCTGACAATCAGACTAAAGTACATCCCATGGCTATGGTAACTTTAGAATGGGGAGGGTTCACTGGCCTGAAACAGGTGGTAGTCTCCTCAAATATCCCTGTAGACTGTTTTCTTGGAAAAGACCTGGAGTCCTCAGCATGGGCTGAGGTAGAACTCAAAGCCCATGCAGCCATGCTGGGTATCCCTGAACTAGTGTGTGTCAAGACAAGGGCACAGTGCAGAGCTCAGGGTGAAAAAGAGGTGTTGGAGCCTGGAATAATGGCCCAACCCTCCAAGAGAAAAGGAAAGAAGACTGGGGAACCAGCTTCAACACAACAAAAGAAAAAGAACCTCTCTTTCCAGGAAGATGTTTTGCCCTCTGAGGGAACTGAGCCCATGGAGTTGGAACCTTATCAGGTTGAACTCTTAGGCCCAGGAGTACCCACAAGGGAACAGTTATGTAAGGGGCAAGAAACCTGTCCCTCTCTTGAAGGCCTCAGGCAGCAAGCTGCTGAGGAAAAAAAGGCAAAATCACTGGAACATATAGAGTCTACTGGGAAGATGGACTCCTCTACACTGAGGCAAGAGATCCCAAACCTGGTGCCACTAGGAGAGTGGTAGTGCCTCAGGAGTTTAGGAAGTTCATTCTGACCTTAGCTCATGATATTCCACTTGCTGTGCATTTGGGACAGACCAAGACTTGGGAGAGGTTAGTCACCATTTCTATTGGCCCAACATGTCCCAGAAAGTAAAGGAGTTTTGTTTCTCCTGTGCCACCTGTCAAGCCAGTGGTAAGACAGGTGGCCATCCAAAGGCCCCCCTCATTCCACTTCCAGTGGTGGGGGTCCCCTTTGAAAGAGTGGGTGTGGACATAGTGGGTCCACTTAAACCTCCCACAGCCTCAGGGAACCCGTATATCCTAGGGGTAGTGGATCATGCCACTAGGTACCTTGAAGCAATTCCCCTTAGGTCCACTACTGCCCCTGCAGTAGCTAAAGCACTCATTGGTATATTTACCAGAGTGGGATTTCCTAAGGAGGTGGTGTCTGACAGAGGTACCAACTTCATGTCAGCATACCTGAAGCACATGTGGAATGAGTGTGGGGTGACTTACAAATTCACCACACCATACCATCCACAAACCAATGGTCTTGTAGAAAGATTTAACAGGACATTGAAGGGCATGATCATGGGGCTCCCTGAAAAGCTCAAAAGGAGATGGGATGTCCTCTTGCTATGTCTGTTTTTCGCCTAGAGAGAGGTGCCTCAGAAGGGAGTAGGGTTTTCCCCCTTTGAACTTCTGTTTGGCCATCCTGTCAGGGGACCACTAGCTCTTGTAAAAGAAGGCTGGGAGAGACCTCTTCATGAGCCTAAACAAGATATAGTGGACTATGTACTACGCCTACATTCCAGGATGGCATAGTACATGGAAAAGGCAAGTAAAAACCTTGAGGCCAGCCAACAACTCCAGAAGATGTGGTACGACCAAAAGGCTGCTATGGTTGAATTTCAGCCAGGGCAGAAAGTCTGGGCTCTGGAGCCTGTGGCTCCCAGGGCACTTCAGGACAGATGGAGTGGCCCTTACCCAGTGCTAGAGAGAAAGAGTCAGGTCACCTACCTGGTAGACCTAGGTACTAGCAAGACCCCCAAAAGGGTGATCCATGTGAACCGCCTCAAACTCTTTCATGACAGGGCAGATGTGAATCTGTTGATGGTGAGAGATGAGGACCAGGGAGCTGAGAGTGAACCTCTCCCTGATCTCCTCTCCACTGACCCTAATGATGGCTCAGTAGATGGAGAGATCTATTCAGACACCCTCTCTGGCCAACAGCAATCTGACTGTGGGAAAGTCTTACAACAGTTTGCTGAGCTCTTTTCCCCAACCCCTGGTCAGACACACCTGTGTACCCATGATGTGGACACAGGAGACAGCATGCCTGTCAAAAACCAAATTTTCAGACAGTCTGACCAAGTTAAGGAAAGCATCAAAGTGGAAGTCCACAAGATGCTAGAATTGGGAGTCATTGAGCACTCTGACAGCCCCTGGGCTATCCCAGTGGTCTTAGTCCCCAAACCTCACACCAAGTATGGTAAGAGAGAGATGAGGTTTTGTGTGGACTACAGAGGACTTAATTCTGTCACCACGACAGATGCCCATCTCATTCCAAAGGCAGATGAGTTAATTGACGAACTAGGTGCTGTCAGATACTTAAGTACCTTTGACTTGACAGCAGGGTACTGGCAAATCAAAATGGCACCAGGAGCAAAAGAAAAGACAGCATTCTCCACACCTGATGGACATTATCAGTTTACTGTAATGACTTTTGGCTTAAAGAATGCCCCTGCCACCTTCCAAAGGTTGGTGAATCAAGTCCTTGCTGGCTTGGAGTCCTTTAGTGCAGCTTATCTTGATGATATTGCTGTCTTTAGCTCCAGCTGGCAGGATCACCTGGTCCACCTGAAGAAGGTTTTGAAGGCCCTGCAAGCAACAGGCCTCTCTATCAAGGCATCCAAATGTCAGATAGGGTAGGGAACTGTGGTTTACTTGGGACACCTTGTAGTTGGAGGCCAGGTTCAGCCACGCCAACCCAAGATCCAGACTATTATTGAGTGGGTAGCTCCAAAAACCCAGACTCAAGTCAGGGTATTCCTTGGCTTGACTGGCTACTACAGGAGGTGTGTGAAGGGATATTGATCAATAATGACACCCCTCACAGAACTTACCTCAAAGAAAATGCCTAAGAAGGTAAACTGGACTATAGAATGCCAACAGGCCTTTGACACCCTGAAACAAGCTATGTGCACAGCACCAGTTCTAAAAGCTCCAGATTACTCTAAGCAGTTCATTGTGCAGACTGATGCCTCTGAACATGGGATAGGGGCAGTTTTGTCCCAAACAAATGATGATGGCCTTGACCAGCCTGTTGCTTTCATTAGCAGAAAGTTACTCCCCAGGGAGCAGCGTTGGAGTGCCATTGAGAGGGAGGCCTTTGCTGTGGTTTGGTCTCTGAAGAAGCTGAGACCATACCTCTTTGGTACTCACTTTGTAGTTCAAACTGACCTCAGACCTCTCAGATGGCTAATGCAAATGAATGGTGAAACTCCAAAACTATTGAGGTGGTCCATTTCCCTACAGGGAATGGAATTTATAGTGGAACATAGACCTGGGACTGCCCATGCCAATGCAGATGGCCTTTCCAGGTTCTTCCACTTAGAAAATGAAGACTCTCTTGGGAAAGGTTAGTCTCATCCTCTTTCGTTTGGGGGAGGGGGAGCTGTGTAAGGAAATGCCTCCTTGGCATGGTTACCCTCTGACTTTTTGCCTTTGCTGATGCCAAGTTATGATTTGAAAGTGTACTGAGGCCTGCTAACCCAGTCCAGCACCAGTGTCTTTTCCCTAACCTGTACCTTTGTCTCCACAATTGGCACACCCTGGCATCCAGGTATGTCCCTTGTAACTGGTACCCCTGGTACCAAGGGCCCTGATGCCAGAGAAGGTGTCTAAGGGCTGCAGCATGTCTTATGCCACCCTGGGGACCCTTCACTCAGCACAGACACACTACTTGCCAGCTTGTGTATGCTGGTGGGGAGAAAATGATTAAGTCGACATGTCACTCCCCTCAGAGTGCTATGCCAACCTCACACTGCCTATGGCATAGGTAAGTCACCCCTCTAGCAGGCCTCACAGTCCTAAGGCAGGGTGCACTATACCACAGGTGAGGGCATAGGTGCATGAGCACTATGCCCCTACAGTGTCTAAGCAAAACCTTAGACATTGTAAGTGCAGGGTAGCCATAAGAGTATATGGTCTGGGAGTCTGTCATACACGAAGTCCACAGCACCATAATGGCTACACTGAAAACTGGGAAGTTTGGTATCAAACTTCTCAGCACAATAAATGCACATTGATGCCAGTATACATTTTATTGTGAAATACACCCAGAGGGCATCTTAGAGATGCCCCCTGAAAACATACCCGACTTCCAGTGTGGGCTGACTAGTTTTTGCCACCCTGACACACGCCAGACATGTTGCTGGCCACATGGGTAGAGTGCCTTTGTCACTCTGTGACCAGTAACAAAGCCTGTACTGTGTGGAGGTGCTTCTCACCTCCCCCTGCAGGAACTGTAACACCTGGCGGTGAGCCTCAAAGGTTCACCCCTTTTGTTACAGTGCCCCAGGGCATCCCAGCTAGCGGAGATGCCCGCCCCTCCGGCCACAGCCCCCACTTTTGGCGGCAAGGCCGGAGGAGATAATGAGAAAAACAAGGAGGAGTCACTGGCCAGTCAGGACAACCCCTAAGGTGTCCTTAGCTGAGGTGATTCTGACCTTTAGAAATCCTCCATCTTGCAGATGGAGGATTCCCCCAATAGGATTAGGGATGTGCCCTCCTCCCCACCGGGAGGAGGCACAAAGAGGGTGTAGCCACCCTCAGGGCTAGTAGCCATTGGCTACTAACCTACCAGACCTAAACACGCCCCTAAATTTAGTATTTAGGGGCCCCCAGAACCTTGCAAGATAGATTCCTGCAACCTGAAGACAAAGAAGGACTGCTGACCTGAAGCCCTTCAGAGAAGACGGAGACACCAACTGCTTTGGCCCCAGCCCTACCGGCCTGTATCCCCACTTCAAGAAAAACTGCAACAGCAATGCGTACCCCAGGGTCCAGCAATCTCTGAAGCCTCAGACGACTATCCTGCATCTAAAAGGACCAAGAACTCCTGAGGACAGCGGCCCTGTTCCAAAGAAACTGCAACTTTGCAACAAAGAAGCAACTTTTAAAGACCACACGTTTCCCGCCGGAAGCGTGAGACTTTCCACTCTGCACCCGACTCCCCTGGCTCGACCTGCGGAAAACCAACACTACAGGGAGGACTCCAAGGCGACTGCAATCCCGTGAGTAGCCAGAGTTGGCCCCCCTGAACCCCCACAGCGATGCCTGCAGAGGGAATCCAGAGGCTCCCCATGACCTCGACTGCCTGCTTCAAGGAAACCGACGCTTGGGAAGCACACTGCAGCCGCAGCCCCCAGGACCTGAAGGATCCGACATCCAGTGCAGGAGCAACTCCCAGGTGGCCCTCTTTCTAGCCCAGGTGGTGGCTACCCCGAGGAGCCCCCCCCCCTTGCCTGCCTGCATCGCTGAAGAGACCCCCGGGTGTCCCATTGAAACCTATTGCAAACCCGACGCCTGTTTGCACTCTGCATCCGGCCGCCCCTGTGCCGCTGAGGGTGTACTTTCTGTGCTGACTTGTGTCCCCCCAGTGCCCTACAAACCCCCCCTGGTCTGCCCTCCGAAGTCGCGGGTACTTACCTGCTGGCAGACTGGAACCAGGGCACCCCTATTTCCATTGAAGCCTATGTGTTGGGCACCACTTTGACCTCTGCACCTGACTGGCCCTGAGCTGCTGGTGTGGTACCTTTGGGGTTGCCCTGAACCCCCAATGGTGGGCTACCTTGGACCCAACTTTGATTCCTGTAAGTGCTTTACTTACCTGTGACCCTAACAAATACTCACCTCCCCCAGGAACTGTTGAATTTTGCACTGTGTCCAAATTTAAATAGCTTATTGCCATTTTTGCCAAAACTGTACATGCTGTTGTGATGATTCAAAGTTCCTAAGATACCTGAGTGAAATACCTTTCATTTAAAGTATTGTTTGTAAATCTTGAACCTGTGGTTCTTAAAATAAACTAAGAAAATATATTTTTCTATATAAAAACCTACTGGCCTGGAATTGTCTTTGAGTGTGTGTTCCTCATTTATTGCCTGTATGTGTACAACAAATGCTTAACACTACCCTCTGGTAAGCCTACTGCTCGACCACACGACCACAAAATAGAGCATTAGAATTATCTCTTTTTGCCACTATCTTACCTCTCAGGGGAACCCTTGGACTCAGTGCATGCTATTTCTTACTTTGAAATAGTACATACAGAGCCAACTTCCTACAGGTGACAATTGCTGTAATTGTTATAGACACCATTTCTTTCACAGAGCAAGTACCCCGAAAACTATTTTTAATTAGATACAATGAGAACATTGTCTGATTCTACCACAAGGGAGTTCTAAAACATATTCTGAAAAATGTACATATTTTTCTGGGCAAAATGTTAAAAATGCTGAGTCATATTTTTTTTAATTACCATTTATGGAAAATTTACATATATTATTGACATTCCCATATATATGCCTTAGGATGAATTTTAGTAGATTTTATACATAGTTTGGTTTTTAACCACTTTTTAACCGGCAAGGAAAGAGTGTTGTGTAGCCATTTGAGGTATAATTTTAGACATGCTATTTTAGCAAACTAGGCCTGCCAGTGTGCACTTTAACCTAGATATGTTTTATTCATATTATTTTAGCAATAGCCACATTTGCGGTCTTATTTTATTTTCTCTATTTGGCTGTTCTGTGCCTAGGCCAGCACTGCGTTCTTAAACAAGACATTTCTTTCACTCTGTGTTTTTCTCAAGGCTGCAGTAAGATAGGTTGCCAGCAAAAGTGGTACTTTTTGTCTCTAATGTTCACAGAAACATGCACACTCTTAAGTGGGGATCCTTTCTTGGATCATCAGCTGTTTTATTCTAAAAACACTACTTTGACCCATGTATGTTAGAGGGAGATTCCAGCCAGATGACCATGACTATATGCTGATTGCTGAGTGGTTCGCTGCAGCTATTTATGTAGACTAAAGGCCACTTGCTCAGGTATGAGGGATGATGTCTTCCCAGGGGGACCTGAGGGGCAGAATTAGAGTTTAACATGCTGTGCTCTAACATAGCCTAGGTAGGAACTATTCTTAACAATCTTAGTGAAAATATGATAGCGTTATTTTTGTGTTTTACTCTCCTTGTCACAATTTTAATCCTGGTGTGCTTCATCGTCCTAGTTATTGCAATACATGCTTTATTATCTAAGATGCAGTTACTTCAATAAAACCTTATTGAACTATACTCTGCCTCTGATTGTCCTGAGACTAATGTAACAGAGAAGTGGATGAGATCTGAGTGACCACGATTTCCCTGAGGAGTCATTTGTATCATGTGCCCGGTGGCCCAATCATCCTTGCTCTTGGGTGGAGATGAGGCATGGTAGTTAGCCGGAACAAAACCTGGATTGGGCCGACAGGTGTCACCTGGTGTGGGTTCAAACTCAGTCCCCCACAGTACTAGTGATTCTGCCACCCAAATCCAGTAGTCTCATTAGGATAATGAGATCCTACGCGATAGCATGATGTCATAAACTCCAGCAATCCATTGAACAGTAGTAGAGTACATCAGTGGTGTTATTACTTCTATTATTTCCAGCTGTTCTTAAATCAGAACTTTGGCAGTGTTCTTTTTTTGATTTCTGTAGATGTTTGTTTTGGTTCAAACTTTGTGATCTGTATTTCCAGTTTAGTTGTATGTGTGTGGTTTTCTTCGAACAGTAATAAGATTTGTAGATATACAATTCCTTATAAGGACATCACCCTTGTTAGGCCGTATGATGTCTTATGTTGTATTAAAATTCCCAGAGATATAATATTCCATTTCTGCAGTAGCAATCCGTTTTAGAACTTTGGTTCAAGAAACAGATGATAAGAATTTGATAATTTATATGGTAATCTGTGCTTGAATGTAAGACTGCTATCATTACACTCTACCCATCCACTTCTATTTTTTATGTAGATGACGTAATGTCCTGATGTAGTAGTTACTCCTTCATGAAAAATAATGGCTATGCAGACATATACATCTTACTAGAAATAGAGATTTGTCCAGCTGTAAAATTTGTAATTTGCGTTTCCAATTTAGTTCCATCTGCCTTGCTGTAGCATTAAGATGTTATACTTGCCACTTCTTTTTTTATGTTCAAAGTTGATAGAGGTTTTGAGTTACATTTTGTGCATGCATTATTCTGTGATGTATCTTTAAACAGTTTCTCAAAATTGACAGTTTTACAATCTAGTAGAGTTAGGTAGATAAATGGTTCTGAATATATTTCAGTTTTTGAAGAAAAGGAACAATTGTCACAATCATGCTCCATGAGTAACTTAATCCAAATAGGTTCTCAATAGGTTCCATCTCTTCTTCTAAAATGCCTAGTAGCACCATCAAAAATGAGCGTGCATCTTATTGAGTGTTTTGAGTTAAGTGTACTTAACTAGTACACAGATCTGCACTACCTCTTATACAAGATGCAGAGTATGTATTTCTTCTGTCACTGCACAGGCGTTCTAACAAGCTAAAGAGTGCAGAGCATAATCTTTTTTCCCTTTTTCTGTTTAACTTCATGAACCAGGGTAGGTAGGCAGAATAGTGCATTGAAAACTACATTAAGCATAGCAGTTGACTCGAGAGATATTTGATAATTGGTAACCTACAATCTCAGCATCATTTTCTAAAATACTTTTTTCTTCTTCTATGAACATCTCTCTGATGCTTTAAAATCTTTCATTTTTGCAAGATTACTGGTTTCTTGTATACTGGGTATTGCCCTAGATGTGGAGCATACAGGCCTCTCAATCCATCAACTTGAATCTGCATTTACTTTACTGTGATCAAATTCTATCTGATACAAACCAGACAAAGGTGGTCATTACAACATTGACGGTAAAAGCCGCTTACCGCCGTGCAGAAGACCGCCAACACACCGCAGCGGCCGCGGAATTCCGCCACAGCTATTATGACCCACATTTCGGAATCCGCCAATATTCAGACACCCGCACAAGTCCGCCACACCAAAGGTTAGTGATAAACTGGCGAAAACAAAACCTCCACCGTCACGCCAACAGAAAAACGCCCACAGTATCATGACACACGAATCCACGGGGCGGTCTTTCAACCACGGTATCCCATTGACGGTACACACCGCCGCGCTCAAAATACACACACTCTTACAAAACACAGCCACATTGGACAATTACAAATATACACACCTGATACACATACACACACCACTCCCACACATCCACTACAATATAAAACACACACCCGCATCACCCACAAACCCCTACGACAAAAAATTCAGAAAGAAGGCCAGAGAGAGACAGCACCAGCAAGAACAACAGCATCCACAGGCACACAACACCATCACCCACAGAACTTCCACGCACCTCACACAACACACCACTATATATCAGCACACTTATCACCACACACCCCACCCCACACATCACCTACACCACCCCATGGCACGGCAAAGACACCCCAGGTTCTCGGAGGACGAGCTCAGGGTCATGGTGGAGGAAATCGTCCGGGTATAGCCACAGCTAATCGGAGCACAGGTGCAGCACACCTCCATTGGAAGGAAGATGGAGCTAAGGCGAAGAATAGTGGACAGGGTCAACGCAGTGGGACAGCACCCAAGAAATCGGGAGGACATCAGGAAGAGGTGGAACGACCTACGGGGGAAGGTGCGTTCCGTGGTCTCAAGACACCACCAGGCGGTTCAGCGGACTGGAGGAGGACCCCCACCTCCTCCCCCACAACTAACAACATGGTAGGAGCAGGTCTTGGCGATTCTGCATCCTGAGGGCCTCGCAGGAGTAGGTGGAGGAATGGACTGTGGTAAGACAAATCTTATTTATTACATCCCCCACCCTACCTGCATGCCAGCACATACCCCCTCTCCCTCACCCCTATCACTCCAACTCCTCACAAATGTACCAACATCACAAACCACACATCCCAACACCAAGCCCTGCATGCAACAACAATGCATGGACACCCATCACTGAAGCATGCCCACTGCACATACCCATACACCCCCCTAAACCATCATCACGCAAGCTCACACACAGGAATGCCAGCACTGGGGTACACGGTCACCCACCCATTGCACACCATGCCACACACAGATGCAATAATCATGCCTTTCTACCCCTGCAGGACCACTACCCAACGTCACCAGACAGGAGGGTCCAGACATGTCCACTCCACCCACAGAAGAGGCCCACAGTGATGACAGCACCTCTGTCCAACTGGATCTAGATGACCATCCCGGACCATCGTGGGCCTCGGGACAGTCGTTCCCCTCACACAGGCACAAGCCACCACAGACCTTCCCCCCTCTGGAAACACCAGCACAGCACCCACCCAGCGGGCCCATACCTCTGTCCCCAGGACACGTCAATCAGCTGTGTGTCCACCACTACAGGGAACCCAGGATAACTCAACACCCCAACAACAACAGGGACCTGGGGGCAGTGGCAGTGGGCACACGGTCCAGGGGACAGAGGCCCAGGAACACAGGGGAACTGGGAGGGCTGCTGTGTGACAGAGGGAGGACAGGCCAAGGGAACCCACTCTACACAAGGCCCTCTCCTCCATCATGGGAGCCTACCACCACTCCCAGGAGACGATGACAACGGTACTGGCCAAGTTTCAGGAGACCCAGCGCCTGCAGGAGGAACAGTATTTGGGCTTCAGGGAGGAACTCAGAACCATCAGCTCCACCCTGGGCACCATCGTAGGGGTGCTGAAGGAAATACTCAACACCAGAAGGGACACTGTGGCAATACAAGGGGCCCCTGACACTAGCATGGACGATGAACTGCCCACCACCTCCGCCGGCGCTAGTGGACAGGAGGCACCGCCACAGGTCCACCACACCAGCATCCCACCCCCTGCAGAGGGAGAACCACCCCGCAAACGGTCCCTGAGATCCAGGAACAAGACAGAAAACGATGCCAAGACCGCCGCCAAGAAATGAGACCACCCTGATTGTCATCCCACTGGCCCACTTTGTCACCCTGTCCATATTGAAACGACCACAGCTCCACTTCCTATGCCCATATGGGCAATGCACCTGTGAGACTAATAGACTGGACTCTGCCATGGACACTCCTCCACAATCACCCCTCACCATTTAACTTCCCCCTCCAATATTTTATATTTAAATAAACACACCTAAAGCACCAAAAGATCTGGAGTCTGTCTGTGATTTCGAAATAGTGTATTTGCAATTACAGTGACAAAATGTTCTTGAAATAGTAATGTCAACATACCTATGTCACACAGCTCTAGTCCATGAGGAATCTAAGCAGATGAGACACGTTGGGACCCACACCTGTGAAACCGTAAGGGAAAGTGACAACTCAGGGACCATACACTGGGTGAAAACGACAGACAGGATAGAGGTAGAAGTGTAAAAGTACATGTAGTAGGCAGGAATGTATTCTCACCTGTGTTTCACTGGAAATATTGTTGGATAACTGAGTCCCTGTTCTGCATGTCTTCTTCCTCTGCTTCATCCTCATCACTGTCCACAGGCTCCACAGCTGCCACAACACCGCCATCTGGACCATCTTCCTGCAGAAAAGGCACCTATCATCGCAAAGCCAAGTTGTGAAGCATACAGCAGGCCACGAGGATCTGGCACATCTTCTTTGGTGAGTAGAATAGGGATCCACCTGTCATATGCAGACACCTGAACCTGGCCTTCAGGAGGCCGAAGGTCCGCTCGATCCCCCTCCTAGTTCGCCCATGGGCCTCATTGTAGCGTTCCTCTGCCCTTGTCCTGGGATTCCTCACTGGGGTCAGTAGCCATGACAGGTTGGGGTAACCAGAGTCACCTAATAGCCACACACGGTGCCTCTGGAGTTGACCCATCACATAAAGAATGCTGCTATTCCGCAGGATGTAGGCATCATGCACTGAGCCAGGGAACATGGCATTCACATGGGAGATGTACTGGTCTGCCAAACATACCATCTGTACATTTATGGAATGATAACTCTTCCGGTTTCTGTACACCTGTTCACTCCTGTGACCAAAGCCACATGGGTCCCATCAATGGCACCTATGATGTTAGGGATATGTCCAAGGGAATAGAAGTCACCTTTCACTGTAGGCAAATCCTCCACCTGAGGGAAAACGATGTAGCTCCGCATGTGTTTCAGAAGGGCAGACAACACTCTGGACAATACGTTGGAAAACATAGGCTGGGACATCCCTGATGCCATGGCCACAGTTGTTTGAAAAGACCCACTTGCAAGGAAATGGAGCACTGATAGCACCTGCTCTTGAGGGGGGATTCCTGTGGGATGGCGGATTGCTGACATCAGGTCTGGCTCCAACTGGGTACACAGTTCCTGGATTGTGGCACGGTCAAACCTGTAGGTGATAATCAAATTTCTTCCCTCCATTGTTGACAGGTCCACCAGCGGTCGGTACACCGGAGGATTCCGCCATCTCCTCACATGTCCCAGCGGACAGTGCCTATGAAGGACAACAGTGAGCACAGAGTCAAACAACTCAGAGGTATGTGCCAACAGTCTACACAGAACACCAATCATACACAAAATGTGGCCTGTATCTGTGTTGAGACTAGGCCTAGGTATTTGTGACGCATTTGGAAATTAGGCCATGTGGGCCCCTGAAATGGCGGCTGCCTGACCTCTAAAGTGTGACAATGGTATGTGAGGTAACTGCGCTGGCGTTGTACACCGTTGCGGTAGGGGGTCGAAGACCGCGGCGCAATGCTGCATTGGTTAACATTGGACCCTATGGGTCCTAGGAACCAATGACAATGTACGCCGGCGGTGATGGTACCCACCGCCACGGACGTGACCGCCGCGGATGTGACCGCCATTTTCTATCTGTATATTCACTCGATACCTGATCTTCGACAGGAGAGGACCTACACTGCAAGTGCTGCTGTGACCTCGGTCTGGAAGAGACAATGGCTTGTGTGTCTGGGGAAAGGGCCCCTGCCTTCACATCGGAGGAGTTGGAGAAGCTCGTTGATGGGGTCCTCCCCCGGTACACGCTACTCTACGGTCCTCCAGACCAACAGGTAAGTACACAGGGAGCATGTTGTATGGGCTATGCCTGTGTGGAGAGGGCTGGTTGTAAGAAGGAAGGGTGCAGAGTTCTGCGTGCATGAAAGACGGTGGGTGCATCTGCCACATGGCAAGGGTACGGCTGGGGGCCACTCACTTTGACGGCGCAGTTGGTAATGACTTCTCCTCTTCCCCCTGCACATTTCATGTAGGTCAGCGCCCACCAGAAGAAGGATATTTGGCCTGCCATCGCCAAGGACGTCCGGACCCTGGGGGTCCACCACAGACGGAGCACCCACTGCCGGAAAAGATGGGAGGACATTCGCCGCTGGAGCAAGAAGATGGCGGAGGCTCAGCTTGGGATGGCCTCCCAACGTGGGAGGGGTGCCCGTCGAACCATGACCCCCTTGATGTTACGGATCCTGGCGGTGGCCTACCCCGTGTAGGATGGGCGCTTGAGGGCATCACAGCTGACACAAGGGGGTGAGTACACTCTCATTCAGCTGACTTTGCACGCAGTGAAGGTGTCTGGGTGGGGGAGGAGGACTGTGGGTTTCCCTAGGCCAGGGCGGGTTCCATAGGCTAGGCCCCTCCGTAAGGCATGGCCCTGTGGCCCCCCACCCCACCTCTGTAGAGTCCCAAGTACAGCTATTCATGCACCTATGTCATCTATGTGTGCAGATTTCGTCCATAGCCTTGTAGGCCATTTCCCATGAATTGCACTGTAGAGCCCAAGAGCGCAACATAGTTCAGGGGGCTTCTGTGTCTGTCTTGTCCGCCAACGGTAGCGGTAATCCATGCACTCAACATGTCTTTCTTCTGTTTCCCCCCCCCCCTTTTTTTTGGTCTCCCTGTTCTTGTGTGCATTAGCATCATCAGGTGGAGGAGCAGTGGCACCAGAGCACGAGGGAGGTGCATCCCACATGGCCATGGAGGGCCACACTACGGACTCAGAATTCACCAGTGGGACGGAGGGCGAGGGGAGCACCACGGCAGGGACAGGAGCTGAAACCAGCGACACGGACATGTCCTCTGATGGGAGCTCCCTTGTGGTGGCGGCAACAACTGTGCCCCCCGCATATACAGGTACATCCGCCAACCCCCCTACCAGCACCGCCCTCCCAGCAGCCCCTCAGCCTTTGCCCCGTGCCCGCTCACCCAGGAGGGTGGGCATCACCTTCGCCCCAGGCACCTCAGGCCCTGCCCCAGTCATCCCTGCTGCCCTCAGTGAGGAGGCCATTGACCTCCTCAGGTCACTCACTGTTGGGCAGTCTACCATTTTGAATGCCATCCAGGGTGTAGAAAGGCAGTTGCAACAAACTAATGCATTCCTGGAGGGCATTCATTCTGGTCAGGCGGCCCTTCACCGAGCCCTTGAAACTCTGGCCTCAGCACTGATGACAGCCATTGTCCTGGTGTCTAGCCTCCCCCCTCCAACTTCCTCCACCCAGACCCAATCCCCTGTACCTCTGCCTATCCCAAGCACACCATCAGACCAGCCTGCACACACCTCACCACACAAGGGAAGCTCAGGCAAACATAAGCACCACACATCCCACAGGCACTCACGAAGAATCACACACATACAGACACACCATTATCCACTGCCTCCACTGTGTCCCCCTCCTCGTCGTCTCCCTCCTCCCTCCCAGTCTCGTCACCACTCACACCTGCATGCACTACCTCTACAGCCACTACATCCCTCACCAGCACACCCCGCTTACGTGCAGTCACCACCCCCACTACCATACACACGTCCCCTGTGTCCTCTCCCAGTGTGTCTGTGATGCCCCCTTCCAAGATACACAAACGCAGGCACACACCCACCCAACAGTCATCCTCCTCACGACAGCCTCCAGCGCATGCACCTGCACCCAAAGCCACAAAACGTACACCTCCTACAACCACCACCTCTTCCTCCACTCCCAAACCCCCTCCAGCTACCCGTCCCAGTGTGTCCAAAAAACTTTTCTTGGCCAGCATTGACCTATTCCCCCCCCCCCATCCAACTCATAGGTCCCAAACTAGCACCTCAGCCACAACATATCTGGGAGCAGTGGTGCCTGTTGTCACAGGTATGTGAAGTGCACCGGCCACCAGGACAGCCAGTGTGTCACGGAGCCACAGCACAGCCAGTACCCCCCCTGTGAAGCACCAGAAGTTGGCCAGTGCCCGGCGGGAGAGTGGGAAGACTCCAGCCACCCAAGCCACTCCCAGGAGTCCTGGTGGGAGTGTGGACTCAGCTGTGACTCCTCCTAAGGTGGGGAAGGGCCACAAGAAAGCCGGCAAGTCTGGGAGAAGCAGCACGGCGGAGAAGACCGCCATCATCCCCGCTGCCCAGGAGGGCCCGCCAGCCCCATCCTCTCTGCCCAGGAGGGCCCCGCCAGCCACAGCCCAGCTGCCCAGGAGGGCCCTGCCAGCCACAGCCCAGCTGACCAATGAAGGACCGCCAGCCCCAGCCCAGATGGGCAATGAAGGACCGCCAACTCAAGCCCCGCTGAACAGGGCAAGCACCGCCAACTCAAGCACCGCTGAACAGGGCAAGCACCGCCAACTCAAGCACCGCTGAACAGGGCAGGCACCGCTGAACAGGGCAAGCACCGCCAACTCAAGAACCACTGAACAGGCCTGGCACCGCTGAACAGGGCAAGCACCGCCAACTCAAGCACCGCTGAACAGGGCAAGCACCGCCAACTTGAGCACCGCTGAACAGGGCAGGCACCGCCAACTCAAGCACCGCTGAACAGGGCAAGCACCGCCAACTCAAGCACCGCTTAACAGGGCAGGCACCGCCAACTCAAGCACCGCTGAACAGGGCAAGCACCGCCAACTCAAGCACCGCTAAACAGGGCAAGCACCGCCAACTCAAGCATCGCTGAACAGGGCAGGCACCGCTGAACAGGGCAAGCACTGCCGACTCAAGCACCGCTGAACAGGGCAAGCACCGCCAACTCAAGCACCGCTGAACAGGGCAGGCACCGCCAACTCAAGCACCACTGAACAGGGCAAGCACCGCCAACTCAAGCACCACTAAACAGGGCAAGCACCACCAACTCATGCACCGCTGAACAGGGCAAGCACCGCCAACTCAAGCACCGTTGAACAGGGCTGGCACCGCTGAACAGGGCAAGCACCGCCAACTGAAGCACCGCTGAACTGGGCAAGCACCGCCAACTCAAGCACCGCTGAACAGGGCAGGCACCGCCAAATCAAGCACCGCTGAACAGGGCAGGCACCGCCAACTCAAGCACCGCTGAACAGGGCAAGCACCGCCAACTCAAGCACCGCTAAACAGGGCAAGCACCGCCAACTCAAGCACCGCTAGCCCATGAGCGGCAGGGGCACTGACGCAACAGGGACCGTCACGGGTGAGTGATGCACTCTGGGCACCAGTCCCCCTCCAGAACCAGTGGAGACATGCATCCACTCCGTCTGTCCTTCCCAGGATGAAGCACTCTGGGCACCAGTCCCCCTCCAGAACCTGTGGAGACTGTTATCCACTTGAGAGACTGTGGCTTTGCGCTCCCCAGGATGGAACAGTGGGCAAACCACCCACTTGTTAGACTTGAGAGACTGTGGCTTTGCACTCCCCAGGATGGAACAGTGGGCAAACCACCCACTTGTTAGACTTGAGAGACTATGGGGGTGATTCTAATCCTGGCGGGCGGCGGAGGCCGCCCGCCAGAATTCCGCCCCCATAATACCGCTCCGCGGTCAGAAGACCGCGGAGGGTATTATGAGTTTTTCCCTGGGCTGGCGGGCGGTCTCCAAAAGACCGCCCGCCAGCCCAGGGAAAAACTCCCTTCCCACGAGGATGCCGGCTCGTAATCGAGCCGGCGGAGTGGGAAGGTGCGACGGGTGCAGTAGCACCCGTCGCGTATTTCAGTGTCTGCAAGGCAGACACTGAAATACCTTGCGGGGCCCTCTTACGGGGGCCCCTGCCGTGCCCATGCCATTGGCATGGGCACGGCAGGGGCCCCCAGGGGCCCCGCGACCCCCCCCTACCGCCATCCTGTTCATGGCGGCTTTCCCGCCATGAACAGGATGGCGGTAGGGGGGGTCAGAATCCCCCATGGCGGCGCAGCAAGCTGCGCCGCCATGGGGGATTCTGAGGGCAGCGGTAAACCGGCGGGAGACCGCCGGTTTACCCTTTCTGACCGCGGCCAAAGCGCTGCGGTCAGAATGCCCTGCGGGGCACCGCCGGCCTGTCGGCGGTGCTCCCGCCGACCCTCGCCCCGGCGGTCGAAGACCGCCGGGGTTAGAATCAGGGCCTATGGCTTTGCACTCCCCAGGATGGAACAGTGGGCAAACCACCCACTTGTTAGACTTGAGAGACTGTGGCTTTGCACTCCCCAGGATGCAGCAGTGGGCAACCCACCCTCTGTAGAGACTTGAGAGACTGTGGTTTTGCACTCCCCAGGATGGAACAGTGGGCAAACCACCCACTTGTTAGACTTGAGAGACTGTGGCTTTGCACTCCCCAGGATGGAACAGTGGGCAAACCACCCACTTGTTAGACTTGAGAGACTATGGCTTTGCACTCCCCAGGATGGAACAGTGGGCAAACCACCCACTTGTTAGACTTGAGAGACTGTGGCTTTGCACTCCCCAGGATGCAGCAGTGGGCAACCCACCCACTGTAGAGACTTGAGAGCCTGTGGTTTTGCACTCCCCAGGATGGAAGAATGGGCAAACCACCCACTGGAGAGACTTGAGAGACTGTGGCTTTGCACTCCCCAGGATGGAACAGTGGGCAAACCACCCACTGGAGAGACTTGAGAGACTGTGACTTTGCACTCCCCAGGATACATCAATGGGCATGGAGCCCCCTTGTTGATCTGGCGTCGTGCACTCATCCGGCTGAGGTGCCCGCCCTTCCCTTCCCCCTGAGGTGCCTGTTGTATTTCTATCTGATGCCCCAGCAGTGTTCTCTCTGTTTTGATCTGGTATCGTGTGTGGGCCTCGCCCATGCATTTTGTGCCCAGTGGTCCACGGACTATGAATGGTGCAATACCTGGACTACTATTCTTGGTGTATATTTTGTTAATAGTGTATATATGTATATTTTTGCTTACTGCATTTTGATATATTACAATGGTTACACTCATTTCTTTTTGTCTTTGCATTCTTCTGGGGGAGTTGGGGGGTGTAACTATAATGTTTAGATATGTATTAGTGTGTGTGTTGTAGTGGGTGAGGGTGGGGGTGGGGGGGTTGCGTGCTGCGTGTGTGTGTCCCTGTTTTTTCCCTCCTCACTCCCCTGTGTCGTAGGTGCAGTACTCACTGTGGTCTTCGCCGCCGGCGTTGGTGCTCTTGGTACAGGAGCAGGAAGACTATCGCAGGTAGGATTTGGAGTTCTGGGTCCATGTTGTCCTCCTTCCTCGTGGAGTGTGTAGAGGTGAGCGTTTTCCCTTCAAAATTCCTGTTTCTGCCATGTTTTTATCTGCGGTGAATCCGCCCCGGAAAAGGTGGCGGATTGGCCTGTCATAATACTGTGGGCGGTACATTGTCCTCCGCCTGTCTGTTGGCGGTGACCGCCAAGCTGTTTGTTTGTACCGCTGTGGCGGTTGGAGTGTTAAAGTGGCTGTCTTTGTTGGCGGTTTCCACCACGGTCGTAATTCCCAAAAAGGTTTCGCCGGCCTGTTGGGGGTCTTACTGCCGCTTTAACACCGTCCGCCAGGGTTGTTATGACCCCCATTGTGTGGCTAAATGTTGTCCCTCGATATTTGCAGGTGACTCTGGTTACCCCAGCCTATCATGGCTCCTGACCCCTTGGAGGAATACCAGGACAAGGGCAGAGGAATGTTATAATGAGGCACATGGGCAAACAAGAAGGATCATTGAACGTACCTTTGGCCTCATGAAGGCCAGGTTTCGGTGCCTCCATCTAACAGGTGCCGGATAATCGTTGCATGCTGCATGTTGCATAGCCTTGCCTTGAGACACCGTGTGTCTTTTCCGCAGGAGGAGGAGGCTGGAGATGCCTGTGTGGCAGCAATGGACCCTGTGGACAGTGAAGATGAGGATGCAGAGGATGAGGACAACAGAACTGCAGTGATTGAACAATATTTCCAATGACACACAGTTAAGACAGTGGTACTTCACATTTCATTGTCATTTTATTGTTTGAGATTGTCACTGGCAGGCTGTGATTTCCCACTTCTATGCCCACTCACTGTACCATTTGGTAATTTGGTATAGCTCCTGGTGTGTTCACTACAGCCAACTACAGGTCTATCCTACGTGCACATTAATGTACAGTTGAATTGCAATGTTTGAACCTTGTAAACGAATACATACTTAAATCATTTGACATACTCCATACTAGTATTTTTTCAAATTGTGTTTATTGCAGTGATAAGAAGAAAAGGGGGAAGTTCAATGAGCTGGGTTGATGATGGAGGAAAGTCCAGGGTATAGTTCCAGTCTATTTGTAGCACAGGTGCATTGTCCAAGGGGGCATAGGACGGGGGGCAATGGCAGTTCAAGGTGGACAGGGTGACAGAGTAGGACACAAGGGAGGCAATCAGGAGAGTCTTCTCTGGCTTCTGCCTGGATCGCAGGGAACGTTTGCGGGTGATTCTCCTTCTGCAGGGGGAAGAGTGCTGGTGGTCTGTTGGTTCTGTGGCGGGGACTTCTGTCCACCAGCGGCAGTGGAGGTGGAAGGTTATTCAGTTGTCTGGCTAGTGGAAGGGGCCCGCTGTTGTGAGGCTGCCTCCCTCATAACGTTGGCCATGTCTGCCAGCACCCCTGCAATGGAGACCAGGGTGGTGTTAATGGCCTGCAAGTCCTCCCTGGTCCCCTGGTACTCTCCCTCCTGCAGCCACGTGTTCTCCTGCGAGTTGGACAGGATCTGGCCCAGCTTATCCTGGGAATGTTGGTATGCTCCCAGGATCTCAGTGAGTGCCTCCTGGAGAGTCGGATCCCTGGGCCTGTCCTCCCCCTGGCGCACAGCACTCCTCCCAGCTTCCCTGTTGTCCTGTGCCTCTGTCCCCTGAACCGTGTGCCCACTGCCACTGACCCCAGGTCCCTGATTGTCTTGGGTATGGGGGTTGCCCTGGGGTCCCTGTAGTGGTGGACACACTGCTGATTGACGTGTCCTGGGGACAAAGTTGTGGGTACGCTGGGTGGGTGCTGTGGTGGTGTTTCCAGATGGGGAGGCTCTGTGGTGGTGTGCAACTGTGCCTGGGTAACCAACTGTCCGGAGGTCCCTGATGGGCCAGGTTGGTCATACAGATCCAGGCGAGCTGAGTCGCTGTCATCACTGTGGGCCTCTTCTATGGGGGGACTGGTTAGTGCTGGCACCTCTTCTCCGGTGACATTGGCTGGGATACCTGTGGGGATGTAAATGCAGCGTTATTGTTTCTGTGTGTGACATTTTGTGCATGGGTGGGTTGCCCTCTTAGGTTATATTTGCCCTGGCAGCTTTAACTTGTGTGAGTTGGTATGTGGTGGGCTAGCTGATTCTCTCCAGTGTAAATGCTTTAGTGATAGGTGTCCATGCAGGTCTGTGAGTGGTGTCCATGCGTTGGTGGTGCATGCAGGGCTTGGCCTCGGGATGGGTGAGATGTGATGGTGGGGTGTGTGTGTAGTGGTGGAGTGATGGGAGTAAGGATGGGGGCATGTGATGACAGGGGGTGATAGAAATAGAGAGTTGACTTACCAGAGTCCAGTCCTCCTGCTACTCCTGCCAGGCCCTCAGGATGCATGATTGCCAAGACTTGCTCCTCACATGCTGTTAGTTGTGGGGGAGCAGGTGGGGGGTCCACCGCCAGTCCTCTGTACAGCTAGTTGGTGTCTTGCTGCTATGGAACGCACCTTCCCCTGTAGGTCATTCTACCTCTTCCAGATGTAGTCCCTTGTTCTGGGGTGCTTTCCCACGGCATTGACCCTGTCTACGATCCTCCTCCACAGCTCCATCTTCCTAGCAATGGATATCTGCTGCACCTGTGATCCAAATAGCTGTGGCTCTAACCGGATGATTTCCTCCACCATGACCCTTATCTCCTCCTCAAAGAATATGGGGTGTTGTTGTGGTACCATGGGTGTTGTGTGAGTAGTGTGGGTGAGGGTGTGTAGGGTGATGT
Source organism: Pleurodeles waltl (assembly GCF_031143425.1). Classification (NCBI taxonomy): domain Eukaryota; kingdom Metazoa; phylum Chordata; class Amphibia; order Caudata; family Salamandridae; genus Pleurodeles; species Pleurodeles waltl. The sequence continues at coordinate 371,178,525 of NC_090440.1, read as the reverse complement.
GTTGGGGTGTGTGTTATGAGGTGCGTGGGTGGTGTATAGGTGATGGTGGTATGCGGCTCTGGATTGTGTGAGTGGGCTTGCTGTCTCTCTCTGGTAGCAATTATTTGTAGTCATAAAGGGTCATGGGTAGTGTGGGTGTGTTTTTTATAGTGTTGTGGTTGTGTGGGTGTTGTGTGTGTATGGGTGTCAGCCATGTGTTGTTTGAATTGTCCAATGTGGTGCTGTTTTGTTTGTGTGTGTGTATTTTGAGTGCGCCGGTAAATACTGCCAATGGTTTACCACCATTAAATGTCTGCTGTGATGATTCGTGGGTCATAATGTGATGGGTGTTGTTCTGTTGGCGTAATGGTGTGGGTTTTGATACCACCAGTTTATCGCTGACCTTTGGTGTGGCGGACTTGTGTGTGTGGCTGAATAGTGACGGATTGGTGTGTGTGTGTGTCATAATATGGTGAATGGATATCCGCTGCTGCGGCGGTATGTTGGCGGCAGTCAGCATGGCGGTAAGTGGGATTTACCGCCAATGTCATAATGAGGGCCTAAGTGTTACAAACCAAGTAGGTGGATCTAAGTTTCAGAGCATACATTTAAGTTCTCAATGACAACAGTTTTCGTTTGTTCTGTGTGACATGCCATTACATTAGTTAAGCTTTACTCCAAATGTTAATCCTTCCCTTGTATTGTATCATCAAAATCCCTTGCAGAAAGATCTTGTAGATTAATTCCAGTTTTAAGAATATTATTTACAGCATAAGAGAGTCCTAACAAGTCACACAGATGGAATATATAGGAAATACATTGACGAAATCTAGGATCTTATGAGTATGGTATTGTTGACCTGTATTCCCTTGCTGGTATTTGCACAGGTTGATCATCGTAGCGTCCACCTACTCCTGTAGGAAACAAGTGCGGAAAAAAACAAGCCTCTAAACTTTTTTCCCACACACTCATGGGAGCTCCTCTAGCTTTTTTTATCTGAAACACATCAACAGCATCTTTTGACTGAAATGGATGAATACTATAGTGCTTGTTAGACCTGACAGCCTTAGGGTGGTCACCCCTAACTTTTTTCCTGCCTCCCTCCACTTTTGGACACAGTTTTTGCTGGTTTTTTAGACTATGCGCACTTTACCACTGCTAACCAGTGCTAAAGTGCATATGCTCTCTCCCTTTAAACATGGTAACATTGGATCATACCCAATTGGACTATTTAATTTACTTATAAGTCCTTAGTAATGTGCACTGTATGTGCCCAGGGCCTGTAGATTAAATGCTACTAGTGGGCCTGCAGCACTGGTTGTGCCACCCACTTGAGTAGCCCCTTAACCTTGTCTGAGGCCTGCCATTGCAAGGCCTGTATGTGTAGTTTCACTGCCACTTCGACTTGGCATTTAAATGTACTTGCCAAGCCTAAAACTCCCCTTTTCCTACATATAAGTCACCACTAAGGTGTGCCCTTGGTAGCCCCTAGAGCAGGGTGCTGTGTGGGTAAAAGGCAGGACAGGTACCTGTGTAGTTTACATGTCCTGGTAGTGTAAAACTCCTAAATTCGTTTTTACACTACTGTGAGGCCTGCTCCCTTCATAGGCTAACATTGGGGCTGCCCTCATACAGTATTGAAGTGGTAGCTGCTGATCTGAAAGGAGTAGGAAAGTCATATTTAGTATGGCCAGAATGGTAATACAAAATCCTGCTGACTGGTGAAGTTTGATTTAATATTACTATTGTAGAAATGCCACTTTTAGAAAGTGAGCATTTCTCTGCACTTAAATCTTTCTGTGCCTTACAATCCACGTCTGGCTGGGTTTAGTTGACCTCTGCTTGTGCATTCACTCAGACACACCCCAAATACAGGGTACTCAGCCTCACTTGCATACATCTTCATTTTGAATGGGTCTTCCTGAGCTGGGAGGGTGGAGGGTCTGCTCTCACACAAAGGACTGCCACACCCCCGACTGGGACCCTGGCAGACAGGATTGAACTGAAAGGGGACCTGGTACACTTCTAAGCCATTTTTTGAAGTCTCCCCCACTTCAAATGCACATTTGGGTATAAAACAGGGCCTCTGCCCTACCACCTCAGACACTTCCTGGAGAAGAAACTGGTAACCAGAACCTGCGTCCTGCCAAGAAGAACTGCCTAGCTGCCCAAAGAACTCACCTGACTGCTTTCTCGGAAGGACTGCTGCCTTGCTGTTGCCCTGCAGCCTTGCTGTTCCCTGGCTGTGGTGAAGAAGTGCTCTCCAAGGGCTTGGATAGAGCTTGCCTCCTGTTCCCTGAAGTCTCAGGACCAAAAAGACTTCTCTCTTGCAACTGGACTCCTTGTGCGGCGAAAAATCCGACGCACAGCTTGCTCTGTGGTGAAAAATTCACTGCACGCCGACCCAGGACGCCGCCGCTCGACTTCGCAAGGAAAAGATCGACGCAGCGCCTGCTGTGCGACGGGAACGTCGACGCACAGACCACCAGATCGACGCACAGCCGACCTGGGACAACGACGCCCAACTCCCAGAGGGGAAATCAACGCCGTGCCTGCCATGAGGGAGAAATTTCACTGCATCGCCCACCGGAACAACGCAGAGCTTGCCAACAAGCCCAGAATTCCATGCACAGACCCCGGAGCGTCTGAAAACCCTGCAACCCGAAGAGGAGGCTGTCCGCGCGCCAGAAAACGACACAACGTCTTCCCCGCGTGGAAAATAATGGTGCAAGTCCGTGTGTGAAGGGTTGAAACGCACACATCATTTTTCCACGCATCTCCTCCGCTGCGGCCCTTTGCGGAGATTTTTCACTCCAACCAGGTACTTTGTGCTTGAAAGAGACTTTGTTTGCTTTTGAAAGACTTAAAAACACTTAATATCACTTCCCAGTGATATCTTTACAATTTCTTATTGCATCTTTTATCGTTTCGACCTGCAAATATCCAGATAAATATTACACATCTTTCTAAACACTGTGTGGTATATTTTTGTGGTGCTATATTGTGTTATTGTATGATTTATTGCACAAATACTTTACACATTGCCTTCTAAGTTAAGCCTGACTGCTCAGTGCCAAGCTACCAGATGGTGGGCACAGGATCATTTTTATTGTGTGTGACTTACCCTGACTAGAGTGAGGGTCCTTGCTTGGACAGGGGGTAACCTGACTGCCAACCAAAGACCCCATTTCTAACAGTGCTCATATATTTCTTCTGACTTCTCCTTATCTACTGTTTCTATTTGGCCACTTGATTATAGTATTTCGTCATCAACACAACTTACATTTCTAATTTTATCAATGTTTATGTAAAAAAATGTTTTCTTTCAAATATATAGTGGCTTTTTAACTTTATTCACATCAACTAACTTGCGCCAGATTTTCTTACTTTTTGTGGGCACTCCATTTACTAGAATATTGAGAGGTTCATCCACATCTTTCTCAAGACCCACAGTGTCAACAATTTTCTTGAGATCCAATGGTAAATACAAAACTCCTCTTTTAAGTCCTTTCTGTAGTTCTGTTGGTGGCAGTTTCCCTGTTTTTGGCTCCATTCAAGTAATTGTTTGAGATGGGTGTACTGTTTCTATTAGAATTAATTCATACACATTAAATTGATTACATTATTCCAGAATTGGCACTAATTCTAATCCATTATGAATTGCTCTTGCTGGCTTAAAATAATTCTCCAATTTGTTATAACAAAACTTGCGTATTAATTATTTTGTGTTTAAATTAAAACGTTCCTCTAGAAATAGATGTGCACCAAATTTCTTCCACTTGTCAATGCTGTTTTCTTCAGTTTTAGAAAATAGAAATACATTACGAGTTTGTTTTTTTAAATGAGTATGGCCACATCAAACACATACATGCTCACCTTTCTCAGAACACAGTGTATTGAACTTTTTTATCTCCTGTGTAAATGTTTCAGTACTTAACTTTCTGTCGACTTCTTCTATAGCTTTCAACACTTCCTCCTCATTTTCTCCATTATCTTCTTCAGAATTAAAGAAACGGATCTGAACATCTTCAGAAACTTTCTCAAATATAATCTCTGCTATTCTAACAAGTAACAGAGCTCTATTCAAATTGCCTAAACATAAAGCTGGACATTTTACATAATAAAGTTTCCTGACATATTGCACATTGCACATTTTTTAATGATGCACAGCTAACATTCTAAAGTGGTGAAAAGGGATTTTGCGCACTTTCTTTGAAAGACATGCCAATGAATGACCTTGTAAGTTTGTGTATTTTCAAACTTTGCATGAATCTAATTATTGAAGCATCTTAATTTTATTTTGAGACTCCTCCATGAAAATCCTCTTAGGAATGTTTTCAATGTATCAATTGATTTCTGATGGACAGTGTAAATACTACTACACTTGTACACTGGACCTTGCTTACGCCTTCCTTGTTCTTCTTCAGCTATCACTTGTTCTACATTCCTAGGAACTTCTGTTCTTTTTCAGTGGGAGTGCCATCCTTCACTTCATAGCAACTGCCCCCTGTGTCAACTGTGTGCACCAATGTGTTCTCTTGCAAGTAGCTCTCTTCATTAAAAATGGTTCTGTGCTGGATGTGTGCACCTTGAAAACCTTTACAAAAATTATTTTTATTAATAAGCTTTTTCCTTCATGTTCTTCATGCAGAATACTGTTTTGTCTAGTGTCTTTATTCTGTTCAAGGTTAGGATAAAAAGTTTTATTTTTCAAAACAAATGCTCTCTCATTAAGTTGCTTCTGCTTAATTTAGCACTTCTTTTTCTATACTGATTCAACTATTTCATCAAATTTTGTATTACTCTAATTTGAAATATGTTTACTCTTATCTCCTTCCTTTCCTTATTACATTTTCTACTTGTACCAGCATGTAATTCCTGCTCTTTATCAATTAATTTACAACTCCTCTTTTCATTGCACATTTATTTCGGTCTGCAATTTTCAACATACTTTTTGTAGAAAGTCCTCAGTGCTCCCATGAGCTGTTCCTTTTTTCTTGTCCACCTTGTCCACCTCATCTGGCTGCGTGCTGTCATTTTGAATTAGGTAGTATTGCTCCTCAGTTTCCTTTTTCTTTCTCTCTTATTAGGCATTGTGATTTTTCTTTCTCCAGTGCAAATGAATATCTGCAAATCAAATGAAAAATAAATTTACCTCTATAGCAAACAGTATATAATTATATACTAGAACCAATTAACTCTGCCAGAGTGTGCACAACCAAATGCATGTGTCTTAGTGATTATCTAATGGAGTAATTCATTATTTGTACTAAGAGTACACTGTAACACTTTTGCAAATATATTTGTAATGCCAATGAAGGACTAAAAGTGCATACTCAGCCTCTTCAATAGTAGGGTGAAGCCATGTTTTAAGAAGTTGTTGTGTATATAGCTGACTAGTTTGTGTCAGTACCTGGCTACATCTAAATGAGTGTATGAGTCCCTCAATAGTGTTCCATCAGATGTTTCAGTAACGATTCCACTATATGACTGGCTTCTTTAGTAACTCTAGGAGTCTGTAAATGTGTCTTTAAGTGACTCTATAAATAAGTTACTTGTTGTGTTGGTAAGTACAATTGTATGTAACTCTGTGTGCCGTTCATGTGCTTGAACTTATAACTAACCATCTTACTATCTGTCTAAAATCACTATAAAACTATGTGTATTGCTGTAAGACTGGATGTGAGAATGTGGGTGTCATTACGACCCTGGCAGTGTGGCGGTTGGACTGCCGCCAGTGTGGCGGTCCAGCAGCCACATTACGACCCTGGTGGTCGGACTGCCAGCACTGCCAGATCATGACTTTTCAGCGGTCTGGTGGTCCTAATCCACCAGGGGATTATTATTCCCTTCTCTGCTGGTGATTACATGGTGGTAGACCCGACATGTAAAGGCTGGCGGAGACAGAGTGCAGGGGCCCCCATGGCCAGACCCATTGCGCTTTTCACTGTCTGCCTTGCAGACAGTGCAAAGAATGACAGGTGCTGGTGCACCCAATGCACCGCAACATTGCAGCTGGCTCAATTATGAGCCAGTGACAATGTTGTAGGCTGTTTCCCCCTGGGCCAGCGGGAAACTCATAATGGGACCCGCAAGAAGGGGGCCGCACTGGTTGTAACCTGAGTGCAGGAGATTGGCGGATGGCCTTTCCTGTCCGCCAAACTCATAATGACCCCCTGTCTGTCGGGATGTGAGATAGGGTGTCAGAATCTGTGGGTGTGAGAGTGGCTGTTAGAGTGTTTCAGTGTGAGACTGGTTGTGACAGACTCTCTATAGGTGTAAACTGGGTGTGACAGTGTCTGTCTTGGTATGACACAGTCTAAGTGTGGGCATCGGTGTGAAAGTGTCTTTTTTGCTATTAGAGTGTGTGTGTGAGTGTCTATGTGGGTGTCAGAGAGGACAGTGACAGTTTGCCACAGTGACAGTGCAGCTGAGATTCTCTGTATGGATGTTAAATTGGGTAGAATAGAATCTGTCTGAGTGTGAGACTGGGTGTAACAGTATTTCTCTAGGTGTAACAATGGGTGTTTGAGTGTTTGTGTGGATGTGAGAGTGTCTGTCTAGGTGTCCCAGTGAGTAGCAGACGGTCTGTGTATATATGAGAGTGAGTGAAACAGTGTCTGTCTGGGTGAGACACTATTTTTGTGAGTATGTCTTTGTGAGAGTGGGTGTGAGAGTGCATGTGAGGTGGTATTTCTGGATGTGAGAGTGGATGTTAGAGTGTGTCTGTGGGTGTGACAGTAGATAAGTCATTTTATCTGCCCCTTTGTTAATATCTATACCATTACTACACTAGCCTGCACACTGCATTTATAAGTGAGCACAGCACTCTCCAAGTGCATCGGTAACTCAGTGACCTTTAGAAGGATATCTATAATTTTTAAACAGAAACCACCCTGCGGCATCATCTACCTACATAGTAGTGGAGTGCTCAGTTTTGAGTAGTAAAAACATACTTTGAGGATTGTAAGCCACTCTTTTTAATGGAAAGTCTGCCTCACAGTAAAAGTGCACATTTACATTACATCTAATATGCATTAGTAGGTCTGACCCATGTTTTAAGTAGTACTTGTTTAGATAGGTGAGTAGGATCAGTCAGTATTTCCCTACATATCTGAGAAAGTGTAGCAGTACATATATCCATCATATATTTAAGTGATTATATGAGTCCCTTTATGGGTGCACCACCAGATATTTAAGTAAATATGCTGCCCACAGGGATATGGAACTGTATGTGCAACTGGCTCCAATATTATTAAGAACATATGTGGTGACTGTGTGTGTACATGCATGTATGAGCAGCTTTCTCAGTGTATGACTGGATGTGTCACTGGCTCTGTCCTTGTTCTTATTAGCTATACGAGTTGCAGTATGACTTAGACACTGTGTATATAAGTGAGGATAAGACTCTGTAACTACATATCTAACTCAATGAAACTTAGCAGGACGTTTTTCATTTTTAAATATAAAGTTTGCTGGTCTATGCCCTACCTACAGCCTACCTGAATAGTGAACTCTGACCACTAAAATGGTAATTTCAGGTCTGACAAGCAGCCTTTCTAATGGGAACTCCAGCTGACAGTAAAACTGCATACGCAGTGTCTACAGTGCTAGGCGTGAGCCCCATTTTAAATAATACTTGTGTGTATTGCTAAGTAGGTTGTGTTAGTATTTGGTACACATCTGACTGAGTGTATCAGTACCTCTATAACTATTCCACCTTATATTTAAGTATATATGGTGAGTAAAGGGGTAGGTAAACTTGTGTGAAACAGCTGCCAATACTGCTGGATACATAAATGCTATCTTGGTGTATACATGAACAATATTTTAAGGATTAACAAGTAGACTTTGTAATGGCAATTTTGCCTGACAGTAAAACTGCATACTCAGGGTCTACAGTAGTAGACCTGAGGCATGTTTAAAGTACTATGTCTGTGGATGGATGAGCAGATTATGTCAGTATTTGGTACATATTCAAGAGGGTGTATTAGTACCTCTATGAGTATCTCACCAAATCTCTAAATAAATACAGTGAGGACAGAAGTATGTATCTGCATGTGCAACTGACTCACTGCCTATTGGAAACATAACTGCTGCCTCCATGTATGTATACATCTAAAAGCAGCCTTCTCACAGTCTGCATACCTGTGTCAGTGGCTATATCCTCTTCTTAATAGCTGCATGAGTGGAACTATGTGTGGGACACCGCTTATATGAGTGAGAATAGGAGTGTGGAAGTCCATGTTTAACTCACTAAAACTTGGAAAGTACATGTTTAATGTTTTAACCACAAAGTACTGTCCTCTACCACCTACCTACAGACTAGCTGAGTGCTCAATTTACTGTAGGAAAGCCACAGTTTGAAAATTCTTAACCAGCCTTTCTAATGGCTGATAATAAAAATGCACACATTAGAGTCTCCAGCAGTCAGCTTCAAATATGTTTAAATTAGTACTTGCATGGATAGGTAAGTAGGCTGTGTCACTATTTAGCTACATATGTGTCTGACTGTATCAGTATGTCTATGAATCATCCACCAGATGTTAAAATAAATATGCTGAGTACAGGGGTATCTAACTATCAGTGCAACTAGCTCCAATGCTAATATATTCCTCTCTTACACCCACTCTCTTAGCAAGACATACCCTATCATATTCACTCTCACACCCAGATAGCTTTCACATTCACTCTCACACACATACACTCTCACACCCTCTCTCAATTCAAGACAGACACTAGGGGAACAGTCCCCTGGGCTGAAATGTGGGCTGCAACTGATATGAAGGTAGGAGTTCCCTGACCCCAGAGGGTTGATGTAAATGTGGCTGATGCGTAAATAATTTGGGAAAAACATGTAAAACATAATTTTTTTAATGTTTTCTGAAATCCGTGGATCCACCCGCGGATTCCACTGGGGGGGCGGGAGAGCACTCTAAGCCCGCAGGTGGATCCACAGATCTCGGAAACCTTAAAAAAAATGCACTCAGGCATTCATACAGACACTCTCACACCCACGTTGACACCAAGACATACCCTGTTACACCCAGTCATACACCCAGATAGCTACTCTTACACCCACTCTTACTCAAAGAGAGACACTCTCACATCCAGACACTCACTCTCACACCCAGTTTCACATCAACAGACACTGTCACACCCACTCTTGTAGCAAGACATACCATCTCATGTTCACTCTCACACTCAGACACTTTCACACTCACTTTCATACACTCCCACACCAAGACAGACACTGTCACATTCACTTTCACATCCAGAGAGACACTCTTGCACCCACTTGCACATCAACAGAGATACTCACACACCCACTTTCACAGCAAGACATACCATCACACATCTACTGTCACTCCCAGGCACTCTTACACCCACTCTTATACTAAGACAGACACTCTCAAACCCAGACAGACACTCCCACACCCACTCTGACACTCTCACACCCACTCTCACACATAGCCAGAAACACTCTCACACCCACAGCAGCACTCTTACACCCACTCATACACCACTTCAGATACTCCTACAGCCACTCTCATATCCAGTCACACACTCTTATGCACACTCTCACACTCACTCAGATACTTATACAGTCTTGGTTGGCTGCGACCTGAGAGGCAGAGTTGTGGCTGCTATTTTGTTCCAACAGGAAGGAGTTCTGGGGCACAAATGTGAGCGGTAATACATATGAAGTGGTCAGGGTAGAAGTTCCCTGACCAGAGGGGTTCAGATAAATATGGCACATTAGGAATTATTGTGAAGAGAATGCAAAAAAACATTTTATTTTTGTTTTTAAGATCCGCAGGTCCAACAGTGTCTCTGTTCATGTGAGACTGGCCATAAGAGTGTATGTCTGGATGTGAGTGAATGTGAGAGTGTCTCTCTTGGAGTAAGAGTGGGTGTAAGAGTCTCTATCCGGATGTGAGAGTGGATGTAACAGGGTATGTCTTGGTGTCAGAGTGTCTGTATATATTTTTTTTACGGTTTCCCAGATCTGCTGATCCATCCATTGTGTGCAGCGTGGCCGCCCTCTGTGAATCTGCAGGTGGAGCCACAGATTTCAGAAAATGTAAACAAAATACATTTTGCACATTTTTTCCAAATTATTTACTCATCAGCCACATTTACATGAACCCTATGGGGTAAGGGAACTCCTAACCTGACCCTTTCATATCAATTGAAGCCCACATTGCAGCCCCGCCAACCGTTTCCTGATAATACAAAATGGCAGCTGCAACTTCCCCGTCAAGTTGCATCTAGCCAATCAGAAGCTTCCTTTGGCTCATGGATACGCGGATTGATCCGCGGTGGATCGGCGGAGGAGCCTGTGTGCCTAGATATCTATATTTTGTGGTCTTAAATAATATGAACTACTGAACGGATTTACACCAAAACACAAAAAGCGTACTTTCGAGACCAAGATCTAGCTTTCTGCCAAATTTGGTGTAATTCTGTTCAGTGGTTCGGGCTGTAGTAATGGTCAAAATTTAGAAAAATCCCATTGACATAGAATGGGGAAAAATTGTTTTAGAACCCCCTCTTATTCTCAGCCCTGCTTGACAGATGACCCTGAAACTTGCCAGCAGCTATATATAATTACACATTAATTCATTGTTAATCAAATATGAATACCATTTAAATTGGTTAAGGCCACACAGAGGGGGTCATTCCAACCCTGGCGGTCGGTGTTAAAGCGGCGGCCAACCCGCCAACAGGCAGGCGGTCAAAAAAATTTAATTCTGACCCTAGCGGGAACCGCCAACAGAGACCGCCACTTTAACACTCCGACCGCCACGGTGGAACAAACAAACAGCGCGGCGGTCACCGCCAACAGACAGGCGGGAGACAATGTACCGTCCACCCTATCACAACTCACCAATCCGCCACCTTTTCCGGGGCGGGAGCACCGCCGATAAAAACACGGCGGAAACAGACTACAAACGGGAAAACGCTCACCTCTACACACTCCACGAGGAATCTGGACAGCATGGAACCAGAACTACACATCCTACCAGCTATTGTCTACCTGCTCCTCTACCAGGAGCACGAACGCCGGCGCAGAAGACAATGGTGAGTACTGCACCTACGACACAGGGGAGGGGAAAATATTATGGGCACACACATACGCGACACACCCACCCTCACCCACTACTACCTACACATCAATGCAGAGCAACAACTCAGAGTGACACCCCCTAAACCCCCCGGAAGAATGCAAAGACAAAATAAAATGATCATGAAATTTAAATATATTGTACGGCTAAGTTAAAAATTAATTCGAACATCTATAACTATATACACATATGTAAAATGTCCAGTCCAAATTGGGTTTCAGTCATTGTACGTGGGCCAATGGGCCTCAACACATGGGCAAAGCCCACACAGGAGACCTGATTCCATTGGAGAGAACACTGCAGGGGCATCAGATAGCAAAACTACAGGCACCTCAGGGGGAAGGAAAGGGGGGGCACCTCAGCCACATGAGTCCACGACGCCAGATCCATGAGGGGCCTCCATGGCCACTGTCCCATCCTGGGGAGTGCAAAGCCACAGCCTCTCAAGTCTCTACAGTGGGTGGATTGCCCACTGTACCATCCTGGGGAGTGCAAAGCCACAGTCTCTCAAGTCTCTACAGTGGGTGGATTGCCCACTGTACCATCCTGGAGAGTGCAAAACCACAGTCTCTCAAGTCTCTACAGTGGGTGGATTGCCCACTGTTACATCCTGCGGAGTGCAAAGCCACAGTCTCTCAAGTCTCTACAGTGGGTGGATTGCCCACTGTACCATCCTGGGGAGTGCAAAGCCACAGTCTCTCAAGTCTCTACAGTGGGTGGATTGCCCACTGACATATCCTGGTGGTGCAAAGCCACAGTCTCTCAAGTGGATTACAGACTCCACTGGTACTGGAGGAGGCATGGTGCCCAGAGTGCATCGTGCAGCCCTGCCCGACACAGATCCGGGCCTGCCCCTTCTGCCAATGGGCCAGCGGTGCTTAAGATGAAGGGCCCAGCGGAGCAGTGCTTGAGATGAAGGGCCCAGCGGAGCGGTGCTTGAGATGAAGGGCCCAGCTGAGCGGTGCTGACACGGCGGGGCCTAGCGGAGCGGTGCTTGAGATGAAGGGCCCAGCGGAGCGGTGCTTGAGATGAAGGGCCCAGCGGAGCGGTGCAGAGACGGCGGTGCCCAGCGGAGTGGTGCTTGAGATGAAGGGCCCAGCGGAGCGGTGCTTGAGATGAAGGGCCCAGCAGAGCGGTGCTTGAGATGAAGGGCCCCGTGGAGCGGTGCTTGAGATGAAGGGCCCAGCGGAGCGGTGCTTGAGATGAAGGGCCCAGCAGAGCGGTGCAGAGACGGCGGTGCCCAGCGGAGCGGTGCTTGAGATGAAGGACCCAGCGGAGCGGTGCTTGAGATGAAGGGCCCAGCGGAGCGGTGCTTGAGATGAAGGGCCCAGCGGAGCGGTGCAGAGACGGCGGTGCCCAGCGGAGCGGTGCTTGAGATGAAGGGCCCAGCGGAGCGGTGCAGAGACGGCGGTGCCCAGCGGAGCGGTGCTTGAGATGAAGGGCCCAGCGGAGCGGTGCCTGAGATGAAGGGCCCAGCGGAGCGGTGCAGAGACGGCGGTGCCCAGCGGAGCGGTGCTTGAGATGAAGGGCCCAGCGGAGCGGTGCAGAGACGGCGGTGCCCAGCGGAGCGGTGCTTGAGATGAAGGGCCCAGCGGAGCGGTGCTGACACGGCGGGGCCCAGCGGAGCGGTGCTTGAGATGAAGGGCCCAGCGGAGCGGTGCAGAGACGGCGGTGCCCAGCGGAGCGGTGCTTGAGATGAAGGGCCCAGCGGAGCGGTGCTTGAGATGAAGGGCCCAGCGGAGCGGTGCAGAGACGGCGGTGCCCAGCGGAGCGGTGCTTGAGATGAAGGGCCCAGCGGAGCGGTGCTTGAGATGAAGGGCCCAGCGGAGCAGTGCAGAGACGGCGGTGCCCAGTGGAGCGGTGCTTGAGATGAAGGGCCCAGCGGAGCGGTGCTTGAGATGAAGGGCCCAGCGGAGCGGTGCTGACACGGCGGGGCCCAGCGGAGCGGTACTTGAGATGAAGGGCCCAGCGGAGCAGTGCAGAGAAGGCGGTGCCCAGCGGAGCGGTGCTTGAGATGAAGGGCCCAGCGGAGCGGTGCAGAGATGGCGGGGCCCAGCGGAGCGGTGCTTGAGATGAAGGGCCCTGTTCAGCGGTGCTTGTCTTGAAGGGCCCTGTTCAGCGGTGCTTGTCTTGAAGGGCCCTGTTCAGCGGTTCTTGTCTTGAAGGGCCCTGTTCAGCGGTGCTTGTCTTGAAGGGCCACGTTTAGCGGTGCTTGTCTTGAAGGGCCCTGTTCAACAGTGCTTGTCTTGAAGGGCCCTGTTCAGCGGTGCTTGTCTTGAAGGGCCCTGTTCAGCGGTTCTTGAGACGGCGGTGCCCTGTTCAGCGGTGCTTGTCTTGAAGGGCCCTGTTCAGCGGTTCTTGTCTTGAAGGGCCCTGTTCAGCGGTTCTTGAGACGGCAGTGCCCTGTTCAGCGGTGCTTGTCTTGAAGGGCCCTGTTCAGCGGTGCTTGTCTTGAAGGGCCCTGTTCAGCGGTTCTTGTCTTGAAGGGCCATGTTCAGTGGTGCTTCTCTTGAAGGGCCCTGTTCAGCGGTGCTTCTCTTGAAGGGCCCTGTTCAGCGGTTCTTGACATGTGTCTCCAAGGCACCAGATCCGGCCAATATTTGGAGTTCACTCGCCATCCGACTTCTCGCTTGCGGGGTCCTCCTGTGCTGGAGTCCCGGGCCCGTGGGTGTCCTCCTTCACACCCGGAATGGGGCTGGTGGGGCCCTCCTGGGCAGCTCGCCTGCTGCCGGACTTGTCGGCTGTGCTGCCCTTGCCATCCTTCCGTGATTCTCTGTGGCCCTTGCCTCCCTTTGGCGATGTGCCAGGTGGCACCCCACTTCCTGACGGTGCCAGGGTAGTGCCTTTGGAGGCTGCCGTCTCTGGCCTCTCGCGTCGGCCCTTGACTTTTTTTGTTTTTTTCCCAAGGGGTGGGCTGGCTGTCCCTTTGCTGCTGGCCGATGTAGCTGCCCTTGAAGGTGGTGGACTCCAATATCCTTGGACTATGGTCCTTGTAGGTCCAGGGGTTGTGGTGGCTGAGGTGCTGATTGGACTCTTACGAGATGGAGGGGGTGGGTCAGGTGATGGGAAGAGGTTAATTTTGGACAGGAAAAACTTTTTAGGAGCAGTGGGAAGGGTAGGTGCAGTGGGTATGGGAGTGGAGGAAGAGGATGTGGTTGTAGGAGAGTCAAGTGTGGTGTCTTTGGGTGCAGGTGCTTGTGACGGAGGCTGTCGTGAGGTGGATGGCTGTTGGGTGGGTGGCTGCCTGCCTTTGTGTGGTTTGGAAGAGGGGGTGACAGACACACTGGGAGAGGACACAGGGGACGTGTAAATGGCAGTGGGGTGGTGACTGCACGTGTGCGGAGTGTTCTGGTGGGTGTGCTGGTCATGGACATAGTGGCTGATGATGTTGTGCATGCAAGTGTGAGTGGAGACGTCACAGGGAGGGAGGAGGGAGAAGAGGAGGAGGGGGACACAGAGGAGGAAGTGGCTGTTGGCATGTCTGCATGTGGCTGTTGCTTGTGTGAATGCTTGTGTGATGTGTGGTGCTTATGTCTGGATGAGCTGCCCTTGGGTGTTGAGGTGTGTGCAGGCTGGTCTGTAGGTGTGTCTGGGATAGGCAGAGGAACAGGGGAGTGGGACTGGGTTGAGGACGTTGGAGGAGGGAGGCAGGAGACAGGGACAATGGCTGCCGTCAGTGCTGAGGCCAGAGCATTGAACGATCGCTGATGGGCAGCCTGACCCGAATGAATGCCCTCCAGGTATGCATTGCTCCGGTGCACCTCCCTTTCTTCCCCCTGGATGGCATTCAAAAGGGTAGACTGCCCAACAATAAGCGTCCTGAGGAGGTCAATGACCTCCTCACTGAGGGCAGCAGGGGTAACTGAGGCAGGGCCTGAGGTGCCTGGGGCGAAGGAGATGCTCTCCTTCTTGTGCGAGCGGGCACAGGGCGAATGCTGAGGGGCTGCTTGGAGGGCGGAGCTGGTGCGCTGGGTGGCGGCTGTACCTGTTTCTGCGGTGGGAAGAGCAGCAAAAAAGGGGGGGGGGGAGAAATAAAGACATGTTGAGTGCATGCATTGGCAACACAGTTGGCGGAGAGGACAGACACAGAAGCCCACTGCACTACGTCGCGCACTTGGGGTACATTACTCAATCATTGGGACTTGGCCTACAAGCCTATGGACGACAACTGCACACATAGGTGACACAGGGCCATGGATAGCTGTACTAGGCACCCTACAGAGGGTGGGGGCGGGGGCACAGGGCCATGCCTTACGGAGGGGCCTAGCCAACAGAAATCGCCCTGGCCTAGGGATACCCACAGCCCTCCTCCCCCACCCAGACACCTCCACTGCGCGCTAAGATAGGAGAATGTGCTTGTACTCACCCCCTTGTGTCTGCTGTGATGTCCTCACGCGCCCATCCACATCTGGGTAGGCCACCGCCAGGATCCGGGACATCAGGGGGGGTCAATTGACGAGTGGCACCCCTCCTAGGTTGGGAGGCCATCCCCAGCAGAGCCTCCACGGTCTTCCTGCTCCCGCGGCAGATGTCCTCCTACCTCTTGCGGCAGTGGGTGCCCCGTCTGTTGTGGACCCCCAGGGTCCGGACGTCCTTGGCGATGGCACGCCAAATGTCGATTTTCTGGTGGGCGCTGACCTATGTGACATGTACAGGGGGAGAAAAGAAAATATCATCATTTTCTGCATGCTCGATGTGAGTGGCCCCCCCCTCCCCACCCTTGCCATATGGCACATGCTCTCATCTGTCGTTTGATGCATGCCTCATTCGCTCCCCTCCCCACCATCGTTCACTCACCCCACTCAACCCAGGCATTGGCCATAAAGCATGGTCCCAGTGTACTTACCTGTTGGTCTGGAGGACCGTAGAGTAGCGCATACTGGGGGAGGACCCCATCCACGAGGTTTTCCAATTCTTCTGAAGTGAAGGCAGGGGCCCTTTCCCCAGTCGCAGCAGCCATTGCCTCTTCCAGACCGAGGTCACAGCAGCACTTGCAGTATAGGTCCTCTCCTGTGGATGATCAGGTCTCGAGTGATTAGGCAGATAGAAAATGGCGGTCACGCCCGCGGCGGTGTGTACCGCGGCGGTGCGTACCGCGACCGCCGGCACACATCGTCATTGGCTCCTGAAACCCATAGGGTTCAATGTTAGCCAATGCGGCTTTGCACCACGGTCTTCGACCGCCTACCGCCACGGTGTGCCACGGTGTGCCACGGCAGCGCATTGACCTCACATCCCATTGTCACACTTCACAGGTCAGGCAGCCGCCATTTCAAGGGCCCACATGGCTAAATTCCTACTGCGTCACACATGCCTAGGCCTAGGCACTAGGCCTTGCAGCAACACTCATACAAGCCATTCACTGCATAGAGAATCGTGTACAGTGCATGCTGTGGGAACGTACCTGTGGGTTGATTGACTCTGTGCTCCATGTTGTCCTTCCTAGGCACCATCCGCTGGGACTTGCGAGGAGATGGAGGAATCTTCCCGTGTACAGACCACTGGTGGACCTGTCGACAATGGAAGAAAGACATGTCATACTAACATACAGACTTGACAGAGCCACTATACAGGAACTGTGTGCCCAGCAGGAGCCAGACCTGATGTCACCCATCCGCCAACCCACAGGGATCCCCCCTCTAGTGCAGGTTCTGTCAGTACTCATACATTTTTTGGCAAGTGGGTCATTTCAATCAACAGTGGCCATTTCATCAGGGATGTCTCAGCCTATGTTTTCAAAGGTGTTGTCCAGAGTGTTGTCTGCCCTGATTAAATACATGCGGAGCTACATTGTTTTCCCTGAGGTGGGCGATTTGGCTACAGTGAAGGGTGATTTCTATGCCCTTGGACATATTCCCAACATCATTGGTGCCATTGATGGCACACATGTGGCTTTGGTCCCCCCCAGCCGGAGTGAACAGGTGTACAGGAACAGAAAAAGTTATCATTCGATGAATGTCCAGGTGGTCTGTTTGACTGACCAGTACATCTCCCATGTAAATGCCAAGTTCCCTGGGTCAGTGCATGACGCGTACATCATGCGAAATAGCAGCATCCCTTATGTGATGGAACAACTACAGAGACACCGTGTGTGGCTAATTGGTGACTCTGGTTACCCCAACCTGTCCTGGCTACTGACCCCAGTGAGGAATCCCAGGACAAGGGCAGAGGAACGGTACAATGAGGCCCATGGGCGAACTAGGAGGGTGATCGAGCGAACCTTCGGCCTCCTGAAGGCCAGGTTTAGGTGTCTGCATATGACAGGTGGATCCCTAATGTACTCACCAAAGAAGGTGTGTCATATCATCGTGGCCTGCTGTATGCTTCACAACCTGGCTTTGCGACGCCAGGTGCCTTTCCTGCAGGAGGATGGTCCAGATGGTGGTGTTGTGGCAGCTGTGGAGCCTGTGGAGAGTGAAGAGGAGGAAGACGACGAGGACGACACAGACAACAGGGACACAGTAATAGAGCAGTATTTTCAATAACACACAGGTAAGAATCAACACCGGCATTTTAAAATTACTTACAGTCTCCTGCCTCTCTACTGTCTGTCCTTTTCACCCAGTGTATGGTAACTGAGTTGTCACTTTCCCTTCCAATTTCAGAGATGTGGGCCCCACTGCGTGACCTTTGCTTTTTTTGCCCATGGACTACAGCTGTGTGACAGTGGTATGTTGTCATCAGAATGTAACTTGACATTTTGCAACGGTTAAGTCTAATACATTTGTTCAAAATACAGGCAGACTCCTGATTATTTTTGTGCAATAAGTGGTTTTATTAAAGTGCTCAATTTAGGGACATGGTTGAAAAATCGGTGATGGGTGATGGTGGAGGAATGTCCATGGCAGAGTCCAGGTTTTCAGTCTCACAGGTGCATTGTCCATATGCCTGTGGAAGGTGGAGCAGGGGCAGTTTAAGGTTGGACAGAGTGACAATGTGGGACAGTGGGATGACATCAGGGGGTATCCTCTCCTGGCGGGGGTCTTGGCATCCTACTCTGTCTTCTTCCTAGATCTCAGGCCCCGCTTGCGGGGTGGTTCTCCTTCTGCAGGGGGTGGGGTTCTGGTGGCCTGTTGTTCTTGTGTGGGGGCCTCCTGTCCACTAGCGCCTGCGGAGGTGGTACCCTGTTCTTGGTCCATGCTAGTGACAGGGGCCCTTTGTGGTGCCACAGTGTCCCGCAATGTGGTGACAATCTGGTTGAGAGCCACGACGATGGTGCCCATTGCGGAAGTAATGTTTCGGAGTTCTTCCCTGAACCCCATAAACTGTTCCTCCTGCAGTACCTGGATCTCCTGGAACCTGGCCAGTACCGTCGCCATTGTCTCCTGGGAGTGGTGGTATGCTCCCATGATGGAGGAGAGGGCCTCGTGGAGAGTGGGTTCCCTGGGCCTGTCCCCCCAGTTCCCCTGTTTCTCTGGGCCTCTGTCCCCTGGACCGTGTGCCCACTACCACTGCCCCCAGGTCCCTGTTGTTGGGGTGGTGGGTTAACCTGGGTGCCCTGTAGTGGTGGACACACCACTGATTGACGTGTCCTGGAGACAGAGGCATGGGCCCGCTGGGTGGGAGCTGTGCTGGTGTTCCCAGAGGGGGGTAGGTCTGCTGTGGCCTGTGGCTGTGTGAAGGGAACCGACTGTCCTGAGGTCCCCGATGGGCCGGGCTGGTCATCTGGGTCCAGGGAGACAGAGCTGCTGTCATCACTGGGGGCCTCTTCTGGGGGTGGGATGGACATTTCTGGACCCTCCTGGGCGGTGTGGTGGCGTTCGGGTCCTGCAGGGGTATAAGAGTATGGTTATTGCTTCTGTGTGTGCCATATCGTGCATTGGGTGTGTGCCCGTGTACCCCAGTGCTGGCATTTCCTTGTGGGGGCTGTTGTGACGGTGGTTTGTGGGGGAGATGGGTATGTGCAGTGGGCATGCTTAGGTGATGGATGTCCATGGTTTGTGGTAGCATGCAGGGTTTGGTTTTGGGATGGGTGGGTTGTGATGGTGAGACATTAGCAAGGAGGATGTGTGATGGGGGTGGGGGGTGAGGGTGGGGGTATGAGTTGGCATTCTGGATGGAGTGGGGGGGATGAAGTAGTGAAGATTTGACTTACCAGAGTCCATTCCTCCAGATACTTCTGCGAGGCCCTCAGGATGCAGGATGTTCAAGACTTGCTCCTCCCATGCTGTAAATTCTGGGGGTTGAGGTGGGGGTCCGCCGCCAGTCTTCTGCACCGCGATTTTGTGTCTGGATACCATGGAACGCACCTTCCCGTAGGTCGTTCCACCGCTTCTTGATTTCGTCCCGATTTCGTGGATGCTGTCCCACAGCGTTGACCCTGTCCACTATTCTTTGCCATAGCTCCATCTTCCTGGCAATGCTGGTGTGCTGCACCTGTGTCCCGAAGAGCTGGGGCTCTATCCGAACTATTTCCTCCACCATGACCCTGAGTTCTGCGTCTGAGAACCTGGGGTGTCTTTGGGGTGCCATGGGGTGGTGTGGATGTGGTGTGGGCTGGAGTATGTGTTGATGAGTGTGGTGGTGTGGTGGTGTGTGGTGTTTTGTGCGTGGATGTTGTGTGGGTGATGGTTTATTGTGCCTCTGTGTGATGGTGTTCTCTATTCTGTGCTGTCTCTCTCTGGCCTTCTCTCGGTAATTGTGGTCGTAGGGATTTGTGGGTGATGTGGGTGTGTGTTTTATATTGTATTGGGTGTGTGGGAGTGGTGTGTGTATGTGTATCAGGTGTGTGTATTTTGAATTGTCCAATGTGGTAGTGTTTTGTACAAGTATGTGTATTTTGACCGCGGCGGTGTGTACCATCAATGGAATACCGCGGTTGAAAGACCGCCACGTGGATTCGTGGGTCGGAATGGCATGGGCGTTTCTCTGTTGGCGTGACGGTGGAGGTTTGGTCATCGCCAGTTTTTCGCTGACCTTTGATGTGGCGGACTTTTGTGGATGTCGGGTTTTTGGCGGTTTGCCTGTTGCGGGTCAGAATGACCGTGGCAGTTTACCGCGACCGCGGCGGTGTTGTGGCGGTCTTCTGACCGGCGGTAAGCGCCTTCTACCGCCGAGGTTGGAATGACCCTCATAGTATTGAATTAGCTGAAAAACATCCAGGGCCTTAGAAGGCTCATGATTCACTGTGTTGTACATTGCACAAGTTTAGTAAGTGTGACCTTGTTTTCAATTCTGTTAAAGGAAAGGGGAAAGGTGTGAAAGAAATTAAGTCAGTATTTATGGATATGGATGATATCTCCCCTTCAAGGTTGCACTGTGCTTCCATGAGAGTAAAATCCTGACACCTGCACACTAGATAAGTTTCTGCTGAGAGCAAAAAATTCCTATTACGAGGTCATACTACATTGATGTATAGGAGAAGAAATTGTATATATAAATTAGAACAATTTTATATTTGTTTAGAGCACAAAGGTCCTAATGTACAAAAATTGTATTTTCTGATTCATGAATAGTGAATAATGCTAGTTAAAAATTGCAAAATGTTAGGTAATATGAGTCCAGTGTCTTAAAATGCGATTTCTTAGGATTCACTATTTAGGAAAAACAGGCCTCCTCTACATAGAATGCATTTGGTAAAAGGGGTCACATTTTGCACACCAGCTTTTACTGAATGCATTTATATTTTTCAAACTGACCTATGTGCTAATAGGTTGGGTCACAAAATACAGAATTGTAGTGAGTCACAGTTCCGTCTACTTTACTAAGATGTGACTGGCTGCAGTCACAGGCATGGCGGACTGTTACCATATTTGTGACTGCTTTTTAATAAAGCATTCTTTTGTTTTCAAATATATATTGTTTTTCTACAGGAAAGTGGGTGCTTTCAAAAAATTTAAAGTTCTATGAACATTTTTTATTAGTAAGTAGTGATCACTGAACCACTGCATTCTCCTAAAAATGTTTTTGGAAACTTGCACATAGGGGGGAGGGATTCTTGAGGACTCCTTCCCATTTCCAAATGGGTTACCATGTTCTTTGAGGATAAAGTATTAATTTTTTGCAACTGAATTTCAGTCCCAAAACATTAGCACATACCATAAGGAATTGGTATATGGAAGGACAACCTAAACACACCCCTTCCAAACATTAATTCCTAATTGTTTCCTAGACCGATTTAATGATTTGGAAAACCTTTTCTGAATCATTAAATGATTTTAGTACATTAAAAAAGAATGTTAGCATTCACAACCCCTCTTATTTACCGAATCAGAAGGTTTGCAAATGCTAAAACCCTTTGCACATGAGGAGAATTGATCTAGCCAACCATTTCCTAAGGCGAGCCCTGATCAGTCGAAATTACACTTGTCTTTGATCTTTTGTTTTTTCCTGCTAGTTGTACTTTAGGTTTACAGGATTGTTGTGTTTTATTTTTTGCACAAGGTGCATTGTGGCAGCGAAAACTGCCTCCATGAAGAAAAATATGGGAGTGCTGGACCGGACTCTATACAAGGTTTCATGCACCAGGGAGAAAGGAGAGGTTCCTCCAGGCCTACTAATGTGGAGAATGGCCCAGTGCAGAACCTGACAATAGGCTGAAACACCATGACACTTCAAACCAACGTTTCGGGGCAAAGTCTAGCAGTGTTTACCTTTATTCATTGCTTGCTTGCATGGCTTACATTGCCTGTTTGTATTGTTGAAAGGGTGTGCACACTTGTCATTAGGGTATAATAAGAAAATTTATTGAGAAGGCAGGAATGGGAGGAGTCCAGAAGCAAAAATGAGCATGTGTGTGATCCCATGGTATAGAGCGAGAGGCTTTTAGAAATAGTGTGATATTCAGAAAGATAGTTAGGAGTGCCAGGGCCCAAACCAGAGACCCCTGAATGCTGAACATGTGAAAGGAGACCCTCTGATATAGCTGCCCTGGCCCCTTCACAAGCCCCCCTGGGTGCAGACTGTAGGGAATCCTACGCTGTTCTACGTTTCCTTTCTTACCTCCCTCTGCGCACCCTTTTCTCTTCTCTCTGTGCATGGGAGAACCTTTGGGATTTGTGACAGGGGAGAGTCTAAATGTAGCAAGTCCCCACTGAAAGCGACTCCTGCCCACTCTGCCTACCAAGAATATGGTAATCACATGTGCAAATACCTTGAGGACTGGCTAAGACTCACCAATGAGCAAGGAAACAAGCCCTTTCCAGAGCATGGTACCTTTTGATATATAAAATAAAATACAGCAAATCTACGGAAGCAACTAAAAACCCCAAGAATCAAACATGTGCTGAATAGTGGCCACTCTTTCATCAAGTGGCACAAGGAGGTGCATAAGAAGCACAAATCCCATATCCGGAGCATTACATATATTCTGGAAAAATTGGAACTCCAATTTAGCCAATTTAAGGAAAGGATTAGGACTTGTACTCCAATTGCTCCTCCTAACCCATACCTATTCTCCTAGATCATTAAACTGCAGGAGAAGAAAGAAAGTGAGGATACGAGGCAGGATGATTTGTTGAACATATTCCCCATGCTGGCTGATGGGGGTGGGTTGCAGCTGGAGCCTCACATTGAAATGATGGAGTCTCTCCAGGGGCACTGGTAGCTGGAACGCATAGAGGTAATGTGTAAGTGACCACTGTGATCCGCTAACAGTACAGTGACTAGTTCAGAGGCTAATTCCACTACTGATGGTTCAGTCTACAAAGCACACATTCTGTCCTGGGACATAGAAACCAGCAAGAGCAAAGTCTATGATCACTTCCGAAAGCTTAAGACAAACCACAGGGTGGCTGTCTTAAAAGCCTTCCTTGTCACTTCCCTCAAATGACACTGATGAGAAGGGTCTGTCAACTTCAGGCCTTCCTCTGAGGGACCACCCAGAGGCAGAGGGTAGAGTTGTGATTCATGAACCTTAGACTCCCACAGATTTAATGACAATAAAGGAACAATTCTCTATGAGAAACCCAAATCAGTTTCAGAAAGAGTTGCAGAGTGTTTTTGAAAGTTTACAGAACCCATTTGGCAGAACATGAACAAATTATTCCGATTGATAGTATCAAGTGAGGTGAAACAGAGATTGGTGGAGAAAATGCTATTGCCAAAGTAGACCCTCAGAATGATGACCAGAGTAGACCCTGGGAATGATGGAGAGGTGAATGCAGCAAAGGATGCATTGTTGAATGTGATCCTAGAGATATGTCTGGTGAAACAAAATGGACTAAAATCTCTAATTGCAAGCAGTTCAGTGTGAGGCTCCAGCTGATAATCGAGACAGGCTCAAGGATGCGTTTGAAAGGTACTTAGTAATAGCCTGTCCAATGGATATGGCTCATTAAGTTTTTGGTACTGCTTTTGTTCAGGTATTGTTACCTAATTTTAAGAATCAATTGACCACTATATGCACTGATTGGCAGATAAGAAGTTTGGAGAGTTAGTGACTGTCACAAACCACTGAGACTTGTCACATGAGAAAAAGAAAGAGAATGTGGAATGAAAATTGATGTTGTGGAAATTGCAAAATGTGATTAAAGGAATGGGGTGGGGTACTCCACAAAGGAGACAGGGGTGAGATGAACAGGAAGGTGGTAGAATTCGAAGAGGAAACAGGAGTGCTGCGTTGAAGGTCCTTTGTTTTGGGTGGTCTTGTTTTGCTTGTTGTAAGCTGGGGCACTGGAAGTGAAATAGTCCTAACACTGCTTTTGGTGTGGTGTGACCTCTGGACAAACCAGGATGCCATCAAATTGTTCTGAAACCCTATCCCAAGTTTTAGGACAGCCTGAGAGGGCCTGACTGAGAAATTAATACTTTGATTCCGGTAGATCAAAAAAGGCCCTTTTGTAGCTTGCACCCTCATTGGTAAATGCACCATTTGCCTTATTGATACAGACACAAGTCTCTTGGACCTTAAAAACTCTGAATTCCCACATTTACCTCTCTCGGGCTTACCGACATGTTACCCACCATATAGCAGACACCTTGTCCATTTCTATAGGATCTATTAGTGACAAACATCCTTTCCTTCTCAGCTCCACTTCCCCGTCTAGCTTCCTGGGCAGGGACATCTTTGTAAACTGAATTGTATTCTTAAATATACTTCAAAAACAACAGAGTAAGGTACTTGACTTGTTACATGAGGGTTTAAGTTGTGTAGAAGAATCAATCCCTGTTGTTATGTCTCTGATTGAACCATTTTGCTTTTGCAGGTACTTGTCCACATTATGATCCACAGGGGCCAACGATGTATGGTTTTATTTCCATGATGAAGCCTGTAAAGGTAAAAGTCGACCCACAGAAGAGTAAGGTACTTGACTTGTTACATGAGGGTTTAAGTTGTGTAGAAGAATCAATCCCTGTTGTTATGTCTCTGATTGAACCATTTTGCTTTTGCAGGTACTTGTCCACATTATAATCCACAGGGGCCAACGATGTATGGTTTTATTTCCATGATGAAGCCTGTAAAGGTAAAAGTCGACCCACAGAAGAGTAAGGTACTTGACTCGTTACATGAGGGTTTAAGTTGTGTAGAAGAATCAATCCCTGTTGTTATGTCTCTGATTGAACCATTTTGCTTTTGCAGATACTTGTCCACATTATGATCCACAGGGGCCAACGATGTATGGTTTTATTTCCATGATGAAGCCTGTAAGGGTAAAAGTCGACCCACAGAAGACGTTACCCAGGTTACCTTAATACCTGCTAAAACCTGAGGTGGTAGAATGCATGCTCTGGAATATCAGATTTGCATAAACAATGGGTTCTAGTTCCTATTTTCGGTACATGCCACACCCTGATTCTTGTGATATGCAAGGCGGTTAAGGCCAACATGAACAGGTTTATTTAGGTCAATAATAATGTAGGTATCCCAAGCCTCCCTTTGTCCCCAACCCCAATACCATTCTTTCCTTCTCCCCGCCAGCTCCCAGTGGTTCACCATGGTGTAGCACTGCTTTATGTTCTCTTTCATACCTATACATGAGGAGTGTCAGTGCCTCTTCTTGTTCACAGTTCAAGGGTCACAACCTTCATGGACTCATCTTCCACAAGGATTTACAGAGTCCCTCTCAAAGTTGTCACAAGCTCTAAAGAAGGAATTAAACACAGTCTTTCCCTGTGTTCTACTCTTGTCGAATATATTGATAACTGACGGCTGGCATCTGTGACTCTAGGTCAATGCAAGGATGAACATCTCCTTACTGAGTTGGATAAAAAAGGGCATAATACCTCAAAGGAAAAATTACAGTTTTGCCTCACCTGAGTGCGATGTCTTGGCCAAGAGATTTTTGCAGTCAAACCTAACGTTTCTTCCGAAAGAGTAGAAGCTATACAAAAGTTACTGTTTCCAAAATATGTGGCTTTTTGGATGACGTGGTACAGTAGACAACAGATTCTTGTTGTACTAAAATGGCCCACCTTTACAAGAATTTCTCAGAAGGGACATCCCTGAACCTTGCAGAAGTTCAATGAAGCTGAAAATGCATTTGTAAAGATAAAACAAGCATTGACTTCAGCACTAATCTTAGGGCTCCCTGATTATGTGAAATCTTTTACTTTATATTATCATGGACACAGTGGATTTGCACTTGGGCTAATGGTACAAAGCCACTGGATATCAGAAAAGATCAATATCTTACTATTCCTGTACGCTGGACCCAGTTGCGGCTAGTTTCCCACCCTTCTTTGACGGTGGCTGCTAGTTTTTTGGAAGCCTCTGAAAATATTACATTATGTTACCCATTAATTGTTGTCATACCCTACACTGTGTTTCCCCTTATCCTTACTACAAAAAATGCAGCTTCAATCCACAGCAAGGTTGCCTCAGTATGAAATCTTATTATTATCTGTCTCTCATATTACTTTGGTTCACTGTCCTGCTTTCAGTACTGCTTATTTAATGCCTACTAGTGAAGATGGAGAAGCACATGATTGTATTTTTACTATTGAACAGGTTACCAAGCCACCTATTCATCTAACAGACAACCCTTTAGATGAATGTGAATTAACTAATCTTATTGTTGGTTCTTGACTCAGAAACAAAGCAGGTACTTTAGTTGCTTGTTATGCTGTATTTACTGTATGCCATAGTGTGGTGGAGAATTTAAATCTGCCCACACTGAAGTCAAGCCATGTTGTGGAGTTTATTTGACTCATAAGAGCAAAGCAAAAAAATTGTCGGGTGTGGCCAGCCAAGATGGCTGAGTAGACGTGACCCTTTGTAGGTCCCGGCATGGAGGCTGAAATCCTACATCACCCTGCAGCACAAAATGAGCAGAGTTCCTGCGAAGAGCGGCATTATTTATACTCCTGTACTCCAATTCTGCTTGTGTACGGCACCTTTGCTCCCTACTATCATATTAATGTGGTATTGCACCCAAATCACCCCAACCGGTATATCTCACCACTAGGGCCAACTGCAGCAAGCAGAACACTGAAAAATTAGAACAGAGCAGTTTTTAATAATTTCTTAAATTGACTGTAGTCAGTGGAATGGTAAAGTGTTCCAATAGGTGGGGGCCAGATAGGAGAAGGCTGTTCCTCTACGCCTAACTAATTAGATGTGGGGAATGGTAAGTAACGCTTTATCACTGGAATGCAGATTCCTAGTAGGATAACAGCATTTAAGCTTCTGATGTAAATAGTGCGGGCCTTTCCCTATTAAGGCTTTATGAGTTAGGCAGCATATTTTAGATATGATTCTTTTCAGGTAGCCAGTGTAATAATCTTAAAAGTGGAGTCGAGGCAGTTCTTTGAGGAAGATTGCAGATGAGTAGTGCAGCTGTATATTGCACAGCCTGTAATTTTGAGAGTAATCTCATTGGCAGGAGCCAATAATGTATTACCGTAGACTGTACCAAGGTTTTTCTAGCCGATAATGGGAGAAGTGGGAGTGCTTTCCTCATTATGGGCAACATATAGAAACAGGTACCCCTGTAGATTGGACCTGTTCTTTCATTGTAAACTCCCGATCTAATCTGACACCAAGATTTTTTATTACCCGGCTGCGATTAGGGCATCGCGTAATACTGTAGGCCACCATTCAGGGGTCCAAAGTTGTTTAGCTTTCCCAAAATATTATAATCTCTGTTTTTTCTGGATTTAACTGAAGATAATTATCTGACATCTCCAAGGATAAATCTTTTATTCCTCTAGAAAAGCGTTCCTTCACTTTATCTATATTTTTAGCTCCACAACATTACCTCCCGTCCCTCCCTCGCCTTCCTTTTAACCAATGAGGCCTCCCGCCTCCCCTCTAGACCCTCCCTTCCCCTTTCAAAACCCCCCCCCACCCTTATCCCCTCCTGCCCCTCCTGTTCTTTTGTCTAGCCCACGCTAGACGGTTTTCTTTCCCTTTCTTACCTGCACGGCGGGGCCTGGAGGTCGTCGATGGTGGCACTCCTCGGGACGCTGAGCTCCGCGAGGAGTGCTTCGGCTGGGTCGCGTCTTGAACGAGCAGCATGGTTGCTCGAGAGGCGTGTCCTGGAGGCCGGCTGACGGGGTCAGCCGGCCCTCTGTGGCTGGGACGTTGATTTCCGGGTTTCAGCGCCGCGGAGCCGCGGGGAACCGAGGGACTTCAATTCTGAGATGCTCTCAGGTAGGACGGGCGTTCGGCCCGTGGTTTTTATGTATTTGATGAAATAGGTGACCTCTTTAGGGATTGGTGGAGCCCTGATTGGGGGGAGGACCAGGTGCCTATATAGAGGGTCGTTTTTTGGGGTTCAAGTCAGTGATTATTTGTTTACCATGCCTAAAGTTCCAGCAAAGAGACGTAGGATTGTCTCTTCTTCCTCGGAGGAGGAGGGGGGTGAGGCTAGCATTACTACTCCTGAGAACTCACAGGTTCCTGGCAGGGGTACTCCCCTCATGTCCAGAGAGGAGGTTCAGGATATGATTGAGGTGGCGGTGACCAGGGCACTACAAGCAGGCGTGGCCAGGACTGGTCAGTCTAAATGTGCGCACTCATCGGTAGCAGCTAGGAAATCCTCATCGGAGAGTGAGGATGAGGCCCCATCGACGTCATCTGGGGGGAAATATGTTTCCAGAGAAGATATGTGGGAAGTGATGGCACAAGTTCGGGACAATTTGGGTTTCCCAGTGTTTCAACCTGCAAACTCGGATTCTCTTTTATTTCCTCAATATAAGACACCTTCAAAGTTTGCCATGCCTTTTCAGGGACCTGTGAGGGATATGGTGTTTCGTGAGTGGAAGGATGTGGATAAGGCTCAGGTTCCAAGATTCCTTCAGAAACTTTACTTACTTGAGGGTGAGGAGGTTTTGCCTCCTTCAGTACGCCTGGACTCTATTTTGGCTACTCTGATTGGCAAAACGGCAGTCAATCCGGAGGATTGTGTGCCTACGGATGCCACTGACCGTAAAGTAGATTCGGGTCTTAAGAGGGCTTTTGCTGCGGAGAATCTGGCGCTGAGGGCAGGGATTTATTCTGCTTATGCGTCACAGTCATTGGTTCAAGACTTTGATAAACTGGCGGTGGCTGTACAGGAAGGGGCGGAATGTTCGGAGCTCCTGACTGGTATGGAGCAGCAGGCCAGATTGTTGGCTGATGTGTCTTCGGATGTGGTCCGTACTTCGGCTCTGGCATCTGGGTCTTTGATTGGGGCTCGTAGGTCCCTCGGGTTGCGTTCCTGGAAGGCTGATCCAGGGGAAAAGGCGGCCTTGTTGAGACTGCCGTTTGAAGGTCGTACCTTGTTTGGAGAACAATTGCCATCCATGCTTTCCAAGGCTTTTAAGGAACGGAAGCATGCCTTACCTTATAAAGGGGGTTCTTCTTCGGGTAAAGGGTGGAAGAAACATTCCAGATCTTCTCCTACTAGGGATGCTAAATCCTTTTCATTTAGGAAACGGCGTTTTCAGCCGCGTTTTTCACCTAAGAAGTCTGCTCCTGCGACCCGGGGTGGTTTCAAGAAGGGGTCCTGACAATCACTGTGGGCCTGGCAGAGGGCCGGTTGGGGGAAGACTGAGTCACTTTCTTTCAGCTTGGAAGGACAGTGTAAACGATCATTGGGTACTAGACATTGTGGCCAATGGTTATGTCATAGATTTTGTGGTGGTTCCTCCAGATTCAGGGGTACGTCCCACACCTCTGCCTTCAGAGGGGTCACGGAGAAGAGCATTATTGGACGGAGTGCGGGACTTACTGGTCAAGGGGGCCATTTCCCACGTTCCGCTAGACGAACGGGGTCAGGGCACTTATTCGGTCTTGTTTCTTGTGCAGAAAGTTTCCGGGGGATTTCGGCCAGTGCTCAATCTAAAGGAGGTGAATACCTGGATCAGGACAGTGCATTTCCGCATGCTGTCCATTCAGACTATTTTTCCATTTGTCAGACACGGGGACTTTCTGGTGTCACTGGATCTGCAGGATGCTTACCTACACGTACCGGTGGCAAGATCCTCTCAAAAGTTCCTGAGGTTTGCTGTGGGTCAGGACCATTATCAGTTTTGCGTTCTGCCTTTCGGTCTAAAATCTTCTCCTCGAATTTTCACAAAGGTGCTGGCTCCTCTAGTGGCTTTGCTTCATTCAGAAGGGGTATTTCTGCATCCTTATCTAGACGACATTTTGATTCATGCCCAATCACGAGACCTTTTGCAGAAGCAGGTGGTCCATGTTCTGGGGGTCCTGCAAAACCACGGGTTTTTAGTCAATTGGGAGAAGTCAGACTTAGTGCCGTCCCAGGATCTGGTTTTTCTGGGAGCTCGGTTTCAGACTCTTCTTGGGTTGGTGACTGTGTCAGAAAAACGGTTGGGTGTCCTACAGGCTTTGGTAAAGAAGGTATTGTTGCGGTCTGCTCCCCGAGCTCTTCTATGGTTGCGTCTGCAGGGTCATTTGGCGTCGGTGATATTTCTGGTTCCTTGGGCACGTTTCCATCTCCTGTGCTTGATGACATGGTTCTTGAGAAGGTGGACACCAGGGTCCGGTTCTCTGAAGGACAGGGTTCCAGGGTCCGGATTGATTCACAGAGAGTTGCAATGGTGGTTGGATGCAGACCACCTGAGGATAGGGGTTTCTTTATCGCCTCTGAGACCCGTGGTGGTGACGACGGATGCCAGCCTCTCCGGTTGGGGGGCATGGATGGGGTCGGCTCAGATTCAGGGGTTTTGGTCCCCTCGGGAGGCGAGTCGGTCGTCGAATTGGCGCGAATTGCGGGCAGTATTCCTGGCTCTGGTCCATTTTCAGGATTCCCTGAGGGGTTCGGCGGTTCTGGTTCGCACAGACAACTTAGTGGCCAAGGCTTATGTCAATCGGCAAGGAGGGACCAGGTCAAGGGCTCTGTTCAATCCAGTCAAGGAGATTTTTGTGTGGGCTCAGGAGTGGGTTCCTTCTCTCAGGGCTACGTACATTCGGGGGGTGGTGAATGTTCGGGCGGATCTGCTGAGCAGAGTGATTCCTTCCTCTCAACTTTTCTCTCTCCGGAAGTCTCTGTTTCAGCATCTGGTTCGGCTTTGGGGTCTTCCAGTACTGGATGTGTTTGCGTCAGTAGGGAATGCGAAAGTGGATCGCTTCTGCTCCCGGTTTCGTTGTCCCCAAGCATGGGAGGTGGACGGGATGTCATGTCCTTGGCCGCAGGGCCTTTTGTATGCGTTCCCTCCTTTTCAACTACTCAGGGCGTTTCTGTTACGTGTGAGGGATCTGGGGTCCAGGGTTGTCCTAATTGCGCCACTTTGGCCGAGGGCGAATTGGTTCCCCTTGTTGAGGCTGATGGCGGACGGGAGGATGTGGCCTCTGCCTCTTTGTCCGTCTCCCCTGGAGTTTTCCCTGCCTCCCATTGGGGTCATTGAGAAGGTTACACTTGACGGCCTGGAAGTTGAACGACGGGGATTGACAGGTCTGGGGGTGCCGGTAGCTTTGAGTTCTACATTGCTGGCTTCGAGGAGACGTTCCACTTTGCTTTCTTATGGTAGACAGTGGAAGGTGTTTTCGTCATGGTGCTTAAGTCGTGAGTTAGATCCTACCTGCGCTTCTATCTTTGAGGTGATGCAGTTCCTGCAGGACGGTGCTCATTTAGGGTTGTCAGTGGCATCTCTTCGGGTGCAGTGGGCGGCTATTCAGGCATTCAGAGGACCATGGCGTAATCTTCAGGATGAAGGGCGCTTGATGCCGAGATTTTTTCAAGGGCTTGTTAATTTATTTCCTCGCCCGGTACGTTCTTTTCCTTCATGGGATCTGTCCTTGGTTTTGGATGTATTGACGGAGCCCCCTTTTGAACCTTTGGGGGACTGTGATTTGCGCCATCTATCTTTGAAGACATTCTTTTTGGTAGCCATTACTTCGGCTCGTCGGTTGGGGGAATTGGGGGCACTGGCTTGTTCCTTTTCTTTTTGTAAGATTTTTCACGATCGGGTGGTTCTGGTTCCGGTACCTTCCTTTGTTCCAAAAGTCAATTCTTCGTTCCATTCCCGGCAGGAGGTCATCCTTCCTTCATTTTGTCCGAATCCCTCCTCAAGGGAGGAGGTCCGTTTGCATTCGTTGGATGTGCGCAGGGTTTTGTTGGAGTATCTGCGGGTGGTGGCTCCTTTTCGTACAGGGGATTCACTGTTTGTTAATTTTGGTCCGGCTCGCAAAGGTG
Organism: Pleurodeles waltl; assembly: GCF_031143425.1. Taxonomy (NCBI): domain Eukaryota; kingdom Metazoa; phylum Chordata; class Amphibia; order Caudata; family Salamandridae; genus Pleurodeles; species Pleurodeles waltl. The sequence goes on along the minus strand of NC_090440.1, from coordinate 371,146,898 downwards.
AGAAACCTTCCACGGCTTCCTTGAGTCGGTGGGTTCGATCTTTAATTCTGTTGGCCTATTCCTTGAAAGAGGTGGTTCCTCCTCAAGGGATTCAGGGGAGATCTACCAGAGGCATGGCGGCTACGGTGGCGGAGCTTCAGGGGACTTCCGTGGTGGAAATTTGCAGGGCCGCCACTTGGGCTTCTCCTTCGACGTTTGTGCGTCATTATAGGCTGTCGGACTTGGGTAGTTTGTAGTCGGTGTTAGGTCACCGGGTCTTATCCTCTATGAGATAATGTTTGGGATGTTCTTGGTGCAGGATATTAAATAAAGGTCTTGCAACTCGATGTCCGTCTCCTGTGTGTTTTCTTGCTATGTCTCATTGGTTAAAAGGAAGGCGAGGGAGGGACGGGAGGTAATGCTTCCATTTTCTTACAATAATGGCATTACTCCTAGTCCTACTCCCTCGCCTTCCTTTTCCGTTCCCTCCCACCCTCCCGGTACGGACTGTCCGAGTTGCAGCTTGGGCTTGGTTTTTGTACAGGAGGGGATAAGGGTGGGGGGGGTTTTTGAAAGGGGAAGGGAGGGTCTAGAGGGGAGGCGGGAGGCCTCATTGGTTAAAAGGAAGGCGAGGGAGTAGGACTAGGAGTAATGCCATTATCGTAAGAAAATGGAAGCATGAGATGATGGAAGGGCTCCTGAGCCGAGCCACGGCGGAGGCCTGTGACGGCATGGCGCATCTGGGGGGGGGGGGGGGGGGGTCGGCGTTACCTTGGGTCGGTCTGAGCCACCTAGCTCCCGGAGGCTTCAATTGGATGCTGGGCAGAGGTCCCCGTTGGGTGAGGGTGACTTGCCCGAAGGTTGTGGAGCGGCTGCCAGTAAAACAGAGGGTGAAACAGCCTTTTTCACGCAGCGGGAACCAAAAAATGCCTTTGGAACACAGTCTCAACAACAAAAAACCACGTATTCTTGAACCACGCAAGTCTTTACAACGACTTGCTTTAGGGAACACATTGCTGGACTGGTGTTGGATTTTAAATCCAGCACATTCCCTACTGTTGCACAGCCTGGAGTTGGAATAGGGAATTCTACTATTCCAAAGTCCAGCGCCTCCCTAAGGCACATCGTTGAAACTGCTTGCATGGTAAAGGATTATATGGTAACGATCTGTTTATTGTTTAGACCGCATTCTAAAAGCATGCATGATAAATGCAAGCGTGGTGCCATCATAAAACCGGACAGAGGCCGACATGGTGTGGGGGAACTGAGGAGGTGGCCCGCATGGAAATTGTGCGTGCGGGCGTTGACAAGGAATCACAGTGCTCTGAGCTGGAGGGGTGCTCATGAGGAGGTCTAGTCAGCCCTACCCTTGCGGGAGAGGAGGGGGAGCCACCCCACCCCCCCAAAAATCATGGCCGCCATCCTGATCGCCACTAAATGAGCCGGACGCAGCTGCAAGTTGAGGAGCGCAGTGGCTGCATTAAACACATGCGAACACCATCTGGAGGCGAGAAGCTCCTTGTAGTAGGCATGCTGTGGACAGTGTGTTATGGCGGGTGCTACCGGCATGGGCTGAAGCTGTACTTGGGTTATACCCTGGGAAGAGGCCTAGATTCCCCCTGTGGAGAGATCATCTGTGCTTAGGCTTTGGAAACAGCGGAGGACCTGATAGACACTGAAGCCCTTTCTTATGTGTGACTAGACCCAGGAGATGTTCTTTGGACTGGTTCTACCCCCAGTTTACCATACAGCTGAGTAACAGTGATGGTTCCCTGGAGGAGATTGGTGACAGGTGCCGGTGCCCCTTTGAGGGCGCTGAGATCACTATAGTTGCCCTAAAGTTATTCTCTGCTGCCAAAGTACAGTGTTTAGCGGGTGCATCGGCATACCCTGCTGCTGTGGCGTTGTGTGGCGGCTTGAGGGGCACAGCATGCGTGCAGTTAACAGATTGGAAGAGTGCCTGGTCTGGGGCTGGACAGGCCCACTGGTAAACGCCTGAGCATGCTGAGCTCAAAATGGTAAAGGACAAAAGTTCAAAAGGTGTACAGGCCAACACCATAACACAGTATACAGTCCATGGCCAGAGCCTCCAGGATAAAGGAACGGGGATCCAGAATGGCCCAAAAGCGCGCAGAACAGACACCAGTCACGGCGAAGATATTGGTGGTGATACAGGGCTCCAGACAGGCATTGTAATCCAATCCAGTCCTTGGATATAAATCACCCGCGGCTAGACCTCCGCAAGGTGGCGGAAAGGATCACAACTACTGAGGAGGACGTTACCACTCTTAAAAAGGTTACAGACTTACAGGCTGTTGTTTCAGGACTTAAATGCAGCGCAACACACATGGAAGGCCGCATGGAAGATGCGAGAGCCTCTTGAGAAGTTACAACTGGCGCTTCCTGGGATTTCCAGAGCGAGTCCAGGAGCCCTCAGTGAAACTCTTCCTAAAGGATTGGATCATTAACACATTGAAACCTAAGTGCCTCACTAGGTTTTTCTCTATAGAGCGAGCACATAGGACGCTGGTGGCAGGCCCGCGCAGTGGCACCACCGAGAGTTTCATTACAGAGATCGTGCTGTAATCCTCCAACATTTTCTTACTCACAGCCCCAAATGCTATGAAGATAATCAGATACAGATTTATCCAAAAGAGTTCAGGACCTTGGGAACACTTTTTTTCTGTAAAGATACAGCTGCGAGAGCACGACATAAGGCACTTCCCACAGGAGGCCAAGTGGCCAGTCTTGAATCGCTGAACCTGGTACACGGATAGTGTCCATCTGAATGGAAAAAGCAGTGACAACATGGGGTGCGACGCTCGGCACAGGACCTCACACCAGCAAAGAAGCAGTCGGGATCGCAAGAACCGACATGGCGAGAAAGGATCCTGGTGGGCCCGAATAGTACATTACAGTCTGCGCTGGTGTCCCTAGAAAAGATGAACCCGTTTTAACAGCTGAGTCATGTTCCTGAGACTCAAAGTGATGGAGCAGAAATGGGCTGAATGGGTGAGGACCAGATACTTGGCGAGTTGCGACGATGATGTCCAGGTAACGTCTTCTAACTTAGGGATAGGATGTATCATAGATGCTTAAAACAGGGAGTCACCCTTCCTTTCCTGGAACTCAAACTGATACCTTTGGACTATGGAACTAGATGCTTTAGTGCACACCATACCTCCATGTTGGGAGGGACCGTGGCTGTGCCAACTGTGGGTTGCTGAGTGCCATATTGGGGCCACTAATTGAGTTGGGGGCTGCAGAGTCTGTCTGTGAGAGGGAAGGGTAGATAAGAATAGTTGTTGGGGTTTGTTCTTTGCAAATTTCTTTTGCTGTGACTATGTTTTTGCAGGTGAATTTGTTGGGGGAAGTAGATTTCATTGCTGTGTGGAACCTTGGTCGGGGGAGTGGACCAACTGATGGGGCAATGGGATACTGGTCACTTACCCGAGATGAATATGGCTAGCTTGGCTACCAGTTAGGGGGCGCAGTTGCCTTGACAGGAATTTCTGGGGGTGGTGGATACCTTGTAAACAGCTCAATCGCCTGGAGGGGATGGGTTCCCAGCAGAATTTTCTGAGGCCTTCTGTGAAACTATTGTGGACAGATTGTTACCAGTTTACGCTGAGGGGGTACCTCCCAAACTCGATGAGGGAAGCCGATATAGTCCTAATACGAAAATCCTTGATGCAGGCTCGTACCGTCCAATTTCTATGCTAAGTGTGGATCAGAAACTCCTCAGCCATATTCTAGTTGCCAGATTGATGCCCTGTCTCCCCCTCTTCATCCACACTGATCAATCGGGATTTATTCTGCATTGGAATACATTGCAGAACATTTGCCAGTTGTCACATGTCTTACATGCGCCCAACCTGGAAAATGATCCATATGCATTTGCCTTTTTAGATGTTGAACAAGCTTTCGACTCAGTACTGTGTGATTATATCTTGCAGTTCTTGGACAGAATGGGCCTGGGATAAAATGTTATCCTGCAGGTTAAGCTGCTTTACAACGGCCCGATGGCGGGGATTGAACTGGGCGTTACGTATCGGCAGAGATCGGGTTACAGATAGGTATGCGCTGGGGTGCCCACTGTCCCCCTTGATCTTCGCCCTGATGATGGAACCGCTGGCTTGTCACCTCTGACAGGTACTGCATGGTTGGGGGGTGCAGGTGGGCAGTACGATGCATGTGGTCTCTTTATATGCAGACGACACAATGGTTTATTTGTGCTAGCCTCTCCTGCTTAATGTCCTTTGGGAGTTGCCTGAATTCTCGGGGCTGCAAGTTAATGGCACCAAGTTGATTCTTTTACCACTGGGTCAACTGAAGTAATTGCCGATAGTTAGGGGGAATAGTGGGCATATGCCTGCCCCACTGTTTATGCGCTCTGCAAATAGCTATGTAAGAGATTTCCCATAGGATGTTCCATGAACTCGACCGTCTGTTGGTAGAACTCCTTTGGGCACGGAAATGCCGTAAAGGTAGCCTACATACCCTTAAGAGGGAATGGGACGGAGGCGAAATGGAGGTGCCGGAACTAGAACCTTATTATCTAGTGATGCACCTGCAACATGCCATTCACTGGCTAGATGGGGAGGATAAGCTGGGAAAGGGAACTGCTGGACAGCACACTCAATGGCTACCAACTTGGGACCCTACTAATGTGGGAAAGGGATATACTCAATACACTTCTACAGCTAATATGTCTTCTGGGCTGACTATGGGAGAAAGTGGTATGGAGAGTAATTATGTGGTGCCTTATTCCCTGGATTTAAACCTTTGGATTGTGAGACCCTTCAAACAAATAACTCAAACAATGACGATTGACAAGTGGTGAGAGAGGGGATGCACTATGCTCTCAGACTTGTGTTGAGCAGGCTGTTTTATAGCACTGCAGGACGCAGTAGAGACGTATGGGTTGGGGATTAGTCAATTCCTCCAATATGTCAAGATAGCAGCGACGGTGAGACAGTTATGGCCTTCCTTTCTGGAGGCTCTTGAACCCACACAGACCTTGGTGACTATGCTCTCAGTGGCAGGTGGTCGTAAGTTTATATCACACATATACCAAGCACTGTGAGCGGACAGGCAACTGGCTCCACTAAAATTAGAAGGCACTTGGCAGCAGATATGTGAAGAACCCCATATGGACTGGCAAACAAAACATGCAGGTTGTTGCACGGTGTCACTCTCTGTGAGGTTCACGTTGACCCACTACTAGATAGTAAATATGGCATATCTCTCCCCAAAAAGGCTTCATACCATTTTTCAGAATAGGTCCCAGAACTGCACCAAGTGTAGCGCAACAGTGGCAGACTTTATGCATATAATATGCCAATGCCCAGGCATAGCAGTATACTGGAAAGCTATATTGCACCTCATTACACTCTCCACAGATTGGGTGGTCCAGCATATGATTAAGCAGTGCATCCTGGGACTTCTTCCACATAACCCAAAAAGGAAACTGAGTAGGCGCTTTGCGATGTTAGGGGTAATAGTGGCCAAATGACGAATTGGAATAGGTCGGTTGAGTCGTCGTAAATCCACTGCACAGTTGGACTGGAGGAGAGACATGTAACAATGGGCTGGCACTGAGGAGGCTCATGTCCGGAGATCCCGTAGATTTAAAAGGGTGGCGGATGATTTGTTATCCTAAAGTACTATACCTCAGGCATTAGTGGAGTCAACGGGAAGACTGCATAATAGTGTAACAGAAAAGGGAAGCCGAAAAAGAGAGAAAGGGGGGACGAATAATACCCTGAGATTTTCTGTGCTATGAGAATTGAGAAAGAACGCATGACAGTTTCTACTGCTGTATTCTCCATTTTAACCTGTTAAGTGACTGGAAGCTGGGTGGCAGGGAGTGGGGCGGAGGACTTAAGGTGGCATGCTTCTCAATGTATTTGGTAAATATTAACAATATTGGATATGGAATCGTCCATTGTTATGAAGTTTTCCTTTTCCGATACTATTATGACTTGCATGAATAGAACTGCTATGTATACCAGCTGTGTTGCGATCCCTGTAATTTGCCTAATGGGGTGAAATTGAGTGTTATGCTGAGACTACCTAGTTAAGGCCTGAGGACTGTACCCTGAGAAGTTGGGCCTGCGTAGTGAGTAATGTTATTGTTGCAACATGCCCTTCACAGTTGGCCATATGAAACGTTAATAAAGAAATTTAAAAAAAAAAGAGAAAAAATTGTCGCTGTATAGTACATGGTTGTATGCGTATGTGTTTAGAGTGACACATCATTATGGGCTTCTTTGGCGAAAAGGGGATTCCTGACATCGGCTGCTATGATCAAAATCTTTTAAACATCTTGCAGTTAGGTGGCTGTGGTAAAATGTGCGGTCCACCTGCACCCACATGATGATGTCTCAAGAGACAATGGCAGAGCCAATTCTGCTGCTAAGAATGCCACTAGTCTAAGGCAGCTGCTGTTGCCATCTATGTTGTCAACACTGATCTTTTTTCTGTACAAAGGCTAACGGAGGCTTGACAAACTTGGATTACACTGCAAATCATTTGGTCCTTCTAGAGACAACGGTGCTCCTGTTAGAGTTCTGAGGCCTGGGGCTGTTCCCACAGCACTTAGCGACACTGCCCCGACTGCAGCATCATCATCTGTCAGGCTGAGCATGTGAGCCCGCTTCCCATGCCTGCGTCCCCACCACGTGATGGTGCCCGACAGCTTCTCATTGTTACTGCCTCTGTGCCTAGTAAGCAGCCTTCTCTTTCTGCATACCGGATTCCTCTGTGCGTCTGGCCTGCTATTCTCACTGCTGTTGTTATTATCTGGCTGAGGTGGGGTACATCCTTGTGAAACAAGGGGGAGTCATTCCGCCAACTGTGCAGAAGCTCCCCGGTACAGTACCGCCACTGTACCGCCAATTAGCTTAGGAAGGTAACTCCTATGTTTTGCTGCTGTCAGTTAACTCTTCCTCTTGCTGAATTTGTACAAACGTAGGAGATAGTATGCCTTTGATCAGAGTGCCAAGCAGTGTTCATGACACTTGCCTGCAGGTTTTTCATCGTGGACACAGACTGCCACTGCCAGAATGTACTGGAATGTCCCCCTCTTCCTTTCCCAGGCCTTTTAAAAATTGATAATCCCTTTAATCGTAATATGCCGAATGTAGCTCATCTCTCACTGACTGAGAAAGGAATTCTTTATGAGTATCGTGCTGCAAATGCCTATTGTACCTTTTTCAGACACAGTAACTGTGATTTAGTGTCAGAGAACATTCCTTTTGACTCACCTTCCTTTGAATACTGCCTTCCTCATGGACTGTCAAGCATAACCCCCAAGGAAGCCGTGAATGTTCCATTTGTAGGTTACAAGCCTACCCATGACTGTGCCTACATTGGACTGGAACTTGCTATCTCGGGTATATTGTTCCTTCCATAAGACATTTTGATGATCATCCCTCTGAGGGAAACAGGGGTAGCAGGCCTGTTTCAGCTACCTCTAGGTTTTTTCGGTTGAGCCTAGATAGCTTGCATGTGCTGTCTGCAAGACCTGTTGGATGGAGTATAGGACTTTGCTTCCGCCTGCCATTGCCTGCCACTTTCCATAGGTTGAAGGCAGTGTTGCTCTTGTTTTTTGCTGCCTCCTGTTTGGTAGCCGATATGTCACTTCCTGTACTTGGCTGAGGAGCACTGGCCACGTACAGTTTAATTATGCCTGGAATGCTTTTCTGTTGCTTGGACAGACTATTTTTCTTTGTTTCTTGCCTCTCGTATTTGTCTTTGAGAACTTGTGTTCAAGCGTGCTGTTCGTTTTCCGCGTTTGCCTTTCACTTGGCCCTTACTTTATATAACCAGTAACAAATAGTTGTGTCGTGGTTGTGTTTTGTACATTTTTTGGTGGCTTGCATGAAATTGACCTAGGAATAAATCCTCAACAGTGGCTGTCACTGCATAGCGGGAGAGCCAATACTACAATATTCATTGCACTTAGGGAAACTCACCCCATAATGTTTTACAGACATTCCTTTTACAATTCTGCCCATAACTCAGCCTGTGGTGGTCCTAGGGCAATGAGATCACCTCCAAAACATTCAGAGGTAACTATAACTCGTGCCCTCCCCATGCCCTGCTAATTACCCCGGATGTTACAGCACTCATGACAACTTTTATAACGTCCACAAAAATATCAATGAAACATTAGAAGTCAAATTATTGTATCAAAAACTGTGCATAGGGGGGATGCAAGTTATCGTTACCTTAGGCTGCGAGTTATAGTTACTTGAAATAAATCATTACTGATGAATTTCTTTAGTTTTGTGTGAGTAAATTCAGACCTAACTATAAAGCCCCTGTACCTTTTGGTTTTATAAGTGAATATATATATAAAACTGTTGATAGCCATTAGGTAGTGTTAGTTGAGACCATTTTTTTCCATAGACAGACCGTTTTTTGTTTTGCTAATAACTTTGGCACAGTTTGATGAATCTTCTGGAAATTTTCCCCAAAAAAGTGTCCTATGTTGCCTAGTTGAGTATGGAAAGTTTTTGGGTGATTTGTCAAGCGGAGGCAGAGAAAAATTGGGGCCCCAAAACACCTTTTCCCCTTTCTGTGTTTATGGGGATTTTGCATTATTTAGACATGGCTACAGCCCGAATCGCTGAACGGAATTACACCAAATTTGGCAGGAAGGTAGATGGTGGTCCACAAATTATGCTTTTTGTAAATTGGGGTAAATCCGTTCAGTAGATTCAGAGTAATTTAAGGTTAAACGATATAGATATATATGGGTTGGAATCCTCCTCTGATCCACCCGTGGTGGATCCGTGGATCCGGGGGAAAAGAAAGACCCTGATTGGCTGGCCAGAACCTGATGGAAAAGTTGCGGCCACCATTTTTTTGTCTCATCGGCTGGGGCATGGGATAAAAACAGTGCAAAAAAACATAAGGGGTCATGGTACAGGTATTTTGATGCCATCAGACACATAGTGGGGTCCCTTAGGGACCCCTCATTGGCAAAAAATCATAGTTTTTTTGGTCCAATCCGTGGATCCTCCACGGCCCTCCCTCTGTAAATCCTTGGATCCACAGAAAAATGTAAAAAAAGAACACCTGCTGCATCCAACCTCATGCTGCGCATGGCAGAAGGCCATGCGCAACTTTGGGTTTGGGTGCATGCAGGAGAGGTTGCCACAGGGCATGGACATAGGGGCATGGCCGAAGGCAGTGTGCGGCGCTCATTATATTAATGTGCATGTTAAAAAAAAATAGAAATTTACTGAAAAAACTAAGGTCACGGGGACACAATAGTTGACATTTTACCATACAAAACAATATGAATTCAGCAGTTATAATTATACTTATAGTTATACTTATCTGAAGAAACTATAACTCATGCCAGAAAGGAACTTTAGGCAACGAGTGATAATTTCTTAACATAAGTATTACTATAACTGCTGAATTCCTATGGTTTTGTACGGGAAAACATCAACTTAACTATAACGTCCCTGTAACCTTTGTTTTTTTCAGTGAAAAAAAACCCACATATATGTAAAATACCAAAACAAAACATATTACAAGACTCCATCCCAGTTTATCAGTTCTGGAGTCCTATTTCTCATGGGCCATGAATCATCATAATCTCTGCAGAGCCAAGAACATACCAAAGATGAATGAGAAACTATAATCCCAGATAAACAATATTTTAGTAGGAGAATGGGTGTTAGTCAAATATCAACATCCTGAGAGCAAGTTAGGACTCCCATTTATATTACAGCCATGCAAGGTGACAGACAACAAAGGCACAATGATTATCCCCAAAAGGAATGTTGAAGAACTATCCAGGAAAGACTCTTCATTAAAAAGTACTTTTCAACACACTGCAGAGGAAGAGGCCACTGAAAAGACTTCTCCCCAGTGCCAGCTCATGACTCATTTAACAATGACGACTTTGACTTTCCTCTGCAGCTCACCAAAGAGACATCTGCACGGGCTGACCAATCACCTAATGCTGAACAACCGACGTCCCCAGACACTCTGCTAGTGACCACAGTGAGTCCCGTAGACAAAGACTTTCAGGGCTGAGTGTCCTATTTCGATTACAACCTACTACCAAATATTCACCTACCTTGATCTGTCACAGAAATGTTTGTTGTGAACCTGGTTAAAACATGTAATACTCTAGTTAACTTGTATGAGAGGAGGGATGTTGTAGTCAAGTGCATGGAAGGGGTCTCTCCCCTCTTGCTTCATTCCACTCCGACACTCACCCTGCTCACCTGAAGATTATGGTAGAATCTACAGGATGTAACAGTTTCAATAAAAGCACTCACTGGCTGCTCCTGCGCAGGCAAATGGATCTTAGTACCCAGGAGTCTATGTTCTGTATTATTGCGTATCATCAAACCGACACTCAGGCAACAGGAGCTAACAGCCTCCTCCATTTTATAAAATAGTTAGGTGCTGCCAGCTGTGCTGGTGGTCAATCTGCTTCAGCCTTCTAATAGCTCTATAGACATCTGTATAGACTTGTTTTGCACTGAAGCTAGCTCTGGGCCAAACATTTATGACAATGGTTGCTTTGTAACAAAACACAATAAAGCATGAATACTGAAAATTCTTGGTAAAGTCATATTAAACCAACTGCAAGGTTGGGCAGATAAGAAGAATATTCTAACAGAAGCACAAGCTGGCTTTAGCTCGAGGGTTGGAACTATAGACCAATCAGTTTGCTTATATATGATATAGCACATGAATATTGTATTGTTTGTTGATCTAAAATCGGCATTTGATCTGGTGGACCACACTCTGTTATGGAGGTCACCAGTAGATCAAGGGGTAGAGACTGGTATTGTTAGAGCACTAATGATACTCCACACTAATAATACAGCCAGAGTCAAGTACGGCCCAAGATGTGATTGTAGCAAGATATTCCTCAGTGAAAATGGACTGCTGCAGGGCTCCTCTGCTTTTTAGCCTCTTCTTAACCCCTTCCACTCCTCGGACATAATGGTTAAGTCTGGTGGTGCAGTGCTGGGGTGCCCCGGACATAACCATTACGTCCTGGTACCAACCCATGCTCCCCCCATGCGCCTCCCCTCCCCAGGGCAGGGATGGAAGGGTAATCGCTTCCCTTTCCACTCTGACCCCCCACCTGCTCCCCCCAGTGACATCTGATGACATCAGCGCGCAATTGCACGCTGACCTCATCAGAGGTCGCCCCATCACGCTGGAAGCTCAGCTTCTTCCGATCGGGAAATGAGGAAGGCTAGAGAGGCATAAACAGAAAGGAAAGACTTTTCCTTTCATGTCTCTCTGAGCATTTCTGCAGCACAATAATTTTTTACTTTTTTTTACAGGTGAGGAACGACCCCTTAGGCAAGGGTTGCTCTCCTGGGGGTCAAATTTATTTTAGGCCATTTCTGACCCCCTTGGGGACAGATTGGCTTATTTCTATTAGGCCCATCTGCCTCCAATGGGGGCAGAAACCCAGCATTGGCGCATCTATACCTATAAAAAATCTGCTCACTTGTCAGCCTAAAACTTTTTTTTCAAACTGTCCTTTTGGACCCGCTATGCTTCCTCCTCAATTTCGACATGTTTTTGGCTCTTCCCTGTCACAGGCACTTGGCCCACCTACACAAGTGAGATATTGTTTTTTTATCAGGAGGCTGAGGGGAATGTCGGGTGGTAGGAAATTTGTGCTGGTGCGGTGATCCTACATAGAAATGTGGGGAAAATGTAATTTATTAGCTCCCTCTACTCCCTTCGGTGTCTAGTTTTCAGAAATGTCTGGGTTTGGTAGGTTTCCCTAGATGACTGCTGAGCCTAGGACCAAAAATGCAGTTGCCCCCACCCAGCCTGCAAGAACAGGTAGTTTGGTAATTGATAATTTTGATGTTTCCACGTAGTGTTCTAGAGCATTTCCTGTCGTGGGCAGTAGGTCTACCCACACAATTGAGGTACCATTATTATCAGGAGATGAGGGGGATTTCTGGGTAGAAGGAAGTTTGTAGCTCCCCTCAGATTCCAGAACTTTGCAGCACCAAAATGTGAGGAAAAAAGTGTTTTTTTTGCCATATTTTGAGGTTTGCTAAGGATTCTGGGCAACAGAACCTGGTGAGAGTGCCACAAGTTACCCTATCCTGGGTTCCCCAGGGTGTCTAGTTTTCAGAAATGTCCAGGTTTGCTAGGTTTTCCTTGGTGCCGGATGAGCTAGAGGCCAAAATCCACAGCTAAGCACTTTGCAAAAAACAGTTCACTTTTCTTTGGGAAAATGCGATGTGTCCATGACAAGTTTTGGGCCATTTTGTATTGTGGGCACTAGGCCTACCCACACAAATGAGGTACAATTTTTATCAGGAGACTTGGGGGAATACTGGATGGAAGGAGGTTTGTGGCTTCTCCCAGATTCCAGAACTTTCTATTACCAAAATGTGAGGACAATATTTTTTTTGTGCCAAATGTTAAAGTTTTCAAAAGATTCTGGATAACAGAACCTGGTGAGAGTTCCACAAGTTACCCCATCCTGGATTCCCACAGGTGTCTAGTTTAAAAAAATGCACAGGTTTGGTAGGTTATCATAAGTGCCATCTGAGCTAGAGACCAAAATCCACAGCTGTGCACTTTCCAAAAAACACATCAGTTTTTAATGTAAAGATTTGATGTGTCCATTTTGTGTTTTGGGGCGTTTCCTGTCGTGGGCACTAGGTCAACCAACACAAGTGAGGTACCATTTTTATCGGGAGACTTGGGGGAATGCTGGGTGGAAGGAAATTTGGGGCACCTCTCAGATTCCAGAACAGAACTTTCTATCACTGAAATGTGAGGAAAAATTGTTTTTTTGCCAAATTATGAGGTTTGCAAAGGATTCTGGGTAACAGAACCTGGTGAGAGCCCCACAAGTCACCCCCTTCTGAATTCCCCTAGATGTCTAGTTTTAAAAAATGTATAGGTTTGCTAGGTTTCCCTAGCTGCTGGCTGAGCTAGAGGCCAAAGACCACAGCAAGGCACTTTGCAAAAAACATGTAATTTTTCTTTGAGAAAATGTGATGTGTCCACGTTGTGTTTTGGGGTATTTCCTGTCATGGGCACTAGGCCTACCCACACAAGTGAGGTACCATTTTTATCTGAAGACTTGGGAGAATGCTGGGTGGAAGAAAGATTGTGGCTTCTCTCAGATTGCAAAACTTTCCATCACCGAAATGTGAGGAAAAAGTGCTTTTTTGCCACATTTTGAGGTTTGGAAAGGATTCTGGGTAACAGAACCTGGTGAGAGCCCCACAAGTCCCCCATCCTGGATTCCCATAGGTGTCTAGTTTAAAAAAATGCACAGGTTTGGTAAGCTTCCCTAGGTGCAGGCTGAGCTAGAGGCCAAAATCCACAGCTAGGCACTTAAAAAAAAAACCACATCAGATTTCAATGTAAAAATGTGATATGTCCATGTTGCATTTCCTGTCGCAGGCACTATGCCTAAACACACAAGTGAGGCACCATTTTTATTGAGAGATTTGGGGGAACACAGACTAGGAGAACAAGTGTTATTGCCCCTTGTCTTTCTCTACATTTTTTCCTTCCAAATGTAAGACTGTGTAAAAAAGAAGTCTGTTTGAGAAATGACCTGTAATTCACATGCTAGTATGGGGACTCCAGAATTCAGAGATGTGCAAATAACCACTGCTTCTCAACACCTTATCTTGTGCCCATTTTGGAAATACAAAGGTTTCTTGATTTCTATTTTTCACTCTTTATATTTCACCAAATGAATTGCAGTGTACCCAGAATGCAATGAAAACCCATTGCAAGGTGCAGCTCATTTATTGGCTCTGGGTCCCTAGGGTTCTTGATGAACCTACAAGCCCTATATATTCCTGCAACCAGAAGAGTCCAGCAGAGACGTGACGGTATATTGTTTTTAAAAAATCTGCCATAGCTGGAAAAAGTTATAGATGAAAACGTGTCAGAAATGGCTCTTTTTTCACCTCAATTTCAATATTTTTTTATTTTAGCTGTTACTTTCTGTAGGAAAACCTTGAAGAGTATAGACAAATGACCCCTTCCTGAATTCAGAATTTTGTCTACTCTTCAGAAATGTTTAGCTGTCCAGGATCCAGCATTGGTTTCACACCCATACTGGAAGGAGTCTGAAAGCACAAAAAATAGAAAAAATGGGGTATGTCCCAGTAAATTGCCAAAATTGTGTTGTAAAATGTGGTTTTCCAATTCAAGTGTGCTAGTTCCTGTAAACTGTGGAGATGGTGATTTTAGCACCGCAAACCCTTTGTTGATGCCATTTTCAGGGGGAAAAAACCACAAGCTTTCTTCTGCTGCCCTTTTTCCCATTTTTCTGAAAAAAACTAAATTTTAGCTGTATTTTGGCTTTCTTGGTCTTCTCCAGGGGAGCCCACAAACTCCGGGTACCTTAAGAATCCCTAAGATGTTGGAAAAAAGAACACAAAGTTGGAATGGATAGCTTATGTGGACAATAAATTATGAGGGCTTAAGCACAAACTACCCCAAATAGCCAAAAAAGGCTTGATACAGGAGGGGGGAAAGGCCTGGCAGCAAAGGGGTTAAATGAGATAGTTTATTTGCTAGAAGAACCTATTGATGCCCCAAATGTTGCTGGTCCTGATTGGGCTCTTTACGGACAATGGAGTCTTAATAGATTAAACAGAAAATAGCTACAGAAGCTGTTAAAAAGATTTTCTGACTACTGTCATATAAAGGCCCTGGTTATCGTTTTACCAAGACGAAGTTTATGGTTTTAAAACCATCTAACAGACATAGGAGTTGGTAAATGGTAAATAATGAGTGCACTGAGTGTGTTAAACAATTTGATTACTTGGGGATAAGGCTCAAAGAACAACTAAATTGGAAAGACCAAATACTGAAGGCATGTTCGGTTCCAACACAGATTTCAGGGGCAGTTTTAACATTTAGGCTTAAGGCTGGGGCACAAAGCATCAAGGCTATCCTTCATTCAAATTTACAAACAAAAGTCAATAGAGTCTTTGCTTTATGGGGCAAGCTAGGGGGGTATGGATGCTTACACTCTTAACAAGTAGCGGAAAATAAACCTTTAAGGGCTCTGTTAAGCATGGGGTCTAGTAACCCTTATTAGAACTTTATGTAGAACTAGGGTTCACACAAATTACTGACCAGGCAGGCTTAAAATTAGTGTTATACTGGGTGAGGTTAGTGAGGTACCCGAAGGCAACAATCTACTTAAAATCAATCCATGGAAGATGTTATTAGTTCTGGTGGCCAGAGTCATCAGAGTTGATTGGGCCATGTGGAATGTACAATATAAGGAATGCAACTGGGGTACTTATCGGCTGTCCCAAGTGCGGTAGGGCGGGATATGGTAGAGCTTGTAAATGAGTGCTGTTATGTGCTGAGGTGTGAGACAAAGCTCTCCCAAATAAAACCAGACAGCTTACTGGGAGATTAATTCTTAGGTAGACTGTGTTCAGGTAGCAAGTCATATTTGAACTGGCTTCATCCTGAACAGAAACATATGTTATTTATCAAATTTAGACTAGGAATCCTGCCCACTAGAGAATACCATGTTAAGTGTGGTAGGCATGACAAAGGAAGTGAAGTTTGCAACTATATGTTCAGGGGGGGAAGGGGAAGGATAATATATTGAGCATATTGGTTCTGCCCCTGTTCAGATTGTATGTGATTTAATCAACTAGGTCTGTATTACTATTGTGTTTGAGGACTGATTATAAACGAATTTGTAATTCTGTAGCCTCTTTTTTATGGACCTTTGAGGGCCATTTGGTCCTGCGTGAAAGAACAGATAGCCATCACTAATAGCTGACCTGGAGGACACTAATTAGATCATAGTAGATTATGTAGTAGATGCCTTATCAGCACCAACAGTATCCCCTTAGCAGCAGGAGAGCAATCTGCACGAATTGCCTGGCACAGCATTGATCCCTAGTCATATATTAGGCTAGTGCGAAAGTATTTTTAACTTTGTTAATTCCTGCATTAAGCCATGCTGTGGTAAACGTTGCATTAAGGTTAAAACAGTTGTTTTATTGCATTTGAGGTAATATATAGCAATGAAATGTTAGGGGAGCTATATTTAACAAATTCAAATGATAAATGTACTAGAACTGTACTTTTATATAATCAAATTATGGTGTTTTATGAACATGATTGTGAAGCATGTGTACTTTGATAAGGAAGGTAGCTAATTATTGCTGAGTTGATGTTTTTTTAGATCCCCCTATGTAAAAGATTGGGGGCGGGCTAGCTGTTTTAGGTGTTTTTAATTGTATTTATAAAATGTACATTTTTGTGTAGTAATATGTGATATGTAATATGTGACTATTTTATGTGTTAATTGTGAGGCCATAAAAATGTAATTAAATTGAAAACTGAAACTATAAATTAAATGTGTGCTAAGATATTTGATTTAGTGGGAAATACTAGAATATATGCCATAGAAATTCTCGAGGCTGGAGAAATGATAGTGCATTAAACTGATAATAATTTTGTCTACTTATTTGCAAAGTGCAATTTTTATGTTCAGGTTTGACTGTGCTTTAAATGTATATTGCCTGCTTGTTACATGACATATTCATGAAATATTTTAAGTTATTATATTGAGCACTCATAGTTTCTTGTGTCTACTTCACAGCACTAAATTAAGCTAAGGAAGGAAACAAACACAAGAATGGAATGAAAGTGCAAAGTGTCATTAAGGTTGTGATGTGTGTAGTATTGTGTGAGTTACGAATGATGGAACCCTCTTGGCTCCTGAAGAACTCCGTAGAACTGTGCCGTAAGTGTTAGACTGTGATGAAGTGAATGCAGGTTTAGAATGTTGAGTTTGTGGTTAGACGCAAACCAATAAAAATGTGTAATATACAGCTCTGTGTGTGGTGTAGTTACTGGTGGGTACCCAAGCTGGGGAAGATGCTTTAACTGGCGACGAGATAGGGGATAAGTAACCAAAGATTGACAGTGCTCTCCCAGAGGGTTTGCCATGGTCCAAGTAAACTGCTTGTGCATGCTAACTGTGCCTCCGTCCATATGGTGTATGTGGAGTCAAAGCACAGCTCCAATCGAAGTGAAGCATTTGATGATAAAGAAAGCTTCAGTGAGAAGTCTGCATATTGTTGGCCAATGACCTGCTGGCAAGGCAATAAAGAGAGGTATCGCGCTACTACGCAACATAAAGCTATACAGTGTATGGAGTATTAACGCTAAAGGCAGGATATACAAACGTGCTAGCTGACAGAACAATTGATAACAAAGCCAACTTTCATTACACTTACCAGAGCCTTGAGAAGAAGCGCTCTGCAATCTCTGCCACAGGAGAGCAGACCCAAGAAGAAGCACAGGGGTTGTGCTTACTGTGCTCTTCAATACATGAAGCAGCACACCATTAAAGCTACCAGATGGCAGCTCAGAACAACTCCAGAGGTCTCCAGAAAAGTGAAGAACTCCCATGGTGATCAAGAAAGAGGTCACAATTCCACAGATGGTCTGAGATGACCCAGGGACCAGCATGCCACAGGGCCTTAAAGAAGCTATGGAGGAACCAGGTCCTAGTGGACAGCAGACAGTATCAGAGAGAACTCCATTTTCAGTGTCAGCCAATCCCATAAACAATTATAGTGCTGCTGTGTTCCTGAAACCACCACCACCATCCAATAACACCAAAAGGCTGAATATTGGAGACAGATGGACTGCTTAGATAAAGACATTTGATTATTTCATTGATGTGCTAGACAAAACAGATAACAAGAAAATGATCAAATACCTCAAGAATCTTGCTGGTGAAGGTGTAAAAGAAGTCACATAGAAATTGCAGCGAGACGATTAAGTTACATACTGTCAAATTAAGAAATCCTTGAATCTCAAATTCAATCCAATACTGAATGTAGATTACAAAAGGTACATTTTCAATCAAGAACAACAGAGAGTTGGTAAAACAAAAGACACATTTGTTGAGAGACTGGATACGCTTACTAAACACTGTAGGTTCAATGAATTTAATGATGAGGAAGCACTACATCTCGGAGTTATTGAAGAATGCTTGTCGGCCGATCGACAAACTGCTGACATGGAGGCAGGAGGTGCCCAAAGTGAGTCAGTCATGAACAAGACAAGCAGGCAGAAACACACAGTTGAAGGACACAAGGTGATGTCTCCATGGAAAAAGAAGTTATGTGTCAGGTGTGGATTGTCATTTCCACATGAAGGCAAATGTCCTGCCATTGAACAGATTTGCATAGGCTGTGGAAAAAAGCACCATTTTGTAATGGTTTGTCTTGTCGAACTTTTCATGAGTACATTAAAGAAAGCTGTTCAGTGTGCTGGATTGGAAAAGCTGAACCTTAAAACCATCTTGAATTCTACCCTATGAGCTTACTGTTCAGCTCCTCACTCGACCACAGGTGAAAGGCCTGCAACTTTGATGTTCGGGAGAGCATTGACGAACAAGTTATCTCAATGGACCAACATAAGATCAAGTACTGAGGAAGAAACTCTTACAAAGACTTGGATCATATAAAGAAAATGAAAACCTTTGCAGGCAAATGATGACACACAAAATACATTGTTTTCACGAGAGGAGCTTGAGTGCTAGTCCATCGGCTAAGGAAAAGTAAGTCTGATGCTCCATTTGATGCTGAGCCATTCTGTGTTGTAACAAGCAAGAAAACAAATGGTGACTGCCCAACGTCCTAGGTAGTCCATTTTGTGTGATTCCTCACTTTTCAAACATTTGGATCACCACTTATTAGAAACTGATGTCCACATAGAGACTGGTTCAGAAAAGACAATTGAAAAATCCCAGACTGCTCTTTCTCCTGCATTGTCATCGCACATCATGGACACTGCTTTTGTTGGTTCTCAGGTTTCCGAAGACACGATCAGGAGTAATCAGAACGCCACAAAGGCTCATCGAAGAGCTATGGTTGTACATAAATTTGTAAAACATTGAATTTTTTTATTAAATAGGAAGGGAGATGTAGTGTGGAGTGACACGAATGATGGAACCCTCTTGGCTCCTGAAGGACTCCGTAGAACTGTGACGTAAGTGTTAGAACATGGTGAAGTGAATACAGGTTTAGAATGTTGAGTTCTTGGATACAGGCAGATAAATGCAGGTTTAGAACGCTGAGTTTGTGGTTAAAGGCAGACAAACAAAGACCTGTAATATACATTTCTGTGTGTAGTAGTTATTGGCAGGTACCCCAGCTGGGGAAGACAATACAAAGTATATTTGTAGAGCACACGTATCACTCAGTGAGTGTCCTGGCTAGGGCCCCAGCTAGGGCTCCTCCCCTTTTAAAAAGGGGAGGAGCCCTAGCTGGGGCCTGATGGAAGGTTTTTTCTGGATTTCGAGGGCCTAGCTGGTGGCTCTAGTGTGCAAAATAAGTTTGTTCCAGGCTTTAGGAGCCAGGCCTGAGAAGGAGTGGCCCCTGGTTTTGGCTTTTCAGATGCAATGTATGAAAGCAAGCAGAAGGTTGGTGCATCGAAGGTGTCTGATGTGGGTGTGAAAGCTAAGTGATCCATAAGGTTCAGAAACAGATCAAAATATTATGATCTTCTCTCGCTCTTCTGACCGTCAGACTGGCGGCCTTTGGAGATGGTGAGTGTTAGACCTGACAGGTCTTAGGCAAATTTGTTGCCCGCTCACCTCCTGTTGTTGAAAGAATCTGCACTTTACCACTGCTAACCAGTGCTAAAGTGCTTGTGCTCACTCCTTAAAACATGGTAGAATTGGCCTACACCTGACTGGCACATTTATTTATTTTACTTTTCAATCCCTAATACAGTGGTAAAACATGTACCTAGGCCTTTATATTTAATGCTACTAGTGAGCTTGCAGCATTTATTGTGCTACCCACGTAAGTAGCTTTTTAAGACATGTCGCAGGCCTGCACTGCAGCATTTGTGCAGTTTCTGAACTGCCACTTCGACCAGGCAAAATGAACCTTTTTCTAGACCTAAACCACCCTTTTACGTGTATACGTCACCCCTAAGGTAAGCCAGAAACAGCCCATAGGGCAGGGTGCAGTGTATTTAAATAGTTTGACATGTACTTTTAAGTTTCACATGTCCTGGTGGTGAAAAACTCCCAAATTCGTTTTCATTACTGTTATGTTGTGTTGTGTAAGCTCATAAAGCTCAGTATTCCTGCGCTGGAATAACAAATCCAGGAAAGTAATAGAAGAAATTCAGAAAAGCCAAGTTTTCAGCAGTTATTTAAACCTTCCAAAATCGAGGCTGCAACAAATGTAAAAGGGAAGAATATTCCAGTGATTTGGAGCTAAATAGAAAAACAAACAACCTCCATACCTATTCGTTTGGTTACGTGGATCCAGGATGGCTTTATTGATGGACCTGAGGTTTCTGCCCAGTCAATACCAAAACCCCTAGATCGCAGGTAAGCGTGGCCATTCCCAAGAAGTATTTTATGGGTAAGAGACAAGAGCTTGAGCAGGTTATGCTTCTCACTGGCAGCCCATGTTGTGCTCTTAAGATGAGCACACAAATGGAGCTTACAATCAGTTTTTTATACCACCTGTAATTTGTAAAAAGAGAGTCTTGTTAGCCACTACCAGAGGTGCATTCTCATAGTCCAGATGAGTCGTAATGAGGGCCTGAAGCAACCATTTCCTGGAACTCATAGGAAGCTAAGGGTACACTCGTCTAAGCAATTGGAAGGTGCTGAAACAGGTACCACAGTAGAGGTTATCTTTTCCTTTATAGATAACCTGTTATTCACCAAAAAGCCAAGCATTTATTGTAACACACCCTTGGGGCAGGGTACCCGACCACGATCTTTCAGCCACCAGTCTTCTGACCAAAGTTCCTGCCCTTTCCTGAACAGGAGGACTTCTGTCTTTCCTCCATTGAGTTGCAAACAACTATGACTAATCTAGGCTGCCACCTTTCTCATACAATCAATAAATCAAACTTTGGAGGTCTGCTTTCAAGATCTAGCCCACTTTAGATCATCAGTTGGGTGTTGTCTGCATCAGATATTATTTCAAATCGGTAGTCCTTGACAATCTTTGCAAGTGGGCTACATAAATATTGAAAAGAGTAGGAGTCATGGAAGAGCCCGTAGGAACCCCATTATTAGTATTGACTGTCCTACATTTGAAGGGATGAATTTAGTTCTCTTGGGTTCTGTCAGACAGAAAATATTTGAACCATGGTAAGGCCTTCCGTGTACAACTGTCTCTGAATGAGGATGGAATGACAAACAGTATGGAAGGCAGCTGGCAAATCAAGTAATACCAGGATCGGTAGAGTGCCTTCATCCAGCAGTGTCCTAGTGGAATCAGTTACTGCAAGAAGGGCAGACTCCGCGCAGTTCTGTAACCCCGTTGTGGGGGGACCAGTGTGCAGTTGTCTTCTTGGTATTTGGAGAGATCTTGATTAATTTATCCTTCCAAAACCTTAACAAGAAAAGAAAAAGCGAAATGTGCCAATAACGCACTTAACTTATTTTCATGACAGCATTAGCTATTTTTTTTAGGGTGGGGAGACTAGTGCCGACTTCCAGGCCTTTAGCATTTGTGCTGAATCCTAGGATAAATGAAGTAAATCTATAATGTAAGGAATTAACAAAGAAGACATAGAAGAAAGTAGGTAACCCGGAAAGGAATCCATGGGTGACCCAGAGTTAACCTTCGCCGGCACATCTCGCCGCTGTTCTTGGGAGATTGCATTAAACCGTCCGCAGGGCAAGGGAATTTGGTGACAGTACGTTATAGTTTGCTGGCTTGTTGGGCTCTCCACTGGTGTTGGATATTCCTTCTATAATCTCCAAATTTTACCCTCAAAATAGTCAGCAAGCGACGCACGTAGCTCTTGCAGGGTCAGAATCTCTATTTTACATGGTGCTGGCTGCGTGAATTCATTCAACACTTTTAAATAACTCTCTCACAGAGTTGCAAGTTTACTCAAACCTCAAGATAATATGGTATCTACGTGCCTCCCTGATCTTCCTGTGGTACTTAAGAGCTGCTTTGTATGCTCCTCTGTCCAGAGGGGATTTGGTCATAGGCCACCTCCTTTCCAATCTTTTAGAGGTCGTTTTTTCACTCTTTAACTCCGCTGTGTACTGAGGGATTCTTGTTTAGTAAGTCTGCTACTACAGGCTTTGGAAGGAGCTACCCCTGCCTGTGTGTAAATTCTTTATTGTGTAGAGTTTACAATTCTGCACAAAATACCTGAACGTAATTTTAGACTAATAAAATACATGATTTATATTGTTAAAATCAACACCTTAAACAGCACAAGAAAAAACATGCTTGACGAAACGTAATGTATACAGCTACTAAAATGCATTCAGTACATCAGATATATTTAACTTGCCTTACAGGCCCATTATATAAAATATTTCAATTTGCGACTTGCATTAGCAGTCATAAAATAGGACCGTCTTTCTCCGACCTTTAAAGTGCCTTCAGTAAAGTACATAAGCTATGTTTAACTTCACTTACAGGCCCATTATTTAATATCTTTTAGTTTGAGACTTGCATAGGTTATGCCCAAAAATTTTCATAGTTTCCCTCTGAAAGCATTTCAGTGCCTCATAAAACAAGCTTGAAGAACAGTTAAAATTCATAAAATAAGTCTGTCTCTCTCCACCTATTAAAGTGCATTCAGTGACGTGCATAGACTATGTTCAACTCCTGTTAAGGCTAATTATGTAATATCTTTTAGTTTTAGTCCTGCCTACATTATATCCATACATTTGATCAGTTTCCCTGTAGAGGCGTTCAATTGAGTGATTGAACAAGCTAGAGTTGCCTTTTTTTACAGTACATAAAGATAGCTTCCTAAAAGAAGGGAATAAATACTTGCTACAAATATCACACAAATGAGGACAAACACAGATAATATGGTTCAAAGATTCATTGCAGTAATTATAAAGTCTACAATTTGGGGTACTGGATGTAGAATTCAGAGGCCTTCTAACTCTTCAAGATGACTATATAGTAGACGAATCTTAATTTTTTGTTTGTTTTGTTGGTACCTTTAAATTAGAATCGATGTACTGCTGCTTTGACTGGAATTAAGATTCCAAGAGAAGCTCTGAGTGTTTGTATAGTGACGCTTTTAATAAATCCCTTAGATGAAACGACTCCTGAAGTCTTTCTCTGCTAACTTTCTCATGGGTTCATAATGACATTTGCAGCAGGTCTTGTACAGTTAGTAGAGTATGATCCTGGATAAAAATATTGATTACCTCGTGAGAGAGACTAGCTGGTTGCAGAAATCAATGTCAGCTCTTGGTATATCAGCCCTCGCAGGGAATCCGATTTCGCAGAGGCATAATCACAAAAGTAGTTGATTTTCTAGATCCAGTGAACCACTTTGAATGATGGAGGATTTAATTTGAGTCTGATCATGGCATGGAGTTGAGCTTCATAAATTAAATAAAGAGTGGACATTTTGAATGAGCAATGTACCTATCTTATTAATTTTCTTTTCATTTAGTACTATTGAAACATAGCTCAAAAGGGGAATTAGTTTACCCCATAAAGTCTGAGATGGTTGGTCTGATAGCACACCCACCATAAACTTGCAAGAATCTTTTCAAGGCTTTTGTTACAGTAATGGCCTTTATTTCTAGTGTATTAAATGGTATACAGCTGACTTCACTGGCTCCATTGTATCATTACCTAATTTCCGTTTGAATTTGTGTGCGCCCCCAAAACAGGATTATTTTTGTTTTTTTATGCTAGAAGATAGGCCATTCATCTGATTATATTCATTGAGTGCAGTAAACTGAAATTATAATGCAGTAGGGATCTGAGAGCCAATGACAAGGTCCTCTGCATATGCCAGATACCCGACTCGATAATTCACCAAGTTAGGGGGCAAGAATTCTGAACACCCAAGTCAGAGATGTATAATGAAAAGAGATGAGGCAAAAGCATTCTCCTGTTTTAGCCCATTGTCAGTGGTAATTTCGGGGAGACATGCTGCTTGGCCGACAACTTGATTTGCCTCTAAGTGTTGCTCTGTAGAGCTATTATCGGATGTAATAAGTTGTAGTCCACGCCCAATGGAAGGAGCTTTGACTAAAGATGATTGCGGTTTACTTAGTCGAATATCGAGGAGTAATCCACCAAACAATCATAAAGTGATTTTCCTGATTTAGGGCCATATGTACGAACACATTTTCCCATGGACACAGAATGGGTAAAACCCTTTGATACATCTGGCCCTAAATGCCTTCTCAATAAGGAGAGTCAGTGCAACTATGTTGTCTAAAGTTGTACATCCTGCTCTAAAGCCTGATTGATTGAGCGGTAGCAATTTCTTTAATGCAATCCAGTCTGTCAGATGTGAAAGTTAGTATTCTGCAAAAAGTTTGCTTTCAGCTTCCAAAAGAGATGTCAGGGAGAAATTGGCAGAGTTTTTCAGGCTTCCCTTTTTGTGAAGTGGTTGGATTATTGACCCTTGCCATGATGTTGGTACCTCGCCAGACTGCAAGACGTGATCAAATACAGGCGCCAGTATCCTGCTCCACATCACTGGGTGTTGCTTCATTACAGAAGTGAGATTGTCATTGGGTCCAGGGGCACAGGCAGTCTTGATTTTTGTAATCAGGAAAGCAAACCTAGGGCCTCATTACGACTTCGGTGGTCCTTTTCCAGGACCGCTGAAGCCGCTGCAGGCAAAAGACTGCCAGTGCTGGAGGTCTTTTGCCTGCCATATTAGGAGTTTTCCACTGGGCCAGCGGTCGAAAACTAGCCCAGTGGAAGCTCACCATAACATTGACACCAGCTCGTAATTAAGCTGATGGCAATGTTGTGGTGCGTCGGGTGCGACAGCACCCGTCGCGCATTTCACTGCCCTTAATTTGGGAAGTGAAATGCATGATGGGACTGTCCATGGGGGCCCCTGCACTGCCCATGCCAAGTCCCCCATTCTACCAGCCTTTCCATGGCGGTGTTAAACATCATGGAAAGGCTGGGGGATGGGGTCTCGTAATCCCCAGAGCGCTGCCCTGGTGGAGTACAACTGCCGGGACCACAAGGCTGCAGGCTAGCAGCAGCCTGGCGATGTCGGCAGTTGAACCATGGCAGCTCCGCCATGGTCATAATGGGGTGGTTGGACCGCCCTGTCTGCGGTGGTCCGACCGCCACCCTCATAATGAGGCCCCTAGTGTCTTATAGTTATCCCCTTATTGATGTATTGACTTAAAATGCACAATGGGGAGTCATTACTCACATACTGGGACTTAAGTTATGTTTGAGATGTCATAATCCATTACTGGTCTGTAAGAGGCCCCGTTCCCACTAAATTTAAAACATTTTTGGAATCATTTGTTGAAATTGTTTTATTTAATTTAGACCATTTATTGGCTTCCTCAACTTTTTCCACCTTTAGAATCTTCCTGTAAATCGCCTTTAACTCCTTAATCGCATTGGATTCCTCCATACTTAGTCAGAAATTAAGCAGATGTCACAACAATCTTCTGTGGTTCTATCTTATAATTGATATTCTGTTGAATGGCTTGAAAAAAATGTCTTCCTCGAGATTGTAAATCTGTAGAAACGTTTTGTGAAGTCATTTGATTGATAATGATTTGTGTGGCTTTAGTTTCCTTGCACGAGCTATCCCTTTCGCTAAAATTGCTGAGTTCATTCAGCACTTCTCCAAGCATTGGAATTATTAACAGAGAGGCCATATTAGCTACAGTTTTACATTGCAAGCTATCATTTTGTTGTTTAGGACTGTTGGAGAAGCTGGCATAGATGGTAGTGACTGGAATTGATAAAAAAAAAACATTTTTAGAGTTATTGCCTGTGGATTACGGCCACCCCTTGGGATAACTTCGTAGTCTTTAAACAAATGAAAGTGTGAGAGATTAATCATGGTGAAATCAATTGTGGAGCTTGCATTAGATGAAACAAAGTTTTTCTTGTAGATTGGTCTTTCTGAAAACATTAGTTGAAACAACACAACCCTGATTCCACAATGAAGGTTTTCAGTTGTTTACATTTCCTGGAATAACTTCATATTTCTCTCTGTAACATCAACAAGAGAATTAGGAAAACTCCATCCAGCCCTTCTGCGAAAAGGTATCGATCAGAAAATGCTTTGAGAAGGCCTTCATTAAAGTCACCAGTAAAGACGCACAGGGAATCTTTGACATACTCAATTATATGTTATAATTCATCCAATAATATTTTAATGTGACCTGCCTTTGAAGAAGGTAAATAGATATTTATGATGTATATTTTTTCTTCCTGACACTGATCACCTGCATAGTCAAAATTTGATTGGAGTGAGTTGAGATTTCAGTGCAATTAATTTGGGATTGTGTGTTAATTTGAGTAAGTAGACCATCTGAAAGACGGGCAAATCTGGCCTTTGAGGCCTTTTTCTCAAAAGTTGTGAAATTGGGATGCTCAGAGGAATCATTTTCCCAGGACTGTTGCCGGCAAATCACTTGAGATCTATTAAAAAAAAAGGGATTGTATTTTGGGTTTTTTAGGTAACGAACAATATCAGCAATGTTCCTAGAGCAAATGTGTAGGAGATGTTCATTGTTGATATGAGCAGTGCTAACATTAGGAGCTCTGAGCTCTTGTGTCTGCTCTTTGGAGAATGGAGCTGCTCCTGGACAAATACAGTTTCTCCGGCTTAGCAAACACAAGAGGTTTTTTTGCTAAGTCCATTTGAGTCAGCAAGATGCCCCAACTCTTCTCTTCTGGACAGATGTTATGCATACCTCTCCCATAGGATAGCGTTGGGTTACCTTATTACATTTAATAAGTGATAACATTTGTTTGGGAACAGTTAGAAATGTCATACGGTCTCAAAAAATATTCTATTTGGTGATAAAGTCAGATTTTAATAAAAAATTCTGAAAATGTCAATTTTAGAAAGTTTGGATTTTCTTGTTTGGTGCCTGCAGCCTGCATCCTAGAATAGAATAGAGTGGCAGTTGGCCTTTGTGTATTCCTCCCAGTCAGTGAAACCAATGGGGACTAGACGTTGACAGGATTGGCCATTCTGTCAGGACTGGTGGGGCCGATCTGTACCCTCCCCCACTTACATTTGAAAGGGGTTGCCTCAGCACACTTACGAGGAACTTGACCAGTCCCTTGCCATCCTAGATCTCTTAGAGCCTGGGGCAGGGGGTGGGATTCTAGAACCAGATTTGGGAGAAAGCTTAAAATTATCTCCTACTTCAAAGGCAGGTACTACCTATAAAACTGGACCCTCAGACCAACTTTTCAGTTCACTCCTGGACCTGCTGCGGACCCCCAGATGGGCTACCTTGGACGTCAGAGGAATGCCCTGCTGCATGAGGCCTGCTTTCTACCTCATAGGGCTGCCCTGCTACCAGAAGACTGCCCTACTTTAACCCAGGGGTACCAGACCAACCGCAAGGCTAGTTGGCTGACATCCTGTTCTGAGCTACAGGGACATAACAATGTCCAACAGCCATGAACCCTGCACCTGGACCCTGGCTGAAGGAAATCCTGTTCTCCAAGTGGTGCCACACTAGTCTTAGACCCTTGGAAGTTTTGCTAAAACTGCCCACACAGCCAAAAGCAGAAATTTGGAACTTGAAAAATGTTTCACCAAAAAGTGGTCTGAAAACTGACAGGAGACCGAGACCTACTCGCTCATTGATCTGCCCAAGGTGCATTGCTGGTGACTTTTTGGTATCTCCTGCTGAATTCTTCTCCATAGCAGCAAATCCTGTTCAGCCGCTCCTCTTCAGAAGGGTATCTGCCTTTGTGGAGCCCTCATTGGATGCAGCCTGCAACCTCCTCCTGCTGGAAATTTTCTAATTGAAAAAAAAGTGACTAAGTCCAAATGTAGAAATTTTCACTGTGACTTCGTCCATCAGCTTATAGGTAAGGAAGCCTTCGGCTCAAACACTGCTGGTTGTCTTCCCTGCTGAACTTTACATTCTCAGACATATTTATTTGAAATTTCTTCAAAGTATGAAGGTAAGCTGAGGGCTAGCCCAATCCACTTTGTGTATGCATACCGGGCTCCACCGGGGTTGGCGATATCTTTTGACTTTGGCCAGGTCTTGCATGACTAGATGTCTATGGTAGGCGCATTGATCCTTTATATGCTTTTTTTCACTAAAACATTAAAAAAGTATGACTCTGATTCTACTCATTTGATTTAATTTATCTTGGTGTCATTTATTTATTATATTTTTCTCTGTTTTTCTAAACTTATATGGAATTTTTCTTGTGTTGTCTTTCTGCATTTGTGCCAAGCTACCACACAGTTAAGCACATGCTAATTTAATGACTTTTTATAGTTCACTCTGACGGGAATGGTGGTTGTTGTTTGAAGGGGTTAGCTCATGTGTTACAAGATGGCCACAAGATAACTGGTTTTAGGCCCGAAAAAAGCTTTTTGTTGAGGCAGCACATTAAAGTCAACGGGTTGCGTTACTGGAAACCAGTGTAATGACATGATTGCTGGGGAGACATGGTCCGAATTCTTGAGGCTCAGCTTGTTGAAGTTTCTGTAGTGGCTATGAAAGAAGACTTCATTAGAATAGTCAAGGCCAGTTCCCTTGATATTAGACTACTTGTTCCAACTTGTCCCTGTTGTTACAGTTTTTTCAAAGAGGTTAAAGCTCCCAGGAGCCGAGGGTCCTCCAGAGCCCAAAACTACATGTTCACAAGAGTCCACACAAGCCCAATTCCTTATCTGAGCATGAGGTCCCAAGCCGCCATTGCTCTCTACCTGGGCATGGTGCTGGGGATCTATTGCACTGACAGCTCACTTTATATTTCCCCATGGATACAGATAAACAAATTTCAATCTAGTAACTCCACAGACTTGTATCAGCACTTCAAGTCCAGCTCTTCCACTGGCCGCCTCTGTTATACTCATAAAATGGCGTGGTGGGCCCATTTCTTGGCCATCCACCATCCTTCTGACCTTACTATCCATATTTACTTTTGGGCATATCT
Source organism: Pleurodeles waltl (assembly GCF_031143425.1). Taxonomy (NCBI): domain Eukaryota; kingdom Metazoa; phylum Chordata; class Amphibia; order Caudata; family Salamandridae; genus Pleurodeles; species Pleurodeles waltl. The sequence continues at coordinate 371,117,982 of NC_090440.1, read as the reverse complement.
CTTGCATTGTGTAGTTGCAGTTGAGGGAGAGGGCATTAAACACTGAGTGAGAGAGGAGCCTTGGTGCAAGAAGTGCAGGAGACAGAGCTATTATAGTGTTCAGACACACTATCACTCCCCTCCATAACATTCTAGGTGCAGGAAGAAGCAGAACCACTTGAAGGAATTACGTCCACAGACAGTCTTTTTGGAAACCCAACATCTCCAGTCCTAATGGGAAGTTGCCTCAACATCTGAATAATGCCAAATAAAAAAGTAGGAGACCCTTCCATTTTCCTGGTGGTCCATTTACTGATGCATACAATTCAACTCTGATCTGTCCAGCACAGCTGTATGGATGCCATGAGTATATCCCAGTAGGTATAGTCCTCTTCCCCAGGACTCAGCACCCTGTGAACATTTATTTGGAATTATGGACTCCTTGGTGGGCAGATCTGTTTGGTCTGATCTTTCAGAATAGTAGCATGTGGACCATAAGATACCCGAGCCAGTCCAGTTTTCATGGATCTGGCTGCAGGTTTTTCCTCTATGCTGTCCTTGATTCTCACCTCGGACTCCTTCCTCGCTGCACTCATATAGTGATTCCCCTCACAGAGGTAGATAAATGTGTAGTTTATTGAACAAGAAGATGTACGTCCAAACAGCAATGGCAGAGGGGTAACTGTCCACGTATGATTGCAGCTTATCATGACATCACTGCATTCCATGATGTATCAACAATCTAAATACTACATCACAGCATTTCTCTCCTTTTACAATAAGATACAACTTTTGACTTCAAGAGAATTGTGAACCATTTCTTACCTAAACCCCACATATGATAGCACCACACCACTCACCAAATAAACAAAAAAAATATATATATACAAAAGATACAATACAAAATAAAATACACACACTTCTTTCCCCTTTTTACTTCACTGTTTGATGAAACCTTGCCATTTGTTAGGCGCATACCTACTACAAGTACTTATTTTAACAGAATTGCTATCCTTTTTCACCATTGAATCCTCATGTAGTTCTTTGCCAACATTACTACTGTAGCCATCAGGATTCAAAGCAATCCAGGAAGTACTCCACCAATTGCCATCTGACAGCTTCATAGAATTTTTTCATAACTCACATATCTGTACTGGCTCTTTGAATTTAGACAGAGGTTTTCCAACCAAATTGAAATTTTTAACATGCACCTAGTCTCCTACTTTCAACGCACAAGTTTTCTTTTTTCCCAACATTCATTCTTTCCAAATTAATCAACTTTGACTTCCTTTCACCTATTTTTGACTACTCAAAAAAGAGCTAGACCATCCAGAAGGGATACCGTTCTGTAGCAGTTTTTTTCTCTCTCATTATTTTCTATGGGGATTTCTCAGTGACACTATGAGGTGTGGTGCGACATATTACTTCTAAATGTAGACTGCACACATTCTACCAAAATCCTGTTGATGCGCTCCACTTTTCCATTGCTTTGGAGGTGGTATGATGGTGTTCTAATCTGTTTTACCGCACATTAAGAAATTAAGGGCCATATGTACGAATACATTTTCCCATAGACACAGAATGGGTAAAAACCTTTGCTACATCTGGCCCTAAGTCACCTCCACAGAGGTAAAGTGAACACCATTATTAGTCATGATTTGTCCTGGAACCCCCTCCCTGGCAAAAACCTTCTGAAAACACTCAATTACTCTCTTTGCCGTTGGTTCACTAACTGTTTCCACTTCAACCCATTTCAATAGTTGATCAATCATGACTATGAAGTATTTCATATGATTACGCAAAATATGACACTGACTCAAGAAAACCACAACCACATGTGCCAAGCCATACTTAGGCATAATGTGGTTGACTGAACTGTAGCTTCAGTTATTAGAACCTTGTCGCTCACTTTATATTTTATGCAGTTTCTCTTAGAAAAATCCTCAATCTCGCCATCCATTTTTGCCCACCTAAAAATCATCTCTTACTTGACGTTTGGTTACAGTCAATCCCAAATACCTAAATTGTGCCAATTCAATAAGCTGTTGTTGGAAGCCTAAGGGCGGAACCGGCTTGTCCCCACGTACTAACTTTCCACAGACACTTTTGTCCAAAAATTTGCAGAACATCGGTAAAGGGTCAGACACATTTTTGCAGGAATTGTAACACCTAGCAGTGAGCCTCAAAGGCTCAAGCTTCGTGTTACAATGCCCCAGGGCACTCCATCTAGTGGAGATGCCCGCCCCCTGGACACAGCCCCCACTTTTGGCGGCAAGTCCAGGGGAGATAATGAGAAAAACAAGGAGGAGTCACTCACCAGTCAGGACAGCCCTTAAGGTGTCCTGAGCTGAGGTGACCCCTGCCTTTAGAAATCCTCCATCTTGATTTTGGAGGATTCCCCCAATAGGATTAGGGATGTGCCCCCCTCCCCTCAGGGAGGAGGCCCAAAGAGGGTGTAGCCACCCTCACAGACAGTAGCTATTGGCTACTGCCCTCCCAGACCTAAACACACCCCTAAATTCAGTATTTAGGGGCACCCCAGAACCTAGGAAACTAGATTCTTGCAACCTGAAGAAACAAGAAGGACTGCTGACCAACAAGCCTGCAGAGAAGGAGGAAGACGACAACTGCTTTGGCCCCAGCCCTACTGGCCTGTTTCCAACTTCATAAACCTGCAACCAGCGACGCATCCAACAGGGACCAGTGACCTCTGAAGCCTCAGAGGACTGTCCTGGACTAAAGGACCAAGAAACTCCAGTGAGCAGCGGCCCTGCTCAAAACCAGCGACTTCTTTGCAACAAAGAAGCAACTTCCAAAGACTGCATGTTGCCCGCCGGAAGCGTGAGACTTTTCACTTGGCACCAGAGGGCCCGGGCTCAAGATTCAGAGAACCAACACCACAGGGAGGACTCCCCAACAACTGTGAGCCCCGAGCCCCCACAGCGACGACTGCAGAGAGAATAAAGAGGCTCCCCCTGACTGCGACTGCCTGTAACAAAGGACCCGATGCCTGGAGCCAGCACTGCACCCGCAGCCCCCAGGACCTGAAGGAACCGAACCTCAGTGCAGGAGTGACCCCCAGGCGACCCTCTGCCTAGCCCAGGTGGTGGCTTTCCTGAGAAGCCCCCCCGTGCCTGCCTGCACCGCTAGAGTGACCCTGGGTCCCACCATTGTTTCCTATCTAAAACCTGACACCTGCTTTGCACACTGCACCCAGCCGCCCCTGTGTTTTGTGTGCCTACTTGTGTCCCCCCCCCAGTGCTCTACAAAACCTCCCTGGTCTGCTCCCTGAGGACGCAGGTACTTACCTGCTGGCAGACTGGAACTGGAGCACCCCTGTTCTCCATAGGCGCCTATGTGTTTTGGGCACCTCTTTGACCTCTGCACCTGACCGGCCCTGAGCTGCTGCTGTGGTAACTTTGTGGTTGCATTGAGCCCCCAACGGTGGCTGCCTATGCCCCAGGGCTGAGACTTGTAAGTGTTTTACTTACCTCCTAATCTAACCTTTACTTACCTACCCCAGGAACTGTTGATTTTTGCAGTGTCCACTTTGACAATAGCTTATTGCCATTTTTTCAAAGACTGTATATGATATTGCTTTTATTCAAATTTCCTAAAGTATCTAAGTGAAGTACCTTGCATTTAAAGTGTTTACTGCAAATCTTGAACCTGTGGTTTTTAAAATAAACTAAAAAAAAATATTTTTCAGTATAAAAACCTATTGGCCTGCAGAAAGTCTTTGAGTGTGTGTTCCTCATTTATTGCCTGTGTGTGTACAAAAAATGCTTAACACTACCCTCTGATAAGCCTACTGCTCAACCACTGTACCACAAAATAGAGCATTAGAATTATCTAATGTTGCCACTATCTTACCTCTAAGGGGAACCCTTGGACTCTGTGCACATTATACAGAGCCACCTTCCTACAAAAACCTACCTATGATCCATCCTTTGCCCCCTTGTAGTTGTTACATCTTGTGTGGCACACTACTGCTCCTTAGCACAAAGGAATCATGGACTGATCCAGGGAACATGGCATTCACATGTGAGATGTACTGGTCTGCAGTACACACCAATTGAATGTTCATGGAATTAAAGTTTTTCCTGTTTCTGTACACCTGTTCACTGACTCTTGGGAGAATGACAGCTGTGTGGGTGCCATCGATGGCACCTATCACATGGGGTATGTTGGCAAAGGCATAGAAGTCCAACTTGATGGCAGGGAGGTCAGCACTTTGGGGAAACCTCACATAGGACTGCAGGTGTCGTATAAATGCATTCAAGAATCTGGACAGTATAATGCTAAACACTGGCTGTGAAAAACCTGCACCCATGCCCACTGTCACTTGAAATGAGCCATTGGCCAGGAAATGGAGTGCAGAGAGCACCTGCACTTCAGTAGGAATGGCATGCTGATTACGATTAGCTGGTCTCAGTGCTGGATCCAGTAATGCACAAAGTTCATGAATAGTAGCACAAGTGAGTCTGTAATTGACAATGATGTAATGCTCCACCAAGGTCAGCAAATCATCAAGTGGTCTGTACACCAATGGGGCCCTCCCTTGCCACAAGGGTCTGTACACATACATCTGCACACATTGTTTCTGATTCAGCACTGCTGGCATGATTGTCGACAACACAAATTCTTAGTATGTGTGACATTAAAGCAACATGACCACAATGATAAATCAGGACTGTGCAGGTGAGGTAATGTATCTTGTTTCATGTCTATGGCTGTTTAGGGGACAATAGGGCCCGTAATGTGCTGATGAGGGTTTTACAACTGTGTAGTTAGGGCCAAAATGTCTGACCCCTGTAATCCAGAAGTGTAGTGGTGGAAGTGACCTCATACCGCTAGCGGTTGATGTTATAGCATAAGGCGGTGTTTACCGCTGTGCGCAAATTCATTGGTTAACATGGTTGTCAATGGGCATTCTTAGCATATCATGCACACCGCCGCAGTGCGTACGTGAACTCGTCACCCCAACTTCACTTGACTCCCTGATCTCGTGCATGCAGGTACTCCACTGAGTGTACTGCTGTGTCCTGCCTCTGGTCATGGAAATGGCACGTGTTGCAGGGGAAAGGGCCCTGGCCTTCACCAACGAGTAATTGGAGAAGCTTGTGGACGGGGTCCTGCCCCTGTACGCCAAGCTCTACAGTCGGCCAGAGGTACAGGTGAGTAGGAGGATTGGGGGGCATGGATGTGTGTAATGGTGGTAGATGGCTGCATACATGTGTGCACGTGTGGCACTGTATAGTCCAGGGTTCCTGACATGCTGTGTGTGTGCTGTTAGGCTGTTTGAAATGCCCATCCCATAGTGGACGTATAGCCAGCTACATATTATTGGCCATTGTCCGACCACAGCATTACTTTTTCTGTGTGCCCCTTATAGGTAAGCGCTCATCAGAAGAAGGGGCTTTGGCCTGCCATCGCCAAGGAGGTGCGGACCCTGGGGGTCTACAACCGTCAGGAAGAGGTAGGAGGACCTGCGGTGTTGGGCGAGGAAGATGTGTGAGGCCCAGCTGGGGAAGTCCTCCCAACGAGGAAGGGGTGCCCCTTGGGCACTGACCCCTCCTTATGCAATGCATCCTGGCGGTGGCGTACCCGGACCTGGATGGGTGCTTGAAGGCGTACAAATACCATAATTTGGCTCCTTGATGGATATGTGTGTGTGCGTTTGTATTTATGCAGGTGGCAGAGGCAGGGACTCTGACCGATGTCCCCAGTGGGGAGTAGGGGTGTAAGGGTCAAGTCTGCATTATGTCAGGTCCTTCAGTGCTGTAGGGAATGGCTGTAGAGCAGGGTTCTGGCCACTAGTCAGGGGCATATCCATGTGTATAGCGGTAGGTGCTGCATGGTGGAATATTTTCAGGATGGGTGTATGTGTGAACCAGTTCTGTACCTCCATTCAGCTATTTACAAGTGTCTCTCCTTTTTAATCTCCCCATCCCTGTTCTCTTGTGCTGTCTGTTTACATCAGCATCATCTGACGAGGGAGCTGAGGCACCGGCGAGTGGGAATACAGCGGCCCACGGATCCTCGGAGGCAGAGACGTCTGATGCCAAGGGGACCAGTGGGTTGGAGGGCGGGGGAGTACCACGGGGGAGGCAACTACCACTGGAGGTAGTGACTCCGATACCTCCTCCGATGGGAGCTCCCTGGCGGTGGCGGACTCTAGTGGGCCCACCCCTACTGTGTCATCTTCTGTCACCCCCATACCATCACCGCCCTCACAGTTGCTTCCCACCGAGTTGCCCGTGCTTGCTCACCCAGAATGGTGGGCATCTCCTTCGCCCCAGGCACCTCACCCCCTGCCCCAGTCAGCCCTGCTGCCCTCACGGAGGACGCTATTGACCTCCTGAGAACCATTTCTGTAGGGCAGACAACCATCGTCAATGCCATCCAGGGGCGAGCATCAGAGGTGTAGCAGACCAATGCCTATCTGGATGGCATTGATGGTGCTGTGTCAGGCCTACAGAGATCTTTTCAGGCTCTGGCCTCCTCTTTGACAGCAGCCAGTGTCCTTGGTCATTTCATCCCCCCTACAACTGCCTCTACCCCTCCCAGCACCCCACTCCCTTCACCTGTCCAAAGCACACATTCTGACACGCAGGCACTCACCTCAACACACAAGAAGCACACTTCAAAACACAAGCATCACACCTCCCACCACAGGCATTCACACAGCCAACATACACATGCACACACACCAACATCCACTTCCCCCAATGTGTCCACCTCTTCGCCTCCCTGTCTGGCCCCTTTACATGCACACCCACAGGCACTGCACCCTCATTCAATGTTACATTTACACTGGCAGCCTGTCTTGTCCCATTGTGTCCAACCCCCCTCCCCCAAGACGCTCAAACGCACCAAAACACCCACCCATCACACATCCACCACACCTCAGCATACTGTCCAGTCACCTGCACCCACGTCACGAACACCTACACCTGTCATGGCCACTCCCTCTACCTCCACTCCCACGCCTTCCTCCTGGTCCACCCCGATTGCACCTAAGAAACCTTTCCTATCCTGTGTAGACCTATTTGAACCCACAGGCCCACCCCGTCTCGTCCCTAAACGTGCCCACCTCCTTGCCCTGTCCACTCCTCCCACGTCAAAGCCCGCCCCTGTCGACCCTTCCCATTCTCGTGCTACCTCCCCTGTGAGGAAGAGACCCCGTGCTGGCCCAGGAACATCTGCCGCACACCAGCCCAAGTCCGCTCCACCAGCTGCTGTCACAAAACCCAAGCCCCCTCCACCTTCCAAACGTTAATCTAAGCCCCCCCCTCAGTCGTAAGTCCCCACCCCCACCACCCCTGCCCCTGTTCCCTGAGGTGCCTGGATGCCCCATTCCCCATTGTTGCCCCTATGAGGAGGAGTACCGTTGCACTTGTGGGAGTCAAGTTGGGGCCATTGTGGCCGATCGGACTTCTTTAACTCTGGACTGGCCATTGGCCTTATATGCACTTCGGTTGCTCATTGAGCAGAATAGTTAATGTGTGGCCTGTGTTGTTTAAGGCACACTCTGGATCCTTGGTCTCTCGTTTCATTGTTTGGGGGTGTTGGGCACATGTATGTACTTTGGGCACGTTGGATTTGCCTTCTGTCAGGTAAGTACCTCTTGCTGTGTGGTGTATGGCTTGTGCTGCTGTGAAGGGTTGTGGGAGTGTTGCAGAATGGGTGGGTATGTAACTGTGCCCTTTCTTCCCATTTTTAGTAGGTTGCGGTACTTGCCGTCGTCATCTTCGTCGGCGCTCTCGGTCGTGGAGGTATATGGCAAGGAGCAGGGCTGGCATGATCTGCAACTCTCTCCCCATGTCTGCATCTGCGTGTTGTGTGAGCCTCCGGTGAGTGTTTCCTTATATTTGGCTTGTTTCCGCCTGGCTTTGACGGCGGTCTAGTGCTTCATTATTTGATGGGCGGGTAGGGCCTTTCCGTAGGCCTGTGGGCGGGCTCTGCCATCATTGTCGGCACTCCTCTGCTGGCTGTGAGTGGTTTTCAGGATGCCTGTGTTTCAGTGGGTTCATTATTTGGCGGTTCATACCGCACAGCTGTTGGCGGTTGTTACTGCCACTGCTGGCGGTGCGGTGTTTACCGCTGTGTTCATAATGAGGGCCTAAGTCTGAGGCTGTTGGGCCTCATGGCCTCCTGCATTCTTCTTGTTATACATGTCCGCTGGCATATGAGGGCTCTGCAGTGGACCCTGAAGTTCCAGTGGGTAGAGCATCAGGGGAATCTCTCAGACATTGTCCAGATCTCAGAGGGGATTTCAAAAGACCTGCTGTGGTAGCTAAAGAACCGCAATTGTGTCCGTGGTAGACCCCTCTCCCTTCCCTACCCAGAGCTGACTGTGGTGAAGGATACATCATTCCTTGGCTGGGGCAGTCATCTGGGAGAGGTGGAGATCAGGGGACTCTGGTCTCTTACAAAAGCCGGATTCCACATCAACCTGTTGAAGCTCAGAGTGAATCAATTGGCATTGAAGGCCTTCCTTCATTCAATCTTAGGAAGGCTGATTCAGGAGTTCATGGACAACACCAGTGGCATGTGGTGCTGCACAAACAGAACGAGGTGGGGTCATGTACCCTCTGTCAAGAGACTCAGTGCCTCTGGACATGGTTAAAACACCAGGGCATATCCCTGGTAGTTCAACACCTGCTAGGCTCTCTGAACGCCAGGGCAGATGAACTTAACTGTTGATGCCTAGTGCATCAGGAATGGCATTTCCATCCAGAGGTGGCACAAGGTCTCTTCCAGGAATGGGGAGAGCCTTGGTTGGATCTGTCCTCTTCATCAAGAACGTGCAATGTCAGCAGTTTTGGTGTTGGTGAAGGTGGTGAAGGAGAGTCATTCTTGTGGCTCTGGATTGGACACAGAGGCCCTCATTCTGACCTTGGCGGTCTTTTCGCAAGACCGCCGAGTTACCGCCGCGGTAAAGACCGCCGACCGCGGCGGTATGCCGCTGCGCGTATTCCGACCGCTGGGAGCGTTCCGCCGGAATACCGCCAGCAGCCACACTGGCGGTCGGCGGGAAAGTGGAGACTGGTCAACCTCCACCGCCACGCCAGCAGAACACCGCCCCCAGAATTACAACCCACATTTCTGTGTGGCGGTCTTCTGTTGGCGGTCTTCTGTTGGCGGTCACGTCCCTATGGCTCCCGTCGCCTCCCGGAGGACCAACGCACAAGGTAAGTTGATCGTCCGTGAGGGGAGGGGGTGGGGGGGTGTTGTGTGATGTGTGCGTGCATGGGGGTGTGCATGTGAGTGTGTAGAGGGGGTGTGTGAGTGCGTGCATGCGGGCGGGGAGTGCTGCTGTGCCTATGGGCGATGTGTGTAGTTCGGCGGGTGCGCATGTCGGCATGTATGTGTGCGGGTATGTGTCCCCGTTGTGTATGTGTGTGTGTAGGGGGTGTGTATATGTGCATGTTGGGGGTGTGTGCATGTCGGGGTGCGTGTATGTGCATGTCGGGGTGGGGGTGGGGAGGGGGTTCGTACCACCTCTGGGGGGTGGCAGGGGGGTGGAGGGTGTGGGGGGAGGACTCGGGGGGGCAGTGGGGGGTGGGGGAGACCCCTATCAGTGCCAGGGAAGGAATTCCCTGGCCCCGATAGTGCCTACCGCCATGGTTCGCATGGCGGTTCCCGAACGCCAGAAACCGCGGCGGTAAGCAGGGTCATGATACCGTTGGCGGTCTTGGGTCGACCGCCGGACCGGAGTGCGCAGACTCCAGCCCGTCGGTCATGACCGCCGTGGCTGTCGGAGTGGGGAAGTGGCGGTCGGTCGCGGCGGTGACCGCCGCGGTCAGAATGCCATTTTTAATACCGCCGGTCTGTTCGCGGTCCGACCGCCGCCTCTCCGCCGACCGCCAAGGTCAGAATGAGGGCCAGAGTCTGGTATCCCGGGCAGTTGACCAGGAGCATGGATCCTCCAATCAGGCTGCCTCTTCGGGAGGCTATTCTGTGCAGCAACAGAGCAGCCATGCCTTCATGTGTGGTGATTGTGCGATGACAGTTGACGGCCTTCGGCCTGTCTCCCAAAGTCTGCAAAGTTATCATCGCAGCCAGGTGTCCCTCCACCAAGATGGAATATGCCTGCCGTTGGAGCAAGGTTATGGCATGGTGTACAGATGTGCAAATTGAGTCCCCTATTGTACATAGGTTTTGAAAGATCTCAAACATATGTTCCTACCATCTTCATCATGCCTCAGTGGGACCTCAATTTAGTCCAAACATTCCTGATGTGTGCTCCTTTCGAGCCATTACACAACTGTCCTATCAGACTATTTTCTAATAAAACAGCGTTTCTAGTGGCAGTAACATCTGCCATGATGGTTAGTAAGCTACAAGCTTTATCATCTCAGCCTTCGTACCTTACCATCTACCCAGATAAGCTATTTCTCGAACGAAAGCCTCCTACCTACCGAAGGTGGTCACCCACTTTCATGTAGGCCAGTCCACCACCCTGTCTACCTTTTATGTTCCACCTCACCCTTCTAAAGAAGAGTAGAGACTACATCTGGTGGACCCAAAAAGAGTGTTGTTATTCTACCCTGACCGCACAAGAGAGTTCCGGGTGGATGATCAACTTTTTGTGGGGTACGTCAGAGCCAAAAAACAGAAAGGCGGGGGAGAAATGGACAATCTCATGGTGGATAATGCTCTGCATCAAAATCTGCTACACAGTGGCCAAAAATCAATCTCCAGATGGTTTGCAAACTTGTCCTTCCAGAGCAAAAGCTGCAATCACTCAGAAGCTCATGGAGTTCCCGTCCTGGTTATCTGTCAGACAGCAACGTGAGCTTTTCTGCACATGTTTACGATACACTATTGCTTTGACAGTCAGGTCTGTCAAGACGGGCATTTTGCCCATTCAGTCATACAGGATTTTCTAGTGTAATCTGTGTCGCAGCCCCACCTCCAGGGAGGTATTGCTTGGATAACTATTTTAAAGTAAGGAATCTTTAGCTAGAAGTCTCTATCAATTGAACATGTTACTCTATCTAGCTGCAGATTCCTTACCAAACCACCTATCCTCCCCTCGCTGCGAATGAATTCAGAGTAAGGACCCTAATTTGATACACCAGTGGTCAGTATTCTTTGTGGTTCCGCACTACTGGACTGGAAAGGCGCAAAAAGAAACTGATGTCAGTGCGCTTGGGTGGCACCTATATTTGCACCGCACACGTCATTCTGGCATGGACAACTCTGACAATGCCACGCAGAGCTGAATGACTCTACCAACTGGCATGCAGGGATATTGTTCACAACAAAAATTCCGGATCCAGTCTGATGCCTGGGATAATTCCATGATAAGGAATCTGCAACTAGATAGAGTCTCTCCCAGATAAGGCATTAATGGAGGTAAGTAACGTGTTTACCAGTAGCCCTGGATCCCAATTTAAAAGCCTCCTTCCACCTACGTGGGAATTATATACAAGACTCGTTACATTGCTTACAAAGAATTTTGTCCTCTGTCTTGAATTTTGTCAACTGATTCACACCATACTCTTGACATACTCTCGGTACTCCTTAAGGAACTCCCAATAAAAGCTACAGTCCCACTGAATGTGAAGAAAGACGGAGGGCATTTAAAGGAGCCTGTGAATGCTGGTACCCAGGTTGGTTGTCCGTAGTGTAAGGTTTCAGCCTCGGCTCATGAGAAAGCCTTGAGAGACACTGAGCTGGACTCATTTTTGCTAGAGGAAGTTTTTATGCACACCGAATCACAACAGCTTTGGCTTAGCAGGTCGGCCTTAGATATTTCGCAGGAGCCTTACTCGATCTTCAACAGAAAGAAAAAGGATGTGCTATTGAAACCTGATAACCTTGAGGTAGTTGGAAAACAAACAGGAAAACTTCATAGGCAAAAGTAAAAGGGAGCAAGAAAGATAACATTTTCACTTGATAGTATAATTCCTGATTATACCTGAGAGCTGCCATCCGCTCCCATTACACCTCCGAACATGATCCCTTCAATTCAGACGGAGTCATCTGGCCCCCATCAGGTATGGTTAAAATCTGGAGGTATTGGTGGCATGCAGATACAATCTTCGTTGTCTGCAACTGCTGGAACAAAATTGCGTGGCTACTCTCTGAATCCAAAAGCACAAGCTTATCATTCAAACTCTTACTATTACACATCCTGTTATTATTCTGGCATATAATCATTCCCTGCAAAAGCAGAAACAACCCCGTTAGCCCTTGATTTCTTTGTTTTGTTTGATGCTGACAATAATTGTTTAAAACACTCACTGCTTTTAAAATGATCAGCAGACTTAGAATCCTTAAGAGTGGTGAATAGTAACAGGACCGGACTGGGAACCTAAAGCAGCCCTGCAAATTTGGTCATACCAGCCCCAATAAGGTGCATAGAGAGCGACCCTGACTGCCACAATCGGGATTGGGGTTACCTCTCCCCGCAAAACAAAATTTGTGAAAGAATGGCAAAAACAGTGTTTTCTAAAACACATTTTTCATTGTATATTCAATTGTGCTAGTTTTTAAAGCATAGTAAAGGATTACCTTACAGTGCACCAGGATACAGCAATCTTTATTGGGGCTCTTCAATGATTCCCTCACCATCACCCTCCAATAGTGCCTCTCATCTCTGTCTATAGCCCCCCTCTAACGGGAAGCATCCCGAACAACAAGCCCTGAACAACAAAGTCGTGAAAAACGAAAGCGGAACAACGTTTTCATTTTCCACTACTTCCTTGTTCAGGGCCTTAACCACGCATGTGCTGAACCATGTACATGTGTGGTTAAGGCACAGAAGAAGGGAGTCAACTGAGGAGGACGACGCAATCAAGGAGGAGGTAAGTTGGGCTGGGACTGGGGCTGTTTTAAGGGCAGGGGGGTCGGGTATTTTTGGTTTTAGGGGCGGGGTTGGGGTGGTTTAGGGGCAGGGGACGGGGGTGGGGAGTCAGGGCATTTTTAGTTTTTGGGGGTGGGGGTCTCGGGGCGATTAAGGTTTAGGGGTGGGGGGTCAGAGTTTAGGTTTTAAGGGTGGGGTGGGGGTTGGGGTGCTTTAGGTTTTAGGGGAGTAGGGTTGGGGTGGTTTTAGGTTTTAGGGGCGGTGTGAGGGGTTGTGGTAATTTTGGGGGTGGGGGTTGGGGTGGTTGTGGGGTGGGGGGTCGCGGTAATTTTTAGGGGTGGGGGGTCAGGAGGGACACATGCTGGAACCATGCATGCAGTTCACTAATGCCTTTACCAGGAATGCCTTTACAACAAAAAATTGTTAAGGCATTCGTGGTAAAGGCATTAGTGGTAACAATGAGGTTGTTGTTCCGACCTCGTTGTTCAGGCATGCGTGGTTCAACCATGCGTTGTTCCGACGTATAACCCCCCAAAATGTATTTGTTTTCTTTTATAGTGCCTCCCTTACCAGTGTAGACTGTTGGAGCACTTTATATCACACATACATACAAGAGACAATGAATCATACATATGTAAATCAGTGTATAGAAAATGGTATATAAGATGAGGGGGTACTACAAGGTGGAGGATTGACGTCATCCATGCTGGTAGGTATTTCTTTAAGAGTGCTTGGTCTGGGGAAGCATAAACTCAGGATTCAGAACGTATGACAGTGCTTAGGGTTGACTTTACTAATAGCAATTTATTTCTATCCAAACAAACCCTTTTTTGCAAAAGTAGGATAAACCAAGACTCGGAAAAACACATAACTTTCTAACCTGTACCATGCAGTTTGCATACAGCCCTTTGATGGCAGTTCATAGGTCGCACTGCTAGATGATGATTGTAGCTTATGGACTGCGCAGTAACACAGGATCTCTGTGATAAAAGCAGTAACCCACTGAGCGTTGCACATAAAATACTGTTCTGTGATCTGCATAGTACACAGTCTTGCAACAGGCAGATTAACCCTCTGCATTACTTTAGATGAGTCAAAACTGCCACTAGAAAAAACTCTGATGTCCCTCCAGGTACATCGATCACCAGAAGCATCTTGTCACTTTTATTATTTAGTTTGCCTACAGGAGACCTGGTGTAAAGCAATTTTGGAATGCAATAATTATTATGTGATTAGTTGCCTTGCAAAGACATCCAGGATGGTTTCACACAATTGGTCTCATAGATCTTTCTCTGATTGTTTGAATTTAAGGTGATGCATAATGTTTAATTGGCCCACTAAGGGAAGTCACACTAAGACACCTCTCCTTCTTGTAAATTGGTACATCCCCCTGGGTTTGGACAATGATCTCCTTATTAAATCTTTGCTTGATTTTATAGGACAAATAGCCGAAGCAGAAAATATGTCATCTGGTTATGGTAGTGATTGTCATGCCAGTGGGTGATAAATATCCCTAGTCCTATTTTTCTGACTACCCGAAGAGTGAATAAAAAAGGGAAACTTTCCCTAGAAGTTTGCAGGCCTACTGGGGCTATTATCAAAAATCGGAGATTAGACAGAGAGATTTGTGCTCATTGCACTCACTCTTGCACAAAAAGCTCTTCGGTAATTGACTTTGTCATCACTTCAGTGCCATTATTTGGTTTTCTCTCTGAATTGGATATTTTAGACACCTTGTTAAGTGACCATAAAATTCTTTCTCTTTCCATTGATATGAATCCGGGTGACATTATGCCATGGAGGTTGAATAGTGAGAAGGTTTCCTTTGGTATCTCCAATGGTAAAGTACATTAGAATACACATAATAAAGGGAAGTTAAAGGCACTTTTAATCAACATCTTAAATTATCAAATAGCACAGTGAATGATTTAATAATGGATAGATGATAACAGAGAGTGGCATTTGAGTGAACTGATTAATACATTTCAAAGACTGCAATTTTTTAATTTCTCATATGGAAGCATAATCAATCTTTTAAAAAGGTGGCAGGCTCGTTAGAAGAAAACAGCTGGAAGAAAAGATTTGGATAGACTTTCATGAGGCGGCAATACATAAAAACTTGAGACACCTCTGGAAGATCACTGCAGCGGTCATTAATAGCAAGACATGGATATTATACCTTTTGAATCTTTAAGCTGCTAACTTGTTGCTTGGTACGTCCTTTCCTTATGTCTTTTTCTCTTGTCCTGAAGAGCTAGATATATATTACCTGTTGGACCTGACCTTTTTTACAGGGTCATCCCAAAACATTTTGCCTTCCTCCTCCTATTATTTCTGACCTCTTGTTGGCTCTAGGAGTCTGAGCACTTTATCACTGCTGATCAGTGCTAATGTCCAGGTGCTCTCCCTTCTAAAGTTGGTATGATTGGCTTACACCTAATTGGCACATTTAATTTATCTGTAAGTCCCTTGTACAGCGGTATCTCTATACCCTGGGCCTGTAAATTAAATGCTACCAGTAGGCCTGCAGCGCTGCTTGCGCCACCCATAGAAGTAGCCTTTCAAACCTGTCTGACGCCTGCTAGCGCAAAGCCTGCATACACAGTTTACTGCCATAGGAACCTAGCATCTAACTATACTTGCCAGGCCTGGAACTCACTTTTACTACATGTAAGTCACTCCTAAGGAAGGCCCTAGCTAGCCGTATGGGCAGGGTGCTATGTTTGTAAGAGGCAGGACATGTGTCTGGTTGTGTGGCTGTCCTGGTAGTGACAAACAGCCTATTTGGTTTCTCACTGCTGTGAGTGCTGCCTTGCTCATTGGATTGCATTGGAAATGCCCTGCTTTATGTTTAGGGGGTATTGTCTGATTTATGGGAGGTAGCGCAGGCATGTTTGGTATGGTTGTAATGGTAGTGAGAAAATGCTGCTTACCGGTGTAGGTGGATTTTCTTATTACCATCATAGATATGCCACTTCTAGAAAGTGAGCATTTCTCTGTGCTTATGATTCTGCTATTTTGCAGATTGACTCCAATCCACATCTGTGGCAGAGTGACACCTGGGCTTTGTGCATACTTTTCAGACAACTTGTACACAGGGAGAGTTGCGGTATCACACAGATGCATCTGCATATTGAATGGTCTTCCTGGGACGAGAGAAGAGGAGGCTTTGCACACCTGCATTTGTAAAAAGTGTGCCCCACACAAAGGGCTTGTTTACCCCAACTGATGTTTGGAGCCTGTTCTGGAGAAGGGAGAGGACACTCATAGAACCAGTTAGAACTGGTTGGAACCTCTTTTCCTTCATTTTGTAAAAGCCTGTGCAAAACTGAGTATAAGTACAGAGGGTTTTCCCCATGTTAGGAGAGACACTAATGGACTACTGAACTGGACACAGGATGCTGCTGGAGGGACTCACCAGGAACCGCCTTTGGACTGCTGCTGTTGTGCTGACCTGTGACCTGCTGTGTCACTAGGAGGAATTGCTACTGCCTGCAACCCTTTGTGCTGGACTGTTTGCTTGGGCCCTACCGCCCTGTGCCCCATTTTGCTGTCTCCAGGCGCTGGGTCCTGTGCCCCATGTTCCACTGCAGCTTTTCTGGCCTCACAGTGCTGGAGAGCGCTGTATTGAACTGATTTTATTAGTGCAAGATGAGCGCTCAGACAATCTTATTTTACCAGCCCAAGGGAAGTGCTCGAGGTATACCAATGTGAGTGCGTTATGTTCCATGATTGCTCAAAGTGGTGAGTGCCACAACTGCTGGTGGAGCCCGAGTGACGCAGTACTCCGGTCAGCTGTGCTTCTCACCGCTGTGGCCCCAGGAGACGAAGATGAAGCCAGGCGGTGCACGGGCTGCAGCATTGCCTCTGCTGGCAATCCATGCCTGTGAGACAAGGAAAGGAGGCTCGCCCGGCCAGGCAGTTTTACTGAAGTGGAAGACGCGTGGTCTCCTAGGATGGAGAAGGCAGGAGCCGCACCGCTGAACGCCTCATCACTCATCACTGAGGGTGGAGGCCCGACCAGGACCATTATGCGGGGGAGCCCAAGGAGGGTTCCCCTGCCAGTCTATGACAAGGTGACCCCTGTGAGAGGAAAGAAAGGAGGAGAGGAGAGAAGGCTTCTTTGGCTATTGGGGAAAGATTTGCATTCTAGGTCCTTTTCCCCTGGTGATGTTGTTTTACTCTGCTGCACTCTGAAGACAACAATATTATTTCAATGGAATAAGCAGGTTTCCGGCCAAATAGTTAGACTCTTGATAATACCACTGCCCTGCAAGTGATTTTAGAGAAATATGTCATGACATGGGGTATGTCTCTCTCTGCAGCTTTTGACCGCATAGACAAACCTACCTAGTGGAGCAAGCTCTGTAGATTGAGCATATCGGATACCCTCTTTAATGTAATGCCCTGTTTGGGAGTAATTGTGGGATTTACACCAAAATTCCAACAGAGAATGGTTTAAAGCTGGAATGCTTATTAACTCCCCTATTTCCTCATATATGTATGATTTGCCTAATTTGTTGAAGTTAAAGGAGTTGCCCTGAAGTTAGGCCCTTTTTTCTATAACTTTACATTTATATGTAGATGATATTGTGATATTAGATCTCACTCCAAAGGGCTTACAAACTTGTTTAGGTGCTCTACAAAAATATGCAGATAATAATTTCATGAAAATGAATATACAAAAAAAGTAAAAGTCTTGATGTTTCACTGCAGAAATCTTAAAAAGACTAGGAGTTATAAACGGTCACTGGGGAATCAAGAAGTGGATGCAGTAAATCTATATCCGTATTTCTGCTAATTTACCCTATTATCCCTATTAATTCTAATTTGGAAGAGAAGGAACACATTTCTACTAATGTAAGTAAGATCCAGGCCCATACAACTGCTCTTTCTTCTCTTTACAAGGCAATGGGGTATCGAAATTTTAAACATCTCACGGTTTATCAGGCAAAAATACCACCTACACATCTGTATGCTATGAAAATTGTTGACATTAAATTTGGAGTTTTCATGCATAAAATAGAAAGTAAAATCCTCAGAAAAATCTGAAATTTAAATTAATTGGCTTAGGTTAAAGTGCTATGAATAGAGATGAGTCTGTCAAGTTCCTATGTATTGGGATTGGCTGCTACATTGGACTCAGTTGCTGCTCGTCTTCTGCACAGCAATAAGCACACTTTAAGAGGCAATTTACGCTCCAAAGTTTTTAATCAGAATAAGAGAATGTATACTCTTTTTAAAATTTGGAATCAAGCACTTGCATACTTTAATTTGAAAGAGATTGATTTGTTGGAGTTGCCCTGCGTCCAACTTAAATACTTTTTGAAAACTGAGTAGGAGCAGTTCTATGAACTCAGTTATGCTAGCCTGTAAGGATAAGAAGATAAATGTAGTAGTTTCCTCTTGCATTAAAGAGCAGCCTCAACCATATTTATTCTGTAATATAAATCATGGAGTCCACAGGTTTTTTTAAATGTTGCCTATGAATATTTCACCCAGAAAGATGGTCACCAGCACCTAGGTTGGATTACCCCCTGCGATTTTATGTAAAATGCTGGTGCAAAATGTGGACCATTTTCTTTATTTTCCTGCCCTATTTTGCACTTTTATCATCTTTTTCTGAAATCTTTACTTTTTAAATATGGTGTACATACAGCAAAAGAGGTGACTCGCTTGATCAAACAATGTGTTTTAAATTGTTTAAATATTTTGAACGTTTTTTAACGCTGTATTGAATATTGCTGAATGTACAGCTAGAAGTCTGTCTCATTGTAGATCTTACATTTTAATAAAATAATCTTAAATCTTGGGTTATTAAATGGAATGTACTAAAACCATTAAGGTTTATTACAAATTCAAAAGGTCCAAAACAGAAATAGTAAAATACAGATGTAGCAATATACTCATAGAGATGCATATCTCAATGCAATGAACCCTCTCATTAATAAGAATGATAGGCTAAGGGCCTGATTTGTAACTCGACGGACGGGTTCTTCCGTCATAACAGTGACGGATATCCTGTCCGCTGAAATTTAAATCCCAATAAGTCCTACGTAATTTAGATTTCGTCGGATGGGCTATTGGTCACCGTTGTGATGGAGTGACCCGTCCGCTGAGTTCTAAATGAGGCCCTAAGTCTCAAATGTGCAGCAAAATCAGTAAGAAATCAGGCACCATCTCTAGTAGAGACCAAACAAATCTGGTTCAGTCTCAAATTCAGGGGGTCTTATAGCCATTTTCTCTAAGAAAACATTAAAACTGCAAAATCCTCATGGTGTGAGCAAAGAATTACATTTTCAACAAATCAAATTTCAGCATTATAAATCGTTATATAACTCTACTACCTCAGCACTAACCCACTACATGATATATTGATTCTGCCCTTCTGACCTAAGGTCCTCCAGCGATGTCAGAACAAATGAGTTACATAAACAGCGGTGAACCATTGTGAATGAATACTGTACCACAGGCAAGCAGAAGGTCCTTGAGAAACTGTTACAGAAGGCCCTCATTTAGAACAGTGTCATTTAAAAATAAACAAATCCACATCTTGCTGCATGTTGTGTCAGGCAGAAATATAAACAGAAAATAAACATGATGTACCACCATTTTGAACAAGATGGCATAGAGCCCTACTTAGCCTAAACCACTAAAACACACTTTAACAGGTCATAACAAATTTGTTTCAACTGCATCAATCCTGAATCTAATTGTGGAATAATAGTATGTGCTCCTAACTTCTTCGTAGTATGTCCTATCTACAGATCAGCGTTACCAATGAAACTTCAGACTATGAGTGGGGCGCTCATTTTGGGAAAATGTCCATTAAGATATAAAGGGACAAGTTAGATCCATCCCGCATATAAAAATGCTGAAGCTGAAGGCAATATTCTTAAAATTGAAGGCCTTCTCAAACAGTGCTGAAATTCACAGAGGAGAGGTGTAGTAAGCACATACATGATGTGTCTGTTGCGTGGGTGATGTCCACCTACATTCGACAGGTGTGTGGTTCGTTTAGAGTGTTTATGTACTTTGTTGTTAATTGAACCTGAATGTATTTGAATGTGTCCCGCGTGCTCGGCAAGCAGTAAGCATGGATTACACACACAGGTGAGTCACTTTCATCTGGGATCCAGACTGGCTCGTACCTTTTGTCCTATAAGCCCACCATGAAACGTCTTTCATGGAAGATGGCATTTTTGGTGGCTATAAGTGTAGGCTGACCCTTCACAGGGACTTGGTTGTTCTCCGAACTCACTCTTTGTTTTTACTGACACAACTGTTGGAAAACAAAACGAATATTCCAATGACATTATTTCTGCATCCCCGTGTGCCTGTGCAACCAGTGGGAGACAGGTTGTGTGGAGCAGAAATGCATGTCACTTAGGTGACAGGGAGAGATAGGTGCTCTGGAGGCATGGGATGATGCAAGATGCACAGCCAAGTTACAGAGAATAGTGACATTAAGCTGGATGCCTGGTAGAAGATGTTACAGTTTGTTCTTAAAATACAATGTGCACACTTCTCTATCTCTGGTAATGTTGTTCCTTTCTTCTTCCAGTGCAATCCGAAATATGTCACTATTGTTGTTTCCGCCAGCGCTGTGTTCCACTTGGTGGAGAATCAAACTGGATGAGGGAGAATAGTTTAGAATTATAAAAAATACTACGAGGAGCACAAAATGAGTTTTGGAAACACGGGTTAGCCTTCTGCCTTTGTGAATACTAGGACTATGTGTTCCCTGACTGCCCATCCCCCAGCAGCTGCCTTCCTGACACGTCCTGTCTGCTTTAGATGACAATTCTACCACTTTTCTAATGGTGACACTTCATGTCATCAATTGCTTCTCGGTGTGCCTTCTCATGCTGTGACCTAACTTCGTGTAATGTTAAATAGTAGGCATAAAAAATACTTTAGACTATGGCAATGACATTTAGTATGCCCATGAAGAGCAAGTTTCAGCGAGAAGCTTCACGGCGTTGACTTTTAGCCTAACTTCTACGATGAAAGTGAAACAAACAATATGTGCGCTCATATGTCAGTGATACAGAACACCTCATGCTACATTCACAATCGTTTAGTGCGCTGCCCTTATATGATAACATTATACACAGTGGTCAACTACGAGAAGGTCTCTGTGTAACGAGCCACCACCAAGCGTAGACTTACTTAATCATCCATAACCATAAACCTTAATGGACATTCATAGCATGATGGTGGCCATCCATGTTTAATGCTGTCCTAGCATCGTGGCATTTATTTTTGGCATAATGAATTGAATCTGCTGACAACAGGAAGCCAATGGAGTACACAGTGGGCCTCTTAATATATCCCTGTGCCCACATCAGGGCCTGCAGCCAAATGCCTGGAGTCCACACAATGCCCTGACCTCAATCGTGTTGGCATAAATCAATAGCATTTACTCTGAAATAAAAAAGCCAGCCTGCGAAACAGTCCTTGACATGGACATAGAGGATTATTAGCAGAGATAGGATTATCAGAGTCTCTACCACCTCAACAGCGCCCCTGCAGAACGGGCAGCCAGAGATATCTCATTACAATAATAAGTAATTTTTGCTTGGAGTGACATACGTTATAATCTGAGCTGTAACCTGTAGATTATAGTGGTTCATATGAGCATCTGTAGTATAACAGAGATGTAATTTTCGCTGTCCCGCCGAGTAGTTAATGTCTCTGTTTCTAGAGCAGAGATTAACCAGTGCTTACGAGATCTGATACTTTATACACCCTGTTTCATTGGAGACACAAGTCAATCCAAAGCATGATGATGTCCACCACTGGCATAACATTGGCCTTGGTTTGATGGTAGCAACTTTTGGTATGACATTTGGCTAGGCGTCATAGTAGCAGTACCTGGATCGTCGTGGACATCTAGTTACATGCACTCCCTGTTTCATGCAATTAAGATAGATACTTGAAATCGTGCTTCCTGCGTCGAAAATCTCTGTGGGGCCAAGTTACATGTTGTCACCTGTTCATTCGTCAATGTACTTATCCCATTCATCCATACATGCATTTATCCATTCATGAAGCTATCACCATTCATCCACCTACCCACGGAGTCAGTGATGCAGCGAGCCATCCATGCACTCACTCTTCCATACATGAACTTCATCACTCACCCTTAATCTGACCCTAAACCACAGAATGCCCCTTCTTCCACACTGTTCCCCCACTGTCCTACTTTCCCACTCTATCCTTGCTGCCCGCGCTACCCTTGACCCTGCACACTGCAATTACATACTTCATTCATACATGCACTCATGTGTTTAACTATCTATCCATCCACCTATGCATTTACTCTTCCATTAATGCTCTCAGTCACGCATCCATTCACTGCCCCTACTACATACACTGCCACTTCCCCAACATTATCCTTCCCCAACATTATCCTTATGCCTCGCACTGCCCTTACCACCACATATTGCTTTTGGGCCCATCTACCATTCTTGCACCCACCCAGTAATCACCCATCCATTAATTTACTAA
Source organism: Pleurodeles waltl (assembly GCF_031143425.1). NCBI lineage: Eukaryota > Metazoa > Chordata > Amphibia > Caudata > Salamandridae > Pleurodeles > Pleurodeles waltl. The sequence continues at coordinate 371,095,670 of NC_090440.1, read as the reverse complement.
CCCACCCATGCATTCAATCACTCAAGGATAAACTGCCCCTTCCCCCAGAATACTTCCCTCACGGATCTAGGCTTCCACCCTACGCTTGCCACCACACTACCTTTGGTTCCACATAATGCACCTATTCTTTTTCATCATGTATGCACTCGTCCATCCATCTTGCAATCTATCCATGCATTCACTCACTCGCCGATCCGATTCTACACTTACTGTTCCACCTATGTGCTCAGTCACTTGCACATTCAATACTATGCAGGAAATTGTAGTTAGGTACTATGGGAGTGCACTTAATAAACGCTGCCCATTCTCCCACCTGCCTCTCCTTATTGGCCCAGACTCACCGCCCTACCCTTGCTTCCGCACACTGTTCTTACCGACAAACTTCCTTTTCCCCTTGCCCATTCATGCACTCATTCTTCATTCTCACTCACTCAGCCAGTCAGCCATCAGTGCTATTTATCTCATGCGCCTATCATTCATTTATATAATCAATGAAGCACTTTCACTTTTAAGCCGAACCAATTGGCTCTGCCAGTGCTTGCAAAGCTCTGCATTAACAGCTATAGAAGCAACTACTATTCTTCTGATAGGTGGCAAGTGTACCCACAGGGTGATACCGGCTAAGAACCTACATGTTTTGAGTAAAGTAGCCATTTCTACTTAATGCATATAACACGTATTATTTAATGCATACAAAATAATATGACAAATCTGTTGTTTAATGCTCTCTGGTGCGATATGTTTAATATTCTTAAACTATTTGCAGGGATTTCAGCATGTAATGTTTTACCTGAAAGAAGTGTATTTTTTTTCTAGCAGCATTAAAAAGAGAGTCGATTCAGTAGTCACAGAAAAGTGAAACTCAGCCCATTTATTCAGTTTTAGGTAGTGGTAGCTATACACGGTATGATTATATAGATCTGGTGGTTGTGGTTTGATCCTGTATTGCCTCCTCAACAAACGGGTGGAGCATTAGTAAATAAGGGTGTAACCGTTCATAAATAAAAGAGTAATAGGTACAAAGTACAATTATTTCTCCCTTCATAATGTATATTGATTTTTGTTATCAGAGCCCAAAGCAATAGCAGAATAAAAACGACGGTAATGGTTAACGTGTAACCACTCATGGAGCAGGAATACATTCAATACAGCTGTGTAGATTTCACACACAAGTGCTTTAGTTTGTGTTATCCTATGAACTGACAGAACCCAGGCTTCTTTGCTCTCTAAGTGTCACCGGTTTATGTCAAAAATCCATTATGCTGAGCCTATATCTTAATTCTTTGGCAAAACATTAATGCATTCCCCGGGCTCTTAATCTCTAGCCTTAAACATTGTGGATTGGTTTTCAACCAAAGGATTCTCTTGTCAGGAGTTATAGAGTGTAGGATGCACAACCTTCAGTTTCCCGATTGAAAATGTTCTTGTGCTTAGACAAGTTAGGAAATAAATTTGCAGAAATTAACAACTATCCATGTGCCGCAGGCTATAAGCAAACAACACCTCAATAACAGTATAAATCTGCAAATCCGACGGACCATCCGGATGAATAGATTTATTGTAAAATGACCCCAAACGCTTGAAACGTCTAAACGGATAATATGAAAGCAATATTTCGTTGGTACAGTTCTTTAAAACCTCCACTGATGTGCGGCGAATCCAGGATCCAGCAAATATAAAATGGTGTAGACATGAAAGTACGGTGGCTTTAGAATTCTAGGGTTTCATTCATTAATTGCTCGACTCAAGTCCCAAAATATTGTCACGTACAACATATTACAATCTCGGTACAGTTTTACCAAAGAGTGATCATTGAACTTCATCAGAGGAAGCAGTCATAGAATTGCAGATATAACTGCAACTCTGACAGACAAAAACGACAATGAAGAAACATCACGAAGGAAAAGAGCCAATAGGAGGAATAAGGGAAACAGCAGATTTAACAAAGTAAACAGAAACAAACTAAACACCAACAACGTGGAAAAACCCACTCATTCCCATCTTCTCAATAAAGCTGTTCCCAATGTCCAGTGAGATGTGAATTTAAATCCCCACTTCCTAAGAGATCAAATCTAATCTTTACAGGCCACATGCCTACTGCTAGAATAACCCCCGATTTGTGAGTGGGGTGAATGTTTGATTTGTTCCGAATTCTGTCACTCATCTGTTCTTTTTGCAAGTGTTGACCTAAGTGGGAAGGTTATGCCCAGATGTGGGTCTCATGCTGCTATGCCACCAGATTCAAGTTAGTCTGGCTGATCAGGGGTGATACCCCCGAAACTGGTCCCAGGATGCTTGTTTGTGGCCCAGGGAGGACCTGGCCTGGCAGTTCAGACTTGACTGTTCCCATGGGGAGCAGGGTGAAGACTGATTTGCATATGGCTGGGCCAAACTGGAATGGCATGGCAAGCAAACAAATTGATGGATTAAACCCAGATCTGTGACTGGGGGTGAATGTTTGATTTGTTCCACATTCAGTTCATCATCTGTTCTTTTTTGCATGTGTCGCCCTAAGTGGGAAGGGTATGCCCCACGTGGGTCCCGCGCTCGCCATGCCACCAGATTCAGGCCAGCCTGGCTGATGAGGGGTGGTACCCCGAACCTGGTCCCAGGATACTTGTTTGTGGTCCAGGGAGAACTTGGCAGTTTGGGCTGGACTGTTCCCATGGGGAGCAGGGTCAAGACTGATTCTCATCTGGCCGGGCCAAACTGGAATGGCATGGCGAGCAAAAATACACTGCTGGATTAAACCCAGATCTGTGACTGAGGGTGAATGTTTGATTTCTTCAGCATTCTGCCCCTCATCTGTTCCTTTTGCATGTGTCACCCTGAGTACGAAGGGTAAGTCCAGAAGTGGGTCCTGTGCTTGCTATGTCACCAAATTCAAGCTATCCTGGTTGATGAGGGGTGATACCCTGAATCCGGTCCCAGGATGCTTGTTTTCTGGTCCAGGGAGGACCTGGGAGCAGAGTCAAGACTGATTTGTATATGGCAGGGCCCAAACTGGAAGGGCATGGCGAGCAAATAAACTGATGGATTAAACCCAGATCTGTGACTCGGGGTGAATGTTTTAATTTATTCTGCATCCCGTCCATCATCTGTTCTTTTTGCATGTGTCACCCTAAGTGGAAAGGGTATGCCCAGACGTAGGTCTTGTGCTCGCTATACCACCAGATTCAAGCTAGCCTGGCTGATATCCTGAAACCGGTCCCAGGATGCCTGTTTCTGGTCCAGGGAGGACCCGGCCTGGCGGTTCGGGCTGTACTGTTCCCTGGGGAACAGTGTCAAGACTGATTTGCATATGGCTGGCCCCAAACTGAAATGGCATAACAAGCAAAAAACTGATGGATTAAACCCAGATCTGTGACTGGGGGTGAATGTTTGATTTCTGCAGCATTCCGTACACCATCTTTTCTTTTTTGCATGTGTCACCCTCAGTGCGAAGGGTATGCCCAGACGTGGGTCCTGTGCTCACTATGCCACCAGATTCAAGTTAGCCTGGTTGATGAGGGGTGCTTGTTTCTGGTCCAGGGAGGACCTGGCCTGGCAGTTCAGGCTGGACTTTACCCAAGGAGAGCAAGGTCAAGACTGATTTGCATATCACTGGGCCCAAACTGAAATGGTCTGTTGAGCAAAAGAACTGAGGGATTAACCCCAAATCTGTGACTGGGGTGAATGTTTGATTTGTTTTGCATTCAGTCCATTATCTGTTCTTTTTTTCATGTGTCCCCCTCGGTGCGAAGGGTATACCAGACGTGGTTTTCCATGCTTGCTTTACCACCAGATTCAAGCTAGCCAGTCTGATGAGGGGTGATACCCTGAAACCAGTCCCAGGATGCTTGTTCCTGGTCCGGGGATGATCTGGCCTGGCAGTTTTGCTGGTCTGTTCCCATGAGGATCAGTGTTAAGACTATTTTGCATATGGCTGGGCCCAAACTGGAATGGTATGTGAGCAACAAAAAAAAGATGGATTAAACCAAGATCTGTGACTGAGGGTGAATGTTTGATTTGTTCCGCATTCCGTCCATCATCTGTTCTTTTTGCATGTGTTGCCCTAAGTGGGAAGGGTATGCCCAGACATGTTTCCTGTGCTGACTATACCACCATATTCAAGCTAGCCTGACTGATGAAGGGTGATCCCTCAATACCGGTCCCATGATGCTTGTTTCTGGTCCAGGGAGGACCTGACCTGGCAGTTCGGCTGGACTGTTCCCTTGGGGAGCAGGGTCAAGACTGATTTGCATATGGCTGGGCCCAAACTAGAATGGCATGGGCAGCACAAAAAGGATGGATTTAACCCAGATCTGTGACTGGGGGTGAATGTTTGATTTGTTCCGCATTCCGTCCATCATCTGTTCTTTTTACTTTTTGAAAGTTGGCACTGTGCTGCTCTTAGCCCTGTGTGCCTGCAGCCTGTCTCTTTTACACAGCTGGGGTGACTGCTGATCTCCTGCATTCCCTCTAGACAGCCTCACACAAAGGAAAGGTAGTTGTGACAGAGTGGCCATCTGCATGTTGATGACTCATCCTGGGCCGGATGGTAGGGAGGAGCTGACAATTACAAATGAATAGGCAGTGTCCTGCTCCCACACAAATGAATGTTAAATCCCTTGTAGTGAGTCTGGAGCCAAGGCAGGTCGGGAGGACTCCTTATCCCCATCCTCACCCCAGGTAAATCTTTCCTTTTTTTCAACAATATCTTCATCCTTTTAGGTATTTCTGCACACATAGGCATGAAACAGGCATTAAATACCAGCATGCCAAAAAAGGAACACAATTGATCTTTATTTTGGAGTACAGGAAATTCTTTGATGTCTTTAACCAAATCTTGTTCGGGCTCCACACCACTAGCCGAGTCCTTACGTTCAAATATTCCACATTCAACACTGCAAACTGCAATTTTGACACTTTCAATGTCACACCCCTTTCCTTGAGGATAGATAGCACCAACACCAAGGATTTCATTAGCTCCAAAAACCAGTATGTCATCTTGAAAACACCTTACAATGGCTATTCCTTTAAACATGGCCCCAACCACAAACTGAAATACAGACTACACAGAAGACAATGCAAAAGGCATTTATTCAAATCCAAAGGCCCCTACATGGTTTACAGGAGATGTTAGATGACGGGAAACCTGATACAACAGGATTTGGTTATAGACGGAAAACATATCCAGTGTTGTAAAAATCTTTGCCCCCTTAAATTGTGGTCAACATCTCAGAAATATTGGGTAGAGGATGCCTATCTACCCATATTCTCTCCTTTAGGTCCTACAAGTCAATACACATCCCCATTGCCCTTCCTTCCCAGCACCACCCGAGGAAGCCACTGCAAGCCCTCAATCTGTTCAATTATCACTTGTTTGCACAACTTTTTAAGTTCTTTTCTCAAATCCTCCCTCATGGCTGTAAGAACATGCCTGGACTTATGGACAACCAGTTCAGCACCTGATTTCAAATGAACTTGATGAGTGAATCCTTTTTTATTTTTTCTCACGCTATTACTAAACACTTCTGGGAAAGCTTCCGTCCATTTACATTTTCCCACACTCATCCCACTCACATTTTCCTTTCTCAATATTACCTGTTCAGGGCTGTTGGGATCCAACACGATTTCCAAATTTCTTTGGCCTTACCTACCCAACAAACATAATCCCTATGTAGTTCCATACACCATACCTTCCGACATGTTCCCCTTCAAATTTAACATCATATCAAATTCCTCCAACACCTCGGTGGGATGGCCCCATATGCCAAAGGCCTCACTTTAGATTTTTTCAAATGCACATTGTGAAATCTCTTTCATACTTCCTGTTTTATCAAAGTGAACAATGAGCCAGAATCAGTCATCATACTGACAGTGACTCCGTTGATGTTCACTAAACAGTAAGGCTATTTATTTGAGGACAACTAATTAACAATATTTCTCCATTATCATTAATTTCCTTATCCCTTAGTTGTTGCTCTTCAGTCATCATGAACTCCACATTATCCTCCTTGGAATCGGACTGACACATACAATCTGGACTACCCCCTACAGTGTTCACACTTTTGGTTGATTTTGACTCTTTATTCCAATGGGCTTTACATACTTTCATGAAATGCCCTTTCTTTTTACATTTCCCACACCCACACAATTTCTCCACAGCTGGGCAATTGGAAGAATTAACAACACAAAAGAATGATGGACGGAGTGCTGACAATGCAAACACTCACCCCCAGTCACAGATCTGGGTTTAATCCATCGTTTTTTTGCTGCCCATGCCATTCCAGTTTGGACCCAGCCATATGCAAATCAGTCTTGACCCTGTTGACCATGGGAACAGTCCAGCCCGAACTGCCAGGCCAGGCGTTCCTTGGACTGGAAACAAGCATCCTGGGACCGGTTTCGGGGTTTCACCCCTCATCAGCCAGGCTAGCTTGAATCCAGTGGCATGGGAAGCACGGGACCCACGTCTGGGCATACCCTTCCCACTTAGGGCGAAATTAACAACACAAAAGAATTACCCAAATGGTTTTTACTGCCACATCTATAACATCCTAGTCTTTTTTTCCTATCATCATATTTCATCCACTTTAGCTTTGATTCCTCCTCCACCTGCAGTGCATGTGATTCCATATCTAAGGACATTTGATCCATGAACTTAGTGGTTGACTCAATTCTACCCGCAATTTCAATAGCTTTGTCAAATGTCAGATTCTCCACAGTCAACAACTTTTCCTGCACCTTTTTACTATTCGACTTCTCCACTATTTGATCACAAATTATTTCTTCCTCAAACCTCTTAAAATCACATGTGAATGCCAAATTCCCAGATCACTCACAACATTTTCAACTGACTCACCAGGAAGTTGATGGTATCTATTAAATATGTGGCGCTCCATTATGACATTTTTTTTCTTAAAATGTAAATCTAACATTTTAATGGCTGACTTGTATTCATCTACCACATTATCTTCCCCCAACATAATTGATGCTGGTAGATGTTTTAACACCTTTCTCCCCTCCGTTCCAAAAGAATGATGCAATATACCAAATTTCTTCTTTCACGTGAATACTTCACCCTCTATACATCCAAATATGATTCAACCCCTTCTTTCCATAATTTCCATTCTAATGGAGGTGAGCCCATGGGTTTGCTAAGAAGGCTGGTGGTGTTATGACAATTTACTGCATTTTGTTTTCCTGTTCAGTAACTGTAACTTAAAATTATGATCCACACTTTTGATAGATGTGCAAATCACCAATAGTTATTGTGGTTCTCACTAATGCTTCACTGTGTAATGTGTGCAGATCACAGCAATACACATATGACAAGTGTGTGAATCACTAAAAGTACTTAACAGCTAACACCACTGCTTGTTCCTTATTTGTGTACAATATGCTGATGTACACTTTGATGAATGTGACGTTATGCACCAAACAAATCCTAGAATCCAATGTAGCTGCCCCTCTCAGCTCTTACCTTGTATCAGTTGTTTTGGTCTTGTTTTACTTTACACATTGCCTCCTATGTTAAGCCTGACTGCTCTCTGCCAAGCTACTAGAGGGTGAGCACAGGTTAATTTATGGTGTGTAACTGACTTACCTGACTAGGATTGTGGTCCCTACTTTGACAGGGTGTATACCGCTTCCAAGCAGAGAACCAATTTCTAACATACAAATTCTGTTGTGCACTATTTTCTGTCACTTTTATGGGTTTTGTAATTCTTATGTTTGCACTTTCCGTCTCTCCTGTGTCATTGTTGACATTGTGCATATTGTCATTTCTCCCTGGATTTACAAGACTGATTCATTTTGAATTTATGTTCATTGAACTCTATTATAAGTCCATAAGAGTCTTACATAATGAATGTACTGTAAGGATTTTCACAAGGACTAATAATAACCACTATTTTCTTATATTTTCAGTGAAGTTCAGAGAAGGCAGAGCTGAATTAGAGAACTTGTTACTTGAGGTAATTAGGTAAAAGGATTGTATATGACTTAACTACTACAAGGTTGTTTATCTATTCTGGTATGTCATTACAGACTTCTTCAAGCAGATTCATAAGGAAGTGTGATAAACCTCACATCAGTGTTTTCTCTCTCTTCCGATTTCCCTTCTCCCATCTGTATCAGTTGCTGTGAGTTCTGTTACAATTAGAGCTCTTGGGATCTCTGTGGAGGTGAATAGAATTAGCTTTCTCAGACCAGTCACAACAATTTGTGAACTACAACAATGTGGAAAGCCTACATTGGCTTATCTGCCTCAGTGCCATAAATCCTTCCACATTCTCCTTAGATAATATTTGAAACACCATCGTAGGTTTACAAAAAGAAGCTAGAAGTGAGAATCAGTTGCTAAAATAACAAGTATTAAGTATGTTACATCAGATTAATCAAATAACTAGTAGTGAGCCTTCAGCATTTGGTCAAAATTCAGAAAATTAAATTAGTATGGTATTGGTTTTGATCAGAAGTCTCATATAGTAGTTATACTACCCACAACATTAACCCCACCAGAAAGGCATAGTGATGACTTACAAAATCTAGGAATGTTTTTAAATATATACGTGGGCTATATTCTTTGTGTAAACCCAGCTCATTTCAAGTCCTGGTGTCAAAAGTTGTGTTCATATTATCCTATTTATCCGGGCAACACAGCAGCCTGTTAAATGTCATTGATAGAAAGAAAAAGTCTATTATTATATGACCTTAAAGCACTTAAGAAAGAATTAAGTAGGATTTTCAATCAAAGGACATTGACCCAAGGGGCTGATCATGAACTACTAGACCTTAGGCAAGTTAAAAGAGATTTATTACAGTATGTGACACAATTTCAGAAAATAACTGTTGAAACTCATTGGCCTTAAGAAAAACAACTACCATTTTCTATTGAGGTCTGAATGATGAATGTAAAGATATCTTATCTCAGAACCCAGACTTCTGGATGTGTAGAGGATCTAATTGACTTAACTATAGGAATTGATAAAAGTTTAACAGATAGACAATTTGAAAGGAAAAGATCTGATCTTAGAACAAGAGTGTTTGAGAGAAGTTCTGAGACAGTTAGATTCACGCATGCAACTAGGCACAGTATATCCACCCTTAACCAAGCAAGAAAAGGGAAAAAGAAAGGAGCAAGGGTTGTGTTCATATTATGGTTCTGATCAACATTATGTTAAACAATGTGATAGAAAGCCTGTGAAAAAACATCTGGAACACTAGAATGCTCAGCAGAAGTGAGGAGGGATCCGTTGACCAATGTTTTGATAGCCTCCTCTCAAAACATTGTGAACACATTTAGGGGGTCATTCTGACCTCGGCGGCAAAAGGCGCTTACCGCCGGTCAGAAGACCGCCATAACACCGCCGCGGCTGCGGGAAACCGCCACGGTCATTCTGACCCGCAACAGGGAAACCGGCAAAAACCTGACATCCACAAAAGTCCGCCACACCAACGGCCAGCGAAAAACTGGCGATGACCAAACCTCCACCGTCACGCCAACAGAAATACGCCCATACCATTCCGACCCACGAATCCACGCGGCGGTCTTTCAACCGCGGTATTCCATTGGCGGTACACACCGCCGCGCTCAAAATACACACACATTTACAAAACACTGCCACATTGGACAATTCAAAATACACACACCTGATACACATACAAACACCACTCCCACACACCCAATACTATATAAAACACACACCCACATCACCCACAAACCCCTACGACCACCATTTATTGACTAAGGCCAGAGAGAGACACTACCAGCTAGTACAGAGCATTCACAGGCACATAACACCATCATTCACACAATATCCACGCACAAAACACCACACCCACCTCACTCATCACCACAAACACCACCTCACACCTCATCCACACCACCCCATGGCACCCCAAAGACACCCCAGGTTTTCAGACGCTGAACTCAGGGTCATGGTGGAGGAAATAGTTCGGGTAGAGCCCCAGCTCTTCGGGACACAGGTGCAGAACACCACCATTGCCAGTAAGATTGAGCTATGGCAAAGAATAGTGGACAGGGTCAACGCTGTGGGTCAGCATCCACGAAATCGGGATGACATCAGGAAGCGCTGGAACGACCTACGGGGGAAGGTGCGTTCCATGGTATCCAGACACAACATCGCGGTGCAGAAGACTGGCGGTGGACCCCCACCCACTCCCCCAGAATTTACCACATGGGAGGAACAGGTCTTGGCGATCCTGCATCCTGAGGGCCTCGCAGGAGTAGGCGGAGGAATGGACTCTGGTAAGTCTAATCTCAACTACTTCATTCCCCCCCCACCAGCATGCCAAATCATACCCCCACCCTCCCCCTTCACCCCCATCACACATCCTCCTTGCTAATGTCTCACCATCACAACCCACCCATCCCAACACCAAGCCCTGCATGCGACCACAAACCATGGACACCCATCACCTAAGCATGCCCACTGCACATACCCATACACCCCCCCAAACCACCGTCACAACAGCCCCCACAAAGGAATGCCAGCACTGGGGTACACAGGCACCCACCCATTGCACGCTATGGCACACACAGAACCAATAAACATATCTTATACCCCTGCCACGACACCGCCCACGAGGGTCCAGAAATGTCCATTCCACCCCCAGAAGAGGCCCACAGTGATGACAGCAGCTCTGTCTCCCTGGACCCAGATGACCAGCCCGGCCCATCGGGGACCTCGGGACAGTCGGTTCCCCACAGACAGCCACAGGCCACAGCAGACCTACCCCCCTCTGGGAACACCAGCACCGCACCCACCCAGCGGGCCCATGCCTCTGTCTCCAGGACACGTCAATCAGCGGTGTGTCCACCACTACAGGGCACCCAGGTTAACCCACCACCCCAACAACAACAGGGACCTGGGGGCAGTGGTAGTGGGCACACGGTCCAGGGGACAGAGGCCCAGGGAAACAGGGGAACTGGGAGGGCTACTGTGCGACAGGGAGGGACAGGCCCAGGGAACCCACTCTCCACGAGGCCCTATCCTCCATCATGGGAGCATACCACCACTCCCAGGAGACGATGGCGACGGTCCTGGCCAGGTTCCAGGAGATCCAGGTACTGCAGGAGGAACAGTTTATGGGGTTCAGGGAAGAACTCAGACACATCAGTTCTGCAATGGGCACCATCGTTGTGGCTCTCAATCAGATTGTCACCACATTGCGGGACCATGTGGCACCACAAAGGGCCCCTGTCACTAGCATGGACCAAGAACAGGCTACCACCTCCGCCGGCGCTAGTGGACAGGAGGCCCTGACACAAGAACAACAGGCCACCAGAACCCCACCCCCTGCAGAAGGAGAACCACCCCGCAAGCGGGCCTGAGATCTAGGATGAAGACAGAGTAAGATGCCAAGACCCCCACCAGGAATGGATACCCCCTGATTGTCATCCCACTGTCCCACATTGTCACCCTGTCCAACCTTAAACTGCCCCTGCTCCACCTTCCACAGGCATATGGACAGTGCACCTGTGAGACTGAAAATCTGGACTCTGCCATGGACATTCCTCCACCATCACCCATCACCAAATTGCAACCATTACCCAAAATTGAGCACTTTAATAAACTCACTTATTGCACAATCATAATCTGGAGTCTGCCTGTAGTTTTGAACAAATGTATTACACAGAATCGTGCCAAAATGTCCAGTTACATTGTGATGACAACATACCACTGTCACACGGCTGTAGTCCATGGGGAAACAAAGCAGAGGTCACGGAGTGGGGCCCACATCTCTGAAATTGGAAGGGAAAGTCACAACTCAGTTAACATACACTGGGGGGAAACTCAGACAGTAGAGAGGCAGGAGACTTTAAGTAAATGTAAAATGCCGGTGTTGATTCTTACCAGTATGTTATTGAAAATACTGCTGTATTTTTGTGTCCCTGTTGTCTGTGTCGTCCTCTTCGTCTTCCTCCTCTTCACTCTCCGCAGGCTCCACATCTGCCACAACACCACCATCTGGACCATCCTCCTGCAGGAAAGGCACCTGGCGTCGCAAAGCCAGGTTGTGAAGCATACAGCAGGCCACGATGATCTGGCTCACCTTCTTTGGTGAGTACATTAGGGATCCACCTGTCATATGGAGGCACCTAAACCTGGCCTTCAGGAGGCCAAAGGTTCGCTCAATCACCCTCCTAGTTCTCCCATGGGCCTCATTGTATCGTTCCTCTGCCCTTGTCCTGGGATTCCTCACTGGGGTCAGTAGCCAGGACAGGTTGGGGTAACCATAGTCACCAATTAGCCACACACGGTGTCTCTGAAGTAATTCCATCACGTAAGGGATGCTGCTATTTCGCAGGATGTACGCATCATGCACTGACCCAGGGAACTTGGCATTTACATGGGAGATGTACTGGTCAGCCAAACAGACCACCTGGACATTCATGGAATGATAACTTTTTCTGTTCCTGTACACCTGTTCACTCATGCTGGGGGGGACCAAAGCAACATGTGTCCCATCAATAGCACCGATGATGTTGGGAATATGTCGAAGCGCATAGAAAGCACCCTTCACCGTAGCCAAATCGCCCACCTCAGGGAAAACAATGTAGCTCCGCATGTATTTCAGCAGGGCAGACAACACTCTGGACAACACCTTGGAAAACATAGGCTGTGACATCCCAGATGAAATGGCCACTGTTGTTTGGAATGACCCACTTGCCAAAAAATGGAGTACTGACAGAACCTGCACTAGAGGGGGGATCCCTGTGGGTTGGCGAATGGGTGACATCAGGTCTGGCTCCAGCTGGGCACACAGTTCCTGTATAGTGGCTCTGTCAAGCCTGTATGTTAGTATGACATGTCTTTCTTCCATTGTCGACAGGTACACGGGAAGATTCCTCCATCTCCTCGCAAGTCCCAGCGGACGGTGCCTAGGAAGGACAACATGGAGCACAGAGTCAATCAACCCACAGGTACGTTACCACAGCTTGCACAGTACACGATTCTCAATGCATTGAATGGCTTGTATGAGTGTTGATGCAAGGCCTAGGTATGTTTGACGCAGTAGAATTTAAGCCATGTGGGCCCTTGAAATGGCGGCTGCCTGACCTGTGAAGTGCGACAGTGGGATGTGAGCTCAATGCGCTGGCGTGGCACACCGTGGCGGTAGGCGGTGGGAGACCGCAGCGCAAAGCCGCATTGGTTAACATTGAACCCTATGGGTCTCAGGAGCCAATGACGATGTGCGCCGGCGGTCGCGGTATGCACCGCCGCGGTACGCACCGCCGCGGGCGCGACCGCCATTTTCTATCTGCTTAATCACTCGAGACCTGATCATCCACAGGAGAGGACCTATACTGAAAGTGCTGCTGTGACCTCGGTCTGGAAGAGACAATGGCTGCTGCGACTGGGGAAAGGGCCCCTGCCTTCACTTCTGAAGAATTGGAGAAACTCGTGGATGGGGTCCTCCCCCAGTATGCGCTACTCTACGGTCCTCCAGACCAACAGGTAAGTACACTGGGACCATGCTTTGTGGCCAATGCCTGGGTTGAGTGGGGTAAATGAAAGATAGTGGGGAGGGGAGCGAATGAGGCATGCATCAAACGACAGATGAGAGCATGTGCCACATGGCAAGGGTGGGGATGGGGGGCCACTCACATCGAGCATGCAGAAAATTATGATATTTTATTTTCTCCCCCTGTACATGTCACATAGGTCAGCGCCCATCAGAAAATCGACATTTGGCGTGCCATCGCCAAGGACGTCCAGACCCTGGGGGGTCCACAACAGACGGGGCACCCACTGCCGCAAGAGGTGGGAGGACATCCGCCGCGGGAGCAGGAAGACCGCGGAGGCTCTGCTGGGGATGGCCTCCCAACGTAGGAGGGGTGCCACTTGTCAATTGACCCCCCTGATGTCCCGGATCCTGGCGGTGGCCTACCCCGATTTGGATGGGCGCGTGAGGACATCACAGCAGACACAAGGGGGTGAGTACAAGCACATTCTGCTATCTTAGCGTGCAGTGGAGGTGTCTGGGTGGGAGAGGAGGGCTGTGGGTATCCTATGCCAGGGCGATTTCTGTAGGCTAGTCCCCTCCGTAAGGCATGGCCCTGTGCCCCCGCCCCCCACCTCTGTAGGGTGCCTAGTACTGGTTTTCATGGCCCTGTGTCATCTATGTGTGCAGATGTCGTCCATAGGCTTGTAGGCCATGTCCCACGGATTGAGAAGTGTACCCCTGGTGCGCGGCGTAGTGCAGGGGGCTTCTGTGTCTGTCCTCTCCGCCAACTGTGTCGCCAATGCATGCACTCAACATGTCTTTATTTCTCCCCCCCCTCTTTTTTGGTGGTCTTTCTGTTCATGTGTGCATTAGCATCATCATGTGGAGGAGAAGTGGCATCGGAGCACGAGGGAGCTGCATCTCACATGGCCATGGAGGGCCATGCAACCGACTCAGAGTACACCAGTGAGATGGAGGGCGAGGGGAGCTCCACAGCGGGGACACTTGGTGACACCAGCGACACAGACACGTCCTCGGAAGGGAGCTCCCTTGTGGTGGCGGCAACATCCGTGCCCACCACAACAACAGGTACAGCCGCCACCCAGCGCACCAGCTCCGCCCTCCCAGCAGCCCCTCAGCGGTTGCCCCGTGCCCGCGCACCCAGGAAGGTGGGCATCTCCTTCGCCCCAGGCACCTCAGGCCCTGCCCCAGTTACCCCTGCTGCCCTCAGTGAGGAGGTCATTGACCTCCTCAGGACGCTCATTGTTGGGCAGTCTACCCTTTTGAATGCCATCCAGGGTGTAGAGAGGGAGGTGCACCGGAGTAATGCATACCTGGAGGGCATTCATTCGGGTCAGGCTGCCCATCAGCGATCGTTCAACGCTCTGGCCTCAGCACTGACGGCAGCCATTGTCCCTGTCTCCTGCCTCCCACCTCCAACTTCCTCAACCCAATCCCACTCCACTGTACCTCTGCCTATCCCAGACACACCTACAGACCAGCCTGCACACACCTCAACACCCAAGGCAAGCTCTTCCAGACATAAGCACCACACATCACACAAGCATTCACACAAGCAACATCCACATGCAGACATGCCAACAGACACTGCCTCCTCTGTGTCCCCCTCCTCGTCGTCTCCCTCCTCCCTCCCTGTGACGTCTACACTCACACTTGCATGCACAACATCATCAGCCACTACGTCCATCACCAGCACACCCACCAGAACACTCCGCACACGTGCAGTCACCACCCCCACTACCATTTACACGTCACCTGTGTCCTCTCCCAGTGTGTCTGTCACCCCCTCTTCCAAACCACACAAACGCAGGCAGCCACCCACCCAACAGCCATCCACCTCACGACAGCCTCCAGCACAAGCACCTTCACCCAAAGACACCAGACTTGACTCTCCTACAACCACATCCTCATCCTCCACTCCCATACCCACTACACCTACCCTTCCCACTGCTCCTAAAAAGCTTTTCCTGTCCAAAGTTAACCTCTTCCCATCACCTGACCCACCCCCTCCAACTCATAAGTCTCCAATCAGCACCTCAGCCACCACAAACCCTGGACCTACAAGGACAATAGTCCAAGGATTTTGGAGTCCACCACCTTCAAGGCCATCTACTTCGGCTAGCAGTAAAGGGATAGCCAGCCCCCCCCCGGAAAAAAAAACAAGAAACCAAGTGGCCGGCGCGAGAGGCCAGACACAGCAGCCTCCAAAGGCACTACCCTGGCACCGACAGGAAGTGGGGTGCCACCTGGCACACCGAAAAAGGGAGGAAAGGGCCACAGTGGAGCAGGGAAGGGTGGCAAGGGCAGCACGCCCGACAAGTCCGGCAGCAGCCGAGCTGCCCAGGAGGGCCCCACCAGCCCCATTCCAGGTGTGAAGAAGGACACCCACCGGCCCGGGACTGCAGCACAGGAGGGCCCCGCAAGCGAGAAGACAGATGTGCACGAAGGGCCCAGCAGCCACATGTCTGGTGGTGAGTGAAATCAATTTCATGGCCGGATCTGGTGCCCTGGAGACACATGTCAAGCACCGCTGAACAGGGCACCGCCGTCTCAAGAACCGCTGAACAGGGCACCGCCGTCTCAAGCACCGCTGAACAGGGCCCTTCAAGTCAAGCACCGCTGAACAGGGCCCTTCAAGTCAAGCACCGCTCCGCTGGGCCCTTCATCTCAAGCACCGCTCCGCTGGGCACCGCCGTCTCTGCACCGCTCTGCTGGGCCCTTCCTCTCAAGCACCGCTCCGCTGGGCCCTTCATCTCAAGCACCGCTCCACTGGGCACCGCCGTCTCTGCACCGCTCCGCTAGGCCCTTCCTCTCAAGCACCACTCCGCTGGGCCCTTCATCTCAAGCACCGCTCCGCTGGGCCCTTCATCTCAAGCACCGCTCCGCTGGGCCCTTCATCTCAAGCACCGCTCCGCTGGGCACCGCCGTCTCTGCACCGCTCCGCTGGGCCCTTCCTCTCAAGCACCGCTCCGCTGGGCCCTTCCTCTCAAGCACCGCTCCGCTGGGCCCTTCATCTCAAGCACCGCTCCGCTGGGCACCGCCGTCTCTGCACCGCTCCGCTGGGCCCTTCCTCTCAAGCACCGCTCCGCTGGGCCCTTCATCTCAAGCACCGCTCCGCTGGGCCCTTCATCTCAAGCACCGCTCCCCTGGGCACCGCCGTCTCTGCACCGCTCCGCTGGGCCCTTCCTCTCAAGCACCGCTCCGCTGGGCACCGCCATCTCTGCACCGCTCCGCTGGGCCCTTCATCTCAAGCACTGCTCCGCTGGGCACCGCCGTGTCACGCACCGCTGGCCCATTGGCAGAAGGGGCAGGGCCGCATCTGTGTCGGGCAGGGCTGCACGAAGCACTCTGGGCACCATGCCTCCTCCAGAACCAGTGGAGTCTGTAATCCACTTGTGAGACTGTGGCTTTGCACTCCCCAGGATGGCACAGTGGGCAATCCACCCACTGTATAGACTTGTGAGACTGTGGCTTTGCACTCCCCAGGATAAAGCATTGGGCAACCCACCCACTGTAGACACTTGTGAGACTGTGGCTTTGCACTCCCCAGGATGGAACAGTGGGCAATCCACCCACTGTAGAGACTTGTGAGACTGTGGCTTTGCACTCCCCAGGATGGAACAGTGGGCAATCCACCCACTGTAGAGACTTGTGAGACTGTGGCTTTGCACTCCCCAGGATGGAACAGTGGGCAATCCACCCACTGTAGAGACTTGGGAGACTGTGGTTTTGCACTCCCCAGGATGGCACAGTGGGCAATCCACCCACTGTAGAGACTTGTGAGACTGTGGCTTTGCACGCCCCAGGATTGAACAGTGGCCATGGAGGCCCCTCGTGGATCTGGCGTCGTGGACTCATCTGGCTGAGGTGCCCCCCTTCCCTTCCCCCTGAGGTGCCTGTAGTTTTGCTATCTGATGCCCCTGCAGTGTTCTCTCCAATGGATTCGGGTCTCCTGTGTGGGCTTTGCCCATGTGTTTAGACCCATTGGCCCAAGAACAATGGCTGATGCTCATTTTGGACCGGACAATTTACATATGTATATAGAGTTATAGATGTTTGACATATTTTTTTACTTAGCCGTACAATATAATTCAAATTTCAAGGTCATTTCCTTTTGTCTTTGCATTCTTCCGGGGGGTTTGGGAGGGTAACTGTGATGTGTTGCTGTGCATTGATGTGTGTGTTGTAGTGGGTGAGGGTGGGGGTGGGTGTGTCGCGTATGTGTGTGCCCGTAATTTTTTTCCTCCCCCCTCCCCTGTGTCGTAGGTGCAGTACTCACCGGTGTCTTCTGCGCCGGCGTTCGTGCTCCTGGTAGAGGAGCAGGAAGACAATAGCTGTTAGGATGTGTAGTTCGGGTTCCATGCTGTTCAGATTCCTCGTGGAGTGTGTAGAGGTGAGCGTTTTCCATTCGTGATGTCTGTTTCCGCCGAGTTTTTATCGGCGGGGCTACCGCCCCGGAAAAGGTGGCAGATTGGTGGGTTGTGATAGGGTGGGCGGTACTTTGTCTCCCGCCTGTCTGTTGGCGGTGACCGCCGCGCTGTTTGTTTGTCCCGCCGTGGCGGTCAGAGTGTTAAAGTGGCGGGCTCTGTTGGCGGTTTCCGCCAGGGTCAGAATTCCATTTTTTTGACCGCCTGCCTGTTGGCGGGTTGGCCGCCGCTTTAACACCGACCGCCAAGGTTGGAATGACCCCCTTAGTAAGGTACAGCACATGTTCGTTTAAACATTTCACTGAAGGTAAATGGTCAAATGTATTCACATTTTAAAACAGTCACTGATTCCGGGGCCACTAGAAATTCTGTACATTGTAAATTGGTTAAGAAATTTAAATGATCAATTGTTCAAAAAAGTGAAAGCAGTAGATGGTACAGAGATGACATCATGATTAATCACCCATTCCACTCCTTCATTACTAGGCATTAGTTAGGATAATTACGAGGAATATTTAGCCTTTGACATAGTTGACACTCCTCAATTTCAGATCTTCTTAGGAGTTCCATGGTCAATTAAACTTAACCCAAGGATTATCTAGGATCAATACACAACACAATTTCAGTCTTAACATTTTAAAAATATATATGTTATGAAGATGTAGGTTTTACATCAGAAAACATGAGTACTCATTTAGAAATGGCAGCTGTGTGGTCTTTAGAAACAGCTGAAGTAGAGATTGGTTTACTTAAAAAAGATTCCTAAAAATTATCATACTTTTTTAGATTTTTCCGTATATAGCAAGCAGAACAGTTGCCTCTTTACAGACTGTATGATTGTACAATTGATTTTGAGCCTAAGATCAAAGTACCTTGCAACAGAATATGCACATTAAAGGATGAGACATCTCCATCAGACACAGATGCCGGCTCACTGAGACAGACGGGCTAAAGAGTCAGGTTGCTCCTTGTCAACGTAAAGCCAAACTTTAAGGGGAACGCTGAGGACATTCAGGGCAATCAGGAGAGAGACACATGCTCAGGATCTAATACGTAGGACGCCATACAGCCAGGCAATTGGGTCATCAGACTCACTCAATGGTCCTCCCTCCTGAAGCACCCTCTCCGGTGAACAAGCGGCCACCGCACGTAACCAGCTGCTTGGTGCAGCTCGACAGGAGCAAGCAGGAGGTGGGCTTTGCAAAAATGGCACGTGAGAGGTAAGCAGCAGAAGGGAGGACCGCCCGCTGTGCCACCACGCAAGGCAAGGCACCTGGTGGCAGACCGGTGTGGCTTGCATGCCCATGACTCTCTCCTCGGCCCCTTTTTCGGCCCCCATGCACCACCCGTCAGCTGATCTGTTTGAATTTCGTCAAAATGCTGCTTTTTAAGAGCCCTCTGACAGACTTTTTACCATCTGCTGGCTTCCGTGGTATTCTGTGGCCATGTCCTCAACTCAGTGCTTCACAGGGACTCCTCACTGCAGAGGGGGCAGCGTTAGATGCTTTAAGTAGCTACCAAGAACCCTTGGGAGACTGGGAAATTGGTCATTGAGTCCCTTGAAGGACAAGTGGAAGAACAGTCGAGCTGCAAGGTTGCAATAAGGAATAATAAGGGACTTAAAATCATAAATACAAGAAGCACTTAATAATTGGACGTCTTCGCAATCAGCTCACACCAACCTTATGACTGGCATTAAAATAACTCATAGATATATAAGTGGGCCTCGCCAGAATCAGCAACCGGAATTCCATTGTAAGCCCCCAACATGTATTCATATGCTCTAGCCACACACCATGCGCCAACTAAGTGCTACAGCCTGACTGCAATGAGGTCAGGAAAAATTAGAACTTGCGCCCAAGCTGCCCAAAAGAAAGAGGGAGGCTCCAACACTCAAGATGCTGCACACACAAAGCATTAACTAAAAGATGGTGGCAAAGACCCCCGGCGAGGACAGCTTCATGTCAGTAGAGGAGGCACTCCCAGAAAATATTAAGAGCAAGATGGATGATGACCTACCGCAACCCCCTGGCTACAGAGTGATGGGGGCAATGAAAGAATGTTCCAAGAGCTTAAATTCTGCTGTTGGATAAGGAGGAACTAGGGCACCCTCTGTACTTTTCTGGCTCTGTCATCAGCCCAGACTCTGGGCTCTGGTCCGTCTACGAGCCTGAGCTTCAAAAGAGAAGTGCCACGGATATGGGCAGGGTGCAGCAAGTACCGCTACAGTTATCACCATCACAATATCTCCACGATTACCACTCCCATCACTGACTCCAGGGGTCATAGTTTTCAATGCGTCAAACTGGAGGCATCCCATTCAAACACAAATTCCAACTCCATTCCAATCTGTGCAAGCCCATAGCAAGGCACAATGATGGAGCTACAGCATACAGGACCAAAGGTCATTCCAACTGGTGCTATGGCCTAAGCTGAAAATGTAAGCTGGCACTCAAACTCTTACTCAACTTTTAAGTCATTTCCAGTTTACAGACATAGCCAACATTTCACATGCTCAACTAAATGTTCTTGCAAGAGGGTTGTCTGAGAGTCAGTCTGAGCCCTTACAGCCGAACAAGGGTGTGCTCACCCCTAGCGTAGTAAATCCATTGTGTGCCCTAAAAATAAAGAGCCCCAAAGCAGAGGGAGCAAACACCAGAAATATTGCGCTATGGCCCCCAATGGACTCTAGAGCACCGAACTAAACATGATGCAAGCCACCGTGGAGGCATTAAATCAAAACGCTAACAAGATGGACATCCATGTCGATCTGATCAACACACTTGCCATTTTTGAGTCAGGAATAGACGGAAAGCTGGAGAATTTAAAAGCCCTGATCAAAAGAGTTCAAGCCAGGAATGATAATGACTTAACAGTGTGTTCATGCAAGGAGTTAATTGACAAATTGGTAAGGAATGTTTCACATGATTTAAAAACCAGCAAGTAGCAATCACCCAAGGCAGGGATTGAGAATACAAGAAATGCTACCAGCCAAAGGGGGGCTACTCATTGAAGATGGCACAAATTGCGGCTTTGGCCAGTCCAATTGCTCATGAGACATAAGAAAGGCACTCCAAGGCAAGCAAACAAGGCAGTTTGGAGATCTTCAAGGATCCAAGAGACCTAAAGCTCAGACAAGTCACTACAGCCACCCAGCATCCAACGTTTCATCACCCCGCCTTTATGATGAGGCGGGAAAGAAAGCGTGCAAGGAAAGGCAGAAACCAGACCAACTTGGCGAGAATGAACAATAAAGAACCTACGATGGGGGTTGAGGCCCCATATTGGTAAGTGCGATGCAACCCGTGGTTCACATAGAACACCGCAATTTGAGTGAAAGCCAGGACAATGGCAGGATCTACAGTCTAGACCAGCCCGAGATCAAGGATGATGCAAACAGCATTCCTGAAGCCGATGCTGATATCATCAAATATCACTTGTCCACAGGACAAAGAGGAACAGGTTTCGTGGATGCCAGCTGCCAGCTGGGTCCCTCCACGGCACACTCTGGTATGTTCCAGAGAGGTGAATGCAATCTATCATCATCACCTTGCCTGGATGCCAGGAAGGTCAGAGGGTAGGGAGAAATGCAACAAGAAGAGATGTTGGGACGTAATATAATGCCACCCTGCACCCCAGAGGATAATAGTGCTGGGATGTTAAGGGAGGACAGCATAGAATCTCACCCAAACACCATGTCGGTCTGCAGTCAGTGTAGTATTTACTCACAGGAGAGGCTGGTGCAGCAAAAAATGCCATCTAATAACCAAGAGGGCCTCACCGAGAAAGTGCCAGAATGGCCATTGAAAAGAGCTCCCCAGGAAAGCTTGCGAAAGATTTTAACGCCCCTACTGAACATGGCGGTTCTAAAGTAAGTTTACTGTGGATCCCAGAGTTTAGATCTAGGGGAACCACAATATTTTAAATCGCACTAATATCCTAAAGTTAATCAAGGGCCTACCGGGCCTGAAGGTAGCTGAGTCCTAGGACATTTTGTCTATTAAATTCCTTGTGACGCGAGCAAGTATTGGAGCCCACTCTGGTCACATTTAACTCATCACACATTCCAGCTAAAATCTTTACCTGCAAGGAGCTGCTGAAGAGTTGGGGGTATAAAAATACAGCATTTCCAAGAGGATAACTTCCTGCCATTACTCCCGGGTCAGAACCAGCCTACAAGCAAGAGTGGAACCCTCACTCCCCATTTCACCTGAAACGAAAAGCGGGGCAGAAGGTATCGTCAATTCTGAAAAGTGCAGGGGGCAACCATCCAGCATAAGTAAATCTTTTGTGCTGATGATCCAAATAACAAAGGCCCTGGTGGCCGAATGCCCGAAACAAGAGTAGTAACCAAAACGAATGAAACAAAATATTGGAGCTGGCTCCCATGTGCCCTATCGGCGGCACATCAATCGGACTGCCATGTGGACTGAAGCGAGAAATCACTGGGGCATCATGTGCCAAAGTATGGCACCCTAAGATTTTGTGCTTGTAATCTGGCGAACCTTGCTCAGAAAACTGACGATCCCTTGCCGTCGGAATATTTCAACAAATTCAACATCATAGCTGTACAAGACACATGGGCCCAATCCAGCATTCCCTTAATAGGGTCCATTGAATTCAACAGGTTGGGAAGTATAAGCAGCATCTATGGAACAGCAAAAGGTGGGCTGACGATATACATGAACTCTAAACTTACTACAAAGGTCACAGTGCTATATATTAACAAGCCATGGTTACTGATGCTTCGCCTGGAATAATGGGATAAGCAGCAGATAACCCCTCTGGTTCTGGTCAACTTCTACATTTACTAGAGGGGAAAAAGAGCAACAGCAGACAAACTAATCAATCTGCTCCTGGAGAGGAATGGTGGTCCGCGGATGGCAAATCTGACACTCACTGGTGATTTGAACCTGAACTTTTTCCAAGATACAAACGGGGATGATGAAGAAGTGGTACATGCCCTACCCACTCTAAGCCACCCCCATGTAGAAGACGAGACAAACTTGGGGAAAAGCTTGTGAGGGCATGTGACCTAGCTGGGATGATAATGTGAAATAGCCACCTCCTGCGGGACATTTCTCCATCTTGGACAATGTGCACTGACATGACAACTTCCCATCTCGACTACACCATAGTACCTGCCAGCTTGTTCAGTAGGGTAATCGATTTTAAAATTGACCAGAGATTGGAGAGTGACCATCATCCACAAAACATCTGGCTTAATGCCAATACACCGGTACTGGGCTGTGCCTGGATAGTGCAGGCAGAAGCATACACAGAGAATCTAAAAAACGCAAATGGAGCCTGGATGATATTCAAGATCTGGCAAGTGAGGGGGTGGAAATCCTGAAAGTAGCCTCAGCCAGTCAGTAGAACCCAATAAAGGCCTGAGAACGTCTCCCGGACTATTTAGCGGCAAGGTACCCAGCCACTACCTCGCATAACAGCACAGGTATTAGGTATATATGGAATATCATTTGGCGGAAAGCAATCCACGTCATTAGTTCATGGATTATTGAAACCCTCTGGCAGCTGCGGTGTGCACCACAGAACCCTGCATTGCTAAAGTGCCCTCGACATGAGAAGGGGAAATCTGAACCACTATGGGCCAAGCTTCTCTACTCCACAAAACAAAATGATTACTGGAAATTCTTGAAGCTAATAAATAAGCTTGACAAGGGCCCCAGGGTGGCAAATAATGGTAATATAAGTGAGGAAGAATGGGTGAACTTCCTAAGAGAGCATTATAAAGAAAGCACAGACATTGTCTCTGCCAATGGGATCTTGTTTAGGCCTACCTGACACAGAACATACTGGAAATAACAGCAACAGTGTCTCAGATATCCTACTATGCCGAACTGCAATGCTGGTAAATATTACTGAGAACTCTCACACCAACTGTGCCCCCAGCAGCAATGGAATACTGCAAGTCCTCTTTTTGAAAGAAAATATTACGATCTGGGCAGGCTTTCTGACCTTTAATCACATATTGCTGACCAGAAGCATCCTAAAAAGCTGGAGAAGGTCGGTCATACATCTCATTTTTTAAGTGGGAGAGCTGTGGGGCAAACAGCTGTCGATTGATAGCCCTCCTAGACATGTATCTTAAATACTTCTCAACTTTACTCCTGCAGGATCTTTTGGAGTGGGCAATGGAGGCCACATGGGGTTCACGAAGAAGCAAGAGACACTTTCCAACTTGATGACCGTAGGCCTTATCATGAAAAGAGCAAATGACACCCATAACCCATTGTTTATGTGCTTTGTGGACTTCAAGGCACTCTTCAACAGTGTCCCTCGGGAGCAGCTCTGGGAGAAGCTACAACGTTGTGGTATCCCAGCAAAGCTTCTGAGGGGAATCCGGCGCTATATTCCAGAATATATGGGTGAAGATCAAGGTAGGGGACAGCCAGCTTCTGTCAAGAGAAGTCAGCACATTCCTAGGGTTAAAGCAGGGTTGTGTTCTAGCTCCACTGCTGTTTAATTTGTTTATCTCAGATTTATCACTGTTCCTTGCCAAAGTGATGTTGCATGCTCTGAGTCTTGGTGGCGAACAGCTGTGTAATATTTTATATGCTGATGATCTGTTATTGTTAAGTAACATCCGAGTAGGCCTACAAAGATTAATCAATAGGCTAGCAGAGTATTTGGCTGGCTAACAGAATATTTGGCTAACAACCAGCTGAAAATCAATCTAAAAAAGACCAAAGTTATACCCTTAAACCACGAAATTTCCAAACATGAGAAATGGCATCTCAGTGGGTTCACAATTGATGAAACAGCAGCATACACATATCTAGGGTTCAAATCGGACTCAATTGGTCCTTTGCTGCACAAAAAAGGCCATTACAGCCAAAGTAGATGAGCCTAATTTTCCCTTCCCTAATCTAAGGAAAAGCCTGTGGGGACATAACTTAAAGCCATTGATCACAGTGATAAAATCAAAATTGACTCCCACCTTATCTTATGGAGGGGAGATAATGTTAGGGCAGGTAGAGGACAATGTCGCCATACCAGAGAAGCTCATATTACAAACATTCAAAAGAATGTTTCAGCTGCAAAACTTTGCCTTCCCTGCCAAAGAAAGACTTGAGTTCTCTCTGGTAAACGATCATTAGCCAGACAAGGGGCTTTTGTTAGATGCTGTCATCGTTTAAGGAGTGCTCCCAAAGATACACTAGCATATCTTGCCTAGGTAGAAATTAATCTTGAAAGGGGGAAAAGTCATTCTGCCAAGTTCTTACAGAACAGTATAGAGAATCTTGGTCTTTCAGAATTATGGCAACTGAACATAAGTGATTCTTTCGTCAAGAAAACCTTGAATAAATGTATCGAGCAGAAAAGCTGTCTGGAGGACAAAATTCTATTAGCAAAATGATTGTAAGGGTGGCTGGCGATAAATGTGTATGAAACCCACAAGGAACAACCCTACTTCAAGACAACCCTTTCTTTGACCACCAATAAGGAAATCATGAAAATGCGATTTGGTCTCCTTCCATTTTTAGAGTTCACACTGAAATGGTAGATGAAGGGGCAACTGGAGGACAAACTTTGCTGCTTGTGCTGTTGTGTAGCCATTTTAGTTGTAGCTCAATTTAGGTTATTTTAGCAAACCAGGCCTGCCGCTGTGCACTTTACCCTAGATATATTTTATTCAGCTTTCTTTATTATTTTAACAATAGCCACATTTGTGGTCTTGTTTTATTTCTCTCTATCTAGATGTTCTTTGTCTAGGTCAGCACTGCGTTCTTAAACAAGACATTTCTTCCACTCTGTGCTTTTCTCAAGGCTGCAGTAAGATAGGATGCCGGTAAATGTGGTAACGCTTTGTCTCTGGTATTCATAGAAACATACACATCCTTAAGTAGGGACATTTTCTTACAACATCAGCTGTTTTATTATGAAAACACTTCTCTGTCCCATATACACGTTAGAGGGAGATTCCAGCCAGATGACCACGATGGTATGCTGATTGCTGAACGCTTCACTACAGCTGCTTTCATTTGCCAACTTATATATGGGACAATTCGAAAAACAACATCTTTGGTCTCACTGCCCCGAGCACATTACTTCACATATTCTCTTCTGGGGAAGGTATATTGATGACATCTTGGCTATTTGGACAGGCGACACTGATAACCTTAAATTACTCCTAGACCACCTTAATAACAATGACTTTAACCTTGAGTTTACACAAAAGCACGACAAATTTCAGATCGAATTCCTTGATCTGTCATTATATATCACCGGGAACAAAATATCTTCACGCCTATACAGAAAACCCACAGCATGTAACTCGATTCTTCATGCGCACAGTGCCCACCCTAAATCGCAAATTCAAGCCATACCATATGGGGAGATGGTGCGCCTACGTCGTAACTGTAGTGATGACACTATCTTCACACAAGAACTTGAGGACCTTACACATCGGTTTATTGCCAGGGGTTACTCTCAAGAATTGATCTTTAAGGCTAACAAATGGATCACTGCTAAACAAAGACAACAACTGCTGATCAGAGGCCACAATAGGAAGACTAACGCGGCTAAAAGGAAGGTCATCCCTTTTATCACTAGATTCAGCCCTGCCAGTATGTCAATCTATCGGATCCTGAAGAAACACTGGCATCTTCTACTTTTGGACGATAACCTAGCTACTGTAATCCATAAGACTCCATCTATTGTACACAGTCGGGGGAAAACTTTGAGAAATTGCTTATGCCCTAGCTTTTTGACCCCACCTACCAAAATTGCTCAACAGACTTGGCTCCCCAACACACCTACAGGCTTCTACAAATGTGGTTGCTGCATCTCATGTGTAATGGCTCTCAATAAAACCTTGACGTTCTCGTTCAATACTGGGGTCACTTATCACATTAGACAATTCATTAACTGCAACACCAAATACACGGTGTACTGTATAATTTGTGTCTGTGGTTTAATATACGTGGGCAGTACAATCCGTCCCCTAAAAGAACGCATACAGGAGCATATCAGGGCAATCAAAAACCAGAATCAACAATACCCTCTTGCCACACATTTTAATTTAGAACATGGAGAGGGTGATATTCGCAATATTAGATTCCTTGGCATCGCACATGTCACCTCTGCACCTAGGTTTGGTAATAGGACTTTGGACCTACGTAAATGCGAGGCCAGATGGATACTGAAGCTTAGTGCGGCAGAGATGGGCCTCAATGTGGATAAGGAATTATATGTTTTCCTCAACTGATATGGCCGATGATTACACATTTATGTGTCATTTGTTTGCATTATTGTTTCTCTACCGCTTTCTGTCCATACAGCCTTCTTGTATTAAGGTGGCCTGTACTACCTGTTAAAAGAATATACTTTGTTGTGACCTGTATTTTGTCAAACACCATTTATACCATTTGTTCCCACAATGATGGATTCTTTGATTGTTAACTCTTTTTCTGACTCATATTACATATTGCCATGTACATTTCCTTTTAATTGCCATGCACTTAATTTGCTACTGTTCTTCCCCCCTTTTTGTGTGTCTTTTTGAGTGTTTGTTCTGCTTGTCTTACTGTACTTTGCACAGCCTATACATCCAACCAAGACACAGGACGGCGGCCAATTTGGGGCCGCGCTCTTTTTTATCTATTTTTTTATCTATTTTCTATTATTTTTCATTTCGATTTTTCTCTAACTACCATTATTCTTTATACGTGTATCATTACTTCATTTACCGAGTTGACTTGAATTATAATATGGCGCCTCCTTTCCACCGTATTCTTGTGTACCGCTTGGTTTACTTTGACCCTCTTAGTCCTTTCACGATCTCAGTGCCCATTCGTAGTCACGTGTTCCATTGCTACACGTAATTTAAACCGACTCACTATGTTACCGCTGACTACAGAGAAGAAGACACCGACACACGGACGGACTGTTAAAAAATTTATCTACGGTGAGCTGGAACTCCACTTTTTATCTTTAGGCGTCGGCGCTGGACTAATTTGTATTGTGCGGCTTACTGTGCCGAGTTCACGTCTCAGCGTCCTTCAATCCGTTACTATACGGAGGCTTGTCAAACTCTTTTGTGCTGTGAGCACGCTGTTTAATATACACCGCCAAAGACCTATAGTTTGCCTACTTCTTTGTTACTTTGCCTTGTTTTTGGTACCTAGGCACGTGTTTACGCTGCGTAACAGCAAACATTTTACGGTAACTCTACACGAGTGTTCCATTTGGGACTAGGGGCTTAGACGCCCATACACGGGTATTTAACCTGTGGTTTTTCTGCTCTCTAGGGAATCGTTACTTCGGTTTAACTTCGGACTCCAGTCCCTAGTGTTTACTTTTCCCTCTGACTAACCGTACACACTTTCAGGCCATTCCATAAGCACTTCTCTGCTAATCATGCAGTTATTCCGCATGACCGGTATTTCTTAGGGCACCCTTATTCGTCTACTCAACCGTTCTGGATAAATAAATACTATTCAACTTCCCGCTTTTTTTAAATATTGGTTTTCTACTGGTACGACTGCAATGAATGGCATGTGTTATGCTTTTCTTGTTTATGGCTTAATTTACTCCCCATAGAGACATACGAGTGGACCTACCGGGGTTCTTCTTGATGGACAGCTCCGCACGCCCTGTGGACTTTCTATTTTCACTCATTGACGTTGATATCTAAGAGGTACTTTTCTGGTTGATCTCTCCCTTTCTCTGTTTTCTTTTGTCCCTAAGTTTGGTAACTTATGTTTACCTAACCTGACTGAACTAGCTATGTATTTGTGTATATATATATATATATATATATATATATATATATATATATGTATATATATACATTTTTTTATATATATTTATTTTATGCCTACACCTCTATTTCTAGATGTTTTAGCAAATTTTTGCTTTGGACTGCCTACTATCCTTGAGACGTATCGGAATTTACTTTTTGGAACCTTCCCGCATATTTCGGGTAGGTCTAGAGACTTGATCCCTCTTTATACTCGTTTTTTTTACTCTTAAATCTTTATATTCCCAGCACACCCTTTATTAACACATGTGGGCTTTTCTCTCCCACACGTCTTCCATCTCGGGACACTTTTACTGTTTTTGATGTACTTTATGTCTCTTAGCATGTCTTTAGTCGTTTTGGGCACCTTGGCACACACTACTTCCCAGTCTCCTTTGATACTTCCTAGCCATGTCCTTAGGTTTATGTACTTCATTTTTTCAAAACGTGTTGGCTGTTTGCTTTGGAAAAATTGTTCCCCGCTACTTGGAATACCTCTCCAATCGGGGTCTTTTGCTTTGGAAAGATTGTTTCCCGCTACTTGGAATACCTCTCCAATCGGAATAAATTGAACTCTTCTCTGAAGACTGGATTTGAACATTGATGTGCTTGATTTTCTTATTCATTTAATCCCGTATGAGTAGTTGACTTGATCCTGTTTTTACTACTTTGCATACTGTGTGCTGTGATCTCTATTTGCATACTCTTGCTCAAGTATGAAGGATGATGTCTTCCCAGGGGAACCTGAAGGGCAGAACTAGAGCTTAACATGCTGTGCTCTAATATAGCTGAGGCAGGAATTATTTTAATGACTCTAGTGACAACATGGTAGTGGTATTGTTATGCTTTACTCTCCTTGTTACAATTTTAATCCTGTCATGCTTCGTCGTCCTGGTTATTGCAATACATGCTTTATTATCTAAGAAGCCGTTGCTTCATTAAAATCTTATTGAAACATATGCTGCCTCTGATTGTCCTTGTATATGTGAGACTAATGTAACTGAGAGAAACGGATGCGATCTGAGTGACCACGATTTCACTGAGGAGTCAATTGTGTCATACGCTTGGCTGCCCATTCATCCCTGCTCTTGGGTGGAGATGAGGCACTGCTAGTTAGCCGGAGTAAACCCCGGATTAGGCCGACAGGTGTCACCTAGAGTGGGTGAGACTCAGTCCCCCACACCGCAGGTGATTCTGCCGCTCAAATCCAATAGTCTCATTAGAATAATGACAGCCTATGCGACAGTGCCATCAGTCGAACAGAACATTTACGGGCATATTTTGTTTATGCAGTAAGTTATTAGCATATCGAAGGGTCCTGTTGCACCAAGAGTTTTTAGCCTTGGGAGTAAGAAGTTGCAGGTCGGCAGCCATCGAGGCCTTAAACCCTCCAAACCTTATGTTGAACGCTTGGCTGGTGCAGTACCTAGCAATTTTTAACAACCAGATAAAAGTCTTATTTGTTGTTTAAGCAGGGTATTGGTCAATGGGAACTGAAGGGCCTTATCTGGTATCTGTTGAACAAGAGACTCACTCTCCCCCTTCCTAATGTTCTGTGATTTAGTCCAACTTCTAACATTTGGGCTTTGTAGCTCTGGCTATTGTCATCTATGCTACTGTGAACTACTAAAATGGTCAAGCTGGTAGGGGTAGAGTACATGGAATATTGGGCCAGATGTATGAAAAAAGCCTTTTGCAAATCGGAAATAGCGATTTTTAAGAAATCGCTATTTCTGATTCACAAAATGCAATGTATCATATTTGCAATTCGGTAATAGCGATTTCTTAAAAATTCGCCAATGCTATTGCCGAATCGCATATTGTCGGCCCATATTTGCGAATATTTTGCATGTCCTAAATTGCGAATTCCTAACTGGTATGTGTGCTTTACATGTAAATTTTAAAAATGCATTTTAAATGCATTTTAAAAATTTGCACATGGTTTGCACATGGTTACCACCAAGTTCAACTTGGTGGTAATAGCGTTCTTGAGGGCGGTCATGTTGTCAGCGGTGCGGTCCTTGCGCCAGGCTTTCTCAAGTGCGCGACAAGTTTTCTTTGATTCTTTGAAGAATCACGGAAGAAACCAAATCCATCATGAACTCTATCCACTCCGGCGCCCCTTCGGACCCCTGCCCGCACTTCATCTTTAACAAAGCCGACGACATCATCGCCCCGCACCTCCAGACCGTCATCAACTCTTCTTTTCTTCTGCTACCTTCCCCGAATGCTGGAAACACGCCGAAGTCAACGCCCTACTAAAGAAACCTACGGCTGACCCGAGCGACCTGAAAAACTTCCGCCCCATCTCCCTTCTGCCTTTCCCAGCCAAAGTAATAGAGAAGACCGTCAACAAACAGCTGACCACCTTCCTGGAAGACAACAACCTGCTCGACCCCTCACAGACCGGATTCCGAACCAACCACAGCACTGAAACCGCCCTCATCTCAGTCACGGACGACATCAGAACCCTGATGGACAACGGTGAAACAGTCGCCCTCATTCTTCTCGACCTCTCGGCTGCCTTTGACACCGTCTGTCACCGCACCCTAATCACCCGCCTCTGCTCCACCGGGATCCAAGACCAGGCCCTGGACTGGATCGCCTCCTTCCTCGCAAACCGCTCCCAAAGAGTCTACCTCCCTCCGTTTCGCTCAGAACCCACTGAGATCATCTGCGGCGTACCTCAAGGCTCATCACTCAGCCCGACACTCTTCAATGTCTACATGAGCCCCCTCGCCAACATCGTACGCAAGCACGACATCATCATCACCTCCTACGCCGACGACACCCAACTTATACTCTCCCTCACCAAGGACCCCGCCAGCGCCAAGACCAACCTACAAGAGGGTATGAAGGACGTCGCAGATTGGATGAGGCTCAGCCGCCTAAAGCTGAACTCTGAAAAAACGGAAGTCCTCATCCTCGGCAACACCCCGTCTGCCTGGGATGACTCCTGGTGGCCCACGGCCCTCGGCACCGCACCGACCCCCGCAGACCACGCCCGCAACCTCGGCTTCATCTTGGACCCTCTTCTCACCATGAGCAAGCAAGTCAACACCGTGTCCTCCGCCTGCTTCCTCACCCTCCGCATGCTCCGCAAGATCTTCCGCTGGATCCCCACCGACACCAGAAAAACCGTGACCCACGCCCTCGTCACGAGCCGCCTGGACTACGGCAACACCCTCTACGCTGGGACCACAGCCAAACTCCAAAATCGCCTACAACGCATTCAAAACGCCTCGGCCCGCCTCATCCTCGACGTACCCCGCAGCAGCCACATCTCCGCACACCTGAGACACCTGCATTGGCTCCCAGTCAGCAAAAGGATCACCTTCCGACTTCTCACCCACGCACACAAAGCCCTCCACGACAAGGGACCGAAATACCTCAACAGACGCCTCAACTTCTACGTCCCCACCCGCCCCCTCCGCTCCTCTGGCCTCGCACTCGCCGCCGTCCCTCGCATCCGATGCTCCACGGCGGGTGGGAGATCTTTCTCCTTCCTGGCAGCCAAGACCTCCCTCCCCACCAGCCTCAGGACCACCCAGGACCACTCCGCTTTCCGGAGACTCCTAAAGACCTGGCTGTTCGAGCAGCGATAACCACCCCCTTTGTCCCTAGCGCCTTGAGACCCGCACAGGTGAGTAGCGCGCTTTATAAATGCTAATGATTTGATTTGATTTAATAGCGATTCCTTAATGCCCAATTCGCAGTAAGGAATTGCTTCATACATGTGCTTTAGAAATCGCAAATAAGGATTCCTTATTTGCGATTTCTTATTTAGAGAGTCGCAATTTGCGACTCTCTAAACAGGGTTGCAATTTTAAGGAATCGCTATTTTAGCGACTCCTTAAAATTGCATTCAGAATGCCTTTGATACATTCTGAAAGGGCTTTTTGCATTCGCAAACGGGCATTCGCACCGTTTGCGAATGCAAAAAGCTTTGATACATCTGGCCCATTGACCCCTAACCTATCCATTTGGCACTGTGAATGACTTAAGTGGGCAGGCTGCTAGGGGTTGATCAAAAGTAATGACCTGACCTCTTAGGCTCCTTAGCTCCAGGTATCGGAGTATGCTACATTAGTCTAGCGAAAATGCTGTTTTTTAAAACTAATTTAAGCTTTGCTCTTCATGTTTGCACAATACACATTTCACACGGCCTGTTGTGGTTTGCTTTGCTTCTATATTTGTACAACGCACTTTTCATACAACTTGTTGTGTTTAGTCAGGCTGCAATAGGTTTGGCTCACCTATTCCGCACTGTTAAATCTTGCTATTTTATCTTTCAGTCCTTAGATAAGAGTACGACCTAACGATTGCCCAATGCATCTGTCTAATCTCGTGAAATGTTTACTCTTTTTATTGAATGTATGATTCTAAGAGTGCAGAATTGTTTGTGTTTGTGGTTTTAATTAACTAATAAACCAAAAGTGCTACTACTCCTTGTCCCTGCATTAGGGAATTCTGTAGATATTTCCCTGATCACCACCTGTCTTGAAATTTCTGATCAGAAGATCAGAGAAAATTACTGTAATTCTGATTCCTTCAGCATCACCCTGCTCTCCAAGGTTTCCTCTAGTAGCGCAAATGAAAATGGAACCAGAGTGTAGTTTAATCGCCCCTGGTATTTCCTCTTCTACCTCAGAACAGTCCTTGGACTCCACTTAACAGTTTGGAGGCTAAGAAGGCGGCATTACAATAGATACCAACTTAATTTAAACAGTGTCCTGGAAAAGAAAACATTTTAATTCTTAAATCCTATTTGTGTGTATGTGGTGCCTCACAAACCACAATACCATATGCAGACAAGTAAACTACAATTACTCAAGATCTTGGATTCTGACGAATCCGATAACCAAACCTAATCAATAATAAAACAAAATCTTTATCACACAAGATCACAAATAAGAATGATACATCAAAACAACAGTGATCAAACCACCAACAGAACCCAAAATCTGCATCCGATAACCAAATACCTCACAAATAGCATAACAATCCATTTCACGTGTACACTTCAGCAACACCTTAAGCACACTAGAATTACTCTCAACCATCAACATCATTCTGCCCTGTTCATACTTACATTCTAAATCTCTCAGGAACAGCACTTCAAATGAGGTTTCTCAGCAAAACCCGACCTTAGAAACTCCAGAAGAGAAAATACATTATCTTAATAGACTGGACAAAAGAGAAAAAGAGGGATCCCCTGTAGAAAACGGAGGTATTCTTTAACATGCAGCCATCCTATTCTACCAAACATTTGTTGGGGCAAATTGAGGATACCCCAAAAACGAGACACTCCAACATTTATTTAAACTGGACCTACCACAATTTACTGAATTGGGGAATAAGGCAATGTGTTCCACCACTTTAAGGCACCTCCTGGAACACCAAAGTCAATAAAAATGTAATTTCGTTACAAAATTATAATTTAAGCATAATTTGGGCTCACTCAGTAACTGAGTTCTTGATCAACGAAAAGCTAAAGTTTTATTAGAAAATTAAAAAATAAGTGGTACGATGTCAATACCATGAAGGCTCTCCAATGCAGTTACTCAGAGCATGTAAAAATCAAGAAATACTCTAAGTTCTAAAGGGCAGCAAAATCAGAAGAGAAACGGACAACATTAAGGATTTCTCTAGCTTACCTCCAAAATCAAGTAATTGTATACATCATTTTTGCATAGGAAATAAGAACTTTTGCAGAATCATTGTAGTGTGAACAAATGTGTCAGTTCTTCAGCAAATCAGAGCACATGAAAAATAAACGTCATTACCTTAACACCTAAGCACTATTCCATTTTCTTGAAAATGTATTTTGCGCCCTATATGCTAATACCATCAGGAGATGTTCAAAATAACAAGTTGCATTTCCAGTATCACACTGTTTGAATGAATAGATTCCATTGAAGGATCAAAGACATAATCATTTGTTGCCAGTTAAATCTGAGTTAGAGAGGTTCATAGTGAGAAGAACAATAACAACAATGAAGAGTATTCTAGTACATGGCATCTTGACTGTTCTGTGTGGCTGTGGGCTTGGGCTTAGGTTTGGGAGGTGGAGGGGCTTTGGGCTTGCCCTTGGGAGGTGGGGGAGTCGGCTTGGACCGAGGGATGTCAGAGGGACCTGGGGCAACACAGGTCTTCTTCCTCCCTGGGGAAGGGGCACAGGAAGGGGAAGGGTGGACTGGGGTGGACTTGGACGTGGAAGGAGTGGACTGGGCAAGGAGATGGGCACGTTTAGGAACAGGACGTGGTGGGCCAGTGGGCTCAAACAGGTCACCACTGGAGAGCAAAAGCCTCTTAGGGGCAGCTGGGGGGAATTTGGAGAAAGGTCTGGGAGTTGAGGTGGAGGGAGTGCTTGTACCAGGTGTAGTTGAGCCGGACGTGGATGCAGGTGCCTGTAAAGTATGCTGATGTGTGGTGGATGTGTGTTGTGTGGATGTCTGTGAATGTTTGAGTGTTTTGGGAGGAGGGGGACGGACACAGTGGGACAAAACTGGCTGCCAGTGTACATGGATGTTGTCTGGGTGTCTGTTGTTGTGGTGAGTGTAGGCGTGGTGTATGGGGTGCATGTCTGGATGTCAGATGTGGTGACTGCAAGAATGGGGACAGCAGCAGTGACTGAGGGTGCAGTGCGTGTGGGTGTGTATGGTGAGGTGACAGACAGGGTAGCGGGGGAGGTTGACACAGTGGGGGGAGTGGATGTTGTTGTCTTTACTTTGGTATGTTGGGTATGTGCATGCCTTTGGTGGGAAGTGTGGTGCTTGTGTTTCTCTGTGTGCTTCTGGTGTGTTGATCTGTGTGCATGGCTGTCTGGACATGTGCTTGGGATGGGTGAAGCGAGTGGGGTGCTGGAAGGGGTAGAGGTGGTGGGAAGGGGACAGAAAAACCATAACCCTTTTACCATCCTTTTGATTGGCTGACTTGTATCCTTCCACGGCCCACTTTTAGAGGGTTACGTTTTTGTTTTTGGTTAAACACTCAGTTAGAAATGAGGTTTCTGGTTGGCTACGGTAGGCACTTCAGCCAGGCAGGAACCACCACTCTAGTCAGGACAAGTAAGTTACATACCAAAGATAACCTGTGCTCACCCCTGGTAGCTTGGCACAGAGCAATCAGGATTAATCAGGAAAACTAAAGTGTTTGCGCAACACACACACTAGTGATGCAATAAATAAACCACAAAGTAGACACCACACATGAATATATTTAAAAATATGCTTTTTATATTGTTTGTATCAAAAGACGAAAATGACACAAACAATAACTCTTGCGTAAATTTTGCAGGTCCTGAATTAGTACTCGTTACCCTGAACAACAGTCAAATCGATAAGCATTAGAGTATCAGGGCATGAAATACAGCAGACTAGGAAATAAAACTCACATGAATCATCACTTTAGTGTGAGTAACACAGCCTGGCATGGAGGCCAGAACACATGAAGCACCTTACATCCCCTTAAATACAGAGATCACCCAATATCAATCAATCAATCAATCAAACTATTTCTTAAGCGCACTACTCACCCGGCAGGGTCTCAAGGCGCTGGGGTGGTGGGGTAGGGGTTGGTTACTGCTCGAAGAGCCATGTTTTAGGTGCTTTCTGAAGGTTAGCAGGCCCTGGGTCTTGCGTAGGTTGGTGTGGTGGGAGTTCCAGGTCTTGGCGGCGAGGTTTGAGAAGGATCTGCCACCGGAGGTGGTGCGTTGGATGCGGGGGACTGTGGCATGGGTGAGGTCGGCGGAGCGGAGCTGGCGAATTGGTATGCAGAAATATCCACTTAAGAACGTAGGGTACAGCTCAACTGTCCTTCTATTACACGCTTTACGGTAACACTGGGGTCCATGTAGGGCAAGCAGTACCTGCACATGTATTAGTGGCAATACAGTAAGTTGTAGTGTGTTCCTGATTCAGGCCAATCCCTCTCAATGGCCGTGAGCCCCACATCGAAGCTTCACCCCATCCAGTAACAAGCACCCCATGGCAAGGCTCATACACAGGGGGCTACTCATTATCATTGAGGGCTTAGGGACAGCCTGTGGTCACGTATGCTGCAACTGACAGGGGCAACTGCCTGCTAACGGTCAACACCGCTGTCGAGGGTGCCCGAAATTAAGGGGTGCCCCACAGAACTTCACCCTGATGCCCAATACCTTTCTGGAGGCCAGTGCTTGTTCAACCGCCTCTGCCTTCAGTGCGGCTCAGCCTGTATTCAGTCCTTCACCCATTCTTATCTGGCCCAGCAGATTCCTTTCTAAGAACTGCGCCCACGGGGTTTCCTCTCTCTTGGGCGGCAGTGGACACGGAGATAGTAGGGAAGGTTGCCTGGACACCCTGGCTGTCTACACAGTGCTGCCCTTCTTAGGAAATGGCTCCGCAGCTCAGCACTCTGGGCCAACAGCCCCATCCTGGGGATCGCACTGGTCAGTGAGACTGGAAACATTGGAACCACCCAATGGCTTCTTCCTGGCAGTGGCGACATTGCTTGTAGGGGGGGTGGGTGCCTCTGCACAGCACCAGGCTCAGGACTGCTACACGCTGTGACTTCCTTCATGGGAGGGACGCCCTGGGAGGAGAAAACACCAACCCCTTTCACTATGGCGAGAAGCACCCGACACAGGCTATCATGAATCAGCGCTCACCCCGCACTCCAAGAGATTGTTACCGACTGGACTCACGAGTCCCTCAGATGATTTCTGGGGTGATTGGCAGATTCCTGGAGGATCCTTTGCAACTTCCCCCACAAGAGCAGGGAGGGGAGCAAGCCAATTATTCTCAGGGGACACGGGGTGGCAACACAAGGTGGTAGCAATTGGCAGGCAGACCAACAAAGCAAGACTAGCAGTCCTAGGGGTGAACTCTCCTGGCAGTCCCACAGGGCCTAGTGCTGCCAAAGCCAGGGGGCAGCTGGCAGCAGGGCAAAATGCAGAAAAGTAATCCAGATGAGTCCTTTGGGCACCCAGCAGATGCCAAGCAGCAGGGCAACGGAAGAAGAGCAGTTCAGATTAGTCCTCTGTGCAGTCCGGCAGTCCTTCTGAAAGATGTTCGTCCCAGTTCCAAAAGTGCTCCCATCAACATGGGGCTATAGCCCCGGTACTTATACTTAAATTATCATTGATCTAAGGGGAACGTCAAAGGAACTTTAGAAGTGCACAACACCACCTCTCAAACCCAACCTCGGCTCCAGACACCAGTAGGGTGTAAACAAGCCCTTTGTGTGAGGGCAGGACACAGCCTATACAAATGTAAGTGCACCCGGCCTCCCAATCTCCCAGCCCAGAAAGACCATTGAGTATGCAGATGTAATCCTGTTACACCTCCACCCTCTCTGTGTGATGGCTGTCTGGAAAGTATGCACAAAGCCCAGCTGTCACTCTACCCCAGACGTGGATTGGAAGCAGGCTGTAAAGCACAAGAATCATATACACAGTGAAATGCCCACTTTCTAAAAGTGTCATTTCCACAATAGTAATAAAAAATCCACCTACACCAATAAGCAGGATTTCTCATTACCATTCCAGACATACCAAACATGCCCACGCTACTCCTCATAGATCAGAAATCACCACTTTGACATTCACAGCAGTGAGAAACCAAATAGGCTGTCACTACCAGGACATGCCACACAATGAAGGCACATGTTGTACCTTTTACCTACACAGCACACAGCCCAGAGGGCTACCTAGGGCCTACCTTAGGGTTGACCTATATGTAGTAAAAGGGGAGTTTGAGACTTGGTAAGTACTTTTAGATGCAAAACCAATGTGGCAATAAACTTCGCACGTAGGCCCAGCAGTGGCAAGCCTGAGACAGATTTGAAAGGCTACTTCTGTGGGTGGCATAAGCTGCGTTGCAGGCTCACTAGTAGCATTTAATTTACAGGCCCAGGGCATATGGGATACCACTGTACAAGGGACTTATAGCTAAATTAAATGTGCCAGCACATGCACTTTGGCACTGATCAGCAGTGTTAAAGTGTCCAGAGTCCTAAAGCCAACAAAAAAGGGTCAGAAAAACAGGAGGAAGGCAAAAAGTTTAGGGATGACCCTGCAAAAGGGCCAGGCCCACTACACTTCAGGAGAGTGCAGTGTTTTCCAGGTCTCTGCCTCATGTGCTTCTCCCAACCCCAAATAGTCATCACATGTTCCATGTTGCTCTCTCCATTGTGTGCAACTTGCTCTCTCTCTCATGTGCTTCTCTCCACCAAATGCCCCTCCCCATACTGTGTGTTGCACTCTCCCTTGTGTGCTTCTACCCTGCCTCCTTATAGCTCTCTGTGTGCTTCTTTTCCCTTCCTCCCCCCCAGCTTTATTTTTATTTCATCCTCCTACACTTTACTGTTGTGCCCCCTGCTCCTTCCACCTCCCTACTTTTTCCTCTCCTTCCACCTGGGTTCTATCCTTTTTTTGTTTAATCTATATTTTTGTTTTCTGGCAGGTCACAAATTGCTGCCAACCCCTGCATTACAAAAAAAGACTTATATGCTAGTTAAGTTTAGTTTTTTTATATTTACAGATCTGATTTGGTTGGTTAATGACAATAATGGCAAATGCGTCATTTGTTAGGAGTGCACATGCATATGTATTAGTCATCACACAAAATGACGCACTGCATCACATCAGTTTTTTCCTTTGTCTTTTTAAAATGTGTCCAATGCTGCATGCATAATCTGCAGAAAAAAGCTTTGCATCAGCAAACAGAACTGGCAAAACCAATAGTTTTTTTTAGGCTAATACAAAAATAAGCATCCTATTGGCTTTACCAGTGCTTGTTTTCTGAAGACCTGTTCAACTTTTAGTAACAAGTGACATTGTTTATACCACTTCTACACTGTTGACAACACATAATGAAGGACAGGTATTACATTTCTCAGATGTGACTTTTTATTATGAGACCAGAAACAGACCACCACGCATCGAGCAATGGGATGTCCAACTTCAACAGAATGCCTTCAAGGTTGTCTACCTCCCCAGGGTGAACAATCCGCGGACTAGCTATCTAGACACCCGATTACACACATTGATGTCAATAGGATCAGTGCGCCGAAGATTTTGTAAAAATGATTGTCCATAGGTCCTGCACAACAACTCTCTCACTGACGGAAATCAAAAAAGCCACTGCAAATAACATGTATATCGAAAACCAAGGAGGCACTTTGGAGAAGATAATGGTGCTACTTCCTAGATGGTGCAAGACCACTCACCACTGAAGAGCAAGTGGTGATGAGCCAAATCTGGTGAATTTGAGAGGAGCTCAGCACACATAAAGAAGAAGTGTTTTGCTGCAAGGACGTCAGATCGTGGTACTGAGGAGTCTATGGGCACGGGTGTTCGAGCTCACCAACAGGGACACCAGGGCATCACAAAGACCAAAGCCCATCTCCAAGATACAGGGCCTCATTACAAATCTGGCGGTCACTCGACCACCAGACTTGTGGATTGCAGTCGGACCACCGCCAGTGCGGTGGTCAAACCGTCACATTACAACCCTGGAGGTCGGGCCGTCATGGAACTGCCAGTTCTGCCAGAATCAGAGATCCCAGGGGTCTGGAGGTTGGTGGCAGTCCTAATCCACCAGGGCAGCACCTCAAGCAGCGCTGCCCTGGGGATTACAACCTCGTTCTCCGCCAGCCTTTTCATGGCCTGCCATGAAAATGGCTGGCGGAGAACGGGTGCACTTGGCATGGGCACTTGCAGGGGCCCTCCTGGCCAGCACCATTGCAATGTCTACTGTCTGTTTTGCACTCTGCAAGCTGTTGTAACTTGCATGCTACGACATTCTGGAGACAATGCTGGAGCATGTTTCCTGCTAGGCCAGCGGGCGGAAACTCAGGTTTT
Organism: Pleurodeles waltl; assembly: GCF_031143425.1. NCBI lineage: Eukaryota > Metazoa > Chordata > Amphibia > Caudata > Salamandridae > Pleurodeles > Pleurodeles waltl. Next base: position 371,055,151 of record NC_090440.1, on the reverse strand, counting down.
TGCTCGCTGACCTAGCTGGAAACTCTTAATGACACTGACGGGGAGGTTGCCGCATAGGCAGCCACCCTGTTGGGAGTTTGGCGGACAGGCTTTCCCGTCTGCAAACTCGAAATAGGGCCCAAAGTGTGATTCCCTGGCATAGACAAATGGGTGGATGAATGAGTCAGAGACTGCCATCACAAGCGAAGACCCACCGGCTGCCCGGAAGAGACATGCCTAACTCCATGACCGTGTGTCAGCATGGACTTCAGCCATTTCCCGATGGCAGACAAACAACGGTAATAATGGACAGCTACTTCAAGTACCCCATAGTGCAACTAGTGAGATTTACTGCGTTCGGACATGTCAAGCCTGCGCTGGGAAAGATCTTCGTGCTACTAGGAATTTCAGACAAAATAAAGACTGACAATGGGTCCCCCTTCCAGGAGCAAGAGTTCCAATCATACCTCCACAGCTTAAACATAAAACATCAGAAAGTGACTCCACAGTGGCCACAAGACAATGGAGAGGTAGAGCGCTTCATGTGCACCCTCAACAAAGCCTTAAGAATCCGATAGGAACAGAGAGAAGATGCAGAATGCTGCATGCACCGATTTCTGAAGGCCTACCGGCAGACACCATACAACTCCACGGGGTGTGCCCTGTAGGAAGTTGGCTCTGTATGTACTATTTCAAAGTAAGAAATAGCATGCACAGAGTCCAAGGGTTCCCCTTAGAGGTAAGATAGTGGCAAAAAGAGATAATTCTAATGCTCTATTTTGTGGTAGTGTGGTCGAGCAGTAGGCTTATCAGAGGGTAGTGTTAAGCATTTGTTGTACACACACAGGTAATAAATGAGGAACACACACTCAAAGACAATTCCAGGCCAATAGGTTTTTATGTAGAAAAATATATTTTCTTAGTTTATTTTAGAACCACAGGTTCAAGATTTACAAACAATACTTTAAATAAAACGTATTTCACTCAGGTATCTTGGGAACTTTGAATCATCACAATAGCATGTACAGTTTTGGCACAAATGGCAATAAGCTATTTTAAAAATGGACAGTGTAAAAATCAACAGTTCCTGGGGGAGGTAAGTATTTGTAAGGTTCACAGGTAAGTAAAGCACTTACAGGGTTCAAAGTTGGGTCCAAGGTAGCCCACCGTTGGGGGTTCAGGGCAACCCCAAAGTTACCACACCAGCAGCTCAGGGCCGGTCAGGTGCAGAGGTCAAAGTGGTGGCCAAAACGCATAGGCTTCAATGGAAATAGGGGTGCCCCGGTTCCAGTCTGCCAGCAGGTAAGTACCAGCGACTTCGGAGGGAAGACCAGGGAGGGTTTGTAGGGCACCAGGGGGGACACAAGTCAGCACAGAAAGTACACCCTCAGTGGCACAGGGGCGGCCGGGTGCAGTGTGCAAACCGGCGTCGGGTTTGCAATAGGTTTCAATGGTAGACCCAGGGGTCTCTTCAGCGATGCAGGCAGGCAAAGGGGGGGGGCTCCTTGGGGTAGCCACCACCTGGGCTAGGGAGATGGCCTCCTGGGGGTCACTCCTGCACTAGAAGTCGGATCCTTCAGGTCCTGGGGGCTGCGGGTGCAGTGTGTTTACCAGGCGTCGAGTTCTTTGAAGCAGGCAGTCGCGGTCATGGGGAGCCTCTGGGTTCCCTCTGCAGGGGTCGCTGTCGGGGCTCAAGGGGGTCAACTCTGGCTACTCACAGGCTCGCAGCCGCCGGGGAGTCCTCCCTGTAGAGTTAGTTTTCCGCAGGTCGAGCCGGGGTCGTCGGGTGCAGAGTAGAAAGTCTCACGCTTCCGGCGGGAAACGTGTGGTCTTTAAAAGTTGCTTCTTTGTTGCAAAGTTGCAGTTTCTTTGGAACAGGGCCGCTGTCCTCGGGAGATCTTGGTCCTTTTAGATGCAGGGTAGTCGCTGGACCCTGGGGGACGCTTCACTGGTGCAGTTTTTCTCGAAGTGGGGAGACAGGCTGGTAGGGCTGGGGCCAAAGCAGTTGGTGTCTCCATCTTCTCTGCAGGGATTCAGGTCAGCAGTCCTTCTTCGTCTTCAGGTTGCAGGAATCTATCTTGCTTAGTTCTGGGGGCCCCTAAATACTCAATTTAGGGGTGTGTTTAAGTCTTGGAGATTAGTAGCCAATGGCTACTAGCCCTGAGGGTGGCTACACCCTCTTTGTGCCTCCTCCCTGAGGGAAGGGGGCACATCCCTAATCCTATTGGGAGAATCCTCCATCTGCAAGATGGAGGATTTCTAAAAGTCAGAGTCACCTCAGCTCAGGATACCTTAGGGGTTGACCATATACTCTTATGTCTACCCTGCACTTACAATGTCTAAGGGTTTGCTTAGACACTGTAGGGGCATAGTGCTCATGCACCTATGCCCTCACCTGTGGTATAGTGCACCCTGCCTTATGGCTGTAAGGCTTGATAGAGGGGTGACTTATCTATGCCATAAGCAGTGTGAGGTTGGCATGGCACCCTAGGGGGAGTGCTATGTCGACTTAGTCATTTTCTCCCCACCAGCACACACAAGCTGGCAAGCAGTGTGTCTGTGCTGAGTGAGGGGTCCCAAGGGTGGCATAAGACATGCTGCAGCCCTTAGAGACCTTCCCTGGCATCAGGGCCCTTGGTACCAGGGGTACCAGTTACAAGGGACTTACCTGGATGCCAGGGTGTGCCAATTGTGGAGACAAAGGTACAGTTTTAGTGAAAGAATACTGGTGCTGTGGCCTGGTTAGCAGGCCTCCGCACACTTTCAAATCATAACTTGGCATCAGCAAAGGCAAAAAGTCAGGTGGTAACCATGCCAAGGAGGCATTTCCTTACATGCCCCAAGCGACCTGTTAATGAGGAGGTGCATTCAAGATATCATTCCGTCTGGGCCCAGCATGGTTCGGAGGTATAAATAAAGGGTAAGTGATTGCTTGTGGTTGCTTGGCGATTCCTATTATCTAGTGTGTCTGTCTCCCATTATAGTATGCCCTGTGTTTTGCATTGTGAGCGACCTGTACCTTGCTGCAAGAGTTTTACACTGTGGCTTTCTTCGATCCTGCAATCCTTCAAAAGTTTGCCCCAATTTATTCTCCTCCACGGTTCTTTTTTTCCTGTCCTCTAACATAATAATTCAGACAGTTAACTCTGCAGGGTCTGTATATTTCATTTCAGCAGAGAGTTGCTGTTGCATTGTCCAAAGGCCTTTATTTCAGCTCTCCTGGCTTACTGAGGTACGTATTCCCTAGTACTTGTGGCTTTCTGTTTGGATACTGATTGAGGATGGTGGGCATTCTTGCAGGGATTTGTTGCAAGATAAGTAAACAGTGATGAAATTCAGCACTTTTTCCATCAGGACAAGGAGGGGAGCCTGAGATAGCTACAGGCAACATTGTTAAGTGCTCTGACCGAGGCTTCTCTCCCCTTCTTCAGAGCATTTCGGAACCGAAGAGCAAGAAGATAATGGCTGAGATACTTTGGGAAGAGAACCTTCCTCAGATGCCTGAAGGCTTTTCACTAGGGCGGTGTTAGAAATGGGGTCTTTGGTTGACAGTCAGGTTACCCCCTGTTCAAGCAAGGACCCTCACTCTAGTCAGGGTAAAAGAGAATCACCCTCAGCTAACCCCTGCTTACCCCCTTGGTAGCTTGGCAGAGCAGTAGGCTTAACCTCAGAGTGCTAGGTGTAAAGTATTTGTACCAACACACACAGTAACTTAATGTAAACACTACAAAATGACACAACACCGGTTTAGAAAAATAGGAAATATTTATCTAAACAAAACAAGACCAAAACGACAAAAATCCAACATACACAAGTCAAGTTATGAATTTTTAAAGATTAAACTCAAAAATAGCGCTTAGAAACAAAAATGCTTCAATGAGATGTTAACACGGCGTCGTGACGGAGTCGTTCCCAACAAGCCGACACCAGCGGCCCCGGACACGGAGTCGTGTAGACCCCCAAGTACAGTACCTTTGGTGAAGAGTGAAAACAAGCCGAGGCGCGACGTCAGGAATCGCGGCGTCTGTGCGAAACGTTGAATCCGTGCACTTCAAGCGGCGTCGGTCACGACGTGGTGCGGCGACTTCCACAGAGTCGCGGACTTCAGCGGCGCTGCTGCAGCGACGGGCCTGCGAAGAGTGGCGCGTTCCAGCGAAGGTCACGGCATCAGGTGCAGGCGGCGTTACCGGATTCAGCAGCGGCGTCGGTCCGGAGTCGTCCGAAGTCGATTTCCTTGGATTTCCACCAGCTTTCCTTTCAAGGGCCCAGGGACTGGATAGGGCACCACTTGTCAGAGCAGGAGTCTCTCCAGAGACTCCAGGTGCTGGCAGAGAGAAGTCTTTGCTGTCCCTGAGACTTCAAACAACAGGAGGCAAGCTCTAACTCAAGCCCTTGGAGATTTCTTCACAAGATGGAAGGCACACAAAGTCCAGTCTTTGCCCTCTTACTCTGGCAGAAGAAGCACTGCAGGAAAGCTCCACAAAGCACAGTCACAGGCAGGGCAGCACGTCTTCCTCAGCTATCAGCTCTTCTCCAGGCAGAGGTTCCTCTTGGTTCCAGAAGTGTTTCTAAAGTCTGTAGATTTGGGTGCCCTTCTTATACCCATTTTAGTCTTTGAAGTCACCTTTCTTCAAAGGGGACTCACACCTACTTGTGAAATCCTGCCTTGCCCAGGCAAGTCATCAGACACACAGCAGGGGGTTGGAGCCGGCATTGTCAGAGGCAGGCACAGTCTTTTCAGATGAGAGTGACCACTCCACCCCTCCCTCCTAGCAGAGATGGCTAATCAGGAAATGCAGGTTACACCCCAGCCCCCTTTGTGTCACTGTCTGGTGTGAGGTGAAAAACAACCCAACTGTCAAACTGACCCAGACAGGGAATCCACAAACACAGCAGAGTCACAGAATGGTTTAAGCAAGAAAATGCTCACTTTCTAAAAGTGGCATTTTCAAACGCACAATCTTAAAATCAACTTTACTAAAAGATGTATTTTTAAATTGTGAGTTCAGGGACCCCAAACTCCACATGTCCATCTACTCTCTAGGGGAATCTACACTTTAATCATATTTAAAGGTAGCCCCCATATTATCCTATGAGAGAGACAGGCTTTGCAACAGTGAAAAACGAAATTGGCAGTATTTCACTGTCAGGACATATAAACCACATTACTATATGTCCTACCTTATCCATACACTGCACCCTGCCCTTGGGGCTACCTAGGGCCTACCTTAGGGGTGCCTTACATGTAAGAAAAGGGAAGGTTTAGGCCTGGCAAGTGGGTACACTTGCCAAGTCGAATTTACAGTGTAAAAATACACACGCAGACACTGCAGTGGCAGGTCTGAGACATGATTACAGAGCTACTTATGTGGGTGGCACAACCAGTGCTGCAGGCCCACTAGTAGCATTTGATTTACAGGCCCTGGGCCCTGGGCACCTCTAGTGCACTTTACTAGGGACTTAACAGTAAAACAAATATGCCAATCATGGAGAACCAATTACGTACACATTTTAAACAGGAGCACTTGCACTTTAGCACTGGTTAGCAGTGGTAAAGTGCCCAGAGTAACAAAAACAATAAAATCAGAGTCCAGCACACATCAACAACCTGGGGAACAGAGGCAAAAAGTTAAGGGAGACCACGCCAAGGATGAAAAGTCTAACAGGCGGAATCTCTGTCTTCTTCAGATTCTGATTATGACATTGAGGTGGAGAGCCCCCCTGAGACAGATCCAAGAAGCTGTTTTGAGATGGGAAAGGCTTCTACATCAAGATTTCTGACCAATATATATATATATATATATATATATATATATATATATGAATAATGGCAACGACCACCCTCAATCACTGCTGACTGAACCTAGTCTATCTACATTAGTGAGTCACCCATGAGTAATCCTGTGGATAAGCCGATTTGCTGGAGCCCATTTGGAGGCAAATAGGGCTAGTGGGTTCCATCCATTCTGGCTGAGGTAATTTGTCACTGGTGTCCTGTGGCCTCATACACCGGGGCTGGGTCAATCATTGTGCCCAGGGAAGCCCACCCCCAGGACACAGCAGTTTCCTCGTCCGCTAAAGTGCGGGCAGGGAACACTCCTCTGTTTTAAAAATGCTCCTGTCAGGTGAGAGCAGACATGTGTTTCCCTGCCTGCGTTCTTGCAAGTAGGAAAAAATCTGATTGCTCCCACCTGGCAGAAGCATGCTAAAACAGCTGCTCCTGCAGGACAGGAAAATGCCAGTTCCCAATGCATCCAGGATGGGTACATGAGGGAAGCCGGAGGGGCCAGAGGAAACCTGGGCACCTCAAAGCCCCCAACAAAGTGCTTTGAGTGAGGCCTGGGTAGAAACAGGGGTACTCACTTAAGGCCCTGGGGGTTGGGGTGTTGGGGCCACAATTGGCTCTGGTGGGGTGCGCACCCCTGTCACTTTCTTTTTTTAAATAAATTTGTTTATTAGTTTTGACAATAGAACAACATAATAAGAATAACAACCAGTGCATATCGATGATCAATGGAGGGATGATTTCAAATTTGTGTTCGTGGCAGCATATTCACAAAAGAAAACAAAAGGCATTACATATATCTAGGGTCACATTGTCAACAGAGCAGGGCCCCCAGCAGTTCAAAACACTCCGAAGCCAAGTCTACCTATCGGCTTACATGAGAAGGGATCATATAATAATGCAGTCGGGCATCAGAATCACAGTGCTAAAATATAGAAGGGCCCTATATAACTCCCCCTCACTAGAGCCTTCAGTTGAAATGTGTTCATCCTCCTCTGTAAAGGTATTAAGAACAGACCCCCACAACATGATTGCCTCCGAGGCCTAACTTTCCATGCGAGCAATACACATATGTACCTATTCTGCCACTCCCCATTCAAGTAGATCATGCTGCCATGCAGACACTAGGGGAACTCGGTGCTCATCCAGCAAATGGCCACTCTTATCTTGGCCAGCAGCAAAGCCAGGTGGTCCATCCTGTGATGCATCTGTCATCCCTTGGGCCGCAACACCACTCCCAGCAGGCAAGCCAATGGGGTCAAGGGAATCTCAATGCCAGTTGCCTCTACTATTTTTGGCACTACAGCCTCCCAGTGTCCCTGACCTCCAGGCCAGATGCAAAAAACTACCACCCAGCTCCCCACATCTCTCACTTTGCACAACCCTGTCTAGAGTTATTCTATTTAGGCGTCAGGTCACATAGGTACGATGTAAAAAATTTAAATGGTGCAATTTGAATCTATGATTACATGACACTTTCTTCACCAATATACACACTTGTGCCCATTCGGCATCAGAAACTGGCTCCCCAAACTCCCTCGCCCATGCATCTCGTGCAGCATAATGGGGCAACACTGCATCACCTCTAACGGCCTTATAGAATAGTGAAATGAGATGCCCCTCCTCTCCCCATCGAACAGGCCACCCAACACATGAGAGGGCTGCGGGCGGCTGGAAACCCAACCTGGACCTCCTGTGTTACACTTTCCAGTTTGGCATTTTGCAGGAATTGGCCCGGTCCCACCTCAAACGTTTCTTGAGGCTCCAGGAACGTGAGAAACACCTCCCCTGGGTTCAAGTCCCCACTGGTCTGGCAACCCCCTGCTCACCAACGGTCCGTAGACATGTCAGCATCAATGGCCCTAAATGGGGTGAGGTCCCAGATACACAGCTCTGTCGAATAGTGCCCTGCATAGCACCCTACCCACAAATGCCTCCCAGATTGCCACGGTCTGCTTCACCAAATAGGAACTCCTCTCCCTAGACAACCCTCCCCTCATCAAAAGTTGCACCAGTGTATCACCGCCCAACATCCCTAGTAACAGCCTCTTCTCCCAGTTGTCTGACTCTGTCAGCCATCGCGCAGCATGTTGTAAATTGGCCGCATAATAGTAGTGTTGCATGTCAGATATGGCAAGATCACCATCCTCCAAATCACGTTTAAGAACCGATAATGCCACTTTACTTCAGCGTCCGGCCCAGACCAGGGCAATAAGCAAACTGTCCAACTTACGGAAAAAAGGGGAATGGAGTGGAAACATGGCACTATGAACCAGATAAAGGCAGCGTGGAAGAAAAAACATCTTAGCCACCGCTGCCCTGCCTATCACAGACAGGGGGAATCTACTCCAAAATGCCACAAAGCTTTCAAGGTTTGTCATAAGTCTATCCTCATTCAAGTGTTAATATGTGTCCTCAGTATGGACCACCCATATAGCCTGGTATCTAAAGCTTTTTGTTTCCCAATGGAGGTAAAGCTCAGACAATCGATAGGCAGGGACCCCCACCAGGGTGTCCAGTCGGAACAGAAGTGACTTCCCGATGTTGACCCGAAGGCCAGAAATCCTGCCAAAGGTCTCAAGGAGCCCCATCAAGATTGGCACTGTGCGGACAGGTGTATGGATATACACCAATGCATCATCCACATAAAGAGAGTTACCGATCCTAATCCCTCACTGCTCCAACTCCCTACGCAAAAGAATTGCCAAGGGCTCAATGGCAAGGGCAAACAGTAGTGGCGAGAGGGGGCTGCCTGGTACCCCTGCCCACTTCCCATTCCCCCGAGAGGTCTCCCACAATCTGAACACAAACCGAGGGGCTAGTATACAAAAGTTGCACCCATCCACAAAAGACCAGGCCAAATCTCATTCCTGGCAACACAGCCATGAGGTACGGCCACTCCACCATATCAAACACCTTTTCCAGGTCGAGTGCGACTAAGGCTAATTCACAGGCACTATCCATTGTTTCGTGCAATACATGTGTGAGTTTCCAAAGATTAAGAGTGGTGCTCCGTGCTGGCATAAAGCCACACTGGTCTTCGTGTACCAGTGTGCGGACCACCATCAACAACGGTGAAGCCAACAGTTTCCATAGTATTTTTATATATGTATTAAGCATTGTGAAAGGCCTGTGCAAATATTACCCTTCCTCATCATGCATGGCAGTATCCCGCTATCTCAGGCCTCACAAAGGACCTCTGATAATTTCCCTCTCAGAGTAGCAGAGTAGGCTTGATGAAACTCTACAGGGAAGCCATTCCTGCCCTGAGCTTTAGATCTACTGAGGGCCTGGATAACTACTACCAATTCTTCCATGTCGATGTCACTGTCCAGTTCCTGTATAAACCATGGGGAAAGTCTGGGCAACCCCACCCTCTCCAGATACTCCTCTATTCGCTCGGGAGGGCCCACGTCTACGGAACTCTATACTCCACAGAGATGCTCCATGAATGCCCCTAGGACATCCTGACGATTAGTCACAAGATTCCTGTCGGACATATGAAGCTGCAGTATGGGGGGAAGTTCCTACTCCTGTCGTAATATCCAATGCTAGGAATTTCCCCGATTTGTCCCCTTCCCTATGAAGTCACTGGTGATACATTCTGACAGTACACCTATCTAGGGAGTCCCAAGCCGTTTGCACCTCTCTCTGAACCTGAAGCAACTCCTGTCGCACCTAGTAGGAAAGTGCCACTGTTGGAATGGTTACCCCCCTACGCTTTTTCCCTAGTGTTGATACCAACTTTGATTGAAAGTGTACTGGGATCCTGCTAACCAGGCCCCAGCACCAGTGTTCTTTCCCAAAAACTGTACCTTTGTTTCAACAATTGGCACCACCCTGGCACACAGTTAAGCCCCTTGTAAAAGTTACCCATGGTACCAAGGACTCTGTGGCCAGGGATGGTCTCTTAAGGGCTGCAGCATGTATTATGCCACCCTAGGAGACCCCTCACCCAGTACATGAACACTGCACTGCAGCCTGTGTGTACTGGTGGGGAGAAAAAGACAAAGTTGACATGGCACCCCTCTCAGGGTGCCATGCCCACAAACCACTGCCTGTGGCATAGGTATGTCACCCCTCTAGCAGGCCTTACAGCCCTAAGGCAGGATGCACTATACCACAGGTGAGGGCATAGCTGCAAGAGCAATATGCCCCTACAGTGCCTAAGGGCCAGATGTATGAAAGAATTTTGCATTCGCAAACGGTGCGAATTGCAAAAATCGTCTGTTTGCAAATTCAAAATCACCTTTCTGAATGTAGCAAAGGCATTCGCAGTGCAATTTTCAGGAATCACTAAAATAGCGATTCCTTAAAATTGCGACCTCATTTAGAGAATCGCAAATTATGATTCTCTAAGTAAGAAATTGCAAATAAGGAATCCTTGTTTGCGATTTCTGAACCCCATGTAACAAGCAATTCCTTAATGCGAATTGGGCATTAAGGAATTGCTATTACCACCAAGTTGAACTTGGTGGTAACCATGTGCAAATTAAAAAAAAATGCATTAAAAATGCATTTTTAAAATTGACATGTAACGCACACATGCCCCTTTGGCATGTGTGTGCCTTACATGTCCTTAAAAAACTTCTTGGGGTGCAGCAGAGGGGGCCTTAGGCCAGTTAGGAATTCGCAATTTGGGAAATGCAAAATATTCGCAAATATGGGCATACAGGCCGGTTTGAAATTTGCGCTTCGATAATAGCATTTGCGATTTTTAAGAAATCGCTGTTAACGAATCGTAAATATGATACATTGCATTTTGCGAATCAGAAATAGCGATTTCTTAAAAATCGCTATTTCCGAATCGCAAATGCCTTTTTTGTTACATCTGGCCCCAAGTCCATTCTCAGACATTGTAAGTGCAGTGTAGCCATATTGAGTATATGTTCTGGGAGTCTGTTATTACAAACTCCACAGCTCCATAATTGCTTCACTGAATACTGGGAAGTTTGGTATCAAACTTCTCAGCACAATAAAACAACACTGACACTGATGTGAGATTTATTGAAAAATCCACACAAAGTGCATCTTAGAGATGCCCCCTGTGTGTTAGCCAAACTGCTAGTGTAGGACTGACCGGTCTGTGCCAGCCTGCCACTTTTAGACAAGGTTCTGACCACACGGGGGTGAGTGCCTTTGTGCACTCTGTGGTCAGAAACAAAGCCTGTCCTGGGTGGAGGTGCTTCACACCTCCCCCTAGCAGGAACTGTAACACCTAGTGGTGAGCCTCAAAGTCTCAAGCCGTGGATTACAATGCCCCAGGGCACTCCAGCTAGTGGAGCTGCCTGCCCACTGGACAAAGCTCCACTTTTATAAGGAAGTCTGGTGGGAAAATTAGGGAAAACATGGAGGAGTGACCACCCCAGCCAGGACTACCCCTGAGGTGTCCAGAGCTGAGGTGACCCCCCTCCCTGCAGAATTCTTCATCTTGGTTTGGAGGACAGAGACCAATAGGCCAACCAGCTAGAGAGGATGCCAAGGCGATTCTGAGCAAGGTCCCACCCTGGGTTGACCTCTCCACCCCTCCACAATGACACCTGCAGAGGAAATCCCGAGGACCCCCCTGACCGCAAAAGCTCCAAACGAAGATATCCAACACCAAAGGACCCACTGCACCCGCAGCCCCCAGGCCTTGGAGAAACCGACACCCGGTGCAGCCATGTTCAGCAGGTGGCCCACCTCCCTGTACAACTGGTGGTGTGCCTGAGACACCCCCTGGACCTCGCCTGCAGTCTCTGAGTGACCCCCGGGGTCCTCTCATGGACTAACATTATAAACCCGACATCCTGTTTGCACCCTGCACCCAGCCGCCCCTGTGCCGCTGAGGGTGTGTGTTTGGTGCCTACTTGTGGCCCCTCAGTGCTCCTCTAATCCCCCGGATCTGCTCTCCGAGCCGCGGGTACGTACCTGCAGGCAGGCCTGATTCCGAGTACCCACGGTCTCCATAGGAGTCCACAGTAATATTGCTCATCTTTGACCTCTATACCCAGACGGGCCCGTGTTGCTGGCGGTGGGTGTTTGGGGTTAACTTGAACCACAACCGGTGGACTTCCTAAAACCCGGAGACTGAAACTGTAAGTGTTGAACTTACCTGTAAAATGATCTAACATTTTTTCCCCCAGGAACTGTTTCTGAAAATTGCAGTGCTCATTTTTAAAACAGATTATTGCCAATAATTCAAGAACTGTATAACTTATCGATTTCAAACATAGTACTGTTGATACATGTGTGAAATAAGAATCTATTGAAGTACTTACCTGCAACTTGAATCTTGCGGTTCTAAAAATAAATTGAGAAAATATATTTTTGCTATATGAAAACCATTGGTCTGGAGTTGTCATTGAGTGTGTGCTTCTTCTATTGTCTGTGTGTACACAACAAATGCTTTACACTACCCTCTGATAAGCCTAACTGCTCGACCACACTAGCACAAAAGAGAGCATTAGTATTATCTACTTTAGCCTCCGTTAAGCCTCTGGGGAACCCCTGGACTCTGTGCACACTATGGGGGTCATTCCTACCCCGGCGGCGGCGGGCGCCGCCCGCCAGGCGGTGACCGCCAAAAGACCGTACTGCAGTCAAATGACCGCGGCGGTCATTTTGACTTTCCCGCTGGGCTGGCGGGCGACCGCCAAAAGGCCGCCCGCCCGCCCAGCGGGAAAGCCCCAGCAACGATGAAGCCGGCTCCGAATGGAGCCGGCGGAGTTTCTGGTGTGCGACGGGTGCAGTTGCACCCGTCGCGATCTGCTTTGCAGACACTGAAAATCTTAATGGGGCCCTGTTAGGGGGCCCCACGACACCCGTTCCCGCCATCCTGTTTCTGGCGGTGAAAACCGCCAGAAACAGGATGGCGGGAAGGGGGTTGGAATCCCCATGGTGGCGCTGCTTGCAGCGCCGCCGTGGAGGATTCCCCGGGGCAGGGGAAAACCGGCGGGAAACCGCCGGTTTCCCTTTTCTGACCGCGGCTTTACCACCGCGGTCAGAATTGCCCCTGAAGCACCGCCAGCCTGTTGGTGGTGCTTCCTCCGTCCCCTGCCCTGACGGTCCATGACCGCCAGGGTAGGAATGACCCCATATATCTAGTTTTGATATAGTATATACAGAGCCAGCTTCCTACACAACTCCTGTGATGTCTCCCCAGAGCCCTGTAAAACAGCCCATCGGCCTTCCTTGACCCCCAAAGTGGCCTCTAGCTTGCGTTGCACTTCATATGTCACATTCATACAAGCCCCAAGCATGACAGCTTTAAGGTCCTCCAAGTCTAGCACCTTGGTGGTAGCAGATCCCCAGCTGACCTTCAGATAATTCGTAAGGGTACTCGCCAGTGCGTCACAACACACTGAGCCCATTAAAAAATCCGGGGGCATGCCCGGAAATACAAATCTGCTGGAGGGGGGTGACTCAGATTATGGACAAGGATACGCGTCTAGGTGTACTATTGTCTGCCTTGTGGCACCTTCTCAGTATAACTGGCGAGGAGAAGTGGCGGAGAGACCAACAAACATGGCTTATGCTGGCATAGCTTATGCTGGCTTCTGAGATTGCCAAAAGAAATATAGCCCAGACCTGAGGAGCAAGTGGGCTGCCATGGATTTCGGAACAGGAATCTGATGTTGACTGGTGCCAAAGGGCTGAACATGTGGTGTACCAGAGTCAGGGCTGCCCAAAGAAATGGGAAAAGATATCGAACCATTGGCGCCTATATAGGAAATAAAGTGTATGGTGGATGAAAGGGTGATGACATCTTAGGTGAGGGACTGATGCTACTGTCAAATTTGCGTTGTAAGATATTAATAGCTACTATGAGTGAAATTCTTCTTTCATTGCATCCTAGTGGACACATCACCTGTACTGCAACTAGTTTTTGTAAAATTTCCATTTCATACATGCTAACCCATTTATGCTTTAAGTACACTGAGGAACTGTTTATTAAAAAAGATTTTAAAAAAATTAAAAACATACTATTTTAAACAGACAAAACTACTGAAATTCACCACTTATAGTTATCGTAATTAACTTGTGCCATAAAGTAACTAGAACTCGAACCCTCCCTGTGCACTGCTTATGACCTCACATATTACATCACCCCTTACGTGTTCTATGAAATCATTGACAGCATCTCTACAACATTTGAAATTATATCATTGATGACAAACTGTGCATGGCAGGGAGTGTAAGCTATGGTTACTTTAGGACATGAGTTAAAGTTACTTGAGATAACTATAATTGACGCATTTCAGTGGTTTTGTTAGTTTAAAACAGTATGTTAAGGGTTAGGTACACATTACATCAGTACTTCACACAAGAGTGGGCTGTTCATATTATAGGTTACAAAACACAATACACTGCCCACAGCTGCATCCACGAGAGAGACAGTAGTCCTCTGACAACTGAGAGGGCATCCATTGTGTGCCTCGCTAGGGTACCGGACAGGTCCTGAACCTTACGTTGTCAGGGCAGGCCTAGGTCTTAGCTCACAAATGATATTACTATGGTGCCAGGGCGAAAATAAAAGTCAAGATACTAGATTTACTTGCAGTTGACACTCAGGGCAGAGGAAGACACTCATATAACACACAGGAGACATTCTCTTCCCAACACTTATTATGGGGTTCTCTGGAAGAATGTGCCTGCTAACACTTCTTGGTAGGGCATATTCCAGTTATTTAATTCAATCACTTATGGTGGATTGTCACATCATGTCCTCAGTTTTACAGGAGGGAACTGTGCAGAATTAGACAACTAGAGCTTTAGGCTTATACTTTGACAGATGCTTTTTTTATGGCCTGTGGGTTGATGTGCGTCAAGGAGCATTAGTGGCTGCCAGGAGACATGTCTGAGCAACAAATAGAAGGTGGATGTGTTTCAGGAGTCAGGACCAAGGTGTCCTCACTTTCAAACACATAATGTTTGTGTTTCTACTTGTCGAACATGTATTATAAGGCTTTCTGATGGATACTTCTAGCTGCAAATTTCTCACCTTTAGAATATTCCCCAGGCTCCAGACTGAAGTCAGATGTTTTCATGGCATTGCTTCTGCATGCTGCTAGGTGGCACTGTCTGGCTCTGTGCTGTCTTCGTTCCACCCCAGAAGTGAAGAAGCGGTGCCATATATAAGCGCCACGTGTGGGAGCTGACGTTCTTTCTATGCCTTTGAACATGGATCCAGAGCTCCAATCCCTCTTTTGTCGGTTTTCAACTATGTTTTTAAATTGAATCCAATGTGCAAGGGAACAATGCCCCATCCCAAAACCACAGGATTTAAACCATACCTTGACTGTCAGAAACAGATGGTGGCAATGAGCCCTCAAAGAGGTGTGCCTTTGGTGTCTGGACTTCTGAACATGACTGCAAGTCATTCTAAAAGTGTCCGTCTCATGTACCAACAGGTGATCTGGTATCATGAAGTGAAGCTGTACATTGCAGATCATTTAAATAAGTAATGGACCTTGCGGAAGTGTCTGGTCTACTGCATCTCGAAGGCGCAGACCTGCTTTCATTCTTGACATTGGTCCTGAGATAGATATTTTTCGCAATGAAAGTCATCATGTAAGTCAAAGTCCAAGTCGAAGAGGAAACATTAGAAGGTGACACTGGCCTATCTGAAGAGAAGTGTCAAGGCGTTAATGTGTAAATTGAGCCCAATGTGCCCTTAGTTCCTCAGGTCATTGGTGACACTGCTGCAAGTTGAGGCCTTTAAAGAGGCCATGATGCATATTTTTGCCACCCCCTGGCTCCCGTTGGAGCACCTTTGGTCGCCAAGAATCCGCAGGAGCCTCTGGTCAGGTTACCAACAGTGGGTCTATCCTTGGCACTGTTTGAGTATCTGGAACCCATCATGGTTTCTACACTGACTTCAGTGCTGACTCCCATTCTCGCTACAAATCTTGTGCTGGTCCCTCATTCATTTAAGCTGATATCGACGTCACGTACAGAAGAGGGGGATCCAGTGCTGACTCTGATGTCTGACCATGAGCCAAATCCATCTCAATCCCAACTGAGGTC
The DNA here is from genome assembly GCF_031143425.1 of Pleurodeles waltl. Lineage (NCBI taxonomy): Eukaryota > Metazoa > Chordata > Amphibia > Caudata > Salamandridae > Pleurodeles > Pleurodeles waltl. The sequence continues at coordinate 371,039,379 of NC_090440.1, read as the reverse complement.
GGGATTCAACTCCACTCCAGTACATCCTATACAGCATGATTCTGACAATATATCTATACTAAAGCAGAGCTACCACAGAAGCTACATCATCTTTTTGGCTCTAATTCTAATCAGAGTTTGCCTCCTGGACATGACAATGGTGATGCCAAGGATGAATTACTCCTGCATTATGATGATGACAGTTTATATATTGATCTACAGGATGTCAGTGTGCTTGCCTCCTCTGAAATTGGGTTGATTTACTCACTTTGGCCCCTCCCAGATAAGACTGTGTTCTTTGCCCTGATTATTGACCTACAACTACCTTCTGCTGAAGTTAAGACAAACATCCTTATTGGATTTCTGTAGCCTGAGCCTCCTTACTCTGAGCCCTTACTCCCATTCAATGAAGCTCTAACCGAAACTCAGATGGGCACCTGGTCTTAGTCAGGGTCACCAAAATAGCTTGAGGGTTACTGGTACTTCACTAGCACCTTTGAAGTTGTTCCCAGAAATGAAGCCGAACTCAATACCTCATTTGGAGGGTCTGTGTATACAAAAAAAGTTAGCACTGCTTATTCCAAGACGCTTAGAGTGGCAGCCAGACAAATTAATGATAGGAATCAAAGACACAATTTGTCAGCCTATGCATTCTGCCATATGACCATCTGGCTCTACTCTCAATTTAGCTAGGTCACAATGAGATTGGTCATGTTTCAGGCTCTGCTCCATAATTTAGACCATGTGTGTTAACAATAGATCATCAAAGAAGAGTGCCAGCAGTAGCCTGAACAGTAACCAGTGCTGACTAACTGAAGAATGGGACTGCAGTAGCCAGAATGAAAAGGTATGCTTTTGGTGTATGATCAGCCCAGGAGCTGAGGATAGGAGGGTTTCGATCCAGTTGAGATAATTGAGAGCCTTTATGTTTCTTTGCATGTATGCATATGTGTACATTTATGTGATGTCTGTGTGTGTGTCTTCATTATGTCCCTCCCTAATAAACAGTGTCATTCCCTGTAACCTATACCTGCTGCCAAGGACTACAAATGTATATGCTGCCTCCCACCCCATCATAAGGTATTAATCTCTGGAACAATTGTATCCCTTTATGGCATAATAGTGGGAATGCTATAATAGTGGTCATCCTTGATATTGCTGGGGTATTCTTGGTCATGTTGTGGCACACTGACAGCCATAATTAACATATTAGTAGTCTGACTGGCCAGCTTGTAGTGATTTCTAACATAATGGTGGTGGCCCCTTGCATAATTATGACTGATATATGGTGGGCATCTTGGCCCTTATAGTGTCCAGCTTTTGGAACAGTGGTGCGCCTGGTATATTGGTAGGGATTATTGGCATATCAAATACATCTTTGATGTTATGGTGAACCTCCATGGCCTATGCCTATAACACCCGGGTGTTTGAAGCTGAATTTGACCATGGGAGGCTTTTGTATATGTGAGTAATCAATGTAAATGACAAGCCGATGTTTGAAGGCTGAGTTTTCCCTAAAAATGATTAGCGATATTTTAAGAGCAAGAATATGTTTGTTTCAGAAAAGTTGTTTCTTCTGCAAAATTGCTTGCCCAAAAAACAAAAGTGGTGTTTGATAGAAACTGATAGGCTGATGAAGACAAAGAGTTGCACTTCCAAACAACATTTAAGGTTCATAGTTGAATAATTCAAGATGAATTGGGGATACTTATTACCATGCTTATATCCTTTGTGTTGGTGGGCACATGATGCTTTGGCTAATATTCCATTAGTCTGGTAGAAGCATTTATTACTTATTACCTTTACTCTGGCATTTCCACTAGTAACAACCTGAATTCCTGCTTCGGGTGGTGATACTGTAAAGTTAAAATATTTGGTCACTATTCCACAGTGATAAAATGTGTTAGTCGCTCAGGAGGACCTACTTTGAGCAGACTTAGCACTCACCATAGAAAATGTTGGAGACACTGGTCTAAGCCTTGCTCTTGCCCGCTGGTGACACATGGTCTCTTCGACCAGCCTAGTTTTGAGGTTGATCTTTGTGGTTTGCCTAGTAGGCCAATACACACACTCCCTTTGGGTGTCACCAGCGAGATCTTGCTGGGGGTCTTGGATGAATTTAAGGCCTCCTTGGCTGAAACCTTTCAAAATGTTCAGAATGATGTTCAGAATGTGGCAAGGTATGTCATTCTTGCGGGCCTGCATACTACCCATTGCTTGTAATGAGAAGTCAGCATTCTTGCTGGCCTGGATACCACCCAGTGCCTGCAATGAGCCGTCGGCATAAGTGTTGTGCTTCGTAAACATACATAGATGTGGTCCACAGGTTTTTCAGGAAATGTGCAGGCATTCCTTGTGGATATGCCTTTTGATGGATACCACCTATTTAGAAAAATAGATGATTCTACATTAGAATGCTTTAAGTAAAAGTTCCCTATTCTCTGGGCCACTGAAATTATGCAATTTGCAGCTGTGTAGATGTTTGCATACTTATAGACCTGCTGCATTTACCACATAATCCATTTTCTGCTGCATAATCTACAGATTTTAACAAAACAAAAAGGACCTTTCCAGCTTAAACAGTTCAAAAGTTACTAGAAATGCAGTGACACTGGCTACACAGTGGAAGGCCCTTTGCAAAGCTGGACTGGTCACCTTCATGTTGCTTATTGCTATATTTGGGTATAAAACTGGTATTAATAAGTTGCATTTAATGCCCAGATAATGTATTAAGTTTAAAAATGACAAAAACAATGAAGTCATAATATTAAAAAATTATGCCTCTTCTCACCATATAATTTACTCAACGCTGCCCCATAATTTTGTCCTCTTCTGCCACATCATGCCAGTGGCCCGGCCTATATTTACCAGAGGCAGATCTCTGCATGGTAAAGTATAGGAAACATGTAAAAAGTGTAATAAACTTGGAAACAAATAGTAAAAGTATTTTTATGTTAAGTATTAGTATAACTTAATTGCATTTATTTATTTCAAATGTAGAATAAAAGTAAATCAGTTATGGCCGTGTTAACTGAAATTTGAATTAAAAATGTAAATAATTTAAATATACTAAATTGAAATAATGTTTCTTCAATTAACTGAAAAAATCCCACATAAAGTATTATTGTGCACTAATAATTGTTAGAAGGGGCTTAAAAGGGTGCATTGAATTTAAAAAGTAATCTTACATTATTTAAATCAAAAAGATATAATATTTTAAATTAAATAATACATATGTTTTGTTGTTATATATATGTTTTACATTAAATTAGGTTTATTTCTAATTTACATTTTTTAAATAATTTAATTTGCTACTGTTTCTTTTTTTGCAGTAGTTACACTCACAAGTTTGGCACCAACCCCTCTTTCAGGGGGTGGACACTTTAAGACAACACTTTTTAGTATCTTTAAACTTGGAACTTTTGACTACCCCAAAGTAGTAGAGTTACTCAAACGTGGGAGAGTAAAATATATGTATAAATTGCTCACAAGTGTAAGTTACCTTGGTGAAAAGCCCCCTTAGTCTTCTTCATTAATAATTTTTATATGTTTAATTATTTTAAATAAATTAATATAATTTAACATTATTTAATGTGGTGTTGTATATAAAGTCCTCCTTTTATTTCTGTGGTCAGTGTAGCAGTATCATTGGTTAGCCATGTGTGGTGCTAGACTAAATACTGTTTCGTTTTTTTGTCAGTAATTACTTACATTCAGACGTTTGATTCCATCTTTTTTTATAAGGCAGTGGAGACATGGAAGTCTACACTTTTGAGTGGCTTTACACAGGATTTTGAATACCCCAAAAAAGTAAACTTACTCAAAAGTGGAAGAGTCATTTACCTATGCAAATTACTCACACATGTAAGTCCAGCACCATACATGGCCAACCATTGGTATTTCAACACCCTCCTATAGAAAATAATAGAGATGGGGAGTTAACTAAAACCTCATTGGAAATAATGTTAATTTGAATTAAATTATTTTAAATAGTTAAAAAAAACTAACTATAAGTTAATGTTTAAAATGTATCATCGTTGTATATTTATGAAATATTTTAGCAATACTTTTTTAAATTATACATTAATATAACATTCATTTTTATTACAATATGCTTAAGCTATTTTTAATGAATAATATAGATCTCTTTTAATAACTACTGAATAATTATTTTTTATACTTTAGATGTGGAATTATTTTTAATTTAAATCAGCTCGGACGGATGTGTCATTGGCTTATATTGCTGAATGTATACTCTGAACTTGATAGAAAATATTAATTTCGAGCTTAATACTCAGAAGAGAAAGGGGATTATTTTTAGGGCAATAACACGAGTCAGACAATTGGCCATCTTCTTAAGGGACCTTGCCCATGCATATGTCCTAAGCTCGAAATACAAGTGTTGAATTCAATGGCCAGCTATTTTTAAAGGCTTAATTTGCCAGGCTTACGTTCTCATGCTTGCTCAGTCTTAAAATACTTAACAGAAGTTGTTCTGTCAGAAACTACTTGTTCAGTCTTTCATACCAGTCTGCTTGAACTGTAAAAACACTATTTTTTAGCCATTTTCTTATATATATTTCTGCATATTTTCTAGAAATGTGATGCTGACTAATCTTCGGTCTCTCTTGAAGAAAACCCACTTAATCCCGTCACCCAAGTTTGCACTGACTTCCCATAAGAATGTAAGTAGTAGGAAGGGATACCTTTAATCACCATATTAAAAATGACAGTTATCCCGCCCCCCGGAAGTGACGTCATTTCCGGTGGCTGGGACTTCCGGTGTCCCTGAAAGCCCTGAAAGTGACGTGGGTGCATGGGGGTGTCACGTGGTCTGTGACCTCATGGTGTTGCAGAGTAGAGCCCTCCCTTTTTGAAATGTTGCATATAAGGAGCTGGTTAGAACCGGCTGTCAAACCGTGAACCAATGCTGAAACAGCTTGTCAAGTCGCCATGAAGAGATACAATCCGATCGCCAGAAAAGCCGCCTCCTCAGGGGCCCTGAACACTATAGATATTACCGGACCCTAACACCTCTTACGATGGATGAGAATGCAGAACAGGCTGTCCCTGATGCCCAGGATACCGATGTTACCGGTTTTCAAGAGGAACTTTGCCAGCGGCTTGAAAAGCTCAACCTCAAGGATGTGTCGACTCTGATATCCCCTATTAAGGGGGCCAGCAGTGACAGCGATGCCTCGAAAGATGAATTAAGTGTTGCATCTAACTTCATCGACATTGAAGATGTTGAAGAATGTGTAGCACCACCGAATTCGCCCATCTATGAAGACATGGGCTTCCAGGAGGACCCCGAGTCAGAGGCCGTTGTTGTACAGCCGTCAGTTGTAAGCTCCGACGATGTTTCTACCCGATGGACCTCTGCGACTCCCAAGATTTCAGAGGAGCCTCTGAGTGTGGCGAGACTGTTGAGGTTAGTAAAGACATTTTCTTCTTTTTTTTTATGCATGTATGCTCTGGTGTCATACTTTTAGCTAATAATGTGTCTTGTGCTTTCTGTTTGAACCATAGAAAGCAACTGAAGAAAGAGAGCCTCCAGAAGGGTCCGCGCCAAAGGTTAACGCCGTAAATTTTTACTGCTTATGCTGTTCCAGACAGTCTGAAAGTATTACAAGCCAGAACAAAGAGCCTCGTAAGAAATGTGTTTGCACCTACACTAGCCGCGATTTTGAAAAGGAAACTCCGGGCGTTCCCTATGACGCCATATGGCCAGTTAAAGGTTTTGCAGCGACCGTTGTGAACACGTGTGTTAAACGGGATTATTATGACCTTTGTTACGGGCATAAAATTAATGAACCTCAGCAGGAGGCTCACGAATGTCTATACGAGGCGTACACTGCAAGAACAATTCGTCACATTTGTAGCCGGCTAGACCCTCACCGGGTATATAATTTGTTAAGGGTGGTGTACGGGCTGTCAGCTGTGAATAAAGGTGTCCACGGTGATATGATTAAGGTCTTGGCTGCGGCTGTCAATGAGATACGATACGCTGCTGAGCCCTGCTCAAAACTCGACCGTATGCATGGGATGTGTCCCCACTTTGACAAAAGTATGATAGAAAGGGTTATAGAAAGACGAATGTGTGACATTTATTATAAAAACAGAAGAATGAAGTCTTTAGCCCCACGAAAGCTGTTTAAAAAAAATAAATAATAATAATAAATAAAGCAGACCATAAATGTGTTACTTAACGCTCCATACTTACTCACTTTTAGGCGGGGAATCCGAGTATCGAGATGCAAGATGTCTATGAGTTATACCCGGGCTACATCTGTATCGGGAGATTGATATTTGTGCTGGTTAAAGAAAGAATAGCTGAAATACAACCTGTGACTCTGCGGTATCTGAACATTTCGGAACCTTTGGCCTTGTTGCAATGCAGCAGTCATGTGTGTATCGCCAAGTGGGTAATCAATGGCCGGCTAAACGCATCTGTTAAATGCCGGAACTCGGACAAAGATCACGATCGCGAGTTAAGACTTTCACCAGTGACTGGGATACACGGGGCTTTGGAGCACATGACTGAAGATTATCTCCCAAATAAAGGTTCTGCATTGTCCTACCTAGAACTGTATGAACTGTTGAATTCTGTCAGTATCCGAGCGTTCAGAGTTATAGGCGTGGGGAGCGGGAAGTCATGTCTAGAGCTCTTGAGAGTATAGCTATAAAAATATCAAAGTTCGTGACGCTTAGGGTTTGTCAAAGGACCTGCTCTGAGTAACATGTGTAACGGGTGTTGTACTATGTATGCGATTGTAAAAAGGCCCCAGCGGGCCATTGTTTTGACATCTATAAGCTATGTATCACAAAATGTCAAATACACGCTGGTTGTGTAGCCCAGCCACACTTTTATGTTTTTTATGTTTAATAAAATGACCTTACACAAAACAGGCGTCTTTCATTTCGTGGTGATGGTGGGTGACAGCATGACGGGTGCTGCTTTAAGGAAGCTTTAATACGATAAACAGGGGGTTGGAAGCTTCGGAGGCTCTGAAGCTCTATTTAGAAGGGCTCGAGCTGAAAATGAATCTGTAAAACGTGCCAGTGTGAAGACATGGTTAGCTGGGGAAGAGGCTTATTCGCTCCACAAACCGGCCAGGAGACGCTTTAAGAGGAGGGCCACCATTGTTAGCGCACAGCTCGATTATCAGTGGCAAGCTGACATAATCAGCCTCCAAGATCTAGCAAAACATAACTATGGCTCCATGTATATATTAACCGTCATAGATGTCTTGTCCAAGTACGCCTATGCAGAGTCATTAAACGATAAAAGTGGTACCAGCGTCACAGCTGCTTTTAAAGACATCTTCGCTAGCGGTCGCATGCCTCAGAAACTACAAACAGACGGCGGAAAGGAATTTTTAAACAAACCTTTCCAAAAATTATTAAACCAGCACGTTGTTCAACATTTTGTAACGCACACAGAGGTAAAGGCTGCGGTTGTAGAGCGTTTTAACCGTACTTTAAAGTCAAAGATGTGGCGATATTTCACCGCCAACAACACCTACAGATACGTGGATGTTCTACAGGCTTTTATAGATGTTTATAACGCCACCTACCATAGGACAATCAAAATGGCCCCCGTTGAGGTAACGAGGGATAATTCGTTAATGGTGTGGAGAACGGTGTACGATGGGCGTCTCACGCAGAAGGTCAAGAAACCGTCTTTAAAAGAAGGGGATCATGTCAGGGTTTCAAAGTTGAAAGGTGTCTTCACCAAAGGCTTCAACAGACATTCAGCGATGAGATATTCATAGTGGAAAGTGTTGAGTTTAAAGAGGGGGTATATTTTTACAGGTTGAAGGACTACGATGGTGAAAAGGTAGCAGGTGTCTTTTACAACGAAGAGTTACAGAAGGTTTCCTACGATCCGAACAGGGTGTACAGGGTCGAAAAGGTTCTGAAACGGAAAGGGAGCGGTGCCAGGAGACAGGCGCTGGTCAAATGGCGAGGGTGGCCTGAGAAATTTAACAGTTGGGTTCTGGCCAGCTCGCTGCACGGTGTGTGAGGTCAAGCTGTAAGCGCCAAGATGGAGAACTTACCTTTTTATATCACGCTACCATCCAATGCTTCGAAGGACATGTTCCCAGACAATCAGATTTCGAGTTATACGGTGAAACTGGCAAAGCCAGTGGATTTGAAAGGACCCTGGGAGGTAGCACTAACGGAAATACAGTACCCTAGAACTTGGAATACATTAACAAAGTCCGAGGTTAAATTTCATATAAAGCGCCCTCAGGATGCCCTGACCTTTCCCCTGACTTTCCCACACGGCTATTACCCAACCGTAGCGTCGGTGATCGAGGCCATCAACAAATCTATAAGCATCGTTGAAGATTATGCGAATATATATCTGGTATCGGATTACGTTAGAAGAAAAGTCTTTCTTAAAGCCCCTGAGTATGATACTAGGTTTAAATGTACTGGTAAATTACAACAGATTTTAGGGACCGTACAACATGTGCAAAGGCAGGTGGATCCAGACCCTACATGCCCCGATATTAACGGCGGATTTTATACACTCTACGTTTATAGCGATATTGTAGAACCGCAGAGGGTTGGGGACAGTTATTCACCTTTGTTGAGATGGGTCCCTGTGAAGGGCGAAAATAACACGATGGTTAATATGCAACATCACAAACTCGACTATGTGGCAATTTCTAAAAAACATTTTGACACTATAACCATCATGGTGTACAACGATCAGTCGGAGCCGGTTGCCTTTAAATACGGGAAAGTTATTGTTAAGCTTCATTTAAGACCCCGGCGCGAAGGTGACTATTAGGCTGCTGCGATAGTCATCATGAAAACCTACTGGGATCCCTCTATGTACAGGGACTATTATAGAGTTCAGGCTGGGTATGGAGGCCACCCGCCCTACTTTCAAGGGGCTCCGGTTATGTACGGGGCTGGATTTGGGGGTTTCTTTCAGAGCATGTTTAGGCAAGCCATGCCCTTTTTGAGAAGAGGGTTCGAAATTGCAAAACCTCATGTTAAAGCGGCTGCTACGAACATCGCCCAGGATGTCGTGGGTAGTGTAACGTCTGCGGTCGCCGAGCGTATGAACAGACAGCCTCAAGGAGGAGCTGGGATGATGTACAAAGCGCTTGCTGGTGTTAAAAGGAAGCGAAGGGCTTCGAGGCTTAGGGGTCCACCAATGCCCTATAAGAAGCATAGGACTACTTCAAAAGGCCCTCACAAAAGAAGAGCCGTAAGACGGAAGAGATCGACCAAGAAGAAGAAGAGAACTCGTTCTAGTGCGAATATTTTTTAAAGCATCGAGCATGGCCTTCGTACACTGTGCATCGGGTGAATGCGCCAAATCTGAGTTAGATCTGTTTTCTCTCAAACCCACACAGACCAGCATTGAAAACAGTTTTTTCATGGAAGTGTCGCCTATGGCTGCTGTGACACCACTAGCACCGATGGAGTTTTATGTGTCGGGGTCCACGGATATGTACCTTGATCTCAACAACACTCTTCTGCACCTCGTCTGTAAAATAACCAAAGCGAATGGTGCCAACATCGAGGCTGATGCTAGAGTGGCCCTGATCGCCTACCCCATCGCAACAATGTTTAATCAAGTGGACATTAACCTAGGCGATCGTCTCGTCATGCAGAGTGATAACATGTATGCCTACAGGGACTACATAGAGAGTATTCTAAATTATAGTTGTGACGCGCTGGACACACATCTATCAGCGGGGCTCTTCTACAGAGATACCGAAGCGCATTTGGAGAACACGGCTTTGGACGGGGACAACAAGGGTTTTAAAAAAAGAGCCAGCTTCGTCGCCGGCAGTAGGCAGTTTGACCTCCTGGGGCGCGTACATTCAGACCTTTTCTTCCAAGACAAACTGTTAGTCAATGGTATAGATCTTAAGATCAAACTCAATCGTAACAAGGATGCTTTCTGTCTAATCAGCGGTGATGCAGAGCAGTATAAACTGGTTATATTGTCCGCGAGCTTGTTTGTAAAGAGAGTGAAAGTGTCCCCAAGGGTCAGACTGGCCCATGCTGAAGCTTTACAATTATGGAATGCCAAGTATGCCATTGAAAGAGTTGCTCTGAAGATATTCAGCATCCCCGCCGGAACCCGATTAACGCAGCAGCAGAATCTATTTCTGGGGCAATTACCGAAACTCATCATCATAGGGTTTGTGGACAATACAGCTTTTAGCGGCCTCTACAACTCAAACCCTTTCAACTTCAAACACTACGATATCAACTATGCCGCTTTGGTTCACGAGGGCGCCGTAATACCCGCAAAACCTTTCATGCCGAATTTTGGTACATCAAATTTTGTCAGGGAATATCTCGGTCTGGTCTCGATAACGGGGAAGCAGCTGCAGGACTCGGGAGTAGTTGTTTCAAGAGAAGGGTATGCGGCCGGCTACACGCTGTTTGCGTTCGACCTGACGGCTGACATGGAAGACGGTGACCACTACAACCTGATCAAAAACGGAAATCTAAAAGTGGAAATACGTTTTACACAGGCGCTGGCGGCCAATGTGAACATGGTTGTGTTCTCGGTATTCGACAGCATTATCCAGGTCAACCACACCCATCAGCTTATGTTTGACTACCATTAAAAGAGTGTAAAATAAAAAATTCAACAAAAAAAAAAATGGACACTGCGGAGATATGGGACTTCTTAAGTAGACATAAATATGCTAAGAAATACTTTCTAGGTGTATTCCATAGCGATGGACTACCTGAAAAGATAGGTCCAGAAAGACCCCGCACCCTCGTCTTTAACACTGATCCCCATTACAAGGCTGGTACACATTGGGCGGCTCTGTTTCTGGATGTGGACACGGTTATAGTGTTTGATAGTTTAGCCGAGTTCCCTGAGCATAGTATTTATACAAAGCCGATATTCAAATATGTAAAAAAAGCATCACCCACGGTTGAGTATAACAAACTACGTGTGCAGGATCCTATGGCCATCACATGCGGGGAACATTGTATATACTTTATTAGTAAAATGTCTGAAGGTATGACGTTTAGAATATTTTTTAATCTGTACTCAGCTGATCTAGTAAACAACGACGGTGTTGTTATGAAATATGTGAATTAAAACTCCAGGACAATGTCGCACGTTGTTAAAGCAGAATATGGTCTTTGTCAAAAGTGTAAGGGATTGTAAATCCGCTATTTGTACTTATGAGTGCCTAAAATAAAAAAAAAACATATTAAACATGATTTCATCCTATGCATTTTTTTTTTATTCACACAGCGCACATTTTCAAACCATTTATAAACAAAAATAAAAAAAATTAAAAAAAAAGATGTCAGACTACTGTTGAAAATTTAAAAGTATTTATTACAAACCTGTTTCAGCACAAACATTTACAAGGGTAAACATATAAAATGAAGCACAATTTTTCGAACCGCCAAAACATTTAACAAAAACTGTACATGGGTGCAAATTTAGAGCGGTAGCCAGGTGTTAATTTTGAATAGTCTCTTTTTAGGCCCCAGAGCAACACTGCTCCTAGCGGGTGTTAGTTGGGGAAAGAAAGGCGATGTCGATATAGCGGGGCTCCTTGTAAAAACATCGGGGGTCGGATCTTTTAAACTTTCAAGCTTACGGCGATTCTCTGCATATCCGATAATCGTTGAGGGAATGTTGAGTTCCGCAGCTGCACTTAGGAACTGCTCCCAACCTCTAGGAGCGTCTTGTGTCGATAGGGTTTTACCGTGTGTGAGACCCCTGACCAGATCATACATATGGGAACCAGCAACCGGCTGCCCCTTGTAAACGAATTCACCCTGGTCGTTCCAAGTGGTCAAATCTTTAGTAGCAGTCATTTTACTGAGCAACATTTGAGCAGTCCCTCTATATTTCTGACTTATATTTTTTAAAAGGTCTAAGACAAAGGCATCAGTTGCGGGTGTGGGTCCTAGGTCTTGAGATGCCATAGAGGGTCCTGGCTGCTGTTCAGCATCTGGGGTATACAGTGTCAGTTTGTTTTTTTCACTGGTTAGTTGCTTGTAGTACTGTAGAAAGTTTTGAAGGGCTCCTGAGTAAAGCCCCGCTTTGTCGTGGGGTTTTAAATCAGTTCGGTTCAAAATGGCTTTGATTTCAGCGTCGAGACGCTGCGTTTTGTTTTTGCGTATGTCCCAGACATCCGTGGTAGAAGGGCCCAGGTGCTCCAGCTGTTGCCGTGGTACGAGGTACATTTTGTGGGCGTGCTCCATCAGGATCTCGACAGTAGCCCTGTGATTAGGGGTATAGCTATACCTAGCAGCAACCCTATAAAACCTCCAGACTGTTTGAACAGTTTTCTTTTAGAAAGGAGCGACGCCCTCTTATTGCTGAGCTTCTTAATAATGTGGCGCTTCTTCTTCAGAACTCGGAACTGGTTCGTTGATATTGGGACATTACCTTTTAGGGTGTGTAGGGCTATTTCTGAAATGGCGGCCACTAAATCTTTCCAAGGCAGCGCAAAGGATTGCTTTTCTTTTCGAGGGGCTGGCTGTGATCAGCATTTTTAGGAGGCCTAAATTACGCTGCAACCTCGCAGACATTGTGGGGACCTTATATTACAAGGTTTAGAATGTAAATGTTATAAATGTTATAAACATCTTTTTACTTGTTCTTTTTATAGGCTTTGGGCCCTGTTTTAGGTGTGTAGGCGACAGGGAAGTCAGGTGGTAGTATACCGGCGCGTAGTCTGTAGTCCTCAAGAGTGTTGGGTTTTAAATCCACCAGTAAGTAGCCGTGGGGTTTTGCTGTAGCATCGTTAAAGGCCTCCATGAAAAAACTGTGTGTTTCTGGGGTACATTTGTTTAGCTATAATTGAGATCTGAAGTTTGTCTCAGGAGTTTTTAAATAAGACCAGGTATGAGGCGTTGAGAGTTATGGACCGGCTGCTCTTACCCTTGTAAAACAAGTTCTGCACTATATAGCATATGCTCAGATTACGGTGGTGTGAATATTGCGTAAAAGCCCGTTCAATCTCGGGGTGGTCCACGCCTTCACGCATGAGATCTTCCACCACGACCATGTTTACAAGTTCTTTTGGTAACAAGTCATCGTTGAGATTACCAGGGATGCCTTCTATAAACCGGATGTGTGGGAACTTTAGGGTGAGCTCCGTGTAAAGATCCTGCCAGCATGAATAAAGCCACACAATGTTGTTAGGGGTCTGAGATAAAACACCGGGAGCGTTTTCTAGCAGTTTCTTTATAAAAAAACTTTTACCGCTATTGGAGGGACCAGCTAAAACGCAGGAGAATGGGTGTTGTAGTCTGGTGTCCATATCCGGGTGGAGTTCGAGCCTCCAATGTCTTTTAGTAACCGTAAGGCAGTGTTTTGTAGTCCGCTGTGAGGACCCGTTTGTCAAACACTACTCTTAAGGTTTTATACAACGGTTGGGTTGTAATTTCCCACTTTTTCTTGGACCTGACTATGCTCGGGTGGTTTACGACAATGGCTTTGCTATTTTTGTGATCGCTCGAGGCGGAGTATTCGTGCACCAGACCCTTCAGACTGTCAAAGTTTATTTTAATCGTATTGTTGACGTTTAAAGTTATACCTTTGACTTTCATGCATACCTTGTTGTTTGAGGTCTTATAACTGTACGTCTTAGGGCCTGATGAGGTAAATTCTTGTATATACTCCCCCTTTTCGAGCTTGCTGGTCAAATCCCCTAGATAATCACCCAGCGGAGGATCTTCATCACCCTCTTTACTCACAAAGATAACCGAGTCAGTGTTGTGGTACAAACAACGATCCTGAAGCTTGTCCAGCAACCTGTAAAGCTCTAGACTGGCGTGAGCGGTTGTGAAGCAGGCTATAAAGATGTTTATATTGTTACACGTTGTGGGGTACTCTTTGGCGTATTTCCAGCATAGAACAGCCGTCTCGTCATCAATAAATTCACAACTGGATATGTCATAAACCGGTGTAAATATATACTTAAAAAGCTCATCTGGATCTGTGACGATGGATGTGTTTGACAAATTGGTACGCTGTGCGAATTTTCCCCACAAGGAATTGAGACAGAGCTTAGCTAGCTGACGGCGGGCGGGGTTAACCTTAATGAACGCATGTCTCAGTTTATTACCCTCGCGAGCTTTGTAATCAGCTATATACTTTTTCTTTGAGTGCTCATCGACACACCAGTCTGGATACCCCGAGGCCTCCTGTTTGTCTCTGAGAAACAAGTTGATGTACTCAGAAAAGAGCTGGGTGGTTGTGTTTGGAAAGTGCCAAATTTCCAGGATTTTACCTAGACGTTACCCTTTCTCTAGGGCCGTCTGCACCTCGATGGTACACCAAGTCCCTTCCAGCATCCTCTGCTCATCACTATGCAGGCATTCGCTAAGCTGTTTACTTTCAGCGCAGGTTCAGCATAGGGGGAACATTAGCTTACCGTCGACTCTATAAGGGAGCACCGGAAAGTAAAGTTTCAGCGGAGGGTGAATCTGACACTTAATGATTCCAAAGTACTCTTTGAGAGGTTTAAAGTTCCTGTATATGATTGTAGGATGGCCCACAGGGTACAACTTCACCTTGTTCACAAACGGATACAGACTTGTGAAGTCGTAGTAGTGTATTTTCTCACCTGGTCCAGCTACGTGGTACAATTGAATGGCGTTTGTACGACCGCCGAATAAGGCGTCACGGGGTTCCAACGGTGAAGGTAACTGCTGGCTCCTAATAAAAGTGCCCAGTTCACCATCTTTCGATAGCTCAGATACCCAATCATGTTCCCAGAGAATTCTCAGAACAAACCCACAACTCTCAATATACTGCGCCTTCGCCATAGTCCGGCGGTGCAGATGTTCAGACGTGGTGCCCTGCAGTCTATTAAACTCATGGGGTTTGTAACACTGAGGACACCCGTGGTAAAAACAACCGTTGAACTCAAAGGCGGTTGGCACACCGTTAATTAATGCATACCCGTCTAGGTAGTAGCGACCCAGACGGCATTCGCCGCCCTGCAAAGCGTGCTGAATGAAGATGCTCTCATTCGCAGAGACGTACATGAGCCACTGAATAGATGGGGTGGCGTAACGTTTCTGTTTGCCGTTATAGAGGTCAGGTGGTACTAAGGCTATAGTTCCATACAATAAAAACATGTGTTTATAAATAGACATACACATTGAAGCCAGAGTAATGTTTTGAAATGGGTCCAGGTATACAGTTATTATTTTTTTTTTTTACTCTTGCGTGATTTGTTTTTAATAAACCGGACCCGCTTCGTCATCGTCACCACAACATCTCTGAAAAGGTTGCATGCTTTTCGCAATATCATAACATCCGCCTGACAGTAAGCTTTCAATTCGGTTTGAAAATGAAACCATTTTTCACGGTTTTCATCGTACCACTGTAGAAAACTATCTTTTTCAGAGGGCATCATGTACTCGTAACCATAACTGTCGGGCGGAGGCATAGGACCGCTGTAATTCTGATTCGCCCATGTGTTAAAAAAGTGAGGGAAATAACCTTTACAACCTTCAAACCCAAAGGCTTTTGGCAGTTTGCTCAACTTCATGGGCAGAAAATTCAAGGTGTCTATGAACCTAATGTCAAAAGGCACAACCTTAAGCAGCATTAGTTTGGAACCTTGGGTTATGAGATTAACGGGCAGCTTTTCACGTATCAGGTCACGGATAATGAAGAATGAGTCATATGCTTTGGAGTTGTGAGCCAGAAATGTATAATCCTGGTATCGCGGTTGCATGAACGTGTTGAGGAAATCATTCACGCATGACCGTCCTTCAAACTCCCAGCTCCCATCACCTGTTAGATGGTGGGCGTAAATATAGTTTGGCTGGTTCACCCCCGTCTCTTGCGTACACTCTATATCAAATACAATACAGTCTTCTGTTTTTTTCTGGTGGTGACTTCTGAGTATGTAACCCAAGTGGGTTGTTACGGCTTTAAAAGCCTCTGTACACCTAGGGCATTGCATACCTTTACATTTGTGGTCGACAGGCTTGTAACGACCGCAAGCCCCACAGTCGGCTTTAAGAACACATTGGGCTAGGCCGGTGTGCGTGTTTAAGCAGTCTTGCGACCGACAAAACAGCTTGCATGTTGTGCAGTTCACTTTCTGAGCATCGTCATTGACACATCCGTCCCTCCGACACATTTTACAGTGTAATTCACACTGATGTTTGGTCCGATTGTTGTATATGTGATCGCAATGCTCACACACATACTTGCCACCTAGAAAACCCTTCAGGTTCAAGACACCGTAAAAGTGTTTTTCATGATGTAGCACATACACGGTCTTGTTTTTCACACCTTCATTGGTAGTGAAGTACTTCCAAGAACCGGCGTGGTATAGAACTTTAACCGTCACGGCAAAGTGGTTCTCAAAAAGTCCCAGGTCCCCAAAACCTACCATTTTGTCGGCCGGTAGCTGAAGCGCCTCATGGGCTGCTAAACCCATCAACATAATAACGGCGTCTGGGGTAGAGCGGTCCACCAATAAGCCTACAATGCTTGCGGGCAGACACATGTTGGTAACTCCGGTATTAAAATCGAGCAACGAACGAGATTTCTTGCCGATGATTTTACTGTACATAATGCTCTTTAAGGTTCTGGAAGCACCACCCTCGCGACCCCTAACAACGAGGGCGATGATTCTAAAGGACCCGTATGCCAGTAATTCAGCCTTGCTCTGTAAAAGTTTAGATAGGTTTTCTAAAAACGTTACAGCGTCAAACACATCCCGAGACGACCGTCTGGTGAACAGGGGACTATTGAGACCCTGTCCCTGAAAACGCATCTGAAAGAAATCATTAGGCCCCACATCGTGTAACAATTGTTCGATTAGCGTTTGCACAGCCTGATGTATAGCTATAACGCCATGATCTGAGGAGTGTAGGTGATCTAGGTTAACAAACCTAAACTCCTCATAGTGTTCTGTAGCGTTAAACCGCTCTACAACTCGACTATACCGTCTCACACTTTCCATAAATACTGGTTCTGAAGCCTCAGTTTGAGAATTACTGGTTGTTGGAGAGCTTGCGGGGTATGGTTAGATGTAGGTGTGTTTTTAGACCTTCTGGTGACGCAGAGTCTGGCTTTCTTTAACTTTTTTATTACAAGCTTGCGGTTTCTAGCGCTACCAAGCCACTTTGGCTTCTTATGGGTCCATCTGGTTTTTGGTAACTGACCCTCGCCGATCTGAACAATATTTGGGGTGTTTACAAGTGGTGACACTGACACTACACCTACTTCGGGTGGGGCTCCTTCAGATTGTTTAGGGCTGAGACTGCCCTGACCATCACCCCCAGAGGGCCTGTAAAGACCATCAACACCTCCTAACTGTATATTTTGAGGCCTTATGGGCGGTGGTTTTGGGGGCTCACATGGCCGCTGACTTTTGAGCGCACGTAAAACTCTTAGAGCTCTACTAAGCAGGTGCTGTGGCTTCTTTTTATATTTAGACCTAAGGCCCATTGTACCGGTAAATGTTGCTCTAACATTCCCCGGGTCTGCACGCTCGCCTAGTCACTATGGTATGTTACCCATGGCTACAACTGTTGAAGCGCAAGTTTGGGCCATTGTGCTTCTACACCGAGCCATCAGCTGTTTTAAAGCCTTTATGTTAGCTCTGGATGTCCCTGTATTACAGTCGTTCTTACACAATTTTAAAGTTTTTAGACGGAGTTGGAATTTTAATTGTCTAAACGACTGATGTATTTCTTTAATGTAGCTGTCTAGAACTCTAGTACGGTTTGAAAGGTTGGTTTCAAGGCCAGTAATTGTGACATTAGAGGTATGATGGCCAACTCCCAGAGACACCCCTGTTATAGGACAATGGCTGACGTTATCACCACCATTCACTGTTGATGGATCAGAGCGGGACGTAAAAACAGGGTTCCAGTGTGAACATCCAGGAGTTTGAGAGCCCTGATCATCGCTCGAGGGTGTTCCAAAACTCTGATTTTGCGATCCGCTACACCCTATACTGCTGGCGGGGTATATTGATGAGGATGGTGAAGACCACTGCGCACAGGCACTTGGTGTAGGACTGGTGGGGTCGTATGCCCCCGGGGTGCATCGAGGGACATCAGACATGGGGAGGTTAAATGTTTATCGTAATAACTGATGGCCGCTGATGTAGAGACAGTGCTGTGGCTGGGTGCTGCTGATTGAGACCATACTGATTGTAACCCTGAGGGGCTCGTCTTAGAAGTGTCACAAGTGGATGCAGGGGCTTCAGAACTCTGGTTAGTACCAGCTAGAGCCTTAAGAAGTCCTATACAATGGGAATAAGGATCCTCTACGGGGTGATCATTTTCCAATGGCGAGTCATGTAACAGGGATGGGTTAGTTGTACAACCTGGAGGGGCTAGGGCGTTGACAGACACCCCTGTATTAGAACGCTGGGACATAGGTGGAACCGGCTGCACCTTAACAACATTTTTAAAAGATAGGTCTGAAGGCACAGATTGTAGCTCAGGGGTCTGGAACTTCTTCCTACGACCCTTTAAGGACAGCCGATTTATTTTAGGACTGCTGCACTGTTTTGGTGTCCCTCCAGAGGCCTCACACGGTACAAACTGTTGGGCGTTAGGTGATGTAAGCACGATAATGTCAGATTGTCCACACCCCCTCCCCGGGGTAGTTGTTGCAGAAATGTTCGCTGTACTGGTCATGCCCTTTATGACGGTTGGTGTGGTGTAGTTAAGAGTTGTACCTGGACCATGATCGGTGGCTGTAGAGCGGTTGCAGGGCGGGTCTTGGTGGTCGGGGTGGTTCACGAGTACCGATGGCGCTGTGGGGTTTTGACCAGTCCCAGTGTTGACCTTTAAAGATGACCGAGGCAATTTATGCGGATGGCCGGCACCTTTGGAGCTCTTGTGGGATGGCTCTAGGATGTAAAGATAGCAGAATACATATTATGGATCGTTATAACTGCTATACCTATGGGGGTGAAAGAGGTTTAGACACACTAAGGATTGTATACATCAGACTACAGTTTCTAAAACACACCTGGGGTTTTCCGACTTGATGTACCCTTCTTAATAGGGGGGCCGTCCTTAGACGCTGGGGACTTCCTTTTGCGGGGCTGTTTTTTAATCTTTGCATCCAAATTCCGGGTCACTTCTTCCATAGGGGCCCCTCGAGATAAAAAGCAAAAAAAAATAATGTTACAATTACAATATAATACATAGACTAAACGAACTCACTGAGGTGGCCAAATATAGGGCTGATTGTTGGGCCTTTTAGGTTTTCAAGGGGGGTTACAAAAAGAACCCTAATATCTACCTGCAGAAGCGTTATCCTGCGAAAATGTGGTGGACCCATCTTGAACATGAAGGATTTGTTGGAGAGAGGCAATCGCACACCTGAGTTCTGCATCATAACCTATGCAAACACACGGGTGCCCATTAGAGGTAAAATAAAAAAATAACAATCCTGACAACTCAGTTTAGAATGACCTATGGCCTGCAACTCACCTTGCTGCATGGTCTCCATTTCCACAAGGGACTCCCCAGACTCTTGACGGTCCTGCGTACAAGAGAGACAGAATTGCCTTTAAACACACCACATTTCATCTTCTAGGTCAGAACCCTTCATAAAAACATGCAAAGTGTTGAAAAAATAATAAAAAATAATAATAATAATAATAAAAAAATATATATATATTTATATATAGGTTCAAATTGTTGAATCCCTATGTTCTGGAAGTATAAATACATATTGACAACTGTAAAGCTTTTCTCAAAAACTATACATGGTTTAATAAATAAAGTCCACATGGTGGCGCTCTAGCACATTGCAAGCTGTAGGATTGTCTCTATAAGACAATATTTATATAATTCTAAGGGATCCACAAGCTTATTTTACACATATTACTAGGCATTCAAAGGTCTTTATAATACTATGTAATTACACCATTTGTAAAAATATATAACACAGTCCTATTCAAAAAAACATCACAGTTCCTAGATTTTATATATGTACTATAGACTGTAAACCAGATCCTAGGATCCATGCCGGGTTTTCACCTTAGCTCAACAAGGCTCTGAACCATGTGTGGGGGCGGAGCTCAGTCTAAACTCCAAGCTGAGCCAAACCCACCAACACCTTTACAGTCTTTGTTTAAAAATGGCCGTGTGTGGATGCAGCATGTGTGAGGTCCAGGGTTTTTCAGGACATCAACCTAGGACGCGAGACCCTCCTGAACTATGGTGAGTGGATGGGGGCATTGGGGGTCTGAGGCTCTTTATCAGGGATAGTTTTTTAATTATTATTATTTTTCATTTATTTCAACATCTTTTATTTTTTAATTTATAGGACTAAAAAAAAAAAACGACCTTGTAGACCCCAGGGGCCCCTAAACCACAGTGTCACACTTGCTATATATATATATGTATATGTATATATATATATATTTTTTTTTTACTTTTGATTTTATTTAATTTTTTTATTCAAAAAGGTTGCCCCATGGAGCCCTGGGGGACTCTGAGCCTCCTGCTCAGGGCCCTCATGGCCACACAAGCCTTATTTTTATTTTTTTTAAAAACAATTGCCTTATGGGGCCTTGGGGCCCCCAATCCCAAGGCCCCCAAAACACTGTTCCTATATTTTTTATTTATATTTGTATGGGCCCTAGGGCCCAAGCGCGCGAGGTCAGGGTCCCACAGACCCTGGCCACCCGCCATTTCTCCTTTTTTTTTTTAAACAAACGCTGCACTCTGGCGGCAGCAGTTTAAAATGTTTAGTAATGGCGACCGCGCGCTATTACTAAAAATTTTAAACTACTGCCGCACTCTGGCAGCAAGCGACCGGCTCTCAGAGGCCCCGGGGAACACCACGAGGTCTCTGAGAGCCGGTCAGAAGGTTTAATTAGAGAGAATGCCGCGCTGAAACACGCGCGGCATTCTCTCTAGTTAAACCTTCCAGGCGGCTCTCAGAAGCTGCTGGGGTGTTCCCCAGCGGCTTCTGAGAGCCTCGGTGCTCATGCCAGCACGTGAGCTCTCCGAGGCTGCAGACGCTCGGAGACCTCGTTATCAAGTTAAAAGATCTTGCCCCAGAGGCAGCGCGACCTCTGAGACGAGATCTGTTAACTTGATAACGCGGTCTCCGGGCGTCTACAACCTCGGGGATTGGCGTCATTAACTTTACCGAACCGTTCTCAGAGACCGAGCGGTTTCAGAGAACGGTTCGGTAATGTTAATGACGTGGGTCCCCGAGGCTGCAGACGCCCGGAGACCAGCGTGATTAACTTAGCAAAACTGTTCTCAGAGACCTAGCGGCCTCTGAGAGCAGTTTTGCTAAGTTAATCACGCTGGTCCCCAAGGCTGCAGACGCCCGGAGACCTGCGTGATTAACTTAGCAAAACTGCTCTCAGAGGCCGCTAGGTCTCTGAGAACAGTTTTGCTAAGTTAATCACGCGGGTCCCCAAGGCTGCAGACGCCCGGATACCGGTGTGATTAACTTAGCAAAACTGCTCTCAGAGGCCGCTGTGTCTCTGAGAACAGTTTTGCTAAGTTAATCACGCGGGTCCCCAAGGCTGCAGACGCCCGGAGACCTGCGTGATTAACTTAGCAAAACTGCTCTCAGAGACCTAGCTGCCTCTGAGAGTAGTTTTGCAAAGTTAAATACGATGGCCCCCTGAGCGCAGGACGGCTCTGGGGAGCCCGTTATTAACATTTCTGAGCTGTTCTCAAGAGGCATCGAGGTCTCTTGGGAGCAGCGCAGAAAAGTTAATATCATGGGCCCCCCAGAGCGCTGGCTGACTCCGTGGACCACAGTTATTAATTTTAGAGCTCTGCACCCCGAAACTCATGGCACTGAGCTCTAAAATTAATAACTATACCCCCAAAAACTCACCTCTTAAACACAGGACTGCCGCCATTAAATGTGTGAACACAGAATACTGATGTGCATAGAACAATAAATACACCCCAAGAAAAAAAAAAAAAAAAGATGCACTGAACCAGCATGTGCAAATTAAGCAATACCCCACACCCCATAAAATAAGTGCAGACCCTCAAAGATGCAGGCACATACAGCCCTTGAACATACAAGTACAAATTAAGCCCTGCCACCACGTCACAAAATGAGTGCAGATCATCATAATACATACAAGTGCATAACACCAGAACCCTCAAGTTCAAATTAAACATGGCCAGCAGCCCACAAAATAAGTGCAGACCCTCAAAAATACATGCCCATACACAGCCCCTGAACTGGCAAGTACAAATTAAGCCTTGGCTCCACCCTACAAAATAAGTGCAGACCCTCAAAAATACCGACAGATACATAGCCCCAGAACCTACAAGTACAAATTAAGCCTGCCGCCATCCCGCAAAATGAGTGCAGACCATCAGAAACACATGTAAATGCTCAACATTAGAACCATCCAGCACAAATTAAGCCTAACCGCCACCCCACAAAATAAGTGCAGACCCTCAAACATACATGCTTATACACAGCCCCAGAACCAGCAAGTACAAGTTAAGCCCCGCCATCAGCCCACAAAATGAGTGTAGACCCTCAAAAATACATACCCATACACAGCACCAGAACCAGCAAGTACAAATTAAACCCCACTGCCACCCCACAAAATGAGTACAGACCATCAGAAACACATGTAAATGTTCAACATAAGCACCCTCAGGTACAAATTAAACAGTATCAATACACCCCACAAAATAAGTGCGCTCATGCAAAAATATAGACAAATACATAGCACATGACCCCACAAGTACCACTTAAACAACACCATCCCACAAAATAAAGAGCAGATTTTCAAAAATACATGCCCCTACATAGTCCCAGAACCAGCAGGTACAAGTTAAGCAGTACCAATACAGTCCCCAAAATAAGGGCGCCCCCGCAAAAATACAGACAAATACATAGCACAAGACCCTACAAGTACCAATTAAACAAAACCATCCCACAAAGTAATTACAGAATCTCAAAAATACACTAATATCTTTTTTTTTTATGTTTTTTTTTTTTTTAAAACAGGCATTTTACATGTCTATGTATAGTTAAACAGGTTGGGGATAATGTCATTGTTAAACTATAGTAAAACACATACACACACCACACTGTTACAGACCTTAAGTAGAAGATGTTTAGCAACACCAGTCTGCGCTCTGCCCTTCATGTTTCCAGACATGATGTCCTGAAGATCCCCTGCTAGCCACAAACTACAGTATGTAGATCAGAAAAAAGAGGTCTGTGAAGGTGGGGGGTTCTTATACAAGACTCACAATGGTAATTATGCCTGGGCTCTGTGATTGGTGGGACCTGGAAATAGACATCTGTTATAGGTTGGCAATACTTGGCCTTTGTTTTGTATCAAACTTTTAATTACTGGGCCAGTTTCTAATTTAGCCTCCACTGTGTCCCAGGGAAAGCCTGTAGGCACACATCTGTTTTAAATTTGCTATGCCCCTCATCCTCTGTTGTGTTTCTAACTTTTAATTACTGGGCCTGTTTCTAATTTAGCCTCCACTGTGTCCCAGGGAAGGCCTGTAGGCACACATCTGTTTTAGATTTGCTATGCCCCTCATCCTCTGTTGTGTTTCAAACTTTTGATTACTGGGTCAGTTTCTAATTTAGCCCCCACTGTGTCCCTGGGAAAGGCTGTAGGCACACATCTGTTTTAGATTTGCTATGCCCCTCATCCTCTGTTGTGTTTCAAACTTTTAATTACTGGGCCAGTTTCTAATTTAACCCCCACTGTGTCCCTGGGAAAGGCTGTAGGCACATATCTGTTTTAGATTTGCTATGCCCCATATCCTCTGTTGTGTTTCAAACTTTTAATTACTGGGCCAGTTTCTAATTTAGCCTCCACTGTGTCCCAGGGAAAGCCTATAGGCACACAGCTGTTTTAGATTTACCTCTCTAAATTGATAGGCTGGCTCTAACAAAAGCAGAATTTGACCATACCCACTTTTTTGGATTATCCAACAGTGTGGAGGTTTGGCCAGACTGCCCACTTTGCCACCCTGTGCAGAGGCCCCCTAACAGCCACTTGGGCATGAATGTCTGACATGTCCAGACCTGTCCCTCTCAGGCTCTGAAACCACTTGCACAACACTAAGTCATACTTTTTACACAGCCCATAGGCCAATACCCGGGGGCTAGGACCCAGACACAGGGCTAACACGTGACACTACGAGTTCACAAACCACGTGACACCCCCATGCACCCACGTCACTTCCGGGGAGGGCTTTCAGGGACACCGGAAGTCCCAGCCACCGGAAATGACATCACTTCAGGGGGGGCGGGATAGCTGTCACTTTTAATATGGTGATTAAAGGTATCCCTTCCTACTACTAATGTACCATTCGAATACCATTGCATGACACTAAACGGTATTTACTTTGCGCTCATTTCATGAACTACAGTCCATCTCGCCAATTAGATCGAACTTTTCTAATTTTCTGGCTCGACCTAGTAGCTGACAAATTAAATTTCGATGCAGAGTCTTCTGCTACGTAACAACCAACATTTGGAACACACTTTCCCTACTTTTCAATCCATGCAGAACCACTTGAAGTTTCGCAGGTCATTTAAGACTTGGCTGTTTTGGCTGTTTTGGCATCTTCCGTGCTTTAGAGGTGTTGTCTTTCGGTGTGGGACACCACAGTGAGCTTGAAGTCGTATTTTAAAGCTGGATGTGTATTCTGTTTAGTCCATGGCTTAACCGAGGCCTTCCACTGGTTTCTATGGCATAGTATTGATATTATTAGCACACTTCAGAAATCCATAGTATAATCGTGGACTTTCCAGAGATAATGTTAGAGTCCGGATTACTTTATTTCAGGACAAGCTGCGTCCAGATGGACTGTACGATCGCTGCAAACCAGCATCTTTCGGGAGAAACTCATGTAGCAAGTATTCAAGAGCCACGGTTCATTTTAAGCAGTCTCATATCTGGGGTTTTCTTGGGAGAATATAAAATCTAATTTTAAAACAGGAAACATCTGTATGGACAAATGTAACTGACCAAAATATGTGTTGTGTTTCGCAACTCACAAAAAAGCAGAACATAACTGAAAAAACAAGAGTCGTGTATTTCATCTGTGACTGTTGTCAGTATTAACGCCGCCCGTTCTGGTTTTATCTCGCATAATATTTGTATGTAATTACTTGTACTAAAGGTGGTGGGTTCAGTTATGTGCATAACAGCAGTTTATTCCTTGATTTGTTTATCTAGGATGTTCCAGTAATTTCAGAATCCATTTCTTAAGAACAAGGTAGTTTAATTTGAACAGAAAATCGCATTCAACTTTTGCTGCCTCAGCTTTGCAGTATTTGCTCTTCTCTTCGTAGAAACCATCCGATCTGTATTTGTAGCACTGAACAAACTTCAGATAACCTTCCTTTCCGGCACTTACATATGTCGACTGACCTCGTTTAGCGTCAATACTCTGACAGTGCCTCTGACAATCCTGTGATGCCACCGCAACCCAGGTGTGAAATGAGGAAACAGATTTTGGTTAAAGCTGCAACGGCTTCACTGTGGGTGCGTATTACTGAGAAATTATGGACTTAATGCCAACTTATTGAAGACTTTGGACTATACACCTATCTGTTAATCGACATCAATAAATCGTAGTTTTCATAAACGCGATATGACTCATATTGTGACAATATTGCACGTACAAAAATCTCTGTTGCCTCGTGTGACAATCCACTGACCTATCCTTAAAGTTCTTCGTTCACTTTGTTGTCAAGCTTTCAACCAATTTTTAACTTTAATTATTTATTGTTAACAATATAAATACTATCCTCGCGTTATTAATTAACATCACAAATATCGGGTCACATTTGGAAAAAAACGTATTTTGCATGCTAGTGCCCAGAGGTCTAAAATACTCAGTTTCTGTGTTTGACTCTTGTGAGCATCAGGGCACGTTTAATTACCGCACAAACAGTACTTTTTAATGAGCTTTGGCAATAAGAAATAAAACAGCTTCATTTATCTTTCCTGTACCATGCAACAAAAACAATTGTTTTCACAAGTTTATTGTAAAATCGATTTGTAATGGGCTGATCAATAAAAAATATAAAATCTCTTTAAATTGTGGTAATCGCCACGTGATTCTGACATTGGACCCCCACTTTGTTGGTGATTTCCATTACTTCCATTGTGATGAAGTACTTTCAACATGTTGCATAGGCAGAGAAAAACAGGCACAGAGTTTTTCCCTGAAGGTGGCTTCCTTAGTAGCAGCCGAAAATATTTTTGGACAAAATACCTTGGTGCTCATTACAACCCTGGCGATTGGTGTAAAGCGGCGGTAAAACCGCAAATAGGCCAGCAGAAAAAAAATGGAATCACGACCGTGGCGGGAACCGCCAACAAAGACAGCCACTTTAACACTCCGACCGCCACGGCGGTACAAACAGCTTGGCGGTCACCGCCAACAAACAGGCAGAGGACAATGTACCGCCCACAGTATCACAACCTACCAATCCTTTTCCATGGCGGATTCACCGCAGACAAAAACACGGCAGAAACAGGACTTGGAAGGGAAAACGCTCATCTCTACACACCCCACAAGGAATCCGGACGCCATGGAACCCGAGCTCCAGATCCTGCCAGCCCTTATCTTCTTGCTCCTCTACCAGGAGCACGAACGCCGGTGGTGAAGACCACAGTGAGTACTGCACCTACGACACAGGGGAGTGAAAAACAGGGACACACACACGCAATGCGCAACACCCCCACCCCCACCCTCACCCATGACAACACACACACTAATACAGCATGATACATTACAGTTACACCCCCCAATCCCCCCTGGAAGAATGCAAGGACAAAAGGAAATGAGTGTAACCATTGTAATATATTAAAATCCAGTACGCAAAAATATATATATATACACTACAAACAAAATATACACCAAGAATAGTAGTCCAGGTAGTGCTCCATTGAAGTCCGTGGAACACTGGGCCCACACGGTATGGGCGAGGCCCACACTCAATCCTCAAACATGACGGATAGAACACTGCAGGGGCATCGGATAGCAATAAAACAGGCACCTCAGGGGGAAGGGAAAGGGGGGGCACCTCAGCCGGTTGAGTGCACAACGCCAAATCCACGAGGGGGCCACATGCCCACTGTTCAATCCTGGGGAGTGCAAAGCCACAGTGTCTCAAGTCTCTTCAGTGGGTGGTTTGCCCACTGTGCAATCCTGAGGAGTGCAAAGCCACAGTCTCTCAAGTCTTTACAGTGGGTGGGTTGCCCACTGTTCCATCCTGGGGAGTGCAAAGCCACAGTCTCTCAAGTGGATGCCTTTCTCCACTGGTTCTGGAGGGGGCCTTGTGCCCAGAGTGCTTCATCCTGCCAAGGACAGAGGTAGTGGATGTGATACTCCACTGGCTCTGGAGGGGGCTTTGTGCCCAGAGTGCTTCATCCTGCCAAAAAAATGAAGGTAGTGGATGTAAATACTACACTGGTTCGGGAGGGTGCTTTGTGCCCAGAGTGCTTTATCCTGCCAAGGACTGAGGTAGTGGATGTGATACTCCACTGGTTCTGGAGGGGGCTTTGTGGCCAGAGTGCTTCATCCTGCCAAGGACAGAGGTAGTGGATGTGATACTCCACTGGTTCTGGAGGGGGCTTGGTGCCCAGAGTGCTTCATCCTTCTCGTGACGGACTCAGTAGCGCCAGTGCCATTGGTGCTCATGGGCCAGCGGTGCTTGTGGCGGCAGTGCCCTGTTCAGCGGTGCTTGTGGCGGCGGTGCTCTGTTCAGTGGTGCTTGTTGCGGCGGTGCCCTGTTCAGCGGTGTTTGTTGCGGCGGTGCCCTGTTCAGCACGGTGCTTGTGGCGGCGGTGCCCTGTTCAGCGGTGCTTGTGGCGGCGGTGCCTTGTTCAGCGGTGCTTGTGGCGGCGGGGTCCTTTGCAGTGACTCAGCTACTGGTGGTCCTGTCTGACCCAGCGGGGCTGGTGCTGGTGGTGGCCTCCTGGGCAGCGGGGATGATGGCGGTGGCCTCCTGGGCAGCGGGGATGATGGCGGTGGCCTCCTGGGCATCTGGGCTGGTCCTGGCGGAGGCCTCCTGGGCAGCGGGGATGATGGCGGTCTTCTCCGCCGTGCTGCTCTTCCCAGACTTGCTGACTTTATTGTGGCCCTTCCCCACCATGGAGGGTGTCGCAGCTGACTCCACACTCCCACCTGTACCCCTGGGAACGGCTTTGGTGGCTGGAATGTCCCCCCTCTGCTGCTGGGCACTGGCCAACTTTTGATGCTTGACAGGTGGGGGACTGTCCGTGCTGTGGGTCTGTGCCACACTAGTTGCCCTGGTGGCCGGTGCACTCCAGATTCTGGTGACTACAGGCACCACTGGTCTCGGAGATGTTGTGGCTGAGGTGCTAGGTTGGGACCTGGAGAGTCGGGCCCTAGGAGACGGACGGGGTGGAGGAGGTGAGGGAAAGAGGTCAAGGTTGAACAGGAAATGTTTCTTGGGAACACTGGGACAGGTAGCTGGAGGGGGTTTGGGAGTGGAGGAAGACGTTGTGGTTGTAGGAGGTGTTCGTTTGGTGACTTTGGGTGAAGGTGCATGCGCTGGAGGCTGACATGAGGTGGATGGCTGTTGGGTGGGTGTGTGCCTGCGTTTGTGTCTCTTGGGAGGTGGCGTCACAGACACACTGGGAGAGGACACAGGGGACGTGTGAATGGCAGTGGGGGTGGTGACTGCACGTGAGCGGGTGCGTTGGTGGGTGTGCTGGTGATGGAAGTAGTGGCTGTAGATGTATTGCATGCAGGTGTGAGTGTAGACGAGACTGGGAGGGAGACGAGGAGGAGGGAGACACAATGGAGGCAGTGGATGTTGGTGTGTCTGCATGTGTGTGATGCTTGCGTGAGTGCCTGTGGGATGTGTGGTGCTTATGTTTGACAGCTTCCCTTGTGTGTTGACGTGTGTACATGCTGGTCTGAAGGTGTGCTTGGGATAGGCTGAGGTAGAGGGGATTGGGTCTGGGTGGAGGAAGTTGGAGGGCGGAGGCTAGAGACAGGGACAATGGCTGCCATCAGTGCTGAGGCCAGAGTCTGAAAAGCTCACTGAAGGGCCGCCTGACCAGAATGAATGCCCTCCAGGAATGCATTTGTTTGTTGCAACTGCCTTTCTACACCCTGGATGGCATTCAAAATGGTAGACTGCCCAACAGTGAGGGACCTGAGGAGGTCAATGGCCTCCTCACTGACGGCAGCAGGGGTGACTGGGTCAGGGGCTGAGGTGCCTGGGGCGAAGGTGATGCCCACCCTCCTGGGTGAGCGGGCACAGGGCAAAGGCTGAGGGGCTGCTAGGAGGGCGGTGCTGATAGGGGGGGTAGTGGCTGTACCTGTAGATGTGGGGGGAACAGATGTTGCCGCCACCGCAAGGGAGCTCCCATCAGAGGACGAGTCCATGTCACTGGTGTCAGCTCCTGTCCCCGCCGTGGAGCTCCCCTCACCCTCCGTCCCACTGGTGAACTCCGAGTCCGTAGTGTCGCCCTCCAGGGCCATGTGGGATGCAGCTCCCTCCTGCTCGGGTGCCACTGCTCCTCTGCCTGATGATGCTAATGCACACAAGAACAGGGAGACCACAAAAAGGGGCGGGAACGACAGAAGAAAGACATGTTGAGTGCATGCATTACCGCTACCGTTGGCGGACACGACAGACACAGAATCCCCCTGCACTATGCCGCGCACTTGGGGTCCACTGTTCAATCCCTGGGCCATGGCTTACAAGGCTATGGCCAACATCTGCACACGTGGATGTCACAGGAGCCTTACTAGGTGTACTTGGCACTGTACACAAGTGGGGTGGGGTGCCACAGGGTCTGCCCGAACAAGGGGACCTAACAAGCACACTCACCCTGGCCTAGGGAAAACCCACAGCCCACCTCCCCCACCCAGACACCTCCACTGCGCGTTGGGAAGCCATCCCCAGCTGGGCCTCAGCTGTCTTCTTGCTCCAGCGGCGAATGTCCTCCCATCTCTTATGGAAGTGGGTGCTCCGTCTGTGGTAGACCCCCAGGGTCCGGACGTCCTTGGTGATGGCACGCCAAATATCTTTTTTCTGGTGGGCGCTGACCTACATGAATTGTACAGGGGGAAAAGAAAAGTTATTACCAACTGCACCGTCACAGTCATTGGCCCCCATCCCTACCCTTGCCATGTGGCACATGCACTCACCGTCGTTTCATGCACGCCTCAATCTCCCCCTCCCATCTTTCATCCACCCCACTCCACACAGGCATTGCCCATACAGCATGCTCCCAGTGTAATTACCTGTTTGTCTGGAGGACCGTAGAGTACCATGTACTGGAGGAGGACCCCATCCATGAGTTTCTCCAACTCCTCCGATGTGAAGGCAGGGGCCCTTTCCCCAGATGCACGAGCCATTGTCTCTTCCAGACCGAGGTCACAGCAGCACTTGCAGTGTAGGTCCTCTCCTGTCGAAGATCAGGTATCGAGTGATTGAACAGATAGAAAATGGTGGTCACGTCCGCGGCGGTGCGTACCGTCACCGCAGGCGTACATCGTCATTGGCTCCTGAGACCCATAGGGTCCAATGTTAACCAATGCAGAATTGTGCAGCGGTTTTCAACCGCCTACCGCGACGGTGTACAACGCCAGCGCAGTTACCTCACATCCCATTGTCCCACTTTACAGGTCAGGCAGCCGTCATTTCAGGGGCCCACATGGCTTAATTTTCACTGCGTCACACATACCTAAGCCTTGCCTCGACACTCATACAGGCCAAATTTCGGATTATGATTTGTGTTCTGTGTAAGCTGTGGGTACGTACCTCTGAGTTGGCTGATTCTGTGCTCGCTGTTGTCCTTCATAGGCACCGTCCGCTGGGACATGTGAGGAGATGGCGGCATCCTCCGGTGTACAGACCGCTGGTGGACCTGTCGACAATGGAGGAAAGACATGTGATCATCACCTACAGGCTTGATCGTGCCACAATCCTGGAACTGTGTGCCCAGCTGGAGCCAGACCTGATGTCAGCTATCCGCCATCCCACAGGAATCCCCACTCAAGTGCAGGTGCTGTCAGTACTCCATTTCCTTGCAAGTGGGTCATTTCAAACAACAGTGGCCATAGCATCAGGGATGTCCCAACCTATGTTTTCCAACGTGTTGTCCAGAGTGTTGTCTGCCCTGCTGAAACACATGCGGAGCTACATCATTTTCCCTCAGGTGGAGGATTTGCCTACAGTGAAAGGTGACTTCTATGCCCTGGGACATATCCCCAACCTCATAGGTGCCATTGATGGGATCCATGTGGCTTTGGTCCCCCCCGCAGGAGTGAACCAATGTACAGAAACCGGAAGAGTTATCATTCCATGAATGTGCAGATGGTGTGTTTGGCAGACCAGTACATCTCCCATGTTAATGCCAAATTCCCTGGCTCAGTGCATGACGCTTACATCCTGCGGAATAGCAGCATCCCTTATGTGATGGGTCACCTCCAGAGGCACCTTGTGTGGTTATTAGGTGAGCACCTGGAAGCAAGTCAGTGGGAATGGTTGTCTGGGTCTGGGGATATCCCTACAGGTTAGTGTGTGTCTAACAGTTGTCCCTCGCCATTTGCAGGTGACTCTGGTTACCCCAACCTGTCATGGCTACTGACCCCAGTGAGGAATCCCAGGACAAGGGCAGAGGAACGCTACAATGAGGCCCATGGGCGAACTCGGCGGATAATAGAGCGGACCTTCGGCCTCCTGAAGGCCAGGTTCAGGTGCCGCCATATGACAGGTGGATCCCTATTCTACTCACCAAATAAGGTGTGCCAGATCATCGTGGCCTGCTGTATGCTTCACAACTTAGCTTTGTGACGACAGGTGCCTTTTCTGCAGGAGGATGGTCCAGATGGCAGTGTTGTTGCAGCTGTGGAGCCTGTGGACAGTGAAGATGAGGAAGCAGAAGAAGAGGACATCGACAACAGGAACTCAGTGATCCTGCAATATTTCCAGTGAGACACAGGTAAGAATACAAACCTGCCTACTACATGTAATTTAACACTACTACCTCTCTACTGTTTGTCGTTTTCACCCAGTGTATGGTCACTGAGTTGTCACTTTCCCTTACGATTTCACAGATGTGGGTCCCACTGTGTGACTTCTGCTTTGTTTCCTCATGGACTAGAGCTGTGTGACATAGGTATGTTGACATTACATTTGAAAGAGCATT
This sequence comes from Pleurodeles waltl, assembly GCF_031143425.1. Classification (NCBI taxonomy): domain Eukaryota; kingdom Metazoa; phylum Chordata; class Amphibia; order Caudata; family Salamandridae; genus Pleurodeles; species Pleurodeles waltl. The sequence goes on along the minus strand of NC_090440.1, from coordinate 371,007,253 downwards.
TTGACACTGTAATTGCTAATACACTATTTTGAAATCACAGACTGACTCCAGATTGTTTTGTGCTTCAAGGGTGTTTATTTAAGTGCTCAATATTGGAGGGGGTTGTAAAATGGTGAGGGGTGATGGTGGAGGAATGTCCATGGCAGAGCCCAGTCTATTAGTCTCACAGGTGCATTGCCCAAATGGGCATAGGAAGTGGAAATGGGCAGTTTGAGGCTGGACAGGGTGACAAAGTGGGACAGAAAGATGACATTCAGGGTGGTCTCATTTCTTGGTGGGGGTATTGGCATTGTTCTCTGTCTTTGTCCTGGATCTCAGGGACCGTTTGCGGGGTGGTTCTCCCTCTGCAGGGGGTGGAGTGCTGGTGTGGTGGTCCTGTGGCGGGGCGTCCTTTCCACTAGCGCCGGTGGAGGTGGTGGGCAGTTCATCGTCCAGGCTAGTGTCAGGGGCCCCTTGTTGTGCCACAGTGTCCCTCCTGGTGTTGAGTACTTCCTTCATCAACCCTACGATGGTGCCCAGGGTGAAATTGATGGATCTGAATTCCTCCCTGAATCCCAAATACTGTTCCTCCTGCAGGTGCTGGGCCTCCTGAAACTTGGCCAGTACCATCGTCTCCTGGGAGTGGTGGTAGGCTCCCATGATGTTGGAGAGGGCCTTGTGGAGAGTGGGTTCCCTTGGCCTGTCCTCCCCCTGTCGCACAGCAGCCCTCGCAGTTCCCCTGTGTTCCTGGGCCTCCGTCCCCTGGACCATGTGCCCACTACCACTGCCCCCAGGTCCCTGTTGTTGTTGGGGTGGTGGGTTAGCCTGGGTTCCCTGTAGTGGTGGACACACTGCTGATTGACGTGTCCTGGGGACAGAGGTATGGGCCCGCTGGGTGGGTGCTGTGCTGGTGTTTCCAGAGGGGGGAAGCTCTGTGGTGGCCTGTGACTGTGTGAGGGGAACCGACTGTCCCGAGGTCTCCTATGGGCCGGGCTGGTCATCTAGATCCAGTTGGACAGAGCTGCTGTCATCACTGTGGGCCTCTTCTGTTGGTGGGGTGGACATGTGTGGACCCTCCTGTCCGGTGACGTTTGGTAGGGGTCCTGCAGGGGTATAAAAGGATGTTTATTACATCTGTGTGTGCCATGGTGTGCAGTAGGTGGGTGACCGTGTGCCCGGTGCTTGCATTCCTGTGTGGGACCTTGTGTGATTGTGGTTTGGGGGGTGTATGGGTATGTGCAGTGGCCATGCTTTGGTGATAGGTGTCCATGCTTTGTTGTTGCAGGCAGGGCTTGGTGTTAGGATGTGTGGTTTGTGATGTTGGGACATTTGTGAGGAGTTGGAGTGATGGGGTGAGGGTGAGGGTGGGGGTATGTGATGGCATGCAGATAGGGTGGGGGATGTAATAGTCAAGATTTGACTTACCAGAGTCCATTCCTCCATCTACTCCTGCGAGGCCCTCAGGATGCCCAATCGCCAAGACCTGCTCCTCCCATGTTGTTAGTTGTGGGGGAGGAGGTGGGGTCTGCCGCCAGTCCGCTGAACCGCAAGGTGGTGTCTTGAGACCACGGAACACACCTTCCCCCGTAGGTCGTTCCACGTCTTCCTAATGTCATCCCTATTTCTTGGGTGCTGTCCCACTGCGTTGACCCTGTCCACTATTCTGCGCCATAGCTCCATCTTCCTAGCTATGGAGGTGTGCTGCACCTGTGATCCGAATAGCTGTGGCTCTACCCGGACGATTTCCTACACCATGACCCTGAGCTCCTCCTCAGAGAACCTGGGGTGTCTTTGCCGTGCCATGGGGTGGTGTGGGTGATGTGTCGGGTGGTGCGTGTAGTGATAAGTGGGGTGATATTTAGTGGTGTGTTGTGTGAGGTGCGTGGAAGTTATGTGGGTGATGGTATTGTGTGCCTGTGGATGCTTGGTAGTTGTTTGTGGTGTCTCTCTCTGGCATTCTCTCGGTAATTGTGTGTGTATGTGTATCAGGTGTGTGTATTTCGAATTGTCCAATGTGGTGGTGTTTTGTAGAAGTGTGTGTATTTTGAGCGCGGCAGTGTGTACCGCCAATGGAATACCACGTGGATTTGTGTGTCGTGATAGTGTGGGCGTATTTCTGTTGGCGTGACGGTGGAGGTTTTGTTTTCGCCAGTTTATCACTGACCTTTGGTGTGGCGGACTTGTGTGGGTGTCTGAATTTTGGCGGATTCCGAGCTGTGGGCCATAATAGCTGTGGCAGATTTACGCGGCGGTGTGTTGGCGGTCTTCTGCACGGCGGTAAGCGGCTTTTACCACCAATTTTGTAATGACCCCCTTGTGTCTTGGCATCTTCCAGCTATGTTGGATCTTCCTCTGCCAGCGTGGACACGCTTATATGATGTCCTTAAGTGAGTTATTGCACTAATTGGAACGGTTACTACAGCACCATTTTTACTTGATTAACACATCCAACTATGGAAAGTAAGTCCCTGCAGCCTCTAGGGGGCAGACTGCACCCACCTATAATTCAGGCTCCTATCCTTAGCTCAACTCAGGCTTTGTACAGCCTCAACATATCGTACATTTGGGAAGGTGCATTATTTTGAGTTACATTTCCGCAGGCTGCTGCTACTTTCTGTTAGTCGGTGATATTATCGCGGGCAACCTTCCACATCAACATGTGATGGAGGTCAATGACCTACCACACGTCAAATCAAGTTATTCTTGTTAGCTTGGCAAGGAACATTTTTGCATACGTACTTCTGCCAACGTGGTTGGAGTACTTTTATTAATGCCTGCTGACGTCCACGAGGTGGTGGCCCGTGGGCGTTGTTTTTTATATTTAACAAACCCCCAAAGCACCGATTTATTTCAAAAATACAAAAAAAATCAGTGACCCCGACCTGCAAGGACTTTTCTCAATCCGTGTGAGGCCAACAAATGATTGTTTTATGCCTCATGTGGTGGCCAGAGCAGGAAAACTATGCATAAGAAGGTCTTGACCCCAGCTCTCTTAAGGCAGGGGGGGGGGGGTGTTGGGGGTGGCCGTGGAGAGATTACTGACACCCTCTCTTCTCAAAGAGACAGATGAACTGCGAGTTTTGCAGTGGGGGGGGGGGGGGGGGCGGGGCGGGGCGGTTCATCCATTTCACAAAGCTCTCAATGCACTCCTAACTGTTTCAAGAAAGGCTGACAGTAGTTTCTGCCAAGGTTATCATCAAACAAATAGGTAAAGGGTGCTGATAAATTGAAAAGTGAAAGTGATGGACATCTATTGCCAGACTATGTTCCATTTCAAAGGCACAAAAAGGCCTGCACCTTTCTCTGTGGAATACATTGTGACATGTCAAACAGCCCTGTTTTACAATAATTAACCTTTTGATGTTTCTGCTACACATTGCTCTTCTGTGCAGGCACCATTTTGAATGTAGCTGTATCAAATAACAAAGACGTGCGACATGTGCGTCTATTCATATTTAAGTCGATTTTTATCCGATTTTCAAATGTTAATCAGCATTTACCGAAATAGTTTTACCCACCACGCTCTTCTGTCAATCAATCAATCAAATCAATCAATCAGAGTCAGAGTTGATTGATTGCAGTTCTACTCGCTGCACTAAGTGACAGGCATGGAAATAAGCGTTTTCCGGTTAAAAATCAATAAAATTCCTAATTAGCATTAAAACAGCTGTTACTCCACCGCTAGCATTGTAACCAAGGCCATCCCCATGGTAGCATGATGTATCTGTGGCGTTTTATGAAATGAAGATTTGCACCGCCCTCACTATAGCAAACACACATCTTGGCAGAGCAGAGGATGTCAGTGTTTATGCTCAATGGTTATTGTATTTCCGTAAAACCATAATACCAGAGAGATGTAAGCAATAGGATATACATTTGATTGACCAAGTTACAAGAAAACAGCCAATAAAAGAAGGCGGACTTCTTGCTTAGGCAGCCAACTAAAAACCAGAGTCAATACATGCGTTTGTGAGCAGAAATAAGGTTTTGCAATCTACAAATTGATCATGTGTCCAGATACATTAAAGTCGCATCTGTAATGTGATTTGGAAATGTTGTGTACTGGATGTACTAATTGTGCATGGACAAAGTAATTATTTCACTCACCCCCAGTTATGGGGAAAAGGCTGCTTTGATAGAACAGGTCTGCAACACACATGCAAACACCTAGACAAAAGCCTTACAGGCTAAACGTATCCTCACTAATACGAAAAAAAAACTAACTATCCTACCTTTTTAATAAACCCAACCTGCACCCATTTCAATAACACCATACACACACACCAGACTTATCCTATTGATCATGAGGTCACCTTCTTAGCCCCTGTCACTTTTGCCTGACCCACCCAATTAATCTCTGATCAGATCTCAAACCTCACTGGGCTGTTCTCACCGACCCAGTAACAACTCCCAGAACTTCTATTCTGCAATTACTGTAACACAGGCCTGATAGACCTGCAGCAATAATAAATACAATAAGAATCATACAGAGATGCCACAAAAAATACAACCTAGACCACTAAGATAAATACAAATTCTAACTTGCCTAAAAAAAAAACATTGCACCTCGCCAGAAAAAAGAGAGGGATCTATCACAATGACTACATTAACATTCCAAAGAGATGTGTAACGAGATCCTTTCATCATTCTGAAAATTAGAGGGTCATTCCCAATCATGCTACCGCCTAATAAGGCATGTCCAGCTGAAATACCCGATCTATGGCAATTAACTGTCCTAACAGATAAACCTGACTGAAAAAGTTCTGCTAAGTAGTTTGCTAAATCAGTTATAGGAGCTTCCACGGGATCCATACTCTTTTCCATGTACCAACTACACCATCTATACCAAACTCGTTGGCCAAAATTTCTTTTGTAGCGCTATGGCTACCTTGTCCTCTTGTAGTGCTTAGGCTATCATGCCTTAAGGACTGGATAATAGGCCTCTACCCAGAGTCATGGGGTCTCTCAATGTGCCTTGTTTTCTGTAGGGCCTTACCACCTTTCTTGGGGATGCTGAGAGATACCTCATCAGAAATTGAGAAAGAATCTTCCTCGGAGGGGCTACTTCTCTTTCTTTTACTTATAGCAGCTTGAACTGCTCCTCAATGTTTTTTTTTAAAACCATCTATATATTTTTTAAACATTTCCTCACCAAAATTTATCTGAGGAGCATTATCTCCCCAGCCATATTAAATCTTGGGAAAACATAGTAATGTTGGGAAAAAATAGTAATAACCACTCCAAAATAGTAATAACCACTCCTGGTTATAAGCAAATAAACCAATTCTGGCTGCAATTGATGAAGAAAAAATATTCTTATCTATGTATAATGATGACCAGTAAGACGGTTTCCTCCACTGCTGCTATATGTTTGCTTTTTTTTAATTGATGCCCGGTATCTATGGCAACTAGCCATAGAAACAAGCCTCAAGGAGATCAAAAACAAAGACAGACTTTAGTCAGTCTTTAGTTTTTGTGCAAAAAAATGGGTGTAGAAAGAGGCCTGCGTCTGTGGAGCAATGAGCGGTATGTGCAGAAAAAAAGCGATTTTTATGTTGCACTGTGATCGCGGTTCAGTCCTTCAAACAAGCCGCGAAACGCTTTGGACACTTCGTACATGCTTCTCCTCGAGCACTCCCTTCTTTTAATTGGGACCTCTGCACCCAGTCGGACTGTCCCTACATCAGGGAATCCAATCAGGTCGAGTCCGGTGCCCTAAGCGCGCCTCTCTGCTCCTCCACGGATCTCTCTGATGTTCAGAGCCGTTTAGGAAGCGAAGAGACAGGAAATGGAAAAAAACTTCCCTTGGTCGGTTCTGGTGCCCATGATGCGCCTCTCCACTCCTTCGTGGCTCCCTCTGATGTTCGGAGCCGTTTAGGAAGTGGAGAGGCAGTACATGAGAAAAAAACGTCCCTTCCCTCCTCCCGCCCGGGTCCAATCTGCTCGGGAAAAGCTAAAATCAGCCAGGGGGCAGGAAGGATTGGGATACCAGAAACCTCCCCTTCCTCCTCTCCCTGGGTCCAACCCTCTCAGGAGGAGTAGAAATCCCCCGGGAGCTACCGAGGAGCCAAGGTCCATCCAGAGACGGAAAGATTCACCCCTTACTGTAGGAGGCTGGCCTGGTTTGTAGTGGGTACCTAAGGTACTTATACCTTATACCAGGTCCAGTTATCCCTTATTAGTGCAATGTAGACAATGTCTAGAAGCCAGGCTCTCTCTAGGGGTAGTGTGGATGAGCAGCGAAGGCCTAACTCGGAGACATGCAAAGCTCATGCAATACCACTGTAGTCAAACAGTACTTACACTCATGAAAGAAAATAATCAGTGTTACAAAAATAAAGGTACTTTATTTTGTGACACAATTGCCAAAAATACCATAGACACTATACTCCCTTAGGAGGTAATACAAAAAATATATACACCAGTTTGCAGAAATAGCTGTAAAAACAGTTAGAAAACAGTGCAAATAGTGAAAACCATAATAGTTAGAAATGGGCCTGGGGGAACAGAAACCATATACTAAGAAAGTAGAATGCAAAAGTCGGTTTCTCACCTAGGCAAGTTTAGTGTGTAAAGGGGCGATGGGAGTATCAGAAAACACCAAGGTAAGTAATAGAACCCACCCGAGAGCCCAGGAAAGCAGAAGTAAATCACAGTGACTTTCCTAGAACATACAAGAACACGAGAAAGAAGATATTGCAAGAACCAGAAGAGACTGCAAGACACCAACAATGGATTCCTGGACCTGAGGAGCTGTGGAAGAAGGGGGCCAAGTCCAAGAAGCACTGAAGAGTCCAGGGAGAACAGGAGCCCCTGATAATCCGAATGAAGGTGCAAAAGAAGAACCACTGGTGACGGACAACAGTCAGTACTGCACCCAAGAAGACAGATGCAGGTTCCTGGTTGGTGAAGAAGATGTCCCACGCCAGATGGATGATCGCAGTCTGGTTTGCATTGCTGGATTCCGACAACAAGCCTTGGCACACACCAAAGCTCGCGGTTAGCGTAAAATGGCACTGCCTGGGACCAGGCGGGAACTGGTGTACTCTACCCAAGAGGGGGAGTCAGAGAGGGCTCTCAGCAACTCAGAGAGCCCTCCGAAGACCAGGCAGCACGCACAGGAGTTCCACAGTACAGGGACAAAGAAAGTGCAAAAGGAAGCCCACACAGCACTACACAAAGGGATCCCACGCCGCCAGAGAACCACGCACGAAGCTGTGCATCACAGGAAGGAGTACTTGGTGCTGGAACTGTACGGTGCACAAGAAGTTTGTGGAAGGATGCCAACAAGCCTTTGCAACTGCAAAACATGCAGTGCACGGGGTACTGTCTTGCGTGGGGAGGCGAGCTCTTACCTCCATCAAAGTTGGAGTGTTGGACCACCACCCATGATGCTGGAACCACGCATTTCATCAGGAGAGGGGACCCAAGTCACCGGTCGTCACTGTAGAAGGGTACTTGGTGAAGCAGGGGAGTGTCTCCTTCACTCCAAGGAAGATTTGTTAATTCTTCTGGTGCAGGCTGAAGGCAGGCTGTCCTTTGAGGATGCACGACCAGGATACAGTTGCAGTTGCTGGCAGGAGCTGAAGATACAATGTTACAGAAGTCGTCTTTGCTTCTTTGTTTCAGTTGTAGAGTTCCTGGAGGGTCCAGATGCAGTTTCTTCCTAAGGAAGGTGAAGTGAAGGATGCAGAGGATTCCTGCTGGATTCTTGCAATACGAATCTGAAGAATCACCCAAGAGAGAGACCCTAAATAGCCCTGAAAGGGGGTTTGGTCAGCTACACAGGTAAGCACCTATCAGGTGTGGGCTCTGACATCACCTGCTGGCATTTGCCACTCAGATGCTCCCAGAGTTCCCTGTCACCTTGGAATCCAAGATGGCAAAACCTAGGGAGCCTCTCGAGGAGCTCTGAGCACCACCCCTTGGGTGGTGATGGACAGGGGAGTGGTCACTCCCCTTTCCTTTGTCCAGTTTCGCGCAAAAGCAGGAGATGGGGGGTCCCTGAACCAGTGTAGACTGGATTATGCAAGGAGGGCACCATCTGTGCCCTTCAAAGCATTTCCAGAGGCTCTGGAAGGCTACCCCTCACAAGCCTGTAACACCCATTTCCAAAGGGAGAGGGTTTAACACCCATTTCCCAAAGGAAATCCTTTGCTCTGCTTTCCTGGGCTTGAGCTGCTCAAGCAACAGGAGGGCTAAAACCTGTCTGTGAGGTGGCAGCAGCTGGGGCAGCCTGGAAAACCTCAGAAGGCTGCAGTGGAAATGCTGGGGTTCTCTAAGGAGCCCCCAGAGTGCATGTAATCATACAAACAATGCTTGTAAAAGCCTTCTGGTATGATTCCAACATGTTCGATTCCAAACATGGCCCTATTCGGAGTTACCATTGTGAAGCTGGACATAAGTTCTGACCTATGTCCAGTGCACGCGTAAAATGGCGTCCCCACACTCACGAAGTTTGGGAAAATGGTACTGGAGGTCGTGGGGGGACCTCTGCTAGTGCAGGGGTGCCCTCACACACAGTTACTCTGTACCCTGCCTTCAGGGCTGGAAGGCCTGCAGTAGGGGTGACTTATAAGTGACTTGGTGCAGTGTAAATGGCAGTGAAAGGATGCATGCACCATTTCACACAGGCTGGAAAGGCAGTCCTGTAGAAGCCTTTGCATGGGCTCCCTATGGGTGGCAAAATAAATGCTGCATGCCATAGGGATCCCCTGGAACCCCAATGCCCTGGGTACCTAAGTACTATATACTAGGGACTTATAAGGGGGCACGAGTATGCCAATTGTGGGTGGAATACTGGATTACCAGTATTTTATAACCATAAGTTAAGGGAGAGAACATAACTACTGAATAGCTCATTCCATAAATTCAAGCTCAATTAGCCAACAGAATTTATGACCTTGGGGCCCCAATCCCCTCCTTCAGTCGTTCACATCGCTCAGCCCCTGAGTTATGTGCAAAGGAGCCCATCCCCTCACCTGTAAGCCTGCATGCATGCTACTGCCAGCCACAAGGACACACCTACTTTACATTGCCAAGGGGCCGACAGCAACTGTCTTTTCAGCTGTCCTGCTTTCTGGCCTCTTCTTTCCACCCGCTAAAGATTATAGCTAAAGGTCTAGCGTCTAAAGCCGGGAACCATTGCTACAAACCCACCACCAATCAACTGTTTTCTCACATTTGCTGTGCAAACAAATAGAATGGCTTGGCGCTTGCACAAATCTGAGGCTACTCTTATTTTCTTCCTCCACTGACCTGGAAAAGGAAAATGACTCTCGCAAGTGAACCTGTAACCACTTGTCATAATTTCCGGTGAAATCTCTGTTGGTGAAACAATGTGTGGTGTTATGGCATACCCAAAGAATTCAGAAATAGGAAGTCCTGAAAAGGTCGGGTCCCCACAAGAACACTCCAGAAGCAATCTTTTCCCATAGCATCTTGCCTCTCCAACAGCTCTAGGCTCATGCTTTTCTCTGGTGCAGAAATTCCAAAATGATCGGGGGAGAGTCTGCTTGTTTGCAAACACAATCATGTTATTAAATCTTGGAATGCTCAATAATTAAGCAGTAGTTGAGGACAGTGCAGTCTGGAGCATTAGTGCCTGGCACATACAGTAGGGTCCACATGGGGCTAACTTGTAGGGGTGCAACTGGACCAGAACTTCAAGAGGAGGAGCGCATAGGTCCTGAAATTGGAAGTGGGGCTAAAGCTTCAAAAAATGGAGCAGAGCTATCCTTAGAGCCAATATAAGAAGATGATGGCTGACCACGTCGACCACAGGGCGACAATAGAGTGGACAGTCTCTTCATGTTTCCCATCATCCTGTGAAGTGTCTTCTGTGGCCACCACATAGAAATGGGGATGTAGGAAAACAGCACCTTTCTGACATAGTTATCCTCATTTTCTGCCTGGTGTCAGTGTGTTTAGACTGTAGTACACTGGGAACCTGCTAACCAGGACCCCAGTGTTAGTGTTCTCTCCCCTAAATTTAGTTAGTAAGTAACTTTTACACCCCACAATTGCTGTACTGGTACACCCATGTAAGCTCCTCATATATTGTACTTAGGTACCCAGGGCATTGGTACACCATGGGTCCCCCAAGGGCTGCACCATGTATTGTGCCACCCATGGGGACCCATGAAAACTGTGACTACAGGCCTGCTATTGCAGCCTCTGTGAAATGGTGCATACACGTTTCACCCTAGATATAAGGTTTACCTTATATCATGGTCACTGCACGGTGACCCCATGAGTCACCCCTAAGTTAGGCTCTTCCGCCCAAGGGCAGGGTGCATGGTTCTAAGTGTGAGGGCACCCCTGCATGAGTAGAGGTGTCCCTACAAACCCCAGACTCCATTTCTGGGCTTTGTAAGTGCGGAAAAGCGATCTTAAGAAGCTGTCCAACCCCCCTTCCTATGTTACTTAAGGGCTCCCCTAAGGGTGGGACCCTAGATTGGTCTGCAAAAGCAAGATTTATCTGTGGATTCATCTGAAGACTCTTTTGCAAAACACTTCTGCAACCTGGACATCTGAACCACTGTTGGACTTCACTGGGACCCAAGACAAGACTGCACCTAGTAGGAGGGCTTCTGCTGCAACTTTGTCCCCATGCTTTTGCAACGGCTCTGCAACCTCCATGGCCGTGAATCCTCCAGAGTCACAAGGACTCTGTCTGCAATTAGGAGAGCAAGAAGGAATCTCCTTTAGAGTGAAGGAATCATTCCCCTACATCCGCAGACACCTCAACATCGACAACCAGTTTGGAATCTTGCTGTCCCACAGACTTTTCAAGGCTCTACAACACAGGTGGTGGTTCTGTGACCCTTCAGAGGTCTGACCTGTCTTCTTTTCTGGAGCTGCCTGACTGGAACACCTGTGCACTGCATCTGTTTGTCATTGCCAAGGCTTATTGGCTTGTCAGTCCGAAGACCTCCTAGCTCCAAGATGCCTCCAGCACTAGACAGCATCAAGAACAACATCCTCTCTGCAACTCCCACAGTGTGGGCATCCCTGTTTGCTGTGCTGCTGAGGCGTCCCTGGGACTCTCTGTGCCTGGCCCTGGGACTCCCTGTGCCTACTGGGGGCTGCAATGATTCCTGCTGGCTCCCCTACTTGCTGATGGCTGGCCCTGACTTACCTGCAAAGGTTGAGTCTCTTGGACCTTGCTGGTCTCCAAAATTCTGCAACACTCCATGCAGTGCTTTCTTGCATTTTCCAAGGCGTGTTGATGGTTCTGCTGACCACTGACCCTTCCGCAATCCGACAACCGGCGTGGGATATCTCATGGATGACTCCTGGGATCCTTCTGCATCACCTGGACTCTACATCTGTACTTCTTTGACTACCCTCCAACAGAAAAGCAACTCCAAGAAGGGAGGGCATTGCCCCTTACACCACCTGGGCACCCCTGGGAGGTCAGGACTCTGTCGCCTCTTTTCCGTAGGTTCTCTTCTTCTGGAATCCACATCTGGGTTCCACAAACCTGGTCCTCGGGTCACGAAAGCAGCTGGACAACCGAGGTTCCCACTGACTTAAATGGGAGTTTCCAACACAGATTCACCCCAAGCACCTGGGCTTCCTGGTGTCAGTACTCCGCAGCTCTGGTTATCTAGAACGTTTTACACTATCACTAAGGGTTGCCTGGGCACAGTACAGGGTGCCTCGCCTATAGGTGTACACCATATACTGAGCCAGCCTCATGCAGGGGCTATCTAACTAGGCTCACAGCTGCTGCCCCTCCTTTCCCCCTGCACGACCATAGTGTAAAGAACCACCCTTGGCAAGGCAGCTCAACAAGTGCATTTGTGTTGAGTCATTGGAACCTGAGGTGGGACACAGCAGTTCTAGAATAGCGGCACAATAAAAGAGTGCATTACCATATTCGACTGCTGAGCAGCCCCGACCTCAGGATTCAGGACTCGTAACCTGACAGGGTCATGAGGAAGCATGGGTCGGCCATAAAGATTAATAGAGGTACTTAGCATGTCCAGGTGTGTCTACAAGCTGGGTCTAGGCATTCTGCAAAGCCTATGTGGGGGGATGTGCTGCATACCCTAGCTACTGGTGGAGTCATAATTAGTAGTTTAAGTTCTGTATTTATGGGAGTTTGTACTTATGTGCTTTATGTCTTATGCTCTTTTTGCCTCATTTTATTCTGTCTCCGCCTCACTCACCTTTGTTTCTTTTACACTGTCCTTTCTCTCCACCTCAACAACCTTTCATTCCACTTCACCCTGTTCTCCTGCCCACCTCACCCTCTGCATCTTCTCACCTCACCCTCTTTTTTCTTCACTGCAGCCTCCTCTTTCTCTGCCTCATCCACCTCTTTCTCCACCTCATCCCCTTGTCTTCCTGCCTTAGCCTGCTACCTTTCTCTGCCTCACCCTCATCATCCTCTCACTTCACCCTCCTCATCTTTTTCTCCCTCTCCTCTCCCCACCACACCATCCTCTCACTGTGCCTTCACTTCATCATTCTATCTCCACATTAGAGTTCTCTCTTTGCCTCGCCCTCCTCAATTTCTGCCTCACCAGCCTCCCTCTCACCATCTCACCACCCGCTTCCTCACTATCCTCCCTCACTTTGACTCACCCTTCTTCTACCTATAAACCTCTTTTATCTTTGCTCGACAATGACTCTCTCCACTTCATCCTCTCCTGTCAGTCTTCTGTTCACTACTGCTGTTGTGTATGTAAGGGGAACTTGAGTTGCTTCTATACATGTGGTTCTGCTAGTATGAGTGCAAGTAATCAGACCTTGCAACCCTACTTCCCTGTAACTGTTCTTCACTGGCAGTCCACAACATTTTGAACAGCGGCAGCAACAAGTCCTGGATTATGTATAGGGTGTACTCATGAGTATAGAGACGATCTACAAAAATATTAGGGGCATTTGTAATTTAAAGAGACAGTAATGGGCTGTGCAACTTTTTTAAAGCTGTGGATAGTGCCCACCACACAATTTCACCCCATAAAATTCACAACTTCCAATGCAACCCACATAATTCCACTCCAAACCAAATACATCGACTCCACTCCAAACCAAAACACATGGGTAAAATACATTGTCATTTACAATGCCAATAGCTCTAACTCTTGCAAATGCAAGACCAATTGCATTGCAAATGCATTTCCTTTTCTTTCCACATTCACAGTTCCTGCTGACACAGTCTCTCTACATCTTATCACAGCACTTTTCTGAGACACCTGTAGCTCTGCCCTTTGAGTTGTGCAAGAAAGCCTTGTCCCTCTCAAACTATATCTCAAATACTATTTATGTCCTCTCCAACTATCGAGAAAATTGAAATTCTTTCCCTGAACACTAAGGGATTGAACCATCTTATAAAGAGGAAAAAAATAATTGACTACTGTTATAAACTCCGAGGAGATGTCATTCTATTCCAGGAGACTAGATGACATTCCAATTATTCCTTGACATATAATTACAGTTGAATTGCTGACCCTTTAAGCTCCCCAGCTCAATACAGAAAAATGGGGCAATAACTGTGATTTAAAAATAAGCTAACGTCAGTACTGTCCCCATTGAGCAAGATAAACTGGAAAAAAGGTTAATTATTTCAGTCAAAAATATGATAACATTTTTTACAATGTTAACATGTACGCCTGAAACAATGACGAATTAGATTTCTGGCCCTCAGTGAACAAAGCAATATCTGACCTACATCTAAACTAGGGTATACTTTTAGGTGGGAGTTTCAATCTGCCGCTAAATGGCACTCTCAATAGAATCTCAAAGTTGAAATTCAGACTTAATGAAGCCCATGGCCAATTAATTCACCTATTCAAATCTCTTACCCTTACGGATGTCTGGTGCATTCGCAAACCAATAGGCAGTGATTACACATTTTATTCCCATCCTCAAAACTCCCTCTCAAGGATAGAACATTTTTAGTTGACGCCGCCAGATATCTTCAACAAACATCCAATCCAAAAATAGAGCCGATCCGATAGTAATTTCTGACCATGCCTGCATTTCATTCCACACTGAACTGTTCGAGTCTTCAGCCGCCCCCAAGTAATGGTGGATGAATGACATTCTTGTAGACAATGAGGAATTAAAATCTATGTTGTAAACAAGACAACTCTGACTACATCTCTGAGAACAACATAGCCACTACCCCGGCTGATGTATTTTGGGACACTCACAAAGCCTGCACCAATGGGTCTGTGATGAACCTCATGGACATGAAAAATGAAAATAAACATAGACTCCTAACTGATCTAGAAACAAAAATGAAAACAGAATTCAAACTTATACATGCCAAGGGTTCGGGCATATTTCCAGAACTAAAAATGTGCAGATATTAATTCAATAAGATGCTAAGTGATAAGGAATACAAATGGATCACATACTAAGAGGCAGGGAAAGCTCTTAAGAAGAATAAAACAGGTCGTTAGCGAGCCAATTACTTAAACTTTAACAAAAGTAAAACCACTATAGCATCAATAAGAAGTAGAACAGGGAGACACCAAGCTTCCTCTAAGGACATTATAGATGCTTTTCTAGATTTCTGCAAAAAACTGCATACATCTGAGAAACAAATTAATATCAATGACTACAAAACTTTACTAAAATGACTATCCCTCCCCTCCCTTGATGAAGCCTCTATAGAGGATACTAACACTTCCATTTCTCAATCTCAAATTCTAAAATCCATTCATGATTTAAAAATCTCGAAAGGTCCCTGGCTCTGACAGGTTCACCACGACATTCTAGATATTCACTCAGTTACTGTTAATCTTCCTCCAAATGCCACAATTGTAGTGATTCCAAAGGAAGGGAATTACCATCTTCATATAAAATAATTCAGCTTAATTCTTCCTAATAAATAATATGCAAACTTTATTTCAAAATACCTGCAAATAGGCTAGACAAAAATAACATCTTCTAATTTACCCATAACCAACTGGCTTCCTCAATGGAAGGTTGGCCAGTGAAATCAGAACCTTTTGTCACGTCCTGGAGAAAGCCAAGAACTTAAAATCTTCATCCAAAGTTATTACCATAGATGCGGGAAAAGGCCTTTGGTTTCAGAGCATCACCCTTCATCAGTCAGGCTAGCTTGAATCCAGTTAGCACAGTGAGCACTTTTCCAGTTAGGCCCTTTGGCTCCAGGTCCCTCCGCTTGGCAAATATTGTTAAAAAGCTTGCAAGGGAGGCTGCTCATTGCCGGACACCACTGCCAAGATTTGCAATACTCCTCTGGTGTCCATTCAAGCCAAAGCTGATCTGTTAAAGTTTTGTAAATTGCTGAACGCACAGCTGTTAACTTTGTAAGCCATTCCCTCTGCAGTTCTCTTTTTAGTGCCAGGGGCCTCTTATTAAACGTAACCATTGCGCTTTATAAATCTCCCAATCAATCACGTGAAAAAATAGGGATCTAAGACAAATTGTGGCTGAATTCGGAGGTTCCAATGAAGTATTTGCAATAGTCAGGATTGCGGAAATGTCAGGTAGATGTGCTAAGGCAGCCCTAGTTGATGAGGGACAAACACACTTTGATAATGGGAACAGAATTATCAAAAGGAAAAAGGTAACAGGAACAATAAAAACAAAATGCAATACAATATACAAAAAACGTGGCAACACCAAATGAAATTGTTGTAGTAGCAGCCATTATTCAGCACAAAATAAGAAATGCTCTGCACAGAACCAAAAACGTCTAAAATGTTCTATCAAAGTACAGAGCTCTAAATATCATCCTGCCAAAATATCCAGCTCACAATATAAACTACTTCAGTATCATGAAGATAAGTATACATAGATTTACAATTCCTAATTCCACATCCATGTGCCTTGAAGATATGTGTATTTTCAAGCAACTGGAAGATAATTTTAACAAAGGTGGAGTTTGAAATATGTTTGATAGAAGAGGCCGGAAACCCAAGCACAGCAGCAGATTTATTGGTAGAGAAAAACATGGAGGCATATGTGTGGGTGTGTGGACGATGTCCTGGTGGGCTTTCATGAGACAGACCACATACAACTGCCATTCCTAGTCACAGGTGCTTCTCCATCTGCACCTGGGTGGTGCCTAGTGCCAGAAACCCTGGTTCTCTTACCAGCCACTGATACTTAGCCTCCGAACTGCGTTAACTGGCCCCTAGGAATCAACACAACAACTGCTGCAGTGCGGCTCCCGGACGATAGTAGGACCTTTCACCTGCCACCGATGCCATTTCACCTGCAACACCAAACCTAAACCGCTGACCAGTCATCATGAGAAACAACTCCACTTCTACTCAACATAGGATCCCTCTGCAAACATGCCACAGAAGTCTGGGACACAATAACCACTCTCCAACCTGATTTGATGTTCAACACAGAAACCTGGCTCACCACCGCATCAGCTTTCGACATCACCTATGCAACTCCTCAAGCCAACAAACTTACCCACAGACTGCCACAACAAACATGGAGGAGGTATCGCAATCATCCACAAGGACAGTCTCCTATACACCACACTTGAGGATGACAAGTCCCCCATCATGGAACACCTTAATTTACAAATCTATATCAATGCCAAAACCACAATCAGAGGAAGCCTGGCATACAGACTCAGGCCCCCGCCCCATCTTCTGCAAGACGATCACCGATTTCATCTCCCCCCTGGCCATCAACTCTAGACACTACGTCCTCCTGGGAAACCTCAATTTTATCTCAACAACCCCAATGACTGCAACTCCATCAACCTCTTGGACAACCTCAGGCTCAAGCCACTGGTCACCAGTGCCATGCACAACACCGGACACACTCTGGACCCCAGTTTTACTGCCAGCCACAGGATTATATTCTCCCACAGGACCAAACTAATATGGACTGACCACCACATCGTACACTTCACCTGAATCCCCTTCCACACCACCTCCCCTTCCACAAAGCAGGTGGGGCAAAATCAGTGAGACCCAATGGACCACCGCCCTCAGCACCAACAGACCCAACCCTTTTGGCAGCATTGAGCAAGATGCTTGCAACTTATCCGACTGGATCATCAACTATGCCGAGGAAATCACCCCCACAAGACATTCCAACACCATAAGATCCAGCAAGCCCACCGGCTGGTTCACACCCGAAATCCACCCACTGAAGAGAGAATGCAAATAACTAGAAAGATGATGGCACACTAGCAAAAACGCATCCGACCGCGTCATCTTCAAAGCTGCCCTCAACACATATCACCACCTCAGGAAAGCACAAAAAGCACACCCTGGGTCAACCGCATCAAGAAGAGCGCCAACCACTCCAATGAGCTTTTTAGCATCATGAAAGAGTTCTCCTGTCCTGCAGTCACTGAGAACACAATCTGACTCTCCCAGGACCTCTGCGACTCTCTGGCAGACTACTTTCATGACAAAATAGCAGCCATCTACAGCAACTCTGCCCCTCAAACTACCAGTCTCGACTACCTTCTAACTCTGACAGAGGCAACCCACAGCCACCTGATCATCGACTGGAAGCAACTTACAACTCAGGAAACATCAGCCATCATGAGTGCGATGCCCTCTGGATCACCCACCGACCTGTGCCCCCAAAACATCTTCAACCTGGGACAGAGAGAGACCAGCAGCGCCCTCACTCCCATCCTCAACGCCTCCATCATGGCGGCCACCATTCCCAACACCTGGGAGCACCCAGAGGTAAAACTGCTCTTGAAAATAGTCCTGTGACCCCAGTGAACTCAAGAACTACCACCCAATCTCACTGCTGCCTTCCCCCACAAAGTCCTAGAAAGAGCCATCAACTGACAGCTCTCCAAACACCTAAAAGAACATAACTTACTGGACGCCTCCCAAGCAGGTTTCTGCACCAACTACATCACTGAGGCCACCCTGATCGCTCCAACAAACAACATCAGAGACCTCCTTGACCACGGAGAGAAAGTAGCCCTAATCTTCCTCTGGCTCTCAGTGGCCTTCGCCATCGTCTCCCACCACACCCTCATCACCAGACTCCACCACCTTGGAATTCAGAGCAATGCCCTCAAATGGATCCACACCTTCCTCACAGGACACACCAAATTAATCCACCTACCTCCGTTCGCCTCAGAACCCAAGAACATCATCTGCGACATTGCCCAGGGGTCCTCTCTCAGCCCCACACTTTTCAACACCTACATGACACCATTGGCAGACATTGTCTGCAACCACAAATTCAATATCATCTCATATGCTGATGACACGCAACTCATGTTCTCACTCTCCAAGGACCACCCCACCCGAGAGCCAATTTCAGCGACGCAATGACCAACGTTGCTGAGTGGATGAGATCCAACTCCTTGAAACTGAACACGGACAAGACAGAAGTGATCATTTTTTAGAAACAAAGGATCACCCTGGGACGACACATGGTGGCTCACCACTCTCGGTCAAGCCCCAACCCCAACAAATAAAGACATTTGCTGCCTCCTGTTTCCTCCTCCCCGTGCTACGAAAGATTTTCAGATGGATCTTGTTGCCGCCAGAAGAACTGGAACCCAGGCCCTCGTTAACAGCAGACTGGATAATGGAAATGCACTCTATGTTGGAGCTACCACCCAACTCCTCAAGCACCTCCAAACTATACAGAACTCCACAGCAAGACTCATCCTGGATCTTTCTAGACGCACAGTATCATCCTGCGCTTCAGAAGCCTACACTGGCTGACTGTGCATAAGAGATGCAAATTCAAGGTCCTGACCCTCGCCTTCGAAGCCCTCTACAGCGGACCTAAACACAAATTAACCACTGTCTGACCTGCTACCAATCTGGCACAGAACTCGATTTAACATCCCTTGCCCTCGTACACGTCACATGAGTCCACCGGAGCAGCTGTTCCTTCTCCTACCTCGCCACCAAGGCCTGGAACGACCTCCCCCTTCACCTTCGAACTACATAATCACTCCTTGATTACAGGAAGAAGCTCAAGACATGAGAGGCTGCCAGTAAGCAGCATCACCCCAAAGGGACTGGATACCCCTCAGGGTGAAAAGCCCAGCTCTACAAATACTGATTGATTAATTGATTAGAATTCTGTGCACTGTTACAGTGCACTGGGGGAAACAACTCAATATATTTCAATTGAATGTGGTCACAGTGCATTGTAAAGTTGATATTGCCAAGTGTCAAGCCTTGTTTCAGCACTATAAGTTCAGAGCTTTGTTATGAAATGGAGGCAGTAGCAATGACATTTTAAAATTAGTGATCTCGCGCTGTATCTATGTCACTGTGGAGGCTCAGAGCGGGTCAATGTTGACACTACACCATCTGCACCAAATACTAGGTAACACAGAGCAGTGGTGCCTTACTATGCCATATCTGGCTTGTGCCTCTACAGAGGGTTTGGCCGCAACTAGGGGCACCCAGGCAGCAGTTCTGGCCAACACAGCTTTGACTAAAGAGGAGCTCCTCTCTAACCTTCTGCTCTTCAAAACCAAATTGGGGTAGAAATACAGTCAGACCCCTTTAGGGGCCCTCAGGAACTGAACCCTGAACTTGGCACACATATTACAACATACTAACAGCATCTGCTCTGATGTTCACTGTGGGTGGTCAAGGGGAAGACTGAGCACTGACAACAAGCCAGAGCCACTCTGGAAGTGAAAATTAAGGCAATTAAAGGTCACAAAGAGGTTGATCTGCTATTCTGCGAAGAATGAGAGAACTGCTCAAGATGAGATAATATTCCTAAGACAGGTCTAGAAAAAGGAGCAGAAGAAACGTTGAATCCGTCTTGGTTGAGCCTTTTGTTCACCCTGATTGAAGATGATTATCCAGAGTTTCAATTAAAGAAAGCCCATTCGGTGGACTGAGTGAGAGACATCGAGGACTTAAAGACAGCTTCTTTAAGCTCCATAGATAAAAGATGAAAGAATAGGCACTATGGGTAGCAAAAAGCGAAGGCAACACCCTCAGTAGTCCCACAGGATGGGGACACAGAAGTTGCAGAAGGAACCCACGCAGCACACAGACGAAGGGTCCCACGCCGCCAGAGAACCACGCAGAGGGATGTGCATCACAGAAAGGAGTGCTGGGGGCTGGAGCTGCACGTCACCTAAAGTTCAGTTGGAGGAGGTGCAAACAAGCCTTGGCAGTTGCAAGAGATGCGGTGCAGGGGGGTACTATCCTGCGTGAGAAGGCAAGGGCTTACCTCCACCAAATTTGGACAGCTGGCAGAGAGGACCAAGACGACTACTCCGGATCACCACTTGTGAAGCAAGATCCACACAACTCAGGGTGAGAGAAGATCCACACAGCCGGTCATCATTGCAGTAGGTGCCTGCAGATGCAGGGGAGTGACTCCTTCACTCCAAGGGAGATTCCTTCTTTCTTCTAGTGCAGGCTGAAGACACACAGCCCTCAGTGAATGCAAAACTGGTGGAAATGTTGCAGAAGCTGGCAGGCGCTGTGGAAACAAAGTTGCAGAAGAGATCTTCTTCCTGGAGGAAGATTGATGTAGTTCTGGAGGCCAGAAGTAGAAGCAGAGGTTGGTGAGGAATCCTGCTGGAATCTTGCAAGCTGAATATGAGGACCCACCCCAGAGGAAGACCCTTAATAGCCCTGAGAGGGGGCTTGGTCACATAGCCAGTTTACCAACTATCAGGAGGGGGCTCCGACATCACCTGCCTGGCCTGGCCACTCAGATGCTCCCAGAATTCCCTGCCAACCTTGAATTCAAGATGGTAGAACCCATGGACCCTCTGGAGGACCTCTGGGTACCACAGCTGGGGTGCTGATGGACAGGGGAGTGGTCACTCCCCTTTCCATTGTCCAGTTTCACGCCAGAACTGGTACTGGGGGTCCCTGAACCAGTGTGGACTGGTTTATGCATAAAGGAGACAAATGTGCCCTTCAAAGCAAAACCAGTGGCTTGGGGAGGCTACCCCTCCTCAGCCAGTCACACCTATTTCCAAAGGGGGAGGGTGTCACTTCTCTCTCCCAAAGGAAATCCTTTGTTCTGCCTTCCTGAGCTTGATCAGATCAAGCAGCGGGAGGGTAGAAACCGGTCTGAGGGGTGGCAGCAGATTTGGTTGCCCGGAAAACCCTAGAAGACTTGTGGTAGCAATGCTGTGGGTCCTCTAATGAGCCCCCAGAGTGCATAGAATCATACTCCTTACGTACAAGTTACTTACCTTCGGTAACAAAATATCTGGTAGAGACATATTCTAGTTGCAGATTCCTTACCTTTGAATTTCCCCAGGCGTCAGACTGGATCCGGATATTTTTCTTCGAGCAGTACCTCTGCGTGCCATCAGGTGGCGTCGGTCGACTCCGCGGGCGTCGTGCTCACCGTGATGACGTTGCAGTCATATATAGGCGCCAACCCGGCGCGCTGATGTCAGTTTCATTTCACGACTTTCCACGCCAGTAGCGCAGAGCCATGAAGAACACTGAGAGCAGTGTGCCAAAACTAGGGCCCTCAAGGGAAAGTTCTTGTCCCTTGAAATCAGTTCGCAGTGCGGGGAGGATGGGCGGGTCGAATCTGCAACTAGAATATGTCTCTACCAGATATTTTGTTACTGAAGGTAAGTAACTGGTACATCTGACAGAGACTTCTTGTGGATTCCTTACCTTTGAATAGATACCCGAGCAATACCATCCCCAGTGGTGGGCTGCGAGCTAAGATCACACCAAAAAGCCCTGCAGGACTGAACGGCCAAAGTGGCCGTCCCTTCGGACCTGATTGTCTAGGAAGTAGTGTTTAGTAAAAGTGTGCAGGGATGCCCACATTTCTCCCTGACAAATATCCAGGACTGGAACACTCCGTGTTAGCACTGTGGTAGCAGCAGTAGCTCTGGTGGAGTGATCTCACAAACCTTCAGGGAGTTGCTTTTTAGCCAGAGCGTAGCACATTTTGATGCATAAGAGTACCCATTGTGAAATGGTCCTCTTCCGCACTACCTTCCCCTTCTTTGCACCCACATATCCCACAAAGTATTGATCGTCCAACCGGAAGTCTTTGGTGCGGTCAAAATAGCACGCCAACGCTCTTTTTGGGTCCAAATGATGGAGTCTCTCCTCTTCAAGAGAGGGATGTTGGGGTGCATAAAAGTAGGCAAGGTGATGGACTGTCTGGCTTGGAAGGGTGTCACTACCTTAGGTAGAATATGCCCTTCTGCGAAGCACCACTTTGTCAGGATGTATGGCAAGAAAAGGTGACTTAGATGACAGAGCCTGGAGTTCACTAACTCTGCGGGCAGAAGTAATGGCAACTAAAAAGACAGTCTTTATAGTTAAGACCCTTAGAGGGCAGTTGTGAAGCGGTTCAAACGGGGTACACATAAGTTAAGTTAAGACCAGGTTGAGACTCAGGTGTCCCACTGGGGCATGATGATTGGGATAGGAGGAAAGAGATGTGTGAGGCCTTTAAGAAACCTCCCAACTATGGGAAATTTAAATAAGGAAAGCTGATCAGGTAACCTTAAGAAAGCAGAGATAGCAGGGAGATATCCCTTAAGAGTGCCCAAGGTGGAACCCTGCCGGGCAATGGAAAGAATAAAGAGAAGAACTTGAGAGAGAGGAGCAGATAGAGGATTGACAGAATTGTCTATGCATCATGCC
This sequence comes from Pleurodeles waltl, assembly GCF_031143425.1. NCBI lineage: Eukaryota > Metazoa > Chordata > Amphibia > Caudata > Salamandridae > Pleurodeles > Pleurodeles waltl. The sequence goes on along the minus strand of NC_090440.1, from coordinate 370,984,715 downwards.
ACAAATTTCTTCCAACGACAGGCGTATTCAGTTTTGGTGAGGGACGCCTGGCTGCCAAGATAACATCACAGACTTCGGGTGGCAAGTCAAAAGACCTCAACTGCCGCCGCTCAATCTCCAGGCAAGAAGTCGCAGAGTTGACAGGTTCAGATGGCATACCTTCTCCTGCTGCTGGCCATGTTCAAAAGCTAGGGATACCAGACTCTTCGTGGCCAGTCTGAAGCCACTAATATTACTTGAGCCCAGTCTTGCCTGATCTTCTTCAGAACTCTAGGCAGAAGTCGTATTGGCAGGAAGGCGTACAGGAGGCCTGAATTCCACTTGCACTGAAAAGCGTCGCTGAGCGAGTGCTGCCTTGGAAACTCCAACGCCCAAAACAGCTGACATTGCGGGTTCTCTACGGAGGCGAGCAAGTCTAACCAAGGTTCTCCCCACCGCAGGAAGAGACCTTGCGCCACCTCCGGGTGGAGACGCCATTCGTGGTCGACCATGCATCGTCGGCTGAGTTTGTCTGATCTGGCATTCAAGGAGCCTGCCAGGTGTTGAACCACTAGAGAAATGCCCTGATGCTCCAGCCAAGTCCAGAGACGAAGGGCCTCTTGACAAAGGGTTCACGACCCCACTCCGCCTTGTTTGTTGCTATACTACATGGCAGAGGTGTTGTCTGTGAACATCTGCACTGCTTTCCCCTTGAGGGAGGGAAGAAATGCTTTCAATGCTAGTCGAATCACTCGGGGCTCCAGATGATTGATATGGAGCCTGGTTTCCACCGGAGACCAGATGCCTTTGATCTCTTCCTCTACCATGTGGCCACCCCATCCCAGAAGTGATGCATCTGTCACAACCGTAAGATCTGGTTGGGGAAAGGAGAGGGATCTGCCCTTGACCCAATCCTGATTCGTTAACCACCACTGCATGTCTTTCGCAGTCCCTTCCGAGATCTGGACCTTGTTGGAGAGATTTCTCTGATGCTGCGCCCACTTGAACTTCAGGTTCCACATCAGAGCCTGCATATGCCATCTGGCATTTATAACCAGTAGGATGCAGGAGGCCATGTTGCCCAGCAGCCTCAGAGTCGCTCTCACCGAAATCCCGGACAGAGGCTGAAACATCGGAATCATAGCCCGAATATCCTGGACTCGCTTTTTGGAAGGATATGCCCGAAACTGCACTGTATCCAGAAAAGCTCCTATGAAAGGGAGCGTCTGAGAAGGAGTCAGGTGTGACTTCAACACATTGATAGTGAACCCCAGCGAATCCAAAAGGTTCACCGTAATCTGAAGGTGGGAGACGACTGTCTGGGGCAAGTTCGCCTTCAACAGCCAATCATCGAGGTAGGGGAAGAGTGGGACCCCTAACCAGCGCAGATGAGCTGCCACCACTACCATCACCTTTGTGAACACCCGAGGGGCACTGGTAAGGCCAAAGGGAAGCACTGTAAACTGAAAGTGCTCGTGACCTACCACGAATCATAGGTAACGTCTGCTGGCCGGCAAGACGGGAATATGGAAGTATGCGTCTTGCAAGTCCAACGCTACCATCCAGTCTCCGAGATCCAGGGCAGATAGGACCTGAGCCAATGTCAACATTTTGAACTTCTCCTTTTTTAGGAAGAGACCGAAGATCTAATATAGGTCGAAGACTTTTGTCCTTTTTCGGATCCAGAAAGTAGCGGGAATAGCAACCACAACCTACTTTTGGCAACGAAACCCTCTCTATAGCTCCTTTGGCCAAAAGGGCTTGGACTTCCTCACGGAGAAGCGCCATATGATCCTCCGATATCTGACTGTATGAAGGTGGCTTGGCTGTAGGAGATGTCTCGAAGGGGAGGGAGTGTCAGAAATCCCCAAGGTGCCTCCTGCATTATCTGTCAGCATCCCCAGGGATAAGGGTTAAATCATATCTCTGTTCTTGGTTAAACCTTCATGTTTCTAAGTAAACATAATGTGCTGTGTTACACAATTGGTTTTATCAATTCTTGTTTTACCAATACTTGTTTGCTAATGTGAGCAGGTGTAGACATGTGCTTCTAATTGGGTGTGGTGTAGACATGTGCTTCTAATTGGGTGTGGTGACTCATCCACATGTGGAAACTCCACTGTTTTCCTGATTGACTATAAATAGCAGAGTGAAGCATGCCTCCCTGCTTGGCTTTGTTTTGCTTCCTGATCTCAGCATCTGCTTTGGCAGTCCAGCCCTACTGTCATCCTCGTATTCAGGACTTTTAAGGCATTTCTTTTCTTCATCCCTGTACCAGCTGATACCAGACATTCCTCCAACACTCAGGAAAAGACTGCAGCTAAGTGACTAGTATTCTCCAGGGAGTTTGTTCTTTGAGCTCCGCGCTTTCCTAGAACAGCTGGTGTACTTCAGACCTCATATTTTGGCAGAGTGCTTATCTTGAAGAGACAAATGCATTTCTGGACATTATACATTATTATTGTAGTTACTTGTCTAAATGTGCTTCAGGAAATCTGCCTGAGCTCCGGTAACTACAAAGAGTGACAGTACAATTTTAAAAGAGCATTTACGTGACTTTTCTTTCTCTAATAGCATAACTCTTGGATTTAAATTGTGTCATTCATGCCTGTGTTTCAGGTTTGAGGAATTTGCTTTTGAAGGGCTTTTCACACACACAGTGAAACCAAACCAAACTGTGCCACCCTAACTGTTTAAACCCAGAGTGGACATTTGTATTTCTTGGATTGTTTTTGTTGTTTTTAGTTTAACCCTATGCATGCAGGGAAGTTCTACGTGATATAATGCGTCGCTGTGCAGGTTCTTTGAGTCTGGAGACAGGCCGGTAGGGCTGGAGCCAAGTCAGTTTTCGCCTCCGTCGTCTCTGCAGGACTTTCAAGTAAGCAGTCCTTCTTCTTTGTGTAGGTTGGAGTAATCTAATTTCCTGGGTTCTGAGTCGCCCCTAAATATTAGATTTAGGGGTGTGTTTAGGTCAGGAGGGCAATAGCCAATGGCTACTGTCCTGGAGGGTGGCTACACCCTCTTTATGCCTTCTCCCTGAGGGGAGGGGGGCACATCCCTAATCCTATTGGGGGAATCCTCCAATCTCATGATGGAGGATTTCTAAAGGTAGGTGTCACCTCAGCTCAGGACACCTTAGGGGCAGTCCTGACTGGTGGGTGACTCCTCCTTGTTTTTCTCATTATCTCCTCCAGACTTGCTGTCAAAGTGGGAGCAGTGGCTGGAGGGGCAGGCATCGACACTAGCTGGTATGCCGTGGGGTGCTGTAACAAAAGGCATGAGCTGTGGAGGCTCACCGCCAGGTGTGACAGTTCCTGCAGGGGGAGGTGAGAAGCACCTCCACCCAGTACAGGCTTTGTTCCTGGCCACAGAGTGACAAAGGCACTCTCCCCATGTGCCCAGAAACTCGTCTGGTTGTGGCAGGCTGGCAGAAACTGGCCCGACTAGCACTAGGAGTCGGACTGGTATTCAGGGGGCATCTCTAAGATGCCCTCTGGGTGCATTTTACAATAAATTCCACACTGGCATCAGTGTGCATTTATTGTGCTGAGAAGTTTGATATCAAACTTTCCAGATTTCTTTGTAGCCATTATGGAACTGTGGAGTTCGTGTTTGACAAACTCCCAGACCAAATACTCTTTATGGCTACCCTGCACTTACAATGTCCAAGGTTTTGCTTAGACACTGTAGGGGCACAGTGCTCATGCACATATGCCCTCACCTGTGGTATAGTGACCCTGCCTTAGGGCTGTAAGGCCTGCTAGAGGGGTGACTTACCTATGCCACAGGCAGTGAGAGGTGGGCATGGCACTCTGAGGGGAGTGCCATGTCGACTTAGTCAATTTACCCCCATCAGCACACACAAGCTGTGAGGCAGTGTGCATGTGCTGAGTGAGGGGTCCCCAGGGTGGCATATGACATGCTGCAGCCCTTAGAGACCTTCCCTGGCATCAGGGCCCTTGGTACCAGGGGTACCATTTACAAGGGACTTATCTGGGTACCAGGGCTGTGCCAATTGTGGGAACAAAGGTACAGTTTAGAGAAAGAACACTGGTGCTGGGGCCTGGTTAGCAGGGTCCCAGCACACTTTCAATCATGACTGTCATCAACAAAAGGCAAAAAGTCAGGGGTTAACCATGCCAAGGAGGAATTTCCTTACACGTGTGTAATCAAAGGGCATGTCCATCAAGGATTGATGGACATCCCCCTAAAAGCCAGATGTTCTCAGCCAGGCGTGGCTTCTCAATGCCACTGTCGATGCAATCCATCTGCCCAGAGAGTTGGTTGTATCCAGTCCACAATGAATCATGAACTTAGCTGCATCCCTCCCATCTGTTATGCCTTGGGACACGAGAGCCCGGGCCTCCTCCGGAACTGCAGGCAGCACTTGCGCAACAGTATCCCAGAGAGTATGGGAATAGCGGCCCAAAGTGCATGCAGTGTTCATGGACCGCAGCGCTAGACTGTTGAAAGAAAACAACTTCTTCCCCAAAGTATCCAGTCTTTTTGATTCCCTATCCGGGGGCGCAGCAGGGAATGCACCAGATTATGAAGAAGCCGGGATGACAAGGCTCTCAGACGTGGGGTGTTGAGTCAGGAATTTTGGGTCTGACGGCGCAGGCTGATGGCGGCGTGCAATCGTCCTATTCACAGGAGCCCCTGTATTGGGTCTGGACCAAGTACCCAAAAGGCAGTCTGTCAGTGCTTCATTAAATGGTAAAAGGGGCTCGGAAGAGGAAGACCCCGGCTGAAGCACGTTGGTTAGGATTTTAGGCTTAACCTCTACAGAAGGTAGCTTGAGGTCCAGGACCTCAGCTGCCCTTCTTACCACCATAGAATAAGAAGCACCCTCCTCTGTAGCCATGCTAGGAGGAGAGAGCATACCAGTGTTAGGGGAAGTGTCTAAAGCACTGGCATCACCCAAATCCTGTACCCAGTCCATTTGGGGGTCAAGCTGGTATTCTAGTTCAGCGTCCCCTCCATACTCTCCCCGTATCCATAACCACAAGAATAAGGGTCTGGATCAACCCTGGGCCCAGGACCCCCAGTCCCTGCTCTGGTGTGAAACTGGACAAAGAAAAGGGGAGTGACCACTCCCGTGTCCATCAACACCCCAGGGGTGGTGCTCAGAGACCCTCCCAGAGGGTCCCTGGGGTTTCCCATCTTGAACTCAAGGTTGGCAGGGAACTCTGGGAGAATATGAGTAGCCAGTGCCAGCAGGTGACGTCAGAGTCCTCCCCTGATTGTAACTTACCTGGTTAGATGACCAATCCCCCTTTCAGGGCTATTTAGGGTCTCTCCTTTGGGTGGTTCTTCAGATTCGGACTGCATCCTTCACTTCAACTTCTCAGCAAAGAAACTGCATCTGTACCATCCAGGAACTCTACAAACTGCAACAAAGAAGCAAGACACCTTCTGCAACATTGTATTGTTCATCTCCTGCCAGCAACTGCAACTGTTTCCCGGTTGTGCATCCTCTGAGAACAGCCTGTCTTCAGCCTGCAACAGAAAAGCGGAGGAATCTCCCTTGGGGTGAAGGAGTCACTTCCCTGCTTCAGCAGGCACCGACTGCAATGACGACCTGCTCTGTGGATCCCCTCTCTTTCTGAACTGCCTGGATCCTGCAGCACAGGTGGTGGACTGAAGTGATCCAGACGTTCCTGACGTCCTACTGTCCAACTTTGTTGGAGGTAAGAGCTTGCCTCTCAAACATAAGACAGTACCCCCGTGCACCACGTGTTTTACAGCTGCCAAGCCTTGTTGGCATCCTTCCATGAAGTTCTTTGTGCATCTTGCAGCTCCGGTCCCCAGCACTCTATCCTATGACGCACAGCTTCCTGAGTGGTTCTCATGCGGCGTGGGAGCCTTTGTTGTAGTGCTGCATGGGCCTCTTTTGCACCTTCCTTGTCCTCGTGCTGTGGGACTCCTAGGTGTGGTGCCTGGGCTTCTGTGGGCTCTCTGAGGTGTTGAGAGCCCTATCTGACTCCCCCTCATGGGTAGAGTCCACCTAGTCCCTCCTGGTACTGGGCAGCACCATCTTCCACTAACCACGAGCTTTGGGTGTGCCAAGGCTTGTTGGGGGACTCCAGCGACGCAAACCAGACTGCAATCCTCCATCCAGCATGGGACATCACTTTCACCAACCAGGAACCCGACTCCGTCTTCTTGGGTGCAATACTGACTGCTCTTCACCTGTGGTTCTGTCAACATCAGGGCAGTGCGCGCTCTACGGGCGACTGGAATGCAAAAACCTAGCACTTCAAAGATAGCGTAATTCATGCATTATGCTGATGTACTGTTGTTTAACCTTTTGCATTGCAGAGTTTAATCCTGAAGACTTATACTCAAGGTGCTTATAAATACTGTTCATTTGCAATGTATTGCTGTAGGCTTTCAGAGTGTGTCAGGGTGTGGTCCCTTTCCAGGGCCTTCTAGAAGCTTCCTCTGCAGCATGACTGGGTGTGGTTTGTGGGCTGGGCCAAGACTCTATATAAGGGAGCCAGCCGAGCTCCACGTGCTCACTATTCAGAGGTCCTGGTGCAGAGCAGCAGCAACTTTCTGAGCTCCTGTTCCTGAGGCCTACTTTGATCTTCCAGGCCTTGCCCTTCACTGTGTTGGTGATCCTTGATCAGGGCGGTAAGACAGAGATCGGGCTGGGCGCCCGATCCCTTTCTCGAAGGCTTTCGAGTTCTTGGGCCTAATTTGCATGATAAACAATTTTACTTTGTGCGTGTGAATGTGCGCTTGGTTTTTCTGGCATTTACATGCTGATATTCAAATCGGCAAGACGCGCAATGAATTTCTTGTGCTTAATTCATGTTATTCATTGTGCGTTACCATTTCATGGCATTTACAAGGTAGCATTCGAATCGGCAAGACGCACAATTCATTTCTTGTGCTTAATTCATGTTATTCATTGTGCAATACCATTTCATGGCATTTACAAGGTAGCATTCGAATCGGCAAGACGTGCAATTCATTTCTTGTGCTTAATTCATGTTATTCATTGTGCGCTACCATTTCATGGCATTTACAAGGAGGCATTCGAATCGGCAAGACGCGCAATTAATTTCTTGTGCTTAATTCATGTTATTCATTGTGCGCTACCATTTCATGGGATTTACATGATGGCATTCGAATCGGCAAGACACGCAATTCATTTCTTGTGCTTAACTCATGTTTTTCATTGTGCGCTACCATGTCATGGCATTCACATGGTGGCATTCGAATTGGCAAGAAGCGCAATTCATTTATTTTGCTTAATTCATGATGTTCATTGTGCGCAACCATTTCATGGCATTTACATATTCTTGTAGAAATCAGCAATGTGCGCAATTCATGTTTATGCATTTTAAAAACTAAGGGGGTCATTACGACCCTGGCGGTCGGTGGAGATGCGGCGTCTTACCGCCAACAGGCTGGCGGTAAAAAAATTGAAACTATGACCATGGTGGTTACCGCCATGGTCATCCGCCACTTCTCCGTTCTGACCGCCAGGGCGGAGACGACCGCCGGGCTGGAGACGCCATCGGTATCATGACCCGGCTGACCCGGCATGACCCAGCTGACCGCCATGGATTTCATGGGGTTTGGAACCGCCATGAAATCCATGGCAGTAAGCACTATCAGTGCCAGGGAATTCCTTCACCGGCACTGATAGGGGTCTCCCCCACCCCGAGTCCTTCCCCTACACCCCCCACCACCCCTGCCACCCCCAAAGGTGGCAGGACCCCCCTTCCCCTACCCCCAACATCACATTACACACCTGACACGCATGCAGGCACCACCAACACACATACCCGCACACACATCAGCATACATGCCAACAGCCACACACACCGTCATACGCACACACCCACATTCAGACATACACGCACACATCCATACAGACATACATACAGACATACACGCACTCATTTCCAAACACACAATACCCCCGCATGCATACACGCACTCACACACCCCCTCTATATACACACACGCACACCCCCATGCACGCACACAACACACAATACCCCCCTACCCTCCTCCCCTAACGGACGATCAACTTACCTGGTCCGTTGATCCTCCGGGAGGGGACAGGATCCATGGGGGCTGCTCCGCCGCCACCACACCGTCAACAGAACACCACCACTCCGATTCACAGGACGTGATTCGGTGGGCGGTGTTCTGTTGACGTGACGGCGGAGGTGGAGCAACCTCCACTTCCCTGCCGCCCGTCAGTATGGCTGCTGACGGCTCTCCATCCGAAAAAGGACGGAGGGCTGCCAGTAGTCATAATACGCCAAGCGGAAAACCGCCACCACTGGCGATCTTCAGCACGGCGGTCCCTTGGCGGTCTTGTCAAAAGACCGTCGAGGTCAAAATGACCCCCTAAGTGTTAGCTTTCTAGATGTTACATTATATGTGCATAATAAGTCCCTTCATTAAACTCCTATGGTGTTCCAGAAAAAACGTTCAGATGATTTCCTTGTCCTCATGCAAAAGACTATGGGGGTTATTACAACTTTGGAGGAGGTGTTAATCCGTCCCAAAAGTGACTGTAAAGTGACGGATATACCACCTGCCGTATTACGAGTCCATTATATCCTATGGAACTCGTAATACGGCTGGTGGTATATCCGACACATTTGGGACGGATTAACACCACCTCCAAAGTTGTAATAACCCCCTATGTTTGATTTTGAAAACATTATTCTAGAGAGTTCTTATGTTTTTAGTCAAATGTGTAACATTTTATTAAGAGATTTGATGAGAAGTTGCATTAATCATTCTTGATTCCTTCCCAGGTAACCAGACGTCTTGAGGCCTAGTTATTTAGTCCATGCTTAAGTTATCCATGGTTACTGTATGACAATGCTTAGAATCATAGTCTAGTAAAGATTAATATGATATAATCTTGATATTGTGTGTTTTAACCTTTTGCTTCCTACAGGTCTCCTTCCCACCTATTCCCTACCTAATCCCCTTTTCCCCATTTGGACTCTCTTAGACTCTGTGACATTCTAATCAGAGTATTGGAGCTGTCTTGTAGTGGACATGTTGGGACACTGAGGATCTGCGCAGACCCTGAGGATCTGGTGACTCTGACAGAATAGTGAGCCCACAAATTAATTATCCTCCTGGTTTGCGTGTGTTATCAGCATGGCCACTTTGGACGAGCTAGTCAAGGCTATCATGCAGCTCCAAGCAGAGGTGGTGTCCTCAAAAGATATTGCAGCTCGCTTAGCTGAGAGAATGAGTCAGTTACAGGAAAAGGTAGAGAAGAAGTAATAAAATCCCTTAGGTGCGTCTTGGCCTGGTCCTTCTTCTCAGGTTTCTGGAGGTAATACTCCTACGAACATTTTCCTCAACGTTCCTTCGGCCATTCCCCTAGCTCCTCAAGAACGTTTCTCGGGCGACCCCTTAAAAGCGCAATCTTTCCTGGTTCAAGTGGAAATGCATTTTACCTGCCGACCACACACTTTCCCTGATGCTCAATCCAGAGTAGCTTTCCTGTTATCATACCTGTCTGGGGATGCAGCTACCTGGGCTATTCCTCTCGTGCGTAAAGACAGTCCCCTGCTTTACAATTGGAAAAATTTTGTTCGTGAGTTTGAAAGAGTATTTGATCGTAGAATTGTGACATTGTCGGCAGATCGTGAATTATTAGACTTGCGACAAGGCAACCAGGATCTAGTGTCATATTTAGCTAACTTTAATCGGCTGGTAGCCGAGACATCCTGGCCTGAAGAAAAGCAAGCGCCCTTGTTCTACAAGGGACTCAAGGAGGAGTTAAAAGATATTCTAGCTCAAATAGACCCACAGCCTACAGACTGTCAAGACCTGATAAACCGCATTTTAAGACTGGACCATCGTTTAGCGGAACGAAGGGGAACACGCAAAAAGACTGAGAAATATTCTTGGTGTGTTCACGATAATAGAGAATCAAGGACTCAGAAAGAACAAACGCCAGAACCTATGGAAATTGGTACAATCAGGAGGCCTCTGACCCAAGATGAAAAGGACTTACGTAGGAAGAATGGACAATGTCTTTATTGCGGGTGCAAGGGTCATTTTGCCAAAGAATGTCCAATCAAACCAAAGAGCAAACGAGGTCCTGTCAAGAAACTTGCAGCCAATGCACAAGTCGAGCCGGAAAAACTAATTCGCCCAAGATGTAAAGAAGGGTTGCTATTGGGTGTCACCTTGGACCCTTCACAATCTAGACATCTCAAGCTGAGCATAAAAGTTCAAGTAAAGAAAAATAACTATTTCAAGAAGGCGCTGGATGGATTCTGGGGCTACCGGGAATTTTGTTGACGCCCAATTGGTCCGCGCATGGGGGATCCCATGCATCGAGAAGAAGACTCCAGAAATAATACAAGCAGTGGATGGAAAACTCTTGACTGGAGGCCCAGTAACTCTTCAGACTGCCCCCTTGTCGGTGATCTGTGAGGGGAAGAACCAAAGAAACAAACATAAAGAGAAACTCATCCTTGACGTGATCCATGCTCCCCAGTATGGAATTATCCTTGGCTTACCCTGGTTAACTCATCACAATCCTGAGATTAATTGGGCAGAAAGAAAGGTCATATTCTCATCAGCTCTATGTAAAGAAAAATGCTTCCAAAAGTCTCAAGTAACCAAAGTTGGCAACTCTTACATAGCCACTGCAGCGTAAAAATAAGTTAAGTTGCCCAATCAGTATTCATCCTCTGAAGATGTGTTAGATGAAAAAGAAAACTTGCCTCCTCATAGACCTTATGACTGTCAAATTGATCTAATCCCAGGTGCAATACTCCCCAGCTGTCGTGTATACGCCCTGTCCGAACATGAAAACCAACATTTACGAAGGTATCTAGATCAATTCTTGGAGAATGGTTTCATCCGCCCTTCTAAGTCTCCTGCAGCCTCTCCTTTGTTTTTGGTCCCCAAAGCAAATGGAGATCTTCGAACTTGTATTGACTATAGGGGTTTGAACAAGGTCACCATCAAGAATAAATACCCCTTGCCCTGATTCTAGTCTTGCTGGAACAAGTAAAGAAAGCTAAAATCTACACTAAGCTCGATCTACGAGGTGCTTATCATTTAGTCAGAATGAGAGAGGGCAATGAATGGAAAACAGCATTCAAGACAAGATATGGCCTCTTTGAATACACCATCATGCCTTTTGGTCTGTGCAATGCTCCAGCAGCATTTACATTTTTCCTGGATGACGTTCTTAGAGAGTATCTGGACATATTTGCAATAGTCCACATCGATGACATTTTGATCTACTCTGACAATAAAAACTAACATGTACAACATGTCAAGAAAATTCTTGCAGCACTTCGAAAGCACTAATTATGTTGCAAACTAACCAAGTGTGAGTTTCATGTTAACACAGTTGAGTTTTTAGGGGTTATCCTTACCGCTCAAGGTATGGTTATGGCAGAAAAGAAAGCACAAGCCGTATCTGATTGGCCCACTCCAAAGACTGTTTGAGATGTACAATGTTTCCTGGGGTTTGCAAACTTTTACCGCAGGTTTATAAACCATTTCTCTCAAACAGTGGCCCCAATCACTAAGTTATTGAGAAAGAAAGTAAAATGTGTATGGTCCCCAGAAGCTGACCAAGCTTTTTCAACTTTGAAGGAAGCTTTTTCCACTGCCCCAGTCTTGACTCACCCTGATGTGGATCGTCCCTTCATAGTGGAAGCCGATGCCTCAGATGTGGCAATTGGTGCAGTCTTGTCACAACGAAACAAAGACACTGGCCAACTTCATCCTGTAGCTTCCATGTCTCGTAAGTTGAACGGAGCCGAACAGAACTATGTCATTGCAGAGAAAGAGCTTCTTGCGATTTGTGACGCCTTTAAAGAATGGAGACATCATTTGTTGGGTGCCAAGTACACAATGTCACAGTATATACTGATCATGGCAATCTCCAGTTCATGAGTTCAGCCAGACTTTTGACTCCTCTGCAATTACGCTGGATGTTGTTTTTTGCTGAATTTGATTTTGTGGTAACTTTCTGTCCTGGTAAAGACAATCGTAAAGCTTACGCCTTGTCCCGCCAAGAGTCTACCACAGTGCCTGCAGTCCAGCCCTCTAGAGCTATCATTGCTCCAGACAAAGTCCTTTGCATCATAAAAACTGAAGATTTCTTTGAGGATATCCGTAATTCTTTCACCATTGAGAAATGGCAGACATGGGCTCAAGCAGACCCCAAAAGGTCAATCAAGCAAGGACTACCTTTCCATGATGCTTGCTTGTTCGTGCCAACTACTAAGCTTCACAAGTTAGTATTTCATTTGTTGCATGTTATACCTACAGCAGGTCATCCAGGAACTCCTAAAACTCTTGAATTAATCCAATGCTACTTTTGGTGGCCTACTCTGGCAAAAGACATCAAAACAATGGTGAACGACTGCGAAGTCTGTGCTCGCATCAAGACAAGTCATTCAAAATCGAAAGGGTTGTTGCATCCACTCCCAACTCCATGTCGACCTTGGGAACACATCTCTTTTGACTTCATTACAGGGCTACCAGTGGTTCAACAACATTCAGTAATCCTTGTGGTAGTAGATAGTCTCACGAAGTATGGACATTTCATTGCCTGTAAGAAATTGCCCACCTCCAGCGAACTTGGCGACCATCTTACTAAACAGAGTGGTCCGTTCTCATGGGCTGCCAAAAATGATCATCTCCGATGGAGAGGCACAATTTGCATCCAATTTCTGGAAAACATGGTGCAAAACACTTCAAATCACACCAACACTATCTACTAGCCATCATCCTCAAACAGATGGTCAAAAAGAGAGGCTAAATCAGACTTTGAAGGAATACCTGCGTGATTACACTGAGAAAGCACTTCATTCTTGGACATCAAAGCTCTAGTTAGCTGAGTTAGCCTGCAATAACTCATTTCACACTTCCACTGGTGTTACACCCTTTTTTGGCTTGTTTGGCTATCATCCTGACACCTTGCCCATCACGATTCCTCAAGAAAGTTCTCTTACACTAGCTGTGTCGGAAACCATTAAACACCTTTACCAAACCCAGAGATTGATTCAACAGCATTAAGAAAAGGCCAAACAAAAATACAAAAAGCATTACGATAAGAAACATTGTGAGGGACCTCAGTATCAACCAGGTGATAAAGTGTGGCTTTCTACAAGAGATATAGACTTCAAGAAAAAGCACGTTTAATCCCAGATTCATAGGTCCCTACACCGTCCTTCAACAAATCAATCCTGTGACCTATAAACTGCAATTACCAAGGTCATTACATATTCATCCAGTGTTCCACACTTCCCTCCTGAAAAAAGCAGTCCAGAAGGTCCGCCCTCATCCAGCTCCAGTTTTAGTACAGGGGGAAGTGGAATACGAAGTCAAGAAGGTGTTGGATTCCAAACTGAGAGGGCGTAACCTATGGTACTTAATCTTGTGGAAAGGTTATGGATCTGAAAGTAACTCATGGGTTTACGCATCTGATGTTAATGCTCCACTACTTGTGAGGCGTTTTCATCGTCTCAATCCAGGCAAGCCAGGCCCTAGAGCGCGTCTGGGAGAGGGGAGTATTGCCAACATCAGGGCAGTGCGCACTCTACGGGCGACTGGAATGCAAAAACCTAGCACTTCCAAGATAACGTAATTCATGCATTATGCTGATGTACTGTTGTTTAACCTTTTGCATTGCAGAGTTTAATCCTGAAGACTTATACTCAAGGTGCTTATAAATACTGTTCATTTGCAATGTATTGCTGCAGGCTTTCAGAGTGTGTCAGGGTGTGTTCCCTTTCCAGGGCCTTTTAGAAGCTTACTCTGCTGCATGACTAGTTGTGGTTTGTGGGCTGGGCCAAGACTCTATATAAGGGAGCCAGCCCAGCTCCACGTGCTCACTATTTAGAGGTCCCGGTGCAGAGCAGCAGCAACTTCCTGAGCTCCTGTTCCAGAGGCCTACTTTGATCTTCCAGGCCTTGCCCTTCACTGTGTTGGTGATCCTTGATCAGGGCGGTAAGACAGAGATCGGGCTGGGCCCCCGATCCTGTTCTCGAAGGCTTGCGAGTTCTTGGGCCTAATTTGCATGATAAACAATTTTACTTTGTGCGTGTGAATGTGCGCTTGGTTTTTCTGGCATTTGCATGCTGATATTCGAATCGGCAAGACACGCGATTCATTTCTTGTGCTTAATTCATGTTATTCATTGTGTGCTACCATTTCATGGCATTTACAAGGTAGCATTCGAATCAGCAAGACGCGCGATTCATTTCTTGTGCTTTACTCATGTTATTCATTATGCGCTACCATTTCATGGCATTCACATGGTGGCATTCGAATCGGCAAAACACGCGATTCATTTCTTGTGCTTAACTCATGTTTTTCATTGTGCGCTACCATTTCATGATATTCACATGGTGGCATTCGAATCAGCAAGACGCGCTATTAATTTCTTGTGCTTAATTCATGATGTTCATTGTGCGCAACCATTTCCTGGCATTTACATATTCTTGTGGAAATCAGCAATGTGCGCAATTCATGTTTATGCATTTTAAAAACTAAATGTTAGATTTCTAGATGTTACATTATATATGCATAATAAGTCCCTTCATACAACTCTTATGGTGTTCCAGAAAAAAACTTTCAGATGATTTCCTTGTCCTCATGCAAAAGACTATGGCCAGATGTAGCAAAACTAGGTTTTGCGACTCAGAAATTGCGACTCGGAGCGACTCACAATTTCCGAGTCGCAAAACCATATGCAGAATGGTGTCTCAGACACCTTCTGTGAGTCGCTATGGGGTCGCAAAGACCCGCCTCATTAATATTAATGAGGTGGGTCGCATTTTGTGACCCGATAGCGAGTCCCTGCACTCACACGGATGGTGGCCTGCTGAAGTCAGCAGACCTCCATGTCTGTGACTGCTTTTTAAATAAAGCAGTTTTTTAATTTATTTTTCAGCCCGTTTTCCTTAAAGGAAAACGAGTTGCAAAATAAATTAAATAACAAATCCTTTTGGTTTCGGTTTTTCAGAGTAGGCAGTGGTCCATTGGACCACTGCCTGCTCTGAAAAACCCTTTTTGGCAACATTCACAAATGGGAAGGGGTCCCCTGGGGACCCCCTCCCTTTTGCGAATGGGTTACCACCAGTGTGACACTGGTGGTAACTGCGAATTGCTTTGCGACCGCATTCGCGGTCACAAAGCAAGTTAGCATAGCGATGCAAGTCGTAAATAGGAAGGGAACACCCCTTCCTATTTGGGAGTCGCATTCACAATTTGCGAGTCAGTACCGACTCGCCAATTGTGAATGAGCATCGCTAACGGCATTTTGCAAGGCCCAAACTGCGATTTTCGCAGTTTGCAACATGCAAAATGCTTGCTACATCTGGCCCTATGTTTGATTTTGAAAACTTTATTCTAGAGAGTTCTTATGTTTCTAGTCAAATGTGTAACATTTCATTAAGAGATTTGATGAGAAGTTGCATTAATCATTCTTGATTCTTTCCCAGTTAACCAGATGTCTTGAGGCCTAGTTATTTAGTCCATGCTTAAGTTATGCATGGTTGCTGTATGACAATGCTTAGAATCATAGTCTAGTAAAGATTAATATGATATAATCTTGATATTGTGTGTTTTATCCTTTTGCTTCCTACAGGTCTCCTTCCCAGCTGTTCCCTACCTAATCGCCTTTTCCCCACTTGGACTCTCTTAGACTCTGTGACATTCTAATCAGAGTATTGGAGCTGTCTTGTGGTGGACATGTTGGGAACGTGCGCAGACCCGAGGATCTGGTGACTCTGACAGGTTCTTCTTTTGCACCTTCATCCGGGTTAGCAGGGGCTCCTGTTCTACCTGAACTCTTCTTTGCTTCTTGGACTTGGTCACCTTTTTCCAGAGGTCCAGGAATTCACTGTCGGTGTCTTACAGTCTCTTCTGGTTCTTGCATAATTCTTCTTTTTGTTTCTGTGTGTGTTCTGGGAAAGTTACTGTGTTTTACTCCTGCTTTCCTGGGCACTGGGGTGGGTTCTAGTACTTACATTTGGGGGTTTCTAGTACTCCCAGCTCTCCTCTACTCAATACACTTGCCTAGGTGGGAAACCGACATTCCCATTCTACTTTCTTAGTATATGGTTTGTGTTCCCCCAGGCCAATTTCTATCTATTGTGATTTTCACTAATTGCACTGTTTTCTAACTGTTTTTATGCTTATTTCTGCATACTAGTGTTGTGTATTACTTACCTCCTAATGGAGTATAGTCTCTATGGTATTTTTGTCAATTGTGTCACAAAATAAAGTACCTTTACTTTTGTAACACTGAGGCCCTCATTACAAATCTGGCGGTCGGTGTTAAAGCGGCGGTAAGACCGCCAACAGGCCGATGGAAAAAAATGGGATTATGACCATGGCGGAAACTGCCAACATAGACAGCCACTTTAACACTCCGACCGCCACGGCGGTACAGACAAACAGCATGGCGGTCACCGCCAACAGTCAGGCGAAAGACAATGTACCGCCCACACTATTATGACAGGCCAATCCGCCTCCTTTTCCGGGGCGGATTCAACATGAACAAAAACACGGCGGAAGCAGGACTTGGAAGGGGAAACACTCACCTCTACACAACCCACGAGGAACCAGGACACCATGGAGCCTGAAGTCCAAATACTCCCTGGGATTGTCTTCCTGCAACACACACACCAATACATGCTGAAACATTACATTTACAACCCCTAACTCCCCCTGGAAGAACGCAATGACAAAAGAAAATGAGTTGAACGATTGTAATCATGTAAAATCCATTAAGCCAAAATTTATATACACCATAAACAAATATGTACTCCAAGATTTCAAGTCCAGGTACTGCAGCAACATAGTCCATGGACCACTGGGCCCAAAATGCATGGGCGACGCCCACACAAGATACCTGATCGAAACGGAGAGAAAACTGCAGAGGCATCAGATCGACAAAAAACAGGCACCTCAGGGGGAAGGGTAGGGGGGCACCTCAGCTGGATGAGGGCACACCTCCAGCTCCACGAGGGGGCTCCATGCCCATTGAAGTATCCTGGGGAGTGCAAAGCCACAGTCTCTCAAGTCTCTCCAGTGGGTGGTTTGCCCACTGCTTTATCCTGGGGAGTGCAAAGCCACAGTCTCTCAAGTAGATGCCTTTCTCCACTGGTTCTGGAGGAGGCTTTGTGCCCAGAGTGCTTCATCCTGCGAAGGACTGAGGTAGTGGATGTATCTCTCCACTGGCTCTGGAGGTGGCTTTGTGCCCAGAGTGCTTCATCCTGCCAAGGACTGAGGTAGTGGATGTGATACTCTACTGGTTCTGGAGGGGGCTTTGTGCCCAGGGTGCTTCATCCTGTCAAGGACTGAGGTAGTGGATGTGATCCTCCACTGGTTCTGGAGGGGGCTTTGTGCCCAGAGTGCTTCATCCTGCCAAGGACAGAGGTAGTGGATGTATCTCTCCACTCGTTCTGGAGGGGGCTTTGTTCCCAGAGTGCTTCATCCTGCCAAGGACTGAGGTAGTGGATGTGATACTCCACTGGTTCTGGAGGGGGGTTTGTGCCCAGAGTGCTTCATCCTGCCAAGGACTGAGGTAGTGGATGTGATACTCCACTGGTTCTGGAGGGGGCTTTGTGCCCAGAGTGCTTCATCCTGCCAAGGACTGAGGTAGTGGATGTGATACTCCACTGGTTCTGGAGGGGGGTTTGTGCCCAGAGTGCTTAATCCTTCCAAGGACTGAGGTAGTGGATGTGATACTCCACTGGTTCTGGAGGGGGCTGTGTGCCAAGAGTGCTTCATCCTGCCAAGGACTGAGGTAGTGGATGTGATACTCCACTGGATCTGGAGGGGGCTTTGTGCCCAGAGTGCTTCATCCTGCCAGTGACTGAGGTAGTGGATGTATCTCTCCACTAGTTCTGGAGGGGACTTTGTGCCCAGAGTGCTTCATCCTGCCAAGGACTGAGGTATTGGATGTGATACTCCACTGGTTCTGGAAGGGGCTTTGTGCCCAGAGTGCTTCATCCTGCCAAGGACTGAGGTAGTGGATGTATCTCTCCACTGGTTCTGGAGGGGGCTTTGTGCCCAGAGTGCTTCATCCTGCCAAGGACTGAGGTAGTGGATGTATCTCGCCACTGGTTCTGGAGGGGGCTTTGTGCCCAGAGTGCTTCATACTGCCAAGGACTGAGGTAGTGGATGTGATGCTCCACTGACAGTGGAGCAACATGGAAGCTGCCCAGGCCCCTGGAACTGACTACCAGACTCGTAGGAATGACCACTGGGGATGGCAGCCATGTCTGCGGTGGTGCCACTGGCTCAGGATGTGGCCTGGCTGCTGGCGGTGCTGTTGGCAGCCTCAGTAGCGGCGGTACTTGCAGCGGTCATTGGGCAGCGGTGCTGGTGGCGGGCTCACTGACCTCGGTGCTTGCGGTGGTGTCATGAGCAGTGGTTATAGTGGGGGGCTCACTGACCTCGGTGCATGCGGCAGTGTCATGAGCGATGGTGCTGGTGGCGGCCTCACTGATCTTGGTGCTGGCGGCGGTGTCATGAGCAATTTCCCTCAGTTATTGCAAATACAGATTTGTGAAAGCACAGACTGACTCCAGCTTGTTTTGTGATTCAAGGGTGTTTATTTAAGTGCTAAATTGTGGATGGGGTTGTAAAATGGGCAAGGGTGATGGTGGAGGAATGTCAATGGCAGAGTTCAGTCTATTTGTCTCACGGGTGCATTGTCCAAAGGGGCATAGGAACTGGAGCTAGAGCAGTTTGAGGATGGACAGGGTGATAAAGTGGGACAGAAGGATGACATTCAGTGGGTCTCATTTCTTGGCGGGGGTTATGGCATTGTTCTCTGTCTTTGTCCTGGATCTCAGGGACCGCTTGCGGGGTGGTTCTCCATCTGCGGGGGTGGGGTGCTGGTGTCGTGGTCCTGTGGCGGTGCCTCCTGTCCACTAGCGCCGGCGGAGGTGGTGGGCAGTTCATCGTCCAGGCTAGTGTCAGGGGCCCCTTCTTGTGCCACAGTGTCCCTCCTGGTGTTCATGAGGTCCTTCAGCACCCCTACAATGGTGCCCAGGGTGGTATTGATGGACTTGAGTTCCTCCCTGAACCCCAAATACTGTTCCTCCTGCAGCCACTGGGTCTCCTGAAACTTCGCCAGTACCGTTGCCATCGTTTCCTGGGAATGATGGTACGCTCCCATGATGTTGGAGAGGGCCTCGTGGAGAGTGGGTTCCCTGGGCCTGTCCTCCTCCTGTCGCACAGCAGACCTCCCAGTTCCCCGGTTTTCCTGTGCCTCTGTCCCCTGAACCGTGTGCCCACTGCCACTGCCCCCAGGTCCTTGCTATTCTTGGGGTGGTGGGTAAGCCTGGGTTCCCTGTAGTGGTGGACACACTGCTGCTTGACGTGTCCTGGGGACAGAGGTATGGGCCCGCTGTGTGGGTGCTGTGCTGGTGTTTCCTGAGGGGGAGGCTCAGTGGTGGCCTGTGACTGTGTCAGGGGAACTGACTGTCTAGAGGTCCCAGATGGGCCGGGCTGGTCATCTAGATCCATTTGGACAGAGCTGCTGTCATCACTGTGGGCCTCTTCTGTGGGGGCAGTGGACATGTCTGGAACCTCCTGTCCAGTGACGTTGGGTAGGGGTCCTACAGGGGTGTAAAGGCATGATTATTGCATCTGTGTGTGCCATGGTGTGCAATGGGTGGGTGACCCTGTACCCCAGTGCTTACATTCTTGTGTAGGACCTTGTGTGATAATTGTTTAGGGGTCTGTGTGGGTATCTGTAGTGGACATGCATTGGTGATGGGTGTCCATGCTTTGTTGTTGCATGCAGGGCTTGGTGTTGGGATGTGTGGTTTGTGATAGTGGGACATATGTGAGGAGTTGGAGTGATGGAGGGTGAGTGCGAGGGTGGGGGTATGTGATAGCATGCAGGTAGGGTGGGGGATGAAGTAGTTAAAGATTTGATTTACCAGAGTCCATTCCTCCAGCTACTCCTGCGCGGCCCTCAGAATGCAGTATAGCCAAGACCTGCTCCTCCCATGTTGTTAGTTGTGGGGGAGGAGGAGTGGATCCCCCGCCAGTCCTCTGAACCGCAATGTGGTGTCTTGAGACCACAGAACGCACCGTCCCCCGTAGGTCGTTCCACCTCTTCCTGATGTCATCACGTGTTCTTGGGTGCTGTCCCACTGCGTTGACCCTGTCCACGATTCTGCGCCATAACTCCATCTTCCTAGCCATGGAGGTGTGCTGCACCTGTGATCTGAATAGCTATGGCTCTACCCGGATGATTTCCTCCACCATGACCCTGAGTTCCCCCTCAGAAAACCTGGGGTGTCTTTGCGGTGCCAGGGGGTGGTGTGGGTGATGGGTGAGGTGGTGTGTGTTTTGATGTGTGGGGTGATGTTTAGGGGTGTGTGGTGTTTTGTGCGTGGATGTGTATGTGTGATGTTGTTGTGTGCCTCTGTATGCTGGTGTGGTCTTTGCTTTGCTGTCTCTCTGCTTCTTCCAAATTTTTCGTTGTAAGGGTTTGTGGGTAATGTGGGTGTGTGTTTTATATTGTATTGGGTGTGTGGAAGTGGTGTGTGTATGTGTATCAGGTGTGTGTATTTGGAATTGTCCAATGTGGTAGTGTTTTGTAAAGGTGTGTGTATTTTGAGCGCGGCAGTGTGTACCGCCAATGGAATACCGCGGTTGAAAGACCGCTGCGTGGATTCGTGGGTCGTGATAGTGTGAGCGTATTCCTGTTTGCGTGACGGTGGAGGTTTTGTTATCGCCAGTTTCTCACTGACCTTTGGTGTGGCGGATTCTTTCCTGTGGGTTGTAATGGCTGTAGCGGGATTCCGCGGCCACAGCGGTGTGTTGGCGGTCTTCTGCACGGCGGTAAGCGGGATTTACCACAATGTCGTAATGGGGGCCTGTGTCTTTACTGTGGTGCTTCTGGTCATCTAATTTGTACCTGTCCCATTCGTCCTTCAAAGCCTTTGGGAATACCAACACCCGTCCTCTGTGAGAAGGGAGAGGACAGGATGTTCAGAGATACCTTCTATTTGTTCCTCCAACGTTAGCCAACGGCCGAGAAGAAAGAGCGTTTGCCTTGTTGGATTGTGGAGCCAGTGGGATTTACCTAGATGAGACATGGACTCTGGAAAAAAAAATCCCTCGGAGAAGGACATACCAGAGCAAGTTCATTCGGTGGATGGTTCCCTCCTAGCTTCTGGACCTGTCATTAATACCACTCCTACCTTGTGTTTACATTTTGGGAAACATCAGGAATATATCTCCTTCGACCTGATCTCGTCACCAAATCACGTAATAATTCTAGGTATCCCATGGCTAACCCGACACAATCCCTATATTAATTGGGACTATCAACAGCACTGTTAGTTATTAGGAATGTATTGGTCCCCGAAGAATATGCTGTTGACACCACCAAAAGTAGGTTGTTCCATTAACCTTCTCCAAGGGGTACCCAGCCATTATCTGGAACATGCAGATGTGTTTCAGAAACCTGAAAGACCAGTGCTACCACCTCATAGAGGATATGATTGTGCCATCCCTTTGGAACCTGATACTGTAGTACCCTTTGGGAGAATGTAGTCTTCTACAGAGCCTGAGAAGAAAATACTCAAAGAATATCTAGAAGAAAACAAAGTGGTTGTCACGTTGCCTTTTCCTCTGGATCTGCACGATGACGTACAAGAAGGCCCACCTCCCGGCGCCACCAACTCAGAAAGCTTTAATAGCACAGAGTTATGATGATGCCAGGCGGCTGGAAGGGAGTTAGGGTAGGGAGCTACTGGGAGAGAGATCTGAAAGGAAAAAGTTAGAACAAATATGCATATGCTCATTCATGACAATCTAACATGCATCTCAGTAAAATCAGATTGAAACTCTTTACGAATTGGGCAATAGCCCCTTCTTTAAATCATGAAACCAAAATGAACTGAGACCTCAGAATCCTGAGAAGACAAGAGCCTTAGACTATGGACACTCTCTTACATATCAATAATGGACCACTTATGCTTTGATAAAAACTCTAAACATTAGATCTCAGTTTTGAAACTCGTATACACCTAAATGAGTATTTGACATAATGTAAAACGCCTTAATGTGTATCTCACATATCATGCTTCCTAAAACAATGAAACTGTGATTTGCTTACCTTTGAAACATTTTCCATAATTATACTCCTGTAAAATAAAAGCGCTTTTACTGAGGGCGAGGGCACTTTACTTTCTGTGAACTGAAGCGCTTTCGAATACTGAGACAAATGCGCTTTTTCTCCTTTGAAACTGAAGCGCTAAACAAATGCTTTTTATTCCTCTGAATTGGAGCGCTGTCCCAATGTGCGTTATTCCTGTGCCCTGGAGCGCTGTGTTGATGCGCTTGATTCCTTTGTACTGAAGCGCTGTGCCAATGCGCGTTAATCCTCTGAACTGAAGTGCTAAACTAAAGTGTGTTACTGCTGTGAACTGAAGCGCTGTTCCAAAGCGCGTTATTACTGTGAACTGAAGCGCTATACCAAAGCGCGTTATTGCTGTGAACTGAAACGCTATACCAAAGCGCATTACTGCTGTGAACTGAAGCGCTATACCAAAGCGTGTTACTGCTGTGAACTGAAGCACTATACGAAAAACGCGTTACTGCTGTGAACTGGAGCGCTGAACCAATGCTCGTTACTGCTGTAAACTGAAGCGCTGGATTAAAGTGGCCAGAAACGCCTTGCTTGTTAGGCTAGGGGAGCGCTGAAAATTAGGAAGAAACATCTTTCTTCTGACTTGGGCTCAACAAGACCTTACTGCCCACGAGTACGACCTACTCATGTCTGAATTCCTAATGAAAAAAAAAAGGGAACCTTTGAGTTACTGCCAAGCTGCTATGAAGAAATTCTGCTCTGCTCCAGAGGAAGGTCCCTCGAGGTCTGACTGCATCGAAGTCTTGAAAATAGTGAGCCACGAGCTTGGGTGTGGCTGGGCTTTATAGGCCAGCCACACCCTAAGATGGCCGCTGCCTCTAAAAACATGGGAAATGTAGTCCTTTCATAGGATAGCACTGATAAGTGCATATTGACCATCAATGGCCCCAACCTGCAGCTATGTGAGCTTTACCACAGGGCAGACGACGCTGCTGGCCATTCTTGGAACAAGCGGGGATGACTAGTGGTGCGCATAAAGCGCCGCAAATCCACGCAGCGGACCTTCGGGTGGGACCTGGACTGCACACAGCCTTGTTTCTGACAATGGTCTGATTTCCCTTTCCTCTTCACCAGCGGGGGCTCCCCTCTTTTTCGTACCAAAGAAGATGATGGATTTACATCCCTGTATAGACTTTCGCGGGTTAAATAAGATCACCACTACAGACCGTTATCCTCTGCCCCTCATTAAAGATATTCTGGAAGCCATCAGAGGAGCAAACAAATTTACAAA
The DNA here is from genome assembly GCF_031143425.1 of Pleurodeles waltl. Taxonomy (NCBI): domain Eukaryota; kingdom Metazoa; phylum Chordata; class Amphibia; order Caudata; family Salamandridae; genus Pleurodeles; species Pleurodeles waltl. The sequence goes on along the minus strand of NC_090440.1, from coordinate 370,961,343 downwards.
GTTAGATCTTAGAGGAGCCTACCATCTTTTAAGGATAAAAGAGGGAGATGAATGGCAGACTGCCTTCAGAACCCCTTTTGGCTGTTATGAGTATGGTGTAATCCCCTTTAGGCTAACCAACACTCCCTCTATTTTTCAGAGATTTATGGACGCTATCTTTTCTGACCTTTTACAGCAAACAGTGGTGGTCTACTTAGATGATATTCTAATATATTCCACTCATCCAGAACATCACACTAAGCATGTACTCCAAGTACTAGAAAGGCTTAGGCAACATCTCCTATTCTGCAAACCAGAAAAATGTGAATTCGATAAGACTGAGGTGAAGTATTTGGGTCACCATATCAACCAAGTGGGTATTGCTATGGACTCAGACAAGGTCCAAGCCATTCTAGATTAGCCATCCCCCTCCTCCATCAAAGAAACCCAGTGTTTTCTAGGATTGGCCAATTTCTATCATCAATTCATAGCTGACTTCGCCCAGGAAACCAGTCATATCACGCAAACTCTTAAGAAAGAAAATCTATGGAAAGGCTTCTGTTGGACAAGAGATGCGGAAACCGCATTTCAAGACCTAAAACGTGCCTTCATGCAAGCTCCCATTTTTTTATTTTTTTATTATGCTTTTACATATACAAATAAAGCAGTACAGTAAGATTATATATTTGCAGACTAATACAGTTCAAGCATCATACTACATTTTATCTGTAGACATTTTCTCTTTCTGAAGTGCTTCAGCACTGAGTTTTGTTGTTATGGTTACAGGTCCCCAGCGGTCGCGAACCACTCCTCCATTTATGATCACACTTTGCTTATCGATCAGTAGTCTCGTCCTCTGCCTCCCCCGTTTCCTTCCCTATAAGGTACTGTTGTATATTTCACAAAATTTCGCTGGCTTGTTTGTGGGAGGGAGTAATTAGTTATAATTGTCTGTTTGTGTGGTGCAATAAGCCATATCTCTGTGCCATTCATCTATCTTAGGGATCGGTCCCCGGTCCCACCTCATTGCAATTCTACGCTTAGCTAATAGCAGACCCATCGCCACCAATTTTTGAATAGTTTTTGGCAAATGTGCATCCCAGCCCACGAGTGCCAAAAATGGCTCAGCGTCTATTTGTGTACTAGTTATGGCTGTCAGCTCGTCAAATATTGCTTTACAGAAAGTTTGCACACTTCCACACTCCCATGCCATATGCAAAAAATCAGCTCGTTCTACCCTCCATCTGGGGCAGTCTGAGTTTTCACGCAAACCATATCTGTGTAGATGAGTTGGGGTGTAGTATATTCTATTAAGGAATTTAAAGTGAATGAGACAATGTCTGCCATTTAGTGAGATAGATCGTGTCATTGTGCCATTGTCTGTCAGTGGTCTGTACATCTAAATCTCTTTGCCATTCCACGCGGGCTCTTGAAAGTTCCTGGGCTCTAGCCTCCTGAATCGATGCATATAAACGGGACACCAATCGTTTCGTACGGTCTCCCTGTAGGACTATAGTAAGCGATGTGATCTCGGGGGGTTCTTGCAAACCGTTACTCAGTATTTGTGTTAATGCATGCTTTACCCTATGATATTGAAACTGGTGTAGTGGTGTAGTCACGTTAGTTCCTTCCCTTACTCTGTCCCAGTCCTTCAATTTGCTGTTTTCAAAGAGGTCTCCCATTGTGTTGATTCCTAGTTCACTTAGGGTATTTATCAGTCTACCGTCATGCCACAGTGGGAACCAGGCACAGCAATGTATTGGGATTTGTGGTGAGTATAGCGTTGCCAGCTTCAGTTTGTCCTTGATCTCGTGCCATGCCCCCGCCACCTAGTTCAGAGATGCCAGCTTTTTATATTGCCTTCCAGAGGCCTGGTGCAGTCTACTCTGCAACGGAGCAGGCAATGCTAATTCCCTCTCTATCTTAAGGAATGGGGTATCTTCCGAGCCATGGAGCCAAGTTTGGGCCACCGCAGCCCGAGCCACCATGCTATAGGTCTCCAAATCAGGCGCGCCTAGGCCACCAAGCTCATATGGCAAAGTCAGCACACTCCATTTCACTCGGGGCTGTTTACCTGCCCAGGCTAATTGTATGAGAAGTGATCTCAACGTGGCAAAATATTTCTTGGGTAGTACCATTGGGATATTTTGAAATATTAAAAGGAAGCGTGGTAGCACCACCATCTTCATCAGTGCTATTCTACCCAATAGGGATAGAGGAAGACGTATCCATCTCTCAACATCTGTAGCTAATTTAGTTATAGCAGTGTCATAATTATCCACCACAATAATGTTGGGATCAGTATGCACTTTAATGCCCAGATATCTAACTGACCCCGTCTCCCATCTAAGTGGGAAACCTACCTCTGTCCGTTTTGTGGAGGGAGTTAGTGGGAACATTAAGGACTTACCCCAATTAACTTTAAGGCCGGAAAAGGTTCCGTATCGTACTATTTCCTGTAGCATCGGTGCTGCATTATGTTTTGGATTTTTGATATATAGTAAAGTATCGTCTGCATATGCTGAGATTACCACCTTGTTGTACTTGAATTCAAGGCCCCGATGCACATGATATTCCCTCAGAGCGCACACCAGTGGCTCTGCCACCAGTGCATACAGTAAGGGGGAAAGTGGGCAGCCCTGTCTAGTGCCTCTGGTGATGGTTAATGTCTCTGTCACGGTATCGTTGATCCGTACTCTGGCCAGGGGGTCCCTACATAGTATAGCTATCAATCGTAGGAAAGTGTCCCCGAATCCAAATTGTCGTAGTGTTGCCCAGAGAAAATCCCACTCCACTGAATCAAATGCTTTTTCCACGTCTAAGAATACTGCTACAGCTTGTATGTCGGGGTTTATGTTTTGTATTGTGCCAAATAATGTGCGTAGGCTCGTGGTTAAATTATGGCCTGGGACAAATCTTACCTGTTCAGGTTTCACCAGTAGGGGTAGCACTCTAGTCAGTCGTTTCGCTAAGATTTTGGTGTATATTTTTACATCCACATTTAGTAACGATAGCGGTCTATATGAGGAGCATTGTTCTTTTGGTTTCCCCGGTTTAAGCAGTGTAACTATCATGGCTTCCCTCATTGATGGGGGCATGCAGCCTTCTACGATCATCTCCTCAAACACCTCTTTCAGATGTGGAAGTATTAGTGTTTTATATGCTTTGTAAAAGTATACAGTTAAGCCATCAGGTCCCGGGGCTTTACCCTCAGCCATGCCATCCAACGCACTTGCTATCTCAGCCAGAGTGAGCGGTGCCTCCAGGGCCTCTCTGTCACTCTCAGAGAGCTTCGGCATCATTACGTGGGTTAGATCTTCTTGTATGGAGTTAGGTTCTGAGTCACCCTTTGCGGTGTAGAATGTTTGATAACATTTGCGAAATCTCACTGTTTTATCTTCATGATTATTTAGTATTCTGCCATCTGTTGCTGTCGCTATATTAATTAAATTGGCGCTGCGACTGGGGCGGATCAAGTTAGCTAGGACCCTAATAGGTCTATCCCCTTCACCATACGCCGGGCTACGGCATACTTCCCCATGTGGCGGATTTCGGATAATGCTGTCTCCTGAAACTCCTGCACCTTAACTCGGATATGACCCAGTGTACTTGTTTCTGCAGTTACACAATGTTCCTGCTCCAACTGGGATAGTTCCCCTTCTAGTGTTTGTAGTCGCCCGCGTATTGATTGGAGTACTCCTGCATGTTTGGACAAGGTGATTTCTCTTATGTATACTTAAAATGTTTCCCAATTGTACCCACCTTGTCTACTGATCCATTATTTAGTTGGAAGAATTCTTTAATTGCATTAGATAACTCCACCCTGAACACCGTGTCTGTTAGTGAATATGGTGGGAATCACCAGGTGAACGGTGGTAGTGGAACACGACCCAATGTCAGTAATATTGGAACTGGTGAGTGATCGGAATAAGTACGTGGCCAAGGTGCTTCTGGTGTCACCCTATGAGATCTGCTACTAGAAACTAGCCAAAAATCAATGCGGTGTACAGGTCATGTGCTGATGAGAAATGGGTATAATCTCCCTTTTCTGGATGCCTGTTCCTCCAAACGTCTACCAAACCGGAGGCTATCATTATGTCTAGTATTGCGCGTGCCGCAGCAGCTGGACCTCTGGCCCTGCCTTTTGATCTATCCAATGCTGGAGACAATGTACAATTAAAGTCTCCACACCTCCACCTTCTTGCTCGCTCCGCTATATCTCTGTAAAACTGTGGGTCGTCGTAGTTCGGTCCATATATTCCTATTATCATATAAGTGAGGGCCCTGCTCTTACATTTTGCTATTACATATCGTCCCCTGGGATCAGCTATTACACACTCAAACTCAATGGCCGAAGCCTAGGGCGCCCACAATAATACTCCCCTCGAGTGGGACGTAAAACCCGTCGCCAAAAACTGGCTTTTCATTCTGCGAGGGTTAAGCATGGGGCTATTCGGGGCCAGGTGCGTCTCCTGCAACACTGCAATATCAACTTTATGTCTGAGTAAATATGCCACAACACCTCGGGTTTTGCATGTGTCATTTAGACCTCTCACATTCCAGGTGACCAACCTAAGCTTGTGGTGCTTACTTTGTGTGTCAGTGGTCATACATACCGGGGCTAACTATTTTTCTAGGATGGTTTCTAACCATTGTATGTATATAATACTTATCTGCACTTTGTCTGTTCTGTTTTATCCAGTTTTTCCAACACACTGTAACTGCGACTACATCCCTCCCTCCAACCCCCATCCCACGATAGGCTAAACCCCAACCTGCCCATCTGTTAGTAACTTTTGCAATCCTCCCACGATCTACCCTACTTAATACTAACCCCAACATTTCCGAAAGTGGAACACACACGAGGGCGGATGTTGCTTCGCCTTAACAATAAGTATGCTAACTTGGCTACCAATGTACTAGTTATGTACTACTCGTATAGTTTACCTCTGGGTCTGGACCCGAACTTCCCCACTGTGGGTGATATTCACATATCTATGATTCTGACTGTGGTTTGAATAATCTTATACATTCTGGTAATCTGTACAAATTTCTATAAAGAGGGTTGTAATAATAGGCAATAGGGCTTTGACTAGACATTCGTTGGTTCAGTACTAGGTGCGTTTCTTTTATCTGCCAACTTGCGGTTCACAAATTGTTCAAATTTTTTATGGTCAGTGAAGAATATTGTGTTGCCCTCTACATCTACTCTCAGCTTAGCTGGGTATAACATTCTATAGTCCAGCTGTAGGGCTCTTAATTGTTTTTTCTCCAGCAGAAACTGTTTCCTCGCTTCCTGCACCTGAAGTGTAAAGTCAGGATACAGCAAGAGCGTCATTCCCTTATACCCCAATATTTTCAACTCACGTGCCCGCTTCAAAGCAGCATCCTGGTCCCTGTAGTTCAATAGTCTCGCCATCACCGGGCGAGGTGGGGCCCCCGGCGGTGGTCGGGCTGCCAGTGACCTGTGCGCTCGCTCGACCACAAAGAAAGTTGAGAAGGTGTCTTGTCCCAATAACTGTATCAATAGGCTCTCAACAAATTTTTCCATATTTACAATCGAATTAGACTCTGCAAGTCCCACAATGCGGAGATTATTTCTCCGTGAACGGGACTCCAAGTCGTCCATTTTGTGTTTGAGGATTTCTAGTTCCGTATTCGCTTTCAGTTGTCCAGACGCCAAAGCAGTTTGACCATCCTCCATCGACGATACGCGCCTTTCCACCAGGTCCACACGTTCCGTCTGCTTATCTAGTCGCTCTGACATTCTATCCACACAATATGATAGAGAGTCTATTTTGCCATCTATTTGGGCTAGGCTTTGTTGCATCGCTGCTAGGATATGTTGTAGTTCAGGCTCATCTTGGGGTGGGATCTCAGGGAGCTCCTCTATTCTTGCTTCCGCGCCCTCCCCAGTTTGACTCATAGGGGGTCATTCCAACCTCGGCGGTAAAAGGCGCTTACCGCCAGACAGAAGACCGCCATAACACCGCCGCGGTAAACCACCACGGTCATTCTGACCCACAACAGGCAAACCGCCAAAATCCCGACATCCACAAAAGTCCGCCACACCAAAGGGCAGCGATAAACTGGCGATGACCAAACCTCCACCGTCACGCCAACAGAAATACGGCCACACTACCACGACACACGAATCCACGCGCTCGAAATACACACACCCTTACAAAGCACAACCACATTGGACAATTCGAAATACACACACCTGATACACATACACACACCACTCCCACACACCCAATACAATATAAAACACACACCCACAATACCCACAAATTTCCACTCCTAGAGATTCGTGAACACGCACAGAGAAAAGACACCCGAGCACCCAGACGCCCAATTCACTGTCACCCTGCAATATTAGCACGCACTTCACACAACACAACAATACACATCACCACACTTAGCACCACACAATCCATCCTACACATCACCCACACCACCCATGGCACCTCAAAGACACCCCAGGTTCTCAGATGATGAACTCAGGGTCATGGTGGAGGAAATTGTACGAGTAGAGCCACAGCTGTTCGGGACACAGGTGCAGCACACAAACATTGCCAGGAAGATGGAGCTATGGAGCAGAATAGTCGACAGGGTCAACGCTGTGGGACAGCACCCAAGAAATAGGGAGGACATCAGGAAGAGGTGGAACGACCTACGGGGGAAGGTGCGTTCCATGGTATCCAGGCACAACATCGCGGTGCAGCGGACTGGCGGCGGACCCCCACCTACTCCCCCACAATTTACAACATAGGAGGAGCAGGTCTTGAACATCCTGCATCCTGAGGGCCTCGCAGGAGTAGCTGGAGGAATGGACTCTGGTAAGTCTCATCTTCACTACTTCATCCCCCCACCCCACCAGCATGCCAAATCATACCCTCACCCCCACCCCATCACACCTACTCCTTGCAAATGTCTCACCATCACAACCCACCCATCCCAAAACCTAGCCCTGCATGCGACCACATAGCATGGACACCCATCACCAAAGCATGCCCACTGCACATCCCCATCACCCCCCCCAAACCACCGTCACAACAGCCCCCACAAAGGAATGCCAGCACTGGGGTACACGGGCACCCACCCATTGCACGCCATTGGCACACACAGAAGCAATAACCATACTTTTATACCCCTGCAGGACCCGAACGCCAGGTGACCGCACAGGAGGGTCCACAAATGTCCACTCCACCCCCAGAAGAGGCCCACAGTGAGGACAGCAGCTCTGTCTCCCTGGATCTAGATGACCAGCCCTGTCCATCAGGGACCTCGGGACAGTCGGTTCCCCTCAGACAGTCACAGGCCACAGCAGACCTTCCCCCCTCTGGAAACACCAGCACAGCACCCACCCAGCGGGCCCATACCTCTGTCCCCAGGACACGTCAATCAGCGGTGTGTCCACCACTACAGGGTACCCAGGCTAACCCACCACCCCAACAACAACAGGGACCTGGGAGCAGTGGTAGTGGGTTCACGGTCCAGGGGACAGAGGCCCAGGGAAACAGGGGAACTGGGAGGGCTGCTGTGCGACAGGGGGGGACAGGCCCAGGGAACCCACTCTCCACGAGGCCCTCTCCAACATCATGGGAGCATACCACCACTCCCAGGAGACGATGGCGACGGTCCTGGCCAGGTTTTAGGAGATCCAGCTTCTGCAGGAGCAACAGTATATGGGGTTCAGGGAGGAACTCAGAAACATCAGTTCCGCCATGGGTACCATCGTAGTGGCCCTGAATCAGGTAGTCAACACATTGAGGGACACTGTGGCACCTCAAAGGGCCCCTGTCACTAGCATGGACCAAGAACTGCCTACCACCTCCACCGGCGCTAGTGGACAGGAGGCCCCGACACAAGACCAACAGGCCACCAGAACCCCACCCCCTGCAGAAGGAGAACCACCCCGCAAGCGGGCCCTGAGATCCAGGAAGAAGACAGAGTAAGATGGCAAGACCCCCGCCAGCAAAGGATACCGCCCTGATTGTCATCCCACTGTCCCACATTGTCACCCTGTCCAACTTTAAACTGCCCCTGCTCCACTTTCCACAGGCATTTGGACAATGCACCTGTGATACTGATAGTCTGGACTCTGCCATGGACAATCCTCCACCATCACCCCTTACCGATTTGCAACCACCCATCCAATTTAGAGCACTTGAATAAACACGCTTATTGCACATAAACAATCTGGAGTCTGTCTGTGATTTTAACAAATGTATTAGATATGACAGTGCCAAAATGGTCATTCACATTGTGATGCCAACAAACCGCTGTCACACAGCTGTAGTCCATGGGGAAACAAAGCAGATGTCACGCAGTGGGGCCCACATCTCTGAAAACGGAAGGGAAAGTCACAACACAGTTACCATACATTGGGGGAAAAAGTCAGACAGTAGAGAGGTAGAAGTCTTTAAGTAAATGTAATATGCCGGTGTGTACTCTTACCTGTGTGTCATTGAAAATACGGCTGTATTACTGTGTTCCTGTTCTCTATGTCGTCCTCTTCGCCTTCCTCCTCTTCACTCTCCACAGGCTCCACAGCTGCTACAACACCACCATCTGGACCATCCTCCTGCAGAGAAGGCACCTGGTGTCGCAAAGCCAGGTTGTGAAGCATACAGCAGGCCACGATGATCTGGCACACCTTCTTTGGTGAGTACATTAGGGATCCACCTGTCATATGGAGGCACCTGAACCTGGCCTTCAGGAGGCCGAAGGTCCGCTCGATCACCCTCCTAGTCCGCCCATGGGCCTCATTGTAACGTTCCTCTGCCCTGGTCCTGGGATTCCTTACTGGGGTCAATAGCCAGGACAGGTTGGGGTAACCAGGGTCCCCTAATAGCCACACACGGTGCCTCTGGAGTTGACCCATCACATACGGGATGCTGCTATTCCGCAGGATGTAGGCGTCATCCACTGAGCCAGGGAACTTGGCATTAACATGGGAGATGTACTGATCTGCCAAACACACCATCTGTACATTCATGGAATGATAACTCTTCCTGTTCCTGTACACCTGTTCACTCCTGCTGGGGGGGACCAAAGCAACATGTGTCCCATCAATGGCACCAATGATGTTGGGAATATGTCCAAGGGCATAGAAATCACCCTTCACTGTAGGCAAATCCCCCACCTCAGGGAAAATGATGTAGCTCCGCATGTGTTTGAGCAGGGCAGACAACACTCTGGACAACACCATGGAAAACATGGGCTGGGACAGCCCTGATGATATGGCCACTGTTGTTTGAAATGGCCCACTTGCAAAGAAATGGAGTACTGACAGCACCTGCACTAGAGGGGGGATCCCTGTGGGTTGGCGGATGGGTGACATCAGGTCTGGCTCCAGCTGGGCACACAGTTCCTGTATAGTGGCTCGGTCAAGCCTGTATGTCAGTATGACATGTCGTTCCTCCATTGTCGACAGGTCCACCAGCGGTCTGTACACAGGAAGATTCCTCCATCTCCTCGCATGTCCCAGCGGACGGTGCCTATGAAGGACAACAGCGAGCACAGAGTCAATCAACCCACAGGTACGTTCCCACAGCTTGCACACAACACGATTCACTATGCATTGAATGGCTTGTATGAGTGTTGATGCAAGGCCTAGGTATGTGTGACGCAGTAGTAATTAAGCCATGTGGGCCCTTGAAATGGCGGCTGCCTGACCTGTGAAGTGCGACAGTGGGATGTGAGGTCAATGCACTGGCGTGGCACACCGTGGCGGTAGGCGGTCGAAGACCGCGGCGCAAAGCTGCATTGGTTAACATTGAACCCTATAGGTTTCAGGAGCCAATGATGATGTGCGCCGGCGGTCGCGGTACGCACCGCCGCGGTACGCACCGCCGCGGGCTAGACCGCCATTTTCTATCAGCTTAATCACTCGATACCTGATCTTCCACAGGAGAGGACCTACACTGCAAGTGCTGCTGTGACCTCGGTCTGGAAGAGACAATGGCTGCTGCGACTGGGGAAAGGGCCCCTGCCTTCACTTCTGAAGAATTGGAGAAACTCGTGGATGGGGTCCTCCCCCAGTATGCGCTACTCTACGGTCCTCCAGACCAACAGGTAAGTACACTGGGAGCATGATTTGTGGCCAATGCCTGTGTTGAGTCGGGTGGATGAAAGATGGTGGGGAGGGGAGCGATTGAGGCATGCATCAAACGACAGATGAGAGCATGTGCCACATGGCAAGGGTGGGGATGGGGGGCCACTCACATCGAGCATGCAGAAGGTGATGATTTTATTTCTCCCCTGTATATGTCACATAGGTCAGCGCCCACCAGAAAGTCGCTATTTGGCGTTCCATCGCCAAGGACGTCCGGACCCTGGGGGTCCACAACAGACGGGGCACCCACTGCCGGAAGAGGTGGGAGGACATCCGACGCTGGAGCAGGAAGACGGCGGAGGCTCAGCTGGGGATGGCCTCCCAACGTAGGAGGGGTGCCAGTCGTACTTTGACCCCCCCTGATGTCCCGGATCCTGGCGGTGGCCTACCCCGATTTGGATGGGCGCGTGAGGACATCACAGCAGACACAAGGGGGTGAGTACAAACACATTCTGCTGACTTTGCGCTCAGTGGTGTCGCGGTTCTCAACGGTCTTACCCTCGCAGCGGAGAGGCGTAGGGGAACGGTCCTTGTTCCGACGGGTTCTGCTCTGGCCGAGGTAGGGGCGACCCCTTCCGGTAGCCACGGTGCTGTTTGGTATGAGCGAACCACTACAGTCCGTGCCCTCCAGAAGGAGTCCCAGAGGAAAAACCCCAGTAGGGTAAAAAACCTCCACAGGAACTCCCTGAAACGAAAGGAGGACACCAGGGTATTAGGACCGCAGTTCAGGAAGGCAGGAAAACAAAGCAAATCAGGAACAGACAGGATTCGCAGAAGGATATCAAATAGGAGCGTGACTATCACCAAGGAGTGTTGCAACGCAATGAACAGGCAGTTGGAATCCCCTTAAATACCCCTGGACAGGAAACAGGAAACAGGAAGTAGAACACCGCCATCTTGGATTGGGGAAAAGAAAACAGTAATGAATTAGGTATGTGTGTTAGACAATGCATGCTGGGTAGAGAGGAAGTGGTAAGCATGCTGGGAAGAGAAAAAAGGCAAGTATAAAGAACCCCCAGTGTAAGGGTTCGGTTTGTCCTAGGAACATCGGTAAGTGGTGGTGGGCAGGTGAATACATGCAAGAGAAATAAATGTTAAGCGCATAATGCGCTGTGTGCGGCCATGCCTGAAACCCCCTCGGGGTTTCAGGCTCTGCCGCGTCTGCCTTTAAGGCAGAACTTGAAAAAGGGGGAGCGGCGAGCGCCGTGACCCCCAGACCGGCTCCCTGGAGCCTTTATGGCCCTCGCCGGAGCCGCGGCGAACCCCGCGACCTGGGTGTCTGCCTCGGCGTCTACCGCGGCCCGGGCGTCGGCCGCGGCAAAATTAACGTGCCGCGCCGCGGCAACCTGAGCCCGCGGCCGCAGCGAGCGCTGCGGTGTAACAGTATGCCCCCTCCCCGAGGCCCCGGGTTTGTGAGGGAAGAGCCGAAAAAAGCGGCGGATTAAAAGAGGAGCATGGACTGAAGAGGCATCCTCCCAGGAACACTCACTCAAAGGGTACCCCTTCCAATGAATAAGGTATTGGAGGCGCCCATGGAAAAATCGAGAGTCACAGACCTCCTGCACTTCGTATTCAGGCACATTGTCAACCAACAAAGGAGGGGGACAGGGCAACTGCCTATGAAAGAGATCAGGACGGTAAGGTTTCAGTTGCGAGACATGGAATACTGGGTGGATCTTCCATGTCCGAGGTAGGCGAAGACGCATGGACACTGGGTTGATCTTCTTGAGAATGAGAAAGGGACCATAAAAGCGGGGCTTGAATTTGTTTTGGGTGAGTCGGAGAGGTAGGAATCTAGAGGAGAGCCAGACCTTATCATGGACTTGATATAGAGGAGCCGCACAGCGTCTCCTATCTGCTATTGTCTTCATGCGGGACTTGGTGGACACAAGGTTAGAATGGATAATTCGCTGTATACCCCGTAGCTGTCGAACGAAAGAGGAGATGGCGGGAAGGTTGGAGTTGTCTCTCAGGGGAGTTGGGAAGGCCCTGGGATGGAAACCATAGGAGCCATAGAAAGGAGAGACTTTAGAGGCACTGTGTAGAGAGTTATTATAGGAGAATTCGGCAAGCGGTAAGTAGGGAGCCCAATTACTTTGTGTAGCGTTACAGAAGCTATGTAAGTACTGCTCGAGACCCTGATTGAGTCGTTCTGTTTGTCCATTGGTTTGAGGGTGGAACCCGGATGACAAGGCCACCTGGATCCCCAAGATTTTGCAGAATTGGTTCCAGAAACGGGAGATATATTGGGGACCTCTGTCTGATATAATAACTTGGGGTAGCCCATGTAGCCTGAACATTTCTTGAGTAAAGACCTGACTTAACTCCTTTGCCGTGGGTAACTTTCTCAAGGCCGTGAAGTGGGCCATCTTGGTGAAGGAGTCCACAGTTACCATTATGACGTGGTTTCCCATTGAGGAAGGTAAGGCGCACATAAAATCGGTGGATATGGTAAGCCATGGGCCTGGGGGAACAGGTAATGGGCGGAGTAAGCCCACAGGTCTGGTTCGGGGTGTCTTGGCTTGAGCACATGTAGGACAGGATAACACATATGCCTCAGTGTCAGCCTTGAGAGTTGGCCACCAGAAAGAGCGAAGCAAAAGATCTTGAGTCGCTTTCACTCCTCGATGACCCGCAATAGGAGAATCATGGCACATGTGTAAGGCTTCGATTTGCACTGTTTTAGTGGGTAAAAACAGGGCCTTATCATGATAATAGTAGTCATGATCTATGTGCAGCTGTGGACGTAACCTCTTTAGTTCTGTTTCGTGTAGACGGGCATATTCAGACTTAACTTGATCTAAAAAGGTCTGTGCTACCCCTATGATTTTATTGTTGTCGAATAAGTTTTGAACCGCGGAATCACCGCACCCAGGATAACGTCGGGACAGGGCATCCGCCAGGATGTTCTGAGAACCAGGGATGTAGGTGATATAGAAATCATACTGGCTGAAGAAGAAGGCCCATCGAGCTTGCCGGCTATTTTGGCACTGGAAATTTCTTAAACACTGTAGATTTCTATGATCGGTCCGGGCTTCGAAGGGCTCCTTTGATCCCATCAAAAAGTGTCTCCATTCAGTGCACGCGACCTTTAAGGCGAGTAATTCGCGTTCTAGCACGGAATAGTTTCGCTCAGAATCAGATAGAATGTGGGATAGATAGAATACAGGGTGTTCTAGGTCATCATCGTCTTGTCTTTGTAACAAGGCAGCCCCAATGGCTCTTTCTGAGGCGTCTGTGACAACAATGAATTGTTTGCTAGTGTCTGGGTGTCGAAGAATAGGGGCTTGACTAAAGGCTTTCTTTAAGTCCTGAAAAGCTGACTCAGCGCCTGGTGTCCAACAAAAACCTTTCTTTAGGTGTTCCTTTTTGAGGGTTTGAGTAATGAAGCTGGTTCTCTGGGCAAAGTCTGCTATGAACTGCCGGTAGAAGTTGGCTAGTCCCAGAAAACATTGAGTCTCCTTGATGGAAGAAGGAGATGGCCAGTTCAATATAGCCTGTACTTTGTCTGAGTCCATGGCAATTCCGGTTTGGTCTATACAGTATCCCAAATATTTCACTTCTATCTGATCAAATTCGCATTTTTCAGGCTTACAGAACAAATGATGTTGTCGGAGTCTTTCTAAGACTTGGCGGACGTGTTTGGAATGTTCCTCTGGATGAACCGAATAAATTAGGATATCGTCAAGATACACTACCACTGTTTGTTGCAAAAGATCAGAAAAGATAGAATCCATGAATCTTTGAAAGATGGACGGGGCATTAGTGAGTCCGAAGGGCATTACTCTATATTCGTAGTGACCAAAAGGTGTTCTAAAGGCGGTCTTCCACTCATCACCTTCTCTGACTCTTAGCAGATGATAGGCTCCTCGGAGATCCAGCTTAGTGAACCTCTTGGCTCCTCTGACTGCTTGTAAGATGTCTTTGATGAGGGGTAGCGGATACCGGTCTTTGATAGTGATCCTGTTTAACCCTCTGAAGTCGATACAGGGACGCAGGTCTTTGGTTTTCTTTGGTACAAAGAAAAGAGGAGCCCCGGCGGGTGAAGAGGAGGGAGTTATTAGCCCACTTTGTAGATTCTCATCTAGGTACTCCTTCAGAATTTGTTTCTCTGGTTCGGTGAGGGAGTACATCCGCCCAAAAGGAACTACAGTGTCTGGCTCTAAAGAAATGGCACAGTCGTATTCTCTGTGGGGTGGCAATTCAGGTCTTTCTGGCTTCTGGAATACATCGATATAGTCCTGATACTGTCTGGGAACTCCCTGTAGAACATTAATGGATCCTCCCACCTGGGCAGGTGCTGTTGAGAGACTTTTTGGGGACCAATAATCCCCGGCCGGATAGCAATGGTGTTGACAAAAATGGGAGGATAACGAAATGGTTTTTGTTTCCCAGTTGATGTAAGGATTGTGCCGTGTAAGCCATGGAATTCCAAGGATCATGACATGGTGTGGTGATGAGATTAAGTCAAACGAGAGAATTTCCTGATGTTTACCGAACTGTAAACAGAAAGTAGGGGTGGTGTATTGTACCGGTCCAGAGGCCAAGAGTGACCCATCAACAGTATGTACCTGTTCTGGTATTTCTTTGGGTATTTGTGTTATTTGTTGTTCTTTGGCCCAGGTTTCATCTAAATATAGGCCACTGGCTCCGCAATCCAATAAAGCCAAAGTTCTTGCTTCGCGGCCATCAGTTAAATGGAGGATAACTGGTAAGAGAAAAAGAGCAGTTCCTTCCTCCCTGGAAGAGCAAATAGAAGGTATATCACGATATCCCGTCCTCACCCTTCTTACTGGGGACGGGAGTTGGCGTTTCCCAAGGGCTTGGTTGGACGAATGGGGCAGGCGCGAATTAGGTGACCAGCTGCACCACAATATAGGCAAAGCCCCTTCCTTCGTCTATGTTCCCTTTCGCTGGCGGATAGAGGTCCGCGACCTGTGTCAATCTGCATGGGCTCTTCCTCGGTATTCCCTTTGGATTCAGGGCGGGCTTCCTCGGAACGATGGGCGAAGGGACGAGATGGTACTGAGTGAAAAGGCAAACGACTCTTCTTTTTCTCCATTCGTCGTTCATTTAACCGATACTCTATAGTTAGTGCTTGGTCCATCAACCCTTTGAGGTTTTCTATCCTGGCAGAATGTACTAGTTCATCTTTGATGTCCTCTCTTAGACCTCTACGGAAGAGTGTCACCAAGGTACGTTCCACCCAGGTTGTTTCTGCAGCTAATTGTCTGAAACGGGTGATGTATTGTAATACATCCTGACTCCCTTGTTGGACTTCGCAAAGAGCCTCTTCTGCTGACGCCTCGAGTCCAGGGCGTTCAAAAATCTGTTTAAAAGTAGTGATAAAGGTGGAATAATTAGATAAAAAGGGATCGTTTCTGGTTACTAGAGGTGTGGCCCAGGCCAAGGCTGGTCCTGATAAGGCACTAATCAAATACCCCACCTTGGTCTTATCTTGTACAAATTGCGAGGGGCGAAAGGCAAAGTACACCGTTAAGGCATCCAGGAATTCTTTTAATGTGGTGGGATCCCCGGAAAATCGAGGTGTAGAGGCGGCTACTGCAGGGACATCTGTGGTCCTGGAGGCAAAGGTTTGTCGATAAACAGTATTCTCAGTACGTAATTGCTGGAGTTCTTGAGCCTGTTGTTGTATCGTCGCCAGCAGGTCCTGGTTAGTAGGTTCCGTGTTTACCACTGGGTTATCCATAGTTCCGGACTGCAACAGGAATTGTGGGCGTTGCAATCTGTCGCGGTTCTCAACGGTCTTACCCTCGCAGCGGAGAGGCGTAGGGGAACGGTCCTTGTTCCGACGGGTTCTGCTCTGGCCGAGGTAGGGGCGACCCCTTCCGGTAGCCACGGTGCTGTTTGGTATGAGCGAACCACTACAGTCCGTGCCCTCCAGAAGGAGTCCCAGAGGAAAAACCCCAGTAGGGTAAAAAACCTCCACAGGAACTCCCTGAAACGAAAGGAGGACACCAGGGTATTAGGACCGCAGTTCAGGAAGGCAGGAAAACAAAGCAAATCAGGAACAGACAGGTTTCGCAGAAGGATATCAAATAGGAGCGTGACTATCACCAAGGAGTGTTGCAACGCAATGAACAGGCAGTTGGAATCCCCTTAAATACCCCTGGACAGGAAACAGGAAACAGGAAGTAGAACACCGCCATCTTGGATTGGGGAAAAGAAAACAGTAATGAATTAGGTATGTGTGTTAGACAATGCATGCTGGGTAGAGAGGAAGTGGTAAGCATGCTGGGAAGAGAAAAAAGGCAAGTATAAAGAACCCCCAGTGTAAGGGTTCGGTTTGTCCTAGGAACATCGGTAAGTGGTGGTGGGCAGGTGAATACATGCAAGAGAAATAAATGTTAAGCGCATAATGCGCTGTGTGCGGCCATGCCTGAAACCCCCTCGGGGTTTCAGGCTCTGCCGCGTCTGCCTTTAAGGCAGAACTTGAAAAAGGGGGAGCGGCGAGCGCCGTGACCCCCAGACCGGCTCCCTGGAGCCTTTATGGCCCTCGCCGGAGCCGCGGCGACCCCCGCGACCTGGGTGTCTGCCTCGGCGTCTACCGCGGCCCGGGCGTCGGCCACGGCAAAATTAACGTGCCGCGCCGCGGCAACCTGAGCCCGCGGCCGCAGTGAGCGCTGCGGTGTAACAAGTGGAGGTGTCTGGGTGGGGGAGGAGGGCTGTGGGTATCCCTAGGCCAGGGCGATTTCTGTAGGCTAGGCCCCTCCGTAAGGTATGGCCCTGTGCCCCCCCCCCACCTCTGTAGGGTGCCAAGTACAGGTATCCATGGCCCTGTGTCATCTATGTGTGCAGTTGTCGTCCATAGGCTTGTAGGCCATGTCCCACTGATTGAGTAGTGGACCCCAAGTGCGCGGCGTAGTGCAGGGGGCTTCTGTGTCTGTCCTCTCCGCCAACGGTGTCGCCTATGCATGCACTCAACATGTCTTTATTTCTCCCCCCCACCTTTTTTGTGGTCTTCCTGTTCATGTGTGCATTAGCATCATCAGGCAGAGGAGAAGTGGCATCGGAGCACGAGAGAGCTGCATCCCACATGGCCCTAGAGGGCCATGCAACGGACTCTGAGTACACCAGTGGGACGGAGGGCGAGGGGAGCTCCACAGCGGGGACTCGTGCTGATGTCAGTGACAGCGACTCGTCCTCTGAAGGGAGCTCCCTTGTGGTGGCAGCAACATCCGTGCCCCCTGCAACAACAGGTACAGCCGCCACCCAGCGCACCAGCACTGCCCTCCCAGCAGCCCCTCAGCGTTTGCCCCGTGCCCGCTCACCCAGGAAGGTGGGCATCTCCTTCACCCCAGGCACCTCAGGCCCTGCCCCTGTCACCCCTGCTGCCCTCAGTGAGGAGGCCATTGACCTCCTGAGGACCATCATTGTTGGGCAGTCTACCCTTTTGAATGCCATCCAGGGTGTAGAAAGGGAGGTGCACTGGAGTAATGCATACCTGGAGGGCATTCATTCTGGTCAGGCTGCCCATCAGCGATCGTCCAACGGTCTGGCCTCAGCACTGACGGCAGCAATTGTCCCTGTCTCTAGCCTCCCCCCTCCAACTTCCTCCACCCAGACCCAATCCCCTGTACCTCTGCCTATCCCAGACACACCATCAGACCAGCCTGCACACACCTCAACACCCAAGGGAATCTCATCAAGACATAAGCACCACACATCACACAAGCATTCACACAAGCAACATCCACATGCAGACATACCAACAGCCACTGCCTCCTCTGTGTCCCCCTCCTCCTCGTCTCCCTCCTCCCTCCCTGTGACGTCTCCACTCACACTTGCATGCACAACATCTTCAGCCACTACGTCCATCACCAGCACACCCACCAGAACACTCCGCACACGTGCAGTCACCACCCCCACTACCATTTAAACATCCCCTGTGTCCTCTCCCAGTGTGTCTGTCACCCCCTCTTCCAAACCACACAAACGCAGGCAGCCACCCACCCAACAGCCATCCACCTCACAACAGCCTCCAGCCCAAGCACCTGCACCCAAAGACAGCAGACTATTGTCCAAGGACTGTGGAGTCCCCCACCCTCAAGGGCAGCTAGTTCTGCTATGAGCCAAGGCACGGCCAGCCCACCCCCGGAAAAGCACCCAAAGATTACCAGTGCCCAGCGCGAGAGGCCAAAGACACCAGGGACCAAAATCCCTACCCTGGCTCCGGCTGGAAGTGGGGTGCCACCTGGCACACCGCCAAAGGTGGGAAAGGGCCACAGACGACCAGGGAAGGGTGGGAAGGGCAGCACGCCCGACAAGTCCGGCAGCAGGCCAGCTACCCAGGAGGGCCCCACCAGCCCCATCCCAGGTGTGCAGGAGGACACCCACAGGCCCGGTACTGCAGCCCAGGAGGGCCCCGCAAGCCAACAGACAGATGGGCAGGAAGGCCCCGCCAGCCACATGTCAGGTGGCGAGTGACATCCATGCCATGGCCGGATCCGCTGCACTGGACACTCATCTCAAGCACCGCTGAACAGGGCATCGCCGTCTCCAGCACCACTGCACTGGGCCCTTCATCTCAAGCACCGCTGAACAGGGCACCGCCGTCTCAAGCACCGCTGAACAGGGCCCTTCATCTCAAGCACCGCTGAACAGGGCACCGCCGTCTCAAGCACCGCTGAACAGGGCCCTTCATCTCAAGCACCGCTGAACAGGGCACCGCCGTCTCAAGCACCGCTGAACAGGGCCCTTCATCTCAAGCACCGCTGAACAGGGCACCGCCGTCTCAAGCACCGCTGAACAGGGCACTGCCGTCTCAAGCACCGCTGAACAGGGCACTGCCGTCTCAAGCACCGCTGCACTGGGCCCTTCATCTCAAGCACCGCTGAACAGGGCACCGCCGTCTCAAGCACCGCTGAACAGGGCACCGCCGTCTCAAGCACCGCTGAACAGGGCCCTTCATCTCAAGCACCGCTGAACAGGGCACTTCATCTCAAGCACCGCTGAACAGGGCACCGCCGTCTCAAGCACCGCTGAACAGGGCCCTTCATCTCAAGCACCGCTGAACAGGGCACCGCCATCTCAAGCACCGCTGAACAGGGCCCTTCATCTCAAGCACCGCTGAACAGGGCACCGCCGTCTCAAGCACCGCTGAACAGGGCACTGCCGTCTTAAGCACCGCTGAACAGGGCACTGCCGTCTCAAGCACCGCTGCACTGGGCCCTTCATCTCAAGCACCGCTGAACAGGGCACCGCCGTCTCAAGCACCGCTGAACAGGGCACCGCCGTCTCAAGCACCGCTGAACAGGGCCCTTCATCTCAAGCACCGCTGAACAGGGCACTTCATCTCAAGCACCGCTGAACAGGGCACCGCCGTCTCAAGCACCGCTGAACAGGGCCCTTCATCTCAAGCACCGCTGAACAGGGCACCGCCGTCTCAAGCACCGCTGAACAGGGCCCTTCATCTCAAGCACCGCTGAACAGGGCACCGCCGTCTCAAGCACCGCTGAACAGGGCCCTTCATCTCAAGCACCGCTGGCCCATTGGCAGAAAGGGCAGACCCTCATCTGTGTCGGGCAGGGCTGCACGAAGCACTCTGGGCACCAGTCCCCCTCCAGAACCAGTGGAGACATGCATCCACTTGAGAGACTGTGGCTTTGCACTCCCCAGGATGTGACAGTGGGCAACCCACCCACTGTAGAGACTTGAGAGACTGTGGCTTTGCACTCCCCAGGATGTGACAGTGGGCAACCCACCCACTGTAGAGACTTGAGAGACTGTGGCTTTGCACTCCCCAGGATGGTACAGTGGGCAACCCACCCACTGTAGAGACTTGAGAGACTGTGGCTTTGCACTCCCCAGGATGTAACAGTGGGCAGCCCACCAACTGTATGGACTTGAGAGACTGTGGCTTTGCACTCCCCAGAATGGCACAGTGGCCATGGAGGCCCCTTGTGGATCTGACGTTGTGTACTCATGTGGCTGAGGTGCCCCACCTTCCCTTCCCCCTGAGGTGCCTGTAGTTTTGCTATCTGATGCCCCTGCAGTGTTCTCTACGTTGGTGTCAGGTATCCTGTGTGGGCTTTGCCCATGTGATTTGGGCCCAGTGGTCCACGGACAATGCCTGCAAAAACTTATCGGACTTTTAATATTTATGTATATAATAGTTTTAAATGTGTGATATTTTTATAAGCCAGTAATACAATATATTCGACTGTTTATGATCATTTCCTTTTGTCTTTGCATTCTTCCGGGGGATATGGGGGTTGTAACTGTGATGTATTGCTATGCATTGATGTGGGTGTTGTAGTGGGTGAGGGTGGGGGTGGGTGTGTCGCGTATGTGTCCCCCCGTAATATTTTCTCCTCCCCCCTCCCCTGTGTCGTAGGTGCAGTACTCACCGTTGTCTTCTGCGCCGGCGTTCGTGCTCCTGGTAGAGGAGCAGGAATACAATAGCTGGGAGGATGTGTAGTTCGGGTTCCATGCTGGCCAGATTCCTCGTGGGGTGTATGGAGGTGAGCGTTTTCTGTTTGAAATGGCTGTTTCCGCCGTGTTTTTATCGGCGGTGCTACCGCCCCGGAAAAGGTGTCGGATTGGTGGGTTGTGATAGGGTGGGCGGTTCATTGACTCTCGCCTGTCTGTTGCCGGTGACCGCCGCGCTGTTTGTTTGTCCCGCCGTGGCGGTCGAAGTGTTACAGTGGCAGTCTCTGTTGGCGGTTTCCGCCAGGGTCAGAATTCCATTTTTTTTACCGCCAGCCTGTTGGCGGGTTAGCCGCCGCTTTAACACCGACCGCCAGGGTTGGAATGACCCCCATAGTTTTACTTCTCTCAAATTGTATTTTAGGTTGGGTTTTGTCATGTTTTCTCATGTTGATAGGAGAAAATATTCTTACCGCTTGGTCAGCTCTTCGTAACTGCACTCGTGAGTATTGCGGATTCCAGTAATTGCAATCCCCCGGTCACTTCTCGCCCGGGGCCCTTACAAGGAGTCAGCGCAGCTCGTTTGTAGATTGGCTGTTATTTTGTTCCGCTGGGGCGCGTCTTCGTCCTGACCGCGCCGCCTTGCTGGCCTCCTGGAGCTTCCAAGTCCAGTCCCAGCCCGGTGTCGGCCAGCGCGCCACAATCAGTGCCCACAGCAGTCGTCTTACGTTTGTTGTTTGTTTGCCCTGTAGGCCGCCTCCATCACCTTAAGGAGCCACTCCCGGTCAAACCGCGGCCCCTTCAAATTCGCGTATTCTAGTTAATTTATTTTGTTCGCCGTGGCGGTAGGTCTAGCCGGCCCTCGCTGCGTTTCCCAGGATCAGTGCAAAGTATCCTGCTTGTAAGGAGCGCGCTACCGCGTGTCTCTCCTCCCTGGCCGTGCCGCTTTGCTGGCCCCCTGGCGCTTCCCGGTCCAGTCCCATCCCGGTGACGGGCAACGCGCCACAATCAGTGCCCACAGCAGTCGTCTTACGTTTGTTGTTTGTTCGCCCTGTAGGCCGCATCCATCACCTTAAGGAGCCACTCCCGGACAAACGCGGCTCCTTCAAATTCGTGTAGTCTGGTTAATTTATTTACCGCTTGTAAGGAGCGTGCTACCGCATGTCTCCCATGTCGCCCTAGGACCTCCGCGGACGTCTAGCTGGCCGGGGCCACACTGCGGTGTGATTCCAACACCGTTCCCGGGGCGGCTGTGCCACGTGGGCTTTCTTGCCTGTATCTTTGGGCCGGATCCATCGCTGCCTCACCGCTCCTAGGCCTCGGCCCGCTCGGACCGATCCTCCTCTCTCCTCTCTTGCTTTCTTCTCCGAGCCTCACCGGCGTCCCAGCATGGCCAACTTATCTCCCCCAGTGATCAGGCATCGGTTGCTTCCCCAGTGGGTTCGAAAACATGGGTGTAGTCCACAGGATTATGTAGGATTGTGCGGTAGCCGGCGGAGCTCCGCTAAGGTGCGCCCATCTTTCAGCTCGGCAAGCTCCGCCCCCACAAGCTCCCATTTTACGGCATCCGGATACCACCAAACAGTTCATAGTTGTCACTGATGTTTCGGAAAGAGCAATAGAGGCCGCATTACTGCAAAAAACAAAGCAATGATGGATTAGAACACCCCGTCTTTTACCTATCCCATATACTGTCTGACTCAGAATGTAACTACTCTGTTTTGGAGTGAGAATTGCTTGCTTTGAAGACAGCTTGTACTGAATGGAGACAATATCTTATGGGATCTAAAGAACCCTTTGAGGCGAGAACAGATCACCGGAATTTACAGTGTTTACATAATTTCCAATGCCAAAATAGTTGTCAAGCCCGATGGGCTTTCTTTTTTAGTCAATATGACTTCTACATAACTCACATCCCTGGCTCCCAAAATATTGTGGCAGATGCCCTGTTACAACGTTATCCTGAATGTAGTGATTCTCCCACGCGAAACCTAATTGAACCAGATAGGATTATAGGATTAGTACAATCCTTTCTTGATAAAGTAAAGTCTGAGTATTGAAACCTCGACAAGATTGAAATTAATAATTTACATCCACATCTACGTAAAGGTAAAGAATACTATTATCACAAGAAAGCATTGTTCCTGCCTACTAAGACAGTCCAAACAGAAGCACTACGGATGTGTCACAGTTCTCCCATCGCTAGTCATCGTGGTATTAAAGCCACACAAGAACTACTTCTTCGCTCTTTTTGGTAGCCCACGCTTAAAATGGACACTGAAAGCTATGTGGCTTCTTGTCCCATCTGTGCACAAGGGAAGATACCTCGTAACAAATCAGCCGGATGGCTTCGTCTTTTACCCGTTCCACCAGCTCCTTGGCATACTGTATCCACTGATTTCATGTGTTCCCTACCTCCCTCAGCAGGGAATCGAGTTGTAATGGTGACGATTGACTCATTCACTAAAAAGGCGCTTTTTACTGCATTAAAGAAATTACCCACTGCAAAAGAATTGAGCCAAATATTTATTCAGGAAATCTTTCGGCTTCATGGACTCCCTCAAGTCATTGTCTCGGACCATTATTCCCAATACATTTCATGCTTTAGGAAACAATTTTGTAAAACACTCAAAATAGGCGTGGCCATGTCATCTGGTTTCCATAAACAAACAAATGGACAAACAGAACGCCTAAATCAAGGTCTTGAACAATATTTACGTAGTTTTTGCAATGCTATGCAAAGCAATTGGTCTATGTACTTACCACTCGCCGAATTCTCGTACAACAACGCAGTACATAGTGCCACAAAGGTCACTCCTTTTTATTGCTCTTATGGGTTCCATCCTAAAGCCTTTCCTCTCAGAGAATCATCTACACTCCCTGCCATCACAACATTTGTTTGACGACTACATGGTATCCAACGTATTATACATTCTAATCTTCAGGCTACCAAACTACACATGAAAAATATGGCTGATAAAAGACGTTGTGATGCCCCGTCTTATCAAAACAATGATAAGGTCTGGCTTTCTTCTAAATTCTTACCTCTTAGTGTCTGAGTTGAAGCCCTATGTGCCTTCTCCTTTTCACAGACAATTCTCCTGTCCTGCTCCTCAGTTTGTTGATGATGTGCCCTAATACGAGGTCCAAGAGATCTGTGACTCTTGGTTCTTCCGAGGACGTCTCCAGTTTCTCATCCATTGGAAAGGCTATCCTCTAAGTGAATGCTCCTGGGAAGACATCTCCTCAGTTCATGCCCCTCTTTTGGTCCGTCTTTTCCCGGGCAAACCTGGGGCTTCGGGTGGGGGGGACATACTGTCATGCCGCGGCCTCCCGTGACATCCCCCAGTCGGGCCACGGTGGGGGCCGCAATCCGGTTTCTGGGTCGCAGGGCCTGCCGCACCCCTTTTTTCTGACCGCAGACTGTTTTCTTGGCCGCGGTGAGGCCGGAGGCCCATGGTTGGGCGTCGGGTCTTGCCGCATACAATGCATGGCGTGGATGTTGTTGCAGAGTGCCCGCGCCCCCCCAGCCTTTTCACTTACCTGGTGCCCTGATCTAGGGCTTTCTCCTCTTCTTTCTTCTTCCTGGGGGAGACATGACTTTCCTCTCTCAGCATACCATTCTTCTTCCCCTTCCCTGCATGCATCTGTTGTCCTTACCAAAATGGTGTCTTTCCTATCTTGTTCTATATCCGGTTTCCCAATCCAAGATACCGTTCCTACTTTTTCCTGCATGTCACTTCCTGCTAAGGGGTATATAAGGGGTTAGATTCTTCTTCTCTTTGCGTTGCAACACTTCCCCTGTGATGGTCACGCTCCAGCTGGTCTTCTCTTGGATTCCAGTTTTTGCTCCTGTTTTTCTTGTGTCCTCTTTTTCTGTTCCAGGGATTTCCTGTCTAGATGTTTTTTCCCTCCAGGGACTGTGGTGGCGTACTACTGTCAGCAGCACCGTGGCTACCGTAAGGGGTCGCCCCTACCTCAGCCAGAGCAGGACTTGCAAGAACCGAGGCTGCACATCATCCCCACCTGATCAGGGAGGTAAGCAAAAGGTAAATCGTGACACAGGTTCATTCCCTGTTTAGAATTTATTTAGCCTGTAGGTAGGTGCCACCTTGGATAGAATATCAGTAACTTTATGATTCTACAGTATATAATATAAATATGTGATGCCAGGTTTTTTTCTCACAGCTGTCCATATGTTTAATTAAGCTGGATGATTTATGAAATGGTGTAATTAACTCCTGGAGATTCAAGGATTATTGCCACAATGTATTTGGTGTGTCAGAACTTGTGATGATTCACACACAATTTTTCTGTATTACACTTGGGATACTTACGTATCACTCTTTTCCTTCTAGGTGTCTCCTTCGATCTACTGTCCTAATGATGACCCTTTTCTACTTCATTTGACTATGTGGGATGAAATGTGGACTGTTTTTTAATTTGAGAGTGGCTATCGACACTCGTAGTGCCAGTGTCATGAATACCATCCTACCATCCCAATCAGTCACATGTAGCCATATAATTTGATATAGCTATAGCACACTATTGATTCACCATATCACTTTTCAGTGCGTTGTCACCACATAGGAGCACCTTGTTCTTTCCAGATAATAATGTGTTAGAATGCTAAATAAATGCATTAAATGTATAAACTTTACTTATAAGAAGGGTTCCCTAAGAAACTACTGCAGTGGAAGTCAAGGGCTACACTTCCCCCATAGGGACCGTTTGTGTTACTAATAATTGTTGTTCTACCCAGGTCCTTGGGTTACTGGTTTTCCCATTTTTCCTTCAAAGCAGAATGGTATATAGTAATTGACCTATGCCCTGCATTCTTCTCCATTCCTCTCCATGGGAAGAACCAGTTCCTCTTTGCATTTCAATTTAAAAATACATTTCTCATGTGGTGCAGAATTCCACTAGGGTATACTGAAAGTCCTTCAATTTTTAGTCAAATCCTAAAAAAAGATCTAGAAAAATTAAGGCTGCACTGTAACTCAATCTTGTTGCTCTTTATTGATGACTAACTTGTCGTATCGAAGACCAAAAAAGACTGTAAACTTGACAGAATTGCTTTGCTGAACCATTTAGCTGACAGTGGTCCCAACAGAGGTGCAATATTGTGAAAAACAAGTACTCTGGCTTGGTAATCATATTGAGACAAGGGGCAAGTAGCGACTTAAAAGAATGTGTTTTTGAAATTCTAAAAAGGAATTATTTTACCACCCAGAGGGAGATGGGAATTGTTGGATACTATTGAGAGTGGACTCCAAGCTTTTCCTTGATTGCAAAACGTTTATTAAGATTGACTTATAGTAACATAAAGAACCTGGTACCATCTGATGAATAATGTACAGAGTCAGTCAGAGAATTGAGAGAAAGTTTGTATAATGCACCACACCACCTTCGTGGATTGCGTAGTACCTGCAAGAAGACCCTCATCGACTGTGTTACATCCACAGCATCCTTGAACATCTTCAGCATTCTTAATTCTGTACATCAGAACCACTTCCATTACAAAATCTTGCAACAGATAAAAGGTCCTGGATCTGACTGAGGACTGCTTCTCCTTTTAAGGTGACTGTACTTGAGGACCTCGCTGGTCCCCCTGACTTACTCCTGATTGGAGTTTGTCGTCTACAGTGACTCCAAGTGAGCCTGTTACACCTAGCCCAACGTTTTACTAGAAACAGTTTCTAAGTGTCAAATTCATTGAATTTGCCAGTGTTAGACCAGGGATATTTTGTTGTGTTCCCCCCTCTCCTTTTGCCTTCTGACCTGTTTGTATAGTATGCTGGATTTTGTTTTTGCTGGTATATTTTCTCTGTGCACTTTACCGCTGCAGATCTGTGTAGATCTTGCTAAAGTGCAAGTGCTCCCTGTGTAAATTGTATTGGTGAATGAGCTATCCATAATTGGCATATTTTATTTACTAGTAAGTCCCTAGAAAAGTGCATGAGGTGCCCAGGGCCTGTAATTCAAATGCTACTAGTGAGCCTGCAGTGCTGATTGTGCCACCCACATGAGTAGCCATGAAAATATGTCTCAGACCCGCCGCTGCAGTGTCTGTGTGTGCAGTTTGGAACTGCCATGTAAACTTGAGAAGTGCACCCACTTGCTAGGCCCAAACCTTCCCTTTTACTACATGTAAGTCACCCCTGTGGTAGGCCCTATGTAGCCCCATGGGTAGGGTGCAGTGTATTTAAAAGGTAGGACATTTACTGGTGTGTTTTAAACGTCCTGATCGTGAAATACTGCTGAATTCAGTTTTCACTATTGCAAGGCCCACCTCCTCCTTAGGTTAACATGGGGACTGCCTTTAAATATCCTTTAACTGTGGTTTCCATTAGGAACAGATAGAGATATGGAGTTTGGGGTCTCTGAACTCACAATATAAAAATACATCTTGTGGCATAGTTGGTTTTTAGATTATTTTTAAAATGCCACTTTTAGAAAGTGGGCTTTTCCTTGCTTAACCTGTGCCTTTGCCTGCCTGTGGAATCCATGTCTGGGTGAGACTGACAGTTGTGCTGTTTGTGAATTCCATCTAGACAGTGACACAAAGGGAGTTGAGGAGTGTCCTGCATATACTGATGAGTCTCCTGGGCTAGAATCGGGAGGGAGGAGCTAACACCTGCACCTGATAGGGCTGTGCTTGTCTTCACACAATGCAGTCTTCAACCCTCTGGTGTGTGGCTGGGGCCAGCCCAAGGCAGGATCTTGTGAACAACAGAGACTTTCCTTTGAAGTTTGCCTACTTCAAAGGCAGACTTGAGTGTAAGGAGTGGACCCAAAACCCCAGAAACTTCTCGATCAAGAGGAATCAAAGCCAAGTAGAAGAGCTGGAGGAGGACTACTGCCCCTTTGCTATGTGTGCTTTGCTGGGTTGGCCTGCAGTTGCTGCTTATGCCTTAATGAGGACAAAGACTGGACTTTGCTGTACATCCTGCTGGTGAATTTTGGTGAATTTTCTCCAAGGGATTGAAGTAGAGCTTGCCTTCTGTTGGAAGTCTCAGGGATATCAAAGACTTCATGTTCATCTGCCTACAGCACTGGAAACTGTGTGTATTGTGCTGCAACAGAAGAAAAACCACCACGATGCTGTGAACAACGCCACTGCCTGCACCGTGACTTGACGCTGCTGCACGAAGCCATGACCCACTTCGCACCGCAACCCTGGTCTCATCACCGCCACCACCGAATGCGTTCCCCGAGCTGCTGCTTGTACTGTGACCTGTGGGCACTGCATTTTTCTTCTCCTCGCTCACACTGCAGCCTTTGTGTCCCTGATGAAGCCGCTCCATGCTGACACTGATGCTGCTGCCTGCTCCGTGGCATGAGGCACCACTCGTGAGGTACACGAAGCACCGTCCTGTCCCGCATCACAGTCCCGGTCCAACAACGCCATTGACTACAGCATCATCAACAGACGTCCCTGTCTGCAATGCAACCCGTAGGCGCTGCACGGAGCCCCCCGCGTTGTTCCCAGCCTTAGGCCTACCTACGACAGCGCTTCAGCAATGACAACACTGCCTGCACCGCAACATGGAGATACCGCAAGTGGCCCCACTTCACACCGCAGCCCTGGTCTCACTGACGCCGTCACCAAGCCGCTGCCTGCACCTTGACCTTTGGGCACTGCACATCGCATCTCCGCTTTGCACTGCAGCCCTTACACCATCAACGTCAGTACCCCTGACTTCGTCATCAGTCTGGAGTTTGATCTGCAACGCGTGTGACTTTAAGGGCCCGATGACCCCTGTACCGACTTCCAGAACCAACGGCCCCCAACGCCTGCCAACGCCAGCGATGCCGCACTCTAGATCTCATTGCGAGGATGACTAAGCCCTACATTTCCAAGGTACTGTTTGCAGGTCTTCCTGACACCTGAGAGCTGGCCCGCAACGCCGCAGCTGGTCTGAACTGTTGGATTTGCTGTTCACAACACCATGATAGCGCCAGATGGAGCTATCGACTTCAAGGAACTGTATTTTTAGGTTAATTCTTGCAAAATTCATATCTTTATTATTGTATGTTGGATTTTTCTCATTTTGGTCTTGTTTTATACAGAAAAATATTTGCTATTTTGTAGTGTTTTCACTGTATTATTGTGTGTCATGTGCAAATGCTTTACCGATTGCTTCTGAGATATGCCCGACTGCTCGTGCCAAGCTATTTTGGTGTCTCAATTCCTATAAAAATACTGTCTATTTTTGTAAATTGGTGTTGGATTTCTTGAGTGTTTCATTGATTTCTACTTTAATTGTTTTGGTGCTGTGTCAATGCTTTACACTTTTTGGTTTTTATAAAGGCTTGCTGCTCTGAGCCACAGCTACCCAGGATTGAGCTGAAGGTCTGCCAAATGAAACCTAAGGGTCCTGCGGTGGTTGGTAAGGGTATCACACAGTGACTTTGCACAACCACACCATATAATACACCCCATTTCCTCACATTGGCACCTAGTGGTGGGATCCGAACATGTGTTTAGCAGTACCATAAAGCTGTTGAAGTTTAGACCTCTGAGAATCCGCATAGGTAGGCACCTAGAAAGGTATTTTCTGTGGACATTGTTGCACTCCAGAGTACTGCCTCCAAAGAATTTCAAAAGTTTCCCAAGGAGTGGTGGTGAAAGGTTTGGCAAAGTTCCTACAAAGTTCAGTTAATGCTGAACAGTTAATAATGAAAATGATAATTTTTTGTAAAGCGCTGGACTGCCCAAGGGAGTCTTGGCGCTGGTGTCAGAAGTAGTGAAGGTAAAACCCTGTATAGCTAACAAAAGAGTAGGTACTAAATGGGCAGAACCTGTGAATAGAGATGGGTTTTGATTTGTTTCCTGAACTGCAAATGATTGGGTTGAACTTAACAGTGCAATAGCGACATATTCCACAATTTAATGCTGGCATCAGAAAAACCTCTTCCTCCCCAGGATGCTTTCCTGATTGTAAACAGAGCCATTGATTTTGTGGAGCCAGAATGAACAGGTCTTCTGAGGTTATACCAACGGAATATTTTTCTCAGATAGAGTGGGCCAGAATCGTGAAGGGCTTTATGTGCCAAGCAGAGTACTTTAAAGGTTACTCTTTTCCTGACTGGAAGCCAATGTAGCATCTCTGTAGTTTGGGAGACCGATGCACATTTTGGGATCTTCATAAGAAGGTGAGCTGCTGCATTTTCAAGTGCTCGCAATTTATTCATCTGCCCTTTTTGTGTCCCCATATAAAGGGCATTACAGTATTCAGTCCTGGCGATAACTAAATTAATGATTACTATTCTTTGTAAATCAACGGGGATGAAAGAGAGGATCTTCTTCAATGTTCATAAAAGGTAAAAACAGTACTATGTAATTTGATTAATGTGGTATTCAAATGTGAACTTGCTGTAAAAAAATCAGCTCCTGATTTCTGACCTTAGTGACCAACTCTTGAGGCCACCATGTAGGATTACAGAGAGTTGTTTCCTTGTCTCCACAAGTTTTTCTGACAGGAGTCACTTTTTCAACAGGGAGACATGGAACTCAGTTTGGCAAATCTGTCCTTTTACAAGAGGGATGACTTTTTTGTGCAAAAAAGAAAATCATAATGGAACCAGTGTCACCATAAAGGTCCAGGGAAAAAGGGGGAGATAAAAGAAGGATAGTCCCAAAGAATCCTTGATAGGAGTCCGGTTGGTGGGGGGGAGGGGGCACTGAGCCAAACCCCTTACCAAGGGGAAGAGGTATCAGGGAAAAAAGGCTAGGGTGTGTTTTGACTGCAACCATTGAGGACACAAGAGGAGGGATTTGATGGGCATCAAGAAGGCTCCCACTGGTGACCAGTATAAAGGGCTGGCTGATGTAGGGATTGGTTGAGAAGTTGTCCCTAGAGATCCCATAGGGTACATAGAGGCCACCTTCGTATCCCTGGGGGTAGGGAGAACAGTGAACCTTTGGCCCACTGGCCTCCCAGCATCGGGAAGTATGGACAGTGGCCACAAATTCAGTGAGGTGGCAGTGAAAGCTCTGAGGGATACAGGTGGCAATGTAACCGTGGTTATGGCCAAACTAGTTTCCAGAGACCAAATCCTGCCTGAAGAGGTTCATGAAATAGTCAACGCTAACAATGTCACAAAGTCACACCCTGTTGCTGTGGTTGACTTTGAGTGTTGGAGGAGTTTCTGACTCAAAGACTGTAGCTGTATCCCCTGCCATCCCAGTGGCGTGTTTACTGGGCAATGACTTAGAAACTTCTGCTTGGGCAGAAGTAGAGAGGAGGACTCATACAGCCATGCTGGGTCTCCCTGAATGGGTGTGTGTTACTACCTGAGCACAGAAGGCCCTGAGAGCATAGAATGTGGTGTGCCCTACATGCTCACCGCCCATATCATTCCCAAGGAAATGGTCTAGTTGAAAGGTTCAGCAAAACCATAAAATGCATGATCATGAGCTTACCTAAGGAACTTAGGAGGAGATGGGAAACTGTCCTCCCATGCCTACTTTTTGCCTAAAGGGACATTCCCCAAAAAGGAGTTAGATTCAATCCCTTTGAGCTGCTCTTTGGATACCCTGTGGGAGGTCCAGTCAACTTGGTTAAGGAAGGATGGGGGAGGCCCCTCAAATAATACAGGCAAGACATTGTGGACAATGTGCTTGGCCTTTGCTTCAGGATGACCAAGTACATGAAAAAGGCAATTGAGAATTTGGTGGCTAGCCAGGTGCTTGTTAAGCACTAGTATGACTGGAAGTCCTCAATGGTGGAATACCAGCCAGGA
Source organism: Pleurodeles waltl (assembly GCF_031143425.1). Taxonomy (NCBI): domain Eukaryota; kingdom Metazoa; phylum Chordata; class Amphibia; order Caudata; family Salamandridae; genus Pleurodeles; species Pleurodeles waltl. Next base: position 370,930,103 of record NC_090440.1, on the reverse strand, counting down.
CAGTTGGTGTGGGCCTTAGAACCTTTAGGATCCAGGGCCTTATAGGACAAGTGGACTGGATCCTACCCTATATTGGAAAATTAGGGAGAAGTCACCAGGTGGTGAACTTGGGTACTCCCCGGAACCTTCACATGGTTATCCATGTGAACATGCTGAAGCTATACCATGAGAGGGCACACATCACCATATTGATGGTCACAGATGGAGGTGTGGAATAAGAAAGTGAACCTCTCCTAAGCCGCCACTCTATTTTTGCCCAAGATGGAACTATGGAGGGAGTAGCTCTCTTGATCACACCAACAGAGCAGCAACAAAGGGACTGCTATCACTTGCTGAACCAGTTTGCTGGACTGTTTTCACTGACCCCAGGTCTGACAACATGCTGTACCCATGATGTGGACAACAGCAACAGCTACCCTGTCAAGTGTAAGATTTGCAGGTTGGCTGACCAGGTCAAGGCCAGCATCAAGGCTGAGGTTGCCAAGATGTTGGAGCGGGGGATGATTGCGTCCTCCAGTAGTCCATGGGCCAGCCCAGTGATACTGGTGCTCAAGCCCTACCCTTAAAGGAGAGAAGGCTGAGATGAGGTTCTGTGTAGACTACAGGGACCTTAGTTCAGATTAATGCCCATCCCATTCCAAAAGCTGATGGGGTCATCGACAAGTTGGAGGCAGCCAAGTATCTGAGTACCTTTGTTTTGACATCAAGTTATTGGCAGACAGTCCTCGCCCCAGGAGCCAAGGAGAGGTCTGCTTCCACAAACCTGAAGTCCCCTTTCAATTTAAGGTGATTTGGTTTGAAGAATGGGCCCGCCACCTTCCAGAGGTTGATGAATTGTGTACTTTCAAAACTGGAGAGTTTCCTAGAGGATGTAACTGTCACGGTTTCGGGCGGGTCTGATCAGGACTCTGGTTGGGACACCCCTTGAGGTCACAGAATATCCCAAAAAGGTAGTGTACTGGGGCAGAAGAGCAGCTAAGGACATACACAGGAAAGGACAGCTATTGACAGGCACAGGAAATAGGAAAGTAAAAGCAGAGCAACCCTTGTGTGAACAAACAGGAAACGGATTACTAATAGACAAACACACTGGGGTTGTACACAGGGTAGGGCACAGAACCTCCCACAGTGACAGGGAATGTCAATGCCTCTGTGCAGTTTGCTCTTACAGATAGTCACCCTGCCAGCCCCATAGAAAGGAGGCAGCAGAAGTGATTCTGTCTCTGGACCCTAGAGCACAAACAAGGATAGTACTTACATACACAAGACAAGCTCTTGTGGGTCCAGCTGGAAAAACAGTTGCAATTCCTGGAAAAACAGCAATAGCACACTGTCACTGTTAGGCACAAAAGACAACGTATTGGGGGCTGGAATTGCCTTCTGGAAACCAGGAGCCAACCCCAGTACAAAGGAGGACACTTATACACTGGTGAAGACTGATAGAACACTTACCAGACACAAATACCAAGAGGAAACAGAAACAGAAGGGACAAACTTAGAGACAGAGGCAGGAACTGAGAACAGGCTCAGGCTGAAGCAAAGGCAGGACTAGGACTAGAAAACAGGGCGCAAACTTCTGGCTGTAACAGAAACAGGACTGGGAAACAGAGAGCAGGCTCTGGCTGGAACAAGCAAGGGCAGGGCTGGAATGCAGGGAGTAGGAATAAGCAGAAAACAGGACTTAGGAACAGAGAGCAGATTCAGGTTGAAACAAGACAGAAGCAGGACAGAGAAACAGGGAGCAGGCCCAGAAGAAACAAACAGGTTCAAGGCTAAGAGATAGGGAGCAGACTCTGGCTGGAACAATCAGGAGCAGGGCAGAGAAACAGGAAACAGAAAACAGGTTAAAGCTGGAACAGAACAGGAACAAGACTGGAACACCATCCGATAAAGGGTCTGTAACACAAAGGAATCGAACTCCAATGCACAACGAGGATCTCGAGGAAATGGCTGCTTATAAGCAGTTCCAAGCTGCAGAAAACCCCAGGTGGAATCACATGACTGGGCTGCACAGGATAGGTCTCAGGTGTGTGTAGTTTCAGACACTCGCAAGTCCTGGAGGAGAGGATCCGGTGAAAAGGAGCAACTGGATTTCTCCCATAGAAAACAATGTAAAACAGAATCCAGGCTTTCCTGACTACCAGGCTGTGCATTATGGGATTTGCAGTCCCAGGAACCAAATGTGAAACTACAAAAGCATACCATGGTGAAAAGAGAAACAAACGGGAGTCAGCAAGGGACTCTAGATAAATGTTCAAGGTGATTCCCAGGCTTCCGACAGTCCCCTTACAGGGCCCCCTAGAAATGGGACGACAGAGTCGTAACAGTAACTGTGTTTAGCTTTACCTGGGGGGGTCATGTGGTCCAACTCAAGGAAGTGCTTCAGGCCTATCATCAAGCAGGCCTGACTATCAAAGCAAGTAAGTGCCTGGCAGGGCAAGGCTTGGCTGTGTACTTGAGCCACCAAGTTGGTAGGGGCCATGTACAACCTCTCCGACACAAGAGCTAGACCAGGCTAGACCAGGCTTTACTGGGTACTACAGGAGATTTGTAAAGGATTATGGTACTCCAGTGGCATCACTAACTGAGATGACCTCCAAAAGGCAACCCAGAAACATCATCCGGACTAAGCAGCGTAAGAAGGCTTTTGGCAGTTTGAAGGAAGCTCTGTGCTCAGCACCTGTTCTGACTGCCCCTGACATCAGCAAGGAGTTTGTTGTCCAGAGAGATGCCTCTGAACGTGGGATAGGTGCAGTGTTGTCACAAGTAAATGATTTGGGCCAGGATTAGCCAATTGCTTTCATCAGCAGGAATCTCCTTGCCAGGGAGCAGCCATTGAGAGTGAAGCCTTTGCTGTGGTCTGGTCTCTCCTACCTGTAAATTCCTAGTATAGTGTACCCAGGGTATGTATGTTAGAAGGTTAACAGAGGGATTGCAACACTGGTGTGCCACCCTGGAGGTCCCCGGATTAAAACAATTCTCCCAGTCTGCCACTGCAGGTTGGTAGAGCAGTCATACACTGCTGGCCTGACTTGGCCCTTAAAAGCAGTGGCAAAGCCTACACTTCCCCTGTGCACCTGTGTACGTCACCTCTCTGGCAGGCCTACCAATGCCTAAGGCAGGGTGCAACATATGACACCAGCAGGACATGCAGTTTACATGTTCTGACAGTACAAATTTGAAACTGCCACTTTTACTGAGGGAAGGCTTGATCGCCTAATTGGCAAGTGCAGAATTACACGGTGATCCCTCAGCCATGCTAACTCCTGACCAATGCAACTAAAGTGGGAACTCCAAGGTTATAAAACAACTCAATACATTAAGCTCAACTTGAATTTCAAGTCAAAATTAATGTAACTTGTTGCATTGCACAGCTTTTACCAAGCTAATACTTTGTTGCCTTCAAAACATCTGTGCCTTCCTGGGCACATGTGGAGCCTGTTCCACAAGATTGCTTTCTGCCCTTCTGTTGAGACATGCCAACAACTCTCAAGAAGGAAAACAATGAGGCATTGCCGGCCAGGGAGGTATTACCTCCTTTCTGCAGAAAACCACATGGGTGTTTGCCCCGAAAGGCATGCTTCAAACGAGAAGCTGCCTTGGGCGGGCAAACGTATAACAACCTTATACGTTTAGGCAAGTAGGCTAGCACTGGGAGCAGAGGGAGGAAGCCAGTAGCCAAACCGCTTTCCCCAGGGGTGTGTAGCCCTGAGGCAGCCACACTAAAGAGGTTGGCAAGTGAGGTCCACATAACGAGAGAGGGGTCTTGCTATCTTGGGAGTGGGCAAAATGGTACATCCTGGGATGTACAGATGCCACACTCCACAGGAAGTGGTCACCAGATGGGAGGAAACATGGTAACCCATTGGCTACCGACCACATTCTGCAGTGGGGGCATTTTATGAGCATAAAGAGGGCATGCCTAGCATCCTGACCTCAAATCTCAACTGACCAGGAAGGAAGGCCAAAGCAGGACTGCTCCGCTGCACTGAAGGTCAAGCAAAGAGAGTCAGTACTGTTGAGGACTGCACCTGCTGCACTTGGTAACTAGCGAAGAGAGGAAATGTGCCTGTCGTGTCCTGCTCAAGGAGAAGTTACCTCCATAGCCCAGCAAAGCCTAGAGATTCCAAGGGCTGGCAGACTGGTCCCCTTTTCATAGCACAGGGACACAACAGCTGAAGAAGCCTGCTGAGGCAGGTTGGTAGCCCAAAGCTGCTCTCTCCACTGCTGTGCAGCACCTGGGACTAAGACCCAATGTACAGAGTTGCACCCAACTTCGCTAAGCCTGAGAGTGCTGTCAGAGAGCTGCTGGGAGCCTCAGCCAACAAGGAAGAATTGGCCTGTGACCCTAACACCTGGTGACTGGACTTCGGCCAGGCCAGAGGGGACCTCGTGGGATGCCAATCATACATTCAGCACCCCACACCACTTTTGTGGACCAAGGAGTACCTGCAGGAACACCGCTGTCGTCCGTATTGCATCCTTGAGCATCTAAAGCACCCTTCTTCCCTTGCATCAGGACCACTTTGATTAGAAAAGCCTGCAACAGATAAATGTACCCTGGTCTCATTGTGGATTGCTTCTTCTGTTATGATAAGTGTACTTGAGGAGCTGCCTGGTCCCCTGACTGACTCCGACTGGAGTTGGTTGTCTACAATGACTCTAAGTGACCACGTTACACTTAGCCCAACATTTCTAAGTGTCAAACTTGTTGAATTTGCCAGTACTTGTTGGTCAAGGTTAAGTGAATTACCTTGATTTATTAATTCTTGTAAATTCTGTACCTCTGGAACCCTCTAGTAGATCCTTTTCATTTTGGAGTCTAATTCTTATAAAAATACAGTCTATCTTTATAAATTTGTGTTGTATTTCTTGAGTGTTGTGTCAATTTGTTCTTCAATTATTTTGGTGCTGTTTTAATGCTTTATACTTATTCCTTTGGGTAAGCCTTGCTGCTCCGAGCTACAGCTACCCAGGGTTGTGCTGGAGGTCTGACAAACAAAACCTAAGGGTCCTGAGGGGCGAAGGTGAGGTTGCACAACTACACCATATACCCCTTTTCCTCACAGCACCTTTCTTTCCTCTTCTGCAGGTGAAGGCTCAACCTACATGCAACTTCCCATTTCATATTGTTTATCTTGCACTATGTTTATTAGTATATTTAACAAAGCATATTTTTTGTGTCCTTATTTGTTGGATTTCAATGTCTCAATGGATGATCTGCTTATCACGGAAGATGAAGGTATTAATAGAGTTCTTAAGTGCAGTAATTTACTTAAAACAGTTGCACAAATTGAGCATGGAACTGAAATTACTAATAGGGGGTATGCATGTAGTTTAATTAAAGAGGAGCATGAACTTGTTAAAGAATAAAAAGAGGAGAGTAAAGATTGTGAGGGATTGGAGAGATGAGAGAATGATAAGATAACAGATGAAAGAAGAATTTAGATTGTCAAATTTGCATCCTAGGTTGAGAATGGAACATGAGAGAAAGAGTAAGATGTGTATAGTGCATTGTGAACCTTTAGAAAATAGGAAGGTTGAATATGAGGGAGAAAATGAGTGTGAAAGAAGTTATGTTCCATATGATAATTTACTGATTGGCTAAGAGCTGATTCTGCAGTGAATATACTAAGGGGGTCATTCTGACCCCGGCGGTCATGGACCGCCGGGGCCAGGGTTGGCGGGAGCACCGCCAACAGGCTGGCGGTGCCCCGTAGGGCATTCTGACCGCGGCGGTTTGGCCGCGGTCAGAAGACGAAAACCGGCGGTCTCCCGACGGTTTTCCGCTGCCCAAAAGAATCCTCCATGGCGGCGCAGCTCGCTGCGCCGCCATGGGGACTCTAACACCCCATACCGCCATCCTGTTGAACAGGATGGCGGTATGGGGTGTCGTGGGGCCCCGTAAGAGGGCCCCACAAAGAATTTCAGTGTCTGCTCAGCAGACACTGAAATTCGCGACAGGTGCAACTGCACCCGTCGCACCTTCCCACTCCGCCGGCTCCATTCGGAGCCGGCGTCCTCGTGGGAAGGTTGTTTTCCACTGGGCTGGCGGGCGGCCTTTTGGCGGTCGCCCGCCAGCCCAGTGGAAAACCCAGAATCACTGCAGCGGTCTTACGACCGCGGTGCGGTATTCTGGAGGGGGGAACTCTGGCGGGCGGCCTCCGCCGCCCGCCAGAGTTAGAATCACCCCCTAAGTTTTTTACCATCGGAACAAAACAACAACATACTGTAATGTTTGTAAATGCCACATATATCACCTGCATAGATGACAACCTTGTTACCATGGATCTTATGGAAACCCTGTTAAGCAACTTCAGGGATAAGACACCCCCACTGACTGAAGCCCTCCCTCAAGTCTACTTCTCCTACTGCCCCTCTGGGTGTTTTGTATGGCGTCTGTGCCTCAGTCCAAATCGAAATGTTCTCACCATGTGCTCCATACACTGTCCTGAGAGGGATTTATTATGACCCTCGTTACAAGTTTGGAGGTCCCACCATGGGACCACCAAACTTGCAGGGAAGACGCCACAGCCATAGCGGTGGTGTCCCCTCCCAGAGCAAATTTCAATGTTCCTGCCAGGCTGACCAGCAGAAACATTGCAATACATGTTCCTGCCAGTCAGTCCGGTGGGAACAGTGCTACAAGGTAGCACTCAGCTCCCTTAAAGGAGCCAAGTGCTATCTGGCAGCACAGAGGGAGGAAACTAGCATGCTCAGAATGCGCACTGTCTGCAAAGCAGACAGTCTGCATTCTGATGGTGCTGGGCAGGGAAGCCCCTGCACTGCCCTGCACTTGTTCTCCACCAGCATTTTCATGGTGGAATATCTGCCATGAAAAGGCTGGTGAAAAACAAGGTTGTAATCAGCCAGGCGATGCTGAGATCAGTGCCGCTTTGGCTGACTGCAACCAAGACCCCTGCCTGCCCGTTGGGAACAATGTTCCCTGCTGGGACGGCAGTCCCTAGGCAGGTCAGCCCGCCAAAGTGCAGACGTCTGACCATCAATGCGAGTGTGGCAGTCCGAGGACCATCACACTCGTAATGAGGCCCTAAGTGTGTGGTAAGACTGCCTATTTCAATTTGCAGAGTAACTGGGTTGCATCATGTTATTTTGCTTTTGTGTTTTCTCAAGTCTATCATAAGAGTGAAATAGAGGATGTGGTTAGTTTTAAGAGAGTAAAATGTGGATTTGCACAGGCAGGATTAAATATATTGGATGCCAATATTCCCCCATAGGTGTGGCTATGAACAATTTGAAAATTAGATGCTTGTGTACATTGGTGGATAAGCTTTCTTTAAGTACAGCTGGTGCTGTAACCCAAATGAATTTTGAACTAATTGCTATACGTGCTATGGTAATGCAAAACCGCTTAGCGTTAGATATCCTTCTTGCAAAGGAAGGTGGTGTTTGCAAGGTATTATTGATGATTACGAGATGCTGTACCCTCATACCTGTTAATAGCAGGGATATTATTGCCTATGTTCATAATATAACTAATGTCTCTTGTGAACATCAAGCTTTAGTAGAGCATGGCTTGTAGGAGACTGTAGATACCTGGGTTAGTGAGCTAGGGAAGGGTTTTAGCAAGGTTGGTGAATAGATTTAAAATTTGGGGGGAGGGTTTAAGATTACTTTTACATTCTGTAAATATTATAATTATTTGAGCAACTGTCCTGCTTTTATTGGTGTGTAATTAACACCTGTGGGTATAAACTTGAGAGGAGATCGTTGAAAAGGAAAGACAAATTTGAGATGGAGAATGTTGAAGATTGTTGACAGAAATTGGGTTGTTGGTTGACTGGGGTGTAAACCCTAGTGAAGCAGCAACCACATTACGTGTCAGGGTGAGGCACAAGCCATCCCTAAATTAACCTGTGCTCAACCCCCTTGTAGCTTGGCACAGAGCAGTCAGGCTTAACGTATAGGCAATGTGTAAAGCATTTGTGCAACACTTCAAACATTAAGAAAGTGAAAACACCACACTGAAATGATCTCATCAATAGAACTGGAGATATTCAATTTTAAGGATTTTAGTGACAATAATGTCAAAAAGCACAAAGCGCTGCTGTGATATCTGTTTGCGTCAGTCTGGGACAAAGTCACATGTTCAGTCTGACCGCGGTGGAGTGCTGGTTGGCTGCAAGAACCCAGTTAGGCCCTCTAAACAAAGTACCCTAAATCCTGGTTTGCGGAATGGTGCGTGGATCCTAATTGAAGATGCATCGAGCAGCCAAAGCGATGCTTCAGCTCTGAGATGCGGCAAGACTGCAATGCAAGGAAATGCGTTGTTGTTGAGAATCCTGTCCAGAGGCTTGCGATACAAAGTCCGGTGTCAAAGATGCGGCACGCCCTCGGGCGATGCATCGGTTCCAATGTGCTGCAAGGCTGTGATGAAGAGTCCAGCGTAATTGTTAAGGCTGCTGTCAACAAGGATGAGAGGGGACAGAAAAACACAGGTCAAAACTAAACACACACAATGAAATCCAGGTTGGATTTCATTGTGTGTGGTTAGTTTGATCTAACTATTTTCCAACCCTTGTATCAGTGCATCACACCTTGCCACATGATATACGGTACCTCCTTTTGGATTGTGCAACCTTTACCGTAACAGGCATATTTGTTTTCTGTTTACTTTGCCACCAGAGTTTTTTCGCCCGGCTTTAGGCCTGCGTTGTCCCATGAAGCCCGTTCCTGAGCAGGGAGGGTAAGCTCATACTTATCTAATATGCATGGGTCTGCCACTACCAACACTATCACCGCGTGCCGCACAGATTGTCACCTTTCTTCCTGTGTCAAAATTGATGAACTCATCCCAGTAACAATATATTTTGAAAGAAGCTTCACTATGTTACCTGTGTTTATTTGATTACAGGGTGACTTATAGGAATAGCAAGTTCGAGTCATACCGGACTAATGTAACTGACTGGAGACATTATAACTGACAGTTTCAGATTATAGGAGTCAATTCAGTTTATTAAAGGAGAAGTTTATATTCATTTGGTCCTGAAGAAGCGTCACGGGATCCTTTTGGACCACAGAGACGCGAAACATGTTGTCCCCATTCAAAGGACGGTCTGGAAGATCCTTACCTCCCCATTCCCTATAAATGCGGTAGAGAGTGATTGAGCATTATCTCTATTTCACTCTCCTTATTCGTTTTTAACCTTGGCCGTTGCCCATCGTGGACTAATAAAATCATTACTTAGGTTGGGTATTGAGCCAATTTTAGTTTCTTTTTTGATATCTCATTTGTTCTTTTCTTCCAAATTCACTCTTGGGGTATTGGCATAATCGAGAAAAGATCTCTGTCAAAGAGCCCCCCTACAGGGGGTGCCCATCAGACATTGCAGCGCCGGTCTGACGAGGAGCACATGCGATGATGAAGCATGACACCCAGTTGGGTGTGTGAGGACTCTTGCTCCTAAAATTAGGACTTCCCTGTGTTTTTTCTGTCTCTTCTTTTTGGAACAGTGTATCATGTTTTTTGTTGCTTAGTACTATTCACGGGAGGGCATACTCTGGACCATTAATCCTCCTGAATCCCTTACACTTTTACTCTATCTAACAAGGATGAGAGGGCCCACTTCAAAGATGTGTTGCACCGTCGGGCAATGTGGTTGTTCAGAAGAACTGTGATGTGGGTCTTTGCGACAGGTCCAATCTATGCAATAGCGTCTGTTCTCCTTGGGGTTGCGCTGCACAGTAAAGGAGGTGCATCAGTTCTGCTCCATCCACGGAGGCTGGCGGAGCATCCTAAGTCCACTTCCAAGGGTCCAAGACTGGGGTGGCACAACTTGGCAAGACAGACTCACAGATAGCAGAGTCCAGGTGCAGATGCAAGGTTGTTGGAAGGTGGTGCCTGAGGCTTCAGATAAAGATGCCAGTCAACTAGCCCTTCTAGTCTCTCTGGGTTCAGGGTTCAAGAGATACAGGACCAGTCTCACTAAGGCAAGAGGGCAGCATGCCAGCACAGCAGAACAGCAGTTCCTTCAAAGCAGCAGGCCAGCAGAGTAGGAGTCCTTGTAGCAGAACAGCAGTCCTTTTTTCTTGGAAGAGTATCCACAGGTCCAGATGTGTACTGAAGTTGTGGTGTCTAAGGTCCATCTTTTATACCCTGGTGCCCTGGTTCTAGAAGGTCGGAGAAGCTTCTATACAGTGGCTATACTCAGTTGTGCCTATAAAGTGAGGGAGAAACTTCTAGAGGTTTCCCTTTGAAGTCCCCCGGCATCCTGCCTTCCCTCCTCTGGCTCCAAACTAACTACAGGGAATATGCAGCCTTTTGTGGGGAGGCAGGACACAACCTATTCAGGTGAAAGTGGAGCTCCGCCCAGCTCCTCTTTCCCATCCTGTCAGTGATGGCCCATCCAGGCACACCTCAGTTCCTTATTGTGTGTGGCTGCCTAGAAGGAATACACCCAGCTACACCCAGTCATGTGACGAGAGACAGGCTAACAACACTAAGTGGCTAAGGCAGGGAAATACCAACTGTTGGAAGCTGGCTCTGTATATACTATGTCAAAATGAGATCTAGTGTGCACAGAGTCCAGGAGTTCCCCAAGAAGCTTGACAGAGGCAATTATAGATAATACTAATGCTCTATTTGTGGTAGTGCGGTCGAGCAGTTAGGCTTATCAGAGGGTAGTGGTAAGCATTTGTTGTACGCACACAAGCAATAAGTGAAAACACACACTCAATGACTTAGCTCCAGGCCAATAGGTTTTTAGATAGAAAAATATTATTTTGTTAATTTATTTTTAGAACCACAATATTCATATAGCAGGTAAGTATCAAATGAAAGGTACTTTGCATAGTAATAGTTAGGACTTTGAATAGAATCAATATTGTACACAGTTTTCTTTAAAATGGCAAAAAGCTATTTTAAAAGCTGACACAGCAATTTTCAACAGTTCCTGGGGGAGGTAAGTAAAGTACAGTTTCTGAGATTCAAATTGCATGTAAGTACATTAAATGTAAGGTACTTTTCATAGGTATAGTTAGAACTTTGAACCAAAACAGTAATTTACACAGTTTTTCATAAAATGGCAATAAGCTATTTTAAAAGTGAACACAGTACAAAATTCAACAGTTCCTGGGGTGGGTAAGTACAGTTTGGATAATACGGTAAGTAAAGCACTTACAAGTTCAGTCCCCGGGGCATAATTAGCCCACATTTGGGGGTTCAAGTCAACCCCACACACCTAGCACCAGCAACTCAGGGCTGGTCAGGTGCAGAAGTCAAAGAGGAGCCAAAATAACATGGGCGCCTATGGAGACAGGGGGTGCTCCGGTTCCGGTCTGCTGGCAGGTAAGTACCCGCGTCCTCGGGGGCAGACCAGGGGGGTTTAGTAGAGCACTGGGGGGGCAAGTAGGCACACAAAACACACCCTCAGCCGCACAGGGGCAGCCGGGTGCAGTGGGCAAACAGGGCGTTAGGTTTCTAATAGGATTCAATAGAGGGACCCGGGGGTCACTCATACGTTGCAGGCAGGGCACAGGGGGGCTTCTCGGGTGAGCCACTGACTGGGCAAGGGCTATTTGCTGGTCACTGCTGCACAGGTGGTCAGTTTCTCATGGGCCTGGGGGATGCGGGGCAGTGCTTCTCCAGGCGTTGGATATCTTCGTCCCGGGCAGTTGCGGTCAGTGGGATCCTTGGGATTCCCTCTGCAGGCGTCATCGTGGGGGTGCAGAGAGGTCAACCCAGGGTGGACACACGGTCCCTTTAAAGATGGTTTCTTCTTTCTTTGGTTGACATATCCGCTGTCCATGGGAGTTCTTGATCCTTTTCTAGTTTCAGGGCAGTCCTCTGAGTTGCCAGAGGTCACTGGGCCCGAAGGATGCGTCACTGGTGCAGGTTCTCTGAAGATGGAGACAAGCCGGTAGGGCTGGGGCCAAAGTAGTTGTTGTCTTCCTTCTTCTCTGCGGGGTTTTTCAGCTAGGCAGTCCTTCTTCTTTGTAGGTTGGCAGGAATCTGATTCCCTGGGTTCAGGGTCACCCCTAAATACTAAAATTAGGGGTGTGTTAGGGCTGGAGGGCAGCAGCCAATGGCTACTGTCCCTGAGGGTGGCTACCCCCTCCTTGTGCCTCCTCTCTTTGGGGAGGGGGGCACATCCCTATTCCTATTGGGCTAAATCCTCCAAAACAAGATGGAGGATTTTCCAAGGAGGGGGTCACCTCAGCTCTGGTCACCTTAGGGGTGGACCTGGCTGAGGGGGTGACACCTCCTTGTTCTCTTCATTACTTCCCCGGATTTGCCACCAAATGTGGGGGCTTTGTCCGGGGGGCTGTCATCTCCACTAGCTGGAGTGCCCTGGGATGCTGTAACACCAGGCCTTTGAGGCTCACAGCCAGGTGTTACAGTTCCTGCAGGGGGAAATGTAAAGAACCTCCACCCAGGACAGGCGTTGTTCCTGGGCACAGAGTGCACAAAGGCACTCACCCCATGTGGCCAGAAACGTGTCTGGAAGTGGCAGGCTGGCAGAGACCAGTAGGCCTAGCACTAGCAGTTGGGCTGGCATGCAAGGGGCTTCTCTAAGATGCCCTCTGTGCATTTCTCAATAAATCCCACACTGGCATCAGTGTGGGTTTATTGTGCTGAGAAGTTTGATACCAAACTTCCCAGTATTCAGTGTAGCCATTATGGAACTGTAGAGTTAGTTTCTGACAAACTCCCAGACCATATACTCAATATGGCTACTCAGCACTTACAATGTCTATGAATTGGCTTAGACACTGTATGGGCGAACGTGCTCATGCAGCTATGCCCTCATCTGTGGTATAGTGCATCCTGCCTTAGGGCTGTAAGGCCTGCTAGAGGGGTGACTTACCTATGCCACAGGCAGTGGGTTGTGGGCATGGCACTCTGAGGGGAGTACCATGTCGACTTAGTCTTTTTCTCCCCATTAGCACCCACAAGCTGTGAGGCAGTGTGCATGTGCTGAGTGAGGGGTCCCCAGGGTGGCATAATATATTCTGCAACCCTTAGGGACCTTCCCTGGCCACAGGGCCCTTGGTACCAGTGGTACCTTTTACAAGGGACCTAACTGTGTGCCAGGGCTGTGCTAATTGTGGAGACAAAGGTACAGTTTTAGGGAAAGAACACTGGTGCCTGGGCCTGGTTAGCAGGGTCCCAGCACACTTTCAATCAAAGTTGGCATCAACAAAAGGCAAAACGTTAGGGGGTAACCATGCCAACAGTGGCATTTTCCTACACCAACTTTTTAAATGAGGCATTTTCAGAATTGCAATTTAGAATCCAACTTCACCATTAGTTAGTGTTTTAAATTGTGATTCCAGAGACATGAACTGTCTATCTCTTCTCATTTGGAAAGTACACTTATAAAGTATAATAAGGCAACTCCAGTGTTATCCTATGGGAGAGACTGGCCTTGTAATAGTGAAATACACATTTAAGAGTTTTTCACTAACAGGTCAGGTAAAACTTAAAAGCACAAGTCCTCCTTATTAAATACATTACAGCCTGCCCTCTGTGCTGTCCAGGGCCTACCCTAGGGGTGACATGTTTATTAAAAGAGATTGTTTAGGCCTGGCAGAAGGATTATTTTACCTAACAAGAAAGGACTTGGAGAGCAAAGAAGGGCCAGCATTCATGCTCCTAAGATAAATTGATAAACAAAGAGTATGCCGTTGTTATGGATGTTAATGCAAAAAGGGAAACTATCCCTATTATAGAGACAGGGGTTCCAGCACAGGCTTATACAGGTGACCTATCCCACTCTGCAACACAGGGTTACGGAGTGGGGTAGGTTGCCGGTATAAGCCTGTGCTGGACGCCTGTATGCCGCAACTAGTGCGGTTCTTCTTCACACCAAAGGAGCAGGATTCAATCTACAATAGGGTTGGACTGTTTAATCATAATTAGTCTACAAAAGGTACAGATTTAACCACACTAGTTGGGTGACTTTTGGATGGGAACCTATCCAAACTTGATTATTAACTCAATCATATGTAGATTAGGTTCACCTCGGTCCTGATGAATTGCCTAGATCATTAATGACTTTTAATTGGCACGAAACATGTTGACCCTCTTGTTATAGAACATTTCTTGATCTTTGAAGGATCGTTCAATCAATCAATGCATTTATAGAGCGCACTACTCACCTGAGAGGGTCTCAAGGCGCTGGGGAGGGGGGGTGGGTTACTGCTGCTCGAAAAGCCATGTCTTGAGGCGCTTCCTGAAGGCGAGGTGGTCCTGTGTAGTTCTTAGGTGTGCGGGGAGGGAGTTCCATGCTTTGGATTCCAGGTAGGTGAAGGATTTTCCTCCTGCGGTGGTTCTGCGGATACATGGGACAGTGGCGAGGGCGAGGCTGGCTGAGCGAAGCTGACAGGTGGGCGTGTAGAACGAGCGGCGGCTGTTAAGGTATTCGGCACCCCTGTTGTTGAGAGCTTTGTGTGCGTGGGTGAGGAGCCTGAAGGTGATCCTCTTGTAGACGGGGAGCCAGTGCAGGTGTTTCAGGTGGGCGGATATGTGGCTGTGGCGAGGGATGTCGAGGATGAGGCGTGCGGAGGCGTTCTGTATGCGTTGAAGACGTTTCTGCAGCTTTGCGGTGGTCCCTGCGTATAGGGTGTTTCCGTAGTCCACACGGCTTGTGACGAGGGCATGGGTAACTGTCTTTCTGGTTTCGGCGGGGATCCATGGGAAGATTTTTCGGAGCATGCGTAGGGTGTTGAAGCATGATGACGAGACGCCATTGACTTGCTTGGTCATAGTGAGGAAGGGGTCCAGGATGAATCCGAGGTTGCGTGCGTGGTCTGAGGGGGTTGGTGCGGTGCCCAGAGCCGTGGGCCACCAGGAGTCGTCCCATGCGGTAGGGGACTGTCCGAGGATGAGGACCTCCATCTTGTCGTTACACCCTTCATCGTTCCATATTGTTTTCAGACATTGCAAGAGACACCACTTTTATAAACACTAATTAGGTAAGTCTTAATCATTCTTAGCCTTATACTTTTTCAATGTACACTCTCAGCATCCTCACTTCTGGCTTATCAAAGCTGATAATCTCTAAAAAGATCACCATCAAAGAGCCCCATCGAGGGGCCCATTAGACATTGCAGCACCAGCCAACAATTAGCTGCCCGACAGTGAACTATGCCACCCAATTGAGTGGGTAAGGGCTCTTGTTTCTGAATTATCAGATTCCTCTGACCTGGCTCTGCAATAGGGATACTGTCCCTTTTTGCATTATCATAGAAAAGGTTTATTTTGCCAGATTGAGATGGAAGTTTAAAGCTGCACATAAAGGCTGCAGTGGAAGGCCTGAGATGTTTTAATGGGCTACTTAAGTGGGTGGCACAATCAGTGCTGCAGACCCACTGTTAGCATTTAAGTTACAGGCCCTGGGCACATGTAGTGCCCCTTTACGAGGGACCTATACGTACACTGAATATGCCAATTGGATATAAGCCAATGTTATCATGTTTAGAGGAGAGAGCACAAGCACTTTAGCACTGGTTAGCAGTGTTAAAGTGCACAGAGTCCTAAGACCAGCAAAAACAAGGTCATTAAAATTGGAGGAGGAAGGTAAAATGTTTGGGGATGACCCTGCAGAAAGGGCCAAGTCCAACAATTGTGTCTACAATTGGTTGAACATATTGGAGGAGAATACCAGAAAGAAGCAGAAAATAATACAGACTGTGTAATAATGTCCTGAATGATAAATTCTTATTGATTGTTTTTAGTGATTGTAGAATAATCAGAGGGGGGAATGTGTAAAGTATTTTATGGATTTCTAATTTTGTGGGTGTTTAACAGTGTGCAATATGCATAAACGTGATTTCATGCCCCAAACTTTCCTCAATTTATGATTAATCAATGAAATTGTATTTTTATTGATTTTTGTATTCCCAGAGGTGCCTTATCGCAGGGACACATCACCTCTTGAAATTGAGTTTTAACACCATTGCTGATCCAGTAAATCCAGTAAATTCAGGGGACATCCAGTTAAGGTCAATTTTAGGGTACCCTTGTTATACAGTGCCCACAATGATAATAGGACTGTGTATTAGGACAACAGGACTTCAGAATGTGTGAGACTATGTCCGTCCACACCATCAGAATCTGTTGACCCAAATCTTAGCTAGCTCACAGTGCCTCACATGAACCCCTAAATCACCCAGAGTGGAAGGTGATTGTGGCAACCTAAACATGGCACTCTGACTCCACAGGGAAGAATTGGAAACAGATCCTATGCTTTCATGGTATTACTCATGCATGCCCGGTCAAGACACAAAAGAGAAGCAAGATATGGTTTCAATACATTTATTGAAACAATCACAATCTGGAATAAAGCAAATGAGCTGAGATATATAAACAGATGAAACAAAGCAAAGTAATCAGCATTATAAACATGGTAAAGAAAAACCAACAATCCAACCATGCTTAATGCAATTCTAGATGTTCTAGAGGTTCTAGAAGCTCCTGCCTAAGTCTACACTTGAGAGCATAGTGGGTGTGCCCTTCTGTCTTGCTCAATCTAAGGCACTAGTCCCAACCCTATACCTGAAGACAGTGTCAGGATTCGGCCTGCAGCAGTAGCATAACGAAACTTGAGGGCCCCCCAGCAAACTAAAGGGAGAGGCCCTCCTCCAGACTCAGTCAGGAGCTCTCAGGCCAGAGTATTGTGCAGAGGGAACCCCCATGGAGCTCAGGGGCCCTCCACACTGTGGAGGCTGAGGAGGCCTTTGTTACACCACTGGCCTGCGTTGTCGATGACAAACCCCCTCAGGAGCTGGTGGGTTAGCACCAGCAAAGCTGCATGTCAAAAACAGCATTCGTCCCAAGACGGGCATGGCCGGAATGCCCTCTGCCCCTTCCAGGTCAGTGCACTGTTTATATAGTAAACCATACTGTGTTGGAAGCACAGCCCTAGTGCACAACACTGTCCCCTTGCCAGTCAGGAAAGACAGAGGGCCTGATTTAGAGTTTGGTGGACAGGTTAGTCCATCACAAAAATGTGCTGGATATCCTGTGCACCGTTTTTAGGACATGATGACATCATAATAAGGCAGACGGGATATCTGTCACGTTTGTGATGGAGTAAGCCCATCCGCCAAACTGTAAATCAGACCAGATTCTAAAAGAAAGGGGTGCCGTTAGCCAAAGCGTTAAAGCAGGCAGTATTTCTTCATCCACCCTCACATGGGAATGAGTAATTGCAGCTAGTGTTGCAGTAATGACTACAGCTTTATCATCCAATGAATTCCCTACAGCGTGTATTCCAACTCGTTGATGACCCAATGTATGTATTACATGAGCCTGTGACAGCCTGTTTTTGAGTTCCACCACCTTTCCCCAAAGCACTTTATGGTTGATGCTATTTCACTTAGAGCCTCTAAATCCATTTAGGTGCCGGTAGTGCAAGGTTTCATTAAAAGACTGGACACAGTAATACAAATTGCACACTATAAGAATGGGGAATTCAGGATCTGGTTCCAGTGCCAGAATCAAAGCTTTTAGTTCAACTAGTTGTGCTGTGCAATCCCCAAGGGACTGTGTGAAAATTTGTTGAGGGTAGAATTCTCCATCCCTCGTTACTCCATAAACAGCTGTGCAAGCCACGAAGCACTGATGTTTGGTATCTACAGCTGGTTGAGCTGAGTGGTCACTGTAAATAATATATCTAAACTGATCAAGAGGCAAATTGTTAGTGGTCCTGGGGTATTCCAGTTCGTACTAGAGAAATTCTTGAGTTTGTAATTTAGGGTCAAACACACAGGCCCTCATTACAACCCTGGCGGTCAGTGATATAGTGGCGGTAATACCACCAACAGGCAGGCGGTACTAAATATGAAATTATGACCATGGCGGAAACCGCTCAGACAGACAGCCACTATAACACACCGACCGCCAGGGTGAAATCAACAGGCACCACGGCGATACCCACCTACAGTCAGGCGGAAGACAATGTTTCCCACTGTATAATGACACACCAATCCGCCACCTTTTGCGGGGCGGTACCAATGACATCAAAAGCCTGGCGGAACACTGTACAGAAGGGAAACAACTCACCTCTGGAGACTCAAAGAAGAACCGTGCCATCATGGAGCCCGAGTTGCATGTGTTCCCCATGCTCTTCTACGTTCTGCTCCACTACAGACACCAACGCCGGCGAAGACAACCACGGTGAGTACTGCCGCCTAGCACACAGAGGAGGGGGGAGGAAAAAGAGAGTGACACACACACACAACACCCCCACCCCAACACCATACACACAAGCAGATGCAGTAACATTACATATTCACCCCGTACCCCTCAGGAATAATGCAAGGACAACTAAAATAGAGTAAAAAGATAGTAATGAGATAAATATAGTAGTAATATGTGCATCCAAATCAAAAAGTATATACATATTCACAAATCAAGGGACACTGCCCAGTCCTCAATATTCGTGGGCCACAGGGCCACATCACAAAGTCCAAGGCCCCACCTCACTCCTGCAACAACAGGGAGAGAACACTGCAGGGGCATCAGGTCGAAAATAGCCAGGCATCTCAGGGGGACAGGGAATGGGGGGGGGGCACCTCAGCCAGAAGATGGTACAACGCCATTGGTCCTGGAGGGGGCAACATGCCCATCACTCTGTCCTGGGGAGTGCAAGGCCACAGTCACTCAAGTGGGTGACTTGCCCACATGCTCTGGAGGGGGCAACATGCCCATTACTCTGTCCTGGGGAGTGCAAGGCCACAGTCTCTCAATTGGGTGACTTGCCCACTGGCAATGGAGGGGGCAACATGCCCTGTGCTTGGCCCTGGGGAGTGCAAGGCCACAGTCTCTCAAGTGGGTGGCTTGACCACATGCTCTGGAGGGGGCAACATGCCCCGTGCTTGGTCCTTGGGAGTGCAAGGCCACAGTCTCTCAAGTGGGTGACTTGCCCACTGATTCTGGAGGGGGCATCGTGCCCAGTGAGCTTCATCCTGGAGAAGATGGGTTGAGTGGATGCATTCTCCACTGGTTCTGGAGGGGGCATCGTGCCCTGTGAGGCAGATCTTGGGGAGTGCAAGGTCACGGTTTCTCACCTGGGTGTCATACCCACAGGATTTGCAGGGGCCAGGCTGCACAACAGCGCATGGATGCAGGACTATACACTGTCCACCGGCGGTGATGGCTGCTCAGTGGTGGCAGTGGTGGTGCTGCTGGTGGAGCTGGCAGTGCTGGGGGGGGCTCCAGCCCATCCCCTGCAGCCTCGGACGGCTGCCCACTGAGGCTGCTGCTGCTGGTGGCGGTGCTGGCAGTGGTGGGGGGAGGCTCCAGCCCATCCCCTGCAGCCTCGGACAGCTGCACCACCATGGTTGGTGGTGGGGGCTCTGACTGAGTCCAAGCAACAGGCCCCTTGCCCTTCCTTCCTGCAGCTGGGGCTGCCTCCTTGCCATTCCTTCTTACAGCTGGGGCTTCCTCTTTGCCCTTCCTTCCTGCAGCTAGGGCTGCCTTCTTGCCCTTCCTTGACACACATGGGGCAGGCACCCTTTCCGTCTTGCTGGTGGTGGCCAGGATCCTTTCCCACCTGGAGTAGCTGGGGACACTACTGTGCCAGTGGACTGGGTGGCTGAGGTGCTTGCCTGGGTTTTGACCACCCTGGCCTGACGTGAGGGACGGAGGGAGGGCTAGGGAAGAGGTCAATGTTGGTGAGGAAAAGCTTTTTAGGGACAATGGGTTGGGCAGAGGGAGATGGTTTGGGAATGGAGGAAAAAGGAGTGGTGGTAGGAGGTGTCAGGCTGCTGTGTTTGGGTGCAGGTGCATGGGCTGGATGCTGTTGTGAGGTGGATGGATGTTGGGTGTCTGAGTGCTCGCATTTGTGTACTTTGGGAGGAGCGGGCACAGACACAGTGGGAAAGGACACAGGGGACGTGTGCATGGATGTGGGGTGGTGACTGCCAGTGAGGGGTGTGTACTGACAGGTGTGCTGGTGATGGTGGTAATGGATGAGGATGTGGTGCATGGGGGTGTGAGTGTAGACGCAACTGGGAGGGAGGTGGAGGACGAGGAGGAGGGGGACACAGTGGAAATTTTGAATGGTGGTATGTCTGATTCTGGATGTTGTTTGTGGGATGAAGTGTGGTGCTTGTGTTTGCCATGCCCACTCTTGCGTGTTGTCCTCGGTGCCTGCTCGTCTGCCTGTGTGCTTGGGATAGGTTGGGGTTGAGGGGAATAGGATTGAGTGGAGGAAGTTAGATGGGAGAGGGTGGAAACAATGACAATGGCTGCCATCAGAGAGGAGGCCAGAGCCTGGCTTGATCTCTGTTGTGCCGCCAAGGCAGTGTGAATGCCCTCCAGAAATGCATTGGACTGTTGCATTTGGGCTGCCTGGATGGCAATCACAGTGGTTGACTGCCCAACAGAGATGGATCGCAGCCCAATAGCCTCCTCACTCAGGGAAGCAGGGCTAACTGGGGCAGGGCCTGAGGTGCTTGGGGCGAAGGAGAGGCCCACCCTCCTGGATGAGCAGGGACGGGAAATTCGCTGATGGGCTGCTTGGAGGGGTGTGCTGGTACAGGGGGTGGCACCTGTAGTTGGGGTGGTCACAGAGGTGTCCGCCACCACCAGGGAGCTTCTATTGGAGGAGGAATCCGTGTCGGAACTGTCCCCTCCAGTCTCCGCCGTGGTGCTCCCCTCACCCTCCTACACACTGGTGCCCTCACCGTCGGTGGATTCGGCCTCCTGGGTCCTATAGGATGCAGCTCCCTCTGTCACCAGTGCCTCTGCTTCTCCGCCAGATGATGCTAATGCACATAAGGCAGGGTGACAAAACAAAAAGTGGGGGGGAGAGACAAAGGATACACTTGGTCAACGGCGGCGCCAACAGCACCGTTGGTGTACACAACACACTCACACACAGGGAACAACCCTACTCATTAGACAATGCACTACCAGTCACAATGCTAGTCAACAGGCCATGGATAGGGACATCTAACGCAAATTGCAGCATACCTGAGACCGTAGTGGATGCCTACTAGCTTGGTTGGAGGACTTTCACATCACAATCGTGCACAACATGGGACCTACTCTGCAATGCCAGGCCTGGCCTAGGGGCACCCACAGGGCCCACACCCCCTACCCAGATACCTCCCCACCAGGATGCTGTGATGCCCCCAAGTGCCCATCTAGCTCCGAATAGGCCACCGCCAGTATGCAGGTCATCAGGGGGGTCAGGGTTCGACGGGCACCCCTTCCTCGTTGGGAGGCCATCCCCAGCTGGGCCTCCTCTATCTTCCGTGCCCAGCGTCTCAGGTCCTCCCACTATTTCCGACAGTGGGTGCTCCGCCTGCCGTAGACCCCCAGGGTCCGTACTTTCTTGGTGATGGCACGCCATATACCCTTCTTTTGATGGGCGCTGACCTGCAGGGAAATAGACACAGGGAAAGGTATCAGTCCGACTGTCCAGCCTGTTACACTCATGGCCCACCATGCCCCTTCCTATCCCCATTAGCACAGGCATGGCCCACCATAAATGCTCTACGCTGCCCAGGGCTCATCCACCAGCCCCGCTACTTGGGGCCTTCACACACAGCACTCCATGCATTCACGCCCCATGCATCGTACTCACGGTGTACTTACCTGTTGGTCTGGTGGCCCATATAGCAGTCGGTACTGGGGTAGAACCCCATCCACCAGTCGCTCCAACTCTGCTGAGGTGAAGGCAGGGGCCCTTTTCCCAGTAACACGAGCCATGGTTGGTTCCAGCACAGGTCACAGCAGAACTTGCAATGTAGGACCTCTCCTGTTGAAGGTCAGGTAGCAAGTGAGTGCACAGATAGAAAATGACAGTCACGTCCGCGGTGGTGTGTACCGTCAGCACCGGGGTACATTACCATTGGCCACTGTACCCCATAGGGCCCAATGATAACCAATGAGGAGTTGCACGGCGGTTCTCGTCCGCCTCCCGCAACGGCGCACAATGTCAGCTGAATTACCTCATTTCCACCTGTCCCTCCATACAGGACAGGCGGATGCCATTTCAGGGGAGGGTGCAGGCCATGGATCCTAACTGTGTCACAGTACACAAATGCACTATTTTGCGCATCTCCAACACAATAATGTTACTATCACAATATCCATTGAACTGTAGAGGTTGGAATGTAGAGATGATGACCAGCTGCTCACTCTTTTGCCCCATAGATTGCAATCGCTGCGGATGAATAGGAGATGGATACATCCCCCCGTTCACAGACCCCTGGTGGGCTTGGCAACAATGGAGGACAGGCACATTATCCTCACCTACAGACTTGACAGAGACACAATCACAGAGCTGTGTGCCCAATTGGAGCCTGACCTAATATCTGCTATCCGTCATCTCCCACCGGGATCCCCCCTCTTGTGCAAGTCCTATCAGTACTCCATGTCCTGGCAAGTGGCTCTTTTACAGTGACACTGGGCTTGGTAGCAGGAATGTCACAGCCAATGTTCTCAATAGTGCTGACCAGATTGTTGTGTGCCCTGATTAAACACATGTCCAGCTACATTGTTTTACCCAGGTGGAGGATTTGGCCACAGTGAAAGCTGACTTCTATGCAATGGGACATATCCCCAACATCATTGTGGCAATCGATGGAACACATATTGCATTTGCTCCTCCCCCCCCCCCCCGGTGAAATGAATGTCCCCGGTGTTCAGAAATCAAAAGAGTTTTCACTCCATGAATGTCCAGAAGATGTGCCCGGCGGACCAGTACATCTCCCAGGTCAATGCAAAGAATCCTGGGTCTGTGCATGATGCCTTTATCCTGGGGAATAGCAGCATCCCAAATGTGATGGCCCAACTCCAGAGGCACAGCGTGGCTATATGGCGAGCCCTGGTTCCCACTTAGTGGACGTTGGTGTATGGGTATGTTGTGGGTCCTAAGGGTGAGTGTGTGGCTAACGGTTGTCCCTCGATATTTGCAGGTGACTCTGGTTACCACAATCTCTCATGGCTACTGACCCCTGTGAGGAATGCCAGGACAAGGGCAGAGGAACGTTACAATGAGGCACATGGGCAAACAAGAAGGATTATAGAGAGGACCTTCAGCCTCCTAAAGGCCAGGTTTTGTTGCCTCCATCTAACAGGTGGATCCCTTTTCTACTCACCCAAGAAGGTCTGCCAGATCATCATGGCATGCTGTATGTTGCACAACCTTGCCTTGCGTTGCCAGGTGCCTTTTCTGCAGGAGGAGGAGGCTGGAGATGGGCAGGTGGCAGCAGTGGATCCTGTGGACAGTGAAGATGAGGAGGATGAGGATGAGAAAAACAGAGGTGCAATTAATCGTCAGTTCTTCCAATGAGACACACGTAAGACAGTGTTAATACACATTTCATTGACAGTTTAAAGTTTGACATTGTCACTGGCAGGCTGTTTATTCCTACTTCTATGCCCACTCACTGTACCCTTTGGCATCTGTTTTGTAGATGTTGATGCCCCACTATTGCTCCTGATGTGGTCAGTGCAGCCAACTACAGGTCCTTCCAATGTAAACATTACTGTACAGTTGAATTGCAGTGTTTGAACTTGGTGAAACAAATACATTTTGAAAACATTTGACATACAAAATAATTGTATTTTATCAAAGTGTGTTTATTGCAGTGCTCTGAAGAAGAGGGGGTAGCGCAATGGGCTGGGATGATGATGGAAGAAAGTCCAGGGTAGAGTCTAGTCTATTTGTAGCACCGGTGCATAGTCCAAGGGGGCATAGGAAGGGGAGCAATGGCAGTTCAAGGTGGACAGGGTGACAGAATGGGACACAAGGGAGACAATCAGGAGAGTCTTATTTCCTGGAGGGGGTCTTGGCAATAGTCTCTGGCTTCTGCCTGGATCGTAGGGAACGTTTGCGGGGTGGTTCTCCTTCTGCAGGTGGAGGGGTGCTGGTGGCCTTTTGATCCTGTGGCGTGGCCTCCTATCCACTAGCGGCAGCAGAGGTGGAGGGCTGTTCATCAGTTTGGCTAGTGTCAGGGGCCCGGTGTTGTGCCACTACCTCCCTCATACTGTTGGCCATGTCTGCCAGCACCCCTACAATGGAGACCAGGATTGGTGTTGATGGTCTTCAAGTCCTCCCTGATCCCCAGGTACTGTTCCTCCTGCAGCCGCATGTTCTCCTGCAACTTGTCCAGAATCTGGCCCAGTGTATCCTGGGAATGTTGGTATGCTCCCAGGATCACAGTGAGTGCCTTCTCGAGGGTTGGTTCCCTGGGCCTGTCCTCCCACTGGCACACAGCAGTCCTCCCAGCTTCCCTGTTGTCCTGTGCCTCTGTCCCCTGAACCGTGTGCCCATTGCCACTGGCCCCAGGTCCCTGATTTTCCTGTGTTAGTGGGGTGGCCTGGGATCCCTGTAGTGGTGGACACACTTCTGATTGACGTGTCCTGGGGACAGAGGTATGGGCCTGCTGGGTGGGTGCTGTGGTGGTGTTTCCTGAGGGGGGAGGCTCTGTGGTGGTGTGAGAGTGTGCCTGGGTAACCCACTGTCCAGAGGTTCCAGATGGGCCAGGTTGGTCATCCAGATCGAGGCGACCAGAGCTGCTCTCATCACAGTGGGCCTCTTCTGTGGGGAGACTGGATGTTGCTGGACCTCTTTGCCGGTGACATTGGCTGGGTTACATGTGGGGATGTAAATGCAGTGGTATTGTTTCTGTGTGTGACACATTGTGCATTGGTGTGTTGCCCTCTTTGGTTGGATTTGCCCTGGCAGCTTTTCCTTGTGTAAGTTGTTATTTGGTGGGCTAGGTGATTCTCTCTAGTGTGCATGCTGTGGTGATAGGTGTCTATGCAGGTGTGTGAGGGGTATCCATGCATTGGTGTTGCATGCAGGGCTTGGCATTGGGATGAGTGGGTTGTGATGGTGGGGTGTGTGGGAGGTGGTGGAGTGAAGGGAGTGGGGGTGAGGGAGAGGGTGGGGTATGTGATGGCATGCAGGTAGGGGGGGGGATAGTAATAGAGAGTTGACTTACCAGAGTCCAGTTCTCCTGCTACTCCTGCCAGGCCCTCAGGATGCATGATTGCCAAGACTTGCTCCTCCCATGTTGTTAGTTGTGGGGTGAGGGGGTGGTGGTCCACCGCCAGTCCTCTCTACAGCTAGTTGGTGTCTTGTGGTAATTGAACGTTCCTTCCTCGTAGGTCGTTCCACCTCTTCCTGATGTCATCCCTTGTTCTGGGGTGCTGTCCCACGGCGTTGACCCTGTCCACGATCCTCCGCCATAGTTCCATCTTCCTAGCAATGGATATCTGCTGCACCTGTGATCCAAATAGCTGTGGCTCTACCCGGATGATTTCCTCCACCATAACCCATAGCTCCTCCTCAGAGAACCTGGGGTGTCATTGTGGTGCCATGAGTGTAGTGTGAGTGGTGTGGGTGAGAGTGTGTAGGTTGATGTGTTGGGGTGTGTGTTGTGAGGTGCGTGGGTGGTGTATAGGTGATGGTGGTATGTGGCTCTTGTTGTGTGGGTGCTCTTGCTGTCTCTCTCTCTGTTGGCAATGGTTAGTAGTAGTAAGGGGTTGTTGGTAATGTGGGTGTGTGTTTTATAGTGGTGTGTGGATGTGGTGTGTGTATAGGTGTCAGGTGTTTGTTGTTTGAATTGACCAATGCAGTGTTGTTTTGTTAGGTTGTGTGTATTTTGAGTGCGGGGGTATGACCGCCAATGGTTTACTGCTATTGAATGTCTACCACAGTGATTTGTGGTCATAATGGTGTGGGTGTTGTTCTGTTGGTGTAACGTTGTAGGTTTGGATACCGCCAGTTTATCACTGAGCTTCGTGCTGGCGGACTTGTGTGTGTGGCTGTATAGTGACGGATTGGTATGTGTGTGTCATAATATGGTTGGCAGATATCTGCAGCCGCTGCGGTATGTTGGCAGCAGTCGGCATGGCGGTAAGTGGAATTTACCGCCAATGTCATAATGGGGGCCACAGTGTCAGTCAAGGAAGTGTCCCATTGTATCCATCTAGGATGTAAGGCTTTTACATTTGGAACAATAGCCTTTAAAATTGGGACTAGGGTGATGACAATAATGTGTTTTCCCGGGCCAGTGGTTTTTCCTTAATAACATGCATCTGAACTACAGGCGGTATTTTTTCAGTGGACGCAAAACTTATTTCAGCCTTGGAATATAAATGCCATTTAATTCCAACTTCCTGTTCCACAGTAATGTTTTCAATATGTGTTATGTTATGTTAAATTAATTTGGTGTAGCGCCCAACCCACGCTGGGAACGATATATCGGTGCTCCATGGGTAGCAGCAGATATTGCAGTTAAAACAATGTTGTCTTGAGCATTTTCCTGAAATGATAATGAGCTGTACACATTTGGATTTCATATGGCAGTTTATTCTAGTAATGAGGGGCCAGGGTATGAAAAGGCTCTGCCTCCTGCTTCAGATGTTCTTAGAGAAGGAATCGTCAGAAGTGCTTTTTCGCTGGATCTCAAGCATCTCACCGGACAATAAGGTGTAAGCTTCTGGGAGAGGTATAAAGAGCCTTTTCCCATAAGAGCTTTGTGGGTGAGACAGCATATTTTGAAGGTTTCTCTTTTTGTAATCGGCAGCCAGTTTGCGATTTCAAGAGGGGTGCTGAGGCTGCACCTGGTGGCAAATTGCAGATAAGACAGGCAGCTGTATTTTTGACTACTTGAAGTTTCACAAATAGGCTTTCATTTGCACAGGCTTGCAAGGCATTACAGTAATCCAGTCTACTGATTATGAGCCCTTGGACTAGGCTTTTCTGTGCTGACAACGGTAAAAAGGGAAGGACTTTCCTTAACAGGCGCAGTATGTGAAAGCAAGTGCCATTTATTGATATTGTCTAATCTTTCAGGGTTAAAGTGTGGTTCAGTCGAACTCCAAGGTTTTTCACAGCCTGTTTGGGAGTGGGCGCAGGTCCCAAATAAACTGGCCACCAGTCATCTCCCCAATACTTTCGGGCTTTCCCAAACAGCATTACCTGTTCAGTTGGAGGCACTTGAAAGAAGCAATTGCCTTCATTCCTGATAAGAAACACTGCTTGGTTAATGCTGGGTCTTTATTAAAAGAAATAACCACTTGCATATCATATGCATAAGACTGGATCTCCATGCCATACATTCTAATAATGTTTACTACAGTGGCAATATATATATTAAAAAGAGTAGGGCTTAAACAGGAACCATGTGGCACTCCCTTGTCAATCAGTTTAAAGGGTGACTTAAAGGGGCCTAATGAGATAGTTTGTGTTCTATTACTTAGGTAGTCCTGCTAGCGCAGGTGTATTAATAAAAATTATTAATGAGTGTTCATGTATTCTGAATAAGGGGTTTGTGTAGAAAATATAATAACGTAGAAAAATAATGCACGCATTTGAAACTGTGATTACGAAGAGTGGCCACCAATGTGCACGAAGTGTACTTAATAATATCCTAACGCTGTGAAATTTTGAATATATGTTTGACTACTGTAGTAATACGTCATATTAAGAGTTATGCATTATGTTCTAGTTTTATTAATTGTAGGCCTTAACTTAGCGAGTGTCTTGGCCTAGTTGCCAGGCCTCATGTCAAAGCTGTATTTCTTAACGTTTAATAAATGGCTATCCTAGAGAGTTAAACTGTTATTTTTATTGTATTGTGTACATGTGCTCATAAGGGACGCTTTCTCATGAGAACCGACTGCTAAAAGATGCTGTTCTTGAAAATGTAACATTTTGTGTGTAATGTGTGTGAGACTGACTTTGTCAGGAGAAGAACAATGGAGATACTGACTGGAGTGGAAGCTGCAACAATATTGTTACCTGACAAGCCGAATGATGAGGACATTGCAGGACAACGAATCAATGACATGTGAACTGAGTAATGGTAGAATTCATAGATTTGGAGGTTTAGTTTAATGGGACAAAGTGTGAACATGCGATTAATTGACCAACGGGGATTTGGGAAGTAGTTTTACTAGTTTTAATTTAACGACACTGCACTGAGAAAAACCCAGCATTCTGCATTTTGCCATTAGGTTCATTGCCTGTTTTCTTGCTGGCTGAAAGGTCAATATTTCTGGTGCGTTTTGAGACGTGCTTAACTTTAATGCTCAAAGACTTTGGGGGTCATTACGATCCCCGGTGGTTCAGACCGCCATGCCGGCGGCAGGGACAAAGACCGCCACCGGCACGGCATTCTGAACCGCCATATTATGGAGATAGTGAGGGCCGCCTATGATGGCCCTCCTCCACTGCTAGGCTGCCGCCGCCAGGCAGCCTGACGGTGGAGGGAATCATTTCCCAACAGGGCAGCGCTGCAAGCAGCGTTGTCCCTCGGATAATGATCCCTTTTTTCACCAGCCTTTCCCTGGTGGGTTCCCCTGCCAGAGAAAGGCTGGCGGAAGGGGTGCTCCGGGGCCCCACTAGGGGCCCCTGCACTGCCTAGGCACTTGACATGGGCAGTGCAGGGCCGCCCGTGCAGTGCCCTTCGCGCAGGTCACTGCCCGCTTTCGGGGCAGTGATCTGCGCGACAGGTGCTGCTGCACCTGCCGCATTCTAACATTGGTAGCGGCTCCTGTTGGAGCTGTTGTCAATGTTACGGCCCTTTTCCCCGCTAGGCCGGCAGGCGGAAACAGTGTTTCCGCCTGGCGGCCCAGTGGGGAATTAGTTATACGTTCGGCTGGGGGTAGTCGCGCTGGCAGTCTTCTATTGACCGCCATCGTGGTCTCAGCAGTTTTTACCGCCAAGATCATTTTCTGAACTTTAATGCTGAATCCTGATTGCCTTGCTGATCGACTGATGTCCTGAGGACGAAGACTGACTGCTTGCTGATCCACATTGAGGATAGATATTATTAAGTAGACTTTTGATCATTATGCATATTTATTTTCCTTTCTAGGTACCTATTGCACTGTTATGATAGAGCCATAGTTAGGTTTTGTTCTTTCAAATTTGTGTACTAAATTATTTTGCATGAAGCCCAACATGCTGATGCTAATCTGATGTTAGTTAAGGATCCTCACTAATGGTATTGTGCTAAAAGGGAATACTGCTTGATGAATTTCTTTGCTGAATTTGAATGTATGTAATTGCTTTGACACAGTTGACTTTGTTATTAATTTGTACCATAACCTTAGAATGTGTTGTAGTTCAAGCTTTGATTAGGATACGTTTCTTCTGCCGCTTTGGACAGCCAGTATTGTTTTTGTATTTGTTACATTTGATTTTGAGATTAATCTACATGACCTTGGCATTAATATAGGGAAATAAATATTCTAACCTTTACTAAAAGGTGTGGTTAATCATGACTGAAAGGTCATAGTGTGAGGCAATTACTGACTACATTGATTATTACTGTTATTGATTGTTGTTGATTATTGATATTGTATATTGGTTATTGATTATGTGCCAGGGCTATGGTAAGAACATCTTAATTGCGAGTCAAAAGGTTCATCGACCTATTTGCGTCCCCAGTTTAGAGCCATCCCTTGAATATCGCAATCTTGCAGGCAGGATTGCAGGAATATGTGTGCCAATATCCTGCAACCTTCTTCTGCAATTGGGGTTTTTGTGAGGAAGTTTCTCCTCCTTCTTTATGATGATATCAGACTGTGACTCATTTTTTGGTTTCGCATGCTCTTCTCTGAGTACTGATCGCCCGGCTCTCTTGGACCATTTGTCGATTGAGTCCTGAAAACAACAATCAGTGTATTGATACCTGTCAATCTGTTTCAAGTTATCACAGTTACATAAATGATAACATTTCTCAGAGCTCTCCGGCTGCAGATATTCTTCCTTTGATTTAACTTTATCTTTATTTGCCCCAGCGGGTTTTAGAAGACTCCTGTGCTTTCTTGGTATGGTCCCTTTCAGGATTACCTTTAAGCTGTGGCTTATTTGGTCTGACCCCTAAGTTATCGCGACCTATGAATGTATAGGTTTCAGGAATAAATTTGGGTAACTTGTGCTCCTGATCAATTAAAGGAACTTGCACAAGTCATTGGAGAACTGCCAATGCTGCTGCTTCTTCTTTTATATTACCTTAAATAATAGAGGGTTCTGTGGCAAAATTGCTTATTAATTTCCTCCCCAAATCCACGGAAGGGCAGCCCTGTATTTGATTTGTATTTGTTTCAACAAATCTGGCAAAACAACAAGAGATGGTGTACTATGGGTTATGGTATATATTGCAGCAACAACTGTGCCCCATGTAGCACAGTCATCAATAGAAGGTAACATCCCAAGTGGCAAGCACATTGTGAGAATTCAATGTTTGTCTTGGGGTCCGGTATGGGGAAACACTTCTTAAAGCTGATTTGTTTTTTGAGTAATCCAGAACGGAATTTCCTCCCATCTGGCCGGTACTTTATCGATAATAGCATTACCAGTCACTGGGTTAATCCCAGGCGTAGCTAATTGTGGTTGAATAGCTTGAGCAGCCCTCGCTGGTGCAGTATTCAATGTCTGCATACTAAATTGTGTTAAACGCCTACATAAACTAAATAGATTATTGTATAATGGGCGCAGATCAGCTGCTGCTAAATTTTGTATGTTTAGATTTAGTGTGTAGGCAGCCAGGACAGGCCATGTGGTTCCTTCATTGCTGAGGGACCCAATATAATGTGTTCAACAATGTGTGGTAGGGTGCCTTGGAACCAGTTTTCATCTTCCTGATATGTAGTTGTAGGAAAACGCCCTTTTTTGGCATGGTTACACCCACTTTTTGCCTGGCACATGATGTGATTTTGACTGAAAGTGCAGTGTTCCTGCTAGCCAGGTCCTCAGTGCCAGATCTCTTACCAAAATTGTACAGTTGTTTCCCCCAATTGGCACAACCTTTAGCACCCTCTGTAAGTCCCTAGTAAATAGTACCCCTGGTAACTAGGGCCTGGGGTACTAAAGAAAGTTCCGAAGGGCTGCAGTGCGAATTGTGCCACCCTAAGGTGCCCCTCAACAAACACACACAGTGTTGCCATCGCAGGCTGTGTCTTGGTGCAGACAAAAGTGAAAACAAGAGTTGTCACACATCCCTGTGTGCCAGGTACCCTACCACTGCATGTCATATTTATTCATCACCCCAAAGGAAGGTCTTCCAGCACTAAGGCAGGGTGCATTATATCACACATGAGGACATAGCTGCATTAGCAGATGTGCCCCTGCTATGTCTTTGTCAATTCTTAGACATAGTAAGTAGACAAGGAAGCCATTTGAAATACATGTGCTAGACACTGCTCAATATGAGTTCCCCAGCTGCATGATGGCTTTAATGAAACTAGGGATGTTTGGTATCAAGCATCTCATACTAATAAACCCTCACTGATTACAGTGATGGATTTATCAATACATGCACTCATAGAGCACCTTAGAGGTGCCCCCTTGAAGCCCTACCGACTCCTAGCATGTTGGATGACTGATCTCAACCAGTCCAGCCACCATAGACACATTTCTGACCTCCTGGTGTGAAAGCCTATGCTCTCGGAGACCAGGAAAAAAGCCTGCTGTGGCAGGAGGTGCTTACACCTCCTAACTGCAAGATGTACTTTCCAGGGAGGGGGGCTTCAAAGGTCCAGCCACCTTTATTATGCGACCCAGGACTCTCCAGATTGCAGAGATGACCACCCCCCTGTTCTGACCCCATTTGTTGGTGCAAGACCAGGTGGGAAAAATAATGATGGAGGTGTGCCTACATCATGCTTGTCCCACCCCTATGGCAGACTAACTGATGTGAACACCACTTTTTAGATTCCTCCATCTTGTTTTGGAGAGTATTACCATTCTATGGTCAAGATTATGTCCACTTCCCACCAGAAGTGGTCATGTACAGGGTGTAGACACCCTATGGGTAGGAAACCCATTGGCTGCTACAATTGCAACTGAGTGACTCATCTTGTGAGTTGGAGAACTACCAAATCCTCGGGTAGCCTGCCAGCACCTCGAAAATCACCTCCAGTCTCCCTTGGAGTAGAGGAGCTACTTTCCTATAGACCACAGGCACCGACAAACAGAGTCCAACCCACCGCCTTGCAGCTCCCTGGCTCGGCCAACATCACATACAACCAGCAGAAGGTTCTTGTGCTTTGGAGGACCAGATCTCTCCACCAAGTGTGAAGACACCAGGACCAACCGGAGCTGTGCAGTGCCAACCTCCGGGGTACCGGATGCCCTGCACCAAGCACCAACAGTGAGAATCCGGTCTGGATTTTCACTGCATTAGCACAGAGCAGCCATCAAGGGATGTTAGCACAACTGAGACACACTTTGTGAGTGGCTCAGTAGTTCTCATTTTCCCCCTGCCAGCTGTTGGCCCCTCACCACGAGGAGCATCTTTGCGCACCAGCCCAGCTGCCCTAACCACTCTGCACCCAAGTTGGCTGACTCACATTCCAAAGAACGAGCTGTGCCTCCTTGCTCTAAGACCACTTGCAACCCAACCCCCTGTTTGGGAGCTCTCAGACTTGTCCCCAGGAACCCCAGGGCAGCCTATTTCCAGGTGGCCCTTCCTCACCATAGCGTGCCCAGCTACAACCTCATCAGCAGTATGCTCCCTGTGGAATCCGAGAAGTTCCCAAAAAACTGCTGGTAGTGCGTTGTACATTGGCCCACTGCAACTCCAAACCCTGAAGGTGAACCCCCTGAAACTGACTGTATCTATCATTGTGTGTAAAGGCACACAGGTTTGAACGTTTTACTTACCTGTGAAATTCCATAATAAAAACAGTACATATTTTTTAAAACAATTATTGGTTTCAAAATATATATAAAAATAAATGTTATTTTTCTAATTTGGCTCCGGATTTATTCTTTAAGTGTGTGTCTCATTTGTTGCCTCTGTGAGTCCAACAAATGCCTAGCACTGCCCTCTGATGAGCTTTATTGCTCGCCCACACTACCACAAAAGAGAGTGTTAGTATTATCTACTTTAGCCTCTGTAAACTAATTGGGGAACCAGTAGACTCTCTGCATGGTGTACTTATTTTTAGTGCATCATATAGAGAGCCAGCTTCCTATAATAGTATGCTCTGTAATTTTATGGAGTGCTTGCGACTGGGTATGTATGAAATGTGTTTGAATTGGAATCGACTGCAGGAAAAGTGATCCATGAGTAAAATGTTTCAGTTTTGTTTGCATCTTGTGCCTCTACTACAAACGCAACATCTCCACCCCCATTTGGTAGTCTATTTTGAAGTAAATGTTATGTGACAGCATCTCTACAATTTAGTGAAATAACAACTGGATTCGCCATTTTGAAAAATGGAATTCAGAGAAAGAAATACTAACTGGGGTATCCTTTAAAACATTCAAGATTGAATAACCTAAAGACAAATATAGGTGTTACTTATACTGCTGAGGTGGGTGGTTCCCTAACACCACGGACATCTCCATATGATGGTGAATAGGGCACTTTGGGCATACATGCAAAGACTACTGGAAGGGACCCGTTAAATAAGAACCTGGTCTAAATACGTTGGTGGCACCATGTGATACAGTTCCTACTATGATAATAGGACTTTGGAATGTGGGAGACGTAGTTCCACACTGTCAGAATCTGTTGGCCCAAACCGTAGCTAGCTCACAGTGCCTCACCTGAACCCCCAAGACAACCTGGGTGGAAGATGATTGTGACCACCTAAATATGTCACTCTGACTCCCCAGGGAAGTCGTGGAAACAGATTCTGTGCTTTCATGGGATTACTCATGCATGCCAAGGCGAGACACAAAAGAAATGTGAAATACGTTTTCATTACATTTATTGAAGCAATCGCAATCTGGCATAAAGCGAACGAGCTGCGATAATTAGGCAGATGAAACCAAGCAAATTAATCAGCATTATAAATGTGGTAAAGAAAATATGCAATCCAACCATGGTGAATGTGATTCTAGATGTTCTAGAAGTTTCTACCTAACCCTAAGACTATACTTGAGAGCATAGCAGGTGTACCCTTCTTCCTGGCCCTGATCTAAGGGATTAGCCCCATCCCCATACCTGAAGACAGCATCAGGAGTGGGCCTGCAGTGTGGATGGCAATTCTATTGGGGGCTGGTAGATTAGCACCAGCACAGCTGAATGTTAAACGCACCATTTGACCCAGGACAGTCATGGTAGGAATGCATGTTGTAATTTATCACAAGTAATGTTTTGTCTAAAATGTACATTCTCTATCTCCCTGTTCCTTTCATTTTGTACCCACCTGCCCATAGGGGTCCAAGTGTACCATTCCATTCTCCCCTTGTCTTCCCAGTTGGTTCCTACCAGCATTCTATAACAGTTGCTGTGACAGTTGACAGCTGTGAGGAGAAATGCTCGCTATCGGTTGTGGCTGGAGGCTGTCGTTAATTCATCTTACCAATAAATATTACTTAAAGAACATTGATGAAACTTATTTATAATACTGGTGACGAATTGCAGGTGGGGGACAGCAGTCACAGCCTCCTCCCCTACAATTTATAGCCACTCTTCTTCAAATCCCTTGTCACAGACAGACGCTGGAAAAAACAAACAGGAGATCAAGAATAATTTCCCTGAGGTGAGTAGAACTTTCAGTCTGGAAATAATTTGCGGAAGTACTGTCTGTATCTACATTTAACCTGCCACCTTGTCTGACGCAGTTTATTATTATAAAATATACTCTCAGCATAAAGACTTGAACAACCAAACTGAACCATTCCGGGGTTTGGCTAAGTATATTGAGTGCAACATGACAATGAATACTATCTACCAGCAAGTTTATATTTAACTTCAGAATTTCCTCTGTACTTTTTTAATATTCAGCCTGTCAGAGCAGCAATTAAGTAAAATATTTATAGCCCTTTGCTGGCAACAACCAGGGAACTTTATTAACCTTGCACTATCATCACATCTGACAGGCACAGCTGATAAATGTGTCTTTCAAGGCTGAAATAAACTACTGATAAGCACTGCATTTCTCAACCGATTTTCAAGATTATAAACATAATTATATTCCGGTCAACTCTACGAGCACAGACAAACTACACTTGGACAGAAAATACCAGATTCAATTATTGCCTCTCAACAATTAATTAAAGGAAAAAGGCTCTTGTAAAACTTGTAAATCCACCCAGGAATCTTTCCATCTGTATGCTGACAGGCACAGCTTTAAAATAGCCTGTCAATGTTATCACCATTTCGCATTTTTAGGAATAAATTCTTCATATACCTCACATTGTGACTGGAATCCCTTTAGTTTTTGGAATCTTACATCGCAACTAAAATAATTTTCTTCGCATGTCTGATTGGAGAGAAGGGACAAGGAAAGCCGGCCCCTCCTGCAGGAAAATATTCATCTCATATCTGATTGCAATAGGAGGAGAAAAATTCTCTCCCTTAAGGAAACAATACATATTACTTCACCACTCAGGTATTCGAGGGAGAAAAGTTTATGAGAATCTGCCAGATCCTGAAAGTGAGGATAAAGATGCAGATAGCCAAGCAGATGTTTACTATAAAACTTTCAACAAATTATGGAAACACTTTGGTCAAAGAACAAACATTGTATTAGAAAGGCACAAGTTATTTT
Source organism: Pleurodeles waltl (assembly GCF_031143425.1). Lineage (NCBI taxonomy): Eukaryota > Metazoa > Chordata > Amphibia > Caudata > Salamandridae > Pleurodeles > Pleurodeles waltl. The sequence continues at coordinate 370,894,651 of NC_090440.1, read as the reverse complement.
GTAGAATACAAGGAAAAACAGAGAAAATGTCTAGTTACATTGCTGTGTTAAGATGTTTGGCTGGTATGTGTGGCTTTGGCCCATTGTGTGATTCCTTAATTAGAGACCAGCTAGTTTGTTGCACGAACAACCACAAGATTCAAGAAAAACTATTAGCAGGGAATCCAGACTTAAAGGAAGCAGTAGAAATAGCTAAAAGTATAGAACACACAGAAGAGTGCATTAGATAAATGAAACAAAACAACAATTCAGACACTATCCACTTAGTGAAAGATCACCCAGGTAAAGAAGTACAAGACATAGGAGAAAGGAAGAAAATTCCAGACTCTCTCAATAAAAAGAAATTTGAAAAAAGAGAAAAGACAAATTAAAATGTTTTCGCTGTGGAAATTTGAATCATTTAGCCAACAATATCAATTGTCCTGCACGTTCCGTAGTCTGTAGGAAATGCAATAAGAGAGGGCATTATGCTACACTATGTAAAAACCTAAAAGATTAAAGAAAAAGTGTACATGTTGTGGGAGATGTGGGGGAATGTACTAACAAATATGTTTTCCAAGTGGTAAGTGAAGTATCTACTACTGGGAGTAGTTATCCCACTTGTGACATAGTGGTGGATGGAGTATTGTTCGAAATGTATGCTGACTCATGCTCTCCCTACACGTTCATCGATTACAACAATTTTCAAGAGAAATTTAAGGACAAACGTATGTTATCCTACAACCTGATGTAGAACCTAGGGGGTACAACAAGGATCCCATACCATTAGTAGGAATGGTGAATATGAATATAACCTTTAAGGACCGTTCCACTGCTATCTAACAAAAAAGGGATCTAGGGCCATATGTACGAACACTTTTTCCCATAGACCCAGAATGGGTAAAAACCTTTGCTACATCTGGCCCCTAATTTATTAGGTTGGGCTCACACAAAAAGCTTTAGGAATCAAACTTGATCCTAACAGCCAAGAACCTGTGTTATCAGTTTTGGAAGAGAGAACTCAGGACGGTATGAGAAACTATGTGAAGAGTCTACTGAAGTATTTAATGATGATTTAGGCCATCTCAAAAATTTCCTACATAAAATCAAACTAAAAAACAACGCAGTACCAGTAATACATAAGGTAAGACCAATTCCCCATTTAATGGGTGACCCTTTACAAGAGGAATTGGATAAACTGGTCAAGCAGAAAATCATAGAACCTATAGAAAGTTCCTTATGGCTAGCTCCAATTGTAGTCAACCAATAGTCTGGAGGGAGGAGTCTTCGTCTCCGTGTCGACTTGAGAGACCTCAATGCAAGTATTTGGGTGGATAGATTTCCCCTGCCCAGAATAAATGAAATGATCAGCATAATTGGAGAGGCAAACCATTTACTGTAATTGATCTCTCCTCAGCATACCACCAAATAGAATAACACAAAGATTTTAAATCCTTAACCTCATTGATAACTCCATTCGGAGCATACAGGTATTGCAGAATGCCATTCGGTCTTGCTTCAGCGGCTGCAGTGTTCCAGAGAGTTATGCAAACATTTTCGGAGGGGATAAAGAATGTTTTATGCCTCCAAGATGACATACTTATATATGGCAACTCTACAACTAATCATGACAACTCATTAAGGGAAGTTCTGTCAGCACTCAAAAAAGCAGGTCTAACCATAAGAAAAGACAAATGCCAGTTGGGAGTCCAATCAGTAGATTACCTAGGACATACGATTCCAAAACATGGAATTAAACCTAAAATTGATTTAGTCAACGCAGTAAAAGATGCTCCTCCTCCAACAAATAAGGAGGAATTAAAATCCTTTTTAGGGTTAGTTGAATACATGACTAAATTCATCAAGAATTTTGCAGATATTACTGCACCATTAAGAGCCCTCTTAAAAAAAGGTACTCATTTCAAATGGGATGGGGAATGCCATGAAGCCTTTGAGTGTATCAAAAAAGCCATTGTTAGTGCCCCTTCCTTGGGAAATTTTGACACCAGACGTAAAACCATCCTAACTACTGATGCCAGTGGGAAAGGAATTGAAGCATCTCTAACTCAAATGGTGGAAGGCGAGGAAAAAATCATAGCATTTGCTTCCAGAGCATTAAAAGATGTGGAATGTAATTAGTCCACAGTAGAGCGTGAAACTCTTGCATGTACCTGGGCTATTTCACACTTTAAATACTTTCTTTGGGGATTACCATTTACTGTACGCACTGACCATAAGCCTCTGATTTATATATTTTCAACGAAGGGGAGGGAGACCACTACTCCTCGAATAGCTAAATGGCTCATAGGTATGGAAGGTTACAATTTCAAAATCGAATAGGTTCCTGGTATAAAAAACTCTGTAGCGGATTCTCTATCCAGGCTACCCTGTGTACAGGAGGAGGAAAATGCGAATAAATCTGAAGAGCCTGTATTAATGATTGATATCCCTAGTATTACAAGCGAGGAGTGGAACACTTGCATGGAAAACGATCCTACTCTATCAAATGTGAAGGTAAACATAGTCCAAGCATGGCCCCCAAAGCCTCATAACCTAGATCAGGATCTAAAACATTTTAGGGCTGTGAGACAAGAATTTAGTATTGTTGATGACAAAGTCATGAGAGGGGAAAGAATAGTACCACCTAAGGGCTTGTGGGATAGGATTACGGATTTGGCCCATGAAGATCACTTAGGTAGAAGCTTCACCAAGGCTAAAGTCAGGGCCACGTACTGGTTCCCGAGCATGGACCGAATTGTGGAAAGTAAAGTCAAGGATTGTTTGACCTGTGCCATGAGTGACAAAAGCAAGAATACCAGGTGTCACCACTATCCCCGTGAGTGTACCATCCAAACCTTAGGATAAACTGTGTCTCAACATTATCGGTCCATTAAAACTTTCCATGTGGGCTGGTAAATTTATGTTGGTACTGGTAGACTATCACTCTCATTGGATCACCATCAGAGTAGTTAGCAGCATCACAACTCAATCTCTGGTGAATTTCTCAACCGATACATTCATGACAGAAGGTGTGCCTAGCACTATAGTAACAGACAACGGTGTCCAATTCACTTCTGAAGAAATGCGTGAGTTCTTACAAAGGTTGTCTATCACACATCACAAAACAGCACTGTATTGCCCTAAAGCAAATGGGTTGGTGGAACGCGTCAACCATAAGATCAAACAGTGCATCCAAACCACACACATATCAAGGAGTCCTCCTGATAAAGCACTTCAAAACATGATTTGGTCCTATCACACAACCCCTAATTCAGTTACCAATGTATCACCCTTCTTAGCACTCAAAGGGAGGTAACCAGGCACCAATTTGACCCCCAACTGGCTGGGTGGAGGAGAGCCTAAATGGGTTCATAGAGATAAAATGAAGAATGAAGTCAAAAGACATCACAAAGGGTACAAGAAAAGATATGACCCAAAGCATGGTTCCAAGTCAGGAAGATGGAATGTTGGTGATCGGGTGATGGTTAAACTACCAAGGGTGTGAATCTAAATTTTCCAAACCTATAAAAACAACAGTGGTGAAGAAAAATGTAGTAACATTAGAGGATGGCAGAACGTGGAACATGGACAGATTAACACCTCATTGTCCAACTCAGAATTATTCACGAATGGATGGAAAGCCAAATGATGTATTGAAATATGATGGGAATAATCGCAGAGCTAGGGCTCGTGCAGTTCCTGTCTGGCACAAAGATTACATGCTCACTTGATTTCCCAACAGGGCATTACCTTCATACATTCTATGAAAGTCTTCTATGGGAAGGAGAAATGTTGTAATTTATCACAAGTAATGTTTTGTATAAAATGTACATTCTCTATTTCCCTGTTCCTTTCATGTTGTACCCACCTGCCCGTAGGGGTCCAAGTGTACCATTCCATTCCTCCCAGCATTCTATAACCGTTGCTGTGCCATTTGACAGCTCTGAGGAGAATTGTTCACTCTCGTTTGTGGCTAGAGGCTGTTGTTAATTCATCTTGCCAATAAATTATTAATTAAAGAACATTAACAGAACTAAGGAGTATTTATAATAATGCCCTCTGCCCCTTCTCGGTCAGTGCTTAGTTTATAAAATAAACCGTACTGTGTTAGAAGCACATCCCTGATGCAATCTTGTGTCTAGGTTTTAGAAGCTGCCTCCTGACAGGGCAATACAAACTCGCATATTGTGTACAGTGTTCTTAGCCTTGGACACTCATTACTCATTACATGGGGACAAAGACTAACTAAACAATCAGCTTATTCTTTATATTCCTAGAGTAAAAGCAAGCTGATAAAAATCTGTAATAAGTCATTGCTAAAAGCAGCCTTACTAAAACAAATAAAATATAAAATGAAGCTAAATGGAGCTAAAAAGAGGGAGAACCCTCATGGGTCTTAGAGGTCCTCACTACACCCTCAATTTATTTATGAATTTCATGTTGTACTACTTTAGAAGTACTACTGCAATGCTACTAAATGTACTACAAAATGCAGTTTGTAAATAGGACTCTTGTTAATATGTTGTTGCTGATTAATTTTTTCTGAGCATTGCCATTTGATAGATGATAATGGTAAAGGGTGGAACTGCAGGTTCTGTTGTTCAAATGAGGAAGTTTCTAGGTCAGGCATGCCTTTTGTCTGTCCTGGAGTACTGCTTCAGAATGGCTTATGGCAGTTAGGTGCAGAAAACTCACACTTCATTTTGTCCATGGTAGGGGAGCTCCAGCTTCTGGACCTCTCCAGTCCTAACTCTTGAGAGAAGCATCCCTTTACACACATATTGCTTCTAGGGAGCAGCCTAAGAATGATGCTTGAAAGAGAACCACCTCAAACCAATTCGGATGTTTAAGAGAGTGGATCCATATACCCTGCATAGAAAATATGTACACAAGTGGGACACAAATCATCCAACTTTATTCCAGTTTCAATTTCTTCATGGCCAAGGAAGTGAGTTTTCTGTACAGCTGCTTCAACCTTGCCCCATGTGTAGCGGCCCAGGTTGGGACTGCTTTTGCTGTGCTGCATGTACTGGCCCAGGTTTGGCTGAAATTACATAACTGTGTGCATACGTGCCCACGGTGGGCTGCAGCTGCCTTGCTGTGTGCATTAGCTCAGGGACGCAACTGCTGTGACAAGCATCTTTGTCTGCCCAGAAGTGGGCTGCACCTGCCAGGAGTGCCAATTCCAAGGACTGCTGAGCAACACCAGACCACCCAGGCCGCCTTAGTTCAGAGAAGATGTAAACCATGACCTACTCCCTTAGGGGCTGTCGCTCCATACAATCTAAACAGTGACTGATTGAGCCGGTAGTCTGCCCATGAGCTTTATTCATGATTCTATCATATTTGTGGAGCCAGACCCAGTTAGGGTCACCTGGGTGGAAGGGAGAGGGTTAGAGAGAGGAGTGTAGTGCCTACAAGCGATCTATGAACAGGAATATGCAGGGTTGAATTGTGTACTATTAATGTAGCAGAAATGTTTGTATTGTCCCTTATGTCACAGTGATCATCTATATGTGATGGTTTATGCATTATGCTAATCAAAGTACGAATAGTCTTATTGTAAAGTGATGCACTGAGAAACAATATTAGTGTGCATTCAGTGTAGACTAGCTGTCAAAGCTCCTGTGGTATAGAGATTAAGGCCCTCATTACAACCCTGGCGGTAAATCCTGCTTACCGCCGTGCTGAAGGCTGCCAACATACCGCTACAGGTATTACGACCCACATCTCGGAATCCACCACAATACAGACACCCACAGAAGTCCGCCACACCAAAGGTCAGTGATAAACTGGCAATACCACAACCTACACTGTCACGCCAACAAGAATACGCCCACACTATCACACCCCACAAATCAACGTGGCGGTCTTTCAACCGCAGTAATCCATTGGCGGTACACACCGCCGCGCTCCACATACACTCACACTTACAAAATACAACTACATTGGACAATTCGAAATACACACACCACATGCACACACTCACACCACTATAAAACACACACCCACATTACCCACAAACCCTTACAACAAATTTTTTTGGAAAAAGCTGAGAGAGAGAGAATAGCAAACACAACACCAGCATCCACAGGCACACAACACCATCACTCATACAACATCCACGCACCTCAAACAACACACCCCAACACAACACATCACACAGCACAACAAACATCACCTCACACATCACCCACACCACATTATGGCACCTCAAAGACACCCCAGGTTTTCTGAGGAGGAGCTCAGGGTCATGGTGGAGGAAATCTTCCGGGCAGAGCCACAGCTATTTAGATCACAGGTGCAGCACACCTCCATGCTAGGAAGATGGAGCTATGGCGGAGAATCGTCGACAGGGTCAACGCAGTGGGACAGCATCTAAGAATACGGGATGACATCAGGAAGAGGTGGAACGACCTACGGGGGAAGGAGCATTCAGTGGTATCCAGACACCAGATTGCTGTACAGAGGACTGGTGGCGGTCCCCCGCCTCCTCCCCCACAACTAACAACATGGGAGGAGTAAGTATTGGCAATACTGCATCCTGAGGGCCTCGCAGGAGTAGCAGGAGGCTGGACTCTGGTAAGTAATATCTTAACTACCATATCGCCCACCCCACCTGCATGCCATCACATACCCCCACCCTCAACCCCATCACTCCAACACCTCACATATGCCCTACTATCACAACCCAGCCATCCCAATACCAAGCCCTGCATGCAACACCTATGCATGGACCCCCATCACCAAAGCATGTCTAGTACAGATACCCACCCAGACCCCAAAACACAAATCACACAAGGGCAAACACAATAATGCAAGCACAGGGTTAAAGGGTAACTCACCCAATGCACAAGATGGCACACACAGATACTAAAACTCTGCATTTACACCCCAACAGGACCCATACCCAATGTCACCGGACAGGAGGTGCCAGACATATCCAGTCCCCCCACAGAAGAGGCCCACAGTGATGACAGCAGCTCTGCACGCCTGGATCAAGATGACCAGCCCAGCCCATCAGGGACCTCTGGCCAGTCGGTTCCCCTGCCACAGTCACAAACCACCACAGACCCCCCCCTCAGGACACACCACCACATCACCCACCCAGCGAGCCCATCCCTCTGTCCCCAGGACACTTCAATCAGCAGTGTGTCCACCACTACAGGGACCCCAGGCAAACCCACCAACCCAAGACAATCAGGGACCTGGCAGTGGCAGTGGGCATACGGTTCAGGGGACAGAGGCACAGGACAACAGGGAAGCTTGGAGGACTGCTGTGTGACAGGGGGAGGACAGGCCCAGGGAACCCACTCTCCTCGAGGCACTCTCCAACATCATGGGAGCATACCACCATTCCCAGGAGACCATGGGCACAGTACTGGCCAAGTTTCAGGAGACCCAGCGGCTGCAGGAGGAACACTACCTTGGGATCAGCTCCATTAACACCACCCTGGTCTCCATTGCAGGGGTGCTGGCAGACCTAGCCAACACCATGAAGGACACAGTGACACACAAATGGGCCCCTGACACTAGCCTGGACGATGAATAGCCCTCCACCTCTGCCGGCGCTAGTGGACAGGATACACCGCCACAGGACCAACAGGCCACCAGCACCCCACCCCCTGCAGAAGGAGAACCACGCCGCAAACGGTCCCTGAGATCCAGGAACAAGACAGAGAACCGTGCTAAGACCCCCGCCAGGAAATAAGACCCTCCTGATTGTCACCCTTCTGTCCCACTTTGTCACCCTCTCCACCTTAAACTGCCATTGCCCCCCTTCCTATGCCCCCATGGACAATGCACCTGTGAGACCAAGAGACTGAACTCTACCATGGACATTCCTCCACCATAACCCCAGCCCATTGCACACCCCCCTCCACTTATTAGCACAGAAATAAACACCCTTGAATCACAAATCAATCTGGAGTCAGTCTGTACTTTCACAAATGTGTAATTGCAACCTCTCAGAAATATAGCAATGTCAGTGTTCATGTTCACATACCAATGGTACACAGTTGTTGGGCAGCAGTAAACATGGCAGAGGGCACTAAGTGGGACCCTGATCTGTGAAATGGAAAGACAAAGTGACATGTCAGGGTCCATACACAGAGGTAAAAAGGCAGAATTATGCTATGTCCTTTAGTAGAATGAGATGTGTGAAGCAGTGCCATCCTCTTACCTCTGTCTCACTGGAAGTATTGCATGATGATGTTGTTTCGGTTGTCTATATCTTCTTCTTCTGCCTCCTCTTCTTTACTATCCACAGGCTCCACAGCTGCCACAAGACCAGCATCAGGCCCCTCCTCCTGCATAAAAGGCACCTGGCGTCGCAAAGCCAGGTTGTGCAACATACAGCATGCCACGATGATCTGGCACACCTTCTTCGGTGAGTAGTATAGGGAGCCACCTGTCAGATGGAGGCACCGGAATCTGGCCTAAAGAAGGCCGAAGGTGCGCTCTATTATCCTCCTAGTTCGCCCATGTGCCTCATTGTAACGTTCCTCTGCCCTTGTCCTGGGATTCGTCACTGGGGTCAGTAGTCATAACAGGCTGGGGTAACCAGAGTAACATGCAGATATTGAGGGACAACTGTTGGACATCCTCCAAACATTAGGGAATCTTCCATACCCAGACACCTATTTAAACTGTGTGGGGACCTTGGGCTCACCTATTAGCCACACACAGTGCCTCTGAAGTTGCCCCATCACATAATGGATGCTGCTATTCCTCAAAATGTAAGCGTCATGCACTGAGCCAGGATACTTAGCATTCACATGGGAGATGTACTGTAGGAAAGTATCATCTTGCCTGGCATGTTACCCCCATTTTTACTTATATGTATATTTGTTTTTGCCAGTGTCACTGGGATCCTGCTAGCCAGGACCCCAGTGCTCATAAAGTGTGCCTTGTATGTGTTCCCTGTGTGGTGCCTAACTGTATCACTGAGGCTCTGCTAACCAGAAGCTCAGTGTTTATGCTCTCTCTGCTTTTAAAATTGTCACTGCAGGCTAGTGACTAATTGTACCAATTCTGATTGGCACACTGGAACACCCTTATTATTCCCTAGTATATGGTACCTAGGTACCCAGGGTATTGGGGTTCCAGGAGATCCCTATGGGCTGCAGCATTTCTTTTGCCACCCATAGGGAGCTCAGACAATTCTTACACAGGACTGCCATTGCAGCCTGAGTGAAATAACGTCCACGTTATTTCACAGCCATTTTACACTGCACTTAAGTAACTTATAAGTCACCTATATGTCTAACCCTCACTCAGTGAAGGTTAGGCGCAAAGTTACTAAGTGTGAGGGCACCCTGGCACTAGCCAAGGTGCCCCCACATTGTTCAGGGCAATAGCCCCAGACTTTGTGAGTGCGGGGACACCATTACACACGTGAACTACATATAGGTCACTACCTATGTGTAGCTTCACAATGGTAACTCTGAACATGGCCATGTAACATGTCTAGGATCATGGAATTGTCACCTAATCCTGGTATTGGGGGGACAATTCCATGCATCCCCAGGGCTCCAGCATAGACCCGGGTACTGCCAAACTAACTCTCTAGGGTTTTCTCTGCAGCTACCACTGCTGCCAACCCTCAGACAGGTTTCTGCCCCCCTGGGGCCTGGGCAGCCCAGTCCCAGGAAGGCAGAACAAAGGATTTCCTCTGAGAGAGGGTGTTACACCCTCTCCCTTTGGAAATAGGTGTTAAGGGCCTGAGAGGAGTAGCCTCTCCTGGCCTTCGGAAATGCTTTGAAGGGCACAGATGGTGCCTTCCTTGCATAAGTCAGTCTACACCGGTTCAGGGATCCCCCCAGCTCTGCTCTGGCGCAAAACTGGACAAAGGAAAGGGGAGTGACCACTCCCCTAACCAGCACCTCCCCAGAGGAGGTGCCCAAAGTTCCTCCAGTGTGTCCCAGACCTCTGCCATCTTGAATGCAGAGGTGTGAGAGCACAATGGAGACCGCTGAGTGGCCAGTGCCAGCAGGTGACGTCAGAGACCCCTCCTGATAGGTGCTTACCTCTCTCTATAGCCAATCCTCCTCTGAGGGCTAGTTAGGGTCTCTCCTGTGGGTTTCTCTTCAGATAACGAATGCACTTCTCTCTTCTACTTCTGCCAAGGATCGACCACTGACTGCTCCAGGTCACCTGCAAAACCGCAACAAAGTAGCAAGAAGACTACCAGCAACATTGGTGCGCCTCATCCGGCCGGCTTTCTCGACTGTTTCCTGCTGGTGCATGCTCTGAGGGCTGTCTGACTTCACCCTGCACTGGAAGCCAAGAAGAAATCTCCAGTGGGTCAACGGAATCTTCCCCCTGCTAACGCTGGCACCAAACTTCTGCATTACCTGTCCTCTGGGTCCCCTCTCATCTTGACGAGCGTGGTCCCTGGAACACAGGAGCTGGATCCAAGTGTCCCCGACAGTCCAGTGGCCCTTCTGTCCAAATTTGGTGGAGGTAAGTCCTTGCCTCCCCACGCCAGACAGTAATCCTGTGTACTGCCTGAACTGCAGCTGCTAGGGCTTCTGTGCACTTTTGCAAGACTTCCTTCGTGCCCAGAACAGCCCAGGTCCCCAGCATTCCGTTCTGCATTGCCCAACTCGCTGAGTTGGCCTCCGACTTCGTGGGACCCTCTTTTGTTGTGCTGAGACGACCGCTGTGCTCAGATCTTCTGAACGCCTGTTCAGGTGCTTCTGCGGATGCTGCCTGATTCTGTGTGGGCTCTCTGTGTTGCTCAGCGCCCCCTTTGTCTCCTCCTCCAAGGGACGACTGTAGGAGGCTGGCCTGGCTTATAGTGGGTACCTAGTGGTACTTACACCTTGTGCCAGGTCCAGTTAGCCCTTATTAGTAGATTAGTAGTGTTCTAGCAGCTTAGGCTGATAGAGGTAGCTACAGCAGAGTAGCTTAGGCTGAACCAGGAGACATGTAAAGCTCCTACTATACCACTTATATCACTTAGCACCATATCATGAGAAACACAATACTCAGAGTTACTAAAAATAAAGGTACTTTATTTTAGTGACAATATGTCAAAAGTATCTCAGAGGATATACTCCCTTAGGAGGTAAGTAAAATACACAAAATATACACACAGATCAAAATCAGGTAAGTAAACAGTTCGAAAAGTAGTGCAAATACTGTAGAACACAATAGAATGCAATAGGAGACAATGGGGGTCATTCTGACCCCCGCGGGCGGCGGTCGCTGCCCGCGTGGAGGGAGCCGCCATATGGCCGCTCCGCGGTCAAAAGACCGCGGAGGCCATTCTGGCTTTCCCGCTGGGCTGGCGGGCGACCGCCAGAAGGCCGCCCGCCAGCCCAGCGGGAAACCCCTCCCCACGAGGAAGCCGGCTCCGAATGGAGCCGGCGGAGTGGGTATGTGCGACGGGTGCAGTGGCACCCGTCGCGTATTTCAGTGTCTGCATAGCAGACACTGAAATACAAAGTGGGGCCCTCTTACGGGGGCCCCTGCAGTGCCCATGCCTTTGGCATGGGCACTGCAGGGGCCCCCAGGGGCCCCGCGGCACCCCCTACCGCCATCCTGTTCCTGTCGGGAGACCCGCCAGGAACAGGATGGCGGTAGGGGGTGTCAGAATCCCCATGGCGGCGGAGCGCGCTCCGCCGCCATGGGGGATTCACAAGGGCAGCGGAAAACCGGCGGGAGACCGCCGGTTTTCCTTGTCTGACCGCGGCCAAACCACCGCGGTCAGAATGCCCTGCGGGGCACCGCCAGCCTGTTGGCGGTGCTCCCGCATCCCTGGCCCCGGCGGTATGGAACCGCCGGGGTCAGAATCAGGGCCAATATGCCTAGGGGCAACACAAAACATATACTCCAAAAGTGGAATGCTAACCACGAATGGACCCCAGGCCTAGTGTAGTGTGTAGAGGGTCTCTGGGAGTGTAAGAAAACACTAAGGGTGTCCAAGATACCCCACCCCAAGACCCTGAAAAGTAGGAGTAAAGTTACCCTACTACCCCAGAAAGACAGTAAATTCGAGATAGGGGATTTTGCAAAGACAACAACTAACTGCAAAGCAGTGAAGACCGATTCCTGGACATGAGGACCTGAAAAGTAAGGGGACCAAGTTCAAGAGTCACGCAAGTGTCGAGGGGGGGGCAGGAGCCCACTAAACCCCGGATGAAGGTGCAAAAGGGCTGCCTCCGTGTGGAAGAAGCCAAAGATTCTGCAACAACGGAAGGTGTCAGGAACTTCTCCTTTGGTCAGAAGATGTCCCACGGCATGCTGGAGGATGCAGAGTTGTTTCCACACAGAAAGACCGCAAACAAGCCTTGCTAGCTGCAAGGGTTACGGTTGAAGGTTTTGGGTGCTGCCAGGGCCCAGGAAGGACCAGGAGGTCGCTGTAGGAAAGTACCATCTTGCCTGGCATGTTACCCCCATTTTCACTAGTATGTATGTTTGTTTTTGCCTGTGTGACTGGGATCCTGCTACAGTGTGCCCTGTATGTGTTCCATGTGTGGTGCCTAACTGTGTCACTGAGGCTCTGCTAACCAGAACCTCAGTGTTTATGCTCTCTCTGCTTTTAAAATTGTCACTGCAGGCTAGTGACTAATTTTACCAATTCTGATTGGCACAATGGAACACTTATAAATCCCTAATATATGGTACCTAGGTACCCAGGGTATTGGGATTCCAGGAGATCCCTATGGGCTGCAGCATTTCTTTTGCCACTCTACTAATAAGGGATAACTGGACCTGGCACAAAGTGTAAGTTCCACAAGGTACCCACTATAAGCCAGAGGAGCTTCCTACATGTACTGGTCTGCCAAACACACCATCTGCACATTCATACAATGGTAGCTTTTCCGGTTTCTGTACACCTGTTGATTCCTGTGGGGGGGGCGGGGACAAATGCCACATGTGTACCATCAATGGCACCAATGATATTGGGGATATGTCCCAGGGCATAAAATTCACCTTTCACTGTGGGCAGATCCTCCACCTGAGGGAAAACGATGTAGCTGCACATGTGTTTCAGCAGGGCAGATAACACTCTGGACAACACATTAGAGAACATTGGCTGTGACATCCCTAATGCCATGGCCACTGTTGTTTGAAAGGACCCACTAGCCAGGAAATGGAGCACTGACAGGACCTGCACTAGAGGGGGGATTCCTGTGGGATGGCGGATAGCTGACATCAGGTCTGGGTCCAACTGGGCACACAGTTCCTGGATTGTTGCACGATCAAGTCTGTAAGTGATAATGATGTGTATGTCTTCCATTGTCGACAGATCCACAAGGAGTCTGTACACCGGAGGTTGCCGCCATCTTATCACCTGCCCCAGCGGACGTGCCCTATGGAGGTGAAGGGTGGCAGAGAGTCATACACCACATAGGTTTCACAAGGCTGTTTAGCACAATCGTGAAATTATCTCTGTGTGCATTTGTCTGTCCATATTCCTGGCCTAAATAGGTGTGATGCAGTTAGTTGGCCTGCCATGTGTCCCCCTGAAATGGCAGCTGCCTGACCTGTAAGGAGGGACAAGGGGAAATGAGGTAACTGTGCTGGCGTTGTGCCGCGTCGCGGTAGGCGGTCGAAGATCGCTGCGCAATTCAGCATTGGTTAGCATTGGGCCCTATGAGTTCCAGGAGCTAATGACGATGTACGCCGGCGGTGACGGTACGCACCACCGCAGACGTGACTGCCATTTTCTATCTGTTCCCTCACTTGATACCTGACCTTCAACAGGAGAGGACCTACACTACAAGTGCTGCTGTGACCTGCATCTGGAAGCGACTATTGCTACAGTCTCTGGGGAAAGGGCCCCTGCCTTCACTGCGGAGGAGTTGGAGAAACTGGTGGTTGGGGTCCTCCCCCAGTACACGCTACTGTACGGTCCCCCAGACAAACAGGTGAGTGAACTGTGTGCATGGTGGACAGGACATGATTGTAAGGAGTGTTGTGGATGGAAGAGACGGGGGACAGGCCAGCATGTGAGGATGGTGAGTGTATGTTTTTCTGGGACAGGGTGGGAGGTTTGTGGCCAATGTGTGAGAAGAACTGTACAGGAGAGTAATATCCTTTTTTACTTTACTATTCCCCTAGGTCAGCGCCTACCAGAAGAAGAGTATTTGGTGTGCCATCGCCAATGGAGTGCGGACCCTTGGGGTCTACCATAGACGGAGCCCCCACTGCTGGAAAAGATGGGAGGACCTGCGCCGCTGGAGCAAGAAGACAGCGGAGGCCCAGCTGGGGATGGCCTCTCAACCTGGAAGGGGTGCCTGTCGCACAATGACCCCCATGATGTACCGGATTCTGGCGGTAGCATATCCTGAGTTGGATGGGTGCTTGAGGGCATCACAGCAGCCACAGGAGGGTGAGTACACTCTCATTCAGCTGACACTGCTCGCTCGACGAGGTGTCTGGTTGGGGGAGGTGGGCAGTGGGTTCCCCTAGGCCAGGGCAGACGCACAAAGGTAGATCCATTGATTTGGAGGCTCAGTCCCACTCCAACTCCAAAGGTGGTATTTGCCCTCTACACCTAGTCAGCTCCCCTGGGTTCCAGCTGTGCATGAAATGGGTCTCGACAGAGTCCCCCATGGGCATGTGCTTTTCCCCTGCACTGTTAGTACATGGCTTAGTGCATAGGGTTGCTCCCTGTGTGTTGTGTCCGCCAACGGTAGTGGTGTTGCAGGCATTGACCATGTGTCTCCTCTGTCTTTCACCCCCTTTTTGTTTTGTTACCCTGTCCTTGTGTGCATTAGCATCATCTGGTGGAGGAGCATTGGCACCGGAGCAGGAGGGAGCTGCAACCCACATGGCCCTGGAGGGTGAATTAACAGAGTCAGAAGGCACCATTGGGACAGAGGGCGAGGGGAGCTCCATGATGGGGACAGGAGCAGACACCAGCGACAGCGACTCCTCCTCTGATGGGAGCTTCCTTGCGGTGGCGGGCACCTCTGTGCCCACCGTAACAACAGGTACAGCCACCATCCCCCCTACCAGCACTGCCCTCCCAGCAGCCCCTCATCGAGTTTCCCGTGCCGGCTCACCCAGAAGGGTGGGCATCTCCTTCGCCCCAGGCACCTCAGGCCCTGCCCCAGTCAGCCCTGCTGCCCTCAGTGAGGAGGCTATTGACCTCCTCAGATCCCTCACTGTTGGGCAATCAACCATTTTGAATGCCATCCAGGGTGTTGAGAGGCATTTGAAGCAAACAAATGCATACCTGGAGGGTATTCATTCTGGCATGGCAGAGCAACAGAGAACATTTCAGGCTCTGGCCTCAGCACTGATGGAAGCCATTGTCCCTGTGTCCAGCCTCCCCCCTCCAACTTCCTCTACCCAGACCCAATCCCCTGTACCTCAGTCTATCCCAAGCACACCATCAGACCAGCATGCACACTCATCCACACACAAGAGTGGACATGGCAAACATAAGCACCACACATCCCACAGGCACTCACACAAGCACCATCCTCATGCAGACACACTATTATCCACTGCTTCCACTGTGTCCACCTCCTCCACGTCCTCCTCCTCCCTCTGTGTCTCGTCTCCACTCACACCTGCATGCACTACATCTTCATCCACTACCTCAATCACCAGCACGCCCATCACCACACACCGCTCACGTGCAATCACCACCCCCACTACCATTCACACATCCCCTGTGTCCTCTCCCAGTGTATTTGTGAGCCCTCCTCCCAAAGTACACAAACCCAGGCACACACCCACCCAACAGCCATCCACCTCACAACAGCCTCCAGCTCATGCACCTTCACCCAAATTCAGCAGATGTACACCTCCTACAACAACTACCTCTTCCTCCACTCCCAAAACCCCTCCATCTTCTCGTCCCAGTGTGTCTAAGAAACTCTTCCTGGCTAACATTGACCTCTTCCCTACACCTCCCCCCGTCCTTCCCCTAGGGCCAGGCTGTCCAGGTCCCAGACCAACACCTCAGCCACCAAATCCTCCAGCACTGTGGTCTCCTGTCACATCGCTGGCGGCACCCATCAGGGCTGCCCGTGTGGCACCGAGCGAGGTGAAGGATCAGCCCATTCCGCCACCTGTCAAGGTGAAGAAGGTGACCACATGCTGGAGGGAGAAGCCGCACTAACCACCCAGCAAGGGCTCCTCCAAACCAAAAGGGGACAGTGCCAAGGGACCAGCAGCGACATCAAAGGTGGGGAAGGGACACAAGGCGAAGGGCAAGTCAGGAAAGGCCACGGAGCCTCCAGCTGAGGGACCAGAGTCACCCCTTCTGGCAACCAGAACAGCAACCTGTACGGCGGAGGACACTGCCACCTGCACCGCCACATGTACCGCCACCTGCACGGCCACCTGCACCTCTGCTGCCTCAGCAACAGTCCCCAGGATCATCCCCAGTGGGCAGCCGTCCGAAGCTGCAGTAGACGTCCTGCTGTGTCCCTCCACAGGTGCTGACACATTTACCACTGCCAGCATCTCTGCCACAGACACCGCCGCAACCACCGCCACCAGCCCTGCGACATGCTCAGACAGTGCCACCATAGCTGACATGGCTATCATCCCCAGTGGCCAGCCGTCCGAGGCTGCATGAGACGTCCACGACCCTGCACAGCGTACATGAGGCACGACACCCAGCACTATTTGTGCCTGCAGGTGGCAGGCGAAGTCGCAGAAGGGTGGAGTGTGTCTCTGCCTCTATGGAGTATCATGCTACCTGTTCCCAGGCAATCTCGTGGCACACACACCCAGGTGAGGGAATGGGACCTTCCACACTGCATGTGAAGCACTCTGGGCACAAAGCCCCCTCCAGAACCAGTGGAGAAAAGCATCCACTATCCCAGTCCTTAGCAGAATGAAGCACTCTGGGCACAAAGCCCCCTCCGGAACCAGTGGAGAAAAGCATCCACTACCCCAGTCCTTGGCAGGATGAAGCACTCTGGGTGCAATGCCCCCTCTGGAACGAGTGGAGAAATGCATCCACTACCCCAGTCCTTGGCAGGATGAAGCACTCTGGGCACAAAGCCCCCTCCGGAACCAGTGGAGAAAAGCATTCACTACCCCAGTCCTTGGCAGGATGAAACACTCTGGGCACAATGCCCCCTCCAGAACCAGTGGAGAAAAGCATCCACTACCCCAGTCCTTGGCAGGATGAAGCACTCTGGGCACAAAGCCCCCTCCAGAACCAGTGGAGAAAAGCATCCACTACCTCAGTCCTTGGCAGGATGAAGCACTCTGGGCACAATGCCCCCTCCAGAACCAGTGGAGACTGTTATCCACTTGAGAGACTGTGGCTTTGCACTCCCCAGGATAAAGCAGTGGGCAAACCACCCACTGGAGGGACTTGAGAGACTGTGGCTTTGCACTCCCCAGGATAAAGCAGTGGGAAAACCACCCACTGGAGATACTTGAGAGACTGTGGCTTTGCACTCCCCAGGATAAATGTCAAAGCCCAGCTCACCTGAGTTCTTGTTCAGTTCTGATGGAGGTTGAAGACAATCCGACCCCACCCTGAAACTGCTTGTTCCAGCACACTGGTTTTTAAAACAGTGCACTAAGAACAGAAGCTCAAGGGAAGGGGGGAAGTGGATAAAATAAAAAAGAGAGACAACACCGTTCTTGCGTTTCCACTGTTGAAGTGCTGCACAAATCTGCGGCCCTTTCTGACTTCTGTAGAAACTGGTGCCTAATGAAACATAAACAAAGAACAGATAAGTGCAACCTATTCCTAAATGGGTTCTTGACTATCCCTTTATTTATTAGAAATTCTCTTCTAAAAGTACCTCTTGGATCCTGGTCTCTAGTTTCCAGGTTTGGAATGTGTTACTGCTCTGGGATGTGTTTTCTATTACTGTAAAGCTTCTAAAACATTAAACAAATACCGTTATCAGAATTACCAATATCAAACATTCATCATAATATAACTAAAGCCTAAATTCCCAATAGCAGACTCACTTTTCCCATATTTCCAGAATCTTTTATAAAACAAATACTGTACTTTTACATCAAAATACAGCATGTAATTTGTGCAAGTCCTTGATTTACTGTTTGCCTTGCTGTTAATGGTTTCCACTGTTCGATTCTTAAAAGTTCCATGAGAAAAAACAATGTTTGCTTCACAAAGTTCTGCAAAATATTCTTGTAACAAAGAGTTTGAATCACAATGTTCGTGGAAGGTATTTCGTTTCAAATTGTCTATACACGAATCCAGAAATTGTTGTCAAAGTTCTTTCAGGTAATAAAAGGTTTTGCACTTACTTGTTGCTGGCAAGAGATACTGATCAGTCTAACCTTGTCTTCTTTCTCTTTTGCAGGTTACTCATAGGAGAGAGGCTGAAGCAAGGAGGAACCGGAAACCGGAAGAAGGAAGAGCCAGAAGATGCTCCCATTGAAGTCAATGAAAGTCTGTAAAGTGCAGGAGTGCCAGCGCCGAGGGATCTGTTCTCAGGTAAGCGGGAGGTAGACGAGCACAAGCACTGGGTGAGGCTCGGGGGATGCCTTTTATAGACAGGGCTGGGTGTGGTTTGAAGGGCTGGGTGTGGTCCTCACATGCTGCACATGTTCTTGGAAGGTGTGCAGAGCTGGGTGTGGTTTGAAGAGCTGGGTGTGGTCCTCACATGCTGCACATGTTCTTGAAAGGTGTGCAGAGTTTCAGTTATTATGCAAATGAGTTGGATTAACACATGGCCTAGGGAGGAGTGTTTTAAAGAAGCCTTGGTAAAAGCAAGGCCCAATGTGTAAACAAAACAGCACATTAAACAACATACACAGAAGCCTAGGGGGGGTGGAAGGTGAGATAACAAGAAAGGCTTTCAATAGTAAGTTTAAAAGGGAGCTATTACAGAACCCACTAGTGCAGTGAGAGGGGACATGCTCTTTGCTGTGTACAAACCCTAACAGTTGCCCCCCTCAAAGGCCCTCCTACAGGACGGGGTTTTCCTGGATTTTTTAAATAAAACCGTCTAATCAGCTGTGGGGCATGTACATATGATGCTGGTTCCCATGAATTCTCAGATTCATCATATCCTTTCCATTCTACTAAATAAAACAGACGTCCACTAATTCTTTTTGAGTCTTTTATGCTTTTCACTTCATATTCCAGATTTCCCTTAGTTGGTATGGGTGGAGGTGGTGGTTCAGGTCGGGTTTTTGAGTTGTACGGCTTAAGCAAGGACACATGGAATGTAGTATGTACTGGATATTCTTTTGGTAAATCTAATTTTACTGTTACCGGGTTTACTATGGCAGTTATACTAAAGGGTCCAATGAAACGTGGTTGCAGCTTTCGGGATCCCTCTATGTTTAGGTTCTTTGTGGAGAGCCATACCTTGTCACCAATTTTATACATTGGGGCCTCAGACCTGTGTTTGTCTGCTTGTCTTTTCATGCTTTCCTTGTACTTTAATAAATGTTTCCTGGCTTTGTCTTGTATGTCACCTAACCTCGTTAGTCTATCCGTTACTGTAGGCAACAGGGAATCTTCTAACAAAATGGGTATAGCTCTTGGATGATACCCCTGCAAGAAATAGAATGGTGAGCAAAGTAGAGCTGAATGCTCAGTATTATTATAAACAAACTCTGCTACAGGGAGAGCTTCCAACCATTCACTAGAATAATCAGCCAATAAACAACGTAGCGTTTGAAGTAAGGTTTGGTTCAGTCGTTCAGTCTGTCCATCTGTCTCTGGGTGGAAAGCAGTGGATAAGGCCACATCTATTTTCAGTTTTTCACATAATTTTTTCCAAAATCTGGAGTTGAACTGGCTCCCTCGGTCTGACACCACTTTGCTTGGCAAACCATGTAAACACACAATTTCCCTTATAAAAATATCGGCAAATTCTGCCGCCGTGGGTAATTTCCGTAATGGTACAAAATGTGCCATTTTAGATAAAAAATCCACTATAACCAACACTGTTGTGAAGGATTTTACAGGTGGTAAACCTACAATAAAGTCTACGCTCACAGTGTGCCAAGGTTGTTTGGGTGTTGGCATTGGTATTAACAAGCCGTCAGGAGCCTTATGAGAAGATTTATGTCTTGCACAAATTGGACAGGTAGTGACAAATTGCTTAATGTCCTTTCTTATAGTGTCCCACCAAAAGTGTTTTTGCACATTTTCCAGGGTTTTTACCCAACCAGGATGACCTGCCAACGGTGAGGCGTGATGCCAAATTATCACCTGTGTTTGTAATTCAGAGGTGGGCACTAACAGCATGTTGTCGTGATACAATAAACCTCGTTGTATTGTGTTATGGGAATCCTTTAACCAATCCTGAGGTGCTATTTGCATGTGCATTATATAGATCTGTGATGAAATCCTTCTGTTGTACTGGTGCCAACAACTTTTGGGGAGGAATAATGGGTTCTCCTATTTTATCTTGTTTCATGTCTGAGGTATGTCCGTATCTAGATAACACATCAGATTGAATTTGTTGTGCACCTGGTCTATAGGTTATAACAAAGTCAAATGTGCTAAAAAAAATTAACCAGCGCATCTGAAGTGGTGTTAGTGCTTTAAGTGATCCAAAAAACTGTAGGTTCTTATGGTCAGAAAAGATTGTAACTGGGTACTTGGCTCCCATTAAATGGTGCCTCCATTCTGAAAAGGCTACTTTGATAGCTAGTAGTTCCCTTTCAGCCACAGTGTAATTTTGTTCAGCTGGCAATAACTTTTTGGAATAGAAGGCTATAGGATGTAACTGGCCATCTACTGCATCTCGTTGAGAGAGAACTCCTCCTAAAGCTACTTGTGAAGCATCCGCTTCAACAAAAAAGGGCAAGTCAGGATCAGGATGTTTCAGAATTGGGGCTGAAGAGAACTTTTGTTTTAGGAGTTGAAAGGCGTGTGCCGCCTCATCAGTCCAAAGAAATCGATGCCCTTTCCGCAACAAGGTAGTTATTGGGGCCGCAATGTCTGCAAAATGTGCAATAAACCTCCTATAAAAATTGGCGAAACCCAGAAATTTCTGAATATCTTTTACAGAGGATGGTTCTGGCCAATCAGCAATAGCAGTGATTTTCTTTACATCCATAGTTATTCCTTGAGGTGACAGGCAGTATCCTAAAAAGTCCACCTTGTTGACATTAAAAGTACACTTTTCTAACTTAGCAAAAAGATGATTTTCTTTTAACTTTGATAATACTGCACGAACATGTTGGGTATGTTCTTCTGAGTTCTTAGAGTAAATGAGGATGTCGTCTATGTATACTATGACACAAACGTCCAGGAATTCGTGTAGGACCTCATTTATAAAGAACTGAAAGGCCGCAGGGGCATTACATAACCCAAAGGGCATTACTGTGTACTCAAATAAACCAAACTTTGTCTTGAAAGCTGTCTTCCACTCATCCCCCTCTTTTACTCGGACCAGGTGGTAAGCTCCCCGCAGATCTAGTTTAGTGTATACAGTAGAATGTCTTAATTGATCCAACAACACAGGTATTAGAGGAAGAGGATATTTATTCTTTATTGTAGCCTTATTTAGTCCTCTATAATCGATACACGCGCGCAGGGATTTATCCGGCTTCGGGATAAAAAAGAGTGGAGATGACACCGGAGATGTGGAATGACGGATGAACCCAGACTGTAGTAGGTCATCTAGGTAGGTTCTTAAGTATTTGGTTTCTTCGTCAGTCAAAGCATATACTCTGTTATTAGGTAAAGGGGCCTCTGGGATAAGATCTATACGGCAGTCATAAGACCGATGTGGGGGCAGCACACTAGCCTTTTCTGGATCAAAGACGTCTTTAAAGTCAGAATATTCAGGAGGGAGACTTGGTTCATCTTGTGTAACACTAGCACAGTGTAATACTGTGCTCTGTTCTGTACCTGCTTCTTGATAGCAATTGGTTCTACAGAAAGAGGAATCCAAAGTAACAGTTCTATTCACCCAATCAATTTTTGGGTTATGAGTTGTTAACCAGGGTACCCCGAGAATCAAACCAAAATTAGGAGTATCTATCAGATCAAAGCTAATCACCTCTGTGTGCCCGTTCTGACAGACCATAACAAGTGGACTTGTTTGTTTTGTGATTAATCCAGAGGTCAATTCTGACCCATCCACTGCACATACTGCTTCTGGACAAGGCTTTAGGCACATAGGAAGTCCTAAGATTTCAGCTAACTTATTATCCACAAAATTTCCTGTCGCGCCTGAGTCCAGTAGTACAGGGAGAGAATGCCTCACTTGGGTAGTAACAATTAAAACGACCTGAATTATGAAATGTCTAGGTATGTGCGGTACCCTGAAGGCTGCAGCATTAGAGGTTTGATTAAGATGTTTTCTCGAACAAGTAACCTCTCCCCTTGTCGAGCTTAATCGTTTCCCGATTCAGTTGAGGAGGTGGAGGAAACAGCACCCTTTCGTGGAGTTTTAGGCTTTACTGGACATTCTCTGGCAAAGTGACCTGCCCTGCCACAATATAAACATAATTGAAATTTTCTCCTTCTTTCTTTTTCCTCTGATGTGAGTGGACCTCTGAGTGTCCCTATTTGCGTAGGCTCTGGTTCAGGGAGTTTATTATCTGTGTCTTTCTTCTCGTGTCTAATAAAAGTTAACCGTGATTCCAGTTTGTATTTATCTCCCTTTCTTTCTCCTAGTCTATGTTCTAATTTCACAACTAAATCTACAAAGTCCGAATAGTCTTTTGGCAAATCAACGATATGAGCCAGCGCGTCTTTTAACTCGTCTCTCAAACCTTTATAAAAAAGGGAGACACGCTTTTCTTCTGGCCACTGTGTCTCGGTGAGTAAACGATTAAAACTAGTGAGATAGGTCAATAAATCCTTGTTACCTTGTTTAAGATTTAAAAGCTCATTATCACTTGCCTGCATGAAAGTGTGTTTTGCAAAAAGGCTGGTCATGGTACGTTTAAATTGATTCCAATTATGGAGGATGGGATCATCTCTATCCACGAAAGGAATTGACCAATTGGCTGCTGTGCCACCCAAATAAGACAAGACGAATGCCACTTTCGTATCATCAGTAGGGAACTGTTGTGGCTTACAAATGAAGTGTAATTGACATTGATTGATAAAAACATGGAATTTGTTACTATATCCATGAAAACGTTCAGGTGCTGCTAAGGGCACAACATTAGGAACATTAACAGTAACCTCAACTGGGGAAGGCAAAGTTGTATGTTTTGATGGCGCCCCTGTCTCTGAGGAGGTTTTAAACAAAGGCGTAGAAGCTGTGTTCCACTGAGATCCCCTAAATTTATACCTGCTTAAACCCTGTTTTAAAGAGGTATTCTCCATCTTTAATCTCTCTATTTCCTCTTGCATATGTTGCAAGATGCCAGACACTTATTCATTATGAGCCAAGTCCTCATTTAGGGCCTGCGCCATATCCGTGACGTCAATGCCCTCTATTTCTTCCCCGGTATTCATCGTCCACCAGAACTGAAATTTTTTAAGGCTTGTGCTTCTGTCAAAGACCAGCTCACCTGAGTTCTTGTTCAGTTCTGATGGAGGTTGAAGACAATCCGACCCCACCCTGAAACTGCTTGTTCCAGCACACTGGTTTTTAAAACAGTGCACTAAGAACAGAAGCTCAAGGGAAGGGGGGAAGTGGATAAAATAAAAAAGAGAGACAACACCGTTCTTGCGTTTCCACTGTTGAAGTGCTGCACAAATCTGCGGCCCTTTCTGACTTCTGTAGAAACTGGTGCCTAATGAAACATAAACAAAGAACAGATAAGTGCAACCTATTCCTAAATGGGTTCCTGACTATCCCTTTATTTATTAGAAATTCTCTTCTAAAAGTACCTCTTGGATCCTGGTCTCTAGTTTCCAGGTTTGGAATGTGTTACTGCTCTGGGATGTGTTTTCTATTACTGTAAAGCTTCTAAAACATTAAACAAATACCGTTATCAGAATTACCAATATCAAACATTCATCATAATATAACTAAAGCCTAAATTCCCAATAGCAGACTCACTTTTCCCATATTTCCAGAATCTTTTATAAAACAAATACTGTACTTTTACATCAAAATACAGCATGTAATTTGTGCAAGTCCTTGATTTACTGTTTGCCTTGCTGTTAATGGTTTCCACTGTTCGATTCTTAAAAGTTCCATGAGAAAAAACAATGTTTGCTTCACAAAGTTCTGCAAAATATTCTTGTAACAAAGAGTTTGAATCACAATGTTCGTGGAAGGTATTTCGTTTCAAATTGTCTATACACAAATCCAGAAATTGTTGTCAAAGTTCTTTCAGGTAATAAAAGGTTTTGCACTTACTTGTTGCTGGCAAGAGATACTGATCAGTCTAACCTTGTCTTCTTTCTCTTTTGCAGGTTACTCATAGGAGAGAGGCTGAAGCAAGGAGGAACCGGAAACCGGAAGAAGGAAGAGCCAGAAGCTGCGCCCATTGAAGTCAATGAAAGTCTGTAAAGAGCAGGAGTGCCAGCGCCGAGGGATCTGTTCTCAGGTAAGCAGGAGGTAGACGAGCACAAGCACTGGGTGAGGCTCGGGGGATGCCTTTTATAGACAGGGCTGGGTGTGGTTTGAAGGGCTGGGTGTGGTCCTCACATGCTGCACATGTTCTTGGAAGGTGTGCAGAGCTGGGTGTGGTTTGAAGAGCTGGGTGTTGCCCTCACATGCTGCACATGTTCTTGAAAGGTGTGCAGAGTTTCAGTTATTATGCAAATGAGTTGGATTAACACATGGCCTAGGGAGGAGTGTTTTAAAGAAGCCTTGGTAAAAGCAAGGCCCAATGTGTAAACAAAACAGCACATTAAACAACATACACAGAAGCCTAGGGGGGGGGGAAGGTGAGATAAGAAGAAAGGCTTTCAATAGTAAGTTTAAAAGGGAGCTATTACAGAACCCACTAGTGCAGTGAGAGGGGACATGCTCTTTGCTGTGTACAAACCCTAACAATAAAGCAGTGGGCAAACCACCCACTGGAGAGACTTGAGAGACTATGGCTTTGCACTCCCCAGGATAAAGCAGTGGGCATGGGGCCCCCTTGTGGAGCAGTGGCATCGTCCGTGCTCCCCTCCCCCTGAGGTGCCTGTTTATTTTCGATCTGATGCCCCAGCATTGTTCTCTCTGTTTCGAGACAGGTATGATGTGTGGGCTTCGCCCATGCATTTTGGGACCACTGGTCCACGGACAGTGATTTCATTACTATCCGGACTTGTGTAGTTGGTGTACATATTTGTATATACTGATCTTTTAATTTTGGCCTATCTGATTTTTCTATGATTACACTCGTAACAATCATTTCATTTTGTCCTTGCGTTCTTCCAGGTGGTGACGGGGTGTATATGTAATGTTGCTGCATGTATTTGTGTGTATGGTGTTGTGGGTGAGGTGGGGTGGGGGTGTTGCGTGTTGCGTGTGTGTGTCACTGTCTTTTCCCTCCTCCCCTCCCCTGTGTGCTAGGTGCAGTACTCACCGTCGTTGCCGGCGTCTTTGCTGCTCCTGATAGAAGAGGAGGTAAACCAACATGGGCAGGACCTGTAATTTGGACTCCATGGCGTCCTGGTTCATCGATGGGTGTCGAGAGGTGAGTGGTTTCCGTTCCAAGTCCTGTTTCCGCCGTGCTTTTGATGGCTTTGGTACCGCCCCGGAAAAGGTGGCGGATAGGCCTGTTGTAATACAGTGGGCAGTACATTGTGTTCCGCCTGTCTGTTTGCGGTTACCGCCGCAGTGTTTGTTTCTACCGCTGTGGCGGTCGGAGTGTTAAAGTGGCTGTCTATGTTGGTGGGTTCCACCATGGTCGTGATTCAATTTTTTTTCCGCCGGCCTGTTGGAGGTTTCACCGCCACTTTAACACCAACCGCCAGGTTTGTAATGAGGGCCTAAATGCCATGTTTGGAGAATTAATCTTTGCTTATATTTTACAGTGTAAACTAAGGGGGTCATTCTGACCCTGGCGGTCATGGACCGCCAGGGCCAACGACCGCGGAAGCACCGCCAACAGGCTGGCGGTGCTTCTGGGGCCATTCTGACCGCGGCGGTAAAGCCGCAGTCAGAAAAGGGAAACCGGCGGTTTCCCGCCGGTTTCCCGCTGCCCCAGGGAATCCTCCACGGTGGCGCTGCAAGCAGCGCCGCCAAGGGGATTCCGACCCCCTTCCCGCCATCCTGTTTCTGGCGGTTTTCACCACCAGAAACAGGATGGCGGGAACGGGTGTTGTGGGCCCCCTAACAGGGCCCCATTAAGATTTTCAGTGTCTGCTTGACATACACTGAAAATCGCGATGGGTGCAACTGCACCCGTCGCACACCAGCAACTCCGCCGGCTCCATTCGGAGCCGGCTTCCTCGTTGCTGGGGCTTTCCCGCTGGGCGGGCGGGCGGCCTTTTGGCGGTCGCCCGCCAGCCCAGCGGGAAAGTCAGAATGACCGCTGCGGTCTTTTGACCGCGGTACGGTCTTCTGGCAGTTCCCGCCAGACGGGCGGCTTCCGCCGCCCGCGGGAGTCAGAATGACCCCCTAAGTGTATTAAAATGATGTTAGATGTCTGATGAAAAGTGTTTTAAATATGTATGCAAAAATAGAGAAATGTAGTTCTGCATTGCACTCATAAAGATTTATTAACAGTTAATTTTCATCTTATGTTACTGTAACGTGAATGCTAATAGGGGTTTATTGATGTTGAAATTATAATGTGAGTGCTACATATTTTATTTGCATTACTTAATGTCCTGTTTAATTCATTTGCATAAGCCTAAGTGAGGCCTGCTAAGCCCTGTGTTTGTGACTGTACAGAAAATGTCAAGTCATCTTGCTAATGTGAACTTTTCTTTCAGATTTCTTTCTCATGAGAATGGTAGCTTGGTTTACAGGTATCGTGTGTATGAGGGCTCTTGTGGAGCTACCCTGGATAGTTTAAGCTACAGATGCCACTCCAGTAATCAATCAATAGCCGCCCAAGGCATTTTCCCTCATCTAGAGCATATTTAAGATCTGCCATCATATAATTCTAAAAAGGTCTGAACTTTGCAAGTCTTTACACAATTAACAACAAATTACTATAACATGAAAGAAACAAAGCATAGCAGCAGCCAGTCAGTGAATGTGTCCATTGTCGACTTATGTATAGAGAGGGGTATGTAGGGTCTGGGAAGATAGGCCTCTGTCTGTGTCAACAATTGCCTGCCCCTCAAGGGGGAAACTCAGGGGGTCATTCTGACCTCGGCGGTAAAAGGCGCTTACCGCCGGTCAGAAGACCGCCATAACGCCGCCGCGGTAAACCGCCACGGTCATTCTGACCCGCTACTTGAAAACCGCCAAAAACCCGACATCCACAAAAGTCCGCCACACCAAAGGTCAGCGAAAAAATGGCGATGACCAAACCTCAACCGTCACGCCAACAGAAATACGCCCATGCCATTCCGACCGACGAATCCACGCGGCGGTCTTTCAACCGCGGTATTCCATTGGCGGTACACACCGCCGCGGTCAAAATACACACACTCTTACAAAACACAACCACATTGGACAATTTGAAATACACACACCTGATACACATACACACAACACACCCACACACCCAATACAATATAAAACACACACCCACATCACCCACAAACCCTTACGACCACAATTGCGAATTAAGGACAGAGAGAGACAGCACTGCTTAGAGTAGACCATCACACAGAGGCAAATCACAACATCACCCACACAATTACCACGCACAAAACACCATACACCACCACACACATCAAACTCTACAACACATACAACATCCCTCACCTCATCCACACCACCCCATGGCACCCCAAAGACACCCCAGGTTCTCTGACGCAGAACTCCGGGTCATGGTGGAGGAAATAGTTCGTGTAGAGCCCCAGCTCTTCGGGGCACAGGTGCAGCACACCACAATTGCTAGGAAGATGGAGCTATGGCAAAGGATAGTGGACAGGGTCAACGCGGTGGGACAGCATCCACGTAATCGGGATGACATAAGGAAGCGCTGGAACGACCTACGGGGGAAGGTGCGTTCCATGGTATCAAGGCACAACATTGCGGTGCAGAAGACTGGCGGCGGACCCCCACCTACTCCCCCAGAATTTACAACATGGGAGGAGCAAGTCTTGCACATCCTGCATCCTGAGGGCCTCGCAGGAGTAGGCGGAGGAATGGACTCTGGTAAGTCAAATCTTAACTACTTCTTCCCACCCCCACCCCACCTGCATGCCAGCAGAAACCCCCACCCTCACCCCCACCCCCATCACACCAACTCCTTGCAAATGGCTCACCATCACAACCCACCCATCCCAACACCAAGCCCTGCATGCGACCACAAAGCATGGACACCCATCACCAAAGCATGCCCACTGCACACACACATCACCCCCACAAGCCACCCTCACAAAAGCCCCCACAAGGGAATGCCTGTACTTGGGTACACGGCCACCCACCCATCACACGAAATGCCACACACAGAAGCAATAACCATACCCTTATACCCCTGCAGGACCCGAACGCCACCACACCGCCACGGAGGGTACAGAGATGTCCATCCCACCCCCAGAAGAGGCCCCCAGCGATGACAGCAGCTCTTTCTCCCTGGACCCAGATGACTAGCCCGGCCCATCGGGGACCTCTGGACAGTCGGTTCCCCACAGACAGCCACAGGCTACAGCAGACCTAACCCCCTCTGGGAACACCAGCACAGCTCCCACCCAGCAGGCCCATGACTCTGTCTCCAGGACACGTCAATCAGCGGTGTGTCCGCCACTACAGGGCACCCAGGCTGACCCACCACCCCAACAACAACAGGGACCTGGGGGCAGTGGTAGTGGGCACACCGTCCAGGGGACAGAGGCCCAGGAACACAGGGGAACTGGGAGGGCTGCTGTGCGACAGGGGGGGGACAGGCCCAGGGAACCCACTCTCCAAGAGGCCCTCTCCTCCATCATGGGAGCATACCACCACTCCCAGGAGACGATGGCGACGGTACTGGCCAGGTTCCAGGAGATCCAGGCACAGCAGGAGGAACGGTACATGGGGTTCAGAGAGGAACTGAGGAACATTGGTTTGTGGCCCTTAACCAGATAGTCACCACATTGCGGGACCATGTGGCACCCCAAAGGGCCCCTGTCACTAACCCAGACCAGGAACAGCCTACCACCTCCGCCGGCGCTAGCGGACAGGAGGCCCCCACACAACAACAGGCCACCAGAACCCCACCTCCTGCAGAAGAAGAACCACCCCGCAAGTGGAACCTGAGATCTCACAAGAAGACAGAGTAGGATGCCAAGACCCCCGCCAGCATAAGATACCCCTGATGTCATCCCACTGTCCCACATTGTCACCCTGTCCAACCTTTTATCTGCCCCTGCTCAATCTTTCCATAAGCATATGGACAATGCACCTGTGAGACTGAGAACTGGACTCTGCCATGGACATTACTCCACCCCCACCCATCACCGTTTTACAATCATGTACCTATATGTAGCACTTAGAATAAATCACTTATTGCACTTAAAAAATCAGGAGTCTGCTTGTATTCTTAACAAATGTATTACAAATAACGGTGCAATAATGTTCAGTTACATTGTGATGACAACATACCAATGTCAATAAGCTTTAGTCCATTGGCAAACAAAGCTGAAGTCACGCAGTGGGTCATACAGCTCTGAAAAGGGAAGGGAAAGTCACAAATCAGTTAAGAGGAACTGGGGGGAAACACAGACAGTAGAGACGCATGAGGCCTTAAGTAAATGTAAAATGGCGTGGGTGATTCTTACCTGTGTGCTACTGAAAATATTGTTGTATGACTGTATCCCTGTTGTCCGTGTCGTCCCCGTCGTCTTCCTCCTCTTCACTCTCCACAGCTGCTACAACACCACCATCTGGACCATCCTCCTGCAGAAAAGGCACCTGGCGTCGCAAAGCAAGATTGTGAAGCATACAGCAGGCCACGATGATATGGCACACCTTCTTTGGTGAGTACATTAGGGATCCACCTGTCATATGCAGGCACCTAAACCTGGCCTTCAGGAGCCCGAAGGTCCTTTCTATGATCCTCCTAGTTCGCCCATGGGCCTCATTGTACCGTTCCTCTGCCCTGGTCTGGGGATTCCTCACTGGGGTTAGTAGCCACGACAGGTTGGGGTAACCAGAGTCACCTATTAGCCACGCACGGTGTCTCTGTAGCTGTTCCATCACATAAGGGATGCTTCTATTTCGCATGACATACGCGTCATGCACTGACCCAGGGAACTTGGCATTTACATTGGAGATGTACTGGTCAGCCAAACAGACCATCTGGACATTCATCGAATGATAACTTTTTCTGTTTCTGTACACCTGCTCACTTTCTTTGGGGGGAACCAAAGCCACATGGGTCCCATCAATGGCACCAATGATGTTGGGGATATGTCCAAGGGCATAGAAATCACCCTTCACTGGAGCCAAATCACCCACCTCAGGGAACACAATGTAGCTCCGCATGTATTTCATCAGGGCAGACAACACTCTGGACAAAACCTTAGAAAACATAGGCTGAGACATCCCTGATGACATGGCCACTGTTGTCTGAAAAGACCCACTTGCCAAAAAAAGGAGTACTGACAGAACCTGCACTAGAGGGGGAATCCCTGTGGGTTGGCGGATGGGGGACATCAGGTCTGGCTCCAGCTGGGCACACAGTTCATGTATAGTGGCTCTGTCAAGCCTGTATCTAAGTATGATATGTCGTTCTTCCATTGTCGACAGGTCCACCAGCGGTTGGTACACGGGAGGATTCATCCTTCTCCTCGCAAGTCCCAGCGGACGGTGCCTAGGAAGGACAACATGGAGCACAGAGTCAAGCAACCCACAGGTACGTTCACACAGCTTGCACAGTACACGATTCGCTATGCATTGAAAGGCTTGTATGAGTGGCAATGCAAGGGCTAGGCCTGTGTGACGCAGTAGAAATTATGCCATGTGGGCCCTTGAAATGGCGGCTGCCTGACCTGTGAAGTGTGACAGTGGGATGTGAGGTCAATGCGCTGGCGTGGCACACCGTGGCTGTAGGCGGTCGAAGACCGCGGTGCAAAGCCGCATTGGTTAACATTGCACCCTATGGGTTTCAGGAGCCAATGACGATGTGCGCCGGCGGTCGCGGCGGGCGTGACCGCCATTTTCTATCTGATTAATCACTCGAGACCTGATCATCCACAGGAGAGGACCTATACTGCAAGTGCTGCTGTGACCTCGGTCTGGGAGATACAATGGCTGCTGCGACTAGGGAAAGGGCCCCTGCCTTCACTTCAGAAGAATTGGATAAACTTGTTGATGGGGTCCCCCCCCAGTATGCGCTACTCTACGGTCCTCCAGACCAACAGGTTAGTACACAGGGTGCACGTTGTATGGGCTATGCCTGTGTTGAGTGGGGTGGATGTAAGATGGTGGGGAGGTGAGCGAATGAGGAGTGCAACGCACGACAGATGAGAGCATGTGCCACATGGCAAGGTTGGGGAGGGGGGGCCACTCACATTGACCATGCAGAAAAGTGATGATATTTCCTTTCCCACCCTGGACATGTCACATAGGTCAGCGCCCATCAGAAGATCGAAATTTGGCGTGCCATCGCTAAGGACGTCCGGGCCCTGGGGGTCCACAACAGACGGGGCACCCACTGCCGAAAGAGGTGGGAGGACATCCGCCGCGGGACCAGAAAGACCGCCGAGGCTCTGCTGGGGATGGCCTCCCAACGTAGGAGGGGTGCCAGCCGCCAATTGACCCCCCTGATGTCCCGGATCCTGGAGGTGGCCTACCCCGATTTGGATGGGCGCGTGAGGACATCACAGCAGACACAAGGGGGTGAGTATCAGCACATTCTGCTATCTTTGCGCGCAGTGGAGGTGTCTGGGTGGGGGAGGAGGGCTGTGGGTATCTCTAGGACAGGGCGCAATCTGTAGGCTAGGCCCCTCCGTTAGACATGGCCCTGTGCCCCCGCCCCCCACCTCTGTAGGGTGCCAAGTACAGCTATCCATGGTCTGGCCTCACCCATGTGTGCATTTGTCATCCATAGACCTGTAGGCCTAGTCAATAACTGAGTAGTGTACCCCGATTGCGCGGCCTAGTGCTGGGGGCTTCTGTGTCTGTCCTCTCCGACAACGGTGTTGCCAATGCATGCACTCAACATGTCTTCATTTCTCCCCCCCCCCATTTTCTTTGTCTTCCTGTTCATGTGTGCATTAGCATCATCAGGCGGAGGAGAAGTGGCATCGGCGCACGAGGGTGCTGCATCTCACATGGCCCGGAGGGCCATGCAACCGACTCCGAGTACACCAGTGAGACGGAGGGCGAGGGGAGCTCCACAACGGGGACCCGTGGAGACGTCAGCGACACCGACACGTCCTCGGAAGGGAGCTCCCTTGCGGTGGCGGCAACATCCGTGCCCACCGCCACAACAGGTACAGCCGCCACCCAGCGCACCAGCCCCGCCCTCCCAGCAGCCCCTCAGCCTTCGCTCCGTGCCCGCTCAGCCAGGAAGCCGGCCATCTCCTTCGCCCCAGGCACCTCAGGCCCTGCCCCAGTTACCCCTGCTGCCCTCAGTGAGGAGATCATTGACCTCCTCCAGACGCTCATTGTTGGGCAGTCTACCCTTTTGAATGCCATCCCGGGTGTAGAAAGGGAGGTGCATCGGAGCAATGCATACCTGGAGGGCATTCATTCGGGTCAGGCTGCCCATCAGCGATCGTTCAACGCTCTGGCCTCAGCACTGACGGCAGCCTTTGTCCCTGTCTCCAGCCTCCCTCTTAAAAATCCCTCCACCCAGTCCCAGTCTCCTGTTCCTCTGCCTATCCCATCCACACCATCAGACCAGCCTGCACACACCTCAACACCCAAGGGCAGCTCATCCAGACATAAGCACCACAGATCACACAAGCATTCACCCAAGCAACATCCAGATGCAGACAATCCAACAGTCACTACCACCTCTGTGTCCCCCACCTCCTCGTCTCCCTCCTCCCTCCCTGTGACGTCTCCACTCACACCTGCATGCACACCACCATCAGCCAGTACTTCCATCACCAGCACACCCTCCAGTACAGTCCGCACACGTGCAGTCACCACCCCCACTGCCATTTACACGTCCCCTGTGTCCTCTCCCAGTGTGTCTGTCACCCCCTCTTCCAAACCACATAAACGCAGGCAGCCACCCACCCAACAGCCATCCAGCTCACGACAGCCTCCGTCACAAGCACCTGCACCCAAAGACAGCACACTTGACTCTCCTACAACCACATCCTCTTCCTCCACTCCCATACCCACTGCACCTACCCTTCCCATTGCTCCTAAAAAACTTTTCCTCTCCAAAATTAACCTCTTTGCATCACCTGACCCACCCCCTCCATCTGGTAAGAGTCCAAAGAGCACCTCAGCCACCACTAGCCCTGCATCTACTAGGACCATAGTCCAGGGCTATTGGAGTCCACCAGCTCCTAGGGCAGGAACATCGGCCAGCAGCAAGGGGACAGCCAGCCCACCCCCTTGGAAGAGGACCAAAAAAACTAAGGGCCGGCGTGACAAGCCTGAGACGGCTGCCACCAAGGACAGTAGCCTTGCCCCGTCACCTGCCACATCAACAAAGGGAGGCAAGGGCCACAGAGCTTCAGCGAAGGAGGGCAAGGGCAGCAGGGCGGACAAGTCAGGCAGCAGGCGAGCAGACCAGGAGGGCCCCACCAGCCCCATTCCGGGTGTGACGGACGACACCCACGGGCCCAGGACTCCATCACAGGAGGGCCCGCAACCGAAAGGTCGGATGGCGACTGAGCAGGAAGTATTGGCCAGGTCTGGTTCCCTAGAAACACAGGACAAGCACCGCTGAAAAGGGCCCCCCAAGACAAGCACCGCTGAACAGGGGCCCCGTGACCAGCTCCGCTGAACAGGGGCCGCCGTGACAAGCACCGCTGAACAGGGCCCCGCCAAGACAAGCAACGCTGAACAGGGGCCGCCGTGACAAGCACCACTGAACAGGGGCCGCCGTGACAAGCACCGCTGAACAGGGCCCCGCCAAGACAAGCACCGCTCCGCTGGGCCCTTCCTGTCAAGCACCGCTCCGCTGGGCACCGCCGTCTCAAGCACCGCTCCGCTGGGCCCTTCCTGTCAAGCACCGCTCTGCTGGGCACCGCCGTCTCAAGCACCGCTCCGCTGGGCCCTTCCTGTCAAGCACCGCTCCGCTGGGCACCGCCGTCCCTTCCTGTCAAGCACCGCTCCGCTGGGCCCTTCCTGTCAAGCACCGCTCCGCTGGGCACCGCCGTCTCAAGCACCGCTCCGCTGGGCCCTTCCTGTCAAGCACCGCTCTGCTGGGCCCTTCCTGTCAAGCACCGCTCCGCTGGGCACCGCCGTCTCAAGCACCGCTCCGCTGGGCCCTTCCTGTCAAGCACCGCTTCGCTGGGCACCGCCGTCTCAAGCACCGCTCCGCTGGGCCCTTCCTGTCAAGCACCGCTCCGCTGGGCCCTTCCTGTCAAGCACCGCTCCGCTGGGCACCGCCGTCTCAAGCACCGCTCCGCTGGGCCCTTCCTGTCAAGCACTGCTCCGCTGGGCCCTTCCTGTCAAGCACCGCTCCGCTGGGCACCGCCGTCTCAAGCACTGCTCCGCTGGGCCCTTCCTGTCAAGCACCGCTCCGCTGGGCACCGCCGTCTCAAGCACCGCTCCGCTGGGCCCTTCCTGTCAAGCACCGCTCCGCTGGGCCCTTCCTGTCAAGCACCGCTCCGCTGGGCACCGCCGTCTCAAGCACCGCTCCGCTGGGTCCTTCCTGTCAAGCACCGCTCCGCTGGGCACCGCCGTCTCAAGCACCGCTGGCCCATTGACAGTGCCGGTTCTGTGTCGAGCAGGGCTTCACGAAGCACTCTGGGCACCATGCCTCCTCCATTACCAGTGGAGTCGGTAATCCATCTGATGGACTCTGGCTTTGCACTCCCCAGAATGGAACAGTGGGCAAGCCACCCACTGTAGAGACTTGAGAGACTGTGGCTTTGCAATCCCCAGAATGGAACTGTGGGCAACCCACCCACTGTAGAGACTTGAGAGACTGTGGCTTTGCACTTCCCAGGATGGTCCAGTGGGCAACCCACCCACTGTAGAGACTTGTGAGACTGTGGCTTTGCACTCCCCAGGATTATGCAGTGGGCAAGCCACCCACTTGTGAGACTTGAGAGACTGTGGCTTTGCACTTCCCAGGATGGGTCAGTGGGCAACCCACCCACTGTAGAGACTTGAGAGACTGTGGCTTTGCACTCCCCAGGATTACGCAGTGGTTAAGCCACCCACTGTAGAGACTTGAGAGACTGTGGCTTTGCACTCCCCAGGATGGTACAGTGGCCATGGAGGCCCCTCGTGGATCTGGCGTCGTGGACTCATGTGGCTGAGGTGCCCCACCTTCCCTTCCCCCTGAGGTGCCTGTAGTTTTATCATCTGATGCCCCAGCAGTGTTCTCTCCAATGGTATCTGGTCTCGTGTGGGCTTTGCCCATGTGTTTGTGCACATTGGCCCACGGACTATGGAACTTTGACAAAATGTGCAGGACTTATTGCCTATGTATATATTTTTCACTATGTTCATTCTTTAATTTGTATCTTTCATATTGCATATTTCCCATAACTTCAATAGAGCTATAATATACATAAATTTTAAAGATCATTTTAATTATGTCTTTTCATTATTCCGGGGGTTTGGGGGGTGTCACTCTGACTTGTTGCTCTGCATTGGTGTGTAGGTATTTGGGGTGGGTGGGTGGGTGTATCGCGTATGTGTGTGCCCGTAACCTTTCCTCCTCCCCCCTCCCCTGTGTCGTAGGTGCAGTACTCACCGTTGTCGTCTGCGCCGGCGTTCGTACTCCTGGTAGATGAGCAGGTAGACAATAGCTGGTAGGATGTTTAATTCGGGTTCCATGCTGTCCTCCTTCCTCGTGGAGTGTATAGAGGTGAGCGTTTTCCTGTTTGTAGTCTGTTTCCGCCGTGTTTTTATCGGCAGGGCTCCCGCCCCGGAAAAGGTGGCGGATTGGTGAGTTGTGATAGGGTGGGCGGTACATTGTCTGCCGCCTGTCTGTTGGCGGTGACCGCCGCGCTGTTTGTTTGTCCCGCCGTGGCGGTCGGAGTGTTAAAGTGGCGGGCTGTGTTGGCGGTTCCCGCCAGGGTCAGAATTCCATTTTTTTGACCGCCTGTCTGTTGGTGGGTTGGCCGCCGCTTTAACACCGACCGCCAGGGTTAGAATGACCCCCTCAGTGTATAGTAGTGTGGTCCCTTCACAAGTTGATGTCTACCCCACCTCCTTAGGTCTCTCCCTTTCCCACTTTCAGTCTCTGCGGTTGTGTCCTGCATTTGTCCAGTTTATGTGGTCGAATGTGGCTCCGGTGGCTCTAGGTCCTCTAACATGTTGCTCCATATCTCTAGATCCAGATCCGCATTCTCGTCTGTGTGGACCAATTTTAACCCCTTCTCAGATACCCACCATGTATGCAAGTCTGCCCTTCATTTTTCCAGAGTGGCGGATGAGATTGGATCCAGTGTATCGCAATGCGATGTTTAGACAGCACTAGACCTAACGGGGAAAACCTTTGTTTAATTTTAGTACCTTTTTTTTGGTATAGGGAGTACCCCTAGCACACAGTGTTTGACTGAGGGCTTGAGTTGAATCCCTGCAAACTCTTTCAGATAATCCTAAGGGAATGCCTATGAGAAGAGAAACTCTGCTGTGGGCCGACCTGCTGGCACAATGGCTCAGGATTAGGTCTGCAGGGCACAGACGCTGTGGCCTGGTGCGGGACCACTCCGACCAGAGTGCTGGGCCTTTAATGATGAAAAGGGAGCTACCCCAACCTGACCAAGAGGAAGGTGCTATGCGGCCGGGCTTGAGACATGTGGACTGGCAGCAAGTCTGACAATACCTGCAGGAAGTGGAGATGCCTGAAGCCTGATGACTGCATGAGATGCCCCTAAAAAGGTGAGAGGGACCCTCAGGGCTGCGGCACTGGGGAGTGCCCATCAGGGACTCTACCAGTGTGAAGAGGCTCTGCCGACGCATGCTTGTGGGGGCTGGGGAGCAACAGTGCTGTAACGCTAGCCCTTGCTGCTGAAGAGGGCGTGTGACTGATCCCTCAAGTTGCTCCAATCCGGGAAAGGACTGCACCACTGAACGCTCCCCTAGAAGGAGGATTAGCTGGGCTATGTAGCTGATCGCGTGACCAGGTGTTGTTGGTGCTCCTTGGGTTCTGAAGCGAGGGGGAACCCTTGGACAGCTGGCTACCTCACTTTGGCACCGGAGTGACAAAAAGTTTTTGTCTGTTTACTGTTGTGGTGAGGCAAGGGCATCTTAGGCCCACACAGAGCAATTGCCCACACGGGCAGGAGTGGGGCTGTACAATACTACCCCCTCTGATTCAGAGCAGCCCGGCACCTGTCCACCCTGCCTGATGTGTGACTCTGGCCACCCCCTAAACTTTACCCTGTAACTCTCTGGGGGTGAGACCACACCTCCTGGTCAGGGTCCTTCATGGAAGGGTACCTCATCCTATTCTTTTTTTCTAAATCCAAAAGGTGTCCCTCCCCTCCACTGAGAAATACTTCCACAGGCCTACCTCCCAATCACTCTCAGGGACCCTGGGCATCCTCAGTGCTACCTCATAACCCCTGAACCACTGCCCTATGCCATCTCTCACAACAAAATCCTACACCCCCTCCTGGGGTTAATGCACCTTCCCCTCAGACCGCACTGTAGAACTGCTGCCACCATCTGTGCTGAACCTGTGTTTTAGATCCAGCTCCTTCAAGCTCAGATCCTGAGCTAAAAGCATTTTCTTCTGCTCTATGGCAATTTTCTCTTTCTCTATGGTAATTTTCTCTTTCTCTGTCTCTCGTTTGAACCTGGCTTGTTCCAACTGAATCTCCATCTCATGCTTCAGCTTGAGCTTCTCCAGCTCCATTCAGAGCCTCCTTGCCGCCCACCTGTCCTCTAGCTGCTCTGGGGTCAGACCTCTTGAGGAAACAACGCTGCTTGCCCTGGAAGGCGCCCTCCTCCAAGGCAGATCCTGATTCTCCATCAAATCATCATGCAGGTTTTTCTCCTCTCCCTCCACAATAGCATTCTCCTCCACTGTGTGCTCATCAAACCCCCTTGCTGCCAACCAGGCTCTCAGCACCTTTTGCAGCTCCTTTTTGGTGAGGCCTTTAATAGGACATTTGAGCTCCTTGCAGAACGTTTTGATCTGCGGCACCAAATAGATCTCCAACCTCTTCTGCTCAAACACCAACTCTGCAGCTCCAACTGATGGCTTACAAGACTGAGACATGATTGTGAAGCAAACCTAAAAGTTACAAAGAGAGAAAAATCAAACTAGAGTGTTGGGAAGTAATGGTCTGCGATATGGAAGTAGTGTTCACAATCCCTGTACAAGCACACGTCTTATCCTCACCACTGAGTACCAGTGTTAGAAATGGGCTTTGTAGCTGGCAGTTATTTGCACCCTGCCCAAGTAGGAACCCTCACTCTAGTCAGGGTAAGGGAGTCACACATATAAGATAACCCCTGTTCACCCCCTTGGTAGCTTGGCTCAAGCAGGCTTACCTCAGAGACAGTGTGTAAAGTATTTGTACACACACACATAGTAACACAGAGAAAACGCCACAATAAAAATAGACAATATTTATCTGGATAAAACAAGATCAAACCAACAAAAATCCAACATACACAAGCAAAGATACACATTTTCAAAGATTAAATCTTTGAAAACACAATAGCTCCAACTATCATGGTGTCTTGACTGAGTTGTTCCCAACAGTCCAATGCCACTCGCAAGGGAGTGCTGGATGGTCATAGAGTTGCATGGATCCTAGTACCTTGGAAGCAAGGAAACTACACTGCACGGAGTCAAGGAGGTGTGGCGTTACTGGATCTGGTGTGGCATCTGTGCTGTATTGCTTCCAGGAAGATGATGTGTTGGTTCTTTACTGTTATGGTTACA
This sequence comes from Pleurodeles waltl, assembly GCF_031143425.1. NCBI lineage: Eukaryota > Metazoa > Chordata > Amphibia > Caudata > Salamandridae > Pleurodeles > Pleurodeles waltl. The sequence goes on along the minus strand of NC_090440.1, from coordinate 370,855,801 downwards.
GGGGAGGTGATATGGCACCAGTGGTAAGGCGTCGGTTACTTGTGACAAGGCGGGGTCGATGAATCCAGCAGGTCAAGACACCAGACGTCAACTTTGCAGGGTTGAATTCACACACCAAGGCCACAGGTGCTCTGGCGGAGTCGGGTGTCACGGACATCGGTAACACAGCACTCAGGACTCATGTTGTGGCGGGCCTTCGAAGGCACTGAGGCAGCATCATGCCTGTGCCGTTGGTCATGCTCATTGCACTCAGTGGGGACCACGGCTCTGGTGCAGGCAGCGCTGAGGAGTCGGACAGCGGCGCTAGTTCCAAATTTGCTCTGGAGTCGATGTAATTGGTTTCATCTTGGTTGCACCAGAACTCTCTCCCAATGGCCCAGGAACTAGATTTGGCACAACTTGGCAAGTCAGGACTCTCAGCAAGAGAGCCCAGGTGGTGACAGACGTCTTTGATGTCCCTGAGAATTCTTAACAGGAGGCAAGAACCTTTGGATGCAAAGTTCAGTCCTTTCAGTCCCAGGACAGAAGCAGCATGCAGCAGGCCAGCACAGAAAAGCACAGCAAAGCAACAGGCAGAGTGGCAGTCCCTCCTACAGCATCCAGCTCTCCTTCCTAGCAGAATGTCCTCAGTCCAGAAGGGTTTTAACTTTGTGGAGTCAGAAGTCCAGTACTTATGCCCATTTCTGTCTTTGGAGTAGACAAACTTCAAAGATAAGTCTTTGTAGTGCCTTTCCCTGCCCTGGCCTCAAACACACTCCAGGGTGTTAGTGACTGCTTTGTGTGAGGACAGGCACAGCCCTATCCAAATGCAAGTGTCAGCTCACTTTCTAAAAGTGGCATTTTCAAACTTACAACTTAAAAACCCACTTCACCAAATATGTAGTTTCAAATTGAAAGTTCAAAGACCCCAAACTCCATATTTGCTCCAAATGGGAAATTAAACTTGTCCCCTTGTAACCCTATGGGAGAGAGAGTCCTTGCAATAGTGAAAAACTAATTTAGCAGTATTTCACTATGAGGACATGTAAAACACACCAGTACATGTCCTACTTTTTAAATACACTGCACCCTGCCCATCGGGCTGCCCTGGGCCTACATTAGGGGTGCTGTACATGTAGTAAGAGGGAAGGTTTGGTCCTGGCAAGTGGGTGCCCTTGCCAGGTCAAAATGGCAGTTTAAAAACTGCATACACAGGCACTGCAGTGGAAGGTCTGAGACATGTTGACAGGGCTACTCATGTGGGTGGCACAATCAGTGCTGCAGGCCCTCTAGTGGCATTTGATGTACAGGCCCATGGTGCACTATTCTATGGAAGTACTAGTGAATCAAATATGCCAATCATGAATAAACCAGTCACCAATACTATTTAGACAGAAAGCACTTGCACTTTAGCACTGGTCAGAGTCCTAAAGGCAGCAAAAACGAAATTCAGCACAGGATCAAAAACAGGAGGTCAGAAGCCAAATTGACAGGGGATACCATGCCGAAAGGGCTGTTTCCAACAGACTTGTATGTTAAATGGACAGGACCCTGCCATACCAAGTGCTTATTTCATTTGTGTCACGATTTGCACACTTCCTACCGCTGTAATCTGCCAGCCTCAGGGCACCACCTGGTTTCTTGGTTGTTCTGGATTGGCCAAGGTAATGGCGACCCTTTCCAGTAGCCATGGTGTTGCTGACAGTATAATGCCTAGCAAGCCTTAACCTCCAGAAGGAGTCCCAGAGGAAAAAAATCAATAGTGGGAAAAAACCTCAGATCACAGGAAATCCTGAAAATAAGCAAAAGGGAAAAACTGGGAACAATAAAACTGCAGGCAAAAACAGGATAGGTCCAAATCACAGGAAGCGGGAGTGAGGAGCACCACCAGGATGGAAGTGTTTGCAACGCAAGGAACAGAAGTCCTTCTGTGCTTTCATACTGACAAACAGGAAGTGACATGCAGGAAGAGCTAAAGACACCATCTTTGAAGGGGAAAGCCACATACAGGTGAATGGAAAAATAGCCATCATAGAAAAGGTGGTAAGCAATGCATGCAGGGAAGGGAACTCAGACTCCTGGGAAGAAGAAGAAAATATGGCCAAGGAAGGAGAAAAAAGGAAAAGAAAAAGAAAGAAGAAAAAAGAATCCAGAGAGCAGGTGAGCAAACTATGGGGGCCGCGAATGACCGCAGCATGACCCAGAGCCCAAGAGAGGACTCCAGGACCACACCGTGGCCCAAAAAGCAGGTTGTGGCCCGAAAAGTGGCCAGCGGCAGAACCGGCCGCCCAAAACGTGGACCACCGATCCGACCGCGGCCTATGCGGGGATGCCGCCGATGTCCGCGGCGTCACAGTAGGTCCCCCCTAAGCCCCAGGTTTGTCCGGAAACTGCTGAAAAAATGTGCGGACCAGGTGGGGAGCATGGACAGAGGAATTATCCTCCCGAGAACAATCATTAATGGGATATCCTTTCCAGTGAACCAAGAACTGAAGACGATTCTGAAAAATTTGGGAATCACAAATCTCCTGTACCTCATACTCAGGATGGCCATATACCAAAAGAGGAGGAGGACAATGGGCACGTCTATGATAGGGATCAGGAACAAAAGGTTTGAGTTGAGACACATGAAAAACTGCCCTCATACGTTATTGAAGTGGTAGCTGCTGATCTGAAAGGAGTAGGAAGGTCATATTTAGTATGGCCAGAATGGTAATACAAAATCCTGCTGACTGGTGAAGTTGGATTTAATATTACTATTCCTTTGCACTTAAATCTTTCTGTGCCTTACAATCCACGTTTGGCTGGGTCTGGTTGACAGCTCCTTGTGCATTCACTCAGACACACCCCAAACACAGGGTACTCAGCCTCACTTGCATACATCTGCATTTTGAATGGGTCTTCCTGGGCTGGGAGGGTGGAGGGCCTGCCCTTACAAAAAGGACTGCCACACCCCCTACTGGAACCCTGACAGACAGGATTGAACTGAAAGGAGACCTGGTGCACTTCTAAGCCACTCTTTGAAGTCTCCCTCACTTCAAAGGCACATTTGGAAATAAAGCAGGGCATCTGCCCTACCACCTCAGACACTTGCTGGAGAAGAAACCTGAACCAGAACCTGCATCCTGCCAAGAAGAACTACCTGGCTGCCCAAAGGACTCACCTGACTGCTTTCTACAGAGGACTGCTGCCTTGCTGTTGGCCTGCTGCCTTGCTGAACTCTTGCCTTGCTGCAGAAGTGCTCTCCAAGGGCTTGGATAGAGCTTGCCTCCTGTTCCCTGAAGTCTCAGGACCAAAAAGACTTCTTTCTTTCAACTGGGCTCCTTGTGCGGCGAACAATTAGACGCACAGCTTGCTCCGCAATGAAAAATTCACTGCATGCCGACCCGGGATGCCGCCGCTCAACTTCGCAAGGAAAAGATCGACACGGCGCCTGCGGTGCGACTGGAACTTTGACGCACTGCCTGCCTGGACAACGCCGCCCGACTGCCAGAGAGGGAATCGATGCGACGCCTGCCGTGAGGGAGAAAATTCCTCGCACAGCCCACCGGAACGAGGCACAGCCGGACAACAAGCCCAGGATTCCACGCACAGACCCCGGGGCGCCTGAAAACCCCACAGAGGAGACTGTCCGTGCGCCGTAAATCGACGCAACGTCTTTCCCGCGTGAAAAATAACGGCACAAGCCCGTGTGTGAAGGAGCGAAACTGACGCACACACCATTTTTCACGCATCTCCTCCTCTGCGGCGCTCTGCGAGATTTTTCACTCCAAACCAGGTACTTTGTGCTTGAAAGAGACTTTGTTTGCTTTTCAAAGACTTAAAGACACTCCATATCACTTTTCAGTGATATCTCTACAATTTCTTATTGCATCTTTTATCGTTTTGACCTGCAAATATCCAGATAAATATTATATATTTTTCTAAACACTGTGTGGTGTATTTTTGTGGTGCTATATAGTGTTATTGTATGATTTATTGCACAAATACTTTACACATTGCCTTCTACGTTAAGCCTGACTGCTCAGTGCCAAGCTACCAGAGGGTGGGCACAGGATAATTTGGATTGTGTGTGACCTACCCTGAGTACAGTGAGGGTCCTTGCTTGGACAGGGGGTAACCTGACTGCCAACCAAAGACCCAATTTCTAACATTGGTGATCAGCGGTGAGGATAAGACTTGTATTTGTGCAGTGACATACAGTAGCTAAGTATTTCACTACCTACCCACAGTTGAAGGTCAACTTGATTTTTATCTCTTTTTACAAATTTGTTTTTCCTGACAATTTTCAAAACCTAAATCCTCACTCAACATGTCTCTGGCTCGGTCTCAAGCAGGAGATTTTGACCTAGCCCTGGGGGAGACATATACTGTCAAACAGTTAAAAAGGTTCTGCAGGGAGATGAGTGTACCCTCCCAAGGGGCCTCCAGGAAGGAGGACTTTCAAGTGGCGCTGAGAGCCTTGGCAGAAGCCCATTTAGAAGAGGATGTTGAGGAGGAGGAGGAGCTAGAGGATGGCCTCCCAGAGGATTTTTTGCCATCAGTGGGTAATGTTACCACTGCAATTGTGCCCCCTTCCAGACCAGGGAGCAGTGTCTCTGATCAAGGCCTGACTGCAGAGGAAAGGAGAGAGGAGAGGGAGTTCCAATTGTAAATGGCAAGACTGAAAATTGAGGCTCAACAGGAAGAAAAAAGAGCAGAGAGAGAAGCCAAGCAGGCTGAAGCTGCGTCTGAGAGAGCCTTGGCTGAAAAGAAACTTTTGTTGGCTCATGAACTGAGTCTCAAGGAGCTGGATCTCAAGGCAAGACAGTCTGAGTCCAGCAGTGATGGTGGAAGCATACATACAGGACCTGTTGGAGAGAAAAAGGTTTGTATACCCAAAAGTGTGGTGCTCACTTTTGTGGTGGGAGATGATATTGACAAGTGGCTGGCTGCCTATGAAGTTGCACTAAGGGCTCATGGGGTTCCTGAAGGGCAATGAGGGGGCGGCCTTGTGGTTCTATGTACCCCCAGAGGGAAGGGACACACTCCTTACACTAGAGCCACGTGATCATTATAACTATCCTGTCATGAAGACTGCTTTACTGGCCAAGTTTGGACTGACCCCTGAGAGATACCATCAGAGGTTTAGGGACAGTACCAAACTTTCCACACAAACCTGGGTTAATTGTTTTGATTTCTCCAATAAGGCACTGAATGGTTGGGTGCGGGGCAGCAAAGTAGATGATTACAAAGGGTTATTTGACTTGATTCTGAGAGAGCATATGCTTAGTATTTCTTTTACAGAGTTGCGCCAGCACTTGGTAGATAGTAAACTGACTGATCCCAGGAAGCTTGCTGAGGAGGCGGACCTCCGGGTTAGCACCAGAGTGTCCAGAAAGGTATCTGGGGAGGACACCCACAAAGGTGGTCAGGGTACCCAACAGAAGAAAGAGGGGGAGATAAACTTATAGATAAGGAACTCTCAAAAGGCCCCCAGAAGAATTCCCAGGGAGGGGATGGCAACTATTCATCTTCCAGATTTGGGAAAAAGCCAGGGACTTTTGATAAATCATCAGGGAAATTCACCCCCAAATGCTTAGAGTGCTACCAGTATGGTCACTCTAAGGGCGACTCCCGGTATTCCAAGAGAGCACCGTCCATTACCGGACAGACACCTGGGTTGACTAGTGTAGCGCTCGAGGGGGAGATAGACCCAGATAGCTTTGGGGTGCAGGCAGAGGTTTCCCTAGTATCCCTGGGAGAAAGAGAAATGGTGCCCAAATCCCACATGCCCCAAAATACTTCCAACTATAGGCAGTGGGTCACCATTGATGGGCAAAATGTGGAGGTTCTGCGTGGCACAGGAGCCAGCATGACTACTGTCAAGAGTCAGCTGGTGTCAACAGAGCAGATAGTCCCTAATACATTCCACCAGGTCATAGTCGCTGACAATCGTGAGAGTAACCTACAGGTGGCTCTGGTTCCCTTTGAGTGGGGGCGGTGTCTGGTACTCTGAAAGTAGCTGTGAGTCCTGCCATGCCTGTAGATTGTCTGTTAGGCAATGATCTTGAGCATACTGCTTGGAAAGAGGTAGAGCTCAGATCCCACCTGGAGATGTTAGGTTTGCCTGAGTGGGTCTTCATGACCACACGGTCCATGGCTGCCCGGGAAGGGAGTCAAGGGCATCTGGAGCCTGGAACAAAGGCCCAGGCAGCTGCAAAGAGGAAGGGCAAAAGGTGTGGGAAACCCGCCTCAAATGTTCCCACGGTGGTGGATGGGGCCCCTGAAGAGGTGGAGTCCCCTGAGCCAACTGGGGAGGACATAGCTGACCTGGGTAACCTACCTGAACTTGCTGGCTGGCAAGTAGAGGGTGGGCCAACCAGGGCAGAATTCTGCAAGGCGCAGAATGAATGCCCCACCCTTGAGGGTCTGAGGCAACAGGCCACAGCCCAAGCAGCAGGTGACGCCTCTGACACTCACCATATTTACTGGGAGAATGATCTCCTTTACAGTGAGCCTAAGGTTCCAGGTCCTGGGGCAGCCCGTGTGCTGGTGGTCCCCAGTGTAACCGGACCTTCCTACTGGGTCTGGCTCACGACATCCCCCTGGCAGGACACATGGGCCAAGACAAGACCTTTAACAGGCTTGTCACCCACTTCCATTGGCCCAGAATGAGAATAGCCTCAGATAACTTCTGCAGATCTTGCCCCACCTGCCAGGCTAGTGGGAAGACAGGGAAACAGCTTAAGGCTCCCCTGCTCCCACTCCCGGTCATTGGCACCCCCTTTGAAAGGGTGGGCATCGACATTGTTGGTCCCTTGGACCCCAAAACTGCCTTGGGCAACAGGTTTATCCTGGTTTTGGTGGACCATGCCACCCGCTATCCAGAGGCAATCCCTCTGAGAACAGTGACTGCACCGGTGGTGACCAGAGCCCTCTTGGAAATATTTACCTGTGTGGGATTCCCTAAGGAGGTTGTGTCTGGCAGGGGCACAACCTTCATGTCTGCATACATGAAGTCCATGTGGGATGAGTGTGGGGTGACCTACCGGTTTACCACCCCTTATCATCCTCAATCCAATGGGCTTGTTGAGAGATTCAACAAGACCCTGAAGGGCATGATTAGTGGCCTGACTGAAGCCATGAGACGTAAGTGGGGCGTCCTCTTACCATGCCTGTTGTTTGCTTACAGAGAGGTGCCCCAGAAAGGGGTGGGGTTCAGCCCCTTTGAGCTTCTCTATGGTCACCCTATCAGGGGACCTCTAAGCATTGTTAAAGAGGGCTGGGAGAAAGCTCCCAAGACACCTCCCCAGGATGTGGTCAGCTACATGCTGGCCCTCCGGAACCAAACCCAGCGCTTCTAGAAGCAGGCCAAGAGTAACCTTGAGGCCAGTCAAGAGGTGATGAAGGAGTGGTACGACCGGAAGACCACTCTGGTTGAGTTCTCACCTGGAGACAAAGTTTGGGTAATGGAGCCAGTAGAGCCCAGGGCTCTCCAGGACCGCTGTACTGGCCCCTTTGAGATCAAGGAGCATAAAGGGGAGGCCACTTACCTAGTGGACCTCAAGACCCCTAGGCACCCCTAAATGGTCCTCATCACAACCGGCTCAAACCTCACTTTGAGAGGTCTGAGGTCACTATGCTCCTGGTCACAGATGAGGGCATGGAAGAGGAGAGTGAACCTCTCCCCAACCTCCTCTCTGCCAAAGAAGGTAATGGGTCAGTGGAGGGTGTCATTCTCTCTGACTCCCTGACTCTAAACCAGAGAGGAGACTGCTATGAGCTGTTAAAGCAGTTCTCCCCCCTGTTCTCCCTTACCCCTGGACTGACCCACCTCTGTGTCCATGACATTGACACCGGTGACAGTCCCACTGTGAAGAACAAAATGTACAGGTTATCGGATAAGGTGAAGGCCAGCATCAAGGAGGAGGTCTCCAAGATGTTGACCTTAGGGGTTATTGAGGAATCCAGTAGTCCCTGGGCCAGCCCTGTGGTGTTGGTTCCTAAGGCTACTGCCCCAGGTGCAAAGCCAGAACTCAGGTTCTGTGTGGACTACCGGGGTCTCAACTCATTTGCACGGACTGATGCTCACCCCATCCCCCAAGCTGATGAGCTCGTTGACAGACTAGGCGCTGCCAAGTTCCTGAGTACGTTTGATCTTACTTTAGGGTACTGGCAGATCGCCCTGACTGAGGGGGCTAAAGAGAGATCAGCATTTTCTACACCTGATGGCCATTACCAGTTCCGGGTGATGCCATTTGGGTTGAAAAATGCCCCGCTACCTACCAACGGTTGCTTAACGGGGTCCTGGCTGGTAAGGATGCCTACTGTGCAGCCTACCTGGACGACATAGCTGTCAACAGTTCCAGCTAGGAGGAACACCTGCTCCATCTCAAGGAGGTGCTTCAGGCTCTGCAACAGGCAGGCCTGACCATCAAGGCTAGTAAGTGCCAGATTAGGCAGGGTTCTGTGGTGTACTTGGGACACCTAGTAGGTGGTGGCAAGGTGCAGTCACTCCAGGCCAAGATTGAAACTATCAAGGCCTGGCAACCACCTGGAACACAGACTGAGGTGAGAGCGTTTTTAGGCCTCACGGGATACTACCGCAGATTCGTCAAGGGCTATGGTACCATTGTGTCACCCTTGACAGAACTCACTTTCAAGAAACAACCTAGGTTGGTGAATTGGACAGAGGCTTGTCAGAAAGCCTTTGATTTCCCTGAAGGAAGCCATGTGCATGGCCCCTGTGCTCAAGGCCCCTGACTACTCCCAGGAATTTATTGTGCAGACAGACGCTTCAGAGCATGGCATAGGGGCTGTTCTAGCACAGCTAAATGAGGAGGGCTCAGACCAACCAGTAGTCTTTATTAGCAGAAGGCTATTACCACTGAAACAGAGGTGGAATGCTATTGAGAGAGAAGCATTTGCTGTGGTCTTGGCACTGAAGAAGCTAAGACCCTACCTGTTTGGGACTCACTTCCGGGTTCGGACAGACCACAGGCCCCTCAGATGGCTCATGTAGATGAGGGGTGAGAATCCAAAACTCTTGAGGTGGTCCATTTCCCTACAGGGGATGGACTTTACAGTGGAGCATCGCCCAGTGGTTGACCACACCAATGCTGATGGTCTCTCTAGATACTTCCGCCTTAGCGATGAGAGCTCTCAGGAGGTTGGGCAGCTCTCCCCACTTTCAGCTGGGGGGACACATGTTAGACCTGACATGCCTTAGGGTGGTCACCCTAACTTTTTGCCTGCCCCCCTCCACTTTTTGGACACTGTTTTTGCTGGTTTTAGACTCTGCACACTTTACCACTGCTAACCAGTGCTAAAGTGCATATGCTCTCTCCCTTTAAACATGGTAACTTTGGATCATACCCAAATGGACTATTTAATTTACTTATAAGTCCCTAGTATGTGCACTATATGTGCCTAGGGGCTGTAGATTAAATGCTACTAGTGGGCCTGCAGCACTGGTTGTGCCACCCACTTACGTAGCCCCTTTACCTTGTCTCAGGCCTAACATTGCAAGGCCTGTGTGTGCAGTTTCACTGCCACCTCGACTTGGCATTTAAAAGTACTTGCCAAGCCTAAACCTCCCCTTTCTCTACATATAAGTCACCTCTAATGGGTGCCCTAGGTAACCCCTAGGGCAGGGTGCTGTGTGGGTGAACAGCAGGACATGTACCTGTGTAGTTTACATGTCCTGGTAGTGTAAAACTCCTACATTCGTTTTTACACTACTGTGATGCCTGCTCCCTTCATAGGCTAACATTGGGGCTGCCCTCATACATTATTGAATGGTAGCTGCTGATCTGAAAGGAGTAGGAAGGTCATATTTAGTATGGCCAGAATGGTAATACAAAATCCTGCTGACTGGTGAAGTTGGATTTAATATCACTATTCCAGAACTGCCACTTTTAGAAAATGAGCATTTCTTTGCACTTAAATCTTTCCGTGCCTCACAATCCACGTCTGGCTGGGTCTAGTTGACAGCTCCTTGTGCATTCACTCAGACACACCCCAAACACAGGGTCCTCAGCCTCACTTGCATACATCTGCATTTTGAATGGGTCTTCCTGGGCTGGGAGGGTGGAGGGCCTGCCCTCACACAAAGGACTGCCACACCCCCTACTGGGACCCTGGCAGACAGGATTGAACTGAAAGGGGACCTGGTGTACTTCTAAGCCACTCTTTGAAGTCTCCCCCACTTCAAAGGTGCATTTGGGTATAAAACAGGGCCTCTGCCCTACCACCTCAGACACTTGCTGGAGAAGAAACCTGAACCAGAACCTGCATCCTGCAAAGAAGAACTGCCTGGCTGCCCAAAGGACTCACCTGACTGCTTTCTACAGAGGACTGCTGCCTTGCTGTTGGCCTGCTGCCTTGCTGAACTCTTGCCTTGCTGCAGAAGGGCTCTCCAAGGGCTTGGATAGAGCTTGCCTCCTGTTCCCTGAAGTCTCAGGACCAAAAAGACTTCTTTCTTTCAACTGGACTCCTTGAGCGGCGAAAAATTTGATGCACAGCTTGCTCCGCAGTGAAAAATTCACTGCACGCCAACCCGGGACGACGCCACTCGACTTCGCAAGGAAAAGATCGACGCGCCGCCTGCGGTGCGACCGGAATTTGACGCACGGCCTGCCTGGACAACGCCGCCCGACTTCCAGAGAGGAAATCGACGCAATGCCTGCTTTGAGGGAGAAAATTCCACACACACCCCACTGGAACGACGCGCAGCCGGACAACAAGCCCAGGATTCCACGCACAGACCCTGGGGCGTCTGAAAACCCCGAGACCCACAGAGGAGACTGTCTATGCGCCGGAAATCGACGCAACGTCTTCACCGCGTGAAAAATAACGACGCAAGTCCGTGTGTGAAGGGGCGAAACCGACGCACACACCATTTTCCCCGCATCTCCTCCTCTGCGGCCCTCTGCGGAGATTTTTCACTCCAAACCAGGTACTTTGTGCTTGAAAGAGACTTTGTTTGCTTTTTAAAGACTTAAAGACACTTCATATCATTTTTCAGTGATATCTCTACAATTTCTTATTGCATCTTTTATCGTATTGACCTGCAAATATCCAGTTAAATATTATATATTTTTCTAAACATTGTGTGGTGTATTTTTGTGGTGCTATATAGTGTTATTGTATGATTTATTGCACAAATACTTTACACATTGCCTTCTAAGTTAAGCCTGACTGCTCAGTGCCAAGCTACCAGAGGGTGGGCACAGGATAATTTGGATTGTGTGTGACTTACCCTGACTAGAGTGAGGGTCCTTGCTTGGGCAGGGGGTAACCTGACTGCCAACCAAAGACCGCATTTCTAACATCCTTGATTTAGGCGTTCCGTTTGGCCATCGGTCTGCGAATGGAATCCCGATGATAGAGCCACATCTATGTGTAGAAATTTACAAAAAGCTCTCCAAAAATGGGGCACATATTGGGGTTCTTGATCAGAAATGATTACTACAAAATCATATTGACTGAAAAAGAATGCCCATCTGGCTTGACGACTGTTTCAACATTGAAAGCTGCGGAGGCATTGTGGATTGCGATGATCAGTTCTGACTTCAAATGTCTCCTTAGTAACCATTAGAAAATGCCTCCATTCTTTGCAGGCAGCTTTTAAAGCGAGCAATTCCCTTTCCAACACAGAATAGTTGCTTTCCGCATCTGACAGCACATGGGATATCTATGAAAGACAGGATGTTCCAAGCCATCGTCATCTTGTCTTTATAGTAACACGGCTCCAATGGCTCTATCCGATGCGTCAGTCACCACTATGAATTTCTTAGTAGTGTCAGGATGACGTAATGTAGGAGGCTGGCCTGGCTTATAGTGGGTACCTTGTGGTACTTTCACCTTGTGACAGGTCCAGTTATCCCTTATTAGTAGATCAGAGGTGTTCTAGCAGCTTAGGCTGATAGAGGTAGCTATAGCAGAGCAGCTTAGGCTGAACTAGGAGACATGCAAAGCTCCTACCTCACCACTTATATCACTTAGTACTATATCATAAGAAAACACAATACTCAGAGTTACTAAAAATAAAGGTACTTTATTTTAGTGACAATATGCCAAAAGTATCTCAGAGGATATACTCCCTTAGGAGGTAAATAATTTACACAAAATATACACACACAACCAAAATCAGGTAAGTAAACAGTTAGAAAAGTAGTGAAAACACTGTAGAACACAATAGAATGCAATAGGAGAAAATAGACCTAGGGCAACACAAACCATATACTCCAAAAGTGGAATGCAAACCACAAATGGACCCCAGGCCTAGTGTAGTGTGTAGAGGGTCGCTGGGAGTGTCAGAAAACACTAAGGGAGTCCAAGATACTCCACCCCAAGACCCTGAAAAGTAGAAGTAAAGTTAACCTACTACCCCAAAAAGACAGTAAAGTCGAGATAGGGGATTCTGCAAGGACAACAACTGACTGCAAAGCACTGAAGACGGATTCCTGGACCTGAGGACCTGCAAAGGAAGGGGACCAAGTCCAAGAGTCACGCAAGTGTCCGGGGGGGGCAGGAGCCCACTAAACCCCGGATGAAGGTGCAAAAGGGCTGCCTCCGGGTTGAAGAAGCCGAAGATTCTGCAACAACAGAAGGTGCCAGGAACTTCTCCTTTGGTCAGAAGATGTCCCATTGCGTGCTGGAGGATGCAGAGTTGTTTCCACGCAGAAAGACCGCAAACAAGCCTTGCTAGCTGCAAGAGTCACGGTTGAAGGTTTTGGGTGCTGCCAGGGCCCAGGAAGGACCAGGAGGTCACCCCTTGGAGGAGGAGACAGAGGGGGCACTCAGCAACACGGAGAGCCCACGTAGAAGCAGGCAGCACCCACATAAGCACCTGAACAGGCATTCAGAAGATCTGAGCACGATGGTCAACTCAGCACAACAAAAGAGGGTCCCATGAAGTCAAGTTGGGCAATGCAGGACAGCGTGCTGGGGACCTGGGCTAGGCTGTGCACGAAGGAAGTCTTGCAAAAGTGTACAGAAGCCCGAGCAGCTGCAGTTCACACAGTACACAGGATTACTGTCTGGCGTGGGGAGGCAAGGACTTACCTCCACCAAATTTGGACAGGAGGGCCACTGGACTGTCGGGGACACTTGGATCCAGCTCCTGTGTTCCAGGTACCACGCTCGTCAGGATGAGAGGGGACCCAGAGGACCGGTGATGCAGAAGTTTGGTGCCTGCGTTGGCAGGGGGAAGATTCCGTCGACCCACGGGAGATTTCTTCTTGGTTTCCAGTGCAGGGTGAAGGCAGACAGCCCTCAGAGCATGCACCACCAGGAAACAGTTGAGACAGCCGGCAGGATGAGGCACTACAATGTTGCTGGTAGTCTTCTTGCTACTTTGTTGCGGTTTTGCAGGCGTCCTGGAGCAGTCAGCGGTCGATCCTTGGCAGAAGTCAAAGAGGGAGATGCAGAGGAACTCTGGTGAGCTCTTGTATCCGTTATCTGATGAGATACCCACAGGAGAGACCCTAAATAGGCCTCAGAGGAGGATTGGCTACAGAGAAAGGCAAGCACCTATCAGAAGGGGTCTTTGACGTCACCTGCTGGCACTGGCCACTCAGAGGTGTCCATTGTGCCCTCACACCTCTGCATCCAGGATGGGAGAGGTCTGGGACACACTGGAGGAGCTCTGGGCACCTCCCCTGGGAGGTGCTGGTCAGGGGAGTGGTCACTCCCCTTTCCTTTGTCCAATTTCACGCCAGAGCAGGGCTGGGGGGATCCCTGAACCGGTGTAGACTGGCTTATGCAAGGAGGGCACCATCTGTGCCCTTCAAAGCATTTCCAGAGGACAGGAGAGGCTACTCCTCTCAGGCCCTTCACACCTATTTCCAAAAGGAGAGGGAATAACACCCTCTCTCAGAGGAAATCCTTCGTTCTGCTTTCCTGGGACTGGCCTGCCGAGGCCCCAGGGGGGCAGAAACCTGTCTGGGTGTTGGCAGCAGTAGCGGTAGCTGCAGAGAAAACCCCGGAAAGTTAGTTTGGCAGTACCCGGGCTCTATTGGGGTGACAATTCCATGCTCCTAGACATGTTACATGGCCATGTTCAGAGTTACCATGGTCACGCTACATATAGATATTGACCTATATGTAGTGCACGCGTGTAATGGTGTCCCCGCACTCACAAAGTCTGGGGAAATTGCCCTGAACAATTTGGGGGCACCTTGGCTAGTCCCAGGGTGCCCTCACACTAAGTAACTTTGCACCTAACCTTCACTAAGTGATGGTTAGACATATAGGTGACTTATAAGTTACTTAAGCGCAGTGTAAAATGGCTGTGAAATAACGTGGACGTTATTACACTCAGGCTGCAGTGTCAGTCCTGTGTAAAAATTGTCTGAGCTCCCTATGGGTGGCAAAAGAAATGCTGCAGCCCATAGGGATCTCCTGGAACCTCAATACCCTGGGTACCAAGGTACCATAAACTAGGGGATTATAAGGGTGTTCCAGTGTGCCAATCAGAATTGTTAAACTGAGTCACTAGCCTGCAGCGACAATTTTAAAAGCAGAGAGAGCATAAACACTGAGGTTCTGGTTAGCAGAGCCTCAGTGATACAGTTAGGCACCACATAGGGAACACATATAGGCCACAAGCTTATGAGCACTGGGGACCTGGCTAGCAGGATCCCAGTGACACATATCAAACACACTGACAACATAGGGTCTTCACTATGAGCGCTGGGCCCTAGCTAGCAGGATCCCCTTGAGACAGTAAAAACACACTGACATATACTCACAAACAGGCCAAAAGTGGGGGTAACAAGACTAGAAAGAGGCTACCTTCCTACGCGGGATATCGGGCTTGTGTAAAGGCACGTTTAATATTCTGAAAAGCCCTGTCTGCATCTCCTGTCCAAATGAAACCCTTTATTAGGTTTTCTTTTTTAATGGTCTGGGTTATATGACTTCTTCATAAATTGTTTATAAAAAATTGGATAAACGTAGAAAGCATTGAGTCTCCTTAATAGAAGCAGGAGAAGGCCAGTCAAGAATGGCTTGTACCTTTTCTGGGTCCATGGTGATGCCGACTTGATTGATCAGGAAACCAAAATATTGAACCTCAGTCTTGTTGAACTCACATTTTTTCAGGCTTACAGTACAGATTGTTTTGTTGGAGTCTTTCTAAAACCTGAAGAACATACTTAGTATGTTGTTTGGGATAATGGGAATATACCTAAATGTCATCTAGATATATTACGATACTTTGGTTCAATACATCGGAGAACAGTGAATCCATAAATCTTTGGAATATGGAAGGTACGTTGGTCAGACCAAAAGGCATAACGCGGTATTCAAAATGGCACATAGGAGTACGGAAAGGGGTCTTTCATTTGTCACCTTCCTTAATTCGTAAAAGAGGATAGGCACCCGGCAGATCCAGCTTGGTGAATATTTTGGCTCCTTGGACTGCTTCTAAGACATCCTTAATAAGGGGTAGAGGATACCTATTGTAAGGAAATACCTCCTTAGCATGGTTACCCCCTGACATTTTGCCTTTTGTTGATGCCAGTTATGATTGAAAGTGTGCTGGGACCTTGCTAACCAGGCCCCATCACCAGTGTTCTTTCCCTAAACTGAACCTTTGTTCCCACAATTGGCACAGCCCTGGCACCCAGATAAGTCCCTTGTAAATGGTACCCCTGGTACCAAGGGCCCTGATGCCAGGGAAGGTCTCTAAGGGCTGCAGCATGTCTTATGCCACCCTGGGGACCCCTCACTCAGCACATGCACACTGCCTCACAGCTTTTGTGTGCTGGTGGGGAGAAAATGACTAAGTTGACATGGTACCCCCCTCAGAGTGCCATGCCCACCTCACACTGCCTGTGGCATAGGTAAGTCACCCCTCTAGCAGGCCTTACATCCCTAAGGCAGGGTCACTATACCACAGGTGAGGGCATATGTGCATGAGCACTATGCCCCTACAGTGTCCAAGCAAAACCTTAGACATTGTAAGTGCAGGGTAGCCATAAAGAGTATATGGTCTGGGAGTTTGTCAAATACGAACTCCACAGTTCCATAATGACTACACTGAAATCTGGGAAGTTTGGTATCAAACTTCTCAGCACAATAAATGCACATTGATGACAGTGTGGTGTTTATTGTAAAATGCACCTAGAGGGCATCTTAGAGATGCCCCCTGAATGCCAGTCCGACTCTTAGTGCTAGGCTGACCAGTTTCTGCCAGCTTGCCACAACCAGACGAGTTTCTGGCCACATGGGGAGAGTGCCTTTGTCACTCTGCGGCCAGGAACGAAGCCTTTACTGGGTGGAGGTGCTTCTCACCTCCCCCTGCAGGAACTGTAACCTGGCGGTGAGCCTCAAAGGCTCATGCCTTTTGTTACAGCACCCCAGGGCATCCCAGCTAGTGGGGATGCCCGCCCTTCCGGCCACTGCCCCCACTTTTGGCGGCAAGGCTGGAGGAGATATTGAGAAAAACAAGGAGGAGTCACCCACCAGTCAGGACTGCCCCTAAGGTGTCCTGAGCTGAGGTGACCCCTGCCTTTAAAAATCCTCCATCTTGAGATTGGAGGATTCCCCCAGTAGGATTAGGGATGTGCCCTCTCCCCTCAGGGAGGAGGCACTAAGAGGGTGTAGCCACCCACCAGGACAGTAGCCATTGTCTACTGCCCTCCTGACCTAAACACACCCCTACATTCAGTATTTAGGGGCGACCCAGAACCCAGGAAATCAGATTCCTGCAACCTACACAAAGAAGAAGGACTGCTGACCTGAAAGCCCTGCAGAGATGACGGAGATGACAACTGACTTGGCCCCAGCCCTACCGGCCTGTCTCCAGATTCAAGGAGCCTGCACAGCGACGCATCTGACAGGGACCAGCGACTTCTGAAGCCTCAGAGGACTGCTCTGAACCCGAAGGACCAAGAAACTCGCGACAACAGCGGCACTGTCCAAAAACAGCAACAACTTTGCAACTTTTTAGCAACTTCCAAAGAACTCACTCTTCCCGCTGGAAGCGTGAGACTTCACTCTCTGCACCCGATGCCCCCGGCTCGAGCTCCAGAGAACCAACACTGCAGAGAGGACTCCCAGGCATCTGCGACCTCGTGAGTAACCTGAAATGAACCCCTTGCACCTCCACAGCGATGGCTGCAGAGAGAATCCAGAGGCTCCCCCTGACTGCGACTGCCTGAAACAACGAACCCGACACCTGGACCAAGCACTGCACTCGCAGCCCCCAGGACCGAAAGGAACCGAACTCCAGTGCAGGAGTGACCATCAGACGACCCTCTACCTAGCCCAGTCGGTGGCTGACCCGAAAAGCCCCCCGGTCCTTGCCTGCATCGCTAGAGTGACCCCCGGGTCCCTCCATTGATTTCTACAGAAAACCTGACGCCTGCTAAGCACACTGCACCTGGCCGCCCCTGTGCCGCTGAAGGTGTGTTTTGTGTGACTGTTTGTGTCCCCCCCAGTCCTCTACAAATCCCCCCTGTTCTGTCCTCCGAAGACACAGGTACTTACTTGTTGGCAGACTGGAACCGGAGCACCCCTGTTCTCCATAGGCGCCTATGTGTTTTGGGACCTCCTTTGACCTCTGCACCTGACCTGCCCTGTGTTGCTGGTGCGGTGACTTTGGGGTTGCCTTGAACCCCCAACGGTGGGCTGCCTATGCCCAGGAAACTGAACTTGTAAGTGTCTTACTTACCTGAGAAACTAACCAATACTTACCTCCCCCAGGAACTGTTGATTTTTGCAGTGTCCACTTTTAAACTAGCTTATTGCCATTTTAACGTATACTGTGTATGTTATTTCTCTAATTCAAAGTTCCTTAATTACCTATGTGGAGTACCTTGCATTTTATGTATTTACTTCAAATCTTGAATCTTGTGGTTCTAAAATAAATTAAGAAAATATATTTTTCTATATAAAAACTATTGGCCTGGAGTTAAGTCTTTTAGTGTGTGTTCCTCATTTATTGCCTGTGTGTGTACAACAAATGCTTAACACTACCCTCTGATAAGCCTACTGCTCTATCACACTACCACAAAATAGAGCATTAGAATTATCTAATTTTGCCACTATCAACCTCTAAGGGGAACTCTTGGACTCTGTGCACACTATCTCTCACTTTGAGATAGTATATACAGAGCCTACTTCCTACACCTAACTTTGATGGTGATCTTATTCAACTCTCGAAAGTCAATACAGGGGCGTAGATCTTTAGTCTTCTTTGGTACGAAGAAACAAAGAGCCCCGGCAGGTGACTAAGAGGGAGCAATCAGTCCACTCTGTATGTTTTCATCTATGTATTCCTTATGCACCTTATTTTCTTGCTCAGACAATGAATACATTCTTCGAAATGGAACCACTTCCCCAGGTATCAAAGGAATGGTGCGGTCATATTCCCGATGAGGAGGCAAAATAGGCTTTATATGTTTCTGGAACATGTCAGAGTATTCTTGATAGCAGCTAAGTAGTCCTTGAATCATGTTAATGGTACAACTTGCTTCTTTGGAGGTTATGATGGAACCCTTAGGGGACCAATAGGAGTCTGTCGAACAGCAATGTAGTTGACAAAATTGGGATGAAAGCGATATAGTCTGTGTCTCCCAATTAATATATGGATTATGTTGTGGTAGCCAAGGAATACCCAGAATCATAGTATAGTAAGGGGAAGATATCAAGTCAAAAGTAACGTATTCCTGATGTCTTCCAAATTGCACGCAAAGGGTAGGAGTGGTATCAACCACTGGTCCAGAGGTTAGAGGAGAGCCATCCACTGTTTGGACATGTTCTGGTATCTCTTTAGGGACATGAGGTATTTTTTTTGTCTTTAGCCCATTTCTCATCAAAAAAGATTCCACTAGCTCCACAAACCAATAACGCAAATACTTGTTCTTCCTGGTTAGTAGGGCACTGTAGGATTACTGATAATATAAAAAGAGCTGTGGTACTTTCTTTTGAAGAGCAGATAGAAGGTATTTCAACACCTCCCGTCCCCTTCTTTCTCACAGGGTACAGGAGTTGGCGTTTCCCGAATGTCCGATAGGATGACTAGGCCACATTCGGATTAGATGATCTGCACTACCACAATAGAGAGACGGGCCCTTACGTCGTCTGTTTTCTCGCTCTGCTTCAGATAAAAGTTCACAGATAATATCTATTTGAATGGGTTCTTCTTCTGTAGAAGCTGGGTTCTCTGATCGATTTTCATCAGGGTGGTGTACGGAGGTGCGCATTGCTCCTGACTGGGACTTCAACCTGGTGTTCCCTTTCTCTAATTTACGCTCCCGTAAATGGTACTCTATATTTAGTCCCAGATCCATCAGTTCTTTCAAAGATTCTACCTGAGTGGAATGCACCAGTTCATTCTTTATTAGAGCTGCAAAAGTGAGTTCAACCCAAGTGGTTTCAGCCGCTAGCTGTTTGAAATGGGTTATGTAATTCAGGACATCCTGATTGCCTTGTTGTATATCACATAAAGCTTCTTCAGCAGCGGCCTCCAGTCCAGGTCGTTCAAACATCTGTTTAAAGGCTTGAATAAAGGCTGAATAGTTGAACAATAATGAGTCATTGGCAGCTACCAAGGGGGTTGCCCAAGCTAAGGCTAGGCCAGACAGGGCGCTGATGAGATAACCAACCTTAGTCTTATCCTGGGTAAACTGAGTGGGTCGAAATGCAAAATATACCGTTAAGGAATCCAGGAGTTCCTTTAACTTGTTCGGATCTCCAGAATAACTTGGGGTTGAGGCGGAGACAGTAGGTATATCAATGGACCGAGAAACCAGATCTTGTCTCAGTGCTGTATTTACGGCACGCAGTTGTTGTAACTCCTGGGCCTGTTCTTGGATGGTATGATGCATGGACTGTTCCACAACGTTTTCAGGAGGTTCTTCTATGGTTCCAGAGCAACGTGGAATCTTTTGGCGTTGCAATCTGTCACAATTTGCACACTTCTTACCACAATAATCTGCCAGTCTCGGGTCACTACCTGGTTTCTTGCTTGTTCAGGATTGGCCAAGGTAAGGGCGATCCTTTCCAGTAGCCATGGTGCTGCTGACAGTATAACGCTTAGAAGGCCATAACCTCCAGAAGCAGTCCCAGAGGAAAAAAAACAATATTACGTTAAAAAAAACTCAGATCACAGGAGCTCCTGAAAAGAGGAAAAAACTGAGAAAAATAACAAATCAGGAACAACAAAACTGCAGGCAAAAACAGGATAGGTCCAAATCACAGGAAGTGGGAGCGAGGAGCACCAACGCAAGGAACAATAGACCTTCTGTGCTTTTGTTTTTGTTTGTTTTTTTGATAAACAACTTTATTAGTTTTATAGAGTGACATACAACCAACAGGTCACACCCACGCCCCCCTGACATGGGACATACAGTTCCGCACCAGTAACATAGGTACGTGATTGGCATTGGTCAGAATGGTCAGTAACAGACCACACCACAACTATGGTACTTAAGATATAGCCCCTGAAAACTCTCCCCAGGGGGCTGTCCACTTCCCCCACACTCTCGTATTTAGCTGGGCTCCCTCTCGACTCATATACTAGTTTTTCTTGTTGGGAACACCAGTCCACTCCACGGCACCACTTTGCGATTGCCGGTGCCGTCTCTGCTTTTCAGCCAGCTGCAATGTCTCTCTTGGCTACCAGACAGGCCACACCCAAAAAGTTCTGCTCCACTCTACTGGACCCCACTCCCTCCGTGACCCCCAATAAAAGTGGCAATGGGGCAGCCTCCACCTGCAAGATTCTGGAGATTTCAGGCGCTACCATCTGCCAGTAGGTAGCTGTAGGAAGTTGGCTCTGTATGTACTATTTCAATGTAAGAAATAGCATGCACAGAGTCCCAGGGTTTCCCTTAGAGGTAAGATAGTGGCAAAAAGAGATAATTCTAATGCTCTATTTTGTGGTAGTGTGGTCGAGCAGTAGGCTTATCAGAGGGTAGTGTTAAGCATTTGTTGTACACACACAGGCAATAAATGAGGAACACACACTCAAAGACAATTCCAGGCCAGTAGGTTTTTGTATAGAAAAATATATTTTCTTAGTTTATTTTAAGAACCACAGGTTCAAGATTTACAATCAATACTTTAAATGAAAGGTACTTCACTTAGGTATCATAGGAACTTTGAATCAGCAAAATAGCATGTACAGTTGTAGGAAGTTGGCTCTGTATGTACTATTTCAAAGTAAGAAATAGCATGCACAGAGTCCAAGGGTTCCCCGTAGAGGTAAGATAGTGGCAAAAAGAGATAATTCTAATGCTCTATTTTGTGGTAGTGTGGTCGAGCAGTAGGCTTATCAGAGGGTAGTGTTAAGCATTTGTTGTACACACACAGCCAATAAATGAGGAACACACACTCAAAGACTTACTCCAGGCCAGTAGGTTTTTGTATAGAAAAATATATTTTCTTAGTTTATTTTAGGAACCACAGGTTCAAGATTTACAAACAATACTTTAAATGAAAGGTACTTCACTTAGGAACTTTAGGAACTTTGAATTAGCAAAATAGCATATACAGTTTTCACACAAATGGCATATAGCTATTTTAAAACTAGACAGTGCAATTTTCAACAGCTCTTGGGGGAGGTAAGTGTTTGTTAGTTTTGCAGGTAAGTAAACCACCTACGGGGTTCAACGTTGGGTCCAAGGTAGCCCACCGTTGGGGGTTCAGGGCAACCCCAAAGTTACCACACCAGCAGCTCAGGGCCGGTCAGGTGCAAAGGTCAAACTGGTGCCCAAAACTCATAGGCTTCAATGGAGAAGGGGGTGCCCCGGTTCCAGTCTGCCAGCAGGTAAGTACCCGCGTCTTCAGAGGGCAGACCAGGGGGGTTTTGTAGGGCACCGGGGGGGACACAAGTCAACACAAAAAGTACACCCTCAGCGGCATGGGGGCGGCCGGGTGCAGTGTGCAAACAAGCGTTGGGTTCGCAATAGGTTTCAAAGGGAGACCAAGGGGTCTCTTCAGCGAATCAGGCAGGCAAGGAGGGGGCTCCTCGGGGTAGCCACCACCTGGGCAAGGGAGAGGGCCACCTGGGGGTCGCTCCTGCACTGGAGGTCGGATCCTTCAGGTCCTGGGGGATGCGGGTGCAGTGTCTTTACCAGGTGTCGGGTCTTTGAAGCAGGCAGTCGCGGTCAGTGGGAGCCTCTGGATTCCCTCTGCAGGCGTCGCTGTGGAGGCTCAGGGGGGTCAACTCTGGCTACTCACGGTCTCGTAGTCACCGGGGAGTCCTCCCTGTGGTGTTTGTTCTCCACAAGTCGAGCCAGGGGCGTCGGGTGCAGAGTGCAAAGTCTCACGCTTCCGGCGGAAACGTGTGTTGTTTCAAAATTGCTTCTTTGTTGCAAAGTTGCAGTCTTTGTGGAACAGAGCCGCTGTCCTCTGGAGTTCTTGGTCCTTCTAGAAGCAGGGTAGTCCTCTGAGGCTTCAGAGGTCGCTGGACCCTGTGGAACGCGTCGCTGGAGCAGTGTCTTTAGAAGTGGGGAGACAGGCCGGTAGAGCTGGGGCCAAAGCAGTTGATGTCTCCGTCTTCTCTGCAGGTTTTTCAGCTCAGCAGTCCTTCTTCATCTTAGGTTGCAGGAATCTATCTTGCTGTGTTCTGGGAGCCCCTAAATACTCAATTTAGGGGTGTGTTTAAGTCTGGGGGGTTAGTAGCCAATGGCTACTAGCCCTGAGGGTGGCTACACCCTCTTTGTGCCTCCTCCCTGAGGGGAGGGGGGCACATTCCTATCCCTATTGGGGGAATCCTCCATCTGCAAGATGGAGGATTTCTAAAAGTCAGAGTCACCTCAGCTCAGGACACCTTAGGGGCTGTCCTGACTGGCCAGTGACTCCTTCTTGTTTTTCGCATTATCTCCTCCGGCCTTGCCGCCAAAAGTGGGGCCGTGGCCCGAGGGGGTGGGCAACTCCACTAGCTGGAGTGCACTGGGGCCCTGTAACAAAGGGGGTGAGCCTTTGAGGCTCACCGCCAGGTGTTACAGTTCCTGCAGGGGGAGGTGAGAAGCACCTCCACCCAGTACAGGCTTTGTTACTAGCCACAGAGTGACAAAGGCACTCTCACCATGTGGCCAGCAACATGTCTGGTGTGTGGCAGGCTGCTAAAACTAGTCAGCCTACATTGGTAGTCGGTTAATGTTTCAGGGGGCACGTCTAAGGTGCCCTCTGGGGTGTATGTTACAATAAAATGTACACTGTCATCAGTGTGCATTTATTGTGCTGAGAAGTTTGATACCAAACTTCACAGTTTTCAGTGTAGCCATTATGGTGCTGTGGAGTTCGTACATGACAGACTCCCAGACCATATACTCTAATGGCTAGCCAAAAGGCCGCCCGCCCGCCCAGCGGGAAAGCACCAGCAACGAGGAAGCCGGCTCCGAATGGGTGCAGTTGCACCCGTCGCGATTTTCAGTGTCTGCTAGGTAGACACTGAAAATCAATGTGGGGCCCTGTTAGGGGCCCCCTGCAGTGCCCATGCCATTGGCATGGGCACTGCAAGGGCCCCCAGGGGCCCCACGACACCCGTTACTGCCATCCTGTTCCACCAGGAACAGGATGGCGGTAAGGGGGTCAGAATCCCCATGGCGGGGCTGCAAGCAGTGCCGCCGTGGAGGATTCCCTGGGGCAGCGGGAAACCGGCGGGACACCGCCGGTTTCACGTTTCTGACCGCGGCTTTACCGCCGCGGTCAGAATGCCCCCGGAAGCACCGCCAGCCTGTTGGCAGTGCTTCCTCCGTCACCTGCCCTGGCGGTCTATGACCGCCAGGGTAGGAATGACCCCCTTAGTCTTTTTATCCCCACTAGCACACACAAGTTGGCAAGCAGTGTGTCTGTGCTGAGTGAGGGGTCCCCAGGGTGGCATAAGACATGCTGCAGCCCTTAGAGACCTTCCCTGGCATGAGGGCCCTTGGTACCAGAGGTACCAGTTACAAGGGACTTACCTGGATGCCAGGGTGTGCCAATTGTGGAAACAAAAGTACAGGTTAGGGAAAGAACACTGGTGCTGGGGCCTGGTTAGCAGGCCTCAGTGACACATTCAAATCATAACTTGGCATCAGCAAAGGCAAAAAGTCAGGGGGTAACCATGCCTAGGAGGCATTTCCGTACACAACCCTCCCCCCCACAAACGAAAGAGGATGAGACTAACTTTTCCCAAGAGAGTCTTCATTTTCTAAGTGGAAGAACCTGGAAAGGCCATCTGCATTGGCATGGGCAGTCCCAGGTCTGTGTTCCACTATAAAGTCCATTCCCTGTAGGGAGATGGACCACCTCAACAGTTTTGGATTTTCACCTTTCATTTGCATTAGCCATCTGAGAAGTCTGTGGTCAGTGTGAACTACAAAGTGAGTACCAAAGAGGTATTGTCTCAGCTTTTTCAGGGACCAAACCACAGCAAAGGCCTCCCTCTCAATGGCACTCCAACGCTGCTCCCTGGGGAGAAACCTCCTGTTAATGAAAGCAACAGGCTGGTCAAGGCCATCATCATTTGTTTGGAACAAAACTGCCCCTATCCCATGTTCAGCGGCATCAGTCTGCACAATGAACTGCTTGGAGTAATCTGGAGCTTTGAGAATTGGTGCTGTGCACATTGCTTGTTTCAGGGTGTCAAAGGCCTGTTGGCATTCTACAGTTCAGCTTACCTTCTTGGGCATTTTCTTGGAGGTAAGTTCTGTGAGGGGTGTCACTATAGATCCATATCCCTTCACAAACCTACTGTAGTACGAAGTCAAGCCAAGGAATGCCCTGACTTGCGTCTGGGTTTTTGGAGCTGCCCAGTCCAGAATAGTTTGGATCTTGGGCTGGAGTAGCTGAACTTGGCCTCCACCTACAAAGGTGTCCCAAGTAAACCACAGTCCCCTGCCCTATCTGGCATTTGGATGCCTTGATAGAGAGGCCTGCTGCTTGCAGAGCCTTCAAAACCTTATTCAGGTGGACCAGGTGATCCTGCCAGCTGGAGCTAAAGACAGCAGTATCGTCAAGATAAGCTGCACTAAAGGACTCCAAGCCAGCAAGGACTTGATTCACCAACCTTTGGAAGGTGGCAGGGGCATTCTTTAAACCAAAGGGCATAACAGTGAACTGATAATGCCCATCAGGTGTGGAGAATGCTGTCTTTTCTTTTGCTCCTGGTGCCATTTTGATTTGCCAGTACCCTGCTGTCAAGTCAAAGGTACTTAAGTATCTGGCAGCACCTAGTTTGTCTATCAATGGGATGGGCATCTGTCTTGGTGACAGAAATAAGTCCTCTGTAATCCACACAAAACCTCATCTCTCTCTTCCCATCTTTGGTGTGAGGTTTGGGGACTAAGATCACTGGGCTAGCCCAGGGGCTGTCAGAGTGCTCAATGACTCCCAATTCCAGCATCTTGTGGACTTTCACCTTGATGCTTTCCTTAACTTGGTCAGACTGTCTGAAAATTTTGTTTTTGACAGGCATGCTGTCTCCTGTGTCCACATCATGGGTACACAGGTGTGTCTGACCAGGGGTTAGGGAAAAGAGCTCAGCAAACTGTTGCAGGACCTTCCTACAGTCAGATTGCCGTTGGCCAGAGAGGGTGTTTGAATAGATCACTCCATCAACTGAGCCATCTTTTGGGTCTGTGGAGAGGAGATCAGGGAGAGGTTCACTCTCAGCTTCCTGGTCCTCATCTGTTACCATCAAGAGATTCACATCTGCCCTGTCATGGAAGAGTTTGAGGCGGTTCACACGGATCACCCTTTTGGGGGTCCTGCTAGTGCCAAGGTCCACCAGGTAGGTGACCTGACTCTTCTTCTCTAGCACTGGGTAAGGGCCACTCCATCTGTCCTGAAGTGTCCTGGGAGCCACAGGCTCCAGAACCCAGACTTTCTGCTCTGGCTGAAACTCAACCATAGCAGCCTTTTGGTCATACCAAAACTTCTGGAGTTGTTGGCTGGCCTCAAGGTTTTTGCTTGCCTTTTCCATATACTCTGCCATCCTTGAACGTAGGCCTAGTACATAGTCCACTATATCTTGCTTAGGCTCATGAAGAGGTCTCTCCCAGCCTTCTTTCACAAGAGCTAGTGGTCCCCTTACAGGATGGCCAAACAGAAATTCAAAGGGGGAAAACCCTACTCCCTTCTGAGGCACCTCTCTGTAGGCAAAAAGCAGACATGGCAACAGGACATCCCATCTCCTTTTGAGTTTTTCAGGGAGCCCCATGATCATGCCTTTCAATGTCTTGTTCAATCTTTCTACAAGTCCATTGGTTTGTGGATGGTATGGTGTGGTGAATTTGTAAGTTACCCCACACTCATTCCACATGTGTTTCAGGTATGCTGACATAAAGTTGGTACCTCTGACAGACACCACCTCCTTAGGAAATCCCACTCTGGTAAAAATACCAATGAGTGCTTTGGCTACTGCAGGGGCAATAGTCGACCTAAGGGGAATTGCTTCAGGGTATCTAGTAGCATGATCCACTACTACTAGTATGTATTGGTTCCCTGAGGCTGTGGGAGGTTCAAGTGGACCCACTATGTCCACACCCACTCTTCCAAAGGGGACCCCCACCACTGGAAGTGGAATGAGGCGGCCCTTTGGGTGTCCACCTGTCTTACCACTGGCTTGACAGGTGGCACAGGAGACACAAAACTCCTTAACCTTCTGGGACATGTTGGGCCAATAGAAGTGGTTGACTAATCTCTCCCACGTCCTGGTCTGTCCCAAATGCCCAGCAAGAGGAATATCATGAGCTAAGGTCAGAATGAACTCCCTAAACTCCTGAGGCACTACCACTCTCCTAGTGGCACCAGGTTTGGTATCTCTTGCCTCAGTGTAAAGGAGTCCATCTTCCCAATAGACTCTATGTGTTCCTGTTATTTTTCCATTGGACTCTTCAGCAGCTTGCTGTCTAAGGCCTT
Organism: Pleurodeles waltl; assembly: GCF_031143425.1. Taxonomy (NCBI): domain Eukaryota; kingdom Metazoa; phylum Chordata; class Amphibia; order Caudata; family Salamandridae; genus Pleurodeles; species Pleurodeles waltl. The sequence goes on along the minus strand of NC_090440.1, from coordinate 370,828,975 downwards.
CAAGAGAGGGACAGGTTTCTTGCCCCTTACACAACTGCTCCCTTGGGGGTCCCCCTGGGCCTAGGAGCTCAACCTGATAATGTTCTAACTCCAGGGGCTCAGTTCCCTTAGAGTGGAGAACTTCTTCCTGAGAAGAGAGGTTCTCTTTTTCTTGTTGTGTTGAAACTGGTTCCCCAGTTTTCTTTCCTTTCCTCTTGGAGGGTTGGGCCCTTTTTCCAGGCTCCAACACCACTTTTTCACCCTGAGCCTTGCACTGTGCCCTTGTCTTGACACACACCAGTTCAGGGATACCCAGCATGGCTGCATGGGTTTTGAGTTCTACCTCAGCCCATGCTGAGGACTCCAGGTCATTTCCAAGCAAACAGTCTACAGGGATATTTGAGGAGACCACCCCCTGTTTCAGGCCATTGACCCCTCCCCACTCTAAAGTTACCATAGCCATGGGATGTACTTTAGTCTGATTGTCAGCGTTGGTGACTGGATAAGTTTGTCCAGCCAGGTATTGACCAGGGGAAACTAGTTTCTCTGTCACCATGGTGTCACTGGCACCTGTATCCCTCAGGCCTTCTACACTTGTCCCATTAATTAAGAGCTGCTGCCTGTATTTTTGCATAATGGGGGCCAGGCAGCCAGTGTGGCTAAATCCACGCCACCCTCAGAGACTAATGTAGCTTCAGTGTGAACCCTGATTTGCTCTGGACACACTGTTGATCCCACTTGGAGACTGGCCATTCCAGTGTTAGCTGGAGTAGAGTTAGAAGTGGAACCTTTCTTGGGTCAGGCCTTGTCTCCAGTTTGGTGTCCTGGCTGATTACAGCTACGACACCAGGCCTTTTTGGGATCAAAGTTTTTACCCTTGTACCCAAAATTGGATTGTGAAGAGGCTCTGGGCCCTCCCTCCTGAGCAGGTTTTTAGGGCCCTATAGAAGACTCTTTACTTTTCCCTTTGGATGTCTCAACACTCTTCCCCTGGGGAGTCTTTGTGACCCCTTTCTTTTGGTCACCCCCGGTGGAAGTCTTGGTCACCCTAGTCTTGACCCAATGGTCCGCCTTCTTTCCCAATTCTTGGGGAGAAATTGGTCCTAGGTCTACCAGATGCTAATGCATTTTATTATTGAAACAATTACTTAACAGGTGTTCTTTCACAAATAAATTGTACAGCCCTTCATAATCATTTACACCACTGCCTTGAATGCACCCATCCAGTGTTTTCAATGAGTAGTCAACAAAATCAATCCAGGTCTGGCTCGAGGATTTTTGAGCCCCCCTGAACCTAATTATATACTCCTCAGTGGAGAATCCAAAGCCCTCAATCAGGGTAGCCTTCATGAGGTCATAGGATTCTGCATCTTTTTCAGAGAGTGTGAGGAGTCTATCCCTACACTTTCCAGTGAACATTTCCCAAAGGAGAGCACCCCAGTGAGATCTGTTTACCTTTCTGGTTGCACAAGCCCTCTTAAAAGCTGTGAACCATTTGGTGATGTCACACCATCTTCATATTTAGTTACAATCCCTTTAGGGAATTTCAACATGTCACGAGAATCTCTGACCCTATTTATGTTGCTGCCACCATTGATGGGACCAAAACCCATCTCTTGTCTTTCCCTTTCTATGGCTAGGAGCTGTCTCTCTAAAGCCAATCTTTTGGCCATCCTGGCTAGCAGGAGGTCCTCTTCACTGAGGCTGTCCTCAGTGATTCCAGAGGTGCTGGACTCTCGTGTGAGAGAAGCAGCATCTCTGACTATCACTTGTGGAGTCAGGGCTTGAGGGGTCCTGGCCTCCCTAACTAGGACTGGAGGTGGGAATTCCTCCACTTCACTAGCTTCCCCCTCTGGGAGCTCATCCTCAGAGGGGTTATTCTTGGCAACCTCTGCCAAAAGCTCCTGGAGCTGCACTTTGGTAGGGTTTGAACCAGTTCTATTCTTTTTTGTTTTGCAGAGAGACCTTAACTCTGACATCCTAAGATTCAGGTAAGGGGTGACGTTGAGTTCAATCACATTCTGTTCTGCATTAGACATTATGGGGGTCATTACGAACAGGCTGGCGGTACGGAGACCCGTATTACGACCGCGGCGGTAGCGCCGCAGTTGCACTGCCGGGGCCGGCGGTTTCCTGCCGTTTTAGCCCCGGCGGTGATAATCCCCCAGGGCAGCGCTGCAAGCAGCGCTGCCCTAAGGATTATCACTCCCCTACCGCCAGCCTGTTTCTGGTGGTTTGCACTGCCAGGAAGAGGCTGACGGTAAGGGGAATCCTGGGGCCCCTGGGGGCCCCTGCACTGCCATTGCCACTGGCATGGGCAGTGCATGGGCCCCCTAACATGGCCCGTGCAGCTTTTCACTGTCTGCATAGCAAACAGTGAAAAGCGCGACGGGTGCTACTGCACCCATCGCACGGCCGCAACACCGCCGGCTCCATTAGGAGCCGGCTCCTATGTTGCGGCCGCATCCCCGCTGGGCCGGCGGGCGTAAACTAGGTTTACACCTGCCGGCCCAGCGGGGATGTTGTAATGGGGTCCGCCGGAGTGCGGACGCATTGGCGGCCGCACAGTGGTTACCGCTTGGCGGGCGGCGGTAGCTGCCCGTCAAGCTTGTAATGACCCCCTATGTTTCTAAAAGTTGGAATACTTTTTAAGAATCTAAAACTATCTCTAGAACTTAATTCAAACTTTTACAAAACTTTTAAACTCTAAAAGAAATGCTGACAGGGACTAACACAAGGCCCTAGCAGGACTTTTAAAATTTTTGAAAAATAGCTCAAATTTCAAAAATCCGTTTCTAATGACAATTTTGGGAATTTAGTTGTGTGATCAGGTATTGGCTGAGTAGTCCAGCAAATGCAAAGTCTTGTACCCCACCGCTGATCCACCAATGTAGGAAGTTGGCTCTGTATGTACTATTTCAAAGTAAGAAATAGCATGCATAGAGTCCAAGGGTTCCCCTTAGAGGGAAGATAGTGGCAAAAAGAGATAGTTCTAATGCTCTATTTTGTGGTAGTGTGATAGAGCAGTAGGCCTATCAGAGGGGAGTATTAATCATTTGTTGTACACACACAGGCAATAAATGAGGAACACACACTCAAAGACAATTCCAGGCCTATAGGTTTTTGTATAGAGAAATATATTTTCTTAGTTTATTTTAAGAACCACAGGTTCAAGATTTACAATCAATACTTTAAATGAAAGGTACTTCACTCAGGTATCATAGGAACATTGAATCAGCAAAATAGCATGTACAGTTTTGGGAAAAATGGCAATAAGCTATTTTAAAACTAGACACTGCAAATTTCAACAGTTCCTGGGGGAGGTAAGTATTTGTTAGTTTTGCAGGTAAGTAAACCACCTACAGGGTTCAAAGTTGGGTCCAAAGAAGCCCACCGTTGCAGGTTTAGGGCAACCCCAAAGTTACCACACCAGCAGCTCAGGGTCGGTCAGGTGCAGAGGTCAAAGTGGTGCCCAAAACGCATAGACTTCAATGGAGAAGGGGGTGCCCCGGTTCCAGTCTGCCAGCAGGTCAGGTAGGTACCCGTGACTTCGGAGGGCAGACCAGTGGGGTTTTGTAGGGCACCGGGGGGGGGACACAAGTCAGCACAAAAAGTACACCCTCAGCAGCACGGGGCGGCCGGGTTCAGAATGCAAACAGGCGTCGGGTTTGCAATGGAGTTCAATGGGAGACCCGGGGGTCTCTTCAGCGAAGCAGGCAGGCAAGGAGGGACTCCTCGGGGTAGCCACCACATGGGCAAGGGAGAGGGCCACCTGGGGCTCTCTTCTGCACTGGAGGTCGGATCCTTCAGGTCCTGGGGGCTGCGGGTGCAGTGTCTTTACCAGGCGTCGGGTTCTTAAAAGCAGGCAGTCGCGGACAGGGGGAGCCTCTGGATTCCCTCTGCGGTCATCGCTGGTGGGCCTCAGGGGGGTCAACTCTGGCTACTCACAGGGTCGCAGTCCCCGGGTAGTCCTCCCAGTAGTGTTGGTTCTCCATAGGTCGAGCCGGGGGCGTCGGGTGCAGAGTGGAAAGTCTCACGCTTCCGGCGGGAAATGTGCAGTCCTTTAAAGTTTGTTTCTTTGTTGCAAAGTTGTTTCTTCTTTGGAGCAGAGCCGCTGTCCTCGGAAGTTCTTGGTCCTTTTAGATGCAGGGTAGTCCTCTGAGGCTTCAGAGGTCGCTGGACCCTGTGGAACGCGTCGCTGTTGCAGTTTTTCTTGAAGTGGGGAGACAGGCCGGTAGGGCTGGGGCCAAAGCAGTTGGTGTCTCCGTCTTCTCTGCAGGGCTTTCAGGTCAGCAGCTCTTCTTCGTCTTAGGTTGCAGGAATCTATCTTGCTAGGTTCTGGGAGCCCCTAAATACTCAATTTAGCTGTGGGTTTATTGCTGGGGGGTTAGTAGCCAATGGCTACTAGCCCTGAGGGTGGCTACACCCTCTTTGTGCCTCCTCCCTGAGGGGAGGGAGCACATCCCTAATCCTATTGGGGGAATCCTCCATCTGAAAGATGGCGGATTTCTAAAAGTCAGAGTCACCTCAGCTCAGGACACCTTAGGGGCTGTCCTGACTGGCCAGTGGCTCCTCCTTGTTTTTCTTATTATCTCCTCCGGCCTTGCAGCCAAAAGTGGGGCTGTGGCCGGAGGGGGCGGGCATCTCCACTAGCTGGCTGGCTCACCGCCAGGTGTTACAGTTCCTGCAGTGGGAGGTGAGAACCACCTCCACCCAGTACGGGCTTTGTTACTAGCCACAGAGTGACAAAGGCACTCTCCCCATGTGGCCAGCAACATGTCTGGTGTGTGGCAGGCTGGTAAAACTAGTCAGCCCACACTGGAAGTCGGATATGATTTCAGGGGGCATCTCTAAGATGCCCTATGGGGTGTATTTCACAATAAAATGTACACTGTCATCAGAGTGCCTTTATTGTGCTGAGAAGTTTGATACCAAACTTCCCAGTTTTCAGTGTAGCCATTAAGGTGCTGTGGAGTTCGTGTTTGACAGACTCCCAGACCATACACTCTTATGGCTACCCTGCACTTACAATGTCTAAGGTTTTGCTTAGACACTGTAGGGGCATAGTACTCATGCACCTATGCCCTCACCTATGGTATAGTGCACCCTGCCTTAGGGCTGTAAGGCCTGCTAGAGGAGTGACTTATCTATGCCATAGGCAGTGTGAGGTTGGCATGGCACTCTGAGGGGAGTGCCATGTCGACTTAGTCATTTTCTCCCCACCAGCACACACAAGCTGGCAAGCAGTGTGTCTGTGCTGAGTGAGGGGTCCCCTGGGTGGCATAAGACATGCTGCAGCCCTTAGAGACCTTCCCTGGCATCAGGGCCCTTGGTACCAGGGGAACCAGTTACAAGGGACTTACCTGGATGCCAAGGTGTGGCAATTGTAGAAACAAAGGTACAGGTTAGGGAAAGAACACTGGTGCTGGGGCCTTTTTAGCAGGACTCAGCACACTTTCAAATCATAACTTGGCATCAGCAAAGGCAAAAAGTCACGGGGTAACCATGCCTAGGAGGCATTTCCTTACACCGCTCAATAGCAAGCCAGGGGGAGAGATGTTGCTCTGGTACCCAGGACCTAATCCAGTTCTCCAAAAACACGATCGCCTGGCTCGCATCCGCTCCCTCTGGGAAGCCAACGAAGTGCAGGTTGTTGGGCCTGGAACGGTTCACCGTGTCCTAAGCCCGATGATGGAGCTTACCTGTGTGGGTCATCAAATGGGCAACTTTAATTTTGAGCTCTGTGATCTCGTCCTCTGCCTGAGAGACCCAATCCTCCATCTCCGTGATGTGGCCGGCTGCCGTCCACAGATCCTGCCACAATAGGCCCACATCCTCTCGTACTTCACCAATTTTAATCTCAACTGCCAGCTGTGAGGACTGAATGGCCTGGAGGATCGTGCTCACTCCATATGCGGCGTGGATTCCTGACGCCAGGTCACCCACTCCCTGGGAGGCCGTCTGTGTTGTGAACTGGTCAATGTGCTGTTGGGACGCCTGAGGCTGCTTGCCAACCCTGTCCTTCCCCATACTGTCACACCAGCCCGGGGCGGCGCGTTCCCCTACTGCTCTCTGACCGGTCACTTCCTTGGGGGCCCCGGAGACACTGGCATTGCTCTCTCAATAAGCAGTGTAAGGGGGAAGGCACCCCTGACGTCAGCCACCAGGGCTACCGCTCCACCGGATGTCAAACAGGAAGCAGGGGGTACCCCCACGACAAGGCCCCTCTAGGACCGGGCGCCAGTGAATGAGCGAGGGAAGGGCAGGGGATACGCTGCAGGGCCCCTCCAAGGCCTGGTCCAGTCTTCACTCTCCCGAGCGACATCCCCCCACTTGCCGCGTCCCCGTGCCACGCCTCCGGCCCCCACCTCATGGCCCATCAACAATCACCACTTCCGCCTACTCCGGCATACTGTCTACCTCTCCCAGGGTCCCTTTGCCTACTCACAGGTGACGCTGCACCTCAGGGGCTGATAGTTTGGGGGGTGCGGTGCCCCGGGACCCCCCCGACACTCTCCACGCACCTTGCTCTTCTGACCGAGGTTTCTCGTGCAATGGAGGGGCCTCACGGGGCACACACAGCACCCTCCCTTGGTCGACCGAGTTGCTCCTCTACTCCTCTGCCCAGGCTATCAAGTGCCCATCCAAGCGGCCCAATGAAGCCGTCGCCGCACCTCACCCCACCGGGGTCTCAGCCTCCCTGGCAGCTCCCCGCGTGTGGGGGACCGACCACACCTCTGGTGCCAGGGCCCAGTACCCTGCTCCTCTATGTAGGGGAGCGGCCTCCTGGTCTCACGGGGCCCACATTGCGCTCCTGCACTCCCTGGCACGGGCGTGCTGCTTCACTCATTGGCTCAGGTCAGGCCGACGCCAGCCGCACCTACAGCATCCCTGGCAATCCCAGGGCCCAGCCCGAATGGCCACACCTCTTCTCGCTGGGCCCCAGCCTCCTCGCAACCTCGGCGTGTGGGGGTTGACCACACCCCCAGGGCCGTGATTCAGCCGCAACCGTGGCACAGGGCCCGGAAGGCGAGCCTGGCTGCCACTGAAGGACGGACTCCACCCCTCCAGGCCACACCGCCGAACCCGGCTCTCAGCTTCGCGGGACAGGGCCCTCCCTCTGTACCCCTCCGGAGTCCAACAGCACTCACAGGTCTCATGCCGCACCGCCAGGCTCCCATGCCTACCTCGCAAACTGGATGTGGGCAAATTGGACACAGGACGGTCAGGGATTTAGTCGGCGGATGACGGAGGGGCCCGAAGCACTCTTAGAGTGCGACTGCCATCTTGATGCCCGAAGCCACGTCCTGACCTTCTTTACTTTTATACTGACAAACAGGAAATGATAGGTGAATGGAAGAATAGCCATAGTAGAAAAGGTGGTAAGCAATACATGCAGGGAAGGAAACACAGACTCATGGGAAGAAGACAAATTGCCAAGGAAGGAGGAAAACAGGAAAAGAAAGAAGAAAAAGAAATGCAGAAAGCAGGTGAGCAAACTATGGGGGCCGTGAATGAGCACAGCTTGACCCAGAGCCCAAGAGAGGACTCCTAGACCACGCCGTGGCCCAAAAAGCAGGTTGTGGCCCAAAACATGGCCTGGCGGCAGAACTGGCCACCCGAAACGCAGACAGCCGATCGGACTGTGGCCCATGAGGGGGACGCCGCTGGTCTCCGCAGTGTCACAATTTGTGGAAAGGTCTACTACAAGCTGCCAAAAGGCTGGTATAGTACGTTAGCTGAGTAGTTTTTTCATAGATTTATCATGTGGACAATTTTAATGATCCAGTCTGGGCTGAGAAATCAAACACCAGAGTCAAGAGAGGTGCTAGTGCTTCAGAGACTGTAGGAGATTTATTTGGTGCCATAATTCCATCTGTAGGTCTTATTTTGAATGACATTAAGAGAAGGAAGTTGTCAACAATAGTAGATAAGTTATCTACTGATATAGCAGGTGTCATCTTCTTGATGGACACAGCAAGAGTTGCCGTAAAATCAGTGGTTTTACAAAATCACCTTGCGTTAGACATTCTTCTTGGAAAGTAGAGCAGAGTTTACAAAATGTTACAAGCCCAACAATGCATCACCCATATCCCTGGTAATAGTAAGAAGACAAAAAAGCAGTAGGTAATTGTTTTTCAGCAATTGGAAAGTGGTTTGGAAGTCTAGGGAGAGGAATTCTTGGAACCATTTTGAGACCTTCATTAAAAATGGTTTTGTGTGCCCTACTTGCAGTTGGTCTATAGAAGTTGTTCAAGAAGCTGAAAGAAAGGAGAGCAGAAAAGGAGACAGGAAGAGATTGAGATGGAGATTAGAAGACTATATACTATAATAACATCAAGTAGTTGAAGAATTTCAGAAAACCTTACCTGGAGCGACCTCTGTAATTTTGAGCGGTCTTATTAAAATGAGAGTTGGGAGTTTTGTATGAGAGCATGATTCACCACCAAAGGGAGGACTGATGTTGCCAAAATGTTAGTATTGTTCCTCATGTCACAGTGATCATCGATATGTCACAGTTTATACATTTTGGTAAACAACGTACTAATAATAGAAGCCATATTAGTGTGTATTCACTTTAGACTACATGTCAAAAATCAAAAATCATAAACATTTATAAAGCGCGCTACTCACCCGTGCGGGTCTCAAGGCCTAGGGGGAAGGGGTTACTGCTGCTCGAAGAGCCAGGTCTTTAGTTGCCTCCGGAATGCGGAATGGTCCTGGGTGGTCCTGAGGTTGGTGGGGAGGGAATTCCATGTCTTGGCCGCCAGGTAGGAGAAGGATTTCCCATCTGCTGTGGTGCGGCGGATGCGAGGGACGGCGGCGAGAGCGAGGTTGGCGGAGCGAAGTTGACGGGTGGGTGTGTAGAAACTGAGGCGACGGTTGAGGTATTCGGGTCCCTTGTTGTGGAGGGCTTTGTGTGCGTGGGTGAGGAGTCGGAAGGTGATCCTTTTGTTGACGGGAAGCCAGTGCAGGTGTCTCAGGTGGGCGGAGATGTGGCTGTTGCGGGGTATGTCGAGGATAAGGCGGGCGGAGGCGTTTTGAATTTGTTGCAGACGTTTCTGGAGTTTAGCAGTGGTTCCTGCGTATAGGGTGTTGCCGTAGTCCAGGCGGCTCGTGACGAGGGCGTGGGTCACGGTCTTTCTGGTGTCGGCGGGGATCCAACGGAAGATCTTTCGGAGCATGCGGAGGGTGAGGAAGCAGGAGGATGATACGGCGTTGACTTGTTTGGTCATGGTGAGAAGTGGGTCCAGGATGAAACCGAGGTTGCGTGCGTGCTCTGAGGGGGTTGGTGCGGTGCCAAGGGCCGTGGGCCACCAGGAGTCGTCCCAGGCGGTCGGGGTGTTTCCGAGGATGAGGACTTCCGTTTTGTCTGAGTTCAGTTTCAGACGGCTGAGTTTCATCCAATCTGCGACGTCTTTCATTCCATCTTGCAGGTTGGTCTTGGCGCTGGTGGGGTCCTTGGTGTCATACCACATGTCAAAATCCCTGCGGTATGGAATGGAGCTTAAATTTCCTGTTTGGAGATTTAATCTGTGATTCTATTATATTTTAGAGTGTAAACTAATAGTCTGTATTAAAACAATGTTAGATTTGTGATGAAAAGTGTTTTAAATTTGTATACAAAAATTGAGAAATGTAGTTTTGTGTTATATTCATAGAAATGTATTAAGTTACTTTTCATCTCAAATTACTATAACATGAAATTATTATGTGAGTGCTAAATGTTTTATTTGCATGATTTAATGTCCTGCTTCATTCATTTGCATTAGCCTAAATGAGGCCTGTTACCCCTCTTGCTACCATGAACTTTTCTTTCAGATTTCATTCTCATGAGAATAGTAGCTTGGTAATAGATATCTATTGTTTACACACAGGAAGTTGAGTAAGGAACATTTAAGACTGTGGACTGTCAAATTATACATTTGTTGCAATGTGAGCCGATGGACTGACAAACCATCTTGCCCTATGGACTTTAATATAAAAATCTCCAGCTAGATTTTGGTCAGAATTAAGAGGAATAATCTGCATCCCCCTCTGATCATCCATATGCTGAACCCCTTAGACTCTGAGAAGTATAATCCTCTTTGCCCTTACCCCTTTGTAATGCTTTTCTGATACGTAGAGATTTTTCCCTTGGTCCCAATAAGAAGACTCTTGATCGAGCTTCTGAAATGCAGACATCTCTCCTTTTTAGGATCGAGCCTGCATCGCATGCGCTTGCGCACGCGTTTCGCTTGTGAGACGATTTAGGAGTTAGAAAAGGGCTCGGAGCCCCGTCCACGTCACGTCAGTGTCTTTCATTGGTTCGTGGGCTTGCCTGTTAAAATCTGATTGCTTTCATTAGTAGATTGGCACGCAGGTGTCATTCCTTTTCCGGTGGTTAGCCCTCCTCGAGCACAGCAACCAAGTACTGAAAACATGCGAGGCTCGCTGTTTCCTGTCAGGTTTGTGGACCACTTTTTAGGGTCGAGCCTGCGTTGCATGCGCTCACGCATACATATCGCAGCAAGACTCTTTAGTGTTCAGAAAAGGGCTCGGAGCCCTGTCGACGTCACGTCAGTGTTTTTCATTGGTTCGTGGGCTTGCCTAATAAAATCTGCTTGCTTTCATTAGTCGAAAGGCACGCATACGTCATGCCTTTTCCAGTGGCTAGCCCTCCTCCAGCGCAGCGATCAACTACAGAAAACATGCGAGGCTCGCTGTTTTCCATTGGGCTCGTGGACTTCTTTTTCTCTAATTTACGAGCGCGATCTCGCTTGGCAGAAGTCGAGCGCTTTACTCAGTTAATTGCACTTTTTCGGGTTACGTACATAAATGCACTTTTGCCCGATAGGTGAAAAGTCGGGTTAGGAGTTTACAACGCGATCAGCTCTAACATGAGCAAACGCGAGACCCGTTGCATTGCAAATGCTTGTTATCTTTTGTTCGCAGCACGATCTTGCTTGTTTACTTCTGCTACCAGTCTGCCAGCAAGGCGCAAATAGCTGTTATAATATCGTCGAGTGGAGTTGTGGACGACAGCATTTAAATGTAGTAAAAGTATTCCCCGCAGGGTTGTTTCTTATGCCGTACAACAGCAGCTACACAGTTGCTACAATATCTTCTTAAATGATTCGTTTAATTAGCAGGAAGAGACGACGCTATGTGCATTATCTTGCCATCTGATATCTCGGTGGTTGCTTATACTTAATTTTTGTGCAGCTACTCACCTTCATGTTGCCTCAGGGTAGGTAATCACATTTACAGGGCAAGATCATTCACGAATGACACCAGATGACCCCTGCAGGGCTCTACCCTTAAACAAAATACAATTATGTTTCTTTTCAGAACACTTACTTGATGGTTCATGTTGTTTACACAAGCAGTCACAAAAACGAGACGATTTGGCTCTGATCGTCTTTGGCTTGGTCATAATCTGTGCTACAAAATCCTGTTTGGTTTCCTCAATGTTCAATAGGGTTCCTTATATCCCCAGTGTTTTTTCGATTTTTCAGCTGAAATATTCCTTTAAAAAACTGGATTTCTTTTACTTCTTGTTGAATGATTGCCACGAACACTTCATCATATTTTGTATCATTTCCTTTCTTAATGAAAGAGAGAATTTCTCGTATAAAAATTCATAAGTAAGTTTTTACCACCTAAGCTTATTACAGTCTGTGTTCAGCTTTGGCAATTATACATTCATAGTGTGATGAGTTTGACACGTTGATTATTGCTGACTATGAACGTGTGTACAAAAATGTTTTTCCTTTCTGAAGTATTGAGCATCCCGTTCTTACATAAGCCATCCGCTGATGACATAGAACTGATGCATTAAATACCTCGCGTGCTCCCATCCAATATCAGAAGTATGCAAATACTGCACTTTCATTTGTGAAAGAACCTTATGGGGAATTGAGTTCTGCAATTTGTGTTTTTTCCACAAAGGGGGCCCCAACGTGTTGTTTTAAAACCGTATTGCGATCATAAACCTTTGTATTCATGTTGTTTTATTAAGCCATTTTCTCAGTTTCAGGATTGCTTTAAATTGCTTGTCATTTTTCTGCTCATGCGTGCCTTATCTCTCTCAGTTCTTTTGCATTATCAAAGCAATACTCGAATATTTGCTGTTTCTTAGTGCAGTTGTTATATTCTCTAGTAGTGCGAGAATCTTAAATTTCTCATCTCGGCCAAGCAGAATATGTCTTATTCGTATTCATGTTTTATTCCTAAAACTGTGAGGCGTTTATAGCTGATAGGCTTATACTACTCCTGGACAAGTCAATGAACGTGCAAGAGCAATTATTTATTAGCATTGAGTCTTTATAACAGGCTAAGGCATCCAACTGCGTTAACTTCCAAATAAAAAAAGACAGAAACCAGCAAATTAAATTCTGTAAGCAAAGTAAATACAACAAAGAGGAGCTCCATCAACAAAACCCAATTGCAGCCTAAATGGGAGAATGTAAACCACCATGAAATGCCACAGCCTCGATGGACAGCCCGTGCAAGCATTTGCAAACCAAAATGAAAAATAAACCTTCTTCTACTAACAAACATACCTGTGCTGGCTCTGTCGACTCTATTCTCATGTCCTTTCTACAGAGAGCACCACCCATCCAGCTGCAGGACTCTGCTACTACCTCTTCCATAGCCAGATGCCACATATTCACTGTTCGACCTGGGCCTCTATGTAGGGTCACCCCAAACGTTTTGCCTTCATCCTTCCTGCTTTACTGAATTTGTTTTTGTTGGCTTTAGGACTCTGTGCCTTTTATCACTGCTAAGCAGTGCTAAAGGGCTTGTGCTCGCTCCTTAAAACATGGTAACATTGGCATATAGCTGATGGGCACATTTAATTTACATTTACGTCCCTAGTAAATGGTACTACATGCACCCAGGGCCTGTAAATTATAATAATAATTATTATAGTGGGTCTGTAGCACTCATTATGCCACTCACTGAAGTAGCCTTTTAAAACACACCTCAGACCTGCAACTGCAGCCTGTAGTGCAGTTTTAAACTAGCATTCTGACCTGGCAAAATAAACCTTTTCCCAGGCCTAAACCTCCCTTTTTAGGTTGAGCATGTAAGCACTTTGACCTGTTGGAAGAATTGTGGTCTTTTAACCAGGCCCACCGTATGCCCACTTGTTTGTGGGCTTGCCTTTCAAAAATCCTTTATGATTGAAAAAATGCTTTATATTTGTCCCTCCTTGGGGCGGTTTCGTTACCGCCTTGCAGACTGCCCCTGTTAAATGGATAAATGCACGATTGCTGATCCGTTTGACTGCGAGCAAACTTATTTTTCAGTCAGTGTTCTTTGTACATCAAGTTCTTTTGCTGATGTTGTGTGTGGTTTGTACAGTGCCTAGTTCTACTGTTAGTTCCGCTAAATCTATTTTGTCACCTTGGTCAACCTTTGGTAATTCTGTTTCTTTATAGCTTCATTTTGAGAACTGACAACATGACTTTGAACTTGAGTTTGTAATAAAACCACTTAACGTTATTCCCGACTAGGGTTTTTCTTGTGTGGCCACTTGGTCATACTGTGTAACTGATTTGGCATGAATTAAAATTTTATCTTGTGTTCTCTACCCCCTTATGCTGGGTCCAAAGCTTCATTGACCGTGTCAAGCATTAAATCTTGCGAAGTACTGCTAATGTAATTAAAAAGTACTTTATTTTTCGCAAGCACTGGAACGTGTCTGTTGGTTGACTGAGTTGTGAGCTCATGTCCCCAACAGTACCTCCCAGAGAAGCCTGTGACTATTCACCCTTGCTACTCTGACTGTAAAGTGCTTTCCTCCACTCCCCCTCAATCCGGGGGTGCCAAGTGAGCATGAATACACAAGCAGTAGCATTGGTTAACACCAATCAGTCTAAACAACACCATAAACAGTAAGTGAGAGAATTGATGTTGAAATAGATACCCAGAGATACACCAAGACTAAAATATCATACACCAAAATATTATCAAGGTGAGTGTAGATTCACAATCACTAATTCTGCTGTGACGATATTTTTGGAGTCAATATTCCGGTCATGATATATATGTAGGTCAATGCTGCAGTATTATGGGACAACACATCCACTACCCGTTCACTACATCAATTTTCCTATACACAAGTCCTATGTCATTCATACTTCCTCTAGCAATATAGTTATGGAGTATTGGAATGCCTGTTGGGTGCTCTGGAAGTTCATCAATAAACTTTGTGTTTCCTGTACATCGGTTCGTGCAATTCTAAGAAAGGAACACAACTCTTTTGACCGTGACTGACTTCTCAGTAATGAACATACTCCCCGGAAAACTTAAATTTCTCTTTGTTTCGTCCGCTCCAGTTAATTGGTCACATCATTTCCTTGTTTGGCTCGCAGATTGGTGAACCGTTTCTGAGCACATGGTGCCATCTACTGGGCATCATTTGGAATTAACTTCACATAACGATTAAAACTGATGACAGTGCATATGATTTGGGTGGTATGTTGTCACAGGTACAGGATGGTGAAAAACTTATTGACTTTCATGTCCATTATCAGATATTGAGCAGCATTAGTTTGTCATTGGAAGAGAAGCACTGGCATCCTTCTGGGCCGGTGGGTACTTCAGTACCTATATGGGGCGTGCCATTTACTGAAACAACGGATCACACACCATTGCTTCAGCTGTTATTTACTAAAGGCTCTGGTGTAAAGTCACCATAAATTACTAGGTGGTTAGCGAATCTTGAGGAGTTTAAATTCACTGTGCAATTTATTTCAGGAAATGAGAGCGTATTTGCTGATGTTTTGTCAAGAATCAGAGTGGATGGTAATTTATATAACAATTCCGGTCATATTAGTAGAATAGGAATGGATAGCAGCTAGAGTTAAAGTCACGGAGTAAATGGATCAAGGAAGGATGGCCAACTCATGTAGATTGCTGGCAAGGTTATGTAAATGTTAAGGACAAAGTCTCAGGGGATGAATGGGGTTTTAAGAAGAGGTGCACAATTAATACCTCCTGTTTTGAGAAGTAAAGTAGTGGATTTTTACATCATGGTCACTTGGGAAGAACCAAAAGCAGAATCAGGAAGTCGTTTTGGTGGCCCAGTAATAAGGATGTGGAGAAAATAGTCAAGGAGTGTTTATTATGCACCAACAGCGACATAATTCACAAAAGATGTTTTCACAATCCTCATTCAGCTAGTGCATTATCCCGTGAGACCAGGGGTCAAGTTAGCCATGGATATTTTATAGGCCCACTGGATTTCATGGGCACTCATGACATATTTGTTCTTGTAATGGTGGATTACTTTTCAAAGTGGCTTGAATTAGAATTTGTAGGAAAGGGAACAAATAAATGGTTAATGAAGAAAGTGTATCTCAATGAGGGTTATCCTGAAGATATTGTGACAGACAATGGTTCACAGTTTTGCTCTATAGAGTTTACTGAATATGTGTCACAAACAAATATAGTGCTTTCCAGAGAGCTGTATACAAACCCAGACCGAATGGTCTTTTGAAGAGGGTAAACAGAATAATTAAGGGAAGCATTTTGATGACTGCTGCAACTTGCAGGGCTATTGTGGTACATCTGAAGCAAATGTTTGGTCATGTAGAACCGGTATACATTCCACGACTGGTCAATCATCGTTTGAATTGTTAAAAAAGAGAAAAGCTAAATTGACTATTCCCATGCACGAGTAGAAAGAAGGTTGAAAATAACAGACATGTAAAAAACAAAAGTCTTGGTTAGAGAGGACTATAAAAAAGAAATTGATAAGAAATTAAGAACTAAGCATTTTATGGTGACGTGAGGTGGATAGTTAAGGTTAAATACCCATGGCGTGTTTGCAAAAGGCAGCACCACATTTTCTGAGCCCAAAGTTGTGAAAAGATTAGGAAGAAATTATGTGGAATTGGAGGCTGGTGCCAGATGGAAAAAGACGACTGGTTAAGATGAAAGAAAAAAAGAGGAGAGTCAAGCCTTTAAAAATATGGTACAAAATGAACCTGTGTGTAAGGGACAGAGTGCTAGGTTGCCATCTAGACGCAAGGACTATGCTTGTGGGTAATGTATGGCCTGCTTGGTTCTCCACGTCCGCTATTGTTTTAACATTGTCAATCCTGCTGTGTTATTTCATGTTTTGCTGTTATTCTAAACTTGTTTATGATCATGTATTTTGCCATGATTTGTTTTGTTTCTGTGTCTTCATTTATATTTGTGATTATCGGTCTGTAATGTATATACCCTCCTAAATGAATTACTGTTATATTTTCCACCTGATAAAGGCACGTTTTGCATCCTATTTTATTAGAAAGGGAGATATGTAGTGTTCTCACATGAAGCCAGAATACCGTGTACCTCATTGTTTGAACCTTGCTGGTAGAGGGTTGTTATGCTGGAAAATTGGGGCAGTTACTGTTCAGCAAGCCCACGGACAGCATCTATAGGGAATTCATAGAATAAACTTTCTGTATCCTGTACAGCGGAGTTCATGCTTCACTCCACAACACTTCCACCCTTCCTTTGGCATGCCTAATCTCTTTAGGGCTCTGGAAATGGATGATGACAGTTTACTGTAATTACAGTGTACATCTTATACATCCAATCATTTTATCTCTTGATTTAGGGTGCCCAGGTAGTGTAGACAAACGAAACAGTTTTTAACCAGACATGCCTCTCTCACTAACAATAACTATTCTAGAGCTTTGCTTTATTTGACATCAACTGGAGTTGAGATGTCCTGTAACATCATTCAGCGGAATGCCCCTTTAGAACATCTAGAACTTTGGTAAGTAAACCTCAGCTTACCTCAAAATCACTTCCCAGTCTTAAGATTCTTCCCCAGATTTACCATGCAAGTAGGTATAAGCCTGCGCCAGACGTATTGAATTGTAACTGTCACCTCTCTGACCAGCTGTCACTTCTCGGACCACTCGCATTTAAAAGAAAATATATATATATTTTTAATAGATTTTAATTCAACCAGGTGGAAAAGTGAAGACCAGTCTGCAAACAGTAATTTGAGGTATACTGGTTAGGTTACATTATTCATGCTAGGAGAACCACCATCCTGCACCTCCTTGGGCTAACAATTGAAAACATTATACATATGCAGAAACAATGACATATCCTCAGTTTGTTAAAAATGCCCCCATTATAATTCCCCTCCTGAAATCCCCTTTTGTGCATCCCCCTAGAGGTCAGTTTCTTTGATACTCATCCACGGGCCCCAGATTTTCCTCAAACTTCCTCGGACAACGCCATGCCTGATATAAACGTTTTCCGAGTTAGACTTCCAGGCTTGCAGTGTTGGGATCCTGTATTGCCCCCCTGTCTGATCACGTCCCATCTCGCCACCATTGGAGGGGGAAAAAGAAGGATATAGCGGTCCAAGGTTTGTTCCCACCAAATGCCCGGGTTTATCAGCTGCGGCATGAGCTTCAGTGTAAACTCCAGACTGCTGACAACCTTTGACCTACCTTCAGCCAGTATTCCTGGATTCTAGGGCAGCCCCAGATGATATATGTACCAGTGTGCAAACCCATCATGCAGAGGTCTGTGTCGATCCTCCACAATCTTGTCCTTGTGAAGTAGTTTCAATTGGATCAACTGGAACCAGGTCATTATGGCTACCTCCTGGGGTTACTGGAAGGCCAAAACGCTATACTCTAATGGTGACTCATTTTGTGTGTCTCGTAAGTCTTGAACACAGGTTTGAAATAAGTATCCTAGGTGTTTATAATGCAGGCACTGACAGCCAGTCAGATCCTATTGTTCCTGCATTCAGCTATGACATCATCTCATCTTTCCACCTTAGAGATTCCCAGCAGGTCCCATTTTCCATGGCCCTCAATTGTATGCAGTTTCTTCAGTACCTCACAGTCCCAGAGTGAGGTTTCTAGCGTTAGTTTGCTTTCCACCCCATAGCCTTAGTTGCTTTACGCCATATCTTGACTACCATGGCCGTGGGGTCCGGTAGCAGTGTCATCCCTCTTTCCCCATATAATTGACATACATAGCCCTGTGCGTCCATTGACCATGTCAGACATCACTGAGGGTTTCTGTTGGGAGGAGAATGCCCACTTACTGACCACTTGCAGTTGTGTCACCCAATAATGTAGGCATAGGTCTGGGGAGCAATTTAGCCTTACAGGGATTTCCTGATGAGGGACATGCATGCAATTCTCAGTGCCCCAGGCATCTTGTTATCTCTGTGGCTGCCAGAATTAATCCATTGGGGATCTCGAACTAGGTAATTTTGTCAAGTAAACCATTTTGGATAGGACAGCTTTGTCCATGGGGGAGAGTGGCAGTTTCTTCCACGTCTGTTTTGTAGGAGTCAAGGATTTTCTCCAAGCTTTCCTTGAGGAATAAGCCTCAGGCTTTCCTGATGAAAATCCCTGAATATTTGAAACCTCGAGGTTGCCATTTCAGGGGTTGTGCCAGGCTCAGGCCCTCTCTTCCTCTTGTAGTGGAAACTCAATCGACTTGTGCCAGTTGATTTTAAACCCAGAGTAGGAGCAAAACACCTCCAAGATTTCAAAAACCTTGACAGTGTTTCGGGTCCACTAGATACAACAGTGGTCTGCATACAAGGAGACAATGTATTTTCACTCAGTGTCCCATCTTACACCCTGTATTAATGCATCCTTCTGCAGCCAGTAGGCCACTGGTTCAACTGACAGAGCAGAGTAAGGGGGACAGCGGGCATTGCTGTGGGGTGCCCTGCACAGGCTGAGCTCCCTTCAGAAAAAGCCCCATTCACTCTGACTACTGGGCTTTTATATAACATTTTCACCCATGCCATGAACTCTGTACATATCCCAATTTTAACCAATATAGTCATTAGGTAAGGCCATTCCTTCAAATCAAACGTTGTTTGGCATCCAGGGACAATAGGATGGCAGGTTTGGCAATCCAGTCACATCGCTCCAGTCATCCCCCCAGTCTATGAACGTTATATCTTATGGCCCTGAAGGGCATGAAGCCCGGTTGACTCTGGTAGTAGGCGATTGGCTAGTACATTTAACCAGTTCTTAGTTTCCATACTGAGGAGTGATATTGGACGGTAGGAGGTACACTCCTCACTTGACTTCCCTTGCTTGTGTATCATGACTATTGGTGCCCGCAGGAGGTCGGGGGGTCAGGATGCCCTCGTTCCTCACCCTATAAAACATTGCTCTCAATTTGCACCTAGAGATTTCCTGCTTTCCATCTTACTCAGCGAATAAGGAATATTGTGCTCCAATAAGTCTGTGCCTAGAGATTGGCTCAGCTACCCCTGGAGTCAGTGTGCTGTATATCATTATTAAAGTCCCCAAGACTATGTGTGTGTGTCACCCTCTTGGTCGGTAATGGTCAAGTGCTCTGCAAAGGCTTGCTCTATGGCTGCTAGAGTTTCAGCAATCTTACCTTAGCCCATATTAATGGCTGAAATCCATCTTTGGCCTTACTCTTTCTTGCTGCCATGCTAGCAATTTTCCTACTTTGTTCATGACCTTGTGGAGTTTTCCCTGTTTTGTCCTATACAAAGCCCTAGAGTGGACAAGGGTATGCGTGTCATCTCTCATTCTTTCTATCTTGCTGGCTAAGTTATGGGAGGAATTGGTCACAGTCTGCCTCACAGAGTGCTAGTTTTGTTTTGAGGTCTCTGTCTCATTCCTTCCATTTGCCAGTGACATGTGCAATGACTTGTCCCCACAGTACTGTCATGTCTGCCTCCCAGAGGTGGGTTTCAGAGACCACTATGCCCACGTTTTCTTTAAAATATAGTTCTGTAGACTCTGACCAGTTTCCTAGTGTTCCAATCAGCTAAGTCCTAAGGGTACAACTTCCATTCCTCCCCTCACCCCTCAGGGGTGAGTGGTCATATTCCTTGCGGAATGACATTTGTAAACCTAAACCTGCCCAGTTGACTTTTTGGTGTCACAAATAGTGAACTGTAGACAAAGCGTGAATTTTGTTGGAGTTATATGTGTACTGTAGTGTCCAAGTGTTCCTCCCGCCACAGATTTGCTAAGCCCATTAAGGCAAAGAAGGCCAGTTGTGTTCGTCTAAGGTCTATCCCCGGACATTGTCATCCTATCTAAGCCACTCCGATGGGTTAAGTTGAGTTCCCTTCCTATAAGGAGTGCTCCAGCTAGGCAACCTTTTCCTGCTCCCCTCAGGGTCCCCGGGGTATCTGGTGCCCCCCCTTCACCTTCCTGTCTGTAACCTCTCACTGGCCCCCCACTAGTTCTTGGGAGGGGGGCTTATATTGCCTCTGCTTCCTTTTTCTGTGGGCAAAGGCAGCCTCTTTCACAGCTTCCTGTTGGCTGCCTGCCCTTCTTGGGCCTCAGCACCTTAGCCCCTTATTGGCAGTGTCACGGGAGTGGGGACAGCAATCCCCAACAGAGCCACCACCGTCCACTCCCAGTCTCAGGTGTGGGGCTCACAGCCACCATCTTGCTGGGTTTGCCCTGGGAGCTTCTTAGCAGTGTCTTCAGCTCCCAGGCCAACTCAGTGCCCCTGATCAGCCTCGCTAAAACAAGGAGTCTTGGACTCTTTTCTGCCTGGTGGTTTGCCTAATGAAGGGGATTGTGGGAGAAGAGTTGGCGGACTTCAGGATCGTTGCCTTCACAGGGCTATTCACCGAAGCAAGAAGCTCACTTAACCATTTTTGCCTGCGGTCTGGCCACATCCCTCCCATTTACAGTTTATTAGCCTCTTCTCTGTCTTTTAGCCTTTAGACCTATTGCTATGACCGGTCATCTTAAAAGAGGGATGCTATTCCGTGCAGCCTCGGTACAGCATTTTTCATTTCAACCACTTCTAGACAGGTTTAATAGGATGCTTTATGAACTGCAAAGCTATACAATTAACGAACGCTGCAAGTTCGAAAAACAGGGTTTATTGGCACAAAAAATATTCCCTTATCAAACAAACTCATACATCGAGATAAAAAACATTTTCCAATGCAGATTTTTAACATTTTCTGGTATCGTCCTGATACAATATGCCTAAAATGAAAGTATTTATTTTTCTCTGTGTTCATAGCAATTACGATATTTCTACTTAATAAAAGATCTATTGATGTAAGACAATTGTTTAAAATAATTGTAGTGAAAACGGAAATGTCATGTAAAAATTTTATTACAAAAGAATTAATTTAAAAATGATCTCAACCGTACACAAAGCGATTTTAAAAGCCGTCTTGAGAAAATAAAAGGAGACAACGGTCTCGCAACTTTCCCCATCAGTAAGGTCTCCATGGTCATGCTAATCCAAATTTAGGTCTTCCAGAGATAAGAGCATAAACAAATGTTTTTTTTTTTTTAAAAGGCCTCTGTCTATATCATAAAAGAGTAGTCAACTAGTAGAATTCTCCTGAAAAGAATGCGAGAAACACATTTTTCCATTTTAAGCTGCCTTTTTTAGGTTAGAGGTAGATGGATTCGGGTAGTGGCCATATTATTCTTGCCCTCCCAACAACCCGAAAGCACAATATTGTCAAGTTTTTGTGAATAAGAAAGTTTCAGGAAGCCAGCCAGGGAAGCTTCAATGCTGGCAAAGCAATACTTTTAGTCCGACTGTACAATGTGCATAAAATGAATAGATGGGCATAAGATGAGCGCTGGAGACCATTGAAGTGGCAGCATTGTTCAGCCATTACACAGTCCATGCATCTGGTGAGGGAAAGCTCGCATTTCCTTTTCCAAGAGGATACATGTAGGCCAAAATCACTGATGCTTATCTGGCAGTGCCTAGTTAAAATAGGACTCCAGGGTCCCGCGGCGACGGATGTCACAGGTCCAGCAATGGAAGCCTCCTCCCAGTGAATTAGCATGGCGGATATTCACTTTGATGGTGGATATCCCTGGCAAAATAAAACAGAAAGTGTGAGGTTTTGCAGATGTTTGCTATATAGATATTTAAAAAATCTTTCTATTCCTGTCACATGTGGCAAGTCGGGATGTGCAAAATGTATGCAATTACATAACATTTCAGCACAATCACTCAAAATAATGTGATTCTGCAAAATGCAAATCCGTCATTTAGTGACATATGTCAGCATGAAACGTGCTCTTGCATCAATTTTTGAATACACATTTTGCAGTTAAAAAGCATGAAAAACAGTGACGCAATACACATGCACTTTGTGTGCTAGACGTTCATGTTTCTCAGGCATGCTAGAGGTAAACCTTGCCGTGAACAATGCGTTATTGGGCGATGCAGCATGGTTTTAGGAATTTTGCATAACAAGCTATACTCGAAATAATGCTAATTATGCCAGCATAAATTACATTTCAACTGGGCCTACTAGCAGGCACTTTATGTTTCTAGTGGGTATCATGACATGTTTGTGAAATATACAAATTGCATTATTTAACAGAATTACTTCTTAACAAGGAACATTCTGTAAAGCTGACTGTTGGTGATTAGTAGAGATGCACGACTGAGTAAATTGAACGGTTTTCCTTTTATATTGGAAGCCCCCTTTAAAGAGTGGCTGTTACAAGTCACTGTTTCCCTGGTAAATTTGGAAATACCCTCAAGCTAGACAGGGTATTTCTAAACTACTGACTCCTTTCTTCACTGGAAACAATCAGGTTTAATCCTGCCACGATGGAAAAAGGAATGCAATGCTCTCTAAATTGATGGGGAAGTAGGAATGCACAAATGCACAAAGCGAGAGCATTCAAAAGTGCAACTGTACAGCTAAATTCCAACCCTATTCTTGGATGTCAACCTTACAATATCAGAGTACATTCAGAAATAGCATCAGAAATATCCCTTTGAAACATCACAGCAGGGGTCATATTACCAAAGCAATCTGTGTCCGCCTTATCTAAGTTTGCCTGCTGCAATGATAAGAGAGCAGTAGTATAATATGAAACTGCAAAATACCACTAAGTATTGAGAGCAGGCATGTTGGAGCACTGAATGTTCTAATGTACACATCAGTCCCACATTCTATTACATTATGACATCTTCCGATTTCATTTTATACAACAGATCTATTTGCTCTAACATAAGCAAACACGGACAAGACAGTTTGGTTACATACTCCAAATGTAGAGAAACAAAATGAAAAACAAGCACTGGCATAGCCAATTTGTCTGGCCTCGACTGTCTTTTAGACATCAATATTGAATGCATTATAAATGTAATAAAAGAATGAGAATGTGTGTATGTTTGGTGCTTGAACCAGTATTAGATCTGGTGTGCAATGGCGCTTACATCATTTTGGCATACATTGTATTCATTACATAATCTAACCACACAGGTGCTAGTCAGCCTTCTTCCATTGTTGGCTTGAGACATTGTTAAACATATCTAGGATCATCCTACAGTACCATTTTCTCACATCTTCCCATCAGGGTAAATGTGTCCTTTGCTTTTCAGATATAAAATAGTTTCTCACACCTTCCGCAAAAAGCAAGACTCATCACACATTCCAATTGTCTAATTAATGGATTGTATATACACAAGGCAATGTTTTGTTTTGGACTACAGAAGGATGTTTTTAATTGCTTTTGTCACCTTAAGGCTAGAAGATGTCAGTCTCAACACAGCCCAAAATTGTAAAAGGATGGTCCTCCTTTTACTCAAAGCACAACACAGCCAAATATGTCTTCACAGAAGAATACAACGGAGATGGAAACCTTGGAAGGTGAATTATGCAGCCTCTATAATTATCCTGTGTAAGTGTGAAACCATACTTGCACAAAATTGGCATCTTGATAAAATGCATACAGCACAACCCCGTATCTAGATTTCCACAGCCTCAGATATGTGCTGGGAAGCTAAAGTCTCAATATGCAGCCAACAGATGTCCTTGTAGGGGAGTACTGAAAGTGTGTTGTACAATACATAAGCAGTTGTCCTCAAATGTGAGCACTAAAATGCTTGAAAGTTGAAATTCCAACAGTCGCCCTCACGGAAGAGTACAATGGAGATGAAAAACTTGTTGCATTCTACTACCAATTGAGGTCCTCACAGAAGTGCGATGGAGAAAGAAATGGAGTTGCAAATGTGTTATAATACCAACAGAGGTACTCAGAGAAGAGTGCAATGGAGATGGAAAGCGACAGTCCTCAGGGAGGAGTGCAATGGGGATGGGAAGTGTGTTGTACTTTAGTACCAACACAGGTCCTCACAGAGTAAAACACTGGCATCAGAGCCCTTTCTGGAACTTACACTTTGGGAGAGTGGGTTATTCAAAAGGCCCTCAACACTGACATCTTGAGAAAATAAATACAGCACTACTTTTCACCTAGGTCCACATTTTCCTCAAACAATTGCAACAAGCAAACATTAACATCTGCATGGACTGATTTCACCATTAAACTTGTAATTTATTTTTAGGAGTTAGGATGTTCACCCTACTGGGGAATAGCAACTGCAAAACTATTCTGGTAGTCTGTTGTCCTGGACATTTTGCACACAGTATATATCTGTAGGCACAGCACCAGTGTATCAGACAGAAATACGAAGGCGGAAAGGCTGCTAAAGTTCCCCAAGTCATTACGAGAGGTACCACTCAAGTCAGATACAATTGCTTTAAATGTCAATCACAATGCTGAGAGGGTGTGGCTTCAACCTAAACATTTGCATAAACACTCTTACTACTCTAATGCCTTTTTCTCATTGGAAACTGCAGTATACTACTAAGAGAAGTCCTCACACAAGAGTACAATGTAGATGGAAAGTGTTGCTCTCTACCACCAACAGAGGTACTCACCAAAAAGTGCAATGGAGATTGGAAGCTGCTGTTGTGCTGTACTATCAACAAAGGTCCTCAGAAGAGTGCAATGGAGATGGAAAGCTGCAGTTGCACTATACTACATCAAAAGATCTCACAGAAGAGTATAATGGAGATAGAAAGGTGAGGTTGCACTATATTACCAACAGACGTCCTCACATAAGAGTGCAATAGAGATAGCATGTTGCTACCAACACAGGTCCTTACGGACAGGCACAATGGTTTAATAGCCCTTCATGGTTGTATACTTACAATTTAAAAGGGTGAGTTATGCAAAAGCACACAATGCTGACATCCTGAGAAAATATATACATAACACTACTTTGCACCTAGGTTTAGGTTTTCCTCAAACAAGTGCATTGATTTTCTGGATGACCACATTTGCCATGCACTAACTACCACTGTTAAACTTTTCCCTTCTTTTTAGGAATTGGAATGTGCAGTCAAATAGGGAATGACAACTGCAGAACTAGTCTGGGATCGTTCCAAAGTTCTGGAATTTTCGCACACAATGAACACATGTAACTGCAAAACTAGTGTATTGGAAAGAAGTGCAAAGCTGCTGTATTTCTTCAGGCTGTTTCTACAGGTCCCTTTTAAGTCGAATACAATTGGTTGAAATGTCACTCACCAAGCTGAGGGGGTGTGGCTTTAACCTAGAAAGTTGGATATACACTGTTGCTACTCTAATGCATTGTACTTGTTTTTTTCTAAAGGATAAATAAAGCAACATTGGTTGATATTGATGAGTCATACTGCAACGTACAATAATTGTGTTGAGTGTGGTAGAAATAGTTGATGACAACCTATGATGACAACCTACTATGCAAAAGCACTAGCTGTCACTGAATTACAAAAGCCTAAAGGTTCTGGTGCTGGGCAACCAGATGTCAGGTGCACGTATACATGTGCAAAAGTAAAATGCAGTCACTCAAAGTTAAGGCATACAAATGCTGAAGTGAATTGGTTCACTAATTTATACATTGTGTTGTGGTGGGAGAGAGCATTATTTGTGCTCCATTTGAACAGACAAATGGCAAAAGAGTGCTGATTAAAAGTACATAGGTGTGCCCTTACAGGAAAAGATACCAAAAGCTGACTAACAGATAAAAAAAAGGTCCTGGAAAGAAAGGAATAGTACAGATTAAGTACTGGAGAAGCTGAGCCCATTTAGGATCAGTGTGGGCAGTGCAGGAGAGGGAAGATCAGACTTGCTGAGCTTGGTGGTTCTCTGCTGCTGTCAAATGCAATGCTTATTCTTAATTTCCATTTGATTCTATGGATCTTTTCAATGAATTGCATTTAGCTAGAAAAGTCACATGCATCAGATAACCATCAAACCTGCATATTGCAAAGTATACGGTACTAAGACCGAATACGTCCATACACACTCCTAGGTTGCAGAATAATGTTGACATTAAATTGCGGTGCTTCATGAATCTACAATGTGGCTCTAAGTGTGTGGTTTCGTACTCCATGAACATCTCATGGTCCCGATTCGATAATCCTTCTTGACACAAATGTCATTATCCTTCTTAGCACCTAGTGAAGTTGTTTTCAGTGAGGATTAGTCTTTAACACATGAGATGCCCAAATGAATTTCTTTACATTGCCATGCACGGTTTGGAATTTTTGTCATGTAAATGTTCCTTTTAATTTACAAAGTAATTTGAAATTCTGGGTGTGCAAACACAATATTCAAATGATATGAAGTGTGATTTTTTTTATTGTTTTGTAGCAGAACTCTGTTATTGAGCTGCTACTAAAAGGTTTTCTCCTGTCTAATTTTGCACATTTGTGCAGCTAGTGCTTCAGATATATTCTATCAGCTCCCTGATATGTAGGGTAAAGCAAATGATCAATCTTCCAGGAGAATGGGAACTGGTATACTGAGGCACAGCATGGGTTAATAGTGGTACTTTGCACTTTTTGTGCACTTTCTAAAGTCCTGGTGAAATGTTTTTAGCCCAGTTCTTTGTGTGATAGTGAGTCAATAAACAGGCAGGTGCAACAGTGAAAACAAATATCAGTGTCACTAATTACCTAATTTTTCAAACATCTGATGGATCGAGTGCTCGTTGGCATCCACCATCACACGCTTTTGATCTAGCATTAAGACGTTCATGGAGAGCCATTTGGATGACATCCAGAGTGGGTGATCTAAAACCATAACAAGAGCACGGTTAGAGCTGCTGAAATAGATTCAGAAAACAAATGTTTAGATTTTACATTTCAGAACTAAGCAAAGAATACCATCAGGAATAAGGGGGGTTGGAGGAGTGACCACAGTCCAGCCAGCCTTCTTGAAGAGGTCAATCTAAAAAAAAAAAAGGGAAAGAAAAAGAGAAAATATTAAGCTAGTCAACAACTTTTAAAAATAGGTGTTCTTTAATGTGCTTAAATGCTGTGGTGCTCTTCAAGTAAACTAATGGGTAAAGCTGTACCTGGTGGCAAGGACGGTCTGGGTTGGAAAGCACTAGGCCAGGTCCTATGATGTTGAAGGTAGCATCAATGTGCATTGGGTTAGGATCCTTAAAAGAGATGATGTGAACTCTGTACTCTGGAGCAAGATGTCTTCGCATCCACTCAATGCCCTGGTAATTTGTAACCTAGAAGAAAACGTATTCGCTGTTAGAATTCTGCAGTCATGTACAGGGTATTTTTATTAATGCTCTAAATGATAGTGGAGATTAACAGTTTTGTCCAACTGAGTTTTCTTTTTCTACCACCCACTTACCAAGTGTCTTCAGTGTGATGGCGACAGTTCCCAGAATAACCAGAAGCACTTAGTGACAATGCAGACAGAAAAGCATGTGAGACTGCCCCTGGCACAGTTATGCCACACTCTTCCAGACTAATCCTCTGTGCTCCATTACACAAGAAGAGGGAGAAACAGGTCACCACTCTGTTCCCAAGGTGCTTGTGGGAACTGAACAAGACCCGGATGACTGTGTATCAAGTAGTGCTGACAAACTCTGAAGCACCAGACAATGGGAATTTAGCACAATCGTGTATTTGTAGGAAGTCGTTCCGCATACTGGGGCCAATTCACAAATATATCTCTGCATGTAAGGCTTGAACGCAGGCTGAAATGGAATTTTGTAAGGGCTGACCCACTTCTGTAATGGGTGGGAAGTTGGAGTTCTGGTGTGTGAATGACCTGGAGGGTTGTGAACACCCATAATCATACTTGTATACGAGTGAACACTCGCAATCATACGTGTTTATGATTCACATATGTGTTGTAATCAAACCATTATCTGACCCCTTCCTACCCTGCTTATGGTTGGAGATGTACTCGTGTCATGTGCTAAAGTAAATTCCTTTTTAGGGAAGATATAGGAAAGATAGTCGTTAACCCCCACTCCCTTGAAATAGTAGGGAGTGTAGAGGAAAGGATTTCTTCGTGGGAAAAATGTTTGCAAGCAAAAATGTGTGTATATTCTTGAATGAAAATATAGCACTTAAATGTTTTCTAGGAGAAAATCTAGATCCTGTCATGATATTGTAAATAATAACGTGTCTTATTAAACTTTATAGAGCGACAACTAACAGTCGTTACTACCACAAACGTAAAGGTATTCAAGTACTACTGCTGTTGATCTTGTACATAACCGATAACAAAAATTAATAAACCTTTCTTCACAGGCTGTCACCAATATCTTTTAAAAAGAGAAATATTGTAGTTGTGTAAATCTAGCAAACAAAATGACATTAAATCTTGAACTATTTTAAGGAAAACGTAATAATTATTTCTACTTCTACCTGACTCCTTTGTGCAAAAATGTCTCTTCCAGCTCTCATAAAATCAGCAGCATCAAAACAAGGCTCAAACTCGGTTGTTACAAATTTTCCCTGAGCAGCCAGTTTGTGCCTGTCTTCCACAGAACGGATCGGGTAATCCTGGAAATAACCAACGGGTAAAAACGCAGTTAGTTAAGCATAGGCAGCGGAAGAAACAACACAAACCTGGTGCTATGTTTTAATGGGCACCTAGAGCAATCGGGACACAATTATAACAGAATATACCCCGTAACAAATGCTGTAGGCCTGGATTTTCCAGAGGTGGTCTACGATTGTGCTATGACGGGGTCACGAGAAGTGAGAAGTAGTCACAAAATGCAAGGTCTTAAGTATAATGTTAGTTATTTAGTGATTTAAGTACCATGGGTTTCATTAAACTGCTCCTCGTTTACATGTCATTCAATACTGTTAGTGCTTTAAAGTCATAACCATAACTTTCTTTAAACTACTTCTTCACGCAGAATGAGTTTTCTTATTGATAGAAATTGAAGCCAAAGCCCTTTTACTATAGCATTAAGACTTGTCTTCCAATTAGGAAACAAAGTAAGAATAAATCTTGAAATAAAAGTTAGCTTCAAATAAAACAAGTATTGGCCGGTTTAAACGAAAGCGATTAGAAACGTTAACAGTTGTAAGCAGTATAACAAGACATGTTTTTGTTTTTTGACATGTGAAATGGTAAGCTTTTCTGGGGTAACAAGTACTTAGTGAAAGTCAGAAAACACATTCAGACGGGAATAAAAGGTAATTCTGAGCACTGTTTTTAGGGTTTGTTTACTTTACTCTGAAAAGTGCTTTATGAATCAGTAATGAACACGTTAACAAAAAAACAAAAACAAAAAAATCTTACTTTATAGTGTCCCATGCCGGTGATAATAAAAGGAGAGTTGAACCCAGATTGAAGCTGGCCTTAGATCCAGGCTGACAAGGATAGTATGGTCCAATTCTGCTCTTTTACTCCTTTTCCGGACATTCTGGGACGTGATTAATCCTAGACTGCGTCGCTTAAAAGCCAGGACTGGACATGCTAGCAGCCGGTCACTGGTAAAATCACAAATGATCCAAACTGTTGCATGTATGTAGGTCAATAATCACCACAAACATAAATATAAGTAATTGGGATACCTGGTCATAAAGTTCATCAGCCATTGTGGGTTTAGGTGCGGTGGTCCATTTGGCGCCACGGCGAAAGTATTCCTTGATAAGAGGTCTATATGCTCTGTATTCAAAGAAGCGAGCACGCCACGCCATAGGTGCCTCAATTATTTCATTTCCAACCACTAGTAGAATGTCTCTTGGCATAGCAGCATACAGGCCTGCATAAAAAAAGTAATACTATTTAAAATATGTGGGAATAACAGCATGTAACCATATCAAAGCACTTTTTCCATGAGGATTCATTGTTCCATAAGACCAGGTTGTGGAACTCTACTTCCTTGCTATTGACGCCTGCCCTATGGCAGTGGATATCATTACGATGCTCACTTCTCCTTAATTAATATAATCAGTGTCCAAACCCCCCCCCCCTTTACTGTGCGTGGTTAATACATGGCACGTGTGTTGGCCGCAAAATGTTGGGATTCTTGTCGTGCACAACTATATGCAGGAACATCTTTCTTAGCACCCTTACAGTTATGAGAGATGCCTTCGAGAATAACTGTAAGAGCCTTGACTTCTACCAGGCCTGCCTCTCTTTGCTAAAAATGCCTCCCCACTTTATGTGGCAGCATGAGACCTACCAGCTGATGTACAAAATAGATAATTAATAGACAAGACTGTACCTAATGTCTATTGATGCCTTTAGAATGAAAATAACATTTCAAAGGAGCCCCTGCCTTCCACAAGCATATGGAAACCATGTTCAAGCTTTGCTCCCTTGTGAATTACTCCACTTGTTCTTCTCTTGCCCGCTTAACCAACATGTGAGAGATCTGAAGCAACTATCACTTGGCTAACATCTTTTCCTAGATGGAACAATGTGTTCCTTCTCTTCTTTCACTATTTACCTCAGTTTAATTGCCCAATAGCTTCAAAGGTGACAATAGTCACCCCATCCCGAAAATGCTGGATGAGCCAAACCCACCAATTCCTGTCCCCTTGCTCTTCTCTCTTCTTCTTCATCTTCACCTTTTGTCTTTAATTGCAATCGTCTCAGTAACCCATGCAAGGGGCAACCGCTGAATGTACTCCATTAAGACTGCTGCCAGATACACTGATATTTCATAATGTATGCACATAATCATCTCTTGCCATCCTCATCCTTCTCAATCTCCAAGCAGTCAATCATGATGCACTATGTATAAATGTGCCAAGTCAGGGCATTGCTTGCACTGCACTCCACTAACCCTTCGGCAAACTGAATAAGTGGTACCCACAAGGAAATCCGCAGGATTCCCCTTTTCCATGGAACGGGCACTTGCTCAACTCAAGATGGTTAATCTTTTAAATCACTTAGGTGTGCCAGAGTGTGGAATTGATAGGATCTGTACCCCTCTCCTGTGGACTCAGACTCTGTGAGGAGTATCTGGGAGGCTACCACCATATCATAGCTGGCAGGCCTTAACACCCATAACATTCCATTATGGAAACAGTTTAGGTAGGTGCTGGAAAGCATGATCTTACCATCTGAATTCTGGATTTTCCATCTATGTGCTCTATCCTTCTGAGATCTAAATATGTATCTCAGTGTCTTTTGCAGTTCCAACCCTTCACCCAGCTCACTACCAGTGAGCATCACATGAACAATGCATGAACTTTCTTCTTGCTTTACACAACACCACTTCCATATAGATATTACCTACTCGTCCAGGTCCTCCTACAAAATATTTGCTAAAGCCCCACAAACTTAATTTCTCTTACAGATTTAAGCTGTACTGGGTTATCCAACTACTTCCCTGTCATTTGAAGATGGACTTTCTAGGGGCTGCCAAATGCTGAGATTTACCAAGACTGCTCCTCTGCCTAAAATCTATTCTCCCATCACATTCCCTCCTGGCCTCTGTATACCCCGAGCCACTGGAATTATGCGTTTGTGTGGCTGTGGCGATTTTTGCATAGTTATAGATTTGCTGCATTTCCCTCACAATCCATCATCTGCCACATAATCTTCAGATAACAAAAAAAAACTTTTTTCTAGATCAAACGGTTCAAAAGTTAGTAAAAATGTTGCGACGTGTTGTCATGCAGTAGAAGGCCCTTTGCAAAGGTTGACTGGTCACCTTTCTGTAGACTATTCCTATATTTGGATGTTAAACTGGTACTGAGGTACAACTAATGCCCAAACTGTGTTAACAAGTTTAACAAGCATTTGCAATGCAATGAGTCTTGCGTTTGCTCAAGTTAAAGCAATTACAATTGTAAACTCCTAACCGGACTTTTCTTGCCACAAAGTGAAAATGAAAAGTAAAACCGTTTCACATAAGCGAGCTGATGGCCACCATGAGCGCAAAGCAGACACAAAAGAAAACAGAAGTTCGCTTGCATTGAAACGTATCAATCCAAACACAAATCGGCCCCACTTTCATCCAAACACAATCGCCCCATTTCCATCCAAACACAATCGGCCCCACTTCCATCCAAACACCATCAGCCCCACTTCCATCCAAACACCATCGGCCCCACTTCCATCCAAACACCATCGGCCCCACTTCCATCCAAACACAATTGGCTCCACTGCAGTCCAATCCACCCCAATCCAGTCCACCTAACCCCAATCCAATCCACTTCAGTCCACACTACCCAATCCACCCCACCCCAATAAAGTCCACCCCACTCCAATCCAATCCATCCAACTTCTCCCCACCCCACTCCACTCCACCCCAGTCCAATCCAATCCACCCCACTGCACCCCAGTCCAATCCACCCCAGTCCAGTCCAGCCCAATCCACCTCACCCCAGCCCAATCCACCCACTCCAATCCAATCCACCCCAGTAAATCCAATCCACCCCACTACACTCCAAACCACCCCAATCACCCCAGTCCACCAAATCCACCCCACTCCACTAAATCCACCCCACCCACTCCACCAAATCCACTTCAATCCAATCCACACCCACCCACCCCAGTCCAGTTCAATCCACCCCAGTCCAATCCACTCTGGTCTAGTCCAATCCACCCCACCACAATCCACCGCAGTACAGTCCAATCCACCCCAAACAAATCCACTCTAGTCCAATCCACCCCACCCCCAAACAAATCCAATTTACCCCAACCCCAAACCAATCCAGTCCAATCCAATTCACCCCAAACCAAACTACCCCACTCCTGTCCAATCCACCCACCCCACTCCAATCCAATCCAATACAATCCACCCCACTCCAATCCAGTCCAATCCAATCCAATCCACCCCACTCCAATCCAATCCAATTCACCCCAGTCCAATCCAATCCACCCCAGTCCAATCCAATCCACCCCAGTCCAATCCAATCCACCCCAGTCCAATCCAATCTTCCCCAGTCCAATCCAGTCCATTCCAATCCTCCCCAGTCCAATCCAATCCACCCCACTCCAGTCCAATCCAATCCACCCCAGTCCAATCCGCCCTGCTCCACTTCAATCCGCCCCGCCCCACCCCATTCCAATCCACCCTAATCCAATCTACTCC
Organism: Pleurodeles waltl; assembly: GCF_031143425.1. Classification (NCBI taxonomy): domain Eukaryota; kingdom Metazoa; phylum Chordata; class Amphibia; order Caudata; family Salamandridae; genus Pleurodeles; species Pleurodeles waltl. Next base: position 370,795,870 of record NC_090440.1, on the reverse strand, counting down.
ACCCCATTCCAATCCAATCCACTCCACCCCATTCCAATCCAATCCACCCCACCGCAGTCCAGTCAATCCACCCCACTCCAATCCAATCCAATCCACCCCGCCCCAATCCAATCCAATCCGCCCCACTCCAATCCAGCGCATACGCCCCACTCCAGTCCCATCCACCACAGTCCAATCCAATCCGCCCCACTACAGTCCACAACACCCCAGTCCACTCCAGTCCAATCCACAACACCCCTGTCCACTCCACAACACCCCAGTCCACTCCAGTCCAATCCACAACACCCCACTCCACTCCACTCCAGTCCAATCCACCTCACACCAATCAAGTCCAATCCACCTCACTCCAGTCCAATCCACCTCACTCCACTCCAGTCCAATCCACCTCACTCCACTCCAGTCCAATCCACCTCACTCCACTCCAGTCCAGTCCAATCCACCTCACTCCACTCCAGTCCAATCAACCTCACTCCAGTCCAATCCACCCCACTCCGGTCCAGTCCAATCTTCCCCACTCCAGTCCAATCCACCCCACCCCAGTCCAGTCCAATCCACCCCACTCCAATCCACCCCACTCCAGTCCAATCCACCCCACTCCAGTCCAGTCCAATCCAATCCACCCCACCCCAGTCCAATCCACCCCACTCCAGTCCAATCCACCCCACTCCAATCCACCCTACTCCAATCCAATCCAATCCACCCCACTCCAACCCACCCCACTCCAATCCAATCCACCCCATCCAATCTACCCCCTCCACCCCACTCCAATCCAATCCACCCTAACCCAATCCACCCAATTCCAATCCACCCCACCCCACCCCAATCCAATCTAATCCACCCCACTCCAATCCAATCCACTCCAACCCACTCCAATCCGCCCCACTCCAATCCAATCCAATCCGCCCCACTCCAATCCAATCCAATCCGCCCCCACTCCAATCCAATCCAATCCGCCCCCACTCCAATCCAATCCAAACCGCCACACTCCAATCCAATCCAATCCAAACCGCCACACTCCAGTCCAGTCCAATCCAATCCAATCCGCCCCACTCCAGCCCAATCCAATCCACCCCACTCCAGTCCAATCCAATCCAATCCACCCCACTTCAATCCGCCCGCCCCACTTCAATCCGCCCGCCCCACCCCATTCCAATGCACCCTAATCCAATCCACTCCATTCTAATCCAATCCACTCCACCGCAGTCCAGTCAATCCACCCCACTCCAATCCAATCCACCCCACTCCAATCCACCCCGCCCCACTCCAATCCAATCCGCCCCACTCCAATCCAATCCAATCCGCCCCACTCCAATCCAGTCCCATACGCCCCACTCCAGTCCCATCCACCACAGTCCAATCCAATCCAATCCGCCCCACTCCACTCCACTCCAATCCAATCCAATCCAATCTGCCCCACTACAGTCCACAACACCCCAGTCCACTCCAGTCCAGTCCACAACACCCCAGTCCACTCCAGTCCAATCCACAACACCCCCGTCCACTCCAGTCCAATCCACAACACCCCAGTCCACTCCACAACATCCCAGTCCACTCCAGTCCAATCCACAACACCCCACTCCACTCCAGTCCAATCCACCTCACTCCACCCCAGTCCAATCCAGTCCACCTCACCCCACTCCAGTCCAGTCCAGTCCACCTCACTCCACTCCAGTCCACCTCACTCTACTCCAGTCCAGTCCACCTCACTCTACTCCAGTCCAGTCCACCTCACTCTACTCCAGTCCAGTCCACCTCACTCCAGTCTAGTCTAGTCCACCTCACTCCAGTCTGGTCCACCTCACTCCACTCCAGTCTGGTCCACCTCACTCCACTCCAGTCTGGTCCACCTCACTCCACTCCAGTCCACCTCACTCCACTCCGGTCCAGTCCGCCCCATTCCACTCCAGTCCAGTCCGCCCCATTCCACTCCAGTCCAGTCCACCCCATTCCACTCCAGTCCAGTCCGCCCCACTCCAGTCCAGTCCAGTCCGCCCGGCTCCAGTCCAGTCCAGTCCGCCCGACTCCAGTCCAGTCCGCCCGACTCCAGTCCAGTCCGCCCGACTCCAGTCCAGTCCAATCCGCCCCACTCCAGTCCAATCCAATCCGCCCCAATCCAGTCCAATCCAATCCAATCCAATCCACCACACCCCACCACACTCCATTCCAATCCGATCCAATCCAATCCACCCCACCCCAGTCCAATACACCCCACCCCAGTCAAATCCACCCCAGTCCAATCCACCCCAATCCAATCCAATCCGCCCCACTCCAGTCCAGTCAGTCCAATCCACCCCACCCCACCCCACTCCATTCCAATCCAATCCGCCCCACTCCAGTCCAGTCAGTCCAATCCACCCCACCCCACCCCACTCCATTCCAATCCAATCCACCCCACTCCAGTCCAACCCACCCCACTCCAGTCCAGTCCACCCCACTCCAGTCCAACCCACCCCACTCCAGTCCAGTCCAATCCGCCCCAATCCAATCCACCCTGCTCTAGTCCAATCCAATCCACCCTGCTCTAGTCCAATCCAATCCGCCCCACTCCAGTCCAATCCAATCCGCTCCAGTCCAATCCATTCCTCCCTGCTCCAGTCCAATCCATTCCACCCCGCTCCAGTCCAATCCATTCCGCCCCACTCCCGTCCAATCCAGTCCAATCCAATCCACTCCCATCCAATCCAGTCCAATCCACCCCAATCCAACCCACCCCAGTTCAATCCAATCCGCCCCAATCCAATCCGCCCCACCCCACTCCAGTCCAATCTGCCCCAATCCAATCCGCCCCACCCCAGTCCAATCCAATCTGCCCCAATCCAATCCGCCCCACCCCAGTCCAATCCAATCTGCCCCAATCCAATCCGCCCCACCCCAGTCCAATCCAATCTGCCCCAATCCAATCCGCCCCACCCCAGTCCAATCCAATCTGCCCCAATCCAATCCGCCCCACCCCAGTCCAATCCAATCTGCCCCAATCCAATCCAACCCACCCCAGTTAAATCCAATCCGCCACAATCCAATCCGCCCCACCCCAATCCAATCCAATCCGCCCCACCCCAATCCAATCCAATCTGCCCCAATCCAATCCGCCCCACCCCAATCCAATCCAATCCGCCCCAATCCAATCCAATCCGCCCCAATCCAATCCAATCCGCCCCAATCCAATCCACCCCGCCCCAATCCAATCCAATCCGCCCCAATCCAATCCAATCCGCCCCACCCCAATCCAATCCAATCCGCCCCACCCCAATCCAATCCAATCCGCCCCACCCCAATCCAATCCGCCCCACCCCAATCCAATCCGCCCCACTCCAATCCAATCCGCCCCACTCCAATCCAATCCGCCCCACTCCAATCCAATCCAATCCGCCCCACTCCAATCCAATCCAATCCGCCCCACTCCAATCCAATCCAATCCAATCCGCCCCACTCCAATCCAATCCGCCCCACTCCAATCCATGCTGAACAGCAGCCACACTATTGTACAACATGGCAACAAACATTGCCACAGCCACTAGCTCTTTTATAGGCAAGACCTACTGGCTTTGCCAATACTTGTTACATCTGGCTGTCATGGACTACCAGTTATCCCCAATATCCATGCTAATGATGAATAGTATTCCATTTTGTGTTGTTACTTACGGCAAATTACCATGTGTTCTTTGACAAAACTAAATTTACAACGAACTATTACTGGTTAAGTCAACACAATGTCAGCTGCATCTACTGTAAAGAATCGGATAACCCATTCTCACAACTCATTTTAATGCAGTGGGTCTAGAAACCAGATGCTGTAAATGCAATACTGCAGCAGAAACATACCTACTTTAGTTGTAGTTGCTTGACATTTCTAGCATCTCCAGTTTTAATGACACTGGTCTTGCTGTCATTGGAAGCCAGATTCATATTTAAAGTTGCTCGCATAGCTTACAGACACATTCAGTTTAATTTTTCTTTGACATGAACAATATGTGATAGCAGCAGAAGAATACTTTGCTTACAGACTTAGAAACTTAATATAAAGCTAATCAATAATTATATGTTCTCGTCTTTGTCAGACAAGTTGTTTGCAACAGAGAAAGCTTGGAGGTATTCTAAGCAAGCACAGGTGTACATAAAAAATGCTCAGCATATTGAACAGTTTTTGATGTAGCTACGTTTTCATACGTCACATTTATTAATAGGATCTCAATAGTGCACAAGGCAAAATAAATAAACTCTAAAAACTGCCCGTCATCAGAAACATGACGGGCACTTCCAGATGCGGCTGCAGTCTAAAGTGAGGAGAAAAGGCAAGACTGACATCTGAAGCCTCCATGATCAGTGTATTTTAACTGTGTCAAATTCATGGCTCTAAAGGAACCATTCTACCCATGCACTAAGTAATCCTCAGAAGCCCATAAAAGAGGTGTCATGATACACTTTTGCAAATTGCAGAGGTATGGGTTTGCTAGGTAGGATATTTATCTAAACACTTCCGATTATTTTGGAGATGAGGGATCCAACTAGTGGGGATATACTGCAGTCGGATACACAATCCGGTGAGAATTGTCGGATTTCAAGTTGATTTCATCACTCCAGGTTTTACAGGAAGAAATGTAGCAATTATGCCACGTGTTCCTTCAGTGCTTCTGCTTACACTCTTGTTGGCAATCCGAGTCCGTAAGTGACCCATTAGCACTTTAAGTTTCCTTGTGGGCATAAGTACCCCAGACGTTTCTCTATCTAAATAAATATATTAAATATGCCGTTCTATCGGCCCGATACTTCAAGAGAATTTTAAATTTACAGCCAACAATTTTTACAGGAATACATTGTATTGTGGGAATACTACACGTTTATTCTATGCTGCTGATGCATTTTGGAATAAAAAAACAACAACAAAAAACACACCACCGTATGTAAATAATCCAATGGATCAACTTTTTGGTTTCTGCAACAGAAAATATTTTAACTGGTTTGTTTCCATAATGTAAAAAAGGCATAGTGGCGTGTCACGTGTGGGATAAACAACAATGTCAGTCTAGCAGTGTAACTTAAAAACGGAAAATATACGAAATGCAACTGGCTAACAAGATCTAGCATGTACGTTACTAGGCGGGAAACAGTCAAACAAGACTAGCTTACTAAAATGGATTTACAAACCCTTCTCGATTAATGCATTGTAACGACAAGCCTGCAGACTAGATTCAAATACCAGGATGAACAGCACCTCGATCTTTCACACCTTTACAAAAAGTAGAACCGCAACCCTGAATAACAGAATCCTTGAGGGCATGGTAAGTATTGGAATAAAAAAATAAAAATCATTTCTTACTGGTGCTCTTTTAGGTGTTTTGGGAAGTATCTATGTTATCACTGTGGCTTACCTGAAGACTCGAAGTCCGGAGTTCTATACTGGACTGACCAGTCAATTACTTCTGGTCTCCTAACGGTCACTCCTTCCATTTTCAGTATATTGCACATTTCTTCTATCTCGGCAACGGCCTTTTCGACATGTTCACGAGGGAAACTCTGACCCCCATGCTTCTGGTAAAATGGCCAGTATTTTTCGTAAGTGTTTGCCTAAAAGGGAATTGAAAATATTAATGTAAAGCAAAGTCACAAGTTCTCTCTCAAGATCTACTAACCAATGAAGTGACATCATAAAACAATACAACACTGTCTTGCAGAGCATATTTTCTAAAATGGCTGGTTGCTGTTTGAGTGCTTTAATTGCACAAAATATAATTGCTTTGAAAAACATTTTACAGGGAAATGTGAAATATTGTCCATGTTTTGTGGAAATGACATCACAAAGACAGTATCAGAAGAAACTTACTGTTGCCCACTGTTTTCTTTGTCACGTCTTCATCACAGCTGAAGCAAACCCAGAACATCTAAACTGCAGTCATGGCCCATTGTTAGATGAACGTTGCAGGAGAAATTTCAAACAACTCTGAATTTAGCAAATGTTAATTGTTTCGTTAGCACTCTATTTGTGAAAGCTAAGCAAAATCTAAAAGTCCTAATCAGAATAAGGGCCATTATTAGCTGAATAGTGCAGGAGTAGTTTAAAGAATCTCCGAGCACAATCATTGTATATTGTTTGATTAATAATCTGTTAATGAAAGCAGAACATCCTTATTCAGATTAAGGCCCATTGTTAGCTCTAAATTGCTGGTAGTAGCTTCAATAATCTCAGATTCCTATAGCTAGAATCTGTTAAGAAACAGCCTTTTTTTTATCTGGAGCGATGTATCTCAGCTGTATTATCATGTACATAATTAAATATCCCCTCTTCTTTTTATCACGATCAAATATAGTTCAGTACTTCATTTGCTGCTTTTTTTAGCTAAAGCCTTAGAGTGATACCCTTTTGCAGGCCTCGACTTCTAATCACTGTCGTAATTCTAGCGCCTCATTGTAGGAAAGTAGCCTCTTTCTTGGCATGGTTACCCCCATTTTTAGGGTCGAATGCGCAAGCGCTCTAGCCTGCTGTTACCTATGTGGGCTTTTAACCATGCCCACCACACACCCATCAGTTTCGTTGGTTTTTGGGCTTGCCTTTTAAAAATAGCTTGATTTTAATTGTGAACGGAATGCATTTGTTATGACTATTCCAGTGTTTAGCCCTCCTCGAGTGCACTGGCCAGCTACTATGAAGCGCAATCTTGCTGCACATCTGCTGATACGTCTGACTGGAAGCAAACTTCTGTTTCAATTTGTGTGCTCATTAAAGTTCATGGCGTGGCACTTTAAATTGGCTTGCTTATGTAAAACTGTATTACTTTTCATTTTATGTGGCAATAAAAGTCCAGTTAGGACTTTACAACGCTAATAGCTCTAGGTCAAGCAAATGTAGGACCCATTGCATTGCAAATGCTTGTTCTGCCCGTTGTCAGTGTGTTTGACTGTGTTCACTGGTATCCTGCTAACCAGGACCCCAGTGATTATGCTTTCTCCCTTCAAACTTGGTTACTTGAACAACTTATACCCCACATTTGGCATACTGGTGCCCCAAGTAAGTCACTAGTATATGGTACCCAGGACATTGGGGTACCAGGGGATCCCGATGGGCTGCAGCATGTATTATGCCACTCATGGGGAGACCATGCAAAGTGTATCTGCAGGCATGCCATTGCAGCCTGCGTAAAAGGGAGCATGCACCCTTTTCACTATAGGTCACTGAACCAGGTCATTGTAAGTCACCCCTATGGCAGGCCCATCCAGCCCAGAGGGCAGGATGCAGGTACCTTTGTGTGAGGTCACCCCTGCACTAGCAGAGGTGCCCCCACAAACTCCAGTCCCATTTTACTGGACTTCATGAGTACGGGGATGCCATTTTATGCATGTGCTGGACATAGGTCACTACACCTATGTCCAGCTACATAATGGTGACTCTGAACTTAGGCGTGTTTGGTATAAAACATATTCGAATCATTCCCCAATACTGTTGCCAGTATTGCAAGTATGATCCCATGCACCCTGGGGGCTCCTTAGGTGACCCCCAGCATTGCTCCTACCAGCCTTATTGGGTTTTCCAAGCAGCCCCAGCTGCTGCCACCCCTCAGACAGATTTCTTCCCTCCTGCTTTTTGAAGGGCTCAAGCCCAGGAAGGCAGAACAAAGGATTTCCTTTGGAAGAGGGGGGTAACACCCTCTCCTTTGGAATTAGTTGTTACATGGCTTGGGAGGGGTAGCCTCCCCTAGCCACAGGTATGCTTTGAAGGGCACATTTGCTGCCTTCTGTGCATAAACCAGTCTACACCGGTTCAGGGTGCCCCAGTCCAGCTTTGGCACGAAACTGGACAATGGAAAGGGGAGTGACTACTCCCCTGTCCAACACAACCCCAGGGGTGGTGCCCAGATCTCCTCCAGAGGGTTCCTGGGTTCTGCCATCTTGAATTCAAGGTAGGCAGGAGCCTCTAGGAGCATCTGAGTGGCCAGGTCACGCAGGTGACATCAGAGCCCCCCCGTGGCTAGGTGACCAATCTCCCTTTCAGGACTATTTATGGTCCCTTCCTTGGGTGGGTCCTCAGATTTGGCTTGCAAGATTCCAGAAGGAATTGTCTGCAGCCTATATTTCGACTTCTAGCCACTGGAACCGCGACTGGACCCTTTAAGAACTGACAATCCGCATCCACGACGAAGACTCTCCTTGCAACATTGTTTCGAAGGAATCTCCCTTGCAGTGAAGGAGTTAATCCCCTGCATCCACAGGCAACAACTGCAACAACAACTGGCTGTGTGGATCTCCTCATCCTGAGCTGCGTAGATCCTGCATCACAGGTGGTGGTCTGGAGTAGTCCTCTTGGTCCTCTCTGCCAGCTGTCTAACTTTGGTGGAGGTAAGCCCTTGCCTTCCCATGCAGGACAGTACCCCTGTGCACCGTCTCTTGCAGCTACCAAGGCTTATTGGCATCTCCTCCAAGGGATCTTCAGGCTACGTGTAGTCCCAGCATCCAGAAATCCTTCCTGCGACGCACATCCCTCTGCATGCTTCTCCTGCGGCGTGGGACCCATCTCAAGTTTTGGGTGGTTTGGGGAAAATCCAGCAACTTACTCCTTTCTTCCTGGTCATTGGGGGCACGTCGATACTTCCCTTTGGGGTTCCCTAGTTCCTCCAGCTCCCCTCTACACATTCCACTTACCTAGGTGGGGGTCCTGCATTTGCATTCCTTTTTTAGCATATGGGCTCCCCCTAGGGTCACCATTGTCTGTTGCTATTTGCACTGTTTTCTATTACTACTTATACCTATTTCTGATTACTAGTGTACATATCTAGTGTGTGACTTACCTCTTATTGGAGGGTTGCCTCTAGTACTTTTTGGTAACTGTCACTAAAATAAAGTACATTTATTTTTGTAACACTGAGTTTTCCTTTCATGTGTGTAAGTGCTGTGTGACTACAGTGGTATTGCAGAAGCCTTGCATGTCTCCTAGATAAGCCTTGGCTGCTCATCCACAGCTACCTCCAGACAGCCTGGCTTGTAGACACTGCCTACACTAATAGGGGATACCTAGAACTGGTATAAGGTGTAAGTACCTTAAGTACCCACTACACACTAGGCCAGCTTCCTACACTTATGATTTCTCCAATTCAGTGTCCGAATAGTCACCATTTCCTTGCGCTTGTGTTTTCTAAAGGGGTTGGCCCTGATTATATCATTTAAAAACAATAGACTAAACTCGTGAGATGTCTCTCTGTGGGCATTGAGTTTTAACTAGTTCTATAACTTTGGTATTTTATCAATGCTAGCATATTCAGTTTTAATAATTAAATAGCTGCTATCATTATGCATTTGCACTTTTCTAAGGCAGTGGGCTTTAATCAGCCTGTTCTTTTTTAGTGATGCAAACTCATTACATATTTCAATGGAACCCATTCATTTTGTGTCCTTGAATGGAGGTGCTTTTCCAATCCTTTGTATTATTTCTTGTCATTTTTTTATTATGCTTTGAAATTCGGCACTGCCAAACCATCACATGCTGCTTCTCAATCACACATTTTGTAAATGTTTTATTGGTTTGATTTAAATACATACAATAAAATAACTCACTTTCTCCCAATAAACCCTTCCGTTTGAAAAAAATAATTCATGCTAACTGCGCCAAACATCTACTATACAACACATCAGGTATATTGTGACAAGTTCTTATACTGCTATCTCAATGTTCTGGTGACATTTACAAACCACCCAGCTTTCAGCCTTGTACATTATATTATCACCACCACACAGAGACATCAATATATATAGCATAAAGTATCCCCCTGCTATACAACAAAATGATATTACAAGTCACAGAGGAGTTCTGTGACCATACAGTGGAACAAGGCCAAAATGTTCCTTAACACCATGAAATTCCGAGGTGGCTTACATTATGCTCTAGATGTACAGTAGGGAGTACTTTATTCCTTATAATACATAGCCACACCATAATCGTTGGCAAGAGGTGGCATAATGGCCAGAGCTGCTGACTTTGGAACTGTGAAAACAGATTCAACTCCCGGTACTGGCTCAGTATCGTATTGTTAGAAATGGGGTTTTTGGTTGGCAATCAGGTTACCCCCTGTCCAAGCAAAAGCCCTCACTCTAGTCAGGGTAAGTCACACACAATCCAAGATTATCCTGTGCCCACCCTCTGGTAGCTTGGCACGAGCAGTCAGGCTTAACTTAGAAGGCAATGTGTAAAGTATTTGTGCAATAAATCATACAATACCACCATATAGCACCACAAAAATACACCACACAGTGTTTAGAAAAATATATAATATTTATCAGGATAATTGTAGGTCAAAAAAAATAAAGTTGCAATGGGAAATTGTAGAGATATCACTGAAAAGTGATATAAAGTGTCTTAAGTCTTTAGAATATAAACAAAGTCTCTTTCAAGCACAAGTACCTGGTTTAGAGTGGAAAAATCTCCTCAGAGGGCCACAAAGGAAGAGGTGCGTGGAAAAAGGGTGTGTGCGTCGATTTCTCCCCAGCACACACGGACTCGCGTCGTTATTTTCCACGCGGGGAAGTCGTGCGTCGTTTTCCGGCGCGCGGACAGTCTCTTTCTGTGGATCGCGGGGATTACCAGATGTCCCGGGTCTGTGCGTGGATTTTCCTGCTTGTTCTCCGGCTGCGCGTCGGTCTGCAGGGCTGCGCGTCGAAATTACGATCTCACGGCAGGCGTCGCGTAGATTTCTCCTCTAGAGGTCGGTCTGCGGGGCTGCGTGTCGAAATTACAATCTCACGGCAGGCGTCGCGTCGATTTCTCCTCTAGAGGTCGGGCGGCGTTGTCCTTGCGAAGCCGTGCGTCGGATTTTCGGTCGTCCCAAGAGCGTTGCGTCGATCAGCGTCGGTGTGTGGCGTTTTTTCGCCGCGGAACAAGCTGTGCGTCGACATTTTCGGCGCACGGAGCGTCCAAGTGAAAAAGAGAAGTCTTTTTGGTCCTGAGACTTCAGGGAACAGGAGGCAAGCTCTATCCAAGCCCTTGGAGAGCACTTTCACAGCCAGACAAGAGTTCAGCAAGGCAGCAGGGCAACAGCAAGGCAGCAGTCCTTTGTAGAAAGCAGACAGGTGAGTCCTTTAAGCAGCCAGGCAGTTCTTCTTGGCAGGATGTAGTTTCTGGTTCAGGTTTCTTCTCCAGCAAGTGTCTGATGAGGTAGGGCAGAGGCCCTGTTTTATACCCAAATGTGCCTTTGAAGTGGGGGAGACTTCAAAGAGTGGCTAAGAAGTGCACCAGGTCCCCTTTCAGTTCAATCCTGTCTGCCAGGGTCCCAGTAGGGGGTGTGGCAGTCCTTTGTGTGAGAGCAGGCCCTCCACCCTCCCAGCCCAGGAAGACCCATTCAAAATGCAGATGTATGCAAGTGAGGCTGAGTACCCTGTGTTTGGGGTGTGTCTGAGTGAATGCACAAGGAGCTGTCAACCAAGCCCAGCCAGACGTGGATTGTAAGGCACAGAAAGATTTAAGTGCAAAGAAATGCTCACTTTCTAAAAGTGGCATTTCTAGAATAGTAATATTAAATCCGACTTCACCAGTCAGCAGGATTTTGTATTACCATTCTGGCCATACTAAATAAGACCTTCCTGCTCCTTTCAGATCAGCAGCTGCCACTTCAACAGTGTATGAGGGCAGCCCCAATGTTAGCCTATGAAGGGAGCAGGCCTCACAGTAGTGTAAAAACGAATTTAGGAGCTTTACACTACCAGGACATATAACTACACAGGTACATGTCCTGCCTTTTACCTACACAGCACCCTGCTCTAGGGCTTACCTAGGGCACACATTAAGGGTGACTTATATGTAGAAAAAGGGGAGTTCTAGGCTTGGCAAGTACTTTTAAATGCCAAGTCGAGGTGGCAGTGAACCTGCACACACAGGCCTTGCAATGGCAAGCCTGAGACAAGGTTAAGGGGGCTACTTAAGTGGGTGGCACAACCAGTGCTGCAGGTCCACTAGTAGCATTTAATCTACAGGCCCTAGGCACATGTAGTGCACATTACTAGGGACTTATAAGTAGATTAAATAGTCCAATCAGGTATGATCCAGAATTACCATGTTTAAAAAGGAAGAGAGCATATGCACTTTAGCACTGGTTAGCAGTGGTAAAGTGCGCAGAGTCTAAAAGCCAGCAAAACAGGGTCCAAAAAGTGGAGGGAGGCAGGCAAAAAGTTAGGGGTGACCACCCTATGGCATGTCAGGTCTAACACGTATGATTCTGGGCAAATCACTCAATCTCCCTAAGCCTAAAAACCCCTGACTGTGTATTGTAATCTAGTGCTCATATAAAGTGCTCTGATGCCTTTGGGCCAAGTTCACGCTACATAAAACTAATAAAAAAAAAAAAAAAGAACTTTCCACAAACCACATAGTTCCTTCATATGGTGCTCTTTCATATGAAAGAAATAATATATTTGTAAACATGAAGAGCAAATTTAGAATCTCTAGTGAGAAATTAAATACTAAAGCAGTTAGATACTTGTTTAAAAAATATATTAGAATCAGTTTAATGCAAGTCATTTTTTAAAAATATAGTAACTCAGATTTGTAGAAAGATGCAGAGTGATTCTATCTTCTCAATATTACCTAAAACGTGTAAAAAACTAACATGTCCCGTAAGTATCACCTTTCTGCTTGTCACTGTTATCTAGAAAAACAGAGCAGAAGGGAAAGCTACATTTTGTTTTTATTGTTTTCAAGTGCAGTCTTAATTAAGCTGTGACTTGCCGCCCCTCGGCTGCTGGCTCTGGTAGCAAGCATTGTGACATCAGATCTCAACTGAAATAGGTTACTGCAGCTAAGCAGCTATGCCATTTCATTATTACAGGTGATCAGGGACATGATCACCTGTAGGCTTCCCAGCACTAGATCAGAAGCAGAACGACAAGGAGGCAAATTATGCTGTGACCAGAAGGGTCTTCAAATTCTTGCGAAAGGAAATTTCTTGACTATCCTGGCAGAGCTCCAAGGGAAGGGAATTCCAGAGATTTGAGGCTCTAAATGCTAAAGATGGACCTATCATCTTGCTTTCTTAATCCGTGGAATGTTTATTTAGTAGGCCATTGAGGATCTAAGAGCCCTTTGAGGGATGTAGGGCGTTGCAATCTGATTAAGGAAGGCCAGACCCTTATTATGCACAGCTCTGTGCAAAGTGTAGAGGGCCTTGAAGTTGATCCGTTGTTCCACAGGCAGTAGGTGAAGGGAAACTAAAGCAGGTTTTGCGGACACATGTCTGGGAATCTTCATAAGCAGGCGTGCTATGGCGTTCTCAAATCTTTTTTAGTATATATCGAGGTTAACTCAGATAGAGGATATTTCCATAGTCCAGAGGTGAAATTATGAGAGCCTGAGTGATTAGTCTTTTGGCTTGAAAAGGAAGTATCTGAAAGACTTTTCTAAGAAGTCTTCATAGACTAAAACAGGTGGCTGCCAGCTTTTTTAGATTGATAGTCCATAGTCAGGTGGGTGCCCAGCCAAAAGGACTTTGGGGGTCATTCTAACACTGGCGGTCCAAGACCGCCAGGGCTAAAATGACGGGGGCACCGCCAACAGGCTGGCGGTGCCCCGCTGGGCATTCTGACCGCGGCGGATCGGCCGCGGTCAGAAGTGGAAAACCGGCGGTCTCCCGCCGGTTTTCCGCTGCCCAAATGAATCCTCCATGGCGGCGCAGCAAGCTGCGCCGCCATGGAGGATTCTGACACCCCATACCGCCATCCTGTTCCTGGCGGTTCTCCCGCCAGGAACAGGATGGCGGTATGGGGTGTCGCGGGGCCCCTGGGGGCCCCTGCAGTGCCCATGCCAATGGCATGGGCACTGCAGGGGCCCCCTTAAGAGGGCCCCAATAAGAATTTCAGTGTCTGCTTTGCAGACACTGAAATTCGCGACGGGTGCAACTGCACCCGTCGCACCTTCCCACTCCGCCGGCTCAATTCTGAGCCGGCGTCCTTGTGGGAAGGGTGTTTTGCACTGGGCTGGCGGGCGGCCTTTTGGCGGTCGCCCGCCAGCCCAGTGCAAAACCCAAAATACCCTCAGCGGTCTTTCGACCGCGGAGCGGTATTTTGGAGGGGGGAACTCTGGCGGGCGGCCTCCGCCGCCCGCCAGGGTGAGAATCACCCCCTTTATGTTGTCTCTTGGTGGAGGCAGGCCTTCCAACCCATCAGGGAGCATAGAAGGGGATCTGAGTAAGCCATAATTACCCACCAGCATGACTTCTGTTTTTGTTCTTCGTTCAGCTTAAGTTTACAGCTGGCCATCCATTTAGCTGAGCTGACCTGTCTTAGAGATGGTTGAGAATGAGAAGATCAGCTGTGTATTGTCGGCCTAGGAAACCAGTGACAAGCCGCAAGTTCAAAATCTCAGCCAGAGGGGACATATTCCCTCGAAAATGTGGGGACCCATTTCAAAGTGCACCCTTTGATGCCTGCATGGAAAATTCTATGAAGCAGAATGTTATGGTTTACAGAGCCAAAAGCAGCACTTCCATCCAATAGAATAAGGGCAGCAGTGCCCCCTAGATCCATTCAAACATTTTTGACTACTGCCAGAAGGGCAGTCTCAGTACTTTGTTGGGGTCTGAAGCCCATTTGAGTATGATGACGGATCTTGTGTTCTTCAAGAAAACCTGACAATGTCTAGTGACGTTTGTCAATCAGTTTTGCTGCTATAAGCAAGAGAGAAATTGGTCTATAGTTACTCAATAGGGCTTTTATCTAGATGAGGCTTTTTAAGTAAAGATTTAATGATAGCATGTTTCTAATGTGAAGGAATAAGGCCTGTATTAAAGACTTGCTAAGGACCTTAGAGCAGGAGCAATCATGTTTAAACTTAATGCCAAAATGTGAGGAGGGACAGGGTCCAGTGGAGATGTGTAACAAGTTTGTTACCGATTCCTCCGTAAGGGGCGGAAAATCTAAGAGGATCTCTGGAGTATAGAACCTGAGCCTGGCCTGCAAGTTTGTCATTCTGGGTGGTCAGCTACATAGATGTCTAGAATTTTCTTTTACAAGAAACAGGCGAAATTATTGCTATGCTCGTTGGAGGCTTCAGTGAGATTGGTGTGAGGGGGCACTTTCATTTCTTTAAATATTGAAAAGATTTCTTTGGGAGAGTTGGAGGACTGATATTTTAGATGCATAATATGACGACTGTGGCTTTAATTTCTTTATGGACGTGCCTAATTGCTTTTCTATATTTGTTTTTTGTGGACATATCATAAGTTTTCCTCCACTTTCTTTCAAGGTGTTTACACTCCTTTTTTAGCAGCAATAGCTGAGGAGTGAACCATCGTGATTTTTTATTGCCTGCACCTTGGGTGATAGTTTTTATTCGTAGTACAGAGTCTAAGGATGTAAATATCCATTCATTGAATTTGCCTGCTGAACTTAGGGTGGAATTAAGGAGAATGGCTCTAGTGTTCTCAAGGCCGGAGGTCCATTCCTTGCAATTTAGCTTAGACCAGTGCCAACCAGATAACTTGTTTGCTAGCCGACCTGTGTCGACGGCGGTATTGGGTATCACAGGCCTAATTAAAAAGTGGTCGGACCATGACAGAGGAAGGGGTGTCTGAGCTGAAAGCTCTGAGCTGTTGCTGAACATAAGGTCGATCATATGACCGTTGGTATGTGTAGGACCAATAATCATCTGTGTGAGACCTAGCGCCTCAAGGTCTGTAAGCAGTGTCTTAGCCACAGAATTACTTGGTTCATCCGCGTGAATATTAAAATCACCAGGAATAGTAAGTTAGATTTACTACCAGCTAAATCAGCAACTTGTTCAGGAAGAGCTTGAATAAACCTATTGTGAGGGCCAGGGGGGCAGTAAATAAGATCCTCTGAGAATGTAGGGTTCACTGCTAGGGAGAAGGACATGCAGTCACAGTCAGGAATTATCAGAGGTTGAGGGAGACATTTAACAGTCCTTAAAGATAATGGCGATTCCCCTACCCCTTGTATGTGCCCTATCTAATTGGTTTATTGAATACCCATGAGGCAGGGCCAAGGTGACATCCAGAGAGGATTCCTCTTGGAGCCAAGTTTCTGTCAGAAATAAAACTTCTGGGGCATAGTCACTCAACAGTAAATGGATATCCATTTTATGGGCAGGTAGGGATCGGCAATTGACCAGAAGGAACCTGCCGACTGACCCATTGTACTTCCTTTGGGGCTGCACAACTACACTCTGAGGAGCCCATAAGCAGTAGTTGCAGACCCAGTGTGGGAGACAAGAGTGAAAATAGTGCTGGCAGCAGTTCAAAACAGGCATTCTGAGGGCAAGGAGTTGGGTAGCTGAAAATGTTATTACATCTAGGTTGGAGGGGGCAGCATCCCTGGCCCCTGATCCGACAGGCGTGAACTGGCTTGCCTTTGGTGCGCCAGCGGCGCGTCCGCTGCTTCATGATCCTTATAAAGGGGTCAGAGGCAGCAGACAGTGCAGCTAGTCCGGCAACCAAAATGGTGTCTCACAGAAGCCTAGAGGAAAAATGGCTCCCTTCCAGTCTTAAAAACAATTAAAAGTAAGCCGCAATAGGTGGCTAGCACCACCTGCTGCCACTGAACATGCAGCAGGGGTCAAATGAGGGTAGGGGGAGGGACAGGGAGAGTAAAAGGTATAAAAACAATTAAAAGTAAACCGCAATAGGTGGCTAGCCCCACCTGCTGCCACTGAAGACGGGCAGCAGGGGTAGAATGAGGAACAAAGGAGGGACAGGGAGAATAAGAGGTAAACACAGCAATAAGGCAGAGGGATAGACAGCAATGAGGTCTGTATTACCGAGTGTCCTTTACAAGTCTTACAAGTTACCTGTAATAAGTAAACAGGATACCTGTTATGAGGCCTTCCTTTATCCTTTATTACGTTTGAGTGGACTTATACTGAATGAGGGACTATTTGACCTCTTGCTCTGTTGCCGCCAGTTCCACATTCATGCCTTTCCTCTCCCCATCCCCTCTCCCAAATGATGGCTTCCGATTCTTTCCTTTTTGTTTGATTTAGAAATTTCTAACATTCCTTTCTTGAATATTGTTTAATCGTCAAATCAACTTCTATATTACTCAGCTTTAGGCCAACCTCAAAAGGCGGCAGGCATAATGGGCACTTCTTTGGAGCACCCGTTCACATGTTGCTATGCTTTTCTTCTATTTTGGAGCAGGAGGATCCAGTGGCCAGCGTCACTGAAAATGACTGCATACATGTCAACCCTCCAGATTCAAAAGGGAGACTACCAACTTCGAGGCTAGTCTCCCGCCTCTAGAGTCAGGCATGTAAATCCTGCAGGCTTCTGCAACAGGGAGCTGTTGTGTGTGACTCAGAGTGCACACTGCTAGTAACCTGGTGCTGCAGGCCAGTGCACAATATTTTTGTCACACTGTCTCTACCTGCCATAGTATATTTGAATTCCTTATATCCGATCCTGCAGCACCACACTTGCAAGTCCTATTTACAATAGACCTGATTCAGGCCTCAATACAAGTCAATCGGAAAAATACATTCTGATTCTTTTCTTTTGGAAACTTCCCACATTCCTCTTCTAAAATGTTGACCTGTATGTGACTCGTTTTCATCTCTTTTTTTAAAGTATTATTTTTTTCCTTTAGACAGCTCTTAATTCAGCTTTTTCAGACACAGCTTGATTTCACTGCTACAGAGTTTGGCACAAAAGAGTATGCCATAAGAGAACAAAACTTTGTAGCCTTCCGATCGATGTGATTAAACAAGAGCTACCCTCCTGGCTATATTATTTTAAACTAGGTATTACAGCTGATACTATTTATATGAATGGCTTTTGCCATTTTATGCTCTCTTGAACAGTTTTCATTTTTGAATGTTTATAAATGTTTTTTTTTGTTGCTCACATTACTTGGTGTAATTCTTGCTGAAAAATTACAATTCACAAAACAAAGGAAATATGTTACTTACCCTGTAATCATCTGTTCGTGGCATGTAGTGCTATAGATTCACATGCTTTACATACTCTTGCCATCTAGTGTTGGGTCCTGACATGTACAAGCTGTTTTTCTTTGAAGAATTATTTTGAGTCACAAGGTCTAGTGAGTCTTCCTCTCGGTGATAGTGTGCATGGGAATTGACTCCACTGTTAGAATGCTTTTCCACAAGAGGGTGAGTATTGAGTGTATAAGTAATGAGATGTCCACGTGCAGGGGTGTGGAATTCCTATATACCGACGCCCAAGACATATTGTTTTGGGTCAAGGACAACAAGTTTTCATGTTTATTTTGTCCTTGGGACAAGCAGGCCCAACCCCTTGCAGCACAAACCCTTTGGCTGCCAGTTTACAGGAAAGAGAATGGTCTGCAGTTGAGGTAATGCATGTCCATATGTTAATGCTCTCTGAACTTGTATTTATGGTTCATTAATGAAAAGCCTTCATTATTACACTGAGTGCTCTAAATAAACGTTGTAAGGTCACACTGCACTACTGACAGTGGTTTCAGTTAAAAACAAACTGTCACGTTTGAAAGGTTTAACAATGCAAGGCTACGTAGAATGCTCTCAGATTAGATGCAAATGGTTGTAGATGCTTGTAAGTAAGATTTATGATTCTTTGCTTTCAAAATAAAACATCTAGAAAAAAATGCAAGTACGAAAAAAAAAAGTTTTGCTAAATTACTGTGAAAATGTTAGGTGCTATTTCTTTGAAACATCATTTAGTAAAAACGTGTTGATGCATGCTAGTTTTTATAAAAAATATTCATAATGGAAAATCAGTGTAAATATTTTCAACAGGATTGTGGAAAACATGAAAATAAACAGGCACTGGCAAAGCCAACCAATCCAACATTGGTTGTCAGTCTTTTGGTTTAGTCAATGAGTGTCTTGTTTTGACATGGTTTTTGTAACACTATTGTTGTGGGAGCTGCCAGGCCCTCAACATTGTAACTAACTTTGGCAAAAAGCAAGGAAAGGTTTTTGGTCTCTAAAAGCACACATTACTACAGTAGTTCCTGGCACTGAACAAAACTACTATATGTGCCAATATGCTCCCTGTGGAAAAGCAGAATGTTATCACTCACAGTAAAGCCTGCTGACAGAGATAAACAGAATTATAATAAAAACAAATTGCCTTGGTGAACACCATATCTAATCAGGGGCCCAATTCTCACAGAAAGTCACAAAAGTGAACCCATGGTATGCCTTCGAACTAGTGGAATTCATGAATTCACAAGAATTTACAGAAATAGACCAGGAGATTGCACTCCTAGAAAATATTTGTGAACTGCATTTTATCAGGAGCAAAAATGCATGTGTAGGTTTGCTCAATCGAAAATCTGTTGAGTATTTACATGTTCACTTTTCCTCCAACCCTGGAAGAACTTCTACTTCTGCCTTTGTCCAGCATACATTTTTAATCTTTTCTCAGTATGGGAATAGATTAGAGAAGAGCTGGTGAAAATCCTTAAAACATGCAAGTTAGTCAGTGTGCACAGACTGAGGCATTCCAGCCCTGGAACTATTGCTTCCTCCAGCCCCAGTATGTAGATCTGCAGAAAGGTGGCAAAATAAGGAAATTGCTATAGTAGGGATTGACTTTGCAAGTATTCAAGCCCTACTATAGTAGTAGCACTGGCATAATCAGGGAGGCTGTTATCAGAGCTCTTAATGAAATTGCTGCCATTATTTGTTGCCACACTACATGGAACCAAAGGGACAAGTAGATTTTAGTTTTTTACAGGACAAGTAGATTTAAGAAGCAACCTGTCCGATGGACAAGTAGATAATTTATTAAATACAACATCCCTGTTCAGGAGGAGTGTGGGTGCATGAAAATCTACAGCACTACATGCCACAAACAGATGCTTACAGGGTAGGTAACATATTCCGTTCAAGGCATGTGTGGCTGTAGATACCCATGTTTTGTATAGACTGTAAAGCAGTCTCCCTCAGAAGCTTGTTGGCAATGTGAAAACATTCACACAAAAATGTTTTGTGAAAGTGTGTGGTGTGGACCAAAGCATTGCTTTGCATAAGTCAGCTATTGGAATGTTTCCTAGGAAAGCCATGTAGGCTTTCTTCCAAATAGAGTGTGCTCTATGAGGGGTAGGTGAGTTATTTTGGCTTTAGTCTAACATGTTTGAATGCACTTAGCTATACATCTGTCAAAGCCTGATTTGGATATAGGATTCCCTTAGTGGTGAGGTGAAAAAGCAACAAATAGTTGCTTGGCTATTCTGAAAGTTTTAGTTCTATCAATGTAGAAAATGAGGGCCCTTTTAACATGTAATGAATGAAGAGCCCTCCTTGCAATTGAATCTGGTTGTGGGGAAAAACTAGTAACTCAATTGATTGAGGTTAAAATGGGAGACACCTTTAGGGAGAACATTAAGATTTGTGCATAGGACCACCCTGTCTCTCTGTAGCTGGAAGAAAGGTTCTTTGAAGATTAAAGGCAGGAGCTCACTAACATCTAAGTGAGGTGACTGCAACCAAAAATGCCACTTTCCAAGAAAGGAACTGAAAGGGGCATGTATGCAGTGATTCAAATGGAGGCACCATAAGCCGTGTAAGAATGACGTTAAGATTCCATGAGGGTGCAGTTGAAACCCGTGTAGGAATAACTCTCAAGTCCTTCCCATGAAGGTGTTAATGATTGGCATTTTGAATAAAGAGACATCTGTCCTATTCTGTAAACAGGCAGTCATTGCAGCAAGATGCAATCTTACAGATGTGAATGCTAAACCAGCTTTTTGTAATGAAGCAGGTAGGAGACAGTGGCCCTCATTCTGACCCTGGCGGTCGGCGGAGAGACGGCGGTCGGACCGCGAACAGACCGGCGGTATTAAAAATGGCATTCTGACCGCGGCGGTCCCCTACTTCTCCACTCCGACCGCCACGGCGGTCATGACCGCGGGGCTGGAGTTTGCGCACTCCGGCCCGGCGGTCGTCCCAAGACCGCCAAGGGTATTATGACCCTGCCTACCGCCGCGGTTTCTTGCGGGCGGGAACCGCCGTGCGAACCATGGCGGTAAGCACTATCGGGGCCAGGGAATTCCTTCCCTGGCACTGATAGGGGTCTCCCCCACCCCCCACTACCCACCCGAGTCCTCCCCCCACACCCTCCACCCCCCTGCCACCCCCCAGAGGTGGTACGAACCCCCTCCCCACCCCCACCCCGACATGCACATACATGTACCCCGACATGCACACACCCCCAACATGCACATATACACACCCCCTACACACACATACACAACGGGGACACATACCCGCACACATACATGCCGACATGCGCACCTGCCGAACAGCACACATTACCCATAGACACAGCAGCACCCCCCGCCCGCATACACGCACTCACACACTCCCTCTACACACTCACACGCACACCCCCATGCACGCCCACATCACACAACACCCCCCCACCCCCTCCCCTCACGGACGATCAACTTACCTTGTGCGTTGGTCCTCCGGGAGGCGACGGGAGCCATAGGGACGTGACCGCCAACAGAAGACCGCCAACAGAAGACCGCCACACAGAAATGTGGGTCGTAATTCTGTGGGCGGTGTTCTGCTGGCGTGGCGGTGGAGGTTGACCAGTCTCCACTTTCCCGCCGACCGCCAGTGTGGCTGCTGGCGGTTTTCCGGCGGAACGCTCCCAGCGGTCAGAATGCGCACAGCGGCACACCGCCGCGGTCGGCGGTCTTCACCGCGGCGGTAACTCAGCGGTCTTGCGAAAAGACCGCCAAGGTCAGAATGAGGGCCAGTGTCTTGTACATTGGCTTTGGAAGGGCAGTGAGATTTGAATGACAGTGGCAAAGAAATATTTTCAATTTTGCCGCGGAGCAAGTGCTATTGGTAGGTCTACAGCACGTCTAGTGATAGCAGGAGGTGCACCAGGCTCTGGACAAAAGAAGCATTACACAGGTTACAGGGCTTTTAAATTAAGCTGAAGAAAATGAGCAGCAGCAAACCGATCCATCATCACTAACATTTTTTGTCATTTATATGCAATTTGGGAGTATGGGTCAAAAGAGAAGGGACTCCAAATACTCTTCAAAAAACCATGCCCCACTTCTAATAAACACACTATGAATACTTGAACATGTTAGTAAGGCTTGCCTGACCAGAACAGTATGTTTGGCATCATGTATTTGATTGCATTTTTGAAACAGTAACATAACTGCAATGTTTAAATAAGTCTACACATTTACAGAGGAGCCTGATAATTTATTTTTTTCACGGCGGGACCTGGGTGCCTGATTTCTCCATGTTTCTGCGTGAGAAGGTCTGGCCCATTGGAGAGCTTCTCGTGGGGGAACTACAGAGAGGTCTAGTAGTGTTGTGAACCAAGGTTCGTGACCCCAGGTGGGAGCTACTGGGATCATTGCAAGAGATGTTTGTCTGAGCTTCTGAACCAGGAAAGGAAGGAGAGTGAGAGGAGGAAAACCGTAGGCAAATATCCCTGACCAACTTATCCATAGTGCGTTGCCCTTGGCTACTGGGTGTGGGAACCTAGAGGCAAAGTTTGGGCATTTTTGTGATTTCTGCAGTTGTAAAAAGGTTTATTTAAAGAAACCCCAATATGTGGAAGTATGGGAGGAGGAATTGTGGGTGGAGTTGTTGCTGCACCCTGCTGAGGAGGTCTGCAAAATCATTGCCTGTGCCTGGGAGATATTATGCTAATAGGTGAATGTTGTCAAGTAGTGCTCATCTCTAAGTGGTCTTTGATAGACTAGATAATTGTGGAGACCATGCCCTTCCCAACCTTGCTTTTGTAGGTAGCATATGGCTGGTTGGCTGTCACGTTGTCCATCCGGATTAGGACAACCTTGTCAATGAGGTGAAGTAGGAATGCTTTCAAGGCTACGTGAACAGCTTGAAGCTCTAGATAGTTGATATGGAGACCCTGGTGTTTGCTGTCCCATATACTCTGTATTGTGAGATCCTTCAGATGTGCACCCCATCCTCGTGAGTGATGCGGCCATCATGACAGTGATGCCAGGAACAAATGAATGTATCCTACTGTGTTTGGTGTCTGAGTGGTAATGGATATTGGACACTTTCTATCCTGCACAACATTTGTGTGGTTGTAGACAGTTTCATTATATTTCCAGATACATCAATAAGGCCATATTTGCAAGCTACATAATTGCTTAAAACATGTTATTGTTAGGAAGGGTTGAATGTTTTATTGCAGTCTGTGTAAAAATAGTTCTGGTTTAAAGCACAGTGACAAGTACTCAAGGGCAACGCATTTCACTTAACATTGCGTCTTCCACACGTGGAGCACAAGGTGTAATCTTGGGCAGACCCCTGCATGGAATTACCTAAAACAGCCCTGGGATAATGCTGTCAGATATATTGTCTCTGATAGGCTTCCAATAGGCTTTTGGACTGTCTACACCAATTATTGAGTTTTTTTTTTTTCAACCAACATCTTTCCGCTATCGGTTTGAGACTTGTCAACCTTGTGTTTCCTCACGCAAATTAATATTTCTCACACCTAATGCTACTGGCTGTTTGGGTGTATCATTTCCTCTCCCATGTACTTGCACTGAACTACACAAGGAACTATTTACCCCTACATGCCTCCCTTTTGGCTGCTGGATGTTTATTCATCACCCCTTGTGTTCACTCTGCTTGCTCAGTCCCACTCCTCATTTGTATTGCTGCTTGCTTCTCTTTTCTCTCTACCTTTGCTGTGTCACTCCTCATTGTTCAGCTCCTGAGGGTCGCTTTACATTCTCTTGCCCTTACCTCCCATGTGTCGGTCCTTTCACCCCCCTCTTTCCCGTGTTTTGCTCCTCATTATGTTCCCTTGGCACTGCTTTCCTTTCTCCGCCTGTTCTTTTTCCCACCACCAATTTACTTGCACCCTGCTTTCTGCTCCTTCTCTCTTCCATCATCATTTCAGCCTCCTAGCCTGTTCTTTCCCCCAACATCCTGCCTTAACTCCCTCTCCAAAGTGACATGCATAGTGATGCGGGCAAACCTCCTGTTCAGCCCATGCCTGCTTCTCACAGAACCAAAAAACGGCCTGTATTGAAAGCACCCTTACTTCTATTACATACTTCTTTATGTAAGTATGCAAGTGAACCACGAGTAGCAAGGGACCCCTCATTATAATCTTCCAATCCTTTCTGTAGTATATTAACAACAGAAGTACCTTAATTAAGACAAAAAAGTACTATAATGTAGGCAAGGGAGCTTACAGTAAAGACTGCCTTTCGGTTCTTAGATGAGACTGGCCTTAATACACACCACTGTTTCCCTGTTTAGGACTACTGAACAGAGGAGGACTCAATTATGACATCTAGGGTGAAAGCATGGGGATTGTAAGAATAACACTGCCTATGACAGACGTATGAATGGAGTATAGGGCTGGAAGATAATCTGTCTGTTAGACATATATTCTTCTTTACTAGCAATAGGACTATGAGGAAAATATAAGAAAGGAAATCTGTGCTTTGAGTTCTGACTGAGAGGGAGTATAGGACTGATATGTAGCGCTGAATCTGTTATCTATACAAGCATTTGCAATGCAATAGGTCTCGAGTATTTAATTGTCATCTTTTGACAACCGCACACACGACCAAAAACAAAAGAAAACGTGTGAAAACTGAGAAAAGACGACTTGGCCAACTAAAAAAAAAGTTATCTTTAAAAAAATAGAACATTGCAAGTTTGCTGATCCTGCTAGGCGTGTTTTTGCCAGTCACAAGCCATCTGTTTGCCGGGCACTATAAGTTAAAAAGAACAAATAGTACCTCAATCACGTCAAGAGCAAAGGACGGGCACCTATTGAGTTGAATCAATTAGTGCTTGATCCCTGCTCCACACAGAGAAACAGAAAAGATGCCAGAAAAAGCCTTGACGAATTACGAGGCTGTAACGAAGAGTATCATGCAGACCAACAAATAGTGAGCAACAGGCAGGCTACATGCCCTCTACTGAACACAACAGTCTCAAGCAAGACGCATGTGGTAGCACATGCACTCACAGGCTCGACCCAAATAAATGCTAGACTAAATTAAAGAGCACTAGGCTGGCAAGATCACTAATGTACCAGGAAGAAGCTGCATACCTTTTCATTGTTAGGTCTAAGTACTGGGTATAGGTAGAAAAACAGGAAAAGGTTGCCACAATTGCTCAGAGCCAGGAATTTACTGAGTGGAGCAGATAACTATAGCACACTAGGTAGATCTAGTAAGTTTCAGACAAACCATATGAATTCACATTTTGCAGCAAAAAATGTGACTGCAAACTTGGGTACAGGACTTCATGTTGTGGGCTAAATCATTGTATAGAGGATGAGAAGAAAATAGAGCAATGACAAATATCTGTAAGCTGGGGGATATTTATAAGCTATAATCCATTGTTTACAAATGTTTTGGTCACAACATGATGCAATTGCTTAAAACTCGTGCCAAATCAAAATGCCAATCACAAAGTTTTCGTACCCAATGAGACACTGTAGCTCAGTTATTGTCTACTGTTTTGAGCTATAAGAAGACACATTCCTAAAGTGCTGTTTGAGAAAGAATTTTAATACACAAATAATTTCCCCATGGCTTTTTATATCAAGAATGGCAGCTGTAGCATCCAGCTGACAAAGTGGCAGGGGAAGATCCGTCCTATTTAAATGCTGCTGCCGTAGCAACAATTGTCTCCCCTATAACTATCCCTCCACATACAGCCCCTGACGATATGGCAAACAATGCCTTCAGGGAAAAACTCAGTGACTGTAATTCAACTACCATTTTACTTTGAAGAATCGTTGCCCTAAAATGTACATACTTGAAATGCACCCTCAAAGTGTGGGCACATTTCTGGCAGCCACATTATTATGCTGGGAGATTTCTCACAGCACATCAGGAACATTTGCAGGGCTTTCCTTACAAGAGTGTCTCGGTTTACACCTGCAGATGTAATTTACACTTTAGTCTTGCATGGAGATGGTTTCTCCAAAACTGCTGACATACCAGTCAGCTCTCGCTGGGCAGTTTGTCTAACTATTTCTGGCAGCATGATGACTGCACTTGCAAAGAAGGAACTGGCGTAGCTCCACCATCGTTAACACCGCCTCCTCCCAACAATGTAACAATGTGGATAAATGCAAAATTTAGGGGATGTGATGCAAGATGTTTACTTACAGATGTACTGTTACTGTCCACCTCTACGGAGGCCCCTAACTTTACTTCATATACTTACTATATCTTCTGAAGGATAAACAACTCACTGATAATAAAGGCAGCCTTTATTTATATAAATTATTTCATATTTTTACCTTTACTTCCACTGAGAAAGGAGGCACATAGGCATTTTCAGCTCTTCCCACAATAACTTCCTCTAATGGGTCCCATTCGTTATATGAGCACACAGGAGAGTCCTCCGGAACAGGATCTGTGACCTTGTCGTCAGCAGCACAGGGATTTTGGGATGCAGCTGCTGCTTGGGTGCTCTGGAAAGTTCGCTGCACCCATCCTGTAAAACCTCGACTCAACTAAAAGAGAACCAGAAAGAAAACAATAAGTTATTGACCATTCACAAACAAGGATGAGGAAATACACTGCATATGACGGTGGCTTCTGATGCCAGTGAAATACACATTTCAGTTGGGCTCACACTGCCCACTTTGTAGCCTGCAGTGGCCACATTCAGTACACTGTGCCTCCTTGTTAATGCATTGCATTCATACCATACATACCTGCAGGAAGCTGGCTCTGTATATACAATATCAAAATGAGAGATAGTGTACATAGAGTCCAGGGGTTCCCCAAGAAGCTTGACAGACGCAATTATAGATAATTCTAATGCTCTATTTTGTGGTAGTGTGGTCGAGCAGTTAGGCTTATCAGAGGGTAGTGTTAAGCATTTGTTGTACGCACACAAGTAATAAATGAGGAACACACACTCAAAGACAATTCCAGGCCAATAGGTTTTTATATAGAAAAATATTATTTTTTTTATTTTTAGAACCACAAGATTCATATAGCAGGTAAGTATCAAATGAAAGGTACTTTGCATAGTAATACTTAGGACTTTGAATAGAATCAATATTGTACACAGTTTTCTTTAAAATGGCAAAAAGCTATTTTAAAAGCGGACACTGCAATTTTCAACTTTTCCTGGGGGAGGTAAGTAAAGTACAGTTTCTGAGGTAAGTAGCACACTTAAGAGTTCAGTCTCTGGGGCATAGGTAGCCTACCGTTGAGAGTTCAAGACAACCCCAAGCACCCAGCACAAGCAACATAGGGCCGGTCGGGTGCAGAGGTCAAACAGGAGCCAAAATAACGTGTGCATCTATGGAGACAGGGGGGTACTCTGGTTCCAGTCTGCTTGCAGGTAAGTATCCGCGTTGTCTGAGGGCAGACCAGGGGGGTTTGGAGGAGTACTGGAGGGGCCCCACATAGGCACAAAAACCACACCCTCTGTGGCACGGGGGCTGCCGGGTGCAGTGTGCCAAAAGGGCGTCGAGTTCTCAATAGAACTCTATGGAGGGAGCCGGGGGTCACAGGCGCTGCAGGCAGGGCACAGGGGTCCTCTTGGGCAAGGGTGAGGGTCGCCTGCTGATCGTTGCTGCACCGGTAGTCTGTTTCTCACGGGCCTGGGGGCTGCAGGTGTAGTGCTTCTCGAGGCATCGGATATCTTCGTCCCGGGCAGTCACGGTCAGGGGGGTCCTCAGGATTCCCTCTGCAGGCATTGTCGTGGGGGTGCAGAGAGGTCCGCCCAGGGTGGACACGTCATCTGAGTCACCTGGGGTTCCTCTCTGGATAGTTAGATTCTCTGGACACGGGCCGGGTGTCTGGTGCAGAGTAGTTGGACTCATGCTTCTGGAGTGAGGTGAGAGTCCCTTTAAAGTTGATTTCTTGGTCTTTTGTTTGGACAGGTCCGCCGGAGTTTCTTGGTCCTCAGTGATGCAGGCAGTCCCCTGGAGGCTTTTTAGGGGTCGCTGGTCCTGTAGAACACATTGCTTCTTTTCTTGCAGCTTTTCAAAGCAGGAGACAGGACGCTAGGGCTGGGACCCAGTCAGTAGGTGTCTCCTCTTCTCTGCAGGGTTTTCAGCTCAGCAGTCCTTTCTTGAGGTCGTCAGGAAATCTGAAGAGCTGGGTTCAGGGTTGCCCCTAAATAATAAATGTAGGGGTGTGTTAGGGTCAGAGGGCAGTAGCCAATGGCTACTGTCCCTAATGGTGGCTACACCCTCGTTGTGCCAACTCCCTCTGGGGAGGTGGGCACATCCCTAACCCCATTGGCCCTAATCCTCCAAAGCAGGATGGAGGATTTCTCAAGGAGGGGGTCACTTCAGCTCCGGTTACCTTAGGGGTGGACCTGGCTGAGGGGGTGACTCCTTGTTTTTCTCATTATCCCTCCCAACTTGCCGCCAAAAGTGGGGGCTCATCCCGGGGGTGGGCATCTCCAATAGCTAGAGTGCCCTGGGGCATTGTAACACCAAGCTTGAGGCTTTTAGGCCCACCGCCAGGTGTTACAGTTCCTACAGGGGGATGTGTGAAGCACCTCCACCTAGGACAGGCTTTGTTTCTGAAAAAGGAGTGCACAAAGGCACTCACCCCATGTGGTGAGAAACTCATCCAGAAGTGGCAGGTTAGCACAGACAGGTCAGCCTTGCACTAGCAGTTGGGCTAACATACAGATGGCATCTCTAAGATGCCCTCTGTATGCATTTTTCAATAAATCCCACACTGGCATCAGTGTGTGTTTATTGTGCTAAGACGTTTGATACCAAACTTCCCAGTATTCACTGTAGCCATTATGGGGCTGTGGAGTCCGTAATGACAAACTCACAGACCATATACTCAGTATGGCTACCCTGCACTTACACAGTCTAAGAATTGACTTAAACACTGTAGGGGCATAGTGCACCCTGCCTTAGGGTGGAAGGCCTGCTAGAGGGGTCACTTACCTATGCCACAGGCAGTGGTTTGTGGGCATGGCACTCTGAGGGCGGTGCCATGTCGACTGTCTTTTCTCCCCACCAGCACACACAAGCTGCAAAGCAGTGTGCATGTACTGAGTGAGGGCTCCCTGGGGGGCATAATACATGTTGCAGCCCTTAGGGTCCTTCCCTGGCCACAGGGCCCTTGGTACCAGGGGTACCTTTTACAAGGGACCTAACTGTATACCAGGGCTGTGTGAATTGTGGAAAAAAGTCACAGTTTTAGGGAAAGAACACTGGTGCCGGCGCCTGATTAGCAGGGTCCCATCACACTTCCAATCAAAGCTGGCATCAACACTAGGCAAAAAGTGGGGGGTGACCATGCCAACAGTGGCATTTTCCTACAATACCTTTATAAACAATGTCAATAGTTAACACATATTTGGACTTCAGTTGATGTTCAAAACAAACTATTAGAAAAAGAAAATGTAGACCTGTATGTCTTTCATGTATAAAGATTTCAGTATCACACCATAAAAACACTAAACAGGATTCCCATAGATCAACAGTATAAATACAAAGTTGTAAATGTAGGTATGTAGGCCTGCAAGGGACCTTTGGAAAGCTTCCCCGTTGCAGCTCCCATTTGCTCACCAGTAATCACCCCCAATTAACACCACTAACTTAAAGGTTTGCAACCACAATGATGCTCACTAACCGCTAATACATTCAGTTGCGAATCTCAAACAAAAGCAGATTACTTCCTTCATGTGCCCTCATTTGTGATTCGTAATGGATCACAAAAACCCTCTTAAGAGTCGGATAACTTTTCTGACTCATAAAAGGGCTTTAATGTTGTGCTGCAGACGTTGATACTGCAAAACACACCCGTACCAGTCTCTAAATGTGTCACCATTAACATGTAGCCACTCGTATTTGTATCAGTAACAGCAACTCAGTGATTGCAACTCCGTGGTAATGGCCAAGCTGGTTAGGCCACAGTAATGTTTTTCTGTGACTAATATTTACGACCTAACATGACGAATCTACACAGACTGCTGCAAAGACTAGATAGATGTGTTTGACGTTTAAAGACTTGCTTTCCCAGGACAGGGTTGTCTCGCCCGATTCAAAATTGTAACTTACACTTTTGAGTAAGTTTACTCCTTTTAGTCATCACAAAACGCAGAGTGTAAACTTACTACAAACGTAAGTTTCATATATCCACCACTAGAGCAAAGCAACTGGCTTGCTCTTGATCGAGTGGATGATGTCCCTTCGGAAGCCTCTCTCTGACCTTCTCTATGCCCTTTTTACTCCTCCATAATCCAATTTCCCCTTTAGGACTAAGTCTGCCCCTTAACTATCCACTGCCTAGTGTCTTTCCTACATTTACTACTAAAACCTTACACATGCAGAGACGCTAATAAGTACTCGTGGAAAACTCTATATAAAAGTATAGGTAAAACTTACATTTTGTAGTTCGTGATGCAGTTTGTGAATCAGGCCCAAGGAGTTGCAAGCAGCAAAACTGTGGCCTCAAACAGTGGCCGATGGCCAGACATAGCTATTTGACGCTATTCTCTCTCTTGTGAGAAACGGAGAACAGAGCACAGCTTCTTCAGTGACCCTGCATTAGACTTTTCCTTACCCCGACCCTGGCTATACCAAGGGCTTGGAAGGTCTGTAAAGAGATTTTAAAATGAAAAAGGGAATCAAACACAGTGGCACAAGTGTCTCCCAGGAGTCCACAGCTGGCACTGCTGCATGCGGGAGGCTGCAGAATACCAATGCTGTCTGGCATGTGTTCCATTTCATGCCTCTCTTCTTTAACCCTAGACTATGTGTATCTCACTTTTACAAACTTTTTCGCCACTTTCTCCCTTTCTCTATGGTTTCCTAGGTTTCTCTTCCTTCATGCTCGCTTTTCTACCTTCCTCAAAGTTTGATGATGCAAAATACATGTCTTTCCAAAAACAGCGTGGGAGCGACCCCTGCATAAATTAGGCACTAACTGGTAATCACCTGCAGGGAGCGGAGGAGGGGTATTAGATGTCTTTCAGAATCAAACACATCACTGTTAGTTCTCGTTTGTTTATATCACTTATTTGAATACTTCCCCTAGCTGAAATAGCCTGCAGCTGTTCATATGTTTTGAAGTAATGTAGATTATGTTTGCATAACAGACCCCTTGGGTTGCTGTTTTAGATTGATGCTGCATTAGAATACAGTGGGATTGTTAATCATTGTTCTTAAATGAAAAAGATAGCATAAAAAAGCAATGAAACAAAGGAAGCCGAGCTTAAACTGATAACTAAGGGTGCGTAAATCAGATTTTCTTTGTAAATCCATTGTCTGTGTCCTTGCCACATGTACAATGCCCAGCCCTCAGTTTAACCTTCACTGTGTTTAACATGGCTGATAAGTTTACTACGTGCTCTAAAACAAGGCTATGTTATAGGATGTTAATCTTTACCAAAGATGTGAATTAGTGTGCACTGATAACGGGTGACACAGGCATCCTTTGATAGGGAGAGCTTACAGTGGGTGCTCTACACTTTGATTTGTTTAAACTTAACTTATCCCTATCGATATGTTGTGTGCATGAAGACAATGAAGTAAAGTATACATCAACCACTGTGTCCAGAACACTATTTTTTTAATATATGTTCACTATCGCACAGCAGGATTCTCTGTTTATAAGGGACAGGATGACTTTCCAGATCAGAATTCGTTGCCCTTAAATTGTAGAAATGTTATGCACGGTCCTTCCGAGACTCTGCTATCCATCTGTTTGGTTGGTGGGGTGGGCAAGAGCAATGGATATCGGTTCAACTGTTCCCCTGTTGGACAAAAGCAGTAACAATAGGAACAGTAGACAAGGTCCATTGATAGAACCGGTGGGCGCATTGTAAATAAAGTGGAAGGACCGAAACTCGTTTGAAGGTGAGGATCGCCCAAAAGAACTGTGGTTAATATGAGATCCAAAAGCTAAGACTAAAAAAATAGAAACCAAGGAGCACGTTCGTAGCTGTGCCATCTTTTGTAAGTCCCGATACAGTTGAAGCAGCTGCTTGCAGAATCCCTGGACGCAAGTCAGGAACAAGCATTTGCAATGCAGCAGGTTTCCTATTTGCTTGACTTAGAGCTATTAGGGTTGTTAAGTCCTAACCGGACTTTTATTGCCACATAAAATGAAAATGAAAAGTAATAGTTTTACATAAGCAACCCGATTTAAAGGGCCACACCATGAGCGTGAAGGAGCACACAAAATGAAACAGAAGTTCGTTCGCAGTCAAACATATCGGCAAATGTGCAGCTAGATCATGGTGCATAGGAAATAAAAATAAAAAGTAGTCCAGAAATCATGCTGAGAACATGGAGCCTCGTATGTTTTCAGTAGCTAGCCGGTGCACTCGAGGAGGGCTAAACACCAGAAAAGGCATGACGTTTGCATGCCTTTCACAAATATAATCAAGCGATTTTTAAAAGGCAAGACCACGAACCAACGAAACTGATGGGTATGGGGTGTGCATGGTTAAAAGCCCACAGAGATTACAGGAGGCTACAGCGCTCAACCCTAAAAATGGTAAGTCGTCAACACAGTAGATGTGGCACAACTCAACTCTGCACAGTGTGGGGAACAGGTGGTAGGAGTGAGCTCAGACACTTAGATGGATAATAATTCTAGGTAAAGCCATCACACCTTTCCCCAGACACAAAATACAATTCAGTTAGCTGATGGCTAATATGAATCCCTGCCTAGAGGTGCGATAACGACACAAGGGGTGTCTCAGTGATAGGGACCACGACTTCCTTAGAACAGGTGCTGCACTCGAAAGGAATTCTGCATGCTCCCACCAGTTGAGTATCCATTGAGGGATTTTTGGATAACTGAAACATGCCCCTGCCCCTTCTGTCTCATGTTCAAGTCATAAGACATGAGTCAAGTGTACAGCAGTAAACTATCACTATGTGTTCTTTATTTTATTGACTTATGGCTCACTACCAACGTGTTATGGAAGACACAGGCAAAAAAGGTTATTACATTTGGCATATCAGTCCTGAACCCTTGCAGGGAGTACTGATAACGCTTTTTTTCAGCACTCGTGACATTCAAATATATAAAAACTGCAGAAAAAGTAAGTTGAGACCACTTAGTCTGACAGTTTCTACTCATTACCGCACTCATCTAACTTTTGATGTTACTGTTGTATGCCAGTCAGGTTGAAAGGTTGTTTGGTGTAGTCAACAATGCAACATCTGCCTTTAACATTTAAGATATTGACCTCAAGTTTGTATTTTGGGACTCCTCACTTCCCAACACTTGAGGCCAGTTTTGAGCAGTGGGCAGTTTTCCAAAGAAGCCCTTATCCTAACTTCTAAAGGTTCAGAATATCTTTTCTGGGTAAGGTCAGAGTTCTTGGCACAACTCCAACTAAGATAGTAACTCAAAACTGAATAAATACACCTCAGCCACCCAGGCAGAACTCGTAGCCTCAGTCACAATTCAGGGTGATGAAACTTAACAGCTTTTAGGAAAATGTTATATTGTTTTATCCATAACAAAATAAACCCAGCAGAATTGCACACCGTTTATATTTATAACAAGCATTGGTAAAGCCAATAGGTCTCACCTATGCAAGACCTATTGGCTTTGCCAATGTGTTTTAACCACATACAACATGCTGAAACATGTGTTTTAGCCACGTACAACATGCTGAATTACGTGTTTTAGCCACGTACAACATGCTGTTCAGCATGGCTAAATGTTAGTGGTGCAGTGTATCAGAGTGGAATGGAGAAAAGTGATGTGGAGTGGCAGAGAGTGTTGTGTAATTAAGTGGCATAGGGTGAAGTCACCGTAGAGTGGCACACACTGGCGTGGTAGAGTAGAGTGGACTGACGTATAGAGCATTGGCATAGAGCAGTGGTCTTCAAACGATTTAATGCTGCACCCTCCAGTGAAAAACAACAAATCAGGGCCCCCCTCAACATTTTTCACAATTATTTTATTAATCTGGCAATGTTTGAATATGTGTAGACTTATTTAAACATTGCAGTTAAGTTATGTTACTGATTTAAAATCACCTTCTCCCGGCCAGGATATAAATGACAAAAGATGTTAGTGATGGACATTACAGAGGGGCTTACTGTTGCTCACTAAAACAAAACACTTATCAGTATAATGCTTCTTTTGGCCAGAGCCTGGAGCCCCTCCTAGGACCACTTAAGGCCCCCCTAGGAGGGCCCGCCACCCAGTTTGAAGACCCCTGTGTTGCAGAGTATAGTGGCATAGAGTGCACTGTCATTGAGTGCAGTGGCACTGAATCCAGCGACATACAATGGAGTGTCGAACAAGGCAGTGGTGTAGATTAAAGTGGTGCATAGTAGAGTGCAGTGGCACAGAGCACAGTAGTGCAGAGTAGAGCAGCACAGTGGAGTAAAATGGAGTGATGCAGAGGGGAGTGGCGCTGAATAGAACTGAGTGAAAGAGTACAGTGGCGTAGAGTGCAGAGTGGAGCGGAGTGGCAGAGTGCAATGGCACAGAGTGGTGTAGAGTAAAGTACAATGCCATAGAGTGCAGTGGTGTAGTGCAGAGTAGAATGGTGTAGAGTTCAGTGGTGGAGAGTGCAGTGTTGCAGAGTAGAATGTCAGAGTGCAGTGGTGTAGGGTGGCATGCAGTGCAGAGGCGGAGTGCAGTGACAGAGTGCAGTGGTTAAGCGTAAAGTGTAGCAGAGTGGAAAAGAGCAGATTGTTTCAGAGTAGAGTGAAGCGCCATGGAGTGGTGCAGGGTAGAGTGCAGTTGCGTAGAGTGGCATAGAGCGTAATGGCATAGAGTAAAATTATATAGAGTGCAGTGGCATAGAGTGCACAGGAGTAGATTAGAGTCCAGCGGACTGGCATGCAAAGCAGGGGTATAGAGTTGATGGTCACAGAGTAAAGAGCATTGGCATAGTGTACTGGCAGAGTGCAGTGGCGTAAAGTGCAGTGTTGCAGAGCGGCGTAAAGTACAGTGGTGCAGTGTTAAGTTGTGCAGAGTAGATTGGTGTGGCCTATACTAGAGTGGTGTAGTCTGCAGTGGCAAACAGTACAGTGGTGTAGAGTGGCTCAGAGTGCACTGGCAGAGCAGAGTTGTACAGGGTAGAGTAGAGAGGCTTAACGTGGCGTAGAGTGCAGTGGCATGGAGTGGTGCAGAGTATAATAGAGTGGAGTATTCATGGTGTGATAACACTCTGCCATTACAGACAACACATTTTATTTGAAATGACCATTACATTTGCACAGACATACAGTTTTACTAATAAAACTATACAGTGCACAGCCACAAATGTGTGAAAGCTGCAGCCAGTGTAATGATTTGTTTGTTCATATTCATGTATTTATTTCTAACAGTTCAGAAATAACAAAAACTGTGCTTCATTAGTGTTCCTAATTCTGATATATTCTGAAATACCTATACAATTCAATTGAATGTTGTGTGCCAGAAAAAAAATGTTTCCTACTCCCAGTATCCAACACAATTGTCACATAAATCCTCTTACTTTGAAGTTAGAGAAAGAAAACAGGTGCCCTTGGAAGACAGAACCTGACATTTGACCTCTGTCTTTGAATGCACAGAAAATGTGATGAGATAATTTAAGAATTTACAGGCCTGTTTTCAAAAAGGGAGCACTCAAGGATACTGTAAATAATGTTTTGGCAAGGGAAGGTAGAAACAAGCTGTATGGCCTAAAACAAAGCCAGCAAATGGAAAGCGAGAAAATATGAATTACAAACCACAAAGCCAATGGGAAGCAATGAGCAGAATGCATTTCTAGGTCAACTTTTGTCAAGATGTCTTTAGCAAAAACCAGACTGCTTCGCTGTCTGCGACCTAAGAACTGAATAACAGTACTTACAAATAGATTTGCTGTTCTTCAGCAGCTCTGTACCTGGGTAACAGAGTAAATCAGATTAACATGTGTACCTCAGACTAGACTATTCTGCATATGGGACATTTGTGAAAAACCTGATTAATGTTGTTCATTTCTCATCTTGATATACGTGATAGGAGTTATATGACACGTGCACCAGAAAACATGGCGAGCAGAGGATGTGCCTGAAATAAATGATGCATTATATGGCAGGATGTGCCAGCCACCTTAGAAAATCACAGTGCTCTAGAAACCAACTGTTAGGGCACAATGCAAAATTTTTGTTATTGCAGCATTTGACACTCTGGTGCAAACAGAGCAGAACGGGAAAAATGTGTTATTGTTCTCATTGATGGTTCATGTATGTAAAAGGGGAAGAGCTATAAAGTTTGCGTTCTTCAAAGGAAAAGTGTATACCTTAGGGTCTCTACCCTTCCAGAATAAGTCCCTGTCGCATGACATGTTGTTATAACTTTGAACTTTCCTATATTCAGTGGTGACGTACGTTATGCTGTGTTCATGTTTGATTGAATGGTGCTGCTTGTAAGTCCTGGCCACTTCTGGACAGAAAGTGGTCAGTTATTTATGGAAGACTGACTTTTGAGGAGATTGGTGTTTGTGGGTTTAAAATAGCTCATTTTAATGGTCTTTTTAAGAAAGAGTGCTGTGAAGCCTTTCGGAACATTAGATGATTACCAATGCAGATGCCCTGAGGGTATGCATTCATTTTTATATTTTGTTTTAGAGGAAACAATGGGCTCACTGCGAAATATATCAAATTATTTCATGGGGCAAGTTGCTTGATAGTTGATACATCCAAAGAGAGGTCTTGGTATTTGGCCACAAAAGTCTTGAGTAAATCATGGCAGCTTGGTAATGGAAAGCTGGAAATAATTACCTTTTACCATTATTTGGGCATCAAGTAAACCAAATCCTTTAGCTAGGGTTAGCAATGGCAGAGTGCTGTGTCCTGAGCTAACCCAGCTTCCAGAGGCCTTCGTGACCTCAACAGGAAGTAAGGGAGTTAAGTTGCTTGCTCTGCTGTCAAAAGCCTTCAATGGGAAGGTGGTATTGATTGATCTGCAGTTTGATCCCCAGAAAGGAGTATGCCTCAAAAAGACCCTGAACTTACTAGTGTGTGAAGTGCAAATACCAGAAATGTTGGTTTGGGAGCTCATCCCAAGTGAGCTGGTGTGCTCGGTAAGTACTCATCTGGAGAAGCAGCTGACACGTGTCAGTTGTTGCTGCTCCCAGGCTGCCTGAGTTTGCTCAAGCTGTCTGCTCACTCGCCTTCCATTCTAAACATATGGGTTTGCGCCTATTCTGCAACCTAGGATCACCCGCCCTTTCAGTGTGATTGTGCTCATCTGGTTAGCGCTATTGCTCTTTTATCGCTATTGCAATGTTACATGTGATTCCTGTTGCCATAGTTCTTGTCCAGTCTCCCATCATTCCCCCTGCCTGCTCCTCTCGTTTTCTCCCACCCATGCTTCTCAGCTCGCCTCCTGTCAGCCCCTCTCTCCTCTGCAATTTATGGAGGCCCCTACCCAATACCAATGATCAGCAGCAGACTTGTCAGTTTTCACTGCTCCCCCGCTGCCTGAGCTTGCTCAAGTGGTCTGCTCACTTGCCTTCCACTGGGAACCTACGGGTTCGCTCCTGTTTGCCCTAGGCTCATCGCCTTTTTAGTGTGATTGCTATTGTGATTTTTTTTGCAATTGCTATTATGTTATTCTTATTGCAGTTGTAGTGTTACATGTGATCCCTATTGCCATAGATCTTGGCCAGTTACCCATCCCTTCCACCACCCGCTCCTACAATTTTTCCCACCCATACTCATCAGCCCACCATCCTCCCAGTGCTATTTATGGAGGCTACTGCACAGCCACTGCGCCAGCAGTAAGTCTGTCTGCACCTGGACCACCCCCAGCTCCAGGAATCCTGGATCTACTACAACCCGCCACCACTCCGGAGAGGAGAGCTTGCGCTCAAAGTCCACACCTCCAATGGTTCAAGCTGCTGCACCTCACCACGCTCCTTTAAAGGACCCTTCACCTGCCGCCACTGCCAGTTCTCCTGTAACACCAGTACCTCACCATGATCGAACACTGATACATCTTCACCCAAGACCAGCCACCGAACCCCCGCTGCCTCCTACTCAACGTCTGTTCCCTCTGCAAACATGCCACAGATGTATCGGACACCATAACCTCCCTCTCCCCGGATGTAGCCTTCCTCAAGGTGACCTGGCTCAACATTTCCTCTGCACCCAACATTGCCACAGCAACCCTGGACGGGTACAAGGTCATCCACGTAGGTCATACAGGCAGACCCAGAGGCGGCATCGCTATTATCCACAAGGTCACCCTCCGCTGCTCCGCTTCGATGAACAATGGAAAATGATACTCAAATCATGGATGTATGAAAACAGCTCCTTGTTGCAGTTACCCCCCCCCCCCACTTTTTGCCTGATATTGATGCTGATTTGACATTGTGTGCTGGGACCCTGCTAATCAGGCCCCAGCACCAGTATTCTTTCACAAAAAATAAACCATTGTTTCCACAGTTGGCATGACCCTGGCACACAGATAAGCCCCTTGTAAAAGGTACCAGAGGTACCAAGGGCCGTGTGACCAGGAAAGGTCCCTAAGGGCTGCAGCATGTGTTGTGCCACCCTAAGGGACCCCCTCACCTAACACATGGATACTGCCATTGCAGATTGTGTGTGTTGGTGGGGAGAAAAAGGCAAAGTCGACATGGCATCCCCCTCAGGGTGCATGAGCACAAAACACTGCCTGTGGCATAGGTAAGTCACCCCTCTAGCAGGCCTTAAAGACCTAAGACAGGGTGCACTATACCACAGGTGAGGGCATAGCTGCATGAGCAATATGCCCCTATAGTGTTTAAGTCCATTCTTAGACATCATAAGTACTGTGTGGTCATATTAAATATATGGTCTGGGAGTTTGTCAAAACAAACTCCACAGTTCCATAATGGCTACACTGAATCCTGGGAAGTTGGTATCAACCTTCTCAGAATAATAAACCCACACTGATGCCAGGGTTGGGTTTATTAACAAAAGGCACACAGAGGGCATCATAGTGATGCCCCCTGTATTTTACCCAATCCTTCAGTGCAGGACTGACTGGTCTGTGCCAGCCTGCCACTGAGAGACAAGTTTCTGACCTCATGGGGTGAGAGCCATTGTGCGCTCTGGGGCCAGAAACAAAGCCTGCACTGTGTGGAAGTGCTTCACACCTCCCACCTGCAGGAACTGTAACACCTAGCGGTGAGTCTCAAAGGCTCAGGCTTCATGTTACAATGCCCCAGGGCATTCCAGCTAGTGGAGATACCCAACCTACGCACAAAGCCCCACTTTCGGCGGCAAGTCCAGAGGGATAATTAAGAAAAACAAGGAGGAGTCACCATCTCAGCCAGGACCACCCCTAAGGTGTCCAGAGCTGAAGTGGCCCCCTCCTTGCAGAATCCTCCATCTTGGTTTGGAGGATCAGGGCCAATAGGGATATAGGAATGTGCTCCACTCCCCCAAGGAAGTGAGCACAAGGAGGGTGTAGCCACCCTCAGGGACAGTAGCTATTGGCTACTGCCCTCTGACCCCTAAAACGCCCCTAAATCTTGTATTTAAGGGCTCCCTGAACCAAGCTAGTCAGATTCCTGATGACCTCATAAGAGGAAGGACTGCTGAGCTGAATACCCCGCACAGAAGAGAAGGAGACGACAAATGACTTGGCCCCAGCCCTACCGGCCTGTCTCCTACTTCAAAGACCCTGCAACCGAAAAACAACACGTTCTACAGTACCAGCGACCCATGAAAGGCCTCCAGGGGAATGCCTGCAACACTGAGGACAAAGAACTCCCATGGGCAGCGGACCTGCCAAAATAAAAGACCAAGAAACCAACTTTAAAGGGACTCTCACCTCACTCCAGAAGCGCTCTGCCCAACCAAAAGAAAAGAACCAACTTTAAAGGGACTCACTCCAGAAGTGCGAGTCCCGACTACTCTGCACCTGACGCCCCTGGCCCCTGTCCAGAGGAGCCAACTATCCAGAGAGGACCCCCAGGCGACTTGAGGTGTCCACCCTTGCCTGATCTCTCTGCACCCCAACGACAACGCCTGCAGAGGGAATCCCAAGGACCCCCCTTACCACGGCTGCCCAGGACAAAGATATCCAATGCCTGGAGAAGCTCTGCACTCGCATCCCCCAGGCCTGTGAGAAACCGACCACCAGTGCAGCAATGACCAGCAGCCGGCCCTTACCCTTGCTCAGTCGGTGGCTTGCTCAAGAGGCCCCCCTGTGCCCTGCCTGCGGCGCTTAAGTGACCCCTGGTCCCTCCATAGAGTTCTATTGAGAACCCGACGCCCTGTTGGCGCACATGGCACGCGGCCACCCCGTGCCACTGAGGCTGTGTTTTTTTTTGTGCCTCCTTGGGGCCCCTCAAGTACTCCTCCAAACCCCCCTGGTCTGCCCTCAGACAACACGGGGACCCCCTGTCTCCATAGGCACCCATGTTATTTTGGCTCCTGTTTGACCTCTGCACCTGACCGGCCCTGTGTTGCTGGTGCTGGGTGTTTGGGGTTGCCTTGAACCACCACAGGTGGGCTACCTATGCCCCGGAGACTGAACCCGCAAGTGTGGTACTTACCTCTGAAACTGTACTGTACTTACCTCCCCCTGGAACTATTGAAAATTTCAGTGTCCACTTTTAAAATGGCTTTTTGCCATTTTAATGAAAACTGTGTACAATATTGATTTGATTCAAAGTCCTAACTATTCCTATGCAAAGTACCTTTCATGTAATGTACTTACCTGCTATTTTTCTCTATAAAAACCTATTGGCCTGGAGTTAAGTCATTGAGTGTGTGTTTTCACTTATTGCTTATGTGTGTACCACAAATGCTTATCACTACCCTCTGATAAGCCTAACTGCTCGACCACACTACCACAAATAGAGCATTAGTATTATCTATTATTGCCTCTGCCAAGCCTCTTGGGGAACCCCTAGACTCTGTGCACACTATATCTCATTTTGATAAGGTATATACAGAGCCAACTTCTTACAATGGAACACCTTCACTTCCAGATCAGCGCAGACAGTAAATCCAGAGGACCACATCAAACGTTTTGCGAAGCCATAAACTGATCGCCATATAAGCCATAGACACAGAGCACTACATCTTCCTCAGGGACCTGAACTTTCACATCGACCCCAACATCAAAATCGCCAATCTACTGGATAGCATGAGCACTATCGGACTCAACCAAATTGTCACCCTACCCACAGAAATCGATGAAAACACACTGGACCCCATCTTCAAATCCAGCAACAGTCTTCTACCACACCTTGGCACTCGCCTGTACCGACCACTTCACTCTCCCATCAGCCCACCACAATGCAGCCAGGCCAGCCTGCACCTCCCATCGAAGCTAGAGCAAAGTTTCAGAAGTCCAGTGGTGCACGCCCTCAACACTCACTGCCCAGACTTCCCAACAGACAGCTGTCAGGAGGAACTTTTCAACAGGGATCATAATCAGTGCAGACAGTCGCCCCCACCAAATTGAGCAAGAGCAACAGCCACAACAAGCAAGCCAGCTGGTACTCACCTGAACTTAGAAACACCAAGTGCAAGGACCTCCATCGACGGATCCACTTTTAAGAACAAACTCAATCTTTACCACAAACACATCAAACAAGACCAGGAAACAAGCTCTAGCCACCCAAATTCAGTCCAGCTCCAATCGCAGTAAATAGCTTTTCAAGATCGTCAAAGAATTCTCCAACCCACCCGCTTCAGAAAACTGCACCACCCCTACACAGAAGTTCTGTGGCTCTCTTACACACTTCTTTCATGATAAAATAGCCACTATCTACAAAAACTTTGCTCCCCAAAGCTGCCCTACCACCATCAATCTACTCACCCCCTTGGACACCAACAACCCCCAGAACCTCCGCAGACCTTTCTTTCACCTGCACCATTACTAACTAAAGGCAAATTTCTACAAATGATACCGTCATGATGTCCATCAACTCCAGATCCCCCCAGACCTCTGCCCTTACCACATGTTTAGCCTTGGCATCCACACCATCACCAGCAAACTCACTGACATCCTCAACTCCTCCATAAGTGCAGCCACCTACCCTGAAGAATGGAAGCATGCAGGGGTCAAACCCTTGCTCAAAAAACCATCAGCTGATCCCAACGAACTCAAGAACTACGGTCCGATCTCCCTACTCCAAAGCCCAGCGAAAGTACTTGAAAAAGCCATAAAACACCTCACCGACTACACAGAAGAAAACTTCCTCAACCAGTCTCAGTCCGGTTTCCAACCTAACCATAGCACAGAAACCACCCTCATTGCAGCTACGGATGACGTCAGGCTCCTCCTGGACCAGGGCAACTCATCTGCCTCCATCCTCCTCAACCTCTCTGCAGCTTTCAGCACAGCATCCCACCACACATGCTCACAAGGCTCCAGATTGGAATCAGAGGTAAAGCACTGAAATGAAGTGCTTCTATTTTCTCAGGCATAACTCTGAGTTCACCTCCTGCCCTTCACCTCAAAACCCAAGGATATCATCTGCAGCATCCCTCAGGGATCATCACTCGGCCCCACCCTCTTCAACACATACATGACCCCCCTGGCTGACATCAGAAACCACTGCCACAACAATCGCCTAAACAGATGACACTCAGCTCATCCTCTCATTCTCCAAGGACGCATCCACGACAAAAGCCAACTTCCACAACCGTATAAACAGCATCGCAAAATGGACGAGGGACAGATGTTTGAAACTCAACACAGACAAGACAGAAGTACTACTGTTCTGCAACACCACCTCACCCTGGGATGACTCCTGGTGGCCAGCCAAGCTGGGTCCGTCCCCTACCCACCACCAACCACATCAGAAACCTAGGAATCATCATAGAAAAACTCAACATTAAGTGCCACATTAATGCGATCACCTCCACCTGCTTAATCACCCTCCACGTGCTATACAAGATTTTCAATGGCTCCCCCATTAAGCCAGACACACTGTCATCCAAGCCCTCATAACAAGCCAGCTGGACAACGGAAAAAACGCTCTATGCCACATTCACCAACACACTGACTACAAAACTACAAATCATCCACAACTCAGCCACCAGACTCATCCTAGACCTCCCGAAAAGCACACTCATCACCCCACATCTAAGGATCCTCCACTGGCTCCCCATGCACAAATGCCCTCAATTCACACTCCTGACGCTTGCGTACAGATCTCTCCACAACATAGGACATGCCTGCCTCAACCATCACATGGGATTTCACCAACCCCCAACACTCATTCGCTCTGCATCACTCACGATCACCCCAAGAGTTTGATGCGGCACCTACAGGGGTCACTCATCCACATTCCTACCAGCAAAGGCCTATCACGGTATCCCCCACCTCCACCAAGGGCATCTCCTTCCCTCGAGGTGATTAGAAGAGATCTTAATACCTGGATATTCCACTGACTGATGCAGCAAATTAGCGCTTGGATACCGTTAACAATGATTAGTGCGCGTTACAAATTCAATGAGTGATTGATCCTGATTTGGCATACATTTTCTTTTTTTTTTTTTTAAAACACCAATTAGTGTAATCCTTCCTTTTTAAAAGATAAGTGAAAATTATTGTTGCTCTGCCACATTGCTGACCCACAAATTTGTCACAAATTAGTCAAGGTTAGGTTAGGGGCTAGGGCCAGATGTAGGAAGCCTTTTGCATGTCGCAAACTGCGAAAAACGCAGTTTGCAGCATGCAAAAGGCCGAACGCGATGCTCATCCTCAAATTGCGAGTCGGTACCG
The DNA here is from genome assembly GCF_031143425.1 of Pleurodeles waltl. Lineage (NCBI taxonomy): Eukaryota > Metazoa > Chordata > Amphibia > Caudata > Salamandridae > Pleurodeles > Pleurodeles waltl. The sequence goes on along the minus strand of NC_090440.1, from coordinate 370,752,280 downwards.
ACTCGCAATTTGAGGATGCGACTCGCAAATAGGAAGGGGTGTTCCCTTCCTATTTGCGACCGCATCGCCATGCTGAGTTGCTTTGTGACCGCAAATGCGGTTGCAAACCAACTTGCAGTTACCACCAGTGTCACACTGGTGGTAACTCATTCGCAAAAGGGAAGGGGTCCCCAAGGGACCACTTCCCCTTTGTGAATGCTGAAAAAAATATTTTTTCAGAGCAGGCAGTTGTCCTATGGAGCACTGCCTACTCTGAAAAAAACGAAACCAAATGTTTTCGGAATTTTCTTTCTTTTTGCAACTCGTTTTCCTTTAAGAAAAACGGGCTGCAAAAAGAAAAAAAAACTGCTTTATTGAAAAAGCAGTCACAGACATGGAGGTCTGCTGACTACAGCAGGCCACCATCCCTGTGAGTGCAGGTACTCGCTATGAGGTCGCAAAATGCAACCCACCTCATTAATATTAATGAGGTGTGTCTTTGCGACCCCATAGCGACTCGCAGAAGGTGTCTGAGACACCTTTCTGCATCCCATTTTGCGAGTTGCAATTTGCGAGTCAGTCAGACTCGCAATTTGCAAGTCGCAAAATTTTCCTTTCCTACATCTGGCCCCAGATGTATTAAAAAGTTTTGCACTAGCAAACGGTGCAAATCGGTAAATTTGGCCGTTTGCGAGTGCAAAACAGTGGTCTGCGATGCATGAAATGCATTCGCAGACCACAAATAAGAAATTGCTAAAATTGCGATTTCTTGCGTTGCGACCTGGAAATTGCGAGTTGCAATTTGCGATTCGCAATTTCCAGGTCGCAAGGCTATGCTGGAAAAAATCGCAAATTGCGATTTTTCCAAAAATTGCATTTTGCACTTGCAAAATACCATGCTTTGCAACCAGGTGGTAACCTGATGCAAAATTTTAAAATGCAGTTAAACTACATTTTTAAATTTAACATGTAAATCACACATGCCCTTTTGGCATGTGTGTACCTTACATGTTGAAAAAAATGTTTTTGGGGTGCAGGAGAGGGGACCTTAGGCCCCCAGCACCCTGGCCTTATGCATTTCCAAAATTGCGATTTCTGGTTCAGAAATCGCAATTTTGGAAATGCAAGAAATTTGCAGCTATGGGCCCTGCTGGCAAATGGGTAGCTGCGAATGGGGCCGGTATCGCAATTTGCGATTCGGTAATAGCTTTTGCGATTTTTAAGAAATCGTTATTACCGATTCGCAAATGTGATACATGGGGCCAGATGTAGCAAAAGAAAATGTTGCGAGTTGCAAATTGCGAGTCAGACCGACTCGCAATTTGAAACTCGCAAAAGTGTATGCAGAAAGGTGTCTCAGACACCTTCTGCGACTCGCTATGGGGTTGCAAAGACCCACCTCATGAATATTAATGAGGTGGGTCGCGTTTAGCGAGTCCCTGCACTCACAGGGATGGTGGCCTGCTGGAGACAGCAGACCTCCATGTCTGTGACTGCTTTTGTAATAAAGCAGTTTTTTTTTTTTTTATTGCAGCCCGTTTTCCTTAAAGGAAAACGAGTTGCAATACAAAAAAATAATGAAACCATTTGGTTTCATTTTTTCAGAGTAGGCAGTGGTCCATTGGACCACTGCCTGCTCTGAAATTTTATTTTTAGCGACTTTCACAAAGGGGAAGGGGTCCCAAGGGGACCCCTTCCCGTTTGCGAATGAATTACCACCCACTTCAAGTGGGTGTTAACTGCGAATTGCTTTGCGACCGCTTTTGCGGTCACAAAGCAATTCTGTATCGCGGTGCGAGTCGCAAATAGGAAGGGAACACCCCTTCCTATTTGCGAGTCGGATTCACATTTTGCGAGTCGGTACCGACTCGCAAAATGTGAATCAGCATCGCGATGGCCGTTTTGCATGGCGCAAACTGCATTTTTCGCAGTTTGCGACATGCAAAGCGGTTCCTACATCTGGCCCGTGGTCCTTTGCGAGTCGGTAATAGCGATTTCTTAAAAATCGCTATTACCGAATCGCAATAGGCCGTGATGGTACATTTGGCCCTTACTTCTTAAACATGCCTCATGCGTCTATGTTTAAAATATAGCACTTTGAAGGAAAATTATGAATGGATTGGCTTAATATTTGTATTGCTGTGGCCCGTGTTACTCAAGTGGGTAAAATAATTTTAAACTTATTTTGTAATTTAAATTTGTTATTGCATTATCAAATGTGTCGTTCATGATATATTATATGAACCTAATTGTTTTAATAAATGTTTCTGACTAAAAATACCTGCGGTTGCTAAGCACCATCATGTTCAAAGATTATGTAAAGTGACATAATCGACGTGATACCTGCTGAGAGAACTGGGTTTGCGTGTCGTAGGGAACCATACTTAGAATGGAAAATGTTAAGTACAGGTCCCAGAAGGAGAAGTGCTGTTAGCTACAAAGCCAGGACGGGCATAAAGGTGTTACATATGATACACGTCTTTTTGGCTGTCGTATTTTCATCCACAATTTTAGAATTTTTTTAAGTTGTACCGACAAGAAAATCTCCTGCTTTTGGGGACCAGTTTGGTAGACGTTTCTGTGACAAACTCGAGTGTGGTGGAAATAACTTAGCCAATCCGCTGTATCTGGCGGAGGACCAGCTGCCAGGTCACAAGGCTACTCTTTTATTCTGCCAACACCATCACGCTTACGTTTTTCTGTTACATGAAGTCACACGCCCAAAAATTCCAAGATGCTCACGTTTTTGTTTTTTTTGTGTTTGCACGGCCCTCTGATTGCACTCTACTGCCATTGTAACACGAGTCTAAACCTCTTATTTAAACTTGCGCTCTAACAACCGAGGTAATAAATGTCTTGGGTGTTACCATTGTACGCTGCTTCTAAGAAAATCTGAGCCACTGGTGACCAATTGGTCACTAGTGCCCTAGTACGTAGATGCGTACATGTGGCAGTCTCCCAAGCATACACCAGGAAAAATAGTGGCGTAACGAAAAGAAAATGACACTCCACTCCCTTACAGAATGTGAAAAGGGGGGGTCAGTTTGCCTCCCACATCTCACATATTCACTCATTGGTTGAATAGGACCCCTGAAGAGTCGAGACGCCCCTGAAGGCTTACCCCCACCGCACCTCAGGGGCTGCAGAAGGCCTGCCTTATATCTCTGTGAAACATTCACCAGTCTCCGTAGCAAGACCACAATTGCGGTGGTCGGCTTTCAAATGTTTGGCCTCAGTAGAGTAGTCTAACATAGGGTGACCACCCGTCCTTCATTTTCACAGACTGCCCGTTATTTAACTGTTCAGTCCGTTATGAATGTCCTTAATTGTAGCGGTTCACCCAAAGCACAAAATGTAATTAGGACAGATCAGTTTCCACAGCTGGATTGAAAGTCAGGGAAGTCTCCTGTGCTCTGAGGGAGGGTGGGGCAGACAGATAAGAAACAGGCCAGGGTGGCTTCTCCCCTAAAGAAATGCAAATGTGTGTAACTGGTAAATCTGCAAATGCAAAGGGGCTTGGAAACCTGTACTGACTTTAATCAAAAGAGTCACTTGACTCTGAAGGTAAGGGTATTTAATTTTAGAGAGGTACTGTAAGGGTGTTCCAGGGTGAGCTGTGGAGTGTGTGGTTTTAATGGACTGTTATAAAAAATGTTTGCACTAGGTATAATCTGTATATTATTGAAATGTGTATTTTAGAAGGACTTTTTAAAATTTTTACCTAGAGGTATTTGCGCATTTTGTAGCAGCCTTTATTATGTGTGTAATGCATGTTTCAGATAAGGACTTACACATTCACAGTTGTTTCAGGGACCTCAGTACTACATAATACTAATAAGCATTGGCAAAGCCAATAGGTTTCACGTACACAAGAGTTATTGGCTTTGCCAAAGTGTTTTAGCCATGTTATACACCAAAGTGGCTGCTGTTCAGCATGGCTAAAAGCTAGCAGCATACGAGAGTGTCACGAAGTGTTGCAGAGTCGAATGGCAAAGTGTGGAGTACAGTGTTGTAGAGTGGTGTGGCAGAGTGTCGTGTTTAGGAGTGGCATACTGTGAAATTGCGAAGACTGGCTTATAGTGGAGTGGTATGCAGTGGATTTAGTACAGAGTAGAGTGATGTAGAGTGCATTGGTGTAGAGTGTTGCAGAATATAATGGTATAGAGTGAAGTGGCATTGAATGCAGCGGCATAGAATTCAGTGTTGTACAATGTAGTATCATAGAATGCAGAAGCAGATTAGAATGGTGCAAAGATTCAAGGAATGCAGAATGGAGTGAAGTAGACTAAAGTGGCAGAGTGCAGCGGCATAGAGTGGCGTACAATAGAGTGGCAGTGTGCAGTAATGTAGAGTGGTGTATAGTGCAGTAGCGTAGAGTGCAGCATAGACTAGAGTGGCATAGAGTGCAGTGGTGTAGAGTGGTGCAGAGTAGAACAGCGTAGAGTGGTGTAGTGCAGAGTAGAGTGCTGTAGAGTGGAGTGATGCAGAGTAAAGTGGCATAGAGTGCAGTGGTGCAGAGTGTATTGGCATACATTGCAATAGTTCAGAGTAGAGTAGTGTAGAGTAAAGAGGCAGAGAGTGCAATGTTGCAGAGTAGAGTGTCAGTGCAGTGGTGTAGGGTGGAGTAGAGTGGCATAGGAGCAGTGGAGTAGAGTAAATTGGTTTAGAGTGCAGTGGCATGGGGCAGAGTAGAGTGGCGCAGAGTGCAATGGAGTAGAATAGCATACAACAGAGTGGCAGAGCGTGCAGTAGTGTAGAGTGGCACAGACGACAGTGGTCCAGAGTGGAGTAATGTAGAGTGGTGTGCTACAGAGTAAAGTATAGTGCTGTAGAGTGTAGCGGCATAGAGTGGAGTGATGCAGAGTACAGTGTATTGGCGTAGAATGCAGTAGTACAGAGTAGAGCAGAGTACAGTGGTGGAGAGTGCAATGTTACAGAGTAGTGTTGGTGCAGTGGTGTAGAGTGGCAGAGAGCAGTGACGTAGATTACAGTAGTTCAGAGTAGAGTGCAGTGGCATAGAGTACAGTTATTTAGAGTGCATTGGCGTAGAGTGGCATGGGGCAGAGTAGAGTGGCACTGAGTGCAGTGGAGTAGATTGGCGTACTATACAGTGGCAGAGAATGCAGAATGGTGCAGTGGCATAGAGTGCAGAGTAGACTTGAGTAGCATAGAGTGGTGTAGAGAATAGTGTTGTAAAGTGTGGTGGCATAGAGTGGAGTTATGCAGAGTAGAGTGGTATAGAGTGCAGTGGCACAGAGTGTATTGGTACAGAATACAGTAGTACAGAGGTGTAGAGTAGTAGCAGTGAGTGAAGTGTTGCAAAGTAGAGTGTCAGAGTGCAGTGGTGTATAGTGGAGTAGAGTGGCATAGAGAGCAGTGGCATAGAGTACAGTGGTGCAAATGGAGTGCAGTGGTGTATATTGCAGCTGTTTATAGTGCACTGGCGTGCAGTGAGGCAGATGGGCATAGAGTAGATTGTTTCAGAGTAGTGAGCAGTGGCAGAGTGCAGAGTGCAGTGGCATAGAATGCAGTAGCACAGAGTGCAGTGGTGTAAAGTAAAGTAAATTGTTTCACAGTAGAGTAAAGTGGCGTAGAGTGGAGAGGTGCAGGGTAGAGTGAAGTTGCGCGTAGAGTGTGATGGCATAGAGTAATATGGTGTAGAGTAATATGGCATAGAGTGCAGTGGTGCAGAGTAGATGAGTGACGTACAATGTATTGATGTAGAGTGCAGGGGCATAGAGTGACGTGGAGTTGTGCTGAGTAGCCTGGTATAGCGTGCAGAGGCGCAGAGCGAAGTCGTGTAGCGAGGCATACAGTGCATTGGCACAGAGTAGAGTGGTACAGAGTAGAGTAGAGAGGCGTATGGTGAAGTAGCATAGCGTGCAGAGGCATAGAGTGGAGAAGAGTGCAGTGTTCCACAGTGCAGTGGCATGGAGTGATGCAGAGTAGGGAGGTGTGGAGTGGTACGGAGTACAGTGGAGTATGCATAGTGTGGTAACAACATGTTTTTGATTGAAATGACCATTACATTTGCACAGGCATACAGTTTTTCAAATAGAACTATACAGTGCACAGACGATGTGTGGAAATTGCACCACCTAGCGTAATGATTTGTTTTAATCATAAAGGTATTTGTTTCCAGCACAGTTTAGAAGTAACAAAAATGTGCTTCATTTCTACACCTTATTCTGATATATTCTGAAATCCTTGCAGTTTATTTAAATGTTGTCATGTAATAGAAAAAACTCTTTCCTACCCCCAGTATCTAGCATGATTGTCGCATAAATCCTCTCACTTTGAAGTCAGGGAAAGAAAGGTAAACACTAAGTCCCCACCGAAGACACAGCCTGATATTTGACCTTGTTCTTTGAATGCACAGCAAATGTGATGAGATAAGAACAAGATTTACCGAAAGGGAGCTCTCAGGAAGATACTGTAAGTAAGGTTTGGGCAAGGGAAGGGACAAACTCAAGCTGGACAGCCTAAAACAAAAAGCCACCAAACTGAAAGCAACGAAATGTGAGCTGCAATCCACAAAGTTAATGGCAAGCAATTGGTCAAATGCATTCCAAAGGAAGCTCTATGAACGTACTTAAAAGTGACAGCCGTGGGATACTTTGTGGGGAAAGTCCAGTATATTACTCCAGTCCTTATCTTGCAGAACTTTGGCCACCTCAATCACCCAGGTAGTATGATGAGAAGACCTGGAGTGGTCTCCATGCTGCAGGAGAGGTCTGTACACCCATCTTATCAGTTTGCCACCAGTCCCTATGGTGTAGAGCTTCTGGCACCCATCATGTACGGTTAGTTCTAGGTGGCAGAAATTAAATAGGGTATTTAATGATTGATTATCGTGGTTGTAAGTAAGGAGTTGACCGGGGTGAAGATGGTAGTCTGCCACAAGGGTTTGGAAATGTAGTAGCTCACCGTCCAGAAACAAATCCTCCAATTTTAAGACACCTGCAGCATGCCAACGACAGAGTTTATTTGCGTGGGAAGGCCTAGCAAAGGTAGTGCAGGAGCACAGAGTTTCTTCGTGTCAATATGTTTATGGGTTCTAGCAAGGAAACAGAAAGCTGTGCATGATAACCCCGGATGGTGTTCCGTAGAATGGTCAGTAAGAAACAATGAGCAGTGCAGTAAGCTCTCCTTAAAAGTCTTTACAGATAAACCCCATCTCATGCAAGGGGACGGGCACACAGGCAGCGAGCAACCCATTGGACCTGTGCAGCTAAATAATAGCGTTCCAAGTCCAGAAGGCCTAATCCACCTGAAGTCACAGGTAGTTTTAGAGTGGAAAGAGCTATCAGACAGCACCCCAGCAACCAAATCAGAAGTGTGGCGTGTCCAAAGAAGGAATGAAGAACGATCAGGGGCACATTTGCAAAATAATACTATCACTGGGTTAGCACACCATCTTCACTAGTGTCGGCCCACTACAGAAAGCAGAAGAGAAGACCAAAAAGCAAACTGGGCTCGGAGGGACCATAACGCTCTGCTGAGTTTTCCATCCTGCAAATCAGAGGGGAAATGGTAGATAATAATCACTAGGTATCAAAAGATAACTGGTTCTCAGTTCAATCTGAGGACTAATTGTATATAAAGGGGAAAATAGTACCATATGTTAAAGAAACACCAATTACAGTTTGAAATCTTTCTCATGTTCTTACATTTTGTTTGTGTAATTTACATCCCAAATATTTTGAAGATTCCATGTGTACTTGACACTTAGGTGTAACCCAGATCACTGGTTTGGCTTTTGCTCAATTGCAAAACCATTTTAAGACATGGACAGAGCAGACAATTGCCTTGCACAACCTTGCAAAGGGTCTGGCCCCTGCTCACCCTTTACCATGCGGACCATTGTACCAGAAGAGTTTGCCAGGGTGGCTTGGTGCTGCTTGTTCAACTCCTTGACAGTGCCTTTTCTGTTTCTCTCCTGTCTGCAGAGACAACTCCCCAGGTATGCAATAACTTCTGATAGTCTTGGTGAACCCATCTTGTCTGATTTTAGGAACTGTCCCACATTATTATCTTCCTTATTGATCCAGTTCTTAGCAACAACCCTTTTGCATCAGTTGCTATTGATCTCCCATCTGACCTCGATTTCATCCTCCTGTTTTATCAGCTTTGATTGGTAGTCCAGCCTCTCTTGGGTGTGTCTGTAAAACTGACGTTTGTGCTTGCATTTTTGCCCCGAATTTTGACCCTTCGTCCTGAATTTTTGTCCTGAATTTTGACTGTCCTGAACTTTTTACAGTCCTGTCCCGAATCTTCCTCGATGCCAGATGGTCACCCTACTCTTAACAATTGATCAATCATTTAACAAATAAATCTGCCAAAATCTAATCGCGCTTGGAAACCAACTAACTTTAATATAGACAGCTACAATTGACATTTACTTATTTGCCACTTTATTGACTAGTGGTTACATATTTTTCAGCTTGAAACATTCATCCATATCGCAGAATATATAATTGCTTTAAGTGCCGGATTGACCCTTGGAATCCTCGCGCAGGCTTTAATGCTGCGCACGTAGGCCTCTTTATCAGCTCCGATAACAGCGCCTGTAACCCCAGCCTACCTTCAGAAACCCGGCTTCTCAGAACTATTTGCTGAAGGGCTCATGGATGGCAAGCATAGCTGGGATTGCTATTCCAGATTTGTCCCAACAGTTGTGGCGCAGCTGCCTTCCCACGTGCTCCTAAGAAGATGCAGTGTCAGCCTGAAGACACATGCATCCGGACCCTGCACCGACAGGGCGTGGGGTGCTATAGACAGACTTTTACTCCTGAAAGACCAACAGACCTAGCGCTAAGGAAAAAAAGTGTGGAGCTAGTTAAATGAACTGGTGATTAATTTATTGTGGCTCTACATATTAAACCACTGGTCTTCCAAAGAAAGTCCAAGAAGTGAGAATAGATATATATTTATATATTCTGCATTTGAAAACGGTATTGGCAGTCGCCCCAAGAGAGGCCAAGGCATTACAATAAGTGAAAGAATGCAAAATTTTAGAGAGTTGTTAAATAAACCATCTCTGGGTACTGTAGGAAACTGACCGCAGTAGCTCGAGGGAATTTAGTTTGCAGCGTATTAGTTATAATAAGCCACGTCCAAGTGAAAAACATAAAACCATGTATTTTAGGTCTCCGGGCTGTAACTTGTTACACTTCGTTTCGATGAAATGCAATGAAGCTGAACAGCAACCCCACAATAAGTCAAGGGTTTGTAAAGGAAAGAAGAGCGTGCTTCTGTATGACGTCATCTGTGATAGAAAGCAGGACTGCGTGGCAGGCACAGCAGTATTCTGTACTGAAAAAGAAATCAAAGCAAACCCCTCCCTAAAAGATCTCAAACATAAGCAAGCAACACAGAAATTATTTGTACAAGTACAGTCGTTAGCAAAAAAAAAAAAAAAGAAATGGACAGTGCGATTGCATCGTTTGTATTTCTGCCTTTTCCCGCCTTCTCCATACTCCCTCCTCAGACACTGCCATCTTCTAAGATCCTGGGCCATGGGAGGCGCCACGGGGCGTTTATCGGGGGGTTGAGGAGGAATGTACTCAGACTTATTATCAAATCGCCGAGCCCTTTACTAAACACAGAACTGCACATTCTCCCTTGGGCACTTTAAATGGAAATCTCATTCTGTACACGAAGAAATCCGCAGGGCATTTCAAGATCTCAGATCAAGATGATGCACGCGGGCCCTACCGACCCCATCCCTCCGGGGAAATTGCTTTTGAGGAACGAGGGAGGGGTTAACCACAGAGAGCTCGAAGCAGGGTCAGGTTTTGAAACCAGCACTGCCACTGCACGTAGATATGCACGCTGCGACAATTTCCACTGAAGTGCACGCTGCCAAAAAAACAAAGCGCCTTGCGGAAAATGTCACGGTCTTCGCCACGTTGTTAGGGGCTTTCATAGACTTCCCCACGAGCAATGCAGCTGTAGCACCGAGGCATTGCTGGAAGGGCACCGAGGCATTGCTGGAAGGGCACCCAACTCCCCAAAAAACACTCACCCCTCACACACTAATTTCCCCTCCCGCGCCTGAACATGGGGAAAGGCTTTCGCCTCTGACTTGCAACAACATGCATGCCTTATTTTTTCAATAAGCGTGACATTTGGTTCTGCGCTTCTGTATACTGCACACAGTAATTGTGCAGAAGTGACACCAAGGATGCGTGCGCTGTCTAAAAAAAATCTTCAGTTGATTAGCGGAGATTCGCTTAATGGCAGGATGGTTTTTTGGGTGGGTGAGCATCCTCGAATGTTTGAACAGAAGCTGCAGATCGGCAACAGGCTGTGTTTACAACACAGGCAGAGACAGCGGGACGTATCTATAGAGAAACGAAAATCTGGCTGTGGGAAGGGTTCGTGGTGGGGGGTGGGTCGTTCGAGAAGATAAGAAACTGGGGGCTGGGGGAAAGGGTCCGTGGCGCTCAAACAGGCTGGGGTTTAGTACAGTGTGTGGTCAGGGGAAAAAAGATGGTGACAGACTAGCAGCTGCTGCAAGACTACCGAACACATGGGGTACAAGGGGAAAATTTCAGAACACACGTTTCAGAGTCTCCGATGATGATGGTTGGGGTATGACAGCACAGGGATGTGTTTCCAAATCTGCCACTGGCAGACACTGGACGATTAGAATGACCTATTATTTCTGGCCGCAATAAAAAAAAAAAAAATCATAAGGTGTAAAAGAAAACCGCAGATGGAGCGGCTAGCAAGCCTCGAGATACGCACCATGGATCCTATGTAGTGGACGGCTTCGGCGCCCCTGCTGCCCCCTCGCACGCATCGCACTCGCAGCATGGTGGCTCTCTCCGGCTCTGACGAGGAATGTTCTCGCGACTGGTGCAGAGCCTGCTGCCCTTGGTGTCTGTCACTGACTGGACGCAAATGTGGTGAAAGGGAGCCGTTGTACTAAGGGCTTTATATCAGCTCTGCGGCCCCGCCCCATTGGCTGTTGCACAGAACAGGTGGTGATGCAGGCAGAGCTAAAGGTCACGGAATTCCCAGATTAGAAGCTATCCATTCCAAGAAATGCCAATCATTTCCCCTTTTTTAGCTGGGGCTCCTAGCAGAGCGTGGCCACAGTCAGACACTAGGTGTCCATCTCTCACTTCAACGTGCTGCGTGGCCACTTCCAATAGTAACAAGCATTTGCAGTGCGATAGGTCTCGCACTTGTGAGAGTTCCAGCCATTGGCGCCGTAAATTACAATGTATTTTGCCTATGTCTTTTGGCTTTGAGCTTCTACTGTAAACACTGAGCAAATGATACAAAAACTCCCAGACATTGTTAATGTGCCTCATTTTTTGCCAATCCCAAAAGCAGAGTTAATAACCTGCTATTTACCTTATCAACCAGGGTAATGAATTACTGACATAGGGAGGTGTGAGTGCGTCTGACCTTATTTAGTCTTTTATAATTTATTCATAAGGGGACACATTAGCGTTCAATAGATCTTTCTACCGCTTTTAGAGGAATCTCATCATCACCACTTACAGTTTATTTACATCCAAATCCTGTGACAACAACATGCAACAATCAATTTGTCAAAATCTTGAGTCAGTAAACTTCACACACCATGACCCACGTGACCATGAATAACTACACCCTTTAGTAAAAGTTAGAACGTTTATTTTCTATATTAAGAAAGGTAACATCACTTATATTAGTCTCAATACCAAATTATAAATATATATGAATGACTCTGGCTGACCAAATGCTCTAAAGAATCTCAATTTAACTACTGCATTTACAATTCGGCATTCAAGAGTCACTGTACAAACCAATAGCAGCAATAACTGTGCAATAGAAATGACATACATCTAGATTTAACAGGTGAACAAGATCAACTCTTAATTAGTAACATTTGTCAATATCGAGATTACTAACTAACCCTTCAATTATCATAGCATGTTTGGGCTGCATGCAAAAGTAATTTAGTCAAAGTTAATTTGGAAAACCATCTAACTAGGGCTCTATCAAAATAGTGGTTGGTACCTCGAAAACAAAGAACAAAAACGGCAAGCTGTGAATCTCTTTGTCAGTTGGACATCCGTCTGGCCAGCCTTAGCAACGGGTCAGTGAATGGGAATGTCTTAGACATGGTGGGCTCTAAGCTATCTGAACCATTTAAGAAGTAATTTCTAAGGGGTCAGCATCCACCATTAGCTAACTACACTGTAAAGTTAAAATTACAAAATAAAGTCATCAGGAACTGTTCCTCAATCAGGACCACTACGGGGAAAATCAAAATATGAAAGAACCAACTTCCCTCTCAACAGTCTAGCTAAGTTAGAATTCCATAAAGAATCTTCCCACATCGTCATTGGTCAGGAAATCATACGTTTACAGTTGGCCCAATAAACACTAAAAGCAAAATCTAAGAGATAACTAAACTGCCTTTAACACGTTGATGATTGGCTCTTCATCTCCTGTTCCCATCGTCAGGCTCATCAGGTAATTCTTTTGTTGCAATCCATACTCCAGTTTGTCCATCCATTGTTGGTTCCTGGGAACATTTCAGTCTCATGCATCAAGTTTACTTTGTAACATTTTCTAGTACAACATGGTTCTACAAGCAGTTCTTATGAGAAAGACATCTACAAATCGTTTGGTCAGCACAGTGTGAATAATGAAAGCATTAATTCCTCTAGGCTTACAATACAATTTCCACCATTCATTAAACATTGCAGCTTGACATGAGGTTTGCAAACTAGGTCCAAACCTCGCCATCTCATGGCCTAAAGTTAATAAAACAAATACATAGCATGAAATCGTTAACATAATATACTAATACATTTTTCTTTATACATGCACATTAACTAATAACAATATGCATTCACTAAAAGCATTACGGATTAATGACGGCCACTCAAGTGGGCATCGTTTCCTAGTTGCACATTATTTTCTATGTGTAGGAAGTTGGCTCTGTATATACTATCTCAAAGTGACAAATAGTGTGCACACAGTCCAAGGGTTCCACTCAGAGGTTGATAGTGGCAAAATGAGATAATACTAATGCTTTATTTTGTGGTAGTGTGGTCGAGCAGTAGGCTTATCAGAGGGTAGTGTTAGGCATTTGTTGTAGACACACAGGCAATACATGAGGAACACACACTCAAAGACTTAACTCCAGGCCAATAGGTTTTTATATAGAAAAATATCTCTTCTTAATTTATTTTTAGAACCACAAAATTCAAATTTGAGGTAAGTACATAAAATGCAAGGTACTTCACACAGGTAAGTATAGAACTTTGATTTAAAAGAGTAGTACACACAGTTTTGATTAAAATGGCAAATAGTTATTTTAAAAGTGGACACAGTGCAAAAATCAACAGTTCCTGGGGGAGGTAAGTATTGGTTAGTTTTTCAGGTAAGTAAAGCACTTACACAGTCAGTCTCCTGGGCATAGGTAGCCCACCGTTAGGGGTTCTAGGCATCCCCAAAGCGACAGCACCAGTAACACAGGGCCGGTCAGGTGCAGAGGTCAAAGGAGGGCCCAAAACACATAGGCGCCTGTAGAGAACAGGGGTTCTCCGGTTCTAGTCTGCTAGCAGGTAAGTACCTGCGTCCTCAGGGAGCCGACTGGGGACACACACACAAACACACAAAACACACACTTAGCGGCACAGAGGCGGCCGGGTGGAGTGTACAAAGTAGGTGTTGAGTGTGCCGTAGAAAACAAAGGAGGGACCCAGGGATCACTCTGGCGTTGCAGGCAGGGCACAGGGGGGCTGCTCGGGCCAGCCACTGACTGGGCTAGGATGAGGGCTGCCTGCTGGTCACTCCTGCACTGGTAGGTGGTTCCTCTCGGTCCTGGGGGCTGCGGGTGCAGTGCTTGGTCCAGGCGTCAGGTTCCTATGTTACCAGGCAGTCGCGGTTAGGGGGAGCCTCTGGATCCTCTATGCAGGTGTTGCTGTGGGGTGCAGGGAGGTCGGCTCAGGGTGTCCACGTCGTTGGAATCACCTGGGAGTCCTCTCTGCAGTGTTGGTTTCTCCAAACTTGAGCCGGGGACGTCGGGTGCAGAGTGGGAAGACTCACGCTTCTGGTGGGAAGTGAGAGTCTCTTTAACCCGTTAAGTGCGGGTGGGGTCAGTGGCCGACGCCCACACTATCTCCCTGGTGCAGGTCACGACCAGTGGCCGACACCAGGGAGGAAGTGCGATGCACCAGAGGATTTTTTTTTTTTTAAAACCCCTGGGAGACCCGGAAGCTCTTCTGTGTCTCCCCCCGCCCCTTTGTGACTTCGGCGTGCTGACGTCACATTGTTGTTTTCCCCATCGTAGTAGGAAGCGGCCCCAAGTGACCTTTCCCACGTTCAGGAAGGCCTCCTATGAAAGGGGAGGCCCTCCCCTTTCATACGAGGCCTTCCTGAATGCGTTTTCTGGCCCTCGATCACAGTACAGCTGCGATCGAGGGCCAGGAAACGCCACTAGACACCAGGGATTTCACTTGGGGGGGTCGCCCCACTTGGAAAACGAGCCGCCCCCCCGGCCATATTTTTTTATTTGAAGGTTTGTGCCCCCTGGGGGGTGCGATCGTGTGCGACAGACCATCAGCATTGGCGTGGTCGGTGCCAGGCGGTGTTCCACTGTAAAGTCCATTCCCTGTAGAGAGATGGACCACCTCAACAATTTGGGATTCTACCCCTCACCTGCATTAACCATTGGAGTGGCCTGTGGTCTATCTGAACCCGGAAATGAGTCCCAAACAAGTAGAGTCTTAGCTTCTTCAGTGCTCAGACCACAGCAAAAGCTTCATGCTCAATTGCACACCACCTACGCTCCTTGGGACGTAAGCTCCTGCTAATGAAGGCTACAGGTTGATCTCGGCCCTCTTCGTTAAGCTGTGAGAGTACTGCTCCAATACCATGCTCCGAGGCATCTGTTTGCACAACAAATTCCTTGGAATAGTCAGGGGCCTTAAGCACAGGTGCTGTGCACATGGCAGCCTTCAGGGCATCAAAAGTCGTCTGGCAAGACTCAAACCAGATCACATTTCTGGGCTGCTTTTTGGAAGTTAACTCAGGCAAGGGAGCAGCAATTGTGCTATACCCCTTGACAAACCTCCTATTGTATCCAATGAGACCTAAGAAGGCTCTCACGTCAGTCTGGGTTTTGTGGGGCTCCCAAGCTAGAATGGTTTCAATCTTTGGCTGTAGGGGTGCCACCTGGCCACTCCCCACCTGGTGTCCCAAGCACACCACAGAACCCTGCCCTATTTGGCACTTGCTTGCCTTAATAGTGAGACCTGCCTTCTACAGGGCCTCCAACACTTTAAAGAGGTGTTGCAAGTGTTCCTCCCATGTGGAACTAAAGCCAGCAATGTCATCCAGGTAGGTGGCACTGAAATCATCCAGCCCAGCCAACACCTGATTGACCAACCTCTGAAAGGTGACAGGGGCATTCTTCAGCCTAAACTGGTAGTGCCCATCTGGTGTGAAGAATGCAGACATGTCCTTAGCCTCCTCAGTCAGGGTGATCTGCCAGTACCCAGAGGTAAGATCAAACGTACTTCAGGTACTTGGCAGCTCCCAACCGATCAATGAGCTCATCAGCCCAGGGGATGGGATGCGCGTCAGTCTTGGTGACCGCATTGAGTCCCCGATAATCCACACAGAACTTGAGTTCTGGAGTGACACCAGAAGCTGCAGGCTTTAGGACCAAGACCACCGGGCTGGCCCAAGGGCTGCTGGAAAACTCAATGACCCCCAAAACTAACATTTTAGAATCTTCATCTATAATATTAGCCCTCACCCTGTCAGTCATTCAGTAAACTTTGTTTTTAAAAGGAGGACTGTCCCCAGTGTCCACATCTTACACAAGTGTGTGACCCCTGGGATCAGTGAGAAAAGTGAGGCAAACTGACCCAAAACCTGGCAACAGTCCCTCTGCTGCTCTGGGGTCAGGGAGGGGGAGAGGATCACTTCCTCCACAGACCCATCTTTTTCCACAGCAGACACAACAGACAGAAGGTCGGGAAGAGGCTCACTCTGTTCTTCCACCCCACCATCTGTTGCTAGGAGCATGGACAATTCATTCCTCTCAAAGTGTGGCTTGAGCCGGTTCACATGCAGGACCCTTAAAGGGTTCCAGGGAGTCCACAAGTCCACCAGGTAGGTGACTTCACTCTTGCGCTCCACCACCTCAAATAGCCCAGTCCACTTGTCCTAGAGCTCCCTAGACTCCACTGGTGACGTCACCCACAGTTTCTGACCAGGTTGAAACTCGACCAGAGTGGCATTCTGGTCATACCAGCGTTTCATGTCTTCCTGGCTTGCTTCCAGGTTCTCCTGTGCAAGACTCCGGAAGCGGGCAGTCTGGTTTCTCTGTAACTCAATACATACCGGGGGGGTTTACTAGGGGCTTTCTCCAAAACCTCCTTTACCAGACTCAAAGGTCCCCTTGCAGGGTGGGCATACAACAGCTCAAAAGGACTGCAGCCAAGTCCTTTTTGAGGCACCACCCTGTAAGAGAACAGAAGGCATGGCAAGAGGAAATCCCACGTCCGCCTCAAGGGCTCTGACAGGCCCATTATCATGCTCTTCAAGGTGCGGTTGACTCTCTCAAGCAGGCCGTTGCTTTGGGGGTGGTAAAGTGTGGTGAACTTGTATGTTACCCCACACACCTTCCACAGAGACTTCATATAGGTTGATATGAAGTAGGTACCCCTATCAGACACCACCTCCTTGGGGAACCCCATCTGGGTAAAAACCCCCATCAATGCACAGCCCACCACAGGGGCAGTGATCAATCTCAAAGGAATGGTTTCCGGGTAGCTGATGGCATGATACATGCTGATACACCTGTTGCCCATGGCTGTCTTGGGATCCAGAGGCCCACAATGTCAATACCAACCCTCTCAATGTCAATACCAACCACAGGGAAAGGTTCAGCCTCCTCCTGGACCGTTGGAACTTCTGGGGCCGGTTTCCCACGCCCCTTGCCATTCCTCCTTCTGGCAGACACTTGGGCAACTCTTTCCAGCTCCAGGGTCTCCTGATCACCCTGACGGGCTGCCATAGACCCGGTAGACACACAGGCCCACTCAGGCAGACCCAACATTTCAAGGGACATGCGTTCCACCTCCTGCCAAGGGGAATCCTCCAGGTCATTGCCAAGCAAACAATTTACAGGCATGGTTGGACTCCAGCTACCGTCAAAGAACCTGAGACCCTCCTCTCCATTCAAAGGGAACCTGTGCCAAATTGCACAGGCTCTCTGAGCTGTCCACTGCAACTACTTGGGGAAGCACACGGGGATCTATCTGCTCTTCAGACACCAGGTGACTCCTCACTGTAGGCACACTGGCTCCTGTGTTTTTCAGAGCCTCCATCCTCTGTCCGTTGATGCTCACCCACCACCTATACTTCTTAGTGTTATCAGGCACGAGGGTCCTCTGGACCGTATCACTGTCCGCTAGTAAGACAATTGTCATCTCAGCTGGCTCCTACCCACCTGGAACCAACTCCTCCCCAAGCTCTACACTGGCCAAACCCTGTGACTGAGCACTAGTGGGTGCGGTGTCCACTTGGGACATTTGGGATCCCCCCTCATGTGACCCTCCTGATCACATGCAAATCACTTGCAGGACCCCTTCTCTGCAGGTTTCCCTGTAGAGACACATGGTTTCTTTTCTACTGGGTGCTGGGATTCTTTACCCTGGGAACTAGGTTAGGGCCCTTTAGAGAACTCCCCCATTTACCCTTACCCCCCACTTCTTCTGATGGGGACCCTGCCCACCCTTCGCATGTTCTCCACCATACCTCTTTTGGACCTTGGTGCTCTCCCAACTGTCTGCGTCCTGCGAAAACGTCCTGGGGTCAATCAGCTTGCTGTCAATAAGATGCTGCCGCAGCTCTGGAAAACATAAACTGTACACGTGCTCCCAAGCAATCAATTTGTAAAGCCCCTCATATGTAGTTATGTTCACCCAACCATCCAGTGACCTGCAAAAAGAATCAACACATTCCAACCATGTTTAGGATTCCTATTTCATATAGGACCTAACCTTATCCTTATACTGACCAGGGGTGAGACCATACCTAGTGATCAGGGCATCCTTCATGATAACTTAAGTGAGCCCCTGAGGATCTCCTAAGGATGTCAGAGTATCCCTTCCCTCTACCTCGAAGTGCTTTCACAGACCCACCCGCCAATGAGCTTCAGGGACCAGACTCATACCCCTTAAACCACAACAGCATGTCATCCTCCCTCTTGCAATCCTTCACAAGGTCCTTAGGAATTTGCACCCTCCTCTCAAGCTGCACTGTGTTATTTCTACCACCATCCCTACTAGACTGGCTCCTCTGTTCCAGCTCCCTCAAGCTGAGCCCATTAGCCAACAATAACTTTTTCTCTCCTATGGGCATCCTCATTTTCTTCAACTCCAACTGCAGAGCCCTCTCTGACTGTCTGTCCTGCAACTCTTCTGGAGTCAGACCCTTGGATGACACACTACTACCCGCCCTGGAGACCCTCTCCCTGGACATAATAGGCCCACCCACTACACCATTGCGGATGGATTATTCTTCCTCCTCCTTCTCTGTGTGCCCCTCGGCCTCCTCTGATGTTACCCAAGCCCTCAGTGCCTTTTGCAGCTCCTCCTTCCTGGTGGAGCCCTTAATGGGGCAAGCAAGGTATCTGCATAACTGCCTCAACTGGGCAACTGAATAGCTTTCCAGTTTCCCTAAATCAAAAGCAGCTCCAGCTGATGCATCTCCTGATTGAGACATGATGAAGAGTTAAAAGTGCAACGTTCCAAAGGCAGAAAAACAAGTTCCCAAATAGAGTTTAAAAGTCAATCAAGGATTATCACAAAATGTAAATAGGGAAAAATCACAAAGACAAATAGTATGTGGTCACATAGTGGTGTGCACTGAAAACAGTAGTGTACACCTAATCACTGTATGTCAAGTACAAATACAAGTCCAGTCCCAACCGCTAATCACCAACGTTAGAAACTGAGTCTTTGGTTGTCAGTCAGGTTACCCCCTGTCCAAGCAAGGACCCTCACTCTAGTCAGGGTAAAGGAGAATCACCCTCAGTTAACCTCCACTCACCCCCTTGATAGTTTGGCAGGAGCAGGCAGACTTAACTTCAGAAGTAATGTGTAAAGTATTTGTACCAACACACAGTAACTCAGTGAAAACACTACAAAATGACACAACACAAGTTTAGAAAAATAGATAATATTTATCTAAACAAAACAAGACCAAAAATGAAAAAAATCCAACATACACAATTCAAGTTATGAATTTAAAAAACAAAAGAGTTGTAAATCCTTTAGAAAACAGTGAGAACATTGTTAGCGTACAAAAATACCTGGGTTGCGTCAAAATAAAGCTGCACGGGCGAGTGTGCATTGAAAAAGACCAGTGATGGGTCAATTTCTCACCCACAAGTGAGAACGTGCATCTTTCCTTCTCTGGTTGGGTTGGCGTGCGCCGTTTCTTCTCTCCCACAAGAGAGCAATGCGTCTATCTGGATCAGCACCTCGGGTCTGGGCAGGCTTTGCTTTGATTTTCCGTGCCCAGCGATGTTGCATTAAAATCCCGTTGCACGGTGTCCAGAAACTGTGCTGCATGGGGGCTTGCATCATTAACAGCAGCCGCTGTGGGTGTTGTGCATTGTTTCTCCAGCCGCATTGCATCTATCGTCCAGCCGTGATGCAGGTGGAACGTCGATGTTAGCCGCAAGGCTGGCGGCGTGCCATTTTTCAGCCGTGAAGCGGGTGATGCATCAAAAGTTTCCCCGAACGGCGGTCTTTGCGTGAATTTCTGTCCTTTTCCACCAGCTGCACCTTTCAAGGGCATTACACAAAGAGAGAATATGGGAGAAAAGTGGATAGAAGAAGAACACGGCCGTACTCGACTCCCAAAACAATACTAAATCACAAAACAGAGTACGGGGTTCTTGTAATGAAGGTAGGTCGATAGTGTACCAATTGTGACACTGGACCACCCGTAAACCTCAACTGGAGGTAAAATGTGGGTATGCTATGGTGTGGTGTGTGATCTGGGAGGGGGATTTCCTTTACGGACTAGGTGGTCTCACACACTATATAGTGTCATGCTTCATCATATGACCACCTAGCCCCACCCAGGTAGGACAGTGCCTCCTGGGCGGACTCAACCTCACTGTTAAAGGAACAGGAGGGAGTGCGTAAATTAATTTTATTTCTGGAAAGGGGATCCAGCTATGCTAGGGAAATAAAAACACCTACTCAGATACCCGGGTGAATTTTTAATAAAGGGTTCCGTGTGGTGTGATTAAAAAGAACTGGGGGACCGGTGTGAGAGCAATGACTCACAAGGTCACCTATCTAAAAGAAGTAGCCAACATGTTTCTGCCCTTGAAATTGAGCTATGGAGGGTCTCTGGGCATTCATCAGGGCATTGGATCCCTGTTGCATTTGCTTATTGGGCGCTGCATAAAGAAATCATATTAGAAAGGGGTAAAAGGAGGGCCTACCTTTACCAAGGGAATACCTGGGGAGGACCTACAATAAAAGGGGAAAACAGACCAACAAAGTGATAAAGTAAAACACAGCAAACCACAGCACACGTGACAAGGTTCATGCAAGAACAGGAGTACTGGTTGCATTTTATGAATAACACTCGTATCAGTACTAGCTGTGCGTGCAGATACGTGGAGCACAATAGGTAAGGAAAGGCCATTTCTTACCCTAACATACGAGGCTAGTGGCCTCTGGTATCCTGGAGAGGGAGCGTCCCCTTATAGTCAGACTCTAGGGTTCAAGGGAAAAAGGCAGAAGGGAAGAACCCATATGAAGATAGAAAGAAAAAATAAAATAGGGGAGAAAGAATTCTCGAGAGAGACAGAAACACGCAGCTCACACAGAAAGGTGAAGCTGAAACAAAAGAACATAAAAAGATAGAGCAATAGAAGGAGAGGCGTGGGGAAAATAGGGGGTTAACTATAACGGAACCAGGGAAAGGTGCACCTTTCAAGGGCCCAGAGAGAGGTTAGGGCACCACTTTGCAGACAGGACTCTCAGCTAAAAGCCCAAACGCTGGCAGGGAGAAGTCTTGGCTGTTCCTGAGGCAAACTCAGTTCAAGCCTTTGGAGGTTCTTCACCAGTGGGAAGTGACACAAAAGTCAGTCCTTGTCTTCTCCCAAGCAGAATCAGCTACTGCAGGCCAACCCAGCAAAGCACAGTCACAGGAAAAGGGGCAGTACTCCTCCTCTAGCTTCTCCAGCTCTTATCCTTGGCAGAGGTTCCTCTTGGTTCTAGAAGTAATCTGATTTTCAGGGTTTTTTGGTGCTCTTCTTATACCCCTTTCTGCCTTTGATTTAGGCCTACTTCAAAGAGAAGTCTCAATTGTTTTCAAGATCCTGCCTTGCCCAGGCCAGTCCCCAGAAACACACCAGGGGTTGGAGATTACATTGTGTAAGAGCAAGCACAGCCCTTTCAGATGTAAGTGACCACTCCTCCCTTCCCCTCAGCCCAGATGGCCCATCAGGATATGCAGGCTACACTCCAGCTCCCTTTGTGTCACTGTCCAGAGAGAGGTGCAAACAGCACAACTGTCAGACTGACCCAGACAGGGAATCCACAGAGTCACAGGAAGTTTAAGCAAGAAAATGCCTATTTTCTAAAAATAAACAAACACAAATAATGGGCGGAATGCAGAACCAATCAAACATTCACCCCCAGTCCCACATCTGGGTTTAATCCATCAATTCTTTTGCTCACCATGCCACCCGAGTTTGGACCCAGCCATATGCAAATCAGTCTTAACCCTGTTCCCCATGGAAACAGTCCTGCCCGAACTGCTAAGCCAAGTCCTCGCTGGACCGTAAACAAGCATCCTGGGTCCGGTTTCATGGTATCACTCTTCATCAGCTAGGCTAGCTTGAATCCAGTGGCACAGTGATCCTGGGACCCATGTCTGGGCATACCCAGGGCACTTATGGCGACAAAAGCAAACAAACACAAATGATGGGGCAACAGGGTCAAGACTGATTTACATATGGCTAGGTCCAAACTATAATGGCATGGTGAGCAAAAGAACCAATGGATTAAACCCAGATCTCTGACTGGGGGTGAATGTTTGATTTGGTCTACATTCCATCCATCAACTGTTCTTTTTTGCATTTGTTACACCAAGTGGGAATGGTATGCCCAGACGTGGTCCCGTACTCACTAAGCCACCAAATTCAAGCTAGCCTGGCTGAAGAGGAGTGATACCCAAAAACCAGTCCCAGGATGCTTGTTTCTGATCCGGGGAGGACCTGGCCTGGCAGTTTGGACTGGACTGTTCTTATGGGGAACAGGGTCAAGACTGATTTGCATATGGCTGGGTCCAAATTGGAATGGCATGGTGAGCAAAACAATTGATGGATTAAACCCAGATCTGTGACTGGGGGTGAATGTTTGATTTGGTCTAAATTCTGTCTATCAACTTTTCTTTTTTCTTTCTAAAAGTGGCATTTTCAAACATGTGATCTAAAAACCAACTTCACTAAAAGATGTATTTTTAAATTGTGAGTTCAGAGACTCCAAATTCCATATGTCTATCTGCTCCCACAGGGAATCTGCACTTTAATCATATTTAAAGGAAGCCCCCATGTTAACCTATAGAGAGATGGGCATTGCAACAGTGAAAGCCGAATTTGGCAGTATTTCACTGTCAGGACATGTAAAACACATAAGTACATGTCCCACCTCTAACATACACTGTACCCTGCCCACGGGGCTACCCAGGGCCTACCTTAGGGGTGCCTTACATGTATAAAAAGAAAAGGTTTAGGCCTGGCAAGTGGGTACACTCACCAAGTTGAATTGGCAGTTGCAAACTGCACTCACAGACACTACTGAGGCAGGTCTGAGCCATGTTTACGGGGCTACTAATGTGGGTGGCACAACCGGTGCTGCAGGTCCACTAGTAGCATTTGATTTACAGGCCCTTTACCAGCGGCTTACTAGTAAATCAAATATGCCAGTCATGGATAAGCCAATGTACACATACAATTGATACAGGGAACACTTACAGTTTCTCACTGGTCAGCAGTGGTAAAGTGTCCAGAGCAAACAAAAACAGCAAAAACACAGTCCAGCATACAGAAGCAACCTGGGAAGTAGAGGCAAAAAGTTAGGGGAGACCATGCCAATGATGCCAAGTCTAACACCCCTGCAGTAATCCAACACCTTATCATCTTTTATATCGACAAGAGCATTCGCAGGAATCGCCGGCAACCTCATTGCTCTGCCCATGAGGATTTCATGCGGGGACATTCCAGTCTTCCTGTCAAGTGTGTTTCTCATACTCGTCAGAACTAGCAGTAGTGCGTCTGGCCATTTCAGATTCGTGGACACGCACATCTTTGCAAATCTTGACTTCAAGGTACCATTCATTTGCTCAACAAGTCCTGATGCTTCGGGTGGTAGCTACAATGTAATTTCTGCTCAATGTCTAAAGATCAACATAGCAACTTTATCACTTCATTGTTGAAGTAACTTCCTCCATCTGATTCTAAAGAGATTGGAAACCGAAAACAAGGTATCAGTTCCCTAAGCAGTAATTTTGCTACAGTAAGACTATCATTACTTTGTGTGTGGTAAGCCCCAATCCAGTGACTAAAAATTCACACAATCACCAGCACATATCTCAACCCTCCACACACAGGCATCTCAATCAAATTCATTTGCATCTTGCTAAATGGACCTCTCGCTCTTCCAATGTGGCAATGTGACAGATGATGCAACGGTGGCAAACTGCTTCAGCAACCTGTCTATACTTTGGATTGAACTAAAACTGTTTGAAAGTGCGAATCTCGGCATCCCTCCCAACATGAGTTTGATTATGATAATATCTAGCCATTTCAGTCAACAAATTATTTGGTAAAACCACTTGTCCCTCCCCGGACACCAAAACATCATCATTTTGATGAACATATCTCAGTTTGATCCATGCTTTTGTTTCCTCCTTATTAACATTATCCTGAAGTGTTTTAAATTCTTCTCAAGTGTCAATCACATTTAGAGCATAACTGGTAGATATCGCTTCCTCCAGTAACAATTCCCATTTGTCCTTGAAGGATATACAATTCAGGGTGCAAAACCATGCGACTTGATCCGCATATCCATTTCCCATTGACACAAAATCTTGTGATTTCAGGTGTGCACAGCATTTCACCACAGCAATCTTTTTAGGCATTTGTAAAGCTTGTAACAAATCATGTATTCTTTCCCCATTTCTAACTGATGAACCAGAAGAGGTCAGGAAACCTCTCTGTGACGATAGCTGAACAAAGTCATGGACTATTCCAGATCCATACTGACTAGCAGTATAAATGGTAACTTGAAGCTGTGCAGAAACATGGTATGCTCTAGTAAGAGCCACTAATTCAGACACCTGTGCAGAATACACTCCTCGAAGCCAGAATGCTTCGAGTATACCAGAATTTGTGCACACATAATTTCCTGCTCTCAGTGTTCCCATGTTATCTCTTAGACAGGAGCCATCAACAAAAATGATTTGGTCATTTTCTTCCAATCAAATATCCTGAATGTCAGGTCTTGGTTTTGTGCACAAATCAGTTACTTCCAAGCAGTCATGTTCAACTTCCTTCAATTTATAAGTTTCAACATTTTCTTTTGGAAGCAACGTTGCTGGGTTAAGCATAGTACACCTTTTCACAGTAACAGTCGGAGAACCTAAAATTACAATTTCATATCTAGTCAGTCTAGCATTGGTCAGATATTGGGTCGTGGTTCGGGTAAGCAAAACGTCAGTGGAGTTAGGGACCATAACAGTTAAAGAATGTCCCATCACAATGCTCTTACTCTGAGTGAGGCTCAGTCCAACTGCTGCTACTGTGCACAAACAGCCAGGTAGTGCTGCTGCGACTGGGGCCAAAGTAGCTGAAAAATATGCTACTGGGTAGTTTATACCACCACGGACTTGAGTAAAAACAGACAAAGAACATGCATCATGCTAATGACAAAACAACATGAAGGGTTTTGTGTAGTCATGCATTCCCAAAGCCGGGGCTTTACACAGACTCTCAATACAGTAAAGGCTTTCAGACAGGCTTGGTCTAACACTAAGGGATCATTAACTTCTTTGTGAGTCAGCGTCTGCAATGGCTTTGAAATTATTGAAAAGTTGGGCATCCACTGGCGACAGTAGCTCACCATTCCCAGAAATATTCTAATATCTCTCTGTGTAACAGAGGGATTCATCTGTAATATATCTGTAATCCTCTACCTGGAAATTTTCCTAGCTTCCTTTTCAATTTAGTGTCCCAAATACTTTCCTTCTTTCTGAAAGTTCTGTAACTTAGCTGGGGACACTTTGGCCCTCATTATGACCCTGGTGGTTGGTGATAAAGTGGTGGTAATACCAACAGGCTGGCAGTAACTACCACCAAATTATGACCATGGTGGTGATATCTCCGAAAGACAGCCATTGTACCACACCGTCCCCCAGGGCGGAAACAACAGTCACCGCGCCAGTAGCCGCCTATAGCCAGGCGGAAGACAAAGTTCCGGCCACCATATTATGACCTAGCACATCGCCATCTTTTCTGGGGCGGTACCAACAACATCAAAAGCCTGGCAGAAACAGAGCATAAAACTCAAAGGAATCACCGTTGGAGACAAAGGGAAGAACCATGCCGGCATGGAACCAGAACTGCAAGGCTTTCCGATGATCTTCCACATCATGCTCCACCACGAACACCAACGCCTACAAAGACGGCGACTGTGAGTACAGCCACCTAGCACACAAGGGAGGGGGGGAGGAAAATGACAGTGACACACACACGTGCAACACCCCCCACACACACACGCCATACACACAACCACCTGCACAAGATAATCAATATGTCCACGATAATTGGCCGAATAATGCAAAAACAACAATAATTGATGAAAGTGATTGTAATAAGATTAACATCAAAAATACTAATTCGATGTGGCAAAGCCACAGATATGTACAAATGTAGAGAAAAGGGACACTGCCCAGTCCACGGTTCACCAGGGCCACATGGCCACAGGGCAAAGTCCAAGGCCCCACTCGATCCCTGCACCAATATGGAGAGAACACTGCAGAGGCCCCAGTTGGCAAATAGGCAGGCACCTCAGGGGGAGGGCGGGCGGGCACACAGTCTCTCGAGTGGGTGACTTTCCCACTGGTTCTGGTGGGGGCAACATGCCCTGTACTTTGTCCTGGGGAGTGCAAGGCCACAGTCTCTTTAATGGGTGTCTTGCCCACTGCTTCTGGTGGGGTTGGGCCGCACAGCAGCCCATGGAGGCTGGATCATATGGTGTCCACCGGCGGTGATGGCTGCACTGTGGTGGTGGTTGTGGGAGGCTCCTGCTCGGCCCCTGCCCCCTCCGATGGTTGCACTGTGATGGTGTGGTTGTGGGAGGCTCCTGCTCAGCCCCTGTAGCCTCCGATGGCTGCAATGTGGTGGTTGTGGAAGGCTCCTGCTCAGCCCCTGCATTCTCTGATGGCTGCACAACCACGGCTGGTGCAGGCTCCTTCCCCTTCTTGCTGGCTGGTGCACGCTCCTTCCCCGGCTCCTTCCCCTTCTTGCTAGCTGGTGCAGGCTCCTTCCGCTTCTGGCTGGCTGGTGCAGGCTCCTTCCCCTTCTTGCTGGCTGGTGCAGGCTCCTTTCCCTTCAGTATTTGTGGCCTGAAATCCTTTTCACCACAAGTAGGTACTGCTGAAACTGGGCCCATGGAATGTTTGGCTGAGGTGCGTGGCTGGCACCTTGATATCCTGGCCATACGTGCAGGATGGGGGGCGGGTAGGGAAGAGGTCAATCTGGGAAAGGAAAAGCTTTTCTGGGACATTGGGGCATGAAGAGGGAGAAGTAATGGGGTGGAGGAAGAGGGAGTGGTTGTTGGAGGTGTTTGTCTGCTGGATTTCGGTGCAGGTGGGTGGCTGTTGGGTGTCTGAGTGCTTGCGTTTGTGTACTTTAGGAGGGGGGACAGACACGGAGAGGACTCAGGGGACGTGTACCTGGATGTTGTGGAGGTGTTTGCCAGTGAGGTGTGTGTTCTGCTTATTGTGGTGATGATGAGGTAGTGGATGATGACGTAGTGCATGCAGGTGTGAGTGAGGACGTAACTGGGTGGGGGGTGGAGGGGGAGGAGGATGGGGAGACAGTGGAAATAGTAGATGTTGTGTCTGCAACTGAATGGTGTTTGTGTGAGTGCCTATGGATGAAGTGTGGTGCTTGTGTTTGCCTGTGATACTCTTGGGAGTTGTCTTGTGCGTACGCTCATCTGGCTGTGTGTTTGGGATGGGTTGGGGCTGGGGAGAATGGAACTGGGAAGTGGAAGTTGGAAGGGGGACAGTAGAAACAGGGACAATGGCTGCCATCAGAGCGGAGGCCAGAGCCTGGATCGACCTCTGTTGGGCCGTCAATCCACCGTGAATGCCCTTCAGGAATGCATTAGATTGCTACATCTGGGCTTCCAATCCCTGGATGGCATTCACAATGGTTGACTGCCCTACAGAGATGGATCTCAAGAGGTCAATAGTCTCCTCACTCAGGGCACCAGGGCTCACTGGGGCAGGGCCTGAGGTGTCTAGGGCGAAGGTGATGCCCACCCTCCTGGGTGAGCAGGCATGGGCAACTCGATGAGGGCTGCTGGGAGGGCGGTGCTGGTACAGGGGGTGGCAGCTGTAGCTGGGGTGGTCACAGAAGTGTCCGCCACCACCAGGGAGCTTCCATCAGAGGAGGTATCTGAGTCTGTATTGTCTCCTCCTGTCTCCACCGTGGTGCTCCCTTCACCCTCCCACTGGTTCCCTTGGCGGACTCTGCCTCCTGAGTCCTGTGGGATGCAGCTCCCTCCATCTATGGTGCCTCTGCTCCTCCGCCAGATGATGCTAATGCACATAGGGACAGGATGACAAAACAAGAAAGGGGGAGAGAGAGACAAAGGATACACTGGGTCAATGACTGCACCAACACCACATTTGGCTTACACAGCACCCCCACATACAGAGAACAGGCCTACACACTATGCATTGCACCACCAGTGATATTGCTAGCCACCAAGGCAGGAGGAGGAGCACACACCGCCAACTGCAGCACACCTGGGACCTACGCAGCCCTAACCAATAGTGGATGCTAACAAGCTAGGTAAGCAATATTTCCCCTTCAGACCCTTAGCCACCAGAGGACCAATGCTGCTATGTCTGGCCTGGCCTAGGGGCATCCACTGACACACAACTGCCACCCGGATACCACCCCTCCAGACATTCCCTTCAATGATGGACACTGTACTCACCTCCTTGTAGCTGCTGTGATGCCATTAAGCGCCCATCCAGCTCTGGATAGGCCACTGCCAGTATGCGGGCCATCCGGTGGGTCAGGGACCGAAGGGCACCCATTTCTCTTTGGGAGGCCATATCCACTTGGGCCTCCCCGGTCTTCCGTGCCCAGCGTCTCAGGTCCTCCCACCGTTTGAGACAGTGGGTGCTGCACCTGCCATAGACCCCCAGGGTCCGTACCTCCTTGGAGATGGCATGCCATATACCCTTCTTTTGATGGGCATTGACCTGCAGAGGCTAGTAACACGAATGGCCCACCATACCCGTTTCCATCAATTCTAGCACACACATATCCGAGCAATCAATGTGTACCCAGACAAGAGGACATCCCTCCCTCCATTCATGATTCCTTCACACACACCTCCATGCATTCATGCCACATGCATTGTGCCAACAGTGTACTCACCTGTTGGTCTGGAGGCCCATCTAGCAGTCTGTACTGGGGTAGGACTCCATCCACCAGTCTCTCCAATTCCTCTGAAGTGAAGGCTGGGGCCCTTTCCCCGGTCACATGGGCCATGGTGGGTTCCAGACACAGGTCACAGCAGCACATGCAGTGTGGGTCCTCTCCTAGGGAAGGTCAGGAAACAAGTGAGGAATCAGATAGAAAATGGAGGTCACGTCCACGGCGGAGCATACCGTCACCGCCGGCCTAGATCACCATTGGCCACTGTGCCACATAGGGCCCAATTATAACCAATGAGGAATTGCACAGCGGTTTCCGACCGCCTGCGGCCATGGCGCACAAAGTCAGCGGAATTACCTCACTTACACCTGTCACTCCACACAGGACAGGCAGACGCTGTTTCAGGTGGAGGGGCAGGCCTATGGAATAATGCTTCGTCACAGGAGAAATAGGCACATACTTGACAAATTACACTGTCCCATGACATGTTTGCAGATTGTAGTCTACTGTTGTCGCTACATTGCTCAGTTTGTGACAGCTTACTCACTCTTTAGTCCCTTAGATACCTACTGAATAGGAGATGGAGACATACCCCCGTGTACAGACACCTGGCGGACTTGGCTACACTGGAAGACAGGCACATTATCCTCACATATAGACTGGACAGGGCCACAATCACAGAGCTGTGTGCTCAATTGGAGCCTGACATGATATCTGCTACCCGTCACCCCACTGGGATCCCCCCTCTTGTGCAAGTGCTATCAGTGCTCCGTTTCCTGGCAACTGGTTCTTTCCAAGTGGCAGTGGGCTTGGCAGGAGGAATGTCACAGCCAATGCTCTCAACAGTGCTGACAAGAGTGTTGTCTGCCCTGATTAAACACATGTGCAGCTACATAGCATTCCCCCAGGTTGAGGATTTGGCCACTGTGAAGGCCGGGTTTTATGCAATGGGACATATCTCCAATATAATTGGGGCAATTGACGGAACACATATTGCATTTGTCCCCCCCACCAGAATGAACAGGTATTCAGGAATCGTAAGAGTTTCCACTCTATGAATGTGCAGATGGTGTGCTTGGCAGACCAGTATATCTCCCACGCCAATGCTAAGTATCCTGGGTCGGTGCATGATGCCTTTGTGCTGAGGAATAGCAGCATCCCAAATTTGATGGGCCAACTACAAAGGCACAGGATGTGGCTAATAGGTGAGCCCCAGTTCCCAACCAGTATCTGTTGGTGTATGCCTATGCTGTTGGCCATATAAGATAGTGTGTGGCTAAATGTTGTCCCTCAATATTTAGAGGTTACTCTGGTTACCCAAACCTATCATGGCTGCTGACCCCTGTGAGGAATGCCAGGACAAGGGCAGAAGAAGGTTATAATGAGGCACATGGGTGAACCAGAAGGATCATTGAAAGAACCTTTGGCCTCCTGAAGGCCAGGTTCCGGTGCCTCGATCTGACAGGTGGATACTTGTGCTACTCACCCAAGAAGGTTTGCCAGATAGTGGTGGCACACTGCATGTTGCACAACCTGGCCCTCAGACGCCATGTCCCTTTTCTGCAGGAGGAGATGTCCCTGTAGCAGCAGTGGACCCTGTGGACAGTGAGGATGAGGAGGCAGAGGATGAGTATGTGGACAACAGAACATCTGTAATCCATCAGTACATCCAATGACACACAGGTGAGACAGTGCAACTTTACATTTCAATAAGCCTGGTTGTATTCTGTGTGGCATTGGCGTGCTGGTATTTCCTACTTCTATGCCCACTTACTGTTACCTCTGGCTATTCATTTTGCAGATGTTGATTCTATGCTCATTCTATGTACAGTTCATTTGCACTGCATGTACCTGTTTCAATCAATACATATTTGAAATACATGACATACTTGAAATCGATTTATATCAAAGGGTGTTTATTGAAGTGCTAATATTTAGAAGGGGAAGTGCAATGGGATAGGGTGATGATGGAGGAAAGTCCAGGGTAATGTTCCAGTCTGTTCGTAGCTCAGGTGCATTGTCCAAGGGGACATAGGAAGGGGAGCAATGGCAGTTCAAGGTGGACAGGGTGACTGAGTGGGACACAAGGGGGACAATCAGGAGAGTCTAATTTCCTGGTGGGGGTCTTGGCAAGTGTCTCTGGCTTCTTTCTGCATCGCAGGAAACGTTTGCGGGGTGGTTCACCTTCTGCAGGGGGAGGGGTGCTGTGAGTCCAGTGGAGGGGCCTCCTGGCCACTGGCGGCAGCTGAAGTGGAAAGCTGTTCAGATGACTGGCTAGTGGCATGGTGTAGGAAAGTACCATCTTGCCTGGCATGTTACCCCCATATTTCACTGTATATATGTTGTTTTAGTTGTATGTGTCACTGGTACCCTCCCAGCCAGGGCCCCAGTGCTCATAAGTGTGCCCTGTATGTGTTCCCTGTGAGATGACTAACTGTCTCACTGAGGCTCTGCTAACCAGAACCTCAGTGGTTATGCTCTCTCTTTGTTTACCCAGGGTATTGGGGTTCCAGGAGATCCCTATGGGCTGCAGCATTTCTTTTGCCACCCATAGGGAGCTCTGACAATTCTTACACAGGCCTGCCACTGCAGCCTGAGTGAAATAACGTCCACGTTATTTCACAGCCACTTACCACTGCACTTAAGTAACTTATAAGTCACCTATATGTCTAACCTTTACCTGGTAAAGGTTGGGTGCTAAGTTACTTAGTGTGTTGGCACCCTGGCACTAGCCAAGGTGCCCCCACATCGTTCAGGGCAAATTCCCCGGACTTTGTGAGTGCGGGGACACCATTACACGCGTGCACTATACATAGGTCACTACCTATGTATAGCGTCACAATGGTATCTCCGAACATGGCCATGTAACATGTAACATGTAACATGTCTAAGATCATGGAATTGTCACCCCAATGCCATTGTGGCATTGGGGAGACAATTCCATGATCCCCTGAGTCTGTAGCACAGACGCGGGTACTGCCAAACTACCTTTCCTGGGGTTTCACTGCAGCTGCTGCTGCTGCCAACCCCTCAGACAGGTTTCTGCCCTCCTGGGGTCCAGCCAGGCTTGGCCTAGGAAGGCAGAACAAAGGACTTTCTCAGAGAAAGGGTGTTACACCCTCTCCCTTTGGAAAAAGGTGTCAGGGCTGGGGAGGAGTAGCCTCCCCCAGCCTCCGGAAATGCTTTGATGGGCACAGATGGTGCCCATCTCTGCATAAGCCAGCCTACACCGGTTCAGGGATCCCCCAGCCCTGCTCTGGCGCGAAACTGGACAAAGGAAAGGGGAGTGACCACTCCCTTGACCTGCACATCCCCTGGGAGGTGCCCAGAGCTCCTCCAGTGTGCTCCAGACCTCTGCCATCTTGGAAACAGAGGTGCTGCTGGCACACTGGACTGCCCTGAGTGGCCAGGGCCAGCAGGTGACGTCAGAGACTCCTTCTGATAGGCTCTTACCTGTGTTGCTAGCCTATCCTCCTTCCTAAGTAGCCAAACCTCCTTTTCTGGCTATTTAGGGTCTCTGCTTTGGGGAATTCTTTAGATAACGAATGTAAGAGCTCATCAGAGTTCCTCTGCATCTCTCTCTTCACCTTCTGCCAAGGAATCGACCGCTGACTGCGCTGGACACCTGCAAAACCACAACAAAGTAGCAAAGACGACTACTGCAACCTTGTATCGCTGATCCTGCTGCCTTCTCGACTGTTTTCCTGGTGGTGCATGCTGTGGGGGTAGTCTGCCTCCTCTCTGCACTAGAAGCTCTGAAGAAATCACCTGTGGGTCGACGGAATCTTCCCCCTGCAACCGCAGGCACCAGAAGACTGCATCACCGGTCCTCTGGGTCCCCTCTCAGCACGACGAGCGTGGTCCCTGGAACTCAGCAACTCTGTCCAAGTGACTCCCACAGTCCAGTGACTCTTCAGTCCAAGTTTGGTGGAGGTAAGTCCTTGCCTCCCCACGCTAGACTGCATTGCTGGGTACCGCGTGATTTGCAGCTGCTCCGGCTCCTGTGCACTCTTCCAGGATTTCCTTTGTGCACAGCCAAGCCTGGGTCCCCGACACTCTAACCTGCAGTGCACGACCTCCTGAGTTGTCCTCCGGTGTCGTGGGACCTCCTTTTGTGACTTCGGGTGAACTCCAGTTCACTCTTCTTCGTAGTGCCTGTCCCGGCACTTCTGTGGGTGCTGCTTGCTTCTGAGTGGGCTCCTTGTCTTGCTGAGCCCCCCCTCTGTCTCCTCACGCAATTGGCGACATGCTGGTCCCTCCTGGGCCACAGCAGCATCCAAACACCCTAACCGTGACCCTTGCAGCTAGCAAGGCTTGTTTGCGGTCTTTCTGCGTGGGAACACCTCTGCAAGCTTCTTCACGACGTGGGACATCCATCCTCCAAAGGGAAGTTCCTAGTCCTCTTCGTTCTTGCAGAATCTACAGCTTCTACCATCCAGTGGCAGGTTCTTTGCACCCACAGCTGGCATTTCCTGGGCATCTACCCACTCCTGACTTGAGTGTGACTCTTGGACTTGGTCCCCTTGTTCCACAGGTACTCTCGTCTGGAAATGCATTGTTGTTGCATTGCTGGTGTTGGTCTTCCTTGCAGAATTCCCCTATCATGACTTCTGTGCTCTCTGGGGAACTTAGGTGCACTTTACACCTACTTTTCAGGGTCTTGGGGTGGGCTATTTTTCTAACCCTCACTGTTTTCTTACAATCCCAACGACCCTCTACAAGCTCACATAGGTTTGGGGTCCATTCGTGGTTCGCATTCCACTTCTGGAGTATATGGTTTGTGTTGCCCCTATACCTATGTGCTCTCATTGCAATCTATTTTGACTGTACATTGCTTGCATTGCTTTCTATTGCTATTACTGCATATCTTTGGTATTGTGTACATATATCTTGTGTATATTTGCTATCCTCACACTGAGGGTACTCACTGAGATACTTTTGGCATATTGTCAGAAAAATAAAGTACCTTTATTTTTAGTATATCTGTGTATTGTGTTATCTTATGATATTGTGCATATGACACCAGTGGTACAGTAGGAGCTTTACACGTCTCCTAGTTCAGCCTAAGCTGCTCTGCTAAGCTACCTTTTCTATCAGCCTAAGCTGCTAGACACCTCTTCTACACTAACAAAGGGATAACTGGACCTGGTGCAGAGTGTAAGTACCCCTTGGTACCACTACAAACCAGGCCAGCCTCCTACACATGGGCCCGCTGGTGTGACACTGCCTCCCTCATAATGTTGGCCATGTCTGCCAGAACCCCTGCTATGGAGATCAGGGTGTTGTTGATGACCTGCAAGTCCTACCTGATCCCCTGATACTGTCCCTCCTGCAGCCGCCTGTTCTCCTGCACATTGTCTAGGATCTGGCCCATTGTGTCCTTGGAATATTCATAGGCTCCCAGGATCTCACAGAGCGCCTCCTGGAGATTCGGTTACCTGGTCCTGTCCTCCCCCTGGCACACAGCCTGTTGACCTGTGCCTCTGTCTCCTGAACCGTGTGCCCACTGCCACTGACCCCAAGTCCCTGAATTGTATTGGGTGTGAGGTGTGGCCTGGGGTCCCTGTACAGGTAGGCCCACTGCTGATTGATGTGCCCTGGGACAGAGGGTTGGGTACGCTGGGAGGGTGCTGTGCTGTTGTTTCCTGATGGGGGAGGCTCTGTGGAGGTCTGTGACTGGGCTTGGTAGTCGGCTGTTGTAGGAGGCTGGCCTGGCTTATAGTGGGTACCTTGTGGTACTTACACCTTGTGCCAGGACCACTTATCCCTTATTAGTAGATTAGTAGTCTTCTAGCAGCTTAGGCTGATAGAGGTAGCTATAGCAGAGCAGCTTAGGCTGAACTAGGAGACATGCAAAGCTCCTACTATACCACTTATATCACTTAGCACTATATCATAAGAAACACAATACTCAGAGTTACCAAAAAATAAAGGTACTTTATTTTAGTGACAATATGCCAAAAGTATTTCAGAGTATATACTCCCTTAGGAGGTAAGTAAAATACACAAAACATACACACAAACCAAAATTAGGTAAGTAAACAGTTGGCAAAGTAGTGCAAACACTGTAGAACACAATAGAATGTAACAGGAGACAATAGGCCTAGGGGCAACACAAACCATATACTCCAAATGTGGAATGCGAACCACCCCATGCCTAGTGTAGTGTGTAGAGGGTCGCTGGGAGTGTAAGAAAACACTAAGGGTGTCCAAGATACCCCACCCCAAGACCCTGAAAAGTAGGAGTAAAGTTACCCTACTACCTCAGAATGAAAGTAAAGTCAAGATAGGGGATTCTGCAAAGACAACAACTGACTGCAAAGCACTGAAGATGGACTCCTGGACCCGAGGACCTGCAAAGGAAGGGGACCAAGTCCAGGGGGGGCAAGTGTCCGGGGGGGGCAGGAGCCCACTAAACCCCAGATGAAGGTGCAAAAGGGCTGCCCTTGGGTGGAAGAAGCTGAAGATTCTGCAACACCAGAAGGTGCCAGGAACTTCTCTTTTGGTCAGAAGATGTCCCACAGCGTGCTGGAGGATGCAGAGTTGTTTCCACGCAGAAAGACCTCAAACAAGCCTTGCTAGCTGCAAAAGTCGCAGTTGAAGGTTTTGGGTGCTGCCAGGGCCCAGGAAGGATCAGAAGGTCGCACTTTGGAGGAGGAGACAGAGGGGCACTCAGCAACAGAGAGAGCTCACGCAGAAGCAGGCAGCACCCGCAGAAGCACCTGAACAGGCGTTCAGAAGATCTGAGCACGGTGGTCGTCTCAGCACAACAAAAGAGGGTCCCACGAAGTCAAGTTGGGCAATGCAGGACAGAGCCCAGAGAGGGCCACTGAGATCTCTGCCTCTGCCTGTAGTTGTGAGCAATTTTTCCCCATGATGCAATCTGTGCTATGTGTGATGCTGTATTATATATTAACCATATGAACACATTCCCCAGGCTCCGTCAGGACACAATTGTGGCCCGGGGTTTCCACCATGTGCTCAAACCCTGCCTGCAGCAACGCCCTCGGTTCAGAAGAGTTGCTGTTCGGGAGATCCGTTCAACTACAGCAGCGAGGCCCCAGGAGATCGCAACACAACAATGACACTTTAAGCTTCAATTGAGAGGGACTTAAAGCAGGTTTCTTATGCCGCTCCACTGATCAGACCAGGTGTCTAGCTACCAGCACCTTCTTAAGTTAGGTGAGTTTGAGACTCCCCAGTCACTATGACCCTTGTATGGCATTAAGGCCCTGCGCACTGAGCCTTCAAGTCCCGCAGGATACCGCTGCACATACCGCTACAGCATGTAGTCTTTGCTGGCCTCAGGTGTCTTTATCCATCATTCTTCAGATGCGCATTGAGCAATGAGGGCCCAGTCCTGATGTCTCTCAACGGCGCCCCTTTGTTACCCTCTGCTGCGTCGGAAGCCCCTGTCACCGTCAGGGCCCCCAGAAGGCGTGGGTGTCAGTGCCATACACTCTCCTTGCACCTGATGAGGTCTCCATAAGCCCTGTGTCAGGGCAGGGCCTACTATTGGGGCTGTCAGCTCCCCGACCGCTGCTACATGTGTTTTCCGGTGGCAACTGCCTCTCTCCAGTCCATGCATTGTTTGGTGTGGCTCGCTGTCGTCAGGCTGGGGTCCCCGTGGAGCCACTTCCCAGACACGCCCACAGAGTGCCCCCTCGCAGCAGTCTAGGGAAGCTCACACATTTGCCGGCCTCCACTGAGCCGCTCTTCAGTCCTCGTGGCATCACTCACATGGCCAGGGCAAGTGTGTTGCAGCCTCATTAGTATTGCCACCTCTCTGAGGCAGGATTATACGCCTCATTCACCTGACACCTTTCAGGGGCAGTTATGGTGCTTTGTAGTTGCACTCAGAAAGTGTGAAGCACTTGCAGATGTAGGATATTGTTCCCAGAGTTCCCTAGAAGCTTGTCCTATCAACCATCTTGTTGGTCATGCCCCCTCACTGTGATACATTTGAGTTGAAAACTGACCTATGCAATTGTGTAAGGTTCTTGAGCTAAAACATTTTTTGCCTCAAGAATTAGAACTACTGTTCCTATTTTGGAACAAATTCAGATATCTGATAGGAAGATTAAAGATATGGAAGATACACAGACTTTGATCAGTCTGAGTGAAGATGTAGTGCCTGATATTGAAGATTTGATACATGACATTGGCATAGAGGAAGGTGTGATTGAAGAAAGTTGTCTGACCAGAAAATCATGTTTTGTTTCTCAGCTTCCTAAACAAAATGCCTTTGATATATTTTTTGATCTTGTCTGTAAAGATATTGATTGTATGCAAAAGAATCATGGCAACAATAACCTGAAAATAAAAGAATGACATGCAATGTGCTCTTTGAGAAATTACTTAAATATTATAATCAGGAAAGCGGACAAAGGGGGCAATGTTGTGTTTTAAAATTTTAATGATTATGATCTTCAGGTAAGGAAACAACTGATGTGTAAAAATGACCATGAGATGTGTAAGGGATTTAGCTATAAATTGATACAGATGGATGCCTTGAAATTACTTATAAAATGGTTGGACAAAGTATACTGGATCAAGAGGAATTTAGATATTAAGAATCCTACAGTACCAATTATCTACTCCTTGACTAAAATCCATGAGATGAAGACTGATTATTTCTGGTATATGGTCTGTTACAGAGAGGATGTTGGAATACCTTGATATTTTTCTGGCACCGTTGGTGTTAATTATGGCATCCTATATTAAAGACATTAAGGACCTGTTAAATAAATTACAGGACATCCCCTAAAGTGACAATCTGTGGCTTGTCTCTATGGATGTGAAGAGTCTTTACACAAGTATCAGATATCATGATGGTCTGCAAGCACTGACGTATTTCTTTGGCATGACATCAGCTAGCTTCTACAGCTATTCAAGGATAATTCTTGAATTTGTGGATTTTGTTTTGACCAAAAACTATTTTGTATTCCAAGACATGCTGTATCATCAAATCTGTGGGACCGACATGGGAGCAAAATTTGCTCTCTCTTATGCCAGCCTGTTTATGGGCTGGTATGAGAGGGAGCGTGTATGAAATGAATCAGCCCATGAGGGATATCAGTATGTGACCTTGTGGATCAGGAACGTTGACTATTTAATGGTGTGGGAAGGATCAGAAGATCAATTAATATCTCATCACAGATATTTGAATTCTAACAATGTGAATGTGTACTTGTCTTTGGATTACAGTTGTTTGTGTGACACATTTTTGGACCTGGAACTTTATGTTCTGAATAACACTATCCCCACATGATCATATTAGAGACGTACGGCTAGCAACAGTATTTTACACTAGAGGTCAGGGCATCCTGTTAATCAATAAATGAATTGCTCCTTTGGGGCGTTGCTTAGACATAGAAGGAACTGTTCAAACATAGTGGACTATCGTATAGAAGTTCAGAAAACTAAAGAGTTTAGGAGCTAGGGACTATCCTATGAAGATTCTGACACAGTCTGCCAGAAAAGCCACAGGAGTATTGCAAGATGAACTATTGAATAACTCCCTTAAAAAATGAGGTCTGCCTATTCAACAGCAAGTGAGATTTATCACAACATTTTGTGTAGAAAATGGAGCAATATATGACATGCTTCGTAAATTTTGGGGCATATTAAAATTGGATTCAGAATTGAAAGATCTTATCAACTCACGGCCACTAATTATGTTTAGAAAGGCTGAGATATTGAAAAATATTTTAAGTCCTAGTGATACCCATAAATATGGTCCAAGTAGAGTGTCCACCTAGATAAAGCAGAAACCAAAAGAGTACTACCGCTGCCAAAACTGTGTTTTTTGTAAATTTGTTCCAGATAAAACTAGCAAGTTTGATAATTTTGACAAGAGCAAGAAATTCAGGATTAGATCTTTCATTAATTGCAACACTTTGTTTATGTGATCACTTGTGAATGCAACAAACAGTATGTTGGTTCAACTATCTGACCGCTGAAGGAGAGGATTAAAGAACATATGAATGCAATAAGAAAATGGGAGGAGGGATCCTCCCCTGGGAAACAAGTCAAGGAATGTCATTCAGTTAGTGACTGGTCTAAACTTGGAGTTCTTGGTATAGATCACATTAGAGCACATCACAGAGGGGAAGTCAGGGTAAAACAAATTCATCTTAAAGAACCTTGGTAGATTGAAACATAACGATCTGTTGAGTTTGTCATGGATTCGGGGGGGTCTAGTCAGGACAGGTTGGGGCACCCCCTGAGGTCACAGAATATCTCCCAAGGAGGTAGTGTATCGAAGCAGAAGAGCAGCTAAAGGCGTACACTGGGAAAGGACAGCTATGGAAAGGCACCCAATACAGGATAGTGAAGGCAGAGCAACCTTAGTGTGAACAAACAGGCAATGGAGCACCAATTGACGAACACACTGGGGTTACCACTAAGGTTGTACACAGGGTAGGGCTCAGAACTTCCCACAGCAACAAGGAACATCAATGCTTCTGTGCAGATTACGCTTACAGATAGTCATCACGCAAGCCCCATAGAAAGGAGGCAGCAGAAATGATTCTATATCTGGACCCTTAGGTCACAAACAAGGATTGTACTTCCATACACGAGACTAGCCCTAGTGGGTCCAGCTGGAAACACAGTGGCAATTTCTGGAAAACAGCAATAGCACACTGTCACTGTTAGGCACTAAACACTACATACAACACTAGGATGGGGGCTAGAATTGCCTCCTGGACACCGGGAGCCAACCCTAGCACAAAGAAAAACACTTATACACAGGTGAGGACTGATAGTACACTTACCAGACACGGTAACCCAAGAGGAAACAGAAACAAAAGGAATAAACTAGGAGGCAAAGGTAGGAACAGAAAACAAGCTCAGGCTGAAGCAAAGGCAGGAACAGGACTAGAAAACAGAGAGAAGGTTCTGGCTGGTACAAGCAGGAAGAAGACTGGGAAACAGAGAGCAACGTCTGACTGAAACAAGCAAGAACAGGACTGGGAAACAGAGAACAGTCTCTGACTGGAACAAGCAAGAACAGGACTGGGAAACAGAGAGCTGGAACAAGCAGAAACAGGGCTGAGGAACAGAAAGCAGGCTCTGGCTGAAACAAACAGGGACAAGGCTAAGTAACAGGGAGCAGACTCTGGCTGGAACAAGCAGGAACATGACTGGGACAACAGAGAGCAGGTTTGGGCTGAAGCAGAACAGGAACAGGAACAGGACTGGAACACAATCCAACAAGGGGTCTGTACAGAAAGCCGAACTCCAATGCACGGCGAGGAGCTTCAGGGAATGGCAGCTAATAAGCAGTTCCAGGCAGCAGCAAGCCCAGGGCGGAGTCACATGGCTGGGCTGCACAAGATAGGTCACAGGCGTGTGCAGTTGCAGTCTCTCACAAGTCCTGGAGGAGAGAATCCAGTATAAAGGAACAACCAGACTTTTCCCATAGGAAGCAATGGACAGAAGATACCAGGTCTTACTGACTACCAATGCAAATCCATCTTCTGTTGTTTTTGCATTTGTCACCCCAAGTGGGAAGGGTAGGCCCAGACGTGGGTCCCGTGCTTGCCATGCCACCAGATTCAAGCTAGCCTGGCCGATGAAGGGTGATACCCTGAAACCGGTCCCAGGATGCTTGTTTCTGGTCCAGGGAGGACCGGGCCTGGCAGTTCAGGCTGGACTGTTCCCATGGGGAACGGGGTCAAGACTGATTTGCATATGGCTGGGTCTGAGCTGGAATGGCATGGCAAGCAAAAAAACTGATGGATTAAACCCAGATCTGTGACTGGGGGTGAATGTTTGATTTGTTCTGCATTCCGTCCATCTTCTGTTTTTGCATTTGTCTCCCCAAGTGGGAAGGGTATGCCCAGACATGGGTCCCGTGCTTGCCATGCCACCAGATTCAAGCTAGCCTGGCTGATGAAGGGTGATACCCTGAAACCGGTCCCAGGATGCTTGTTTCTGGTCCAGGGAGGACCTGGCCTGGCAGTTCGGGCTGGACTGTTCCCATGGGGAACAGGGTCAAGACTGATTTGCATATGGCTGGGTCTGAGCTGGAATGGCATGGCAAGCAAAAAAACTGATGGATTAAACCCAGATCTGTGACTGGGGGTGAATGTTTGATTTGTTCTGCATTCCGTCCATCTTCTGTTGTTTTTGCATTTGTGGCCCCAAGTGGGAAGGGTATGCCCAGACGTGGGTCCCGTGCTTGCCATGCCACCAGATTCAAGCTAGCCTGGCTGATGAAGGGTGATACCCTGAAACCGGTCCCAGGATGCTTGTTTCTGGTCCAGGGAGGACCTGGCCTGGCTGTTCGGGCTGGACTGTTCCCATGTGGAACAGGGTCAAGACTGATTTGCATATGGCTGGGTCTGAGCTGGAATGGCATGGCAAGCAAAAAAACTGATGGATTAAACGCAGATCTGTGACTGGGGGTGAATGTTTGATTTGTTCTGCATTCTGTCCATCTTCTGTTGTTTTTGCATTACTGACTACCAGGCAGTGCATTATGGGACCTGAAATCCATGGGAGCAAATGTAGTTCTTCTATAGGATGCCATATCGAAAAAGGAAGCAAACAGGAGTCAGAAAAGGACTCAGGGTGAGTGTTATTGATGATTCCCAGGCTACAGAGAGTCCTTTTACAGCGCCCCTAGAGATGGGACGGCAGCGTTGTAACAGAGTTGAGTCTTTATTTGGATAGTGAACTTTAAGATGAGGTCGACTATGATGTAGGGTATGTATGTATAATGAAAAGGGGGTTGATAAATGGTGGACTGAGTTTGATTATGCAGTAGTGTACAATATGAATGTGGTTTTCTGTCTTATAATATTGTTAAATTGAAGGGAATGAGCTAGGTGAATGTTTTTATAAAGTGTATTGGTAGTGGATTGCTGCATGGCTACTGACTGTAGTATATGTACATGCGTCAGAGCTAGGGTATGTGTGGACACTTTGCTTGTGTTAAGGGTGAGGCAAGGATTGGGGTTATGAACTTGTTTAAGTATATAAGGATTCAATATGGATAGTGTGATAGGTCAACAGTGTGGAGATGAAAGCTCACCTGTGTGGGAGTTCGGGTCCCGTGGCGGACACAGACTTATTTTATGTTGCAGTATGAATTGTTCTATCTTCCTGGTGGGTGATTGTTTTAAATTACCCTTTCTGAAGGGTTATCCCCAAACTTTTTGCCTTTCTTCTCCCATTTTTCTGACCCTCTTTTTGTTGGCTTTAGAACTATGGGCACTTTATCACTGCTAATCAGTGTAAATGTGCATGTGCTCTCTCCCTTATTACTTGGTATAATTGGTGTACGCCTGTTTGGCTTATTTAATCTACCTATTAGTCCCTTGTAAAGTGGTATACCATGTACCCAGGGCCTGTAAATTAAATGCTATTAGTGGGCCTGCAGTGCAGATTGCGCCACCTACAGAAAAAGCCCTTCAAACATGTCTCAGGCCTACCACTGCAGGGCCTGCTTGCACAGTCAAGTCACTTTCCAAGACCTAAACTCCCTTTTTACTACACCTAAGTCACTCCTAAGGTAGGCTCTCGATAGCCCTATGTGCAGGGTGTTGTATATGTAAAAAGTAAGACATATGTCCCTATGTGTTACATGTCCTTGTAGTGACAAACAGCCTGGTTAGTTCCTCACTGTTAGTGCTGCTTATCTCATTGGATTGCATTAGAAATTCCCTTCTATATGGCTAAGTTGTAATTTCTGATCCATAAGGGGTAGCAAGGGGATGTTTAGTATGTTTGGAATGGTGGTGAGAAATCCTGCTTACTGCTGTATGTGGATTTTCTATAACTAGTTTAGAAATGCCACTTTTAGAAAGTGGACATTTCTCTGTGCTTATAACTCTATTGCCTTGCAGCCTGACTCCAATCCATGTCTGGGGCAGAGTGACAGCTCCACTTGGTGCATACTTTCCAGACAACCATCACACAGGAGGGTTCGGTGTGACATAAGAGACATCTTCATACTGATAGTCTTCCTGGGCTGGGGAGAGGGAGGGTCGTTCACACCTCACAGAATAGGCTGCATCTTGCCCTCACACAATGGACTGATTACCCCCTACTGATGTCTGGAGACAGGGCTGGGTTGAAAGGGTGTTGTGCTTCACTTTAAAGGACTCTTTTGAAGTTACCCCCTGAACAAAGACATTTTTTAGTATAAATACAGGGGCCTGACCCCTGATTTTTAAAGCACTTTTGGAACTGGAACCGAACCTCTGCCAGAGGGACTACTGGGCTGCACAAAGGACTCATCTGGACTGCTCTTCTTTTGTTGCCCTGCTGTCTGGTGTCCGCTGCATGGCCAATAGAACTCATCTGGATTGCCTTTCTGTATGTTGACCTGCTGCCAGCTGCTCCCTGACTGTGTTACTACAAGGACCCTGTGGGACTGCCAGGAAGAACCGCCAAAGAGTAATTTGTTATCTTGTGCTGTCCTGCTTGCCCCACCCCTTGTGCCCCCAAGTGCATCCTCGAAGCGCAGGGTAGGTAGAGCGCTGCTGCCTGCTCCTTGGTTCAGCTAAATACATGAGGAGCGCTCTCCTTTTTCTGACCGCATGACATGAAGAGTGCTTTCCCTTTTCCTTGTCCAAGTGTGGGGAGAGCGCTATCATCTTTGGCCTGAGGTGTGCCCCCCCAGCGTGTTGTTACCCTGCAATATCTACTGAGCATGGAGAGAGTACTCTTCCATCTGTGGCCCCAGGAACTGTGCTGCGCCAGCTTCCGGAGAGCGGACAAGGAGCACTCCAGCTAGTGCCCCTGGGGCATTAGTGGACCCTCATTCCGGCCACTACACTCAGCAGTGAAGACACAGATCAGGATGGTGCTCCTTCTCTCCTGGATTCACTGCCACAGCATGAGATAACAAAGGAGCCTGAGCTGAGGAGCCAGCTCCCACGAGGAGGTATTATGGGCTCCTCAGGTCTGGACCGCCCCTTGGAGAGGAAGGCAGCGTTCTGCAATGCTCTGGAGAGCTCTGAATGTGCTCCCAGCTGGAGGCGGTTGGTCAGGAAGCCGCTGTAGTCGGTAGTCATCCCGCATGGATGCCGGCAACTGCCTGTTGGTTTGCGGGATGTTCGGCTCTAAGCAGGAGACCCAGGGAGGGCTCCCCCGCTGTTAGGAGAGTTGTGTGTGCCCTTTCCCCGTCATACATTTCTTCTAGAGTCATTGAGTGTGAAGCCAGCAGGACAGGGTGGCGACTCTCGACAGAGGTCCCCAATCCTCCTAGTATAACTGGACAAGTACTGCCCTAAAGTAGTAGGGGCGCAGAAGCT
Organism: Pleurodeles waltl; assembly: GCF_031143425.1. Classification (NCBI taxonomy): domain Eukaryota; kingdom Metazoa; phylum Chordata; class Amphibia; order Caudata; family Salamandridae; genus Pleurodeles; species Pleurodeles waltl. The sequence continues at coordinate 370,708,291 of NC_090440.1, read as the reverse complement.
CCTGTGATCGACATGTGAACCCCCCAGAATTACTGCCCATTGCATAATATATGCGCAGGTTCACTGTATTCATGCACTGAGTTCAAGTGTGGGGGAGTATCGGGTGATTACCAGGCCGTTATATTTACTTGCTACATATTCGCATTCCAACATGGATGTATGTTGTGTTTCTCCCAGACAGAAGTAGCAAATTTGGCTGTAGGGGCTGAATACTCTAAGCAGTAAGGTTTTATTGGTGTTGTTGTCATTCTGACGTGCAAGATGGAAATGATTCTCCTTATTGTGCATTGGTAATGATGATGATCTGACAACTGCTTGCTGTCTTTGAGTAACTTGATGCTCAGAAAATGTTACACACATGTAAACACATTTCTTAGTGATGTATAAGTTGGGAAACCTGTTTGGAATTAGACGCCATTGGAAGTATTAAACTTGGTAATAAATGTGATGATAAATGTAAGATTATGTGTTATGTGTTCCCTACGAAACCTTTAATTGCTTACATTTGCCAGTGAGTTTCTGTCTACAAAGATGGTCCATGTTGCACTCAAGCTTCTCTAAGAGTGCTAGTTGAAAACCAATCAACATCCCCATTGTGTTTTAAAAAATTTCGCTAGCCCATCAAAATGCAATGTTTAGAAGCAACCTCTAGTTCATGTGAGCTAGTTCAAAGATGAGATTTCCAGGTAAAATGATTCTTAATACTTCTGTTTGTCCGCCGTACTGTAGTGTGACAGGACTTCAAGGTAATTTGATAAGTCTCTTCAAGGACTCTTTCTCAGAACAGGGTTTAACTTGCTCGACACGGAATACGTCCACAGCTTCTGCATTTCCCATTGCATCACCATTTACCTAACATACAGTACTTAAGACATATTTACTTTCCTTGTCTGAATAGAAAGCATTAGGTGTACATTTCTTGCTTGCACTGGGCAAAGCCTTGTGAAGTGATTGATTTGTAGCCATTTTGGTGATTAGATATGAAGCAATTGTGGAGCCTCAAACACAGCAGCTAATTTTAACATAGGTGGGGTGGAGCTGGCTCTGAATTGTAAGTGTATATTTACCAACACATTCATCCAAGAATACAATTGGCTTTTCCATCCTCCTCATATCTCACTGTGTGCACGGTGCCAAAGATTTAAGAATGCAAATTCCATTCCCGGTTGCATAGGTGCGAAATGTTTCCGATCCTGTCAATCTATGTTATTTTATTTGTTTCGTTTAAATTTCCTATGGCATTTTCGTTTCACTTGCTGTCACGAAACTTGAAATACTTTCCTAAGAACGCCAAAACTGTACAATCGATCAAGCCATGGTTTATCAAAACTAAAGTGAATAAGTTAGTAGAAGTAGCCAAGGGCACAGCTTATTAGGGAGAAGAACCTACACCCGACATTGCCAAAGAGATCTAGAGCAGGCATTAGGCGGTATAAGGCAGAATTGAATTGCGAAATATTCTGGACCTATGAATAGTTCACTTTATGTTTTTTTTATCGCCTGTGACACCCACATGCATATCTTGATAAAATGATATTGGCACCATCACTTCTAAACCTGTAATCTGCACCTGCTTTAACATTTCAGCTTTTTAATTTTAGCTTTCCTTTGTTCTTCTACAGTGGTGCTGCCTTTCTGCACAGCGTTTAACTTCGATCGTCTGGTTGTTAAGAATACTTACCGAGCATGTGCAGAAACTCAGAGAGATATGAAGCAGGGCCGCTGCGCTTCCTAGCCGTGCCTGTGGAGCACCAAAGGTAAGCCAGTTTTCACCCATCTGCAACTGAGCAAGGACCCATGCCGGAGCATATCCTTGGCTACTTAGGCTGCTCTCCTAAGTAGATGCTTGTCTAACCACTGGCAATTGCTCTGGGTAGCTTTCCAATTCATCGTTCTTTTGCCCACCATGCCACCTCATATTAGACCAGCCTTATTCAAATCAGTCTAAGTCCTGCTTCACTGGGAACAGTCCACCCCGAAGTGGGAAGGCAAGTCCGCTTTGAATTGGAACAGGTGTAGTAGCTTGGTACGACTGGCATAGTGAGCAAAAAACCCACATTAGGTCATAGCCTTGGCCATTTAATGTATTACATCAAAACACACAAAAGGTGATGGGAGAATGCCTGCAATAAGTCTAACCACTGCCATTTGCCCGGGTACCATTCCAACTCATTGATCCTTTGCCCATCATGGAACCTCAGATTAGGCCCAGCCATATCCAAATCAGTCTTAGACCTGCACCAATGGGAAAAGTCCACGAGGCATGGTGTGCAAAATAACGTTGAACAATGATGCAGCCTGAGTAGTTACCAGTGGCTGAGATTCATTCAAGCATTTCATCCATCACTTTTTTAAAAACATTAGTCAATCAAGTGTAAGACTATATCAACCACCACTGTATTCTGACCCAATACCCACCTGGCTCCCCTCTCCTTGCCTCTGTTTCCCTCGAGGGAGGTCTTTGTATAAATCACCAGATTTCCTCTGGAACTGTAGCTAGACAGCTTTTCTGGCTTCCCTCATTATTATGTCCTTCAGTTGAGACAAGCCCACTTTAGCTATTATGTATCTTGGTCGAGAACCTGGTTCATTCCTTGGTGCACCAACTCTATGTCCCCAAATAATAGGAACCTCAAATGTCTGCTTTTCTTTATGAATGAAGCTGAACAGACGCTTGCAGAGCTGGGTCATCTTCTTCTTGGTTTTCCAAAGCATTATTGATGTAGACGTGCGACCTATCCTCTAAAGCAAACTCCCAGAGAGCCTTGATTTCCTCATTTATTGTAGTGCTAGTCTTGCATTTTCCCCACTTCTGGTCCTACGGCCCTTATCTAATTTTCATTTGTGGCCACACGATCTCCCAGGACTTGTATCTCTTTAGTGATGTCAGATTAGCCAGAAGCTAATTTCATTGCTTGCATTTGCGTTATCACCATGATCATGATTTTATCTTGAGGTTCACCCAGGCATGTATGGAGGTCCTCCTTTGTGATTGATGCATTAGTGTATCCTTTTTTGAAAGCCATTGCATCCTTTATTGACCAATATGGTAAGGCCTTAGATGATAGTGCAGAAGGTGGTTCTGGTCGGTCCCAAAAAGCACCAATTTGCATTGCCTTAGGCAAGGGTCGCTGCCCTGGGGGCAAATTTATTTTAGGCCATGCAGATTGGCCTATTTTTATTAGGCCAATCTGCCCCCTGTGGCGGCAGAAACCACTAGACACCAGGAATTTTATTTTTTTACATTTTTTACAGATGGGGAGTGACCCCTTAAGCAAGGGTCGCTCCCCTTGGGGGCAATTCTATGTTAGGCCATTTCTGGCCACCTTGGGGGCAGATCAACCTGTTGTTATTAGGCCAATCTGTCCCCAAGGGGGGCAGAAACCACTAGACGCCAGGGATTTTAATTTTTTTTGCCAATTTCATGCAAGGGAAGCGACCCCTTAGGCAAGGTTCACTCCCCTTGGGGACAATTTTATTTTAGGCCATTTCTGCCCCCCTTGGGGGCAGATTGGCCTATTTCTATTAGGCCCATCTGCCCCCAAGGAGCGCAGAAACCGCTTAGGCACCAGGTATTGGTGTGTGTGTGTTTTATTTGGGGGGGCAAGGTCGCTACTCTTGGGGGCACATTACCGTTGGCCATTTCTGCCCCCTTTGGGGGCAGATCGTCCTATTTTTTGTAAGGTCCATCGGCCCCCCAAGGGGGGCAAAAAGCCCACTAGACATCAGGGGAGATACCCACGATCCACTCCCCGGGGGTGGGCCAGAAAGCCTACTAGATGCCAGGGAATAAAAAAAAATAGTGGGGTGGGGGCTTCCAACCAGTTTGGGCATGGTTATGCCCCCACCCCAACTGAAGGGGGTTATAGTCTTTCAGCTCTCCCCCTGCACACTAAAATCCCAACGGCAAGCAGGAGGACATTTGATTATTTTGGGTTTTGATTTTACATTTGGGCCATGAGAGCTTGGCTAACTCTCAAAATCGTCCCACTTAAAATGGTGAGGGCTTTACTTTTTGGACTTTGGGACATTGCCATCTAGAAACATTTACGAGACCTAGACACATCTGAAAACTAAACATCTGGGTGAGTCGAGGGTGGCGTGCTTCACATGCACCCCCCACCATTTTCTTACCCACAATGACCTGCAAACCTCCAACTTTGCTTGAAATCACCCATTTTCCCCACATTTTTGTGATGGAACCTTCCGGGATCTGCAGGAATCCACAAATTTCCTACCACCCAGCATTGTCGCATCTATACCGATAAGTATTCTTCCCCACTTGTCAGCTTAAAAACCTTTTTTTTTCAAGCTGCCCTTTTGGACCCACTTTGGCTCCCCCTCAATTTCAACATGTTTGTGGCTCTTCACTGTCACCGGCACTTGGCCCACCGATACAAGTGAGGTATCATTTTTATTGGGAAACTGAGGAGAACGTTTGTACCGGTGCGGTAATCCCACACAGAAATGTGGGTAAAATGTGATTTTTTAGCTAAATTTGAGATTTGCGGAGGATTCTGGGTAACAAATCATTTGGAGATCCATGCAATTCACACCTCCCTGGACTCCCCCAGGTGTCTAGTTTTCAGAAATGTCTGGGTTTGGTTAGTTTTCCTAGATGGCTGCTGAGCCCAGGACCAAAAGCTCTACTGCCCCCCTACAAAAACAGGTAGTTGTGTAATTAATGTGTCCATGTAGTGTTTTGGGGCATTTCCTGTCGGTGGCACTAGGCCCACCCACACAGGTGAGGTACCATTTTTATCAGAAGACTTGATAGGTTTTTCTAGGTGCCAGCTGAGCTAGAGACCAAAATCAACAGCTGGGCACCTTCCAAAAAAAAGGTCAGTTTTCATAAGAAAGATTTAGGGGGTCATTTTGACCTTGGCGGACGGCGGAGGCCGTCCGCCAAGGTACCGCCGCTGAATGACCGCACCGCGGTCAAAAGACCGCGGCGGCCATTCAGACATTTCCTCTGGGCCGGCGGGCGCTCTCCAAAAGAGCGCCCGCCGGCCCAGAGGAAATGCCTCTGCAACGAGGACGCCGGCTCAGAATTGAGCCGGCGTAGTTGCAGGGGTGTGACGGGTGCAGTTGCACCCGTCGCGTATTTCAGTGTCTGCTTAGCAGACACTGAAATACTTTGCGGGGCCCTCTTACGGGGGCCCCTGCAGTGCCCATGCCATGGGCATGGGCACTGCAGGGGCCCCCAGGGGCCCCGCGGCACCCCCTACCGCCATCCTGTTCCTGGCGGGAGACCCGCCAGGAACAGGATGGCGGTAGGGGTGGAGGATTTTGTAGGGCAGTGGCAAACCGGCAGGAGACCGCCGGTTTACCCTTTCTGACCGCGGCTGAACCGCCGCGGTCAGAATGCCCTCGGGAGCACCGCCAGCCTGTTGGCGGTGCTCCCGTGGTCGGTGACCCTGGCGGTCACCGGCCGCCAGGGTCAGACTGACCCCCTTAATGTGTCCATTTTGTGTTTTGGGGCATTCCCTGTCGCGGGCACTAGGCCTACCCACACAAGTGAGGTACCATTTTTATTGGGAGACTTCGTGGAGTGCTGGGTGTAAGGAAACTTGTGGCTCCTTTCAGATTCCAGAACTTTCTTTAACCCAAACGTGAGGAAAAACTGGTTTTTTGGACAAATTTTGAGGTTTGCAAAGGATTCCGGGTAGCAGAACCTGGTGAGAGCACCACGAGTTACCTCATTCTGAATTCTCCTAGGTGTCTAGTTTAAAACAATGTACAGTATAGGTTTGCTAGGTTTCCCTAGGTGCCAGCAGAGCTAGAGGTCCAAACCCACAGCAAGGCACTTTGCAAAAAAACAGGTCAGTTTTGTTTGGGAAAATGTGATGTGTCCACATTGTGTTTTGGGGCGTTTCCTGTCGCGGGCACTAGGTCTACCCACACAAGTGAGGTACCATTTTTATCGGGAGTCTTGGAGGAATGCTGGGTGGAAGGTAGTTTGTGGTTCACCTCAGATTTCAGAACTTTCCATCAGCGAAAGGTGAGAAAAAAGTGTTTTTTTGGCCACATTTTGAGGTTTGCAAAGGATTCTGGGTAACAGAACCTAGTGAGAGCCCCACAAGTCACCCCATCCTGGATCCCCCTAGGTGTCTAGTTTTCAAAAAATGCAAAGGGTTGGTTTGTTTCCCTAGGTGCCGGCTAAGCTAGAGGCCAAAATCCACAACTAGGCACTTTCTAAAAACACATCAGATTTCAATGTAAAAATGTGATGTGTCCATGTTGCGTTTTCTGTCGTGGACACTAGGCCTACCCACACAAATGAGGTACCATTTCTATCGGGAGACTTGGGGGGACACAGAATAGAAGAACAAGTTTTAATGCCTCTTGTATTTCTCTAAATTTTTTCCTTCAAAATGTAAGACAGTGTGTAAAAAAGATGTCTATTTGAGAAATGCCTTGTAATTCACATGCTAGTATGGGGACCCAGGAATTCAGAGATGTGCAAATAACCACTGCTTCTCAACACATTATCTTGTGCCCATTTGGGAAAACCCATTGCAAGGTGCAGCTCATTTATTGGTTCTGGGTACCTAGGGTTCTTGATGAGCCTACAAGCCCTATATATCCCCGCAACCAGGAGAGTCCAGCAAACGTAACAGTATATTGCTTTCAAAAATCTGCCACAGCTTGAAAAAGTTATAGAAATAAATGTGGACAGAAATGGCTCTTTTTTTCACCTCAATTTCAATATTTTTTTTATTTTAGCTGTTACTTTCTGTAGAAAAAAGAATCTACACAAATAACCCCTTGCTGAACTCTGAATTTTATCTACTTTTGAGAAATGTTTAGCTGTCAAGGATACAGCGTTGGTTTCACACCCATTTCTGTCACTAACTGGAAGGAGGCTGAAAGCTCAAAATAGTAAAAATGGGGGATGTCCCAGTAAAATGCCAAAATTGTGTTGAAAAGTGTGGTTTTGTAATTCAGGTCTGCCTGTTCCCGAAAGCTAGGAAGATGGTGATCTTAGCACCACACACCCTTTGTTGATACCATTTTCAGGGAAAAAAACACATGCTTTCTTCTGCAGCCCTTTTTCCCATTTTCCTGACGAAAACAAAATTTTAGCTGTATTTTGGCTAATTTCTTGGTCTCGTCTAGGGGAAACCACAAACTCTGGGTACATTTAGAATCCCTAGAATGCTAGAAAAAAAGGACACAAATTTGGCATGTATAGCTTATGTGTACAAAAAGTTATGAGAGCCTAAGCATGAACTGCCCCAAAAAGCCCAAAAAAGGCTCAGCACTGGAGGGGAAAAGGCCTGACAGAGAAGGGGTTAAGGGCCTTGTTTGTAATATCATTGCTATAGGCCTGCTACCCCTGAAAATATGTAATGCATTATGCCCTCTAGGGGCGACATATATGGTTATCCTGTATAATTTATTGCCATTTACTTTTTCTGTGGTCATGCCCTCTAGGGGCTAACTAAATAGTTTCATGACCATGTTTCTTATAAATGCTATTTTCATTGGTTTGATGTGTCCTCTAAGTGCTGTTCTAAGCATTACAGTCATATAAACATATTAAAATATTTGTGGCACAGAACCTTGTCCCATTATGCCTTGCAGCGCATTACTTTTACAAAGCATTTTTGCTCACAACTCAGCCTGTGGTGGTCCTAGGACAATGGGACCACCTTCAAAACATTTAGCACGATGTGCTCTTTCTGTCTACATCATGTTAGTGGGGACTGGAAAATAATAACCCCTCCCATCATTCAATGTCTTTTACGCTCTTTCATGGTTAGAACTTTTGTTTTGTAGTTAGGAGAAGTTTTATGTTAAAGGCCTTGTTTGTAATATCATTGTGTTAGGCCTACAAGTCCTGAAAACATCCTCTAGGGGCTAAGTGTATGTTTCCACTGCATTACCTTTTCTGTTTTATTTTTTCATGGGGTTACGCTCTCTAGGGGGTAACAAAATGGTTACTTGACCATGTTTCTTAGAAATTATATTTTTGTTATGGTGCCTTCTATGGGCTTTTTGAGCGTTACAATCTAATGCCAAATGTTTATGTATGATAAAGGTTTAAATGATAAGTGTATATGTTTTAATAATATTGCATTATTACAATTATGTCCATAATTCAGGTCTACTTACCATCCTTATTGCACTATGAGAGTTTGAACACTCTTGATATGTTTGGGTGACCCTTCTAGTTTATTTCTCCTCTGTGCCTGTCTTGTGTCTTTTTAGGGGGAATTGTGTTAGCCAGCCAGCAACTCTGATAGTGGGGTGGTGAAAGTGGTATTCTATTGGAATTAGCATGGCAAATTTAAATTATGATGCTAAATGGCAACATTTTCATTTTTGTGCTGCAGACAGAGGAACAAGGTAAATGGAGGTGCTTTAGCTATATGCAGGGCCCCTGGAATTAAAGCAAATGCTTGTTATATATATAAGTCACTCCTAAGGTAGGTCCTGGACACTGCAGATGTCAGGGTGCAGTGTATTTAAAAGCAAGATATGTAAATTGTAGTCTTTCCTGCCTGGTAATGTAAAACTCCCAAAATCGTTTTTCACTGCAGTAAGGCCTGTCTCTCCAATAGGATAACATTATGATTACCTTCTTACATTTTATGTCACTTCATAATCTGGAAGAGATAACTTTTCAAGTTTGTTGTCTCTGAAATTCCAATTTAAAATCATACCTTATGGTGATGTTGGATTTAAAATTTAAAGTCTGAGATTGCCACTCTGAGAAAGCTGTCAATTTTTTACTTTTGCCATTTGGTGCCTGCTGCCTATCTCTGATCACTTTTTCTAGGGCAGGTGACAGATGGGCTGTGTGTATTCTCTCTAGATGGACACACACAAGGGGAGCTTAGATGTGACATGATGGGCAATCCTGGGAGGATGGGTGGGAGAAACCGGGTATAGCCTCATGCACGCCTGAATAGGCTGTGTCCTGCCCCACACAAAGGGCTGCATAACCCCCAGTCGTGAATCTGCAGCCAGGGCAGGAAGGGCAGGACCTCTGTGCACTTCAAAGGCCTGTCTTTGAAATTTCACCATCTTCAAAGACCCAACTGGGTATAAGTACTGGACCTGTGAACCCACCAACTAAGTACACTTCTGGACCTTTGAAGACTCTGCCAGGAAAAAGAACTGCTGTGTTACTAGGACTGCCACTCTGACGGACAGCTGCTTTGGTGGACACCTGCCTTGCTCCACTGCTGCCTGCTGCTCTCCCTTGCCTTGTTGAGGACTGGAGCTGTGTCACTTGAACCCAGAGCTTCTCCAAGGGCTAGCTGGCTGGCCTCCTTATCTGACATCTCAGTGACCTAATTGTGACATAAAAGATTTCAAGCCACCCTGGTCTCCGCCATCTGTGAGCCTACCCTTTCAAGTGGTGCCATATCAGTCCTGGACCCTTGGAAGTGGGCTTAAGGTGTTTGCTCCATACTGAACCAACACATCCTCTGCTGCGGGAGCAGAATCAACGCATCAGCACTGTTGCGGGGAATAGAACTGACTCTTCACCTCTATTGCATGGGTCGAAACCAATGCAACTAGTCTCTCATCGCTGCTGCACCTTGCATCTTGGACGCAGCACATTGACTTTGAAAGCGACACTGCAAAGCTTTTCTCTGCTCAAGGTCCTCACATCTCCATCAGCGGCAGCCTTGACGATGATGCTGAAGCTCTGCATCGCACCCTCTGCGCTCATCGGAATGACGCATCGCTTCGAATTCACAACACATCCTTGACATTGACACATTGGGAACTTGTACTGCAGCCTCGATGCATCTCCGAACCAGTGCATTGCTGCTACTGCGTGGAACAGAATCAATGTCTCACCTCTACTGCATGGCTCAGAACCGATGCAATGGCCCACAACCAGGATTTAAGGTACTTTGGTGCAGCAAGCCCAGCTCCTGTAGCCAGCCTGCACTTCATCCCATGTCGGCCTGAACTTTTGACTTGGTCCCAGCTCTGGCGTTATCAGATGTCCCTAATTGGCACTTATTGCTTCTAAGCACTATTTTACAGTCTATTTTGTTTATTTTTGTGTGCAGTGTTTTCACTCTTTTACTGTTTTAAGTTTTGTGCAAACACATAGCACATTGCCTCTAAGTTAAGCTGGACTGCTTTGACGTCAACGTGGCTCATCTGAAGGTAGCGGCCACCATCTTAGAAGGCCAACAGTGAGGAAAATGAAGCCCGCATCATTAGGTCAACATGTTCTTAACACCAAAAAGAGTTGCTAAGCATTAAACAGAAAGGAAAGCATGCTTCTATATTCAGTGTTCATTTTAACTAACCAAGTTTCCTTTAACTTGCTAGAGCAGGTATTTATGGTCTGGAGGAGGGATTTATGGCCACATCAATTAAATGAGACAGTCATTATTTTCCTCATGGAGTGAAGGACAAATTACCTGCACGAAGGAATTATCTCTTTGCTAAAACATTCTTCACCATTTATTAACTGTGTTTTTCATCCGAGAACATTATATATTTATAAATAGAGACAAGATAATTGGATTTCTTCCTCTTATACGTATAGAAATCTTGTATGGGCAGACAGAAAAAGGTTCATGGAATAGCTTTCACAGCTTCCACATACAAATTTATTGAAAATTTCTCTATCTTCTCCAAATTCACCAAAATGGAGGCTTCAACTACTATTGCGCATAAAGGAAATTCAGTTGCCTGACCACCTACACCCATAACATTGACGACTGATAAAACCTCTACCAAATGTCTCAAAAAAGATCCCCTTTCTCCAACTAAATTACACCCTACTGCATCAATGGACGTGTTACTAGAAGAGATGTGTGAATTATGTCCATATATGGAAGAAACAAATTCTAAACTTCAACTCCTTATGATGGATGGTATCAAATGGATGAAAGACTCGTCACAATTGAGAGGAATGCCACTTCCTTTGAAGCTACTAAAATTCAGGTCAGTACTCTCCAATCCCAAATCTCTTCATTTCAAAAGCAAGTTGAAAATCTGGAAATAGGAACAGACATATTAATCTGTGCATATATGGTTTGCCTGAAGGAAAATATTGTGTTTGTTAAATATTTTATTCCCAAGGTATTATATATGCTAGTAACAACTTCACTTAATATTCAACATGCTCACAGACTGGGTCATCAGCCAACCGTTGCATCCACTTCTAAGTGACCAAGAAGAGTAATTTTATATCTCTTGAAGTATATAGATTTACTTAATGTTCTATCAGCATTTAGATCAATAAAACACCTTTCCTGGTCAGGGAATACAATATATTTTTCACAAGACTATGCCAAACATACTGCAGACAGATGTAGGGAATTTCTCAGCATGAGACCGGTACATTGTTCCCTGGATGCTCATTTTGGCCTTTTTCATCCTTGCCTATTTAAGGTAACCTATAGGAATAAGACCAAAACCTACGATGACCCTGCCTAACTGAAGGCTTTTATTGAGTCCTGCAAATCAGAGAATATGGATACATCTGGATCATCTCAGTCCTAATTATACAATTTTTGCCTCTTTTTCTTTTCGGCCATAAAGATAATCTTCACTGTTAACCCATAATATGTATAAATAACATGAGTAATATTTTCATCCTCCTTTATCCTTAAATATTAGCATGTTTGTTAGGTTAAATTAGATACTGTTCTCTAAACTCATTTATTATCTTCGTCCCATAGGTGTTGTTTCACCAGTTGTACCTCTCCCCATTATTTGTTCCATGTGCTGTGGTCCTCTCAATGTCCACCTCCCTGGACTCTACGCATGTCATCTATTCCACGTGGTCTCTTCGCCCCTACCTTATGTTTGGATTCTTTGGTATGTTCTTCTTTCTAATCATTCTCTTAGTAGTGTCCTTTCTTTACACAATTTTATCATTTCCAATCTATTTTACTTTTCTTTTCTCTCTTATTATCTCTGTTTCTATTTTGACCTCTTTGTTTCACTATCTTTTTCATTTTATTTTTATGTATTTTTCTTTTTTTGTTCAACAGTTGCAACGACAAACGGACCATCGGCGACAGCACTGTCAACAACAGCACCGTTGACGGTAACCCCTTCGACAAGACCATGTTTAATAACGCCTCTGACGACCACTCCGTTATCGACAATACTACCATCGACAATGGCAATAACAATGCCTTCAAGCAATGTGGTTCCTCCCTTGCATACTAAAGATTCATCCCCTAGTAAGGTAACTACACTATTAACTAGGCATTTGCTGAACTGGGAGGAGTCTGAAGATGAAGGTCCAATTGGAGATGCAGATAGTCCATCAAAATTACACATCAAATACCCGGATGATGACGATGATTTTGAACATCAGGAATATGAGCCTTATTACACAAATCATAGGCATGACTATGAGCCAATGCACCATAAACAACCACAGGATACAATGCCAATGCCTGCCTCCTTAATTCACGACTTGCAGTTCAAGCTTCAGGACTACAAAAAGTATTTTCCTGTTTCAGCTACAGAGCAGCCGCGGCAGTCACAACAGCTCCTACCTTCCTCTCCGGCTACTCTGAGAGCCATGCCTCCACCTCCCGCAATGCCTAGGTTAACACCTACTTCTGCAATAGCTGCCCACCCAGAGAAGACATCACCTCTTCAGAGGATGAGAGAGGAGAAGGAGAGAATATCACTCCTCAACACCCTTGTGATGAGTGGGATGATTATTTGGCCCCTATGCCATCACCACCACCTACTGATCCATCTGATTCTCCTCCGGAGGATATAAGAGGATTTCATAATCTAATGGACAGGGCCGCCACACGCTTCCACTTGCCAACATCTGTTTCTCATTCTGAATGTTTTCTATATGATTTTAAAGATCAGGCAAGAAAATCTGTGAGGGCAATCCCCACCATAGATTTAATCTGGAGTGAGAATTTAAAGATTATGAAAAACCCAAGCATAGTACCACCAGTGCCATCTAAACTTGACAAAAAATATAAGTCTACGGATGACTCTCCAGCCTGTTTGACAGGGCACCCAAAACCAGACTCTGCTGTATCTCAAGCTGCAGACAGATGCTCTAAAAATCCTTCTGCTCCCATTTCAGCCCCACCAGACAAGGAGAGCAGACGTTTGAATAACAGGCGAAAGATTCTCCTCAATGCCAGCCATCACTCTATGGGCTGCCAACACCCTGGATATTTTAGGTCGCTATGACTGTTAGATGTGGTCTGAAATGAGTGCCTTCATCGACCTCATCCCTGAAGACAAGCAACCTGGGGCACGCAAAATACTACAGGACGGTGAGCACACGTCTGCAGAAGTGATTGATTGCGCACTGGACATAGCCTTCACAGGCTTTTGGCAGTTGGCGGGAGCTGCAGTTTTGCACCCCCAAAGTTTGTTAAAGGCAACCTCATTCAGACCTGAGGTTCAATTCAGAATTTAAGATATGGCCTATCATGGTGAAACCCTTTTCGGGAAACACATAGATGATGGATTGCTAGTCATCAAGACGGACACAGAGACTGCTCGCAATTTGAGTATTCGACTATACAAGAGGCAGCCCTTTCGGTGAGTCTGGGGTATAGGTTTCTATTCTTTTAGGGGTACCTACCATAGACACTATCAGCAATCCCAATACAGGCTAACCTATCACAATTCTTACCAGCAGCTGTCTACAGCAGCTTACATTAAACAAGGCCACAGAAGAAAGTAGCTCCCTCAAGATTTGTGAAGCAAGCCTTAAACAATGATCTCCATCAGGTGCCGTATCCAGTTCTTTGCTCACCACAAACCAATCAAGTGGGTGAAAATATCTCAAATTATCATTAGACTTGGGAGCAGATAACATCAGACAAGTAGGTGTTGGATATAGTGACTGAGGGTCATAAATTAGAATTTGTGCAGAAACCACCAAACCACCCTCCAGTGAGAACACATTTACTTCATCTTCACTTACTCAGTCAAGAAGTGTTTCAAATGTTCTCCAAGGGTGCGATAGAAGAGGTTCCCATTCTTCAGAGAGGTCTAGGCTTTTACTCTGGGTTCTTTCTAATAAGAAAGAAGTCAGGAGAATGGAGACCGATACTAGATCTCAGACATTTAAACAAATTCCTGCACAACAATCCTTCCGTATGATCACTTTGTCCGATAGCCTTCATTTTCTCAACAGTGAAGATTACATGACATCGCTGGATCTCCAAGATGCCTATTTCCATATGCCCATACATCCCAGGCATTGCATATACCTTTGCTTCACCATAGCCGGTACCCATTATCAATTCAAGGTTCTCCCTTTCGGGTTGAAATCAGCACCAATAATTTTCACGAAGTGTCTCGTACCTGTAGCGGCTTCTCTCCGTGACAAGGGTTTTCAAATTTTCTGTACTTAGACGACTGGCTGATAAAGGCTCCAACCTTGCAACAGGCCTCCAATGTCACCAACGCCTACCTAGCATTATTTCACAGTCTAGGCCTGAATATAAATCACCATAAATCATCCATTATTTCAACACGCAAGATGATCTTTCTCTGTGCAAAATTAGACACGGACAGAAACAAGTCTTCATCATAACACAAGCTTTATTCGGTCATAAACCATCAAAACAAAAAAAACAATATTTCATTTAATTACAATAGACAAGTAAAATTTAGTAGAAAAAAAATAAATTATAAAGCATTAAAAGCATCATTCACTGTTAGCAATAAAACCAGTAAAATCTCTCAATACATGTCCCAAGGCATACATATTTATAAATTACAATGTTTTTAAAAAACGAGTCCGCATATACCATGCAGCCACAAGAAACTTGCTAACTGCATGGATCAAGAGAAGAGAAGTATAGCTCTTTAAAATCCTAAGGGCAATAGGTAATTGCCCAAAGCCAAGCATCTGACAAACTGGACGAATCCACTCACATCTGGGGAGGACATACGCTGTACAGACGAACCTGAAATGTTCAACTGATTCCGGAACAGTATTGCAGCATGGACATAAATTAGGTGCCGGTGATGACCTCCAACTACCAACAAAAGACAGTAACGGTAAACACCCATAGCGGAAACGGGCATACAAACTCTTCCCCAGACTGTCAGGAATAAGATCTAAATAAGGCTCAAACTCAGGATACCATTTAAAACTGAGAAAAGCACTGGCCGATCATCCATGCGATGAGTCAAGGAGATAGTTATTCCTAACATAGGACCAGTAAGCTATTTTCAAAGGCAATTTATGTGCCTTCTCTAAATCCTGTGGATTCTCCCAGTAATTCCCAAGCCCCAGGGTGCACAACCAGTTGAACACATGCCTAAACCATGGAATAGAGGCTACATTAGGTATTTTTAAGAGGTCAAGGAGAGAGTCCCTATAAATAACAAGCTGGGGAGTCGTCCAAATTCTTACCCAGAAAAGTAACGGTCTTAAAGCTATCATGTCAGAGATACGATTAAGATCAAGGTCCAAAAAGATGGGAATCAGGGGCATGCTACCTGGGCAAGCGAGTAGTGCTCTAGCAAAGTTATTCTCACCCACCGATAATTTTGAAGTTTTACAAAAGCCCCGCACCTCAGTGCCATAAGTAGCAGCATTTTGTGCTTTAGCTAGATAAATCTTCATAGCCGGGGAAACAGCTTTCGTAGCTATACTCTTATAAAAGCGCAGAATGGCTCCAGATCTACGTTGGAGAAGGGACACACTCTTGTTGATCTGTTCTTCCCAGAGCAATGTGTTAGAAATCCTCACACCCAGATAATCTATTGAGCTTACTTCCCCCAAGGGAGCCCCAGCTAAAGTGATAGTACATCTCCTGACTGGTCCTGGGCTAAACACCATTAATTTAGTTTTGCTAGGATTTAGTTCCAACCCATGGTCAGTACAGAAGGTTATAAACTTATCCACAAGGGTCTGAAGACCCATTGGGGTCTTGGAAATGAGGAGAGAGTCGTCTGCAAAGAGCAGTATATGAATCTTTTGCTCATTTAGGGAAGGGGCATCATTTTGACAAAGAGATACAGCTTGTACAACCTAATTTATATTTAAAGTAAATAACGTTGGTGCCAGAACACATCATTGATGAACCCCCCCGTTGAATAGCAATATGGTCTTTTATTTCACCCTGATTGCCCCACCTCACCTGGGCATAAGTGCCCTCATGTAACCGCTGTAGGAGATGAATTATATTCATTGGAGTTCCTATTTTGTATAGAACATCCCATAATTTTCCTCTATGAACCATATCAAATGCAGACAGAAGGTCTGTCAGCCCAATCTAAAAGCCTTTCCAGGAGTTGTTTGGCAACATTTTTTTGAAGGTTGTCAATGATACTAATAGGTCTATAATTGACAGGAGAACTCACCACTCCCTTTTTGTAGATGGGGACTATTTCAGCCTCTTTCCATGTACTGGGTATTGGACCCCCTGCTGCTATTGCATTAGATATCATGTTTATATAACTGGACCAGATCACTGGCTCAGACTTGTATAAATCCCCTGGTATCTTATCTGGTCCTGGGGTATTAGAAGCCTTATCTCTCAATAGCAAGACAACAGAAACTTTCCAACCTTGCACTCAAAATCATGAAAAGAAAGTTTGTTTCTGTGAGGACATTCAAGTCACTTTTGGGAATGATCTCCCCTTCAATCAACCTGGTTCATTCATGACTAAAGATGAGACCATTACAAGAGGAACTGCAGCTTCAATGGACACAGTCTCAAGGGTCTTTCGAAGATCTGATCAGGATCACACCAAGGATGATACAAACCCTCTAGTGGTGGTCTCAAACCAGTCATAGCTCTCAGGGTTTGACTTTCCTGACTCAAATGCCAGATTTCATCATCACAAAGGACGCTTCTCTGGAAGGCTACGGAAGTCATTTGCAAGACATGTGGTTCTAAAAATTCTGGACCCATGTAATTTACTTTGCCACAGCAGTACGATTTTAATATCAAAAGACCGATAATGACTAGTACACTAAGCATGAGCATTTTCACTCAATTCCAGCAGCGTTTTCACCTCGAAATTGCCATTTTCGTCCTGCACTCGTGGCTCCCATTTTATACACGGCAGCCATTTTTAAAAGTTGCCCTCACATAGGCTTATAATACAGTCAGATTTGATTCCAAGGACACGTACACCTTGATTGACTTTTCTCTGACCTGGGCAAGCTGGAACCATTGCCTCAGGCCAAACCTGTTTGGTCAGTCCCTCTCCCAGTGGCCGAATCAGATAGCATCAAGGCACACCATGCCATAAAACCCTTATTATCGCTCACACACCCTGCCTAATCTTGCTCACACCTGCACCTGCTCTTTTCTTCTTCTTACTTTACGAGGGGGAGGTGCCCGTTTTTATTGGGGGTCCACACTTATCTGATGTAAAATACTAGGCCTTGCCGGGTAATTTATTATGGGTTGGATGACATGAAATATGAGGTTTCATCATGACACTGTTTTTTCCTTTGTAGTGAAAACATGTGAATGACCAACCAAAATGTCAAGAATGTTTGCCTGAAGCTTAAAAAACTGTATATAAGGAAACCTGACTTTGCATTGAAACACAGTCTCCTGAGAACATACAAACCGTGCTGTTGTACTTCTAGGACGCTTGTCACTTGGTTGCAGCCAATAAATTCGATCTTTGACTTCACCTAGAAGACTCTGAGTTTCTGTGGTCTGAATCAGGAAAGTACCCGAGGTCTTTGGGTATACCCTGGCACCGCTGGGTTACCGGATCAGTACCAGTTCTGAAAAACCCAGTACCTCAGTTGGCGCCCAACGTGGGGCGATACCAGCGGTACCGGTCCAAGCCTGAGGTCCGTGGGGAGCTTCGTGTGAAAATTCTGGAGGAAGGCCGCCACTTCATCGACCCCTGCATGTCGACGTGGTCCGAAAGTCTTTGCTGCGAGGTTCCACGCTTCCCGACGGCTACGAAGGACTGCTGCCCTGGCTATCGCCCTGATTTGGACCCTTGATGTTTGGTAGAGCGAAACGATAAGAGGAGTCTTCTGGTGATGTCATCGATATTTTCAGTTAAGTATAAGTGGAGCGTCTCCCAGTCCTTAGTTGGACACTTGGTTTGGTCCTTAAGTTGGACATTTGGTTTGGTATCCCTTTGGGATCACTTTGATTTGGAACTTGCAAGTACCAAAGCCGAAGGACTCGTGTATTCACGAGACTATCGTAAACGATAATCCTTTGAAGTTTGAAGCTAGACCAGTGAGCGAAGATGCCTGGTCTTAGCAGACTTGGAAATTTGTTTTGTCTTGGTTGTAAAAGGGACTCCCGGTTGGAGGACTCATGTCCGGTTCCTCCGATTGGAACTCCAACCTATGAACTATATGTGAAGCACGGAGTAGTCCCCATCACGTTTAATAAAGTATGGGTCCGCTATTCTTGGAAATAATTGAGAAAAGTTTTCTTTTTTTTCTTGTAAATATGACTTACAACTAGGATCTGCAAACGGTTCTGTAAGTAAATTGCGACTGCGCTATTTATGAAAAATAGCTAAAGCGCGCTGTATTGTGTGTACTGAGTGTTTTCTGTTTATATCTGAAATGAGCTCAATGTGTGTTTGTGGGTCTTCTTGATGTTTACAGTTTGTTAAGTAAAATGTTGGTTAATTAATATTAAGTAGAAACTTGGAAAAAATCCAGAAATGAACCATGTGATGTGCTAACATAGTTATATGTTGCTCTTTAATTTATAGAATGAGCAATTGTGCACATATACAAAACTGCCGTTAAATGCTTAATAAATTAGAAAACACATTCAATAGATATAAATAGGGCCCCAAAAAAACGAAATTATCTATTTTTGCAAAAAAAAAAAAAAATACATTTACAGCATTTTTCTTAGATGCATTGTATTAGATGTTCACAGGCAAACTTTTCAGCTGCAGTATATTTGATAGGAATGTTCAATTCAGCCAGCACTTTCCCAGTTAAACATGGGTGGAATTTTGCATAACCTTCCTTTGAAATGAAAGTGGCGCAAAAATGTGACGCATTTCAAGTTAGGCTTATGCGCTTAGGCTTGTGAGTTAATGTATCCCAAATATTAGGCAAGGGATGCAGCTTGCTTTTATATGTGGAATTATCACCAAAAAAAATAATAATTGGGTTTTTATTTTTTAAAAAAAAGAAAATTATTAATTATGGAAAAATTATTTAAAAAATAAGTGCCTTTCAAAATCGTTTTTTAATATTTATAAAGCTTAATACCTATACTATGACCTCCTAACATTAAAATTTAATTTAAGTTATGTTGCACCGCTAAAATGACATTTGTATGTGCAATTTTCCCTTGGCGCAGGAGCAAACAAGCTCATTTCTATAAAGTATAAGTTAATATTTTCAATGGCTGACTCATGGATTGTGTAATAGACATTCTGGTAATGCATATTATGCAAGAAAATTGTAGGATATTGATTTTTTAATGCCTAAAATATCAAAGTCGATTTTGGGCAAAAGCACTGTTTAACCTGCATTTTCTTTCATTCAGAGTACTTTTTAAAGTGTCTCAGGCTTCAGTAAATGCATACATTTAGGTTTGATATATATTTGCAGGTTGTGCCTTCTTATGATTCAATGAGTCAATGTGCCAGTACAAAGGCTTGTTTTAATATCAAGGTTGAAGGTTCTAACTTCAGCTGGGCCTACTGAGACGTTCATTCATTCGAGGTTGATGAAATATGTACCATTGCATGGGATTGCAACAAGCATTTATTCTAACAACTGGTATGTGTGTTATTAAGGTTTGTGAATTATTCACAGTAAATGTAGTTTAATAATCTGGAAATAGAGATAATTTTTTTTAGCGCCTAAAAAGGAATTTTTTTTTTTTAAATAGAGTGAATTATTGCAGGTTAGAAGGAAAACAGGAAGGCCTACTGTCTTTGACAGATTCAGAGTGGCAGAAGCTAGGAGAGCTACAGAGGCTGGTTCAAGTCACGCTGCTGAGATGCTATCTTTAGTTTTTCCATAAACAATGGAGGAGGCTGTCATGTTGACACTTGTGACCTTTTAAATTAGGGCCTTGTCTCTGTGAGATGCAGAATGACCCTACAAGCCTCTAAAAGTGGGATTTCTGGTTTCTCCAGAAGAACATCAATACAATTAAAGAACTTAATTCCAAAGGGAAAATATAAAACAAAGGGGTTTCTTCGAAAGTCCCAACATCATGTTAAATGCTCTGCAGAACTGATACATTTGTGTCTCCGCTCTAAAAAAATAAAATGATGCCTGCTAGTTGCTTTTATTTGACAGAAAATGAAGTGTTGCATTAAGTCTTAGACAGAAAATAAGATGCAGCCCTTTTCTAAAATTTTGAAGGCTACATGCCTTAATGAGAACGATTTGCCAATTAAGACTTATTTTTCACAGTGGAAATTGTAGGTGCCAAATTAATATGGAGTGTCAGTGTAACAATTTTTACTTTTAGAAAGGTAAAACTAAGGTGGCTTGATGTTGCGAAGTAACTGACAAGAGGGTAACAGTTAAGTAATGGAAATTTATTTTCATGTATTTGGTCCTATCATGAATTGTTCTTGCTGGTCCTGTATGTTAGAAGAGAAACAGTAAAGTTATATTTGACAGCAGATTTCCATTGCCTGGTGATCTACTGTCAAAAGGAGGGCAAGGATTTTAAACCTGACAAATTAAACAGGCCCAAATATTGGGTTTTGGGCTGCAGGTTTACAGTGCATAAAGTCCATGACATGGTGTTGTGTGTCACCGCTTATTCACACATGCTATTGTTTTGTCTATGCTTTTTGTGCTTGATACACAGCAAGTATATCTGATGGCTTGACGTTTTGTGCGTTTTTATTATTTTTTATTTGTTTTTTGCATGTTTGTTGCTGCTTTTGATACTATTACAAGCTCCCCTGTGTTGTGAGGGGATGGTCATGACGATGCCCATCGCTACGCAACAGTTGGTTGAACTTGTTCTGGTTACTAAATTCCACAGATAATGATATTTCATGCTGTGAACATAAAAGACAACACTTCACCAGTGCATGTCTATTTGGCTATAATGGTATTGAAGGAAAATAAAAAGAGATATACAGGATCAAAGTGTGTCACCTGCAGTTAATCACGTTACTGCCCCTTCCCTTAAAGGAACAGGCAGCCCTACATTTATGTAGCCTTGATTGGACCTAAGGATGAAATTATAGATCTGTGACTCAAGGTGGCCTAATTTCTATATTACATTAGTTAATGATGTTCTGTTTCCTAAGTAGCATATTGCTTTTGTTCCTTAAAAGAAAACCAGGTTTTCATTTTTTCCTGAAGAAGGAACTGAAACATTAGCTAGGAGTACCATATATGGTGTAGTCGCCAACGGTAGAGTTAACATTTGTGTAACTTTGGCCTTTGTGTATCACCCGTACTCTCGGTGTTGTGTCACATGCCTGACTATCACCCAAATAATTTTTTTTGTTCTTCCTATAGATTTTTTCTTTTGTTACTTCCCCTGACCAATGTCGCATCATGCTTAGTTATTGAGATTTTAGCTATGTCCTAGTCCCATTTCTCTTTTTCGAATTCCTTTCACCAGTCAGACCTTTTATTATTATTGATGTATTGTTCAGGTTCACATTTCCAGACTGCAGTGATGTACCAGGGACCCCCATGTTATGTATAATTCCCTTTGGTATGACCAGACTGGTTTTCAAGAATTTGCCTTAGGCCTGCTTCAATGTTTTCCAGCCTGACTGTCAGGGTAGCGATAGACTGGTTAACTGACTCAATATTATAGTAAGACAAGTTTTCCATTTCAATAGGAGATATCTTATGTTTACCTTTTTGAACATGACGAATTTTCAATGTCTATTTTAATTTGGTTTTCGGTTCCCTTCTGTTCCTGCTACTTTAATTTTTGGTGGGATCAGATGTGTCCTAATCATGCAAATATCAGGACCCTCTAGTTCTTGTCTTTTTGTTTGCACATTTGACTATTAGCCTGTGTATTGTATAGTGCACCTGATGCACAGTTTTTAAAGGAAGGTTTCTACATGTCCCTGATAATCGGTATCATGTGATTTCTCTATTGAGATGTTCTAAGGTAAGGAGGAACACCTAGACTTAATCATTGAGGAAAATATGTGTTTACCCCATTCGACAATGCCACTGTGTGAGGAAATCCATTCAGATAGAATTCTCATGTAGCTATAGATGGCAGAGAATAATGGAGAGAACCCAATTAAAGATGCTAGAGACCCTGTTTTGCCCTTCTGCCTTTGTCTTTGTATTTTATGCCCATGGTGTATGGCTACTCCTTTGAAGATTGCAGACCACCTGCTTGCAGTCCCCTTGTTAAAAACCATGAACTGTTTTGTTTTACTAAATTGAAGGAAACTAACAACTATGGCACATTTCCTACGTCACTAGATTCTGCGGGTATCAAGTCATAATAACCTGCAGGACATTGATTTAAGCCTAATTCCCATCAGTGACAGCTACAGATGAAAGACGGACGTCTTGGCCCTACAGTCTCAGCACCCAGAAAGTAGCAAAGCTGGACAGCGATCGCCAGCGGATGGTATCGTACTTGCTCCATCAGACGGAGTTGGACATCGCAGAGCCAAAGTTTCAGTGTAAAGGAGCTAAAGAGAAGGATTCCTGTTGTTGATGGCAGAGCTGTTTTGAGGTTTCATTTCTCTACCTGTCATGTGCTGGTAACCTCTGACAGTGTGCAATCCCTTGAGCCCCTTGGCCTGAGTTTTGGCCACACACCCCCTTTTCTTTGCTCCAACGGAAGAAGGGCAGTGCACCGGAGATTTCAAGTTTGGAAAAAGGCACTATATTGTGGTGCCCATGAAAGAGCAGCTTGAGCGTCCTCTGACACTAAATAATGAGTGTTGGAGTCTGAAAGTGCTGCTGAGCTTGAGCTATTTCCCAATTAATGGTGCTTGGGTCTGCACGAGATGATTTGTGCCCTTGATCAATGAAGAGCACATTGTTTGTAGTGTCTGCCACAGAGGAGAGACACTGGTGCATTGCTTTAAGACATTGAGACTTTCGAGTGAGCTGTGGGTGTTTGCCAGGAGGGCACTCCAACTAAGCAGTACTTTTCTCACGAAGAGGCCTGAATTGAGAGGCCCATGCGAAAGAAAACAACAAAAGAAAATTTGATGGACAATAGAAGCCTGCCAGAGAGGCTTTTTGAACGGACTCTGGGCATAGTTGGTTTCACAAGAGGTTTCCGTGTGATTGTATAGACTAGGTGTTAGGAGACTGATTGTTTTGCTGGCATTGTTTTAAAGTACTATTCTGTTTAGTAAAAGCAGAATAAAGTCCATTTTCTGTGGAAAGAGTACCCCCTTTTCACCTTAGAGCATTGATGAGAGTCACCACTGTTCCACCTGAACATACAAAAATTACTGAAATGCAGAGGAGCCCTAAAAATGTTACTAGATAATTTTAGGATGTGCTTTTTGGTTAGGGTTGTGAAAAATTATTATTTCATTTGTAATAGTGGTCACTACTTTCTCCCGTTGTCTATATGTTCTTAATAACGTGTTTTCTAGTGTCTTTTAAACATGACGTTGTCATTTATGGGTGGGATTGTTTTTCTCTACTCAATTGACTTCTGCACCCACTTCCCAACCTATGTCTTTTCCTACTATTGTTTCTTTGCACTCTTTTCACCCTTTTCCTGAACATGAGCAGGTTAGAAGATCAGAATTCGTAAGCAATTCTTTTGTACAGCTTCTGCATCAACAATAGTTAGTAGTGAACATCACTAATTGTTGGGTGTGTGATCTTATGCCACCTACTGCAGATAGAGGTATTCCTTATTTTGTCCTGCCATATGTGGCCTTTTGTGCTACTTCATGTTCGAGGAGACCTGTCCAGAGAGAATTACCAAGTACTAGAATTTTGCTCCAGCAACATCTCCATGGCCTTATAAACATAGACCTGGACTCAGATTAGCATGAGAATAGGTTTATTGCCTATGTAAGGGCAAAAGGAGGGTTTGTGGTTCTAAAAATTCTGGACCCATGTAATTTACTTTGCCACAGCAGTACGATTTTAATATCAAAAGACCGATAATGACTAGTACACTAAGCATGAGCATTTTCACTCAATTCCAGCAGCGTTTTCACCTCGAAATTGCCATTTTCGTCCTGCACTCGTGGCTCCCATTTTATACACGGCAGCCATTTTTAAAAGTTGCCCTCACATAGGCTTATAATACAGTCAGATTTGATTCCAAGGACACGTACACCTTGATTGACTTTTCTCTGACCTGGGCAAGCTGGAACCATTGCCTCAGGCCAAACCTGTTTGGTCAGTCCCTCTCCCAGTGGCCGAATCAGATAGCATCAAGGCACACCATGCCATAAAACCCTTATTATCGCTCACACACCCTGCCTAATCTTGCTCACACTTGCACCTGCTCTTTTCTTCTTCTTACTTTACGAGGGGGAGGTGCCCGTTTTTATTGGGGGTCCACACTTATCTGATGTAAAATACTAGGCCTTGCCGGGTAATTTATTATGGGTTGGATGACATGAAATATGAGGTTTCATCATGACACTGTTTTTTCCTTTGTAGTGAAAACATGTGAATGACCAACCAAAATGTCAAGAATGTTTGCCTGAAGCTTAAAAAACTGTATATAAGGAAACCTGACTTTGCATTGAAACACAGTCTCCTGAGAACATACAAACCGTGCTGTTGTACTTCTAGGACGCTTGTCACTTGGTTGCAGCCAATAAATTTGATCTTTGACTTCACCTAGAAGACTCTGAGTTTCTGTGGTCTGAATCAGGAAAGTACCCGAGGTCTTTGGGTGTACCCTGGCACCGCTGGGTTACCGGATCAGTACCGGTTCTGAAAAACCCAGTACCTCAGACATTTGCATTAAGGGCAAATTGTTCGATTCTCAAAAGAAGATACACATAAATCTTTTGGAGCTGAAATCGATTTCTCTTACTCTAAAAGCTTTCATCCCTCGCATTTCAGGATCTTCGGTGTTGAGCTGTATGGACAACACAACAAGCATGTATTATGTCTACAAACAAGGAGGAAAACAATCGCTCTCCCTTTCAAGAGCGGCCCAAGCTCTCTGGGAATGGCTCACTCTTCACAAAATATCTCTGAGAGTGGAACACCTACCAGGTATCAGCAACGTCCTTGCAGACTCACTCAGCAGGACAGAACACAGCCGTCACAAATGGGAACTCAATCCGAAGGAAGTAGGCAAGATCTTTTGATGCTGGGGGTGACCAGCTCTGGATCTTTTTGCCACCAACGAGAACGTCAAATCCTGCTTTTACACCAGTCGATTCTCGCTCCCGGGGTCATGGGGAAATGCTCTTTTGATGCGATGGTCTGGGATCTTTGCATACAGTTCCCCCCTTCCCATTGACCCCCAGACTTCTCAAGAAGATGAAAGCAGAGGATTGCATGCTCATACTCATAGCACCCGGGTGGCCAAGGCAGTAATGGTACATGGAACTCATTCTCTTGTTAGTGGCCAATCCCATACAGCTTCTCAGCAAGCAGAACCTACTAACGAAGAGCCAAGGGCAGATATACGATCTGGAACCAGCTTCTCTCCAATTGCACGCATGGCTCCTGAGTTCTTTGAGTTCCAGGACTTGAAAGTTGATCAAGAATGCAGAGCAATTCTTTTCAGAGCACGGGTGGCGGACACAAACTCAAGTGGCGAAGATTTCGTATTTGCTGACAAAACAATGTGCACCCATTTGTGGCTGTACCAGAGCAAATTATATCATACCTCCTTGTTCTATCCAAGGCCGGACTTGGGCATGCCTCAGTTCAAGTTCACCTGGCAGCAATAGCCTCATGTGGACGTTCGATAAATGCACCTTCGCTAGATTTATCCCTGCTCATAAAGCAGTTTATGAAAGGACTGTTTCGCACTTTCCCTCTGGTGCAACCACCTCCGCCTCAATGGCACCTAAACACTGTCCTTTCTCAATTGATGAAAGCACCGTTTGAGCCCATACACAGAGCGGATCTGAAGTTTCTCACATGGAAGGTGGCAACTCTCCTTGCACTTACTTCCACTAGGAGAGTTCATGACATACAAGCATTTACTGCCAAGGAGCTGTTTCTAACTTTCTTTAATGATTTTATCCTTCTCAGAACGATACCAAGATATATTCCCAAAGTGCCTTCATTGTTTCACTTAAATGAGCCAGTTATATTGAGGACTTTCTTTCCAAGCCCATCTACTGTAGCGAAAAAAACTCACCACACACTGGATATCAATCGATGTTTGAAATTCTACCTCCAGCGTACCAAATCTTTCCTTAGGGCAGGCCAAGTACTAGTCTCCTATGGACAAGCTCGTCGGGGTACAGAAGTCACTAAAGCAACAATAGTGCGATGGATTGCATCCACTGCTCAGTTTTGCCATACAAAGGCTGGAAAAACACTAACCAACCGACCGAAAACACACTCTGCAAGAGCAATCTCAACCTCTGCTACCATGTTTCAAGGCATCGCCTTAGACAAGGTATGCCAAGCTGCAATGCGAAAGACTACTCATTTTTTCACGCAGCTTTACTGCTTAGAATCGGCTCAACACAGCGATTCAGTTGTGGGACAGGCTGTTCTGCGTCATCTATTTCATTAAGGTGAGCCTCATTTCAATTTAAGTTACTTTGCTTACTTTGATTTCTGCTTGTATGGCTCTTCATGCATATGTGTTTCCTGTGCTTTACAATTGCTTAGAATCTCTGTGCATTTTATATATATATATATATATATATATATATATATATATATATATATGTATATATATATATATATATATATATACATATTTACATATTTCTATAATTCTTGTATTAGTGGGGTTGTTTATATAAACCAAAACCTGCTCCCACCATCCACCATCGGCATTCCAGCTATCTTGAGTACTGCTGGCTATTCAGATTCAAGCATGTGACTCTATGAAAGATCCAACACTGGATAAGAAAACAAGTTACTTACCTGTAACTACAATTATCCAGTATTGGTATCTTTCATAGATTCACATGCGACCCACCCTCATCCCCTGTGAGACTCACCTTTCCTTTCAGTGTGTACTCTTCACTCTAGTGCTTGAAAATCTGAGGGAAGGAGCCTCTCTTGGAAGTGTTCCAGGGGGTGCTGGCACCTAATTGGTCAAAGGTCAAATTTGGTTAATTTTTTCAAAACATCATGAATAAGCTATATGTTTAAGTTTGCTACAATTATAGCCTATGGTTATTTGTCACTTATTGCTTTTCTAAGATACCGTGGGACTCCCATTCGACGGCGAGGATGATTTAAGCTTGTGAATCTATGAATTATACCAATACTGGATAACTGAAGTTACAGGTAAGTAACTTGTTATCTTCTCTGAAACCACACTTACATTAACAACATGTTGGTTGGAAACAGACCAAGGAAAAAGAGAAAGGACTAGAGAAAGAAAGAGAGACACTATCATCATACTACCTGGTTGTACAGCTGGACTTGATCGGTGTTGCAGGAGCATTGCTATCCCATGACCAGAGAATACTTTTAGTATGACTGCATTGTTGACAATATCAACTAGCATTTGATATCAAATGATATATACGTATAGGTTGTCTCTGCATTTCCCACGATTTACTCTGGGATGAAATGCAATATATTTCCTAGTCTGTAATATGATTAAAACGTTCAGAACTATGGTTTGATAAGAAAGCTTCTTTCACTACTGGATAATAGCCTTATGGAACACATTCCTTAATTGCATGTGGTTTACCTTATGCTATTTGAAATTAGTTCCATAATACCGCCCAAGAAATAGCTTGTCAGGTGGGATGCCACTGACTTCTGTTGTTGGAGCAATGAATATGAAAATTGAGTTCACACTCTTGATAGATGTCTCTTTGTAGAAATACCAAGTGCAAGGGAATCTGTGATCATAGTGGATCCTGCCTTATGAAATAGCAAAGTGCAAAATACGTGTTCATACCCTGAAGATAGATTGTTTGTAACAGCTAATAAACTGAAAATTACATGTTCTTCTCTTGACTGTAGACTCATTGTGTAAACTGGAAAGGTGCAAAAACATGTTCATCTCTTAACAGTGGACTCGTTGTAAAAGCAAAGTACAAAATGCAAGTTTGTTGTTCTAATAGCCAACTTCTGAAAAGATACACAAATGCAAGTGTATATACTTATATGTGTGGGGTGCATTGTACATATATCTAAATGCAATATGTCTTCGTCGAAAAACTGGTTTAAAGGATTCAGCTTCTATGTAGCAGTTCCTTGCTGCAGCAACGATCTATCATGATTGCCTAGCAAGAACGGTAGAGTCCATGAGGAATTTATAATCTACATGTCCAGGATAGCCACCACCATTCACAATTCATGTGAGAGTCCTGTGGCACCATGGGACATGTAGCTTATGCTGCTTAACCCGGGGATCTAGCATATTCTGTCATTCTATAACTAAATTGTGTAAAAGAACATTTTGTTTTCTCAGAGGTGAACATTTCTCCCATCCTATAGTGATAAAATAGTAATCAAACAGTCTTTCCTATTGTTCCAGATTCACTATGGAATAATGGAGCCTGTGGTATACCTGACGCAGCAATTGGAAGCTGTGAACAAAGCAACAAGCTGAAATAGTACCCTAAAATAACAATATAATAATATGAACTAACATAACAAACCATAATCTGTATCTCATTACAGAAGGTAACAAGACCAATATAGTTCCAACTAACAATGATTACAGTTACTGAGAATCCTGCAACTGGTGGGGTTCTTCCATATGCATCCCCTTAAACTCACTAGCTCCTTCAATTCCATTCTTTACGTTTTTCACTCCATACCCTCTAGCACCGATGGTCGACTGGTTAAAAAAAAAAAATTACACAGTTTTCCTTTCTGCTCAGTTTTCCACAGGTTCTGGCCTGCACATACACAGTTCTTATTCCCCACTAGGGTGAAGAGCTTAAAACTACCAGAATATTATCTGTAGTCTCGTCTATGGAATTTTCATTCCAAGCTCCAATGTTTGATTAGGTGCTTACTCTACTTTTACTACCCCCCACAAGCTGGCGCTCAGGTGCATACACTAACTGTGTGATGATTTTACCCAGTGTTGTGCTACATAGTAAGGATTATGGGACTGCCACTTCCGGCTGAAGATGTTGCATGCTTTCTACATTTACTGATATGAGGGCTGATCCACTGTCCTCTATCCAGTGCTTGCAGGCATGAAATGAAGAGAGCGCACGGTGCTCCGCATTGGTTTATCAGTAAGGTGCGTTTCACCACATGCACTGTGGGTGTGCGACCAAGGCTAGTCTAAATCCCATTCTCTGCAATTCCAAATGGAAGTAATTTGCATAACTGTTTTAATGTTGGTGCACATATCTGAATCCAAGAGTACACATACATGTAATATCTGCAGACAAGCAGTAAATTATTTGGGTGTTTGGAGAAATCAGCTGTGCGCCGTACAGTTTAAGTAACTTTTTGGTAAACTTGTCAAAATGTGGATGCAGACTCCAATAAGTCGCTGAAGTAAAATTATTACGTTGACGATCACGAGACACCTCCAACGCCTCTCAGCCAAGTAGTAATGAACAACTGACGTGAGACAACACTAATAGCCTCTCAGCCACACAGCAATGAGCAACTGACACAATTTAGAAAATGCAGAATGTTGAGATCTTAAGTTCCAAGGAAGCTATAATGGCAGACACATTAAAATGATGAGCCAGTCACAGCATGCACTTACACCGCGTTTCTACCTGGTTCTAGTAGCTCGTGTTTAAATCTGCACGAAATGGATTCAGGAGAGTCCGTCGACTGTGGACCACAGGCTTCCTCACGAGCACAATACTGATGGAATCGGATGGTGGTAGTGACGTTTTATCAGCAATTGAGGTGATAGAGTGCTCTTTCAAAAAGAATCTCAACAGTGATGACGCAGAAAAAGAGAGTCCTACATATATTCATACCTATTGCATAATCAAACATATAATATAGAGTGATGTTAGTAAAAGAAATAATGTACGAGGGAAAATGTGCCCTCGGGGTAGTTCGCCATCATTGTAAACGAGCTTTATTAATCATGAAGAATTGAAAATGTGGTAATCCGTCATAATTGCAAATGTATGCCATGATTTCTTGCTTGAAAACTGTTTTGCTTAGCTTAAATTTAGTGCAGGCTTTGGCCTAGTTGCCTGCTCTCAAATTCTAACTGCGTGGCTTTTTCTTGAACTAATGAAACATATATTCTTGCTTGAAGTTGTATTTTTCCAGCAGAGATGACTAATACACTTATCTCCAAGGTTTCGTACTAGGCCGGTTTCATCCCCTTTGGTACAAGGTCAGTCTCTGCAGGTGCGGACAATGAAGGTACAGATACCAAAAATAATTGGCAAACAATGATACAACTTGTGTTCCAAGGCTCCAAGGCTAATGTATGCACAAATAAGTTCTAGTAAAAGACAATTTTTCATTGGACAATTTGAAGCCAACCTATGAACCCTCCAATGGAGGACCCTGCAGAATTTGGAATGTTTCTTACTTAAACCCACCGGACAAAGAGAAGGCAGCCATTTTCCTCGATGCCAGTTTGAAGCCTGATGCCAGACTCCATTTTGGACGACACCCTGATGCCCCTTTTCTCTATTCGAGAGAAAGAGACTTTAAGAATTCTCACCCTAGAGACTTTAACTTTGATCTGCCTCGTCTTGCCTATGCAGTAACTTTGCCCCATTCTCCTTGCCGCTGCAAGGGAGTTTGCCCTTAACTTTGCCCCTTTGAAACTTGTCCCATGCTGATCAACCGGTACCTGAAGGACGAAGACTTTTCTTGAATGCTGATTGTATTTGGTAAATATGAAAGGATAAATGTATTATGCATTGTGTTTTCCTTTTAGGTACGAACTGCTATTTTGATAGGGTCCTAGCTAGAAGTTTTCCAAATTTGTATTGACTAAATTCGTTTTGCATGAAGTCCCACATGCCAATGCTAATTAGAGGTTAGTCGAGGTATACACCCAATGTATCATGCTGATTTGAAATCTTGTTATGCTGACCGAATGTATGCAATTAGTCAAATACAGTTAGTCATATTGGTGATTTGCATTGCGATAACAGAGTGTATCATTATTCAGATTTTACGTAGATTGCGTTTCTTCCGCCGTTATGGACAGCTAGTAATGTTCATATACATATATCAATTGGTTTTGAGACATATATATATCGTGCTAGCTTTGTTAATATAGGGAAATAAATTCACTAACTTTTAATAAACTGGTGTGGTTATTCATGACTGAAAGGTCATGGTGCGCCGAAATACCAACTGTTATTGATTTCTGATGTGCTATATTGATCTATTAATTGAGTATTGATTATCGATTACAATAGTTATTGATTATTGATCTGAATGACTCAGCTATTGTAGGATGTGGAGAGCCCGACTCGGTTAAAAGATCCACCGACCTCCAACGTGTCCAAGTACAGGTAATTTATAAGGGCTGGACGCGTTATCAGTAGATGGTAGCAGAGATTGATGGTTTTGCCCTTTGGGACCCCATCCGAACAATAGACAGAGTCAAGTTAGAATTTTCTTTGATAAAAATAAGTTGGAGGGATGATGATGCCCTAAGTCCCCAATGACTTTCCCGGGATCTCGGAGCTTGCGAATGGAGGACATGGAGGTGTGAGAATGTTTTCGGCGTTTCTAGTGACGGTATGAGTGAAGTTAGGGTTTTGTGCTTGCATAGATTATTGCCGCCGATAAATTGAGGAGTTTGTGCGAGGATTTTAGGGAGTTAAGGGGAGTGGTATTCTAAAGGTGTGAGAGTAGGGAAGTCGTCAAACTTCACGTGTGTGTAGCGCTTTGTGCAGAAAAAGTTTCCACGTGGTTGTTGATGTTGAGACGGGCCCTGCGAGGTCAAGAGACTCCGGAGTATGTTAAAAAGTGTATGAGACACTTGTTTAATGTTGTAATCTGGTCGGTTTAATAGGTTGATCGGGCGTGGTCAACGAGTCGGTATGAATGTTGCAGAGTGAGAGAAAACTTCGACTTTGAGATTTGACGAATTCTAAAGTGCACTAGAATAGTTCATTGATCAGTTGAGAGTAAAGTTTGCGGGTCAAATTTTGCTTGCGGAAGCGGGAAACCGAGAAAGATGGAATAACTGCCGAGGCTAGTGAAAAATCCCTAAGGTTTCTGAAGCGATTGTGTTACCCTTCCTGTAGTAAACCGACAGATTTGTTTTATTATTTTGGTAAAGTGCTCGCATTATATTGCAGAAATTAGTTTGAGAGTGAAAAAAGACAAGCCGCGGGACTTTGTCAGCCGCAGTGTGTGAGTGTGACGTCACTAGGAGCTGCGCTGAGATAGGTCGGTTGGTGAGAAGGGTCGCGCACGGATTGGACACAGTCCGGGAAGCGCAATTGGAAGGGGAAAGGCAAGCGAAGAGTATTCCGGGAATTAAAGTCACTTATTGATTACACATATTAAGAAAAATAAGAGACGGAAAGATGACATTTTTCAAAGCATTTAAGAGTGCTATGAGGGGAGACGCTTATATTAAAGCAAACGTAGGAGAAGAAACACCGCCTGAGGGTACACCAGCTTACATTGTGATTGAAGAAAAGGGTGTAGCGCCATGTTTATGGTTAAAACAATGGTGCAAATTAACGGAAAAACATGGGAGTGTAGCGTTCCCTGTCCACGGGTCGTTTAACCTGAGGGTTTTAGAAAATATGAGATTTGCGTTATACGACATGAAAGTACCTCCAAGACCAGCACAGTTTGAGGCACTAGCAATTTGGGAGCTAATAGCTAGAAACCAACAACAAAAGAAATTCGAGACAAGAATAAGAAAAGTAGAAAAGACACTAGCGGATGCTAGATGGGACACCACACAAAAGGTTTGGAGATCAGACGTATTGCAGGGGATTAAATTGTTCCCAGCAATTACCAATGAAGGGGAAACGGAAGGAAGGAAAGCTACCCATAAGACAAACAGGAGTCAGTCCAGAGATAGAGAAAGCAATAGAAACTCAAAAAGGGGAGACGAGTCAGACGATGAGGAGTTCATTATACAATTGTTGAATGATCGCCCACCACCGTATGTGGAAAACGAACAAAGCTCAAGTATCAGTACTGCCCCTCCAGAACAAACACAGGGTAATGTAACACCCAATTTGAGAACATCTCAGAGACCGAGCAGCTCCGACATTCCTTTTTTCCCACAAATACCACAGGTTCAGAGGATGTACCCAGAAGTGCCTACATTGAAACCTGCTGATGATTATCAGCCAAAGGTTCAGAGGCACTGTTGTGATGAGCATAACAGGGGAATGACTTCTGATTCAATGGCGCAGGGAGGACAAAACTATCAGAGACCGACATTGATTCAAGCTGAATCAACACAGTTCTCGATGCCCCAAAAGCAGACACAAGAAGTGCGAGTAATAGAAAGCCAGTTAGCTATGCCAGCAATGATGAACCACAATGTGGGGATTAACATGCCACAGAATTCGGGGAACAGACAGAATCCAGATGCAATATCTCTACCTATCACTGTAGGTCCACCAGTACCACTGTACATACAGGCAAATTCAAGCACAAGCGACCAAGGGTCAATGATACAGAATGGGACAGGGAAGAGATGCATAGAAATCACTCCAGAGACAACTCCGATAGCGGCAATGCCAAATGGATCTGGGTCCTTGTCGGAATTTAGTCCAATTCCATTTTGTGCTCCATCAACTGTGGTAAAGTCACATCCACCACTATTAGTACCGTTAACCTCACAGACTGAAACATTACAGAAACCGTCAGTGGCAGTTGATGTAACTGCTACACTGATGGGACTGAACGCGCAACAGTTAACACAGTGGTTCAACAGCCTGAACTCCCCACAGAGTGCATCTAGCGGGAAGGGAGAAGAATACCTGAATAAAATTAGGTTGGGTATGGAGGCAGATGAACTGGTCGAGGGAACAATGGGTTTGAACAGATTAGAATCATACACAGAGGAAGAACTAAGATACATGTGCCCTAGGATTACGAGAGAAGTGAGCAGCATACATAAGAAATTACAAGAAATTGCAGACAGACACGAGATTGATATAGGTAAGACTAAACATCTGAGTAGAAGTTACAGGTTAGATTTCGACACAAAAGACTTTGAACACATGAGATCCGCAGGGATGAAAACTCACCTTAAAGAGATACTGCAGAGTGCACAGGTATGGAGATGTTTAGACAAATGGGAAAGCAGATGGGTTAAGAAAAAGGATAAAAAGAAAGAAAATACTCTAGAGAGGAAGGAGAAAAAACAACAGAATGACGATTTGATAACTATGTTACCAATGAGAGAGACAGCAGGGGGAAAACTTGTACACGTACCGTGGCACAGGTGCGATATTCAATCCTTTACTGATGATTTTCCCAAATTGAGAGAGAAGCCGATTGAGTGGTATCAACAAACAGATAGATTTGTGAAACTCGTCAAATGTCTCTGGGAAGACTTGAATACTTTGTTTGAAATTGTGGTCCCGGCAGATCTGTGGGAAGACTATAAAAAGGCTGTAGGTTGGCCGACGAGTGAACCAGAGAGAGACAGGGACACAGGTGCGCCATCACCTACGGTAATGAGTTTGTACCACAAGGTGATCGAGCACTTGAAAACCAAGGTTGCGTCGAAAAATGTGGATTGGCAAAGGATTGACAGGACCGCTCAAGAGGTTAAAGAATCTATACACGCGTATTATGAGAGGTTGTTGAAAGCGTTTAAAAATTACAGTGGCACGGAAACGATTGAGCCAAAGGACATGCTCCATTTTGTGTTCAGGTTTGTGGAAGGGCTGAGACCCGAAATTAGCCAGATGATTAAGTCGCACTTGATTTGTTGGCAGTCAAAGTCGATCGATGAGGTGTTGAATTATGCAAAATACTGCAGTGATGAGATTGAGACCAAACAGAAAAGGTTGAAAGAAAAGGTGATGGTGATGCAGCTCAGAGCAGCTCAGACAGGCTTACAAGGTTTGCAAGGTTTTCAACAACAGATGCCGCAGCAGCAGCAGCAGGGAAATGCTATGTTTCAGCCGCAGATGAGAGGCAGAGGCCGAGGAGGTTTTGTGAATAATGGTCCTGATTTGAATACCGTTATGATTCCAAATGGTATACAGGCAATGAAGAAGGTGATGCCATGTCACACGTGCGGAATCGTCAGGCATTGGAAACGGGAGTGCCCAATGATGGTGCAGGAAGGTGTAGGTCAGCAAAACAATGATGTCAATGCATTTCAGACTATGAGAGGACCAAAACAGAGAGGTCCAAATCCAAATTTCCAAAACAATATAAACCAGCTGCAGGGTTTACAACCCATGCAACCGCAACAGGTACAAATGCCCTGTGTGCAAATGACACAATTGCAGCCAATGCAACAGCAGTTTCCCATGGTACCTAATCAGCAAATGCAAATACCCTTAGCACCAATGAATCAGCAGCAAGCAATGCTTCCTCAACAGGTTGCGGGTCAGGGAATGACTCAAAATGACACAGTACACCAATTCCCATTACACAGCGAGAATGGAATAAACGATGTATGGGAGAGTGAAAGTTCAGATGAGGAGGGAAATTGTGTGCTTGCAGCATCTTTGGAAGTTGATCAAAAGGGTCCGTATATGGAGGGAATAGTTATGGGTCATCGCGTCTCATTTTTGGTTGACACGGGAGCTACACGTTCCACTGTTAGGAGCATTGAAGTACCAAACCTGCCACTTTCAGGAAGAACAGTACAGGTAGTGGGAGTAGCAAATAGGTACCTGACGAACCCAATCACAGACCTAGTACAAGTCAGAATTGGCAACTACCGAGGGTCACATAAATTTGTGGTTTGTGACTCAAGTCCGATATCACTGTTAGGGAGAGACCTATTGTGCAAATTGGGATGTTCAATTATGTGTTCAAATGATGGAATTAAAATTCAGACGAGTAGCGATGGGGAAGAAGAGGACAGTGTGGCAGGGGACGAAGTGGAAACTGTCGATGAAGAGTATCCACTGATTACCCTTTATCCAATGGTCACTGAGGCAGACATTCCTGCTGAGTTGCAAGAAACAGTCGGAAAGGAAGTGTGGGACATGACAGGGAAAGAGGTGGGGCTGGTGAAAGGAGTGAAACCAGTGAAAGTGACTGTAAAACCCAATGTAACCTTTCCCCAGACCCCACAGTACCACATGGCACAAGATACCCTCATAAAGGTTGCCCAACTCATTGATGAGTTTGTGAAACAGGGAGTACTGAAAGAAGTGTTGAGCAGTCCATGTAATTCGCCGATAATGGGATTAATAAAACCCAGTGGAAAGGTCCGAATTGTTCAAGATTTGAGGAAAATAAATGACATAATAGTAAAATGTTGTCCTGTAGTACCAAATCCAGCTGTGATAATGTTCCAAATTCCCTGTGATGCTGAATGGTTCTCAGTTATCGACTTATCACAAGCGTTCTTTTCTGTACCTCTTCATGAGGACAGCCAATTTCTCTTTTGTTTCAAATTCCTAGACAGAGTTTACAGTTGGTGTCGAATCCCTCAAGGGTTTTCGGAGTCACCGTCAATCTTTAA
Organism: Pleurodeles waltl; assembly: GCF_031143425.1. Classification (NCBI taxonomy): domain Eukaryota; kingdom Metazoa; phylum Chordata; class Amphibia; order Caudata; family Salamandridae; genus Pleurodeles; species Pleurodeles waltl. The sequence continues at coordinate 370,671,734 of NC_090440.1, read as the reverse complement.
TCAGATTCTAAAGAAAGATTTGGAAGCACTGGAGTTGCCATTCAAGTCAACCCTAGTACAGTACATTGACGACTTATTGATCGCGTCAAAGACAGAGAGTGACTGCACAGCTGACACCATTGCCCTACTGAACCATTTGGGAAGAAATGGACATAAGGTGTCCCCTTCGAAGTTACAGTTCTGTCAAAAGAAATCTTGTTATGCTGACCGAATGTATGCAATTAGTCAAATACAGTTAGTCATATTGGTGATTTGCATTGCGATAACAGAGTGTATCATTATTCAGATTTTACGTAGATTGCGTTTCGTCCGCCGTTATGGACAGCTAGTAATGTTCATATACATATATCAATTGGTTTTGAGACATATATATATCGTGCTAGCTTTGTTAATATAGGGAAATAAATTCACTAACTTTTAATAAACTGGTGTGGTTATTCATGACTGAAAGGTCATGGTGCGCCGAAATACCAACTGTTATTGATTTCTGATGTGCTATATTGATCTATTAATTGAGTATTGATTATCGATTACAATAGTTATTGATTATTGATCTGAATGACTCAGCTATTGTAGGATGTGGAGAGCCCGACTCGGTTAAAAGATCCACCGACCTCCAACGTGTCCAAGTACAGGTAATTTATAAGGGCTGGACGCGTTATCAGTAGATGGTAGCAGAGATTGATGGTTTTGCCCTTTGGGACCCCATCCGAACAATAGACAGAGTCAAGTTAGAATTTTCTTTGATAAAAATAAGTTGGAGGGATGATGATGCCCTAAGTCCCCAATGACTTACCCGGGATCTCGGAGCTTGCGAATGGAGGACATGGAGGTGTGAGAATGTTTTCGGCGTTTCTAGTGACGGTATGAGTGAAGTTAGGATTTTGTGCTTGCATAGATTATTGCCGCCGATAAATTGAGGAGTTTGTGCGAGGATTTTAGGGAGTTAAGGGGAGTGGTATTCTAAAGGTGTGAGAGTAGGGAAGTCGTCAAACTTCACGTGTGTGTAGCGCTTTGTGCAGAAAAAATTTCCACGTGGTTGTTGATGTTGAGACGGGCCCTGCGAGGTCAAGAGACTCCGGAGTATGTTAAAAAGTGTATGAGACACTTGTTTAATGTTGTAATCTGGTCGGTTTAATAGGTTGATCGGGCGTGGTCAACGAGTCGGTATGAATGTTGCAGAGTGAGAGAAAACTTCGACTTTGAGATTTGACGAATTCTAAAGTGCACTAGAATAGTTCATTGATCAGTTGAGAGTAAAGTTTGCGGGTCAAATTTTGCTTGCGGAAGCGGGAAACCGAGAAAGATGGAATAACTGCCGAGGCTAGTGAAAAATCCCTAAGGTTTCTGAAGCGATTGTGTTACCCTTCCTGTAGTAAACCGACAGATTTGTTTTATTATTTTGGTAAAGTGCTCGCATTATTTTGCAGAAATTAGTTTGAGAGTGAAAGACGAGTGAAAAAAGACAAGCCGCGGGACTTTGTCAGCCGCAGTGTGTGAGTGTGACGTCACTAGGAGCTGCGCTGAGATAGGTCGGTTGGTGAGAAGGGTCGCGCACGGATTGGACACAGTCCGGGAAGCGCAATTGGAAGGGGAAAGGCAAGCGAAGAGTATTCCGGGAATTAAAGTCACTTATTGATTACACATATTAAGAAAAATAAGAGACGGAAAGATGACATTTTTCAAAGCATTTAAGAGTGCTATGAGGGGAGACGCTTATATTAAAGCAAACGTAGGAGAAGAAACACCGCCTGAGGGTACACCAGCTTACATTGTGATTGAAGAAAAGGGTGTAGCGCCATGTTTATGGTTAAAACAATGGTGCAAATTAACGGAAAAACATGGGAGTGTAGCGTTCCCTGTCCACGGGTCGTTTAACCTGAGGGTTTTAGAAAATATGAGATTTGCGTTATACGACATGAAAGTACCTCCAAGACCAGCACAGTTTGAGGCACTAGCAATTTGGGAGCTAATAGCTAGAAACCAACAACAAAAGAAATTCGAGACAAGAATAAGAAAAGTAGAAAAGACACTAGCGGATGCTAGATGGGACACCACACAAAAGGTTTGGAGATCAGACGTATTGCAGGGGATTAAATTGTTCCCAGCAATTACCAATGAAGGGGAAACGGAAGGAAGGAAAGCTACCCATAAGACAAACAGGAGTCAGTCCAGAGATAGAGAAAGCAATAGAAACTCAAAAAGGGGAGACGAGTCAGACGATGAGGAGTTCATTATACAATTGTTGAATGATCGCCCACCACCGTATGTGGAAAACGAACAAAGCTCAAGTATCAGTACTGCCCCTCCAGAACAAACACAGGGTAATGTAACACCCAATTTGAGAACATCTCAGAGACCGAGCAGCTCCGACATGCCTTTTTTCCCACAAATACCACAGGTTCAGAGGATGTACCCAGAAGTGCCTACATTGAAACCTGCTGATGATTATCAGCCAAAGGTTCAGAGGCACTGTTGTGATGAGCATAACAGGGGAATGACTTCTGATTCAATGGCGCAGGGAGGACAAAACTATCAGAGACCGACATTGATTCAAGCTGAATCAACACAGTTCTCGATGCCCCAAAAGCAGACACAAGAAGTGCGAGTAATAGAAAGCCAGTTAGCTATGCCAGCAATGATGAACCACAATGTGGGGATTAACATGCCACAGAATTCGGGGAACAGACAGAATCCAGATGCAATATCTCTACCTATCACTGTAGGTCCACCAGTACCACTGTACATACAGGCAAATTCAAGCACAAGCGACCAAGGGTCAATGATACAGAATGGGACAGGGAAGGGATGCATAGAAATCACTCCAGAGACAACTCCGATAGCGGCAATGCCAAATGGATCTGGGTCCTTGTCGGAATTTAGTCCAATTCCATTTTGTGCTCCATCAACTGTGGTAAAGTCACATCCACCACTATTAGTACTGTTAACCTCACAGACTGAAACATTACAGAAACCGTCAGTGGCAGTTGATGTAACTGCTACACTGATGGGACTGAACGCGCAACAGTTAACACAGTGGTTCAACAGCCTGAACTCCCCACAGAGTGCATCTAGCGGGAAGGGAGAAGAATACCTGAATAAAATTAGGTTGGGTATGGAGGCAGATGAACTGGTCGAGGGAACAATGGGTTTGAACAGATTAGAATCATACACAGAGGAAGAACTAAGATACATGTGCCCTAGGATTACGAGAGAAGTGAGCAGCATACATAAGAAATTACAAGAAATTGCAGACAGACACGAGATTGATATAGGTAAGACTAAACATCTGAGTAGAAGTTACAGGTTAGATTTCGACACAAAAGACTTTGAACACATGAGATCCGCAGGGATGAAAACTCACCTTAAAGAGATACTGCAGAGTGCACAGGTATGGAGATGTTTAGACAAATGGGAAAGCAGATGGGTTAAGAAAAAGGATAAAAAGAAAGAAAATACTCTAGAGAGGAAGGAGAAAAAACAACAGAATGACGATTTGATAACTATGTTACCAATGAGAGAGACAGCAGGGGGAAAACTTGTACACGTACCGTGGCACAGGTGCGATATTCAATCCTTTACTGATGATTTTCCCAAATTGAGAGAGAAGCCGATTGAGTGGTATCAACAAACAGATAGATTTGTGAAACTCGTCAAATGTCTCTGGGAAGACTTGAATACTTTGTTTGAAATTGTGGTCCCGGCAGATCTGTGGGAAGACTATAAAAAGGCTGTAGGTTGGCCGACGAGTGAACCAGAGAGAGACAGGGACACAGGTGCGCCATCACCTACGGTAATGAGTTTGTACCACAAGGTGATCGAGCACTTGAAAACCAAGGTTGCGTCGAAAAATGTGGATTGGCAAAGGATTGACAGGACCGCTCAAGAGGTTAAAGAATCTATACACGCGTATTATGAGAGGTTGTTGAAAGCGTTTAAAAATTACAGTGGCACGGAAACGATTGAGCCAAAGGACATGCTCCATTGTGGGTTCAGGTTTGTGGAAGGGCTGAGACCCGAAATTAGCCAGATGATTAAGTCGCACTTGATTTGTTGGCGGTCAAAGTCGATCGATGAGGTGTTGAATTATGCAAAATACTGCAGTGATGAGATTGAGACCAAACAGAAAAGGTTGAAAGAAAAGGTGATGGTGATGCAGCTCAGAGCAGCTCAGACAGGCTTACAAGGTTTGCAAGGTTTTCAACAACAGATGCCGCAGCAGCAGCAGCAGGGAAATGCTATGTTTCAGCCGCAGATGAGAGGCAGAGGCCGAGGAGGTTTTGTGAATAATGGTCCTGATTTGAATACTGTTATGATTCCAAATGGTATACAGGCAATGAAGAAGGTGATGCCATGTCACACGTGCGGAATCGTCGGGCATTGGAAACGGGAGTGCCCAATGATGGTGCAGGAAGGTGTAGGTCAGCAAAACAATGATGTCAATGCATTTCAGACTATGAGAGGACCAAAACAGAGAGGTCCAAATCCAAATTTCCAAAACAATATAAACCAGCTGCAGGGTTTACAACCCATGCAACCGCAACAGGTACAAATGCCCCGTGTGCAAATGACACAATTGCAGCCAATGCAACAGCAGTTTCCCATGGTACCTAATCAGCAAATGCAAATACCCTTAGCACCAATGAATCAGCAGCAAGCAATGCTTCCTCAACAGGTTGCGGGTCAGGGAATGACTCAAAATGACACAGTACACCAATTCCCATTACACAGCGAGAATGGAATAAACGATGTATGGGAGAGTGAAAGTTCAGATGAGGAGGGAAATTGTGTGCTTGCAGCATCTTTGGAAGTTGATCAAAAGGGTCCGTATATGGAGGGAATAGTTATGGGTCATCGCGTCTCATTTTTGGTTGACACGGGAGCTACACGTTCCACTGTTAGGAGCATTGAAGTACCAAACCTGCCACTTTCAGGAAGAACAGTACAGGTAGTGGGAGTAGCAAATAGGTACCTGACGAACCCAATCACAGACCTAGTACAAGTCAGAATTGGCAACTACCGAGGGTCACATAAATTTGTGGTTTGTGACTCAAGTCCGATATCACTGTTAGGGAGAGACCTATTGTGCAAATTGGGATGTTCAATTATGTGTTCAAATGATGGAATTAAAATTCAGACGAGTAGCGATGGGGAAGAAGAGGACAGTGTGGCAGGGGACGAAGTGGAAACTGTCGATGAAGAGTATCCACTGATTACCCTTTATCCAATGGTCACTGAGGCAGACATTCCTGCTGAGTTGCAAGAAACAGTCGGAAAGGAAGTGTGGGACATGACAGGGAAAGAGGTGGGGCTGGTGAAAGGAGTGAAACCAGTGAAAGTGACTGTAAAACCCAATGTAACCTTTCCCCAGACCCCACAGTACCACATGGCACAAGATACCCTCATAAAGGTTGCCCAACTCATTGATGAGTTTGTGAAACAGGGAGTACTGAAAGAAGTGTTGAGCAGTCCATGTAATTCGCCGATAATGGGATTAATAAAACCCAGTGGAAAGGTCCGAATTGTTCAAGATTTGAGGAAAATAAATGACATAATAGTAAAATGTTGTCCTGTAGTACCAAATCCAGCTGTGATAATGTTCCAAATTCCCTGTGATGCTGAATGGTTCTCAGTTATCGACTTATCACAAGCGTTCTTTTCTGTACCTCTTCATGAGGACAGCCAATTTCTCTTTTGTTTCAAATTCCTAGACAGAGTTTACAGTTGGTGTCGAATCCCTCAAGGGTTTTCGGAGTCACCGTCAATCTTTAATCAGATTCTAAAGAAAGATTTGGAAGCACTGGAGTTGCCATTCAAGTCAACCCTAGTACAGTACATTGACGACTTATTGATCGCGTCCAAGACAGAGAGTGACTGCACAGCTGACACCATTGCCCTACTGAACCATTTGGGAAGAAATGGACATAAGGTGTCCCCTTCGAAGTTACAGTTCTGTCAAAAGAAAGTGAAATATTTGGGTCACCAAATAGAGAAGGGGTCACGTAGAATTATGAAGGAAAGAATAACAAGTGTACTCCAAATGAGTCCCCCAAAGACGAGGAGGGAGGTGAGGACGTTTTTGGGAATGGTGAGCTACTGTCGCCAATGGATTCCCAACTTCTCAACTCTAGCAAAACCTTTGCTGAAATTAACCCAGAAAGATGCGTTGGATGAAATTGAGCTGAAAGGAGATGAGATGGATGCTTTTATTGAATTAAAGGAATGTATGTGCAGGGCTCCAGCGTTAGGTATGCCTGACTACACAAAACGTTTCACATTGTTTTGTCATGAACGTGATGCATGTTCCTTGTCTGTCTTGACCCAAGCCCATGGTGGCGTAAACAGACCAGTAGCATATTTTTCAGCTACTTTGGATCCGGTCGCAGCAGCACTGCCAGGGTGCTTGCGTGCCGTAGCATCAGTTGGTATCAGCCTCACTCAGAGTGAAGGAATAGTGATGGGACACCCTTTAACGGTCATGGTCCCTCACTCAGTCGAGATACTTTTGACACCTTCCCGAACACAGCACATGACCGGTGCTAGACTCACAAGGTATGAAACAATAATTCTGGGATCACCTAATGTGCAGGTGAAAAGGTGCACTACGTTGAACCCAGCAACCTTGTTTCCCACTGAAAATGCCGAAATTGAGAACGCTGAGGACATCGAGCACGACTGTCTTCAGGTGACTGAATTTTGCACCAAACCAAGACCTGATATCAAAGATACCCGATTGGAAGAAAATGATCAAATTATTTTTGTTGATGGTTCATGTTTAAGAGATGCACTGGGAATATTGAAAGCAGGATATGCTGTATGTACTGTAACAGGTGTTCTGGAAGCCTCTTGGCTTCAAGGAGTTTACTCTGCACAAGTAGCAGAATTGGTAGCCCTTACTAGAGCTTGCCAACTTTCTGCATTAATGAAAGTTACCATTTACACTGACAGTCAGTACGGATTCGGAATAGTGCATGATTTTGGACAATTGTGGTCACAGAGAGGCTTCATGACCTCTTCAGGATCACCAGTGAAAAATGGTGAAAGGATAAGAGAATTGTTAAATGCCATTCAATTGCCAGGGGAAGTAGCAGTGGTAAAATGCAGTGCACACTCGAAGGGACAAGACTATGTTTCCCTGGGAAATGGATATGCGGATCAAGTCGCAAGGTTTTGCGCATTGAACTGTATACTGCTCAGGGATGAATGGAATTTGATAAGTGGACGAATTGAAATCCTTACAGAATGATGTCAGTGAGGATGATAAACTCTCATGGACCAAATCACAATGTGTAAAGAGGCTAGATGATTTATGGGTTTCAAGTGAAGGGAAATTTGTTCTTCCAAACAGTCTTTTGACGCAGATAGCCAGATTTTACCATGGACAAGCTCACCTTAGGAGGGATGCCATGATTAGGTTGTTTAAAACTGATTAGTTTAACCCCAAATTCCGTCAAGTTGCTGAAGCAGTTTGCCACTGTTGCGTCATTTGCCAACAGATGAACGCAGGGAAGGGAACCGTAGTGAATTTGAGCCACATTGGAAGGGCAGGGGGTCCATTCAGCAGGATGCAAATGGACTTCATTGAGATGCCTGTGCATGGAGGATTGAAGTATGTGTTGGTGATTGTGTGCATTTTTTGTCACTGGATTGAAGCATACCCTATACGCAGAAATGACAGTCTCACAGTTGCAAAACTACTCTTGAGAGAGCTAATACCACGTTTTGGATTCCCGATCTCTTTAGAATCAGATAGGGGAAGTCACTTCAATAATGAAGTAATAAAATTGCTTTGTGCAGCACTGAACATTGAGCAAAAGCTGCATTGTAGCTACCGCCCTGAAGCATCAGGTCTGGTAGAGCAAATGAATGGCACATTGAAATCAAGAATGGCGAAAATATGCGCATCAACAAATCTGAAATGGCCTGACGCGTTGCCCTTGGTGCTAATGTCAATGAGAAACACCCCTGACAGAAAAACTGGACTGTCCCCACATGAGATCCTCATGGGCAGAGCTATGAGACTTCCAGCAGTCCCTGCAAATGCGCTTTTGAATATTACAGATGATATGGTGTTAGACTACTGCAACGGTCTAGCTGATGTGGTTCGCTCTTTCTCTCACCAGGTGGAGGCAACCACCTTGCCACCGATCCAAGGTCCAGGACACGCCCTGAAAGCAGGTGACTGGGTCGTGATAAAGAAACACGTGAGGAAATCGTGTTTGGAACCCCGTTGGAAAGGACCTTTTCAAGTAATTCTGACGACTACCACCGCTGTGAAGTGTGCGGGAGTTCCCAACTGGATTCACGCCAGTCACACAAAGAGGGTACTGTGTCCCACAGACGAGGAAGTTGAAGTGCTGAAGTTACCAGTACCTGATAACAAAGTGCCAAGCGTTGAGACAGAACGAAAAAGAACTAGAAGCGAACAGGCAGAAATAGAGGAGGGAGAAATATTCTCTGAGGACGAAGCAACTGACTCACTTGGGGAAGACCAAGGAGGAGCCTCAGAAAGCGACGAAGCAGCTGAAGGTAACAAAGAGCCCGAAGCAGCTGAAAGTGACAAAGAGCCTGAAGAAAGCAACGGCGACAAAGGGCTCGAAACGGGTGAAGAAGCAGGAGAGCCTGATCAGAGGAGGGCTTTCCCAGAAGCAGACGATACAGGAAAGGAACAGGAAAACCTGATTGACTTCCCAGAGGGAGAAGACAAAACAGGACAGAGCGAAACTGTTCAAACTCCTTCGGAAGAGGTTGCAGGTCCCTCAAGTGGACCCAGTGCAAAAAGAAGACAAAGCATATCACCAGTAAAACTAAGAATAAGAGAAACGTCAAATGACAGTGAAGGGCCAAAGGTGAAAGAGAAGAGAAAGGAAGTGTCTGTCGTAGTACCGGCACCAAAGAATCAAAGAGAGATGCAAAATTGAAAAGGAAAAGAATACCGAGCAGAAGGTATTCCGGTCCGGAGTGGGCATACGTAGCCGATAACGATTGGTCAGACGAATTCGTATCCCTCAGTCTCGAGAACGAAGAAGCAGAACTACACTTTGGAAACAAAAGTTTTATGGACTCTGTTGATTGAAAATATTGACCACCTGATTGATTTTCAACCGGCTAAGACATTGCTAACTTGATTGACTTTGAAACCGATCTTGAGACAACGCTGCTAACCGATAAGAGACTAAGGGGGTCATTTTGACCTTGGCGGACGGCGGAGGCCGTCCGCCAAGGTACCGCCGCTGAATGACCGCACCGCGGTCAAAAGACCGCGGCGGCCATTCAGACATTTCCTCTGGGCCGGCGGGCGCTCTACAAAAGAGCGCCCGCCGGCCCAGAGGAAATGCCCCTGCAACGAGGACGCCGGCTCAGAATTGAGCCGGCGTAGTTGCAGGGGTGCGACGGGTGCAGTTGCACCCGTCGCGTATTTCAGTGTCTGCTTAGCAGACACTGAAATACTTTGCGGGGCCCTCTTACGGGGGCCCCTCGGCACCCCCTACCGCCATCCTGTTCCTGGCGGGAGATCCGACAGGAACAGGATGGCGGTAGGGGGTGTCAGAATCCCCATGGCTGCGGAGCGCGCTCCGCAGCCATGGAGGATTCTGTAGGGCAGTGGTAAACCGGCGGGAGACCGCCGGTTTACCCTTTCTGACCGCGGCTGAACCGCCGCGGTCAGAATGCCCTCGGGAGCACCGCCAGCCTGTTGGCGGTGCTCCCGTGGCCGGTGACCCTGGCGGTCACCGGCCGCCAGGGTCAGAATGACCCCCTAAGCTGCTAAAGAAAACTGTGTGAACATTGAACTCGTTCAGCTTTGTAAATACCTGCAAAACCGCTTTGATAAGGTGTCCTCAACTCTCTGATTCTATACAGATCATGACTAGTTTCACTACACAGGGGCGTAAAATGAAGTATTGTAAATACATGGGTATAGGTTTATTAACTGCATGCGTACTAATCATAGTAGTAATAGTTCTTGGAATGCATGGGAAGAATGAGAAAGAGATGAATGATGCTACTACTTCTAAACCTACTATCGTTACTGAACTAACCGCTCTGAAAAGACTCGAACAAGACGAGAGACACTTGCATGATAAAAAGGAACTTTCATCTAACGTTTTCTATCGCTTGCTGAGTGAGTATGTTGAGACCATGGATGCGAAAGATTGTTATGTGCGTACACAAATACCTACCTCAGTGGTGGAAGGGGTAACATATCACAGCATGCCTCTTACATATGGAATTACATGTAGTATTATAGCGTCTAGATTTTATGGTCAAAAGGATATTCATTATTTCTACACTAATTATGATGTTACTTTTGCATATGTCCCCATAATAGGGCATTTGAGTAAAATAGCTAGAGATTGGTATGCCAAATTAATGAGGGAATTCTTCGAACCAATGTCACCTTTTCACACAGCTCACGCACATAGAGAGAACCTTACATGCTTGCTTTCACCAGTGGAAATAGAATTTTTAGACCGCACTGATGACCGAAAGAATGAAATGAAGGAAAAATTAGAAAGGGAATTACATGAAAGAACATCTGTAGATAATTATGCTTTTGCTGCAATAAAAACACAAGGAAAAATAGCTTTAGATACATTGCATGTGGGAAGATTTTGTATACATAGATTTCAATCATATTATGACACAGTTTTTGTGGGAACGAGTGAATGCAAACATACGTATGCATTTCAATCTAATTGGACGTTCATGCTGAATGGACAAGACCCAGTTATTCCTGGAGTATATTATATTTGTGGACTCAACGCCTATTATCGTCTTCCTAAAGGATGGTATGGGAGGTGTTATTTGGGAATAGTGTTCCCAAAAGTTTACCAACTAGACGACTTAAAGAAATTTCCAAGGCTGTCTGAATCACATCGTGTTCAGAAAAGGGAGACAGCTTCTGGTGTGGTAGGAGATATATTTGCAGCATTGATTCCTTCAGTGGGAGTCGTATTGAATTCAATCAAAATACGAAAGTTGTCTACTATTGTGGATAACATGTTGACAAAATTTTCAGGAGCTATAATCCTGATGGATGCTGAACTTGCTGCAGAAAGAGCTATGACTCTTCAAAATCGGCTTGCCCTAGACATTCTTTTAGCAAAGGATGGCGGCGTTTGCAAAATGCTTGGTACACGTCACTGCTGTACCTATATACCAGACAGTAGTGGAAAAATTAGAACAATGCTTACAAACTTAACCAAAGAAAGTGTAGATTTGAAGGAATTGAAAGAGCCCGGAGTTTGGGAGAAGGTTGGAAAGGGATTTGCTTCTGTGGGAAATTGGCTCAGCAACGTTTGGAATGGATTGTTATTAAAGATAGTAAAGGGAATATTAATAGTATTAATTTGTTTATTAGGCCCTTGGGGAATATGGAAAGCTATTAAAATAATAAAAGCAAGGAACAAAAGGAAGAGAGAGGAGAAAATAGAAAACAAAATGGTGGAAATTTATAGAGAAAAATCAAAAGGGAGTAAAAGAAAAAGGGAATTGACTGAAGTGCCAAATTACTATACAGAATTTTAATGGAATAAAATTTGTGAGTAGATTTGATGTGATGACATAATTAGTCATCAGAGGAGGGATTGATGACGCAGAAAAAGAGGGTCCTACATATATTCATACCTATTGCATAATCAAACATATAATATAGAGTGATGTTAGTAAAAGAAATAATGTACGAGGGAAAATGTGCCCTCGGGGTAGTTCGCCATCATTGTAAACAAGCTTTATTAATCATGAAGAATTGAAAATGTGGTAATCCGTCATAATTGCAAATGTATGCCATGATTTCTTGCTTGAAAACTGTTTTGCTTAGCTTAAATTTAGTGCAGGCTTTGGCCTAGTTGCCTGCTCTCAAATTCTAACTGCGTGGCTTTTTCTTGAACTAATTAAACATATATTCTTGCTTGAAGTTGTATTTTTCCAGCAGAGATGACTAATACACTTATCTCCAAGGTTTCGTACTAGGCCGGTTTCATCCCCTTTGATACAAGGTCAGTCTCTGCAGGTGCGGACAATGAAGGTACAGATACCAAAAATAATTGGCAAACCATGATACAACTTGTGTTCCAAGGCTCCAAGGCTAATGTATGCACAAATAAGTTTTAGTAAAAGACAATTTTTCATTGGACAATTTGAAGCCAACCTATGAACCCTCCAATGGAGGACCCTGCAGAATTTGGAATGTTTCTTACTTAAACCCACCGGACAAAGAGAAGGCAGCCATTTTCCTCTATGCCAGTTTGAAGCCTGATGCCAGACTCCATTTTGGACGACACCCTGATGCCTCTTTTCTCTATTCGAGAGAAACAGACTTTAAGAATTCTCACCCTAGAGACTTTAACTTTGATCTGCCTCGTCTTGCCTATGCAGTAACTTTGCCCCATTCTCCTTGCCGCTGCAAGGGAGTTTGCCCTTAACTTTGCCCCTTTGAAACTTGTCCCATGCTGATCAACCGGTACCTGAAGGACGAAGACTTTTCTTGAATGCTGATTGTATTTGGTAAATATGAAAGGATAAATGTATTATGCATTGTGTTTTCCTTTTAGGTACCAACTGCTATTTTGATAGGGTCCTAGCTAGAAGTTTTCCAAATTTGTATTGACTAAATTCGTTTTGCATGAAGTCCCACATGCCGATGCTAATTAGAGGTTAGTCGAGGTATACACCCAATGTATCATGCTGATTTGAAATCTTGTTATGCTGACCGAATGTATGCAATTAGTCAAATACAGTTAGTCATATTGGTGATTTGCATTGCCATAACAGAGTGTATCATTATTCAGATTTTACGTAGATTGCGTTTCTTCCGCCGTTATGGACAGCTAGTAATGTTCATATACATATGTCAATTGGTTTTGAGACATATATATATCGTGCTAGCTTTGTTAATATAGGGAAATAAATTCACTAACTTTTAATAAACTGGTGTGGTTATTCATGACTGAAAGGTCATGGTGCGCCGAAATACCAACTGTTATTGATTTCTGATGTGCTATATTGATCTATTAATTGAGTATTGATTATCGATTACAATAGTTATTGATTATTGATCTGAATGACTCAGCTATTTTAGGATGTGGAGAGCCCGACTCGGTTAAAAGATCCACCGACCTCCAACGTGTCCAGGTACAGGTAATTTATAAGGGCTGGACGCGTTATCAACAGTCAAGTAGCTTAATTCTTCACCAGGCGATTTTGGACACCTCCCTGCTTTGTCAAAACATCAGGCATCATACAAGGAAATGCCGGACTTCAAAGTAAGCTGGTAGACTGGTGGGCACACCGCAATGACCAACAGTCAGCAATGAACTGGCAAAAGGCTGCATAATATAGAAAGCACCCCGGTAGAGATATTTCCATATGAGTCAAAGGAATCATCTAGAGCAGAGGTCTTCAAAATGGGGGGCAGGCCCCCGTAGGGGGGGCTCAAGTGATCCCAGGGGGGCGCCAGGCTCTGACCAAAATAAACATTTTACAGATAACAAGGTTTTGTTTTAAGCAGACGCATGTTATTGCATTGTTATGAAGGTAACAGTACTTAACTGCAATGTTTAAATAGGTCTAGCCATATTTAAACATTGCAATCTTTATAAAATAATTGCGAAGAATTCTGAGAGGGGGCAAGTATTTTTATTTTTCAACTGGGGGCGCAGCATTAAAAAGTTTGGAGACCACTGATCTAGAGGGTCTTAAATGGGCAGGTACTGTCAGATACCCATTATACTTAATACCTTCACTTCTTTTATTTTGGAAGGGTATTGCTGCCACTTTTCAGCACTGCTCCAATGCTTTCAGTGGGAGAGTACTGGCACTTCTCAGCAGCGAAAAGGTACTGGGACAAGGAGTACTTGCCCATCTTCTAATTCCGTTCAAACACGTAGAAATCAGAATCTTGACAGATTGAATAATTTGGCTGCCAGCATTGGACATTTTCAAAATTATCTTCAGATTTTCTATTTCTGCCTACAGTCACAAGCAGAGCGAAACCCAACAACATTACCAGAAATTAACGAGAAATGTTTAGGACCATTGAGGAGGGCCTCAGTGGAAGCTATCTACAGAGTCGAAAAATACATTTGTCAATGACGGAGGAACTAACCTAATCAAATGAAATGTGCTTACAGCTGAAGGAGAGATGCTGCTGTTTTTGCTGAGGGTTGCAGTTAGCCATCCTGATGAAGAGGCAGTGGTGGCTTCCTCGGATCAAGGGTGTCGGGGCAAGGGGGGGAGTTTACTGTTGGGGGGTGTTAAAAATAATAATAATAAAAAGAAACTTACCTTCCTGCCGCTCCCGGCTACCTCCATTACTCCTCTCTTCCCAGCAGTCACTGGGGCACAGGGTTGGCACAGGGTCCCAATCCAGATGCTGCTCTCATGCTAAAGCAAGCATGAGAGCAGCACTGGTATTGGCCTGAGTGGGTTGGTTTATCACTCGCTCAGGCACAAGGAGCCTGTGCCATTTCTTTAGCCCAGCTGTGTAAAAGAGCCGGGTTGGAGAAATGTCAGTGTGCATGTCGATTGGGCGTCCTAAGATAGCTGGCCAAACCGACTTGCGCACTTTACAGTCCCCACCATTCAACCTCCCTATGACCCCACCCAATGCCTGACTGACCAGGAGGGCGATGCTACTCCGCCATTACAGAGGAGCGGCCCCTGCAAAGGGGATGCCTATAATGCATCCTGTGGGACAAAGAAAGACACCAATCCCTTTCCAACCTCCTGTTAGTGGCATTTAAAAGAGCTTGAGTGGCATAAACGTTTAGTGCTGCTGCCTGTCCTCACATTCAAGTGACTGGCCTGTGACAAATATCCATGCAGTTCTCATTACTGTTTTTCACTGCATGCATCCGTTCATGAGATGGTTAGTGAATCATTTGTATTTCTGATGGATACTTCCACCTGAAGATTACTCATCCGTAGAACAATCCAAGGTGTCAGACTGGTTCTTGAAAACTTTAAAAGCAATGATGTTGGTGGTAAAGGGCGCTGGACTCAGTCAGCACCGGGACAGACTTTGGGCAACACCACCGAGACTTTAAGGTGCCTGTCCCATCGCATCAACATCAGTTCCGTTCTTTCCATGCCCCGTCACAGATCTGAAGCTTCACTTTCTGTGGGATTTGCCTCAGCTAAAATGTTTAAGCAGTACCAAAATGTCCTCTATCAAAAGGTCTGGATTTAAACCCTGTAGGGATTGTGAGGTACAGATGTCCAGCACGGACTCGCATTCCATCTGTTTATGGTGTTTGGGATCCGTCCATGACTTTCAATCTTGCTCCTTGTGCATTATCATACATCCCAAGCCCATCAAGGATCGAGAGGCCAAACTTTTCATGGCCCGAGCAAAAGATGACCTTTGATTTTAAAAACAATATGTCTGCCATTCTTTATGCCCTTTCAACTGACGCCATTTAGTGCCGTTCCTTTGGAGCCGCTGCATGCACCATACTGCTTTGATCTTTCACTCCTCTTCTTGATGCCACATCTGATGCCATATCCGGCGCAATCCCGCCTCCGCCACAGATTTCTCATCCGCTGCCAATGGCGTCTTAACCCGACATATAGCCTTAAGATCATTCTCGTACAGAGGCCCAAAGACTACTGGAAGAAGAGGCTTACAGATTACACTTCCTTCCCTTTTTGAAACAGACTCTGATCCGGTGGAGTACTTTCTGGAAGGGCAAGATCCAGATCTTTTGGGTTTCAAAGTCCATTATTCAGCCAGTGGGTTGGATATTTTGCCTTAGCTAGCTATGGACTTCCTCCCCACTGGACCACAAATGCCAGATGTACTTTCCCTGCACACTGTGATGTTCAAGGCTACTACAACAGTGTTGGACTTACAGTTACAGACCAGTGAAACAAAAACATATGTCTATACAGATGTTCTTCTTCCTTCATCAGCCTCACCAGAACCACTTTTCCCTTTCAATGATGCTTTGCTGAATTCTATTATAGGTGGTGTCCCAACTTTATCCTTCTATCCGTCTGGTTAGCCTGCTTTATTATCTATGCACCCATCTCCTGAGAGTATGGTAATTCAAGCTTCTTGTTTGGATACCCAGTTTGGCGGTGCTTTCCCTTCAATTCCTTCTGACAAGGAGTCCAAACAACTGGGGGCCAGGGGCAAAAAGATGTTATCTGCAGGAAGTATGGCCTTGAAATCCCATTTCATCTGTCTTCTTGCTTGCTACAGCCATGCTTCGTGGGATATGGCCCGAATGATCCTTCCTCGTGTCCCTCCAGATATAAAGGAGCATTTCCAGGAGAATATTGTAGGTGGGCAGAATGCCTACGGCATATCATCAAATTGAGACTAGATGCGGCGGGATGAGGCCTGAGCAGTGGGCACATCTATTTCAGTGTGATGCCATGCTTGCTTCAGGATGTCACATTTTTCCTCAGATGTCTAGGCTAATCTTATGGATTTCCCCTTTGACAGCGCCTGACTGTTCGAGGACAAGGCTGACTCAATGCAGGAGAGGTTTAGGGTGTGCAGAGCTACTGCCCTCTCCTTGGGTCTTCACGCTCCGCCCCCTTCATAGGATTTCAGGTCTTTTCACTACTGTACAGCTTTAGGTGAGGAGCCTCTTTTCGTCCCAACAGTGCACATTGGCACTAAAGCAGCAGCAGCAGAATCTTCTCATCTGGCAGTAGAGGGAGAGGCTTTTCCCTACAACCCTCCTCCTCTTCTTCCTCCTCTCCTGACCAGGAAGGTAGTCCAAGTCCCCTTACCCAGTTCCACACGGAACCTGTGGGAGGGACTGTCCAGTTTTCTTCTGGTCTGAAAGACCATTACTTCAGACAAGTGGGACCTTCAAACCGTAGAGAAGGGCTAAACCCTTGGGCTACACCCTTTCCTTCCTCCTCCGTTCCCTCCACAGTCAGATCATTTGGACATAATACAGCAGGTGGTGGCAGCTCTCCTCCTCAACATAGCAATGGAGTTAGTGTCAAAGAGGGAAAAGGGCCAAGATTGTTACAAGTGGTACATCCTGGTGCCCAAGAAGTACGGCGGTCTGTGTCTGATTCTGGATCTCAGGAGTCTGAACCTCGTCCTCAAAAGTTAAAAGCCAGAGACGGTCGGCCAAACACACATGCGCTCTGAGGGGGAGTGCTGTGCACTCCCCCTCTCTGCTCGTCACCCCGTGGCCCGCTCCTTTACAAGGATACAATAATAAACTAAGGGGCATATTTATACTTTTTTCGCACTGCATCTGGGTCATTTGTTTTATGCAAATGCGCTGCAAACTTAACTCCATATTTATATTTTGGCACTAAATACGTCTAGCGTCAAAATATTGGAGTTTGCACCATTTTTTGGATGCGTGAACCTACCTTGTGTCAATGAAATGAAAGGTAGGCAATCTCATCCAAAAAATGACGCTATCTGCCGTATTTATCCCCCCATGCAAAAATGATGCACGGGTGGTATGTGGCCCCAAATAATGGCGCTAAGCTTGCTTAGCACCATTATTTAACCCCTGGGTCACACCAGGCTTTAGGGGGACCTCTGGACCCATTTACATAGCCAGACACCATGGAATGGGCCCACAGGTGCCCACCCCAAGCCCCAGGAACAACCCCACCCACACCAGAGGATGGGGGACCCCATCCCAGGTAAGGATTTTTTCTTTTTAATGCCATTGGGGGCCCTAACATGGGGCCTCCTGCACGCCACTGGGTGCAATGGCCATACCCAGGGGACACTGGTCCCCTGTGTTGGCTATTGGGGTGGTGGGCATGACTCCTGTCATTTTAAAGACAGGAATCATGTTTTGGAATGGTTGTGTGTTTGGAAATGATGCAAGGCTGTTTAGCAGCATTTTCCTGCCACTAACCAGCCTTGCGTCATTTTCAGACGCACAACCTCCTATTTCCATACCGCAACCCCCACCCAACTACCGTCACTTTTTTTTATGTTTGCCCCACCTTAGCGCCGGCTTGTGCAAAACTGCGTTAGTCATGAAATTACAGCACATCTAAAACGCCTCCACCAGACTCATCCTGGACATTTCCCCCTGCAAACATATCTTCAATCACCTAAGAGACCTCCACTTGCTCCATATCGAGAAGGGAATTAACTTCAAGCTCCTCATCCACACTCCACAACCTAAAACCTGCCTACCTCAACCAACACATCAACTTGTACTCTCCCACCAGACCTGTCCATTCAGCTCAACAATCACTAGCCACTGTACCCAGAATACAGAAGACCTCGGATGGTGGGAGATCCTTCGCCTACCGTGCGACAAAGAGCTGGAACACCCTGCCCCTGCACCATAGGGAGTCGCCATCGGTACCCCAATTCAAGAAGGACCTTAAAACCTGGCTCTTTGACTGAAGCTCAGAGGACAAACCCCCCTAGTGCCTTGAGACCATTACGGGTGGGTAGTTGCTCTTTATAAACCCTGATTTGATTTGATTTGACAACACAACCATGATGTGGTACGTCAACAAGGGGTGGGGGCCCCACTCACTTTGCCTGGAAACGTTGAGACTGTGGACTTGGGCTCATCGTAAAGGGATATGACTTACCACCAATCACCTAGCAAAGTCTCTGAATGTCAGAGCTGACAGCCTGAGCTGGCATCACCTTGTCGATCATGAGTGGCATCTTCTGCCAGATGTAGTCCAGGACATCTTGGCCAAGTGGGGCACTCCTCAGGTGGACTTATTTACCTCCTCAGAAAATGCACAGCGCCAGCAGTTCTGCACCTTCCAGTATGAGTTGAGGGGAGCTTCCACAAGTGCTCACTTTTTTGGGAATGATTTTTGTTCTTTTTCTTAAAACAGTTCATGAGAGTCCATGTATTTTCCAGCTTTCTTCTTGGTGTGCTTCTCTTCCCCACCCAATGCTCCTTATCATCTTCCCTTGCTTTGTCCTCTCCTCCCACCCAAGGCTCCACATTTATCTCTCTTGTACCCATTTCTCCCCCTCCCAGCGTTCCACAATGTCTTTTGCCCGTGTTCTTCTCTTCCCCCATCCAGTGCTCTATGTGACATTGTTCCTTCTCGCCCCCATACCCTTCTCCCCCTGCCTTCGATGTTGCTCCGTCCCCATCTGCTCCCAACCTGCTCCCCTGTTTTTTTTTTGCTTTTTAAAAAATAACTAGTTGTGAGCAAAAGCTGCATGGCTAAATATCATTGACAAAGCCTATAGATTTCATAGGCAAGACCAATTGGCTTTGCCAATGCTTGTTTATACTGAATGGCCTTCATGCAAACTGTTAATACATCACCAGTAGCTTTCCCATCCATCTGAGTGATGACTATTCTTTGTGCCTCCATCCACCTGCTGTCATAAAATAAAACTAGCATTCACAAAGCCAAATAGGTATGTGTTTAATGTGTGCAAGATACATGGGGAGAGACACGAAAATTGGACAGAGAGGATAATAGTTGTAAAGAAGCCTTCATGAATTTCAATGCAATACTGCACTGGGTTAAGACAAAGCCTGGTTGACAACATCTCCACCCATTAGCTAGCAAATGCTGATCAAAGAAAGCAAGTGATTGAAGGGGGCAGACCCAAAACCCACTCCTTGTTTACTGTGAACAACAGGTCACTTTGACAACTGTGCTTTCAAATCCAAGACCTATTTAGAGGATTTAAATAAAACACCTCCAGAGATTCTCCGGGTTAAATCAATTGATGCAGTTAAACATCCCAGATTCTATCAAGTTTGTCCATAGAGCAACAATTAAAGCAAGTGGTTGGAATTCGCTTAATCCTCTAAAGATGTGACACCATTACCCTTCTACTCTGAGGGGATGGAAAACCACTCCCACACACTCAATATTCTTTAACAATGTCAAAGCACAATCCAGGTCACCCATTGCTGTTTGCTAAAGAAAATCCATGGATGTGGATTCAGTGAAATGTAAGGGTACCAGAAGTCACATCACACACCTTGTGTCCTTGATAATATCACACGATTGACCCCTTGTCCCACTCTTAACCCTCAGTCACCTTTTTTTTGTACTGCGTAGCTAGATGAACATCAAGGAGGAGAATCTACAGGGAATAAATAGGGCTCCCAGAGCCCTGTTTACTTTGTGTTCTTGTTGCTGCCTTCATACTCTCTTAGAGCAGAGTTTGCAAAGGCAATGCCATGGGTGCCAGTTGACATGGTAGGGGCAGCAGCTATTTACCCTGGCAAGCCTTAATTAACATCCATGAGAAAATCAGTATCAATTTATCAAAGTGGACATAGTGTGGTCACACACACACACACACACACACACACACAGCACCCACCCACACATACACACACACAAACTCATACACATACACAAACACACTCAGGGCAGAGTCACATCTGCACAGGCAGATAAATTATACTGCACACAAGTAGCCCACACCCACTTAGACAAGCAAGCACACACATGTAAACATACATGTGTACACAATGCACACACACACACACACACACACACACACACACTTACACACGCACCACACTGAAGCACACATACAAATCCCAGCCTCTGCACCCTACTTAACATCGTATGAATCTGGGCAAATCACATAATCTCCCAGTGCCTAAGAATATTAAATGTATTTGGGTAATCACCACTTGATGTGTGTGATCTTGTAAAATATCTCCAAATTCCCTAATATAATGTACAGCACTCCATTGCTTCCTAGCTAGGTTCATGCTCTGTAAATATAAATCCATACACAAATTCATTTTCTTGAGAACAGGAGGATTAAATATTGTTAAAGAAACTAAACTTACATTTGTTAATTATGCCAGCTCTGCTCTGCTCTAATTCATACAGACTGATTGCACTGCACACTATATGCCTCATTTTAACATGTAAAAAGAACAGATGATGGACGGAATGTTAAACAATGTAAACATTCATCCCAGTCACAGATCTGGGTTTAATCCATCGTTGTTTTGCTCACCATGCCACTGCA
Organism: Pleurodeles waltl; assembly: GCF_031143425.1. Taxonomy (NCBI): domain Eukaryota; kingdom Metazoa; phylum Chordata; class Amphibia; order Caudata; family Salamandridae; genus Pleurodeles; species Pleurodeles waltl. The sequence goes on along the minus strand of NC_090440.1, from coordinate 370,650,799 downwards.
CCACCCCATTTGTTATTTTTGCCTTTGTCACCCTAAGTGGAAAGGGTATGCCCGGGCGTGGGCCCCGTGCTCACTGTGCCACTGGATTCAAGGTAACCTAGCTGATGAGGGGTGATACCTCAAAACTGATACCAGGAGGCTTGTTTCCGGTCCAGGGAGGACCTGGCCTGGTAGTTCCGACTGGACTATTCCCATGGGGAACAGGGTCAAAACTGATTTGCATGTGGCTGGGTCCAAAATAGGGTGCCATGGTGAGCACAAAAATGATGGATGAAACCCAGCACTGTGTATGGGGGTGGATGTTTGCATTGTTCTGCATTCCGCCTATCATCTGTTCTTTATGCTTTTGTTGCCCTGAGTGAGAAGGGAATGCCCAGACGTAGGTCCAGCCTGGCTGATGAAGGGTGATACCCCAAAATTGGTCCCAGGAATGCTTGTTCCCGGTCCAGGAAGAACCTCACCTGGCAGTTCTGGCTGGACTGTGCACATGAGGAGCAGAGTCCAGACAGATTTGCATATGGCTAGGGCCAAACAGGGCATGGTGGCATGGTGAGCAAAAAACAATGGATTAAACCCAGATCTGTGACACGGGGTGAATGTTTGCATTGTTCAGCATTTCGTCCATCATCTGTTATTTTTGCTTTTGTCGCCTTAAGTGGGAAGGGTATGCCTAGGCGTTGGTCTCTTGCTCATTGTGCCACTGAAATCAGCAGAATCAAGCTAGCTTGGTTGATGAGGGGTGATACCCTGTAACTAGTCCCAGGATGCTTGTTTCCTGTCCTGGGAGGTCCTGGCCTGGCAGCTTAGGCTAGAGTGTTCCCATGTGGAGCAGGGTCAAGACTGATTTTGCATATGGCTGGGTCCAAAGTGGGGTGGCATGGTGAGAAGAAAAAATATGGATTAAACCCGGATCTGTGACTGGGGTTGAATGCTTTCATTATTCAGCATGCCATACATCATCTGTTCTTTTTTCTTTTTTCATCTTAAAATGTGGTACACTGGCCTGTGGGCAATTTAACAGATGCTTTGAGACCATATTCCTCTGAATAGCCAGTAAGTCTGGAACAGCTTAAAGCACTGAGTGAGTCAAACTTATGTTAGGCATGCTTAACACTTAGACTCTGCCCCACCACTTCAGGGTATTCAAAGACAGAGGCACTGTAGGTAAACCCATTCATTTGTTCTTAGTACATTTTAAAATCTATCTCTTCTATTCTTGGCTGAGGACCGTAAATTCCTCTAAAAGGTTCTATTAAATGCTGGCTAGCATTGCTTGATTAATGATTTTTAAAAGGTTCAGTTATCCCAGTTCTAATACTACCAATTCTGTGGTGCAGAACTGTGACTGTGACTAAAGGTGCTGTCTTTGAATGCCTCAGAAATCTCTGGCAGACTGAGGTGAGCAGTTGGCAACTCCATGTAGCTGCTTGGCGCTCTACCCATAGATACACACAGATAACAGCATCAAGATCCACCAATGTGTTGATGATGCACAGCTCTGCTGGAAAGTCTCCCCTACTTCAGACATTCAAGGATTCAAACACAGCCGGTACTTCATCCAGATCTAGATGTCCAGTGCCTAACTAAACCTCAATCCAACCAAGAAAGAATTCCTGTTATTAGTCAAGAACAACAAATAAGGAACTGTACAAGTGTAGCTCAATTGACATGATCTTTGACCAATTTGAACCACAATTTTCACTAAATGCCAAGCCACTATGATTCTTCCTAGACACCATTCTCACCCTCAAGGAAGACACTGCCGCAACGAAAAATGAACTGGTACCCAGTCACTGTACTAAAGAAAGTGATAATGTTTCTACATAAAAGCAACTTCAGAACTGCTATTCAAGCCCACATACATATGTATCTGCATATTGGCAACACCATGCTTCATGGCCCCTGGGACTCCACACTGGCACCCACTAAGGACATCCTACACACCACAGCATGTGTTATCAAGGTTCTGAAAAAATATGATGACATCACCTCCCAACCTAGTGGAACTCTTTTCCCAATGGAACTCTTTTGGCTCCCCTTTCCAGGCCTCCCGTCTTCAAAACCACCTCATCATTTACAAAGCCAATACGAACAACACCCCCACTAATTTTGCAGACAAGCTCACCATTTCTGGTGGTTTTTGGCAGCCAAGACACCTTTAGACTGTAGATTAAGCAGTGTAAAGAAGAGAAAAACTAAGGCAACAGGCCTTCTCATTCTGTGTATTTATGACCTGAAACAAAATTCCTGTCTCCATCAGGACGGCCCCAAATCTGCTCCAATTTAGGAAAGGTTTGAAGACTCACCTTGTTAAAGAACACTACATCACAATGTAATAAACATCCATAGCCCAGCTACTTTTCCGTTCACTTTTTGAATTTATGACACTGTAGAGTGCACTGCTGCTTTTTTGTGCTATTGGTTTGTGCTATTGAAGTACCATATACTTACATACACAGCAGCAGGTCCTCTGCAGTGTCTGAGGACCGTCGCCCCCTGGCTCAGTGCCAGCAGCAGAAAAAGAAAACAATATTTCACTATCATTTCATTTTTCTGCTTCTGGCTGAGCCAGCCTGTGCAAGGAGGGGTGGGGCCGGGCCACAGGAGAGGGGAGGGAGGACAGGGGAGTGGAGTGTGCCCTTAACTGAGCAGACAGACATGCGCAGTTAGGTTTCTCAAACCCAGCTGTATTTGACAGCCGGGTTGGTGAAACAGCACAGACTCCCTGTGCATGAGTGAGCAGCAAACCAGCCCGCTCAAGCCAAGCGTGCGCTGCGCTCATGCTAGGTAATAACATGGGGGCAGCACAGGAATTGCACAGGGAGTCTTTGATGCTGGGCCCGAGAAGCAGAGGAGCGTGAGGCAGCCGGCAGCTCCAGGTAAGTGTTTTTTAATTAAAACCCCCACGCTCTCCCCTCTTCATGGCCTCCCCCGCGTCGCCCCACTTCGCCACTTTTAATTTATGCCAGCCGCCGCTGTACATGCACAGTGAGTCGTTGCAGGGAAGTGAACAACCAGAGTCACCCAGTGGATGCTCTCTCCCATCCACTATGACTGAAAGTGGCAGGCACTTGTGTGGTCTATGGTGTACAGACATACAAAAAGGGCATTAGACACCGGAATGATGGATTCAGACACTCTCACATCCAACCACAGAGACTGACAATAGAAGTGTACAAGAGGGGCAGTAAATCTTGACAAGACGTACATTGGTGGGCATCATGTACTAGTGGGCGGGTGCCTACCTATTAGCGTTAGCTTGCTTTCTAAACATACAGCGACGCTGAAAAGAACTAGAGGGAATACAGTTTGATATGTTTTTTTATTAATTACTGTTTAGAATTAAAATGAGATACGCTTTTCCGCAGTCTTCATAAACTCCCATACATCATTTGCCATTAGCCTCATAAATTGAAATATTTCCAAAGAATTTCATGTATTTGTCTCAAGATTTAGACTGCTTTTAATCTTGAGTTACAGAAATAAGAGTAACCATGATCTACTGCCTGGACCCTTGTGTTTTAGACATAATAAGGAATGCGTGTCACCAGCCTCAGATTAGGGTCCAGAAATAAAACAGAAAACTTGGTATGATGTGCCTTAATGATGCATCGTACTTTATTGAGTGTGTGACATGGCATGGTTTTAGGTGATGTAGCAAATGTGTCCTCCACGCTATGAGTAAAGGACTCCCACCTTCTTAGTTTGTTATCAGCCAAGTTTCCTTGGGCTTGTGGGGGCGCCACTGCAGACTGAGAGAATTGTTCTATTTTCTCCTGGGCAAACTTTATTCTTTTATAATTTACTGTGTAGGTGGTGTCTGGGGCCAAAGGCATCCGGGGAAATGTGGGCATAATTGTTAATAATGTTACTTATTGTGGCCGGTGATTAATGTCTCCTTTGTCGTCCAATCAAAACAAAGCCACTCGATGGAAGAGAGGAAAGGAGACAAAGATATAGTCTATTGTTGTTTGGGCAGCAGGGGAGGAGTGAAATGATTCCTCTGGTGGATAATCATCTACAAACCTGCCATTAAGTGCTGTAAGGTTGAGATGCTCTAGATCATTCAGAAGACCTATCCCAGCCGTTGTCGTCTAACCCCAATGCTTTGTCCTTGTGGCAGTATGTCCCAGATCAAAGTTTGGGCAGTTGCTGAAGAGGAACCAAGCAGGTATTAAGTTCAAGTCCCCTATCAGGACAATGTTTGAGGATTCTCCCTCACATAGATAATCTGTCATCTGATCCACCAACTGGCAGCTAGCTTTAACTGTACGTTTTGGATGAATATTGGTGTTGATGATTGTTATCTCTATTGTGCTGTTTTGAAGCGAGGTCACTGGCATAACAAATGTCCCCACAGACTCCGTGGTGCCAGGGGAGGCAACCAAGCTTTAGGGGCCTCCCTCAGCACAGCACCTGGTCTGAGTGAGTCTGGAGGGGGGGTCCCTCCATTTTCTATGCGGGGTGACCCCTCCAGTTTTGTTACGCAACTGGGCGAGGTAATGATTCTGACTGCATTAATATCTGGGGAGCTGGACTGTAGAGAACACACTGAAGACATGCAGGCTACTGATACATAGGTTACTGAACCACCCTGTAGATGACAGTTTTTTCCAAATTTAACTACGGGTGTAAAGAAACACAAATTATCCTGCAGATGGTAGGGTTCTCCTAGCCAAATCTCCTGCACCAAAATAATATTGAAGGTCTTGACATTCCAGGAGTACAAGTGAAGATGCTCGTTTTGAGTTTTGGGATCAGCCCAGTTTTCCTTGTCTTGTCATTGGCCACCAGGTTGATTGTTGATGTTTCTTGAGAACCTCCTAGGGTTGTAAACAGAAGCGTGTGTTGTAGTTACATTTCAGCGACCCCGCTGTGCAAGACCCCGTTAGCCTTTCTCTCCTCTGTGAGTGCCACAAAGCACCTCTCAGGGTGGAACTGGCAGACATATTATTCAGGGCTTTCCACCCTATGACCCAGATTTATGAAAAAGTGGCACATTGGCTCTGATGCGCCACTTTTTCAGCACCTGCATACCGGCACCTAACAACACCATGGTTGCACTGTATTTAACATGCAGCGCACCATGGTGGTAGTTAGGTCAATAGCGTCCAAAATGTAGACCCTTTGTGGCGCTTTGCTACACTAGAGTCCACAATTTGGATGCTAGTGTAGCATGGTGCAAGGAGGCCCATTGATTACAATGGGTGTGTCATGTTAACGTCTGCCCTTAAGTAGGCATTAAAAATTATGCCAAAAATGGTGCAGTGAAATCTTGTAGATTTCATTGCACCATTTTTGCGTGCTTCCTAAAGCAGGAATGCCCCCATTGCATACATTATGCCTGATACAGTATGCATGCATTGTGCCACTTTGTAAATATGGCGCAGCAAAACTTGCCTCCTTTGCCCCAAACTAGCGTAAAAAAAAAATACGCAAATGTGGCACAAGGAGGTGGTAGGCCTTCTTAAATCTGGCCCAATGTGCTGCAGAGATGATAACAAAGGTGCAGGGAAACCTGGCTTGCAGAAGGGGGTAAAATATATGTCCCAACTCCCAAAGGTGGAGCACTCTGCTAGGATTTTCTGCGTGATTATCAGTGCACGCAAGGTTGTTTTGGTCACTTCACTCATCAGTGGTGACTCAGCCCAGATGAACCTTCTGGACTCAAAGTCCATTGAGAGCAGATCTGCCAGAGATGGAATATGTGATAGCGGTAGTAAAATATTACCTCTATTTAGTACAGCTCACTTTTCTCTAAATTTATATTCGGGCTGGAAAATGAAGATTTTGGTGTTAGTCTGCAAGCAAATATCCTCATGAGGTTGAGGAAGCATGGCTCCTGAGTGGTTGTTGTCATTACTATGATCCTGGATTAGAGAGTGATCGCAATGTCCATGTCTCTGCCCCGTGCGATTGAGATTGAGGTTGAAGGGGACCTGCGTCTGTTGAAAGGAAGTAACCAGAGACTGTGAAACATGTACATGGGATGGCATTGGTCTCCTAGAGTGCAGCTGGTGCGTTATTGTGCCTGCTATATGGTTGTCATCTAATCAGCGAGCGGCAGTCTTCTCCATTGGTTGTATAGCTTCCAAGGTCCTGACCCCTTTCGGTAGGCCCCATACCAAAGGGCAGCTTGGTGGCTGCATTGAGCCCTTGGCTGATGGGTCGGATGGTAGAGGACATGGCCGACTTTCCATGGGCCTGTCAATGTTGAGCCGATCAGCCCCCTGGCCCAAGAATCTAGTTGTCAGAGTCTTGACTTTTTAGGTGGTGTCATTTGTCAGGGCCCACCATTGAAGGAATCTGCCATCTGGCCCAAGTCCCTGGTTGTCAGAGCCTTGACTTTCTTCATCTGTTGGGAGCCTGTCAAAGTGTTTAAATGGGGGAGAAGACCTTTCATGGATATTGACTGGTGCCCTCGGGTGCGTTAGAGGAATTCTCTCTGTGCCTTGCTGCTGAAAAATGTCTTAGTAGGTTTTGCTCCTTGGGCCACTTCAGTTTCTGTTACCCATGGGGCAGAAGACGTAGTGGGTCCCTGTTTGGCCCTGCTGTTGGTTTGGGAGCTGAAGGATACTTCTCCTTGCCTTGCTGCTGAGGCGTACCAACAATTGATTTTGACTGCAGGGCTCTGTAGGTTCAGTTGATAATTCTATTGGCTGAGTGGCCTGAGGTGTGGCTGCTCCCTGTTTTAAACTGGCTGACAACTTGAAAAGAGTATAAACATCAACATGTTTTAAGGCAGCTTTTTTGTTCCAACCTTTTCTCCTTTGAAGTCTTTGCTGCTTTGCATTTGTATTTATTTTTATTATTGTTTCTTGGGTGTCCTCCGGGGTGGGGTCTCCTGCAGGGCTAGAGATAGAGAGGGTTGCAAGCTGTTAAGAACCTATAGATGTAAAGCATCCCACCTCTGATCGATGGCCTGTGTCCGCCAACTGATTGTTGAGAGGTAGCCCCGGGTGACTGATTTTTACAACTTATGCTGGTCCCTGGATGAGTATAGGAGGCCCCTGCTTTGGCACTGAGGCAAGGATACCTGCGGCCTCCATTTTAAGGTCCTTACAGAGAGTACGAAGCATGTCAGGCAATGAAGATAACTTGTCCACCATTGGTTCTACACGTGCAGCTCGGGAGCGTGTCATGCAGCTTAGACTGGGCTTGCTTGATAAGTGAGTGAGACAGCTATGGTGTTAAGTAAAGTTAGCTGAACTTCCATCTTGTCTGATTGATATTGAAGGCCTGTTGCTAAAAGTTGCATGGTGGTGCATAGCGATGCCCAGGCGCTGTCAGTGCTGGTCTGATCGGCATTGCCTTGAATGACTTTAGTTTCTCCAGTTGCACTGGAGACCGATGCATAGAGTCCTGTGTTAATTGCAGCATTGGGATCTAGAGGTGTATCTTGAGGGTGTGATGCTAACATGTCCTCCCATCCTTGGGTGTTCAACAGGGAGAGCCAACCACGTTCTTCTACCGATGGCTACTGAGCATCCTCCTGTCATTGTGATTGGCAGAAGACAGCCTATCACAGTTTGGTAAGGGAGGTGGAGTAGAGGGGGGCTGGAGTTGAGAGGCATAATATACTTGGGCCTCCGGGTCCAGGGAATGAGTGAGTCTGGGGCCTGGAGAGATTAAGCTGTCCTGATTTATTGTTAGGAACTCGTTTATTTGACAGTTCTGGGGGCTATTGCTGTAGCCATGGCTATTATCGTCATGACTGTTACGTGCTTCTTCTGCTTCCTCAGGGCTGAGCATTAAGGCAGCAGGGCTCCTTGTTGATGAATTGGGGTGGATACCACCCCCACGAGGCAGATCCATTACCGGGTCTGGCTCATGAGTTGCAATGACGTCTGCACAAAACAGGAGCCTGCCTGCCTTGACGGTGCCTTACCACAGACTGTTGCCAATGCAAAGCCCGGGCCCCACTGTCAGTTATCCTCTGAGGGCAGGGAAATGCCTTCCTTTACTGGCCTGCCCACGTCTAGGGGTTTGAGAGGGGACTGAAGACTGTGAATCCCACTGTTTTTTCATATATAGAAACTATGCAGAACTGTCAAGCAGGATTTGACATTCAAACAGGATTTAGCACTGGATGTCAAAAAGGATGCTCAGAGTCCCCACCCTACATACTCTGTTATTTCAGAGAAGTCAACTCTATCCATGCAGGTCAGCCTATTACTTACCATGAGAAGCATTTCACACATTTTTCACACTTATTTAAACACAAATTACGAGCTAGTAGAAGTGGGAGGGCAAATGCAAATTTAGCCTACAGAAACCTAAAGCAGTGAAAGTTAACTTTTAAGAGTTGCTTTTCCTTTATATGTATTAAAAAACAGACATCACCTTTGGATTGGGTTTTTATGAACAGTCAAAAATGGTTGTTTAATTATTTCCTAGCTAATGCCATTCCCAAGAGACAATATTAGGATCTTTAATCTGTACTACATAAAACAGTTGGGCCTTTCACTGTGAAAAATAGCCTTTGGCTCCATGTCACTGTAAGGAAATGTTAACATTACATTTCTACATGCTCTACTTTTAAATACCACATACCCTGCCGTGTGGGCAATAAGGCCTATATGGGGTGAATCATTAATATTTAAAAGGGAGGTTTTGACCTGTCAAAAGCGTTTATTTTGCATTTTTGTAGGACATTACCACAAATGCATTTATACTGCATGCCTTTACCAAGCATCCATTACAACTCAATGCTTTTACCATGCATTGCCTTTACCAAGCATGCCTTTACAATGCAAAGTAAGTATATGTAAGATAACTGAAACCCATATATATACATATATATATATATATATATATATATATATATATATATATATATATATATATATGGGCCCACTAGGCCCACTAGAGGACGTGATTGATAAATTAGTGACCTGTGCAGAGGGTTCCATTGGAGTATTGTTATGAACCTGCCGGGCAGCCTGTGATCAAGGTCGAGATGTGTCCGAAACATGTAAGGCAAAGGAAATGGTTTGATGAGTATGCTGTAATGACACAAATACACCTTGACGTAAGTGCATCTTCATTTGGGAACATTTATTATTGGAAGATATGAGACGGCTTTCCCAGCTGTGAAGATTGCACTACCATGATTGAAAATAAATGTGGGCCTGTTGGCCTACAATTCTTCAACCAACATAAGAACTTTAAGGCATCTAGAAATTATTGGTGTGCATCACTGAACAAACCCACTGGAAGGTTTTGAAGCAAGCATTTGCAAGGTCAGGCATCATAAAGCCCCTCGGCTAGGGGAGAAATTAAAGAGAGGAAATATTAATCCAGGTATGGAATTGTAAGGAAATGGCTGCCTGTTGCAGTTACCCCCCATTTTTTGCCTGATACTGATACTGACTTGACTGAGAAGTGTGCTGGGACCCTGCTAACCAGGCCCCAGCACCAGTGTTCTTTCACCTAAAATGTACCATTGTTTCCACAATTGGCACACCCCTGGCACACAGATAAGTCCCTTGTGAAAGGTACCAGTGGTACCAAGGGCCCTGTGACCAGGGAAGGTCCCTAAGGGCTGCAGCATATGTTGTACCACCCTAAGGGACCCCTCACATGCACACTGCCATTGCATATTGTGTGTGTTCGTGGGGAGAAAAAGGCAAAGTCGACATGGCATCCCCCTCAGGATGCCATGCACACAAAATGCTGCCTGTGGCATAGGTAAGTCACCCCTCTAGCAGGCCTTACAGCCCTAAGGCAGGGTGCACTATACCACGGGTGAGGGCATAGCTGCATGAGCAATATGCCCCTACAGTGTCTAAGTCTATTCTTAGACATTGTAAGTACAGTGTGGTCATATTAAGTATATGGTCTGGGAGTTTGTCAAAAACGAACTCCACAGCTCCATATTGGCTACTCTGAATACTGGAAAGTATGATATCAAACTTCTCAGAATAATAAACCCACACTGATGCCAGTGTTGGATTTATAAAAAAATGCACACAGAGGGCATCTTAGAGATGCCCCCTGTATTTTACCCAATTGTTCAGTGCAGGACTGACTGGTCTGTGCCAGCCTGCTGCTGGGAGACGAGTTTCTGACCCCATGTGTTGAGGGCCTTTGTGCTCTCTGGGGACAGAAACAAAAGCCTGCTCTGGGTGGAGGTGCTTCACACCTCCCCCTACAGGAACTGTAACAACTAGCAGTGAGCCTCAAGGGCTCAGGCTTCGTGTTACAATGCCCCAGGGCACTCCAGCTAGTGGAGATACCCGCCCCCTGGACACAGCCCCCACTTTTGGCGGCAAGTCCAGGGGAGATAATGAGAAAAACAAGGAGGAGTCACCCACCAGTCAGGACAGCCCCTAAGGTGTCCTGAGCTGAGGTGACCCCTGCCTTTAGAAATCCTCCATCTTGATTTTGGAAGATTCCCCCAAGAGGAATAGGGATGTGCCCCCCTCCCCTCAAGGAGAAGCCACAAAGAGGGTGTTGCCACCCTCAAGGACAGTAGCCATTGGCTACTGCCCTCCCAGACCTAAACACACCCCTAAATTCAGTATTTAGGGGCTCCCCTAAACCTAGGAAACTAGATTCCTGCAACCTGAAGATGAAGAAGTACTGCTGACCTGAAAGCCCTGCAGAGAAGACGGAGACACCAACTGCGTTGGCCTCAGCTCTACCGGCCTGTCTCCCCCCTTCAAGAAAAACTGCAACAGCGACGCGCTCCCCAGGGTCCAGCGACCTCTGAAGCCTCAGAGGACTACCCTGCATCTAAAAAGGACCAAGAACTCCTGAGGACAGCGGCTCTGCTCCAAAGAAGAAACAACTTTGCAACAAAGAAACAAACTTTAAAGGACTGCACGTTTCCCGCCGGAAGCGTGAGACTTTCCACTCTGCACCCGACGCCCCCGGCTCGACCTGCGGAGAAAGAACACTACAGGGAGGACTCCCCGGCGACTGCGACCCTGTGAGTAGCCAGAGTTGACCCCCCTGTGCCCCCCCAGCGACGCCTGCAGAGGGAATCCAGATGCTCCCCCTGACCGCGACTGTCTGCTTCTAAGACCCAACGTCTGGTAAAGATACTGCACCCGCAGCCCCCAGGACCTGAAGGATCCGACCTCCAGTGCAGAAGCGACCCCCAGGTAGCCCTCTCCCTTGCCCGCCTGCTTTGTTGAAGAGACCCCTGGGTCTCCCATTGAACTCCATTGCAAACCCGACGCCTGTTTGCACTCTGCACCCGGCCGCTCCCGTGCCGCTGAGGGTGTACTTTTTGTGCTGACTTGTGTCCCCCCCAGTGCCCTACAAAACCCCCCTGGTCTGCCCTCCGAAGACGCGGGTACTTACCTGCTGGTAAACTGGAACCGGGACACCCCTTCTCAATTGAAGCCTATGCGTTTCGGGCACCACTTTGACCTCTGCACCTCACCGGCCCTGAGCTGCTGGTGTGGTAACTTTGGGGTTGCCCTGAACCCCCAATGGTGGGCTACCTTGGACCCAACTTTGAACCCTGTAGGTGGTTTACTTACCTGCAAAACTAACAAATACTTACCTCCCCCAGGAACTGTTGACATTTTCACTGTGTCTAGTTTTAAAATAGCTTATTGCCATTTTTGCCAAAACTGTACATGCTAGTTTGTTGATTCAAAGTTCCTATGATACCTAAGTGAAGTACTTTTCATTTGAAGTATTGATTGTAAATCTTGAACCTGTGGTTCTTAAAATAAACTAAGAAAATATATTTTTCTATACAAAAACCTATTGGCCTGGAATTGTCTTTGAGTGTGTGTTCATCATTTATTGCCTGTGTGTATGTACAAGAAATGCTTAACACTACCCTCTGATAAGCCTACTGCTTGACCACACTACCACAAAATAGAGCATTAGAATTATCTCTTTTTGCCACTATCTTACCTCTAAGGAGCACCCTTGGACTCTGTGTATGCTATTTCTTACTTTGAAATAGTACATACAGAGCCAACTTCCTACAGGAATGGAATGTGGAAGGCCAACTGGAGGGCATGATTGATAAATTGGTGACATGTGCAGCAGGTTCCATTGGAGTATTGTTACAAGCCTGCCCGTCAGCCTGTGATCAAGGAAGAGGTGTGTCCGAAATACGTAAGGCAAAGGAAATGGTTTAATGAGTATGCTGTATTGGCACAAATAAACCTTAACGTGAGTGTATTTTGGTTTGGGGATATTTATTATTGGAAGAAATATATATTTATGTATATATATATATATATATATATATATATATATATATATACATACATACATATATATATATATATATATATATATTTGTTTGTGTGGGTGTATATATATATATATATATATATATATATATATATATATATATATATATGTACATATGTATGTGTGTGGCTGTATATATGTATTGTGTGTGTATATTATGCATTTTTGTTTTAATTGGGGGCACGCCCCACACCCCTCCTACTGTTAAAACAGTATTCTAAAAATGAATATTTGATATTCAAGGGACCTAAAATGGGTGTGAATTAAAGTGAGAATTTGAAAGCCAATGAAACTATGCAAAACTTTGCCAGGCACAGGATTATGATTTTATGAGATCTCAAAAGGGCTCTACCCTTCATAACCCGGAAATGAGCCCAACCGAGGAAGTGAGTACATGTGAGTCACTAATAGTGGTCTAGTGTTCCAGTCTTAGTTTCCATCACCCTGTTCTTCAGCTCATCCTGCCCCCATGAGTCTGTCATCTAAACTCAATCCTAACAGTACCCAATCCTAAAGAGCCTCCTTCTGTCCATGAGGAACGGTGTGGGGTTCAGCTTCAAACTGATGCATACATTGAAGCCTTCCTACTATTCCAAGTCTATGGTCAAAGTCTACTGGTTTCCATGAACTTTCTAATACATCATTACATCACAGGAATCTTTAATTTCCTCAAATTCATAGTCAGGTGACCCATCATTCAAAGTTGTGAGAGATTTGCTTGATACACCTGCTGCTGCAGGTTTGACTTAGGACACATGGAACACTGAGGGAAAATGCCAATGAGATGGGAGTGCCAGTTGGACAGTGGATTTTCCAGGTTATGGTGAATGGGCCCACAATTGAAGGGTAAACTTCCAGGCAGTCCCTGGAATGGTCAAGAATTCGGTGGACAGCCAGACCTAGTTAGCCACATCATAAGCTGGTGCTTTTCTTCAGTGTCTGTCTACAAAACATTAGCAATCAGTCTTTGTTTTTAACAAATGTTGATGAGCATATTTTTCATGGCATAAAGATTTTGCAAGGGAGTGATTACAAAAGGGACTGATGAAACCGGCACTCTCTGGGGCATCCTCTGTGAATGGAACCCACATGAACAGAAGAATGGTGATTTCCCCAAAGAGAAGTGCATGGAATTCCTGTAGACGAATTCAGCTAATGCATTCCTTCAGTATCAAGCAGTGGGATGATCCATGAGAAAACAACACATGTATTGTTTAAGTGATTGGTTTTTAGCATTCCATCCGACCATCAGTCTGCAGATGTAACTCGCAGAGGTGAAGTTTTTGGAACATTATTTTCATCACTTCAGTAAAAATAGTGTTGTGAAATGCATTCCGCTGTTGGTGTTAATTACTTCAAACACACTACGCCAATGAAATATGTGAACAATCAGGCCTTCTGCCAATTCTACTGCTGATGGTAGTTTTTTCAAAGGAATAAAGGGGGTGATTCCAACCCTGGCGGTCGGTGATAAAGCGGCGGCCAACCCGCCAACAGGCAGGCGGTCCAAAAAATGGAATTCTGACCCTGGCAGGAACCGCCAACACAGCCCGCCACTTTAACACTCCGACCGCCACGGCGGGACAGACAAACAGCTTGGCGGTCACCGCCAACAGGCAGGCGGCAGACAATGTACCGCCCACCCTATCACAACTCACCAATCCGCCACCTTTTCCGGGGCGGGAGCCCCGCCGATAAAAACACGTCGGAAACAGACTACGAATGGGAAAACGCTCACCTATACACACTCCACGAGGAAGGAGGACAGCATGGAACCCGAATTAAACATCCTACCAGCTATTGTCTACCTGCTCATCTACCACGAGTACGAACGCCGGCGCAGACGACAACGGTGAGTACTGCACCTACGACACAGGGGAGGGGGGAGGAGAAAAGGTTACGGGCACACACATACGCGACACACCCACCCCCCCACCCCAAATACCCACACCCCAATGCAGAGTAACAAGTCAGAGTGACACCCCACAAACCTCCCGGAATAATGCAAAGACATAATTAAAATGAAGTATAAAATTTATGTACATAATAGATCAATTGAAGTTATTAGAAATATGCAATATGAAAGATACAAAATAAAGAATGAACCTAGTGAAAAATATATACATAGGCAATAAGTCCTGCACATTTTGTCAAAGTTCCATAGTCCGTGGGCCAATGTGCACAAACACATGGGCAAAGCCCACACAGGAGACCAGATACAATTGGAGAAAACACTGCTGGGGCATCAGATGATAAAACTACAGGCACCTCAGGGGGAAGGGAAGGGGGGCACCTCAGCCACATGAGTCCACGACGCCAGATCCACGAGGGGCCTCCATGCCCACTGTACCATCCTGGGGAGTGCAAAGCCACAGTCTCTCAAGTCTCTACAGTGGGTGGCTTGCCCACTGTTCCATCCTGGGGAGGGCAAAGCCACAGTCTCTCAAGTCTCTACAGTGGGTGGCTTGCCCACTGTTCCATCCTGGGGAGTGCAGAGCCACAGTCTCACAAGTCTCTACAGTGGGTGGATTGCCCACTGTACCATCCTGGGGAGTGCAAAGCCACAGTCTCTCAAGTCTCTACAGTGAGTGGATTGCCCACTGTACCATCCTGGGGAGTGCAAAGCCACAGTCCATCAGATGGATTACCGACTCCACTGGTAATGGAGGAGGCATGGTGCCCAGAGTGCTTCAAGAAGCCCTGCTCGACACAGAACCGGCACTGTCAATGGGCCAGCGGTGCTTGAGACGGCGGGGCCCAGCGGAGCGGTGCTTGAGATGAAGGGCCCAGCGGAGCGGTGCTTGAGATGAAGGGCCCAGCGGAGAGGTGCTTGACAGGAGGGCCCAGCGGAGCGGTGCTTGAGATGAAGGGCCCAGCGGAGCGGTGCTTGAGATGAAGGGCCCAGCGGAGCGGTGCTTGACAGGAGGGCCCAGCGGAGCGGTGCTTGAGATGGCGGGGCCCAGCGGAGCGGTGCTTGAGATGAAGGGCCCAGCGGAGCGGTGCTTGACAGGAGGACCCAGCGGAGCGGTGCTTGAGACGGCGGGGCCCAGCGGAGCGGTGCTTGAGATGAAGGGCCCAGCGGAGCGGTGCATGACAGGAGGGCCCAGCGGAGTGGTGCTTGAGATGAAGGGCCCAGCAGAGCGGTGCTTGACAGGAGGGCCCAGCGGAGCGGTGCTTGAGATGAAGGGCCCAGCGGAGCGGTGCTTGAGATGAAGGGCCCAGCGGAGCGGTGCTTGACAGGAGGGCCCAGCGGAGCGGTGCTTGAGACCGCGAGGCCCAGCGGAGCGGTGCTTGAGATGAAGGGCCCAGCGGAGCGGTGCTTCTCACGGCAGGCCCTGTTCAGCGGTGCTTCTCACGGCGGGGCCCTGTTCAGCGGTTCTTGTCACAGTGGGCCCTGTTCAGCGGTGCTTCTCACGGCGGGCCCTGTTCAGCGGTGCTTCTCACGGCGGGGCCCTGTTCAGCGGTTCTTGTCAAGGCGGCCCCTGTTCAG
This sequence comes from Pleurodeles waltl, assembly GCF_031143425.1. Classification (NCBI taxonomy): domain Eukaryota; kingdom Metazoa; phylum Chordata; class Amphibia; order Caudata; family Salamandridae; genus Pleurodeles; species Pleurodeles waltl. The sequence continues at coordinate 370,635,084 of NC_090440.1, read as the reverse complement.
CGGTGCTTCTCACAGCGGGCCCTGTTCAGCGGTGCTTCTCACGGCAGGGCCCTGTTCCGCGGTTCTTGTCACGGCGGGCCCTGTTCAGCGGTGCTTCTCACGGCGGGCCCTGTTCAGCGGTGCCTGTCCTGTGTTTCTAGGGAGCCAGACCTGGCCAATACCTCTCGCTCAGTCGCCATCCGACCTTGCGGTAGCGGGGCCCTCCTGTGTTGGAGTCCTGGGCCCGTGGGTGTCGTCCGTTACACCCGGAATGGGGCTGGTGGGGCCCTCCTGGGCAGCTCGCCTGCTGCCTGACTTCTCCGCCCGGCTGCCCTTGCCCTCCTTCGCTGAAGCTCTGTGGCCCTTGCCTCCCTTTGATGATGTGGCAGGTGACGGGGCAAGGCTACTGTCCTTGGTATCAGCCGTCTCAGGCTTGTCGCGCCGGCCCTTAGTTTTTTTGGTCCTCTTCCCAGGGAGTGGGCTGGCTGTCCCCTTGCTGCTGGCCGATGTTCCTGCCCTAGGAGCTGGGGGACTCCAATAGCCCTGCACTATGGTCATAGTAGATGCAGGGCTGGTGGTGGCTGAGGTGCTCTTTGGACTCTTACCAGATGGAGGGGGTGGGTCAGGTGATGCAAAGAGGTTAATTTTGGAGAGGAAAAGTTTTTTAGGAGCAATGGGAAGGGTAGGTGCAGTGGGTATGGGAGTGGAGGAAGAGGATGTGGTTGTAGGAGCGTCAAGTGTGCTGTCTTTGGGTGCAGGTGCTTGTGACGGAGGCTGTCGTGAGGTGGATGGCTGTTGGGTGGGTGGCTGCCTGTGTTTGTGTGGTTTGGAAGAGGGGGTGACAGACACACTGGGAGAGGACACAGGGGACGTGTAAATGGCAGTGGGGGTGGTGACTGCACGTGTGCTGACTGTACTGGAGGGTGTGCTGGTGATGGAAGTACTGGCTGATGGTGGTGTGCATGCAGGTGTGAGTGGAGACGTCACAGGGAGGGAGGAGGGAGACGAGGAGGTGGGGGACACAGAGGTGGTAGTGACTGTTGGCATGTCTGCATCTGGATGTTGCTTGGGTGAATGCTTGTGTGATCTGTGGTGCTTATGTCTGGATGAGCTTCCCTTGGGTGTTGAGGTGTGTGCAGGCTGGTCTGATGGTGTGGATGGGATAGGCAGAGGAACAGGAGACTGGGTCTGGGTGGAGGGAGTTAGAAGAGGGAGGCTGGAGACAGGGACAATGGCTGCCGTCAGTGCTGAGGCCAGAGCTTTGAACGATCGCTGATGGGCAGCCTGACCCGAATGAATGCCCTCCAGGTATGCATTGCTCCGATGCACCTCCCTTTCTACACCCTGGATGGCATTCAAAAGGGTAGACTGTCCAACAATGATGGTCCTCAGGAGGTCAATGACCTCCTCACTGAGGGCAGCAGAGGTAACAGGGGCAGGGCCTGAGGTGTCTGGGGCGAAGGAGATGCCCGGCTTCCTGGCCGAGTGGGCACGGATCGAAGGCTGAGGGGCTGCTGGGAGGGCGGGGCTGGTGCGCTGGGTGACGGCTGTACCTGTTGTGGCGGTGGGCACGGATGTTGCCGCCACCGCAAGGGAGCTCCCTTCCGAGGACGTGTCGGTGTCGCTGACGTCTCCACGGGTCCCCGTTGTGGAGCTCCCCTCGCCCTCCGTCTCACTGGTGTACTCGGAGTCTGTTGCATGGCCCTCCAGGGCCATGTGAGATGCAGCTCCCTCGTGCGCCGATGCCACTTCTCCTCCGCCGGATGATGCTAATGCACACATGAACAGGAAGACAAAGAAATTGGGGGGGGGGAAATGAAGACAGGTTGAGTGCATGCATTGGCAACACCGTTGGCGGAGAGGACAGAGACAGAAGCCCTCAGCACTAGGCCGCGCAATCGGGGTACACTACTCAGTTATTGTGACTAGGCCTACAGGTCTATGGATGACAAATGCACACATGGGTGAGGCCGGACCATGGATAGCTGTACTTGGCACCCTACAGAAGTGGGGGGCGGGGGCACAGGGCCATGCCTAACGGAGGGGCCTAGCCTACAGAATGCGCCCTGGCCTAGGGATTCCCACAGCCCTCCTCCCCCACCCAGACACCTCCACTGCGCGCAAATATAGCTGAATGTGCTGCTACTCACCCCCTTGTGTCTGCTGTGATGTCCTCACGTGCCCATCCAAATCGGGGTAGGCCACCGCCAGGATCCGGGACATCAGGGGGGTCAATTGGCGGCTGGCACCCCTCCTATGTTGGGAGGCCATCCCCAGCAGAGACTCGGCGGTCTTTCTGGTCCCGCGGCGGATGTCCTCCCACCTCTTGCGGCAGTGGGTGCCCCGTCTGTTGTGGACCCCCAGGGCCCGGACGTCCTTCGCGATGGCGCGCCAAATATCGATCTTCTGATGGGCGCTGACCTATGTGACATGTACAGGGTGGGAAAGGAAATATCATCACTTTTCTGCCTGGTCAATGTGAGTGGCCCCCCCTCCCCAACCTTGGCATGTGGCACATGCTCTCATCTGTCATGCGTTGTACTCCTCATTCGCTCACCTCCCCACCATCTTACATCCACCCCACTCAACACAGGCATAGCCCATTCAACGTGCACCCTGTGTACTAACCTGTTGGTCTGGAGGACCGTAGAGTAGCGCATACTGGGGGAGGACCCCATCAACAAGTTTCTCCAATTCTTCTGAAGTGAAGGCAGGGGCCCTTTCCCCAGTCGCAGCAGCCATTGTATCTCCCAGACCGAGGTCACAGCAGCAATTGCAGTATAGGTCCTCTCCTGTGGATGATCAGGTCTCGAGTGATTAATCAGATAGAAAATGGCGGTCACGCCCGCGGCGGTGCGTACCGCCGCGGTGCGTACCGCGACTGCCGACGCACATCGTCATTGGCTACTGAAACCCATAGGGTTCAATGTTAACCAATGCGGCTTTGCACCGCGGTCTTCGACCGCCACGGTGTGCCACGCCAGGGCATTGACCTCACATCCCACTGTCACACTTCACAGGTCAGGCAGCCGCCATTTCGAGGGCCCACATGGCATAATTTATACTGCGTCACACAGGCCTAGGCCTTGCATTGCCACTCATACTAGCCTTTCAATGCATAGCGATTCGTTTACTGTGCAAGCTGTGTGAACGAACCTGTGGGTTGCTTGACTCTGTGCTCCATGTTTTCCTTCCTAGGCACCGTCCGCTGGGACTTGCGAGGAGAAGGACGAATCCTCCCGTGTACCGACCGCTGGTGGACCTGTCGACAATGGAAGAACGACATATCATACTTAGATACAGGCTTGACAGAGCCACTATACATGAACTGTGTGCCCAGCTGGAGCCAGACCTGATGTCACCCATCCGCCAACCCACAGGGATTCCCCCTCTGGTGCAGGTTCTGTCAGTACTCCATTTTTTGGCAAGTGGGTCTTTTCAAACAACAGTGGCCATGTCATCAGGGATGCCTCAGCCTATGGGGGTGATTCTGACCTCAGCGGTAAAAGGCCCTTTCCGCCGGTCAGAAGTCCGCCATTATACCGCCGCCGCCGCGGTAAACCGCCACGGTCATTCTGACCTCCAACTGTCAAACCGCCAAAAACCCGACATCCACGGAAGGCCGCCTCATCAGCGGGCAGCGATAAACTGGAGATGACCAAACCTCCACCGTCACGCCAACACAAACACGCCCATGTCATTCCGACCCACGAATCCACGTGGCTGTCTTTCAACCGCGGTATTCCATTGGCGGTACACACCGCCACGGTCAAAATACACACACCTTTACAAAACACAGCCACATTGGACAATTTGAAATACACACACCTGATACACATACAAACAACACTCCCACACACCCAATACTATATAAAACACACACCCACATCACCCACAAACCCCCATAAATCGAAAATCAGAGACAAGGCGCAATACACAGAGAGAGAGCACAGGGAACGCAAACCACAACACACACAGGAACCCAACTTCATCACCCACACAACATCTACGCACACATCACCACACACCACCACTCACATCACCACAAACACCACCCTACACCTCATCCACACCACCCCATGGCACCCCAAAGACACCCCAGGTTCTCAGACCAAGAACTCAGGGTCATGGTGGAGGAAATAATAAGGGTAGAGCCCCAGCTCTTCGGCACACAGGTGCAGCACACCACAATAGCCAGGAAGGCGGAGCTATGGCAAAGGATCGTCGACAGGGTCAACGCTGTGGGACAGCATCCCAGAAATCGGGAAGACATCCGAAAGCGCTGTAACGACCTACGGGGGAAGGTGCGGTCAATGGTCTCAAGACACAACATCGCTGTGCAGAAGACTGGCGGCGGACCCCCACCCACTCCACCCGATTTCACAGCATGGGAGCAAGAGGTCTTCAACATCCTGCATCCTGACGGCCTAGCTGGAGTACCCGGAGGAATGGATTCTGGTAAGTCGAATCTCAACTACTTCACACCCCCCCAACCACCAGCATGCCAACCCACACCCCCACCCTCACCCCCAACCCCCCAGCACAGATCCTCCCTGCCAATGTCTCACCAGCACAACCCACCCAACCCAACACCAAACCCTGAATGCCAACACAAACCATAGACACCCATCACCTATGCATGACCACTGCACATACCCATCCACCCCCCCAAACCACCCTCACATCTCCTCCCACAAGGGAATGGCAGCACTGGGGGACAAGGGCACCCACAAATCGCACGCCATGGCACACACAAAAGCAATAACCATATTCTTTTACCCCTGCAGGGCCCGAACGCCAACACACCGCCACGGAGGGTCCAGATTTGTCCATCCCACCCCCACAACAAGCCCCCAGTGAGGACAGCAGCTCTGTCGACCTAGAACCTGATGACCAGCCCGGACCATCAGGGACCTCGGGACAGTCGGTTCCCCACACACAGACACAGGCCACAGCAGACCCAACCCCCTCTGGGAATATCAGCACAGCTCCCACCCAGCGGGCCCATGCCTCTGTCTCCAGGACGCGTCAATCAGCGGTGTGTCCGCCACTACAGGGCACCCAGGTTGACCCACCACCCGAACAACAACAGGGACCTGGGGGCAGTGGTAGTGGGCACACCGTCCAGGGGACAGAGGCCCGGGGAAACAGGGGAACTGGGAGGGCTGCTGTGCGACAGGGGGGGGAGGACAGGCCCAGGGAACCCACTCTCCAAGAGGCCCTCACCACCATCATGGGAGCATACCACCACTCCCAGGAGACGATGGCGACGGTACTGGCCAGGTTCCAGGAGATCCAGGCACAGCAGGAGGAACGCTACATGGGGTTCAGAGACGAACTCAGGAACATCGGTTCCGCAATGGGGACCATAGTCCTGGCCCTCAACCGGATAGAAACCACATTGTGGAACAATGTGGCACTCCAAAGGGCCCCTGTCACTAGCCAGGACCTGGAACTGCCTACCACCTCCGCCAGCGCTAGTGGACAGGAGGCCCCCACACAACGACAGGCCACCAGAACCCCACCTCCTGCTGAAGAACAACCACCCCGCAAGCGGAACCTGAGATCACAAAAGAAGACAGAGTAGGATGCCAAGACCCCCGCCAGCATAAGATACCCCCTGATGTCATCCCACTGTCCCACATTGTCACCCTGTCCAACCTTTACCTGCCCCTGCTCCACCTTCCACAGGCATATGGACAATGCACCTGTGAAACTGAGAACTGGACTCTGCCATGGACATTACTTCACCCCCACCCATCACCGTTTTACTATCATAGACCTATATGTAGCACTAAAAATAAATCACTCATTGCACTGAAAAAAATCTGGAGTCAGCTTGTATGCTTAACAAATGTATTACACATAACGTTTCAATAATGTTCAGTTAATTTGGGATGACAACATACCGATGTCAATAAGCTTTAGTCCATGGGCAAACAAAGCAGAAGTCACGCAGTGGGCCATACAGCTCTGAAAAGGGAAGGGAAAGTCACAATTCAGTTAAAAGGAAATGGTGGGGAACACAGAAAGTAGAAATGCAGGAGGCCAGAAGTAAATGTAAAATGGCGTGGGGGATTCTTACCTGTGTGCTACTGAAAATACTGTTGTATAACTGTGTCCCTGTTGTCTGTGTCGTCCCCGTCGTCTTCCTCGTCTTCACTGTCCACAGGCTCCACAGCTGCTACAACACCACCATCTGGACCATCCTCCTGCAGGAAAGGCACCTGGCGTCGCAATGCAAGATTGTGAAGCATACAGCAGGCCACGATGATATGGCACACCTTCTTTGGTGAGTACATTAGGGATCCCCCTGTCATATGCAGGCACCTAAACCTGGCCTTCAGGAGCCCGAAGGTCCTTTCTATGATCCTCCTAGTTCGCCCATGGGCCTCATTGTACCGTTCCTCTGCCCTGGTCCGGGGATTCCTCACTGGGGTCAATAGCCAAGGCAGGTTGGGGTAACCAGAGTCACCTATTAGCCACACACGTTGTCTCTGTAGCTGTTCCATCACATAAGGGATGCTGCTATTTCGCATGACATACGCGTCATGCACTGACCCAGGGAACTTGGCATTTACATGGGAGATGTACTGGTCCGCCAAACAGACCACCTGGACATTCATCGAATGGTCATTTTTTCGATTTCTGTACACCTGCTCATTGTCTTTTGGGGGGACTAAAGCCACATGTGTCCCATCAATGGCACCAATGATGTTGGGGATATGTCCAAGGGCATAGAAATCACCCTTCACTGTAGCCAAATTACCCTCCTCAGGGAAAACAATGTAGCTCCGCATGTATTTCATCAGGGCAGACAACACTCTTGACAAAACCTTAGAAAACATAGGCTGAGACATCCCTGATGACATGGCCACTGTTGTCTGAAAAGACCCACTTGCCAAAAAATGGAGGACTGACAGAACCTGCACCAGAGGGGGAATTCCTGTGGGTTGGCGGATGGGGGACATCAGGGCTGGCTCCAGCTGGGCACACAGTTCATGGATAGTGGCTCAGTCAAGTCGGTATCGAAGTATAATATGGCGTTCTTCCATTGTCGACAGGTCAACCAGCGGTCGGTACACGGGAGGATTCCTCCTTCTCCTCGCAAGTCCCAGCGGACGGTGCCTAGGAAGGACAACATGGAGTACAGAGTGAAGCAACACACAGGTATGTTCCCACAGCTTGCACAGTACACGAATCGCTAGTCATTGAAAGGCTTGTATGAGTGGCAATGCAAGGCCTAGGCCTGTGTGACGCAGTAGAAATTAAGCCATGTGGGCCCTTGAAATGGCGGCTGCCTGACCTGTGAAGTGTGACAGTGGGATGTGAGGTCAATGCGCTGGCGTGGCACACCGTGGCGGTAGGCGGTCGAAGACCGCTGTGCGAAGCCGCATTGGTTAACATTGAACCCTAAGGGTTTCAGGAGCCAATGACGATGTGCGCCGGCGGTCGCGGTACGCACCGCCGCGGTACACACCGCCATGGGTGTGACCGCCATTCTATATCTGCTTAATCACTCGAGACTTGATCATCCACAGGAGAGGACCTATACTGCAAGTGCTGCTGTGACCTCGGTCTGGGAGATACAATGGCTGCTGCGACTGGGGAAAGAGCCCCTGCCTTCACTTCTGAAGAGTTGGAGAAACTAGTGGATGGGGTCCTCCCCCAGTATGCGCTACTCTACGGTCCTCCAGACCAACAGGTTAGTACACTGGGTGCACGTTGAATGGGCTATGCCTGGGTTATGTATGGTGGCTGTACGATGGTGGGGTGGGGAGAGAATGAGGAGTGCAAGGCACGACAGATGAGAGCATGTGCCACATGGCAAGGTTGGGGAGGGGGGCCAATCACATCTAACATGCGGAAAAGTGATGATATTTCCTTTCCCACCCTGTACATGTCAAATAGGTCAGCGCCCATCAGAAAGTCGACATTTGGCGTGCCATCGCCAAGGAAGTCCGGGCCCTGGGGGTCCACAACAGACGGGGCACCCACTGCCGCAAGAGGTGGGAGGACATCCGCCGCGGGACCAGGAAGACCGCCGAGTCACTGCTGGGGATGGCCTCCCATCCTAGGAGGGGTGCCAGTCGTACCCTGACCCCCCTGATGTCCCGGATCCTGGCGGTGGCCTATCCAGATTTGGATGGGCGCGTGAGGACATCACAGCAGACACAAGGGGGTGAGTACCAGCACATTCAGCTATCTTTACGCGCAGTGGAGGCGTCTGGGTGGGGGAGGAGGGCTGTGGGTGACATTAGGCCAGGGCGCTTTCTGTAGTGTAGTCCTCTCCTTTAGGCATGGCCCTGTGCCCCCGCCCTCCACCTCTGTAGGGTGCGAAGTACAGCTATCCATGGTCCAGCATCACCCATGTGCGCATTTGATGTCCCTAGACCTGTTGGCCTAGTCACAAGTACTGAGTAGTGTACCCCGATTGCGCGGCGTAGTGCATGAGGCACCTGTGTCTGTCCTCTCCGCCAACGGTGTTGACAATGCATGCACTCAACCTGTTTTTATTTCTCCCCCCACCCTTTTTCTTTATCTTCTTGTGCATGTGTGCATTAGCATCATCAGGCGGAGGAGAATTGGCATCGGAGCACGAGGGAGCTGCAACTCACAAGGCCCTGGTGGGCCATGGTACAGACACCGAGGGCACCAGTGATACGGAGGGCGAGGGGAGCACCACAACGGGGACCCTTGGTGACACCAGCGACACCGACACGTCCTCGGATGGGAGCTCCCTAGCGGTGGCGGCAACATCCGGGCCCCCCGCCTCTACAGGTACAGCCGCCACCCAGCGCACCAGCTCCGCCCTCCCAGCAGCCCCTCAGCCTTCGCTCCGTGGCCGCTCTCCCAAGAAGGCGGGCATCTCCTTCGCCCCAGGCACCTCAGGCCCTGCCCCAGTTACCCCTGCTGCCCTCAGTGAGGAGGTCATTGACCTCCTACAGACCATCATTGTTGGGCAGTCTACCCTTTTGAATGCCATCCAGGGTGTAGAGAGGGAGGTGCATCGGAGCAATGCATACCTGGAGGGCATTCATTCGGGTCAGGCTGCCCATCAACGATCGTTCAATGCTCTGGCCTCAGCACTGACGGCAGCCATTGTCCCTGTTTCCAGCCTCCCTCTTCTAACTGCCTCCACCCTGTCTCTGTCTCCTGTTCCTCAGCCTATCCCATCCACACCATCAGACCAGCCTGCACACACCTCAACACCCAAGGGCAGCTCATCCAGACATAAGCACCACAGATCACACAAACATTCACCCAAGCAACACCCAGATGCAGACATGCCAACAGTCACTACCACCTCTGTGTCCCCCTCCTCCTCGTCTCCCTCCTCCCTCCCTGTGACGTCTCCACTCACACCTGCATGCACACCACCATCAGCCAGTACTTCCATCACCACCACACCCTCCAGTACAGTCCGCACACGTGCAGTCACCACCCCCACTGCCATTTACACGTCCCCTGTGTCCTCTCCCACTGTGTCTGTCACCCCCTCTTCCAAGACACACAAACGCAGGCAGCCACCCACCCAACAGCCAACCACATCACCACAGCCTACGTCACAAGCACCTGCACCCAAAGACAGCACACCTGACTCTCCTACAACCACATCCTCTTCCTCCACTTCCATTACCACTACACCTACCCTTTACCTTGGTCCTAAAAAAGTTTACCTCTCCAAAGTTAACCTCTTTGCCCCACCTGACCCACGCCCTCCATCTGCTAAGAGTCCCAAGAGCACCTCAGCCACCACCAGCCCGGCTTCAAGTGTCACCATAGTGCATGGGTTTTGGAGTCCACCCTTTGCCAGCAGTGATACATCGGTCAGCAGCAAGGGGACAGCCAGCCCCCCCCCCCCCTGGAAAGAGGACCCGTAAAATCAAGGGCCGCCGCGAGAAGACTGACACGGCTGCCCCCAAGGACCAAAGTTCTGCCACTTCACCTGCCACAACATCCAGGGGAGGCAAGGGCCAGAGAGCCTCATCCAAGGAGGGCAAGGGCAGAAGGGCGGAGAAGTCAGCCAGCAGGAGCGCGGACCAGGAGGGCCCCACAAGCCCCATCCCGGGTGTGAGGGAGGACACCCAAGGGCCCAGGACTCCGTCACCGAAGGGTCCAGCAACTGCACGGTCGGAGGGCGACTAAGCATGGAGTCCTGCCCAGGTCTGGCTCCCTTGAATGACTTGACAAGCACCGCTGAACAGGGCCCCGCTGTGCAGAAAGGCACCGCTGAACAGGGCCCCGCTGTGCAGAATGGCACCGCGGAACAGGGCCCCGCCGTGCAGAATGGCACCGCTGAACAGGGCCCCGCCGTGCAGAAAGGCACCGCTGAACAGGGCCCCGCCGTGCAGAAAGGCACCGCTGAACAGGGCCCCGCCGTGCAGAATGGCACCGCTAAACAGGGCCCCGCCGTGAAGAAAGGCACCGCTGAACAGGGCCCCGCCGTGCAGAAAGGCACCGCTGAACAGGGACCCGCGGTGCAGAAAGGCACCGCTGAACAGGGCCCCGCCGTGCAGAATGGCACCGCTGAACAGGGCCCCGCCGTGCAGAAAGGCACCGCTGAACAGGGCCCCGCCGTGCAGAAAGGCACCGCTGAACAGGGCCCCGCCGTGCAGAATGGCACCGCTGAACAGGGCCCCGCCAAGACAGACACCGCTCCGCTGGGCCCTTCTTGTCAAGCACCGCTCCGCCGGGCCCTTCCTGTCCAGCCCCGCTCCGCTGGGCCCTTCCTGTCAAGCACATCTCCGCTGGGCCCTTCATCTCAAGCACCGCTCCGCTGGGCCCCGCCGTCTCAAGCACCGCTCCGCTGGGCACCGCCGTGTCAAGCACCACTCCGCTGGGCCCTTCCTGTCAAGCACCGCTCCGCTGGGCCCTTCCTATCAAGCACATCTCCGCTGGGCCCTTCATCTCAAGCACCGCTCCGCTGGGCACCGCCGTGTCAAGCACCGCTCCGCTGGGCACCGCCGTGTCAAGCACCGCTCCGCTGGGCACCGCCGTGTCAAGCACCGCTCCGCTGGGCCCTTCCTGTCAAGCACCGCTCCGCTGGGCCCTTCCTGTCAAGCACATCTCCGCTGGGCCCTTCATCTCAAGCACCGCTCCGCTGGGCCCCGCCGTCTCAAGCACCGCTCCGCTGGGCACCGCCGTGTCAAGCACCGCTCCGCTGGGCACCGCCGTGTCAAGCACCGCTCCGCTGGGCCCTTCCTGTCAAGCACCGCTCCGCTGGGCCCTTCCTGTCAAGCACATCTCCGCTGGGCCCTTCATCTCAAGCACCGGTCCGCTGGGCCCCGCCGTCTCAAGCACCGCTCCGCTGGGCACCGCCGTGTCAAGCAAAGCTCCGCTGGGCCCTTCCTGTCAAGCACCGCTCCGCTGGGCCCTTCCTGTCAAGCACATCTCCGCTGGGCCCTTCATCTCAAGCACCGCTCCGCTGGGCCCCGCCGTCTCAAGCACCGCTCCGCTGGGCACTGCCGTGTCAAGCACCGCTCCACTGGGCCCTTCATCTCAAGCACCACTCCGCTGGGCCCTTCCTGTCAAGCACATCTCCGCTGGGCCCTTCATCTCAAGCACCGCTCCGCTGGGCACCGCCGTGTCAAGCACCGCTCCGCTGGGCCGTTCATCTCAAGCACCACTCCGCTGGGCACCGCCGTGTCAAGCACCGCTCCGCTGGGCCCTTCCTGTCAAGCACCGCTCCGCTGGGCCCCTCCTGTCAAGCACCGCTCCTCTGGGCCCTTCCTGTCAAGCACATCTCCGCTGGGCCCTTCATCTCAAGCACCGCTCCGCTGGGCACCGCCGTCTCAAGCACCGCTCCGCTGGGCACCGCCGTCTCAAGCACCGCTGGCCAAATTACAGTGCCGGTTCTGTGTCGAGCTACTGTTCACGCTTCACTCGGCCCACCCTGCCTCCTCCAGAACCAGTGGAGACTGTTATGCACTTGAGAGACCGTGGCTTTGCACTCCCCAGGATGGCTCAGTGGGCAACCCACCCACTGTAGAGACTTGAGAGACTGTGGCTTTGCACTCCCCAGGATGTAACAGTGGGCAAGCCACCCACTGTAGAGACTTGAGAGACTGTGGCTTTGCACTCCCCAGGATGGCACAGCGGCCATGGTGGCCCCTTCGTGGATCTGGCGTCGTGGACTCATGTGGCTGTGGTGCCCCCCTTCCCTTCCCCCTGAGGTGCCTGTCGTTTTATCATCAGATGCCCCTGCAGTGTTCTCTCCAACGGACTCAGGTCTCCTGTGTGGGCTTTGCCCTTGTGTTGATACACTTTGGCCCACGGACAGTTGAAATTTAAGTGACTGTGCAGGACTTATTGCCTCTGTTTATCGGTTACGCATTGTTTTTACTTGATTTTTTACAATTCATATTGCTATTTTACCATGACTTCAAAGAACCTATTTTGTACATAAATTTGGTTTCTCATTTTAATTATGTCTTTGCATTTTTACGGGGGGTTTGGGTGGTGTCACTGTGACATGGTGCTCTGCATTGGTGTATAGATAGTTGGGGGGGGGGTGTCGCGTATGTGTGTGCCCGTAACCCTTTCTCGTCCCCCCTCCCCTGTGTCGTAGGTGCAGTACTCACCGTTGTCGTCTGCGCCGGCGTTCGTACTCATGGTAGATGAGCAAGTAGACGAGAGCAGGTAGGATGTTTAATTCGGGTTCCATGCTGTCCTCCTTCCTCGTGGAGTGCATAGAGGTGAGCGTTTTCCCGTTCGTAGTCTGTTTCCGCCGTGTTTTTATCGCCGGTGCTCCCACCCCGGAAAATGTGGCAGATTGGTGAGTTGTGATGGTGTGGGTGGTACATTGTCTGCCGCCTGCCTGTTGGCGGTGACCGCCGCGCTGTTTGTTTGTCCCGCCGTGGCGGTCTGAGTGTTAAAGTGGCGGTCTGTGTTGGCGGTTCCCGCCAGGGTCAGAATTCATTTTTTTTGACCGCCGACCTGTTGGCGGGTTGGCCGCCGCTTTATCACCGACTGTCAGGGTTGGAATGACCCCCTATGTTTTCTAAGGTTTTGTCCAGAGTGTTGTCTGCCCTGATGAAATACATGCGGAGCTACATTGTTTTCCCTGAGGTGGGAGATTTGGCTACATTGAAGGGTGATTTCTATGCCCTTGGACATATCCCCAACATCATTGGTGCCATTGATGGGACCCATGTGGCTTTGGTCCCCCCCAAAGAAAGTGAGCAGGTGTACAGAAACAGAAAAAGTTATAATTCGATGAATGTCCAGGTGGTCTGTTTGGCTGACCAGTACATCTCTCATGTAAATGCTAAGTTCCCTGGGTCAGTGCATGACGCGTATGTCATGCGAAATAGCAGCATCCCTTATGTGATGGAACAGCTACAGAGACACCGTGTGTGGCTATTAGGTGACTCTGGTTACCACCAACCTGTCGTGGCTACTGACCCCAGTGAGGAATCCCCGGACCAGGGCAGAGGAACGGTACAATGCGGCCCATGGGTGAACTAGGAGGATAATAGAAAAGACCTTCGGGCTCCTGAAGGCCAGGTTTAGGTGCCTGCATATGACAGGTGGATCCCTAATGTACTCACCAAAGAAGGTGTGTCATATCATCGTGGCCTGCTGTATGCTTCACAATCTTGCTTTGCGACGCCAGGTGCCTTTCCTGCAGGAGGATGGTCAAGATGGTGGTGTTGTAGCAGCTGTGGAGCCTGTGGAGAGTGAAGAGGAGGAAGACGACGGGGACGACACAGACAACAGGGATACAGTGATACAACAGTATTTTCAGTAGCACACAGGTAAGAATCACCCACGCCATTTTACATTTACTTAAGGCCTCCTGCCTCTCTACTGTCTGTGTTTCCCCCCAGTTCCTGTTAAGTGATTTGTGACTTTCCCTTCCCTTTTCAGAGCTGTATGACCCACTGCGGGACTTCTGCTTTGTTTGCCCATGGACTAAAGCTTATTGACATTGGTATGTTGTCATCACAATGTAACTGAAAAATATTGCACCATTATGTGTAAGACATTTGTTAAGAATACAAGCAGACTCCTGTTATTTTAAGTGCAATAAGTGATTTATTTCAAGTGCTAGATATTGGTACATGATTGTAAAACGGTGATGGGTGGGGGTGGAGTAATGTCCATGGCAGAGTCCAGTTCTCAGTCTCACAGGTGCATTGTCCATATGCCTGGGGAAGGTGGAGCAGGGGCAGTTAAAGGTTGGACAGGGTGACAATGTGGGACAGTGGGATGACATCAGGGGGTATCTTATGCTGGCGGAGGTCTTGGCATCCTACTCTGTCTTCTTGTGAGATCTCAGGTTCCGCTTGCGGGGTGGTTCTTCTTCAGCAGGAGGTGGGGTTCTGGTGGCCTGTTGTTGTGTGGGGGCCTCCTGTACACTAGCGCCGGCGGAGGTGGTAGGCTGTTCCTGGTCTGGGTTAGTGACAGGGGCCCTTTGGGGTGCCACATGGTCCCGCAATGTGGTGACTATCTGGTTGAGGGCCACGACGATGGTCCCCATTGCGGAACCAATGTTCCTCAGTTCCTCTCTGAACCCGATGTACCGTTCCTCCTGCTGTGCCTGGATCTCCTGGAACCTGGCCAGTACCGTAGCCATCGTCTCCTGGGAGTGGTGGTATGCTCCCATGATGGAGGAGAGGGCCTTTTGGAGAGTGGGTTCCCTGGGCCTGTCCCCCCCCTGTCACACAGCAGCCCTCCCAGTTCCCCTGTTTCCCTGGGCCTCTGTCCCCTGGACGGTGTGCCCACTACCACTGCCCCCAGGTCCCCGTGGTTGTTGGGGTGGTGGGTCAACCTGGGTGCCCTGTAGTGGCGGACACACCGCTGATTGACGTGTCCTGGAGACAGAGGCATGGGCCCGCTGGGTGGGAGCTGTGCTGGTGTTCCCAGAGAGGGTTAGGTCTGGTGTAGCCTGTGGCTGTCTGTGGGGAACCGACTGTCCAGAGGTCCCCGATGGGCCGGGCTGGTCATCTGGGTCCAGGGAGACAGAGCTGCTGTCATCGCTGGGGGCCTCTTCTGGGGGTGGGATGGACATCTCTGTACCCTCCGTGGCGGTGTGGTGGCGTTCGGGTCCTGCAGGGGTATAAGGGTATGGTTATTGCTTCTGTGTGTGGCATTTCGTGTGATGCGTGGGTGGCCGTGTACCCAAGTGCAGGCATTCCCTTGTGGGGGCTCTTGTGAGGGTGGCTTGTGGGGGTGATGTGTGTGTGCAGTGGGCATGGTTTGGTGATGGGTGTCCATGGTTTGTGGTCGCATGCAGGGCTTGGTGTTGGTATGGGTGGGTTGTGATGGTGAGCCATTTGCAAGGAGTTGTTGTGGTGGGGTGGGGGTATGTGCTGGCATGCAGGTGGGGTGGGGGTGGGAAGAAGTAGTTAAGAATTGACTTACCAGAGTCCATTCCTCCGCCTACTCCTGCGAGGCCCTCAGGATGCAGGATGTGCAAGACTTCCTCCTCCCATGCTGTAAATTCTGGGGGAGTAGGTGGGGGTCCGCCGCCAGTCTTCTGCACCGCAATGTTGTGCCTTGATACCATGGAACGCACCTTCCCCCGTAGGTCGTTCCAGCGCTTCCTGATGTCATCCCGATTGCGTGGATGCAGTCCCACCGCGTTGACCCTGTCCACTATCCTTTGCCATAGCTCCATCTTCCTAGCAATTGTGGTGTGCTGCACCTGTGCCCCGAAGAGCTGGGGCTCTACACAAACTATTTCCTCCACCATGACCCTGAGTTCTGCGTCAGAGAACCTGGGGTGTCTTTGGGGTGCCATGGGGTGGTGTGGATGAGGTGAGGGATGTTGTATGTGTTGTAGAGTGTGATGTATGTGGTGGTGTATGGTATTTTATGCGTGGTAATTGTGTGGGTGATGTTGTGATTTGCCTCTGTGTGATGGTCTACTCTAAGCAGTGCTGTCTCTCTCTGTCCTTAATTCGCAATTGTGGTCGTAGGGGTTTGTGGGTGATGTGGGTGTGTGTTTTATATTGTATTGGGTGTGCGGGAGTGGTGTGTGTATGTGTATCAGGTGTGTGTATTTCAAATTGTCCAATGTGGTTGTGTTTTGTAAGGGTGTGTGTATTGTGACCGCGGCGGTGTGTATCGCCAATAGACTACTGCGGTTGAAAGACCGCCGCGTGGATTCGTGGGTCGGAATGGCATGGGCGTATTTGTGTTGGCGTGACGGTGGAGGTTTGGTCATCGCCATTTTTTCGCTGACCTTTGGTGTGGCGGACTATTGTGGATGTCGGGTTTTTGGAGGTTTTCAAGTAGCGGGTCAGAATGACCGTGGCGGTTTACCGCGATCGCGGCAGTGTTATGGCGGTCTTCTGACCGGCGGTAAGCGCCTTTTACCGCCGAGGTCAGAATGACCCCCAAAATGCCCTTTCTTTGTGAAGTAATCTACTACTACCACCAAGATGGGGTATGGCCCTGAGATGGAAGTAACTCAACTACAAAATCCATAAAGATCATGTTCAAAGGATGGGGAAGTGTGGGCTGAGGCTGAAGAACTCCTGCTGCAGGTCTGTGTGATGATTTGACTTTTTCACAAATAGAACACATTTACATAGTTCTTGACAGTGGTCCTTATTCCAAGCCACCAAAAGTAAGTTGGAACTATTTCTGTCTCTGTTTTCAGACCTCTGTGGCCTGTTGCCGGAGAGTCCTGGTACCACGTTAGACATTTCGGAACTGATTATGAGTAGGCCGGTGTTTTCTGACCCTTACATAAAGGCATGTTTACTGATGAATCAGAATTGCAAGATTGCAAGGTTTGTGGTATTTATTGCATCCAATACTTACAGAGTGCATTAAATATCTCATCCTTGGTTACATTTTGGAAGGTCAAACCTGCTGTAATGTAAGAAGGGACCTGTATGGTACTCTGTAACTGGCGCGAGAAGAGAACAGTGTCTGGCATGACAAGTATTAGCACATTTTATTGCCATGAAGTACAATAAGCTTTTGTGATCTGTCCATTCTATAGTCCTAATTCGGACCCTTTCAAGATGTCTTCGGTTCGAAAATGCCAGAAGTTCTAGGGTGTAAAGAGTGCAGTTCTTCTCCTTGTCAGTCAATTTTCAGGGCTAAAATGCATCGCTGAAGCTCATTAGTCTTAGGATCTCTTTTTAACAATACTGCAAAGGACGAGGTGTTAATTGTTTCTACTACAAAGGGCAGAAAGTCATTCGGATGTCGTCAAACTGATGCTGACATAAAAATGGCTTTGAGTTTGTTGAAGGCTTGTTGCTGTTGTTTTCCTCAAGTGAACTTCACCCCTTTTCTAGTTAATTGTACAATCGGACGCTTGATGGTTGAATATTTCTGGATAAATTGGAGATAAAATTAGGCAAAACCAATGAATCTCAGTAATTTCTTAACACTTTGTGGAGAAGGCCAGTCTAAACTGTTTTAACTGTTGTGGGATCCATTGCAATCCCAGTCCAGACGTTTTGAAGCCAAGAAAGGAGATTAAATTCTTGATCAAGTAACACCTGGCAGATTTGGCATACAGGAAATGTTTCCTTAATTTTGATAGTACTTCTTGTAATTCACATTGATGTTCTTTCAGAGTATATGAATAAATCAGAATGCACACATCCAAAATGTCTCTAAGTGAATCATTTATAAAATGCTGGAATTCTGCGGGGGCAGTAGAGACGCCATACTGCATAACCAATATGCCCTTTTCCACTCATTTCCCTCACAAATACATTCTAAGTTACATGTATTCTAAGTTATAAGCCTCTCTAAGATCTAACTGGGAGAATCTTTTGGCAGATATAACTTGATCAAGAAGAACGGATATGAGGGGGAGAGAATACAGGTTTCCTACGATAATTACATTCAGTTTTCTTTAGTTGAAACAATGTCCATATTCACAATGCACCTTTCTCAAGATCAGACCCCGCTATTAAATTGGAGCACTGAATGAAGCCCTTTTCCAAATTCTCCAGTCAGTACTTCAGAACAACTTTGTCCTTTTTTACTGTCAAGGGATAAAGTCTGCCAGGAGGAATTGCTTTGTCCAAAATCAACGCAATTCAGCAGTCATATTCTTGATACAGAGTAAGGGAGTACGCCCTCTTTTTTCTGAACACCTCTGGAAATTAATCTTATTGTGGGGGATAACCTCTTTGTCTTCCTTTTCCTTGGGGGAGGCCTCTGAAGAAACAGGTTGCATAACAATATGGAGAAGTGAGACACAATGGTTGGAGCAGCAGACCCTGATGCAGAGATCTGGCCTGGGACCAGGGTTCAATTCCCCCCTTGGTGGGTCTTGGGCTCAATTCCCTTGGACCAGATAATTCTCACCTCAGTGCCTAATCTAATTAATGGGTCCCACTCTGGGCAATAGCATACTTAATCTCCACAACAGCTCTTGGATGCCTGGTTTCACCCTGGGGCTGTCCAGGAGTGGGTCCCTCACAGGGAAAAATCCAGGAGGGGTTCCACAGTGGTATGCATACAGTGCCTTGAGACCCTAACGGGTGAGTAGTGCGCTATACAAGTGCAAAGTTTACAGTTTTCTTTTAACGAAGCAGGTCAAAAAATGGGTCTTTTCCACAGTCAACTTCAGAAAAGAATGAGCCTCATGGTGAGATGAATTAAAGGTTATCCCTTGCTTGTTGCAGTCAGTTTGAGGATTTTGTTCCCTAAGCCAAGTGGTGTCAAATACGATAGAAAAAGAGGGAGCATCTGTTAAATCAAATTATTTCTCCTCTACTTACCAATTCTGAGTAGCCATGAGTAAAGGAAAAGTCTCAGAGCATATGGCTCTGGACATCTCAGCTGAACAGTCAATTTGCTTAATGTTTTCCTTTACTGTGTTTTTTTTTCTTCATAGAAATCTGTCAATCTGCTTAAAACGTATTATCAATAAAATAGAATGATGCTCAGGATTTAACAAGAGCAAGGACCTTGACCGGTCCGTGAGAACTGGCAATCATAACTTGCAAAAACGATTGGGCTGTGTCTGTAAAGAATATCTATAACAGACTATTCAGTAATTTGTATAATGCAGAATTGGGTTAGATAGTTTCCCTGCAACTACAGGCAAACTCTCATCCAATGTCCTGGCTTGGTCACCAACCTCAATGGCCACCTGTAGCCGTAGCTTTTTGGACCACAACCTGCCAGTGTGACTTCAGTGCCATCCAAGGGGGAGGGGGGGCATACAAACCCTGCATCCTTACATGCTTGTCCTTGGGAGGGAGCTTCGCCACCGGGACCAGCTGGATGGGGCCAATGTGAGCAGGAGCAGGGAGCTGTTGTAGAAGAGCACAGCCGGGGCCTGGGAGGTGGCCTGTGCATGGCTACCCTGCTCTGATGAGATGGGTGCTGTGGACACCCCTCCACAATGCTACTAATTGGAATCCTCGTTGCCTGTGGCCTCTGCCAGGAGGTGGGGAAGCCTGGGTTCAGAGACCTTCAAGGAGCTGCTGGATCTTCCCCTCACGTCAGATCTTGCCCTTCCTGTTTTGGACATTGGGGGAGTCGGCAACTGTCGTGGCCTTCCTAAAGGATCACGCTGACCTGGTTTAAATTCTTTCTTCCTCCCCACTTTCATTTAGGCTACACTGCTGGGGGGACCCCCTCTCCTGATGTGAGCGGCCTGGATTGTTCTGGACCTGGCTGCCCCTAAGACTATGTGCACCCCCCCTAGCACACTTGTTGGGGGCCCTGTCTAGCATGGGCCTCGGACTTATCCCATGTGCCTTCTCTCTTCCCCCCCACCCCTCTTTGTGTGCACCACTAAAGGCATTCGTTCAGTGACTGCTCAGCGATCCTGCAGGACTAACCTGCACTCCTGTCCTCGGGTCTGGACCTCACGAGGGCGGCCCCATCAGACTGCCTAGCTACTGGGAGTTGGGACCGCCTTCCTCCACCTGTCCCCTCATCCTGGCCAGGGACTCCCAGCCCACCCCAGAGTGCCCACGCCCAGTTTGTAATTGCAAGATTTTCCTTGCATCCCCCGGCTTGCATGCTGCTGTGACTGCTACCTCTCAGCCCCTTCTGTGGCTGCTGGAACCCCCCCATAGCCCCAACACTTGACCTCGTGGCCTTCTGGAAGACTTCCAGATAGCTGCTCATTTCTGATGTGGTGCCCTCACCAAGCCCTCATCCCCGCCACATTGCTTCATGACCCGATGGCTTGAATTCTGCAGGAAATCGTGCAGGTGAGTGGCAAAATGGAATCCATGGATGTGAAGATCACCAACCTCACATCCAACATAAAGTCCATACGGGCGGAGATTGGGGTGTTTGAAGGCCGCCTGGGCGAAGTGGAATCCCGCCTTCACATCTTGGAAGCGTAGTCATCACCATCACTGCACAGGAGGCTGAACTTCATTGTCGTTCCCACAAATCACAGACCCAGAGAGATAATATCTGCTTCTTCAGATTTCTGGAGCAGGTAGAGCAAGACAGTGCTGGGCACTTCCTATGTGATGTTCTCCCATGCCTCCTGGGGATCACCTTCACCCATCCTCTAGAGATCCAGCATGCCCACCATATCCAGGCTCATTACCTCATGTCTGCTAATAAGCCTCGCACACTCGTCGCCTGTTTCCTGCATCATGTCCACGTCTGGGAGATCCTGATCTTGACCCACAACCATGGCCCCTATGAATATGAGGTCCACAAGATTTACATTGCTGGGAACTACTCCAGGGAAACCAACAACAAGCGCCAGGCCTTCCTGGCCCTTCACTCTGCTCAGCACAAATGGACATCAAGTAAGGAATCCCGGAGCTAGCACAAATGTGAATCACCATGGATGGCTATCTATGACATGACAATCCTGCTCCTTGCTGAAGGCCACAGAGGCTTCCAACCCAGCTGAGGAGGACAACAGCGAGTCCCCATGTCTGACCGTGACACCGGTTGGCTGAGTACTATGCTTGCACTTGGTTTCCTAGCCCCATTTTTGGGCTCACTCCCCACCTTGGACTCCGTCCTGCATGGGGACACACCTTCCACTTTCTGTGGGGATCAAGGGTACTGTGGCTCTCTCTGTCCACCCTGGTCTGCCCGCCCAATCCCGATTCTCTGCTGGGTCTCTTTGATGTGTTTTGGGAGTTTTTAACCCCCCTCATCACCCTCCAGGGCTACTCCCTGTCTTCCCCACTCCACCGGTCTCCTTGGCTTGGACTGTCTCAGAGGTCCCTGGATAATGAGTATGTTTTTTGGCTCCGTCGATCTAAGGAGTTCTTCCCTTCACACCCTCTGCCAATAGGGTATGTGGCTCACTTTCCTTTTCATTTCCATCTCCCCATCCCACTAACCCCCTTACCTCAGCCTCTACCCCTAAACGTGCCTACCTTCCCCCCTTTCCTAACTCCTTTATGCCCCCTTGTCTTTGCGGCCACCCCATAATATTTCACTCTTACCTTATCAGGCAGCTTCTGTCCCTCAGGTCTGCAGGTTGATGAGTCCAGGCCAGGGTTTGTGTGCTGCCTGTTGCTGTCATGTCCATGCAACAAGTGACTCAACCTCACAGGGTCATGAGCTGAGTCTCATGACTCCATGAGGTCAGGTCATATGCGATTGAAAGCCTTTAAAAAAAATACAATAATCACAGCACAATACAAAGTGCAGTGATTACTGTAATAACATTAAGTAATAACATTGCAGGAAGTATTAACAAAACCGTACTTTCCCCAACTTGTCACAGAGATGGGTGGGGTCAGTTATGTCTGATGACCCCACCCCATCCAGTGATGACCTGTGAAAAGGGCGGGGGTCATAATGTAGCATTTGTACACATTACAGCCTCTGGAGGTACAGGGCTTAAACTGTACCCACTCGAGGCTGATTGGTAAAATGACTGTGCCTGGCATCATTTGTGGGTCAGTTTTAAATGCCCCCAAACAGTGACTACAGGGCTGGAACCATATCATCCCTGTTTAGTGAAGTTCATAATGTGACACAATACACAAGAATCCTGCTTACTTCTCTGTCTGACGTGACTCCCATGTCTTACTGGGAGCGTCATTTCAGACAGGAGACAGGCAGCAGCAGGACTGGTGCACAGCTTCCATATTTGTTTTAAAATGCTAAGTAACACTGCTACTGGTGTTACTTAGCATTTTAAAAGAAACACGGTCTGGGGATGCCTGACTGGTAGTAGGGTGGGCCCCACACTCATTGAAGGAAACCGCCGCTGTCTTTGAATGCCATGTCTTGGAATGTCCACGGACTCACCAATTATATCAAGAGAAAAAAGATCCAAGCTTATTAGAATTTGAAGAAAGCTGATATTGCATTCCTGCAGGAGACGCCCCTTACAAGCTCTGAGGCTGAAAACTCAGGAGGGATTGGGTGGGGAAGGTGGTTGGAGCCTGAGGAGAGGTACATCTTTGTTTGCTCAAGATCCTAGACCGGGTCATCTTTGTGGGCTCCATTTATGCATCTTTGGGCCCCAAGATGGCCTTCATTTTCTGCCTTAACCGGGTGCTCACGGAGGTCAGTTCCACCCCTCTGATCCTAGGGGGCTACTGGAATGTGGTCTTAGATCCCATTCTGCACAGGTCCCTCTGACAGGCAGCCAACCTGGATAGGGCACTCATGCGCGACCTCTGGGATGATCATGGTCTGCCTTGATGCCTGTAGCCTACTCCATCTAGCTGACAAGTCCTACACCCACTTATCACCCAGGCACAGCATCCAATCCTGACTGAACTATTTTTTACTCTTGCACACTCTACTGCCAGTGATGGCTGATGCCCCATCCTGGAAGACTCACTCTCAGATCACTCACGACTTGCCTCTTGCTCGACTTTGACGTGGCACACCCGATACAGAAACCCTGGAGGCTCAATCCCTTCATCTACCACTTGCCCAACTGGAAGATATTTGTGCAGTCTCATCTCACTACATATCTGAACGACAACCAAGGCATGGTAGAGTCTGAGCGGACTCTCTGGGCTGTGGCAAAAGCTACCCTCAAGGTTCACCTCATGCAGGACGCAATGCTCCTCAATAGGTGTCAGACGGAGCACCAAGCCTCCCTGCAGGTGTCCATCTGAGATCTGACCCGCCACTACACTGACCACCTGTAGGAGGCTGGCCCTCTATGTGGTCTGCAAAACTAGGCACATTGTGCAGGGGGTCCACGGAACCACACGTTGGTTTCCAGAGGTAAAAATTAGGCCACCTAATGCTCCAACCTAGGTGTGTTCTCTGTGCCTGAGCGAGCAATAAACCAGCCTGCTCAAGCCAAGCCTGGCACTGCTCTCATGCTTGGTGTAGCATAAGAGCAGCGTCTGGATTGGGAGCTTGTGCTTTTCTGCTTCAGTGACTGTTGGGGGGATGAGGAGCTGAGCCGCGGCGCCGGGACCGGAGCAGCAGGTAAGGTTTTTAAAAATGTTTTTTTATCCCCCTAACCTCCAAGCCCCCCTCCACTTTTGATTACCAGCAGCTGCCACTGGCCCCAGCATCAGTATGGACGGTAACTGCAGCCAAGCCACTGCCTCAGTAGCTGCCTGGAGTCACTCCAGTGGGTTCTGTTGTCCTCCTTTCGGGTGTGGGAAAACTACCACAGCGTGATGTCAGGCCTCTACAAGATCCTGATCCATCACAAATACTCTGTTCTGCAGTTGGCCTCACTGGAAGACCCTTCTTCAGGTGGCCTATGACGAGGAGGACTGAGATGAGCTCCTTTCGGGTGATAATGGAGATGCGGGAGGCCAGGATGAAGTTCTGCCTCTTTAAGTCAGTCAATGATTAGTACTGAACACCAGCCAAGCTGGAAAGAGCTTGCCTCCTCCTTCACTCACTGTGCAGGCGTTGTGACCTCCGCGTCTGTGATATCTCAAATTACTTGGTTGACTGCCCTAGCCTACTGGGGTTCTGGGCTGAGGTCCAGACCACATTGGCCCATACTGTTGCTCTCCCCTCCCCCTCTCCCTCCCTCGTACCACCGTACTTTTGCACAATTTGACTGCTGCACCTCACCTATCTTTGCACGAGTGCCGGTTCCTAGCCACACCTGTAATGTCAGTGAAACTGTGTGTCCTTCACCACTGGCGGTCCCTACACATGCTCACACATGTGGAATGGCTGATGGAAATGATTAAGGTGGCATTCTGCGAATGGGTCATATATCACTTCAATGATAAACTAGATATCTACCTTCAGGTGTGGGCTCCGTTTCTTGAGGATGGGTCAGACGGGGATAGGGTCTGGGTGCTAGGACAGGCCTACTGCTTGATGATGTCAAGTGTTTATTGATTTGTACTTGACCAGGTTACCTTGAACAGTTGTCTTTGCAGCTAGATCTGTACCCTTCAGAATCAATATTCCAAGTGTGTCAACTGCTCCCGCTGCTCCTGCAGATTCTGCAATGGCCACTGGATGGGTGGCCATTGGAGCCCTTGGTCCTTGCCACAACATCCCCTTCCTCTCACCCTCTCCCTCTCATCAGTCCTCTCCCCCCACCCTTCCAGCACCTGACTGATTCCCGCCCCCTTCATTCCTTCTCCCATTTTTCCTTTTGTCCGTCTCTCTCTCTCATTGGCTCTCTTAGTATTAGTCTCTCGGTCAGGGAGTGCAGGATCCTGGGGTGGGTTGTGCATCCCCTTCCAACACCCTTAAGAGATGCTGTTCTATTACGCTTTCCTCCCCAGCTTACATTTATTGTTGGACCTGGCCCTTTCTGTAGAATCATTCCCAAAACTTTTTGCCTTCTCCTAATTCTTTTGACCCTTTTTGGCTGACGTTATGACTCTTGTCACTTTATCACTGCTAATCAGTGCTAAAGTTCATGTGCTCTCTCTTATAAACTTGGTATGATTGGCTTATACCTGATTGGCACATGTAATTTACCTGTAAGTCCCTTGTACAGTGGCATCCCTATACCCCAGGCCTATAAATTAAATGCTACTAGTGGGCCTGCAGCGCTGCTTGCGCCATCCACTGAAGTAGTCTTTCAAACCTTTCTCAGGACCTGCATGCGCAGTTTGCTGCCACATGGACCTGGCACCTAACTCTACTTGGCAGACCCAGAACTCCTCTTTTACTACATGTAAGTCAACCCTAAGGTAGGCCCTAGCTAGCCCTATGGGCAGGGTACTATGTATGTAGAAGGCAGGACATGTGTCTGGTTGTGTAGCCTTTCCTGGTAGTGACAAACAGACTATTTGGTTTCTCACTGCTGTGAGTGCTGCCTTCTCATAGGATTGCATTGGAAATGTCCTGCCTTATATCTAGGGGGTATTGTCTGATTTACGAGGGGTAGCGTAGGCATGTTTGCTCTTGCTGTAAGGATAATGAGCAATGCTGTTTACTGGTATAGTTGGATTTTTATTATCATTACAGAAATGCCACTTCTAAAAAGTGAGCATTTCTCTGTGCTTATGACTGGTGTTTTACAGCTTGACTCCAATCCACGTCTGGGCAGGGTGACAGTTGGGCTTTGTGCATACTTTTCAGACAGCCTGTACACAGGGAGGGTAGAGGTCTTACAGAGGTTCATCTGCATTTTGAATGGTCTTTCTGGGCTGAGAGAAGGGGAGGCGGGGCACACTTGCTTCTGTAAGGGCTGTGCCCTGGCCTCACACAAAGAGGCTTTTTACCCCCAACTGATGTTTGTAGCCTGTGCTAGAGCAGAGAGCGGACACTCCCAGAACCAGTTGTAACTGGTTGAAACTTCCTCTCCCCCTCATTGAAAATGCTTTGTAAAACTGAATATATGTAAAGGTGATTTTTCCCATTAAAACAGACAAGAAACATACTTGGAACTCGACACTGGATGTTGGAGGCAGGACTCACCAGGAACTGTTTTGGGACTGCCCTTGCTGTGCTGACCTGTGACCTGCTAGTTCATTGAGAGGGACTGCCACTGCTTATTGAACCTTGTGCTGACCTGATTGCTGGGGCCCTGCTGCCCAGTACCCGCATTCTGCTGTCTCCCGGGGGCCGGGTGGTGTGCCCCAGGTCCCACGGTAATTTAAATTGTTCCTCCCAGCGCAAAGGAGCGCTTTAGCAATTATTCTCCCCAGCGCTTGGGGGGTTCCCTGGCTGAGCATGTGGGAAGTGCTTCATTACCAGAGACGTGCCCCGTATCAAGGTGGCTGTGGCCGGCATCAGATTAGTGAGGAGGTGCTCGTCGTCAGCCTCTCAGGAGCACAGACAGCGTGCCCTAGCTAGAGCCCCCGGGGCACAGGACCACTCCATAACGTGCCCCTGGGGCACAGACAAGCCCCTACTTGTGAAGATCGTCACCATTGCAGCCAGAGCCACATGAGGAGGACATACCTGGGTGGAATTAACCGGCAGCCACCTCCTGGAGGAGCTGAAATGCGAGGGAAACCTCCCTGATGCTGGCCTGCACCTGAGACCCAGAGACACGGCCAGACCCAAAATCACAGGGTTGCCCAGCAACCAAGAGCCACTGCCAGAATCAGCGTTGGCTAGTCCCACCCTTGGGACTGTAAGAGGAAGGAGAAGTGAAACTCGAGCCTGGAGACTCTGGTAGAGGACTTGCAGCTCTGGAGAAGGAGCCGGCTGGTGCCCGCCCCCCACTTCAGATGTAGCTGCCCGCAGGAGTGCGGATGGCTGTTGTGCCGTTTCTATATTCCCCTCCTTATTGGGGAAACACCGGGGTGACCCGGCCCGCAAGAGCAGAGAGCGGGGACTGAGACAGGTCTTCTGTTGGCACCATAGGCGGGCCCAACCCCCTCGGGATAATACCCTTCTTTTGGCAGCCCGCCCCCATTAGCTTTGGACTACCCAATCTCCGCTGCTAGGAACACAGGAGTGCCTGTGTTCAACACATGAGACCGGGGGTACCACCCCCGTAAAACGTAAGTGCAGGTGCCATTATAAGCATGTCTTTTGCAATTATGATAATGGGGGTCATTATGACCCTGGCGGTCGGAGATAGTGTGGCGGTAGCTGAAGCCAATCCGCCAATGTACCACTCCACTGCCATGGTGGTACCAGCCGCCAGGCTAGAGATAACAATCTCGAGCCCGGTGGCGGCTATTGTGCCGCCGGCGGTATCATGACCCTGACTACCGCAGTCCCTGTCACTGATATAAGGCCCCCTCCCCCAACACTCCCCAGACACCCCTACACCCCCTTCATCCATGCTCCCCCTCCCTTCCAACCTCCACCATACACACACACACACATGCAGATACACACTCATCCACACAGACATGCACGCATACATACACACATGCATTCATTCATTCACGCACACATCAGCACACACATCAAAACTTACAGGCATTCACATTTCCATTCATACATGCACGCAAACAACACTAAACACACACTCGCATTCACGCACACACTCACACATACATGCACACACACATTCATACAACACCCCCACCCCTCTCCCCTGTCGTAAACCCGACTTACCTGTATCCAGGGGGTCTTCCGGTAGGGGACGGGACAGGGCGATGCCACCGCCAGCAACGCTTGACAGCAGAACACCACGAGGCTGTATTATTTTTCATAATATGGCTGGCGGTGATCTACTGGCGTGGTGCTGCTGGTGGTAGCAGCGCCACCTTACCACCATCTGCCAATATGGTCCCAGACGGATTTCCGCCCTTCTTGTGGCGGAAATCCGGCTGGGGTCATATTATGGCAGACGGATGGTAGCCGTGGCAATGGTCTTTTGGCGGCCGTCGCCGCAGCGGTAGGTGGTTTTTACCGCCATTGTCATAGCGAGGGCCAATATGTTCCTCCTGACATATGTCTATCTGGGGATGTGCAATTATGATGATGACAACCGGACTACTATTTATGTTGCAGGACAAACAGTAACCTATATGTTTTTATTATGACTACTATTTTTGTAGGGTAACAGTACTGTGTAACGTTCTGACAACTGCTTGGGTAGCAGGTTATTACTGTCACGTTATGTTTGGTCTAATGATGTTGTGTACAATACAGTTTATTTTTATATAACTTGGTGTTGTGTTCCCTTTGTGGTGTATTTATTGTGTCACGTGTGTTGTATGTGTTGTGCAAATGCTTTACACATTGCTTACGGGTTAGGCCTGACAGCTCGTGTCACACTGCCAAGGGAGTGAGCAGGGACATGTAACTCCCTGGCCCTGACTAGAGTGGGTGGGTTCTGCCTGGCTTAGGTACATACCCTAACCAACAAGCAACCCCATTTCTAACATTTATATATTCTACAGCCCTTGAGAGCATTTTCTCAATATGGTATTGCTTTGTTATCAGTTTTGGATCCCCAAAATGATAATAAAGACTACAAAAAAAGTCCTGGTTTTCCACAGTGAAAGCAAAGTACTGTTTTCTTACTTCATTGATGTCCTTTGACTGACTGTCTTTTGGATTCATCAATTTGCATGGATTAACATACATATTTTTATTGTTTTAAGGTGGTCTGATAGGCCCGGAATGAAGAGTATCACTGCATTGCTCAGATTTACTGAGTTGTTGTTGTGCATCAATTAATGCTGACAAAGTGCTCGGTTGGTGCACTACTAATCCCAAAGCATCCTTCAAATCATCTCTGAATCCCCGACAAAAGGCTGCAACTGCTGACTTGTTCATCCAAGGTGCTTCTGAAGCTAGGTTTTGAAAATGGCTGACCTAACTAACTTGGTCCTGACTGTCTTGTTTGAGCGTTACAAAGCCAGTGTAACCCGATTGGACTGTATGTCTCTTTGAGAAAATAGTGGTTAACTGCACCATTAATTGAGTCCAGATGGATAATAGGGTACTCAGAATAAATGGTGTAGCCAACATCAAAGCATCTTTAGTGAGATCAGAGAGTGTAAAGGTAAACTTGGTGGAATCATCGTTCAACCTTTGTGGTTTTGCTAACTGATGCTAGGCCAGAAAACTTTGAAACTTAGAAGAATCACCTCCAAATTTATTCAGAGAAGTTAAGGCCAAATTTGGAGAGACCAATGAATTATCACTCACATTATTACTCACACCTTTTGCTGCCAAACAGGCACTCACCAAAAGGTTGTTATTACGTTGTGAGTATGGCGAAGCATTACTAGAACTAAGAGTCAATTGAGTCAATCAGTTAAGAAAAATTGTCCCTTCTGACAAGCAACCTCAAACTCTTAGAGGATCTTTGAAACAGCTAGGGCTGTCATTTGAATGGGACTCTCTGACACATCCATTTAGAGTCCTGGCAAACTGTCAGGTTTCAGTATTGGAGATCTGCTGAAAACTCCTACCATCTTTGAATGTTTGTGTTGATTAACACAATAGAACAAATCACTTGATGCACTAATCGGGTGGAGGAGGAGAAACAGGGACAGGAATGAGAGAGAGAAAGCCTGGACTGGAGCCCACTCTCCGAGGTTTCATCTCTTTGAAGGAGTGGCACCCTACTCGCTGTTACAAGAATAGGTATGTCTAAACAACTTGGAGATAGATGCCATACAATAAGTGCAGTTATGCCAGCTAAGCAGCAAGGACCAAATAACAACTGAAAAAAGGTTTACCGGTTCCAGCAGTGAATGTTGCTATGAGGAGCCTGGAGCCAAATTGGAATACAGTCCAGGCTCCTGGAAGCTACTGAACATTCACAGGTAAGACTCTAAAGGAATTGGAACAAGAGACAGCACAACCAACAATACAAGGAGAGGAAGGGACTGAAGGGAACCAAGGGACCCTTAAAAGAAAAAGAACATACAGTGAAGTGATGCAGAAAAGGAGTCAGAAAGTCAATGTAACCATGCATTATGTTGCCAGGCACATGACTACGTTTCTGCAGTCTAAATGGGGCTCTAATCCTACCCTGAAATGACCCTGCTCAGGAAGTGAGTACATGTGAGTCACTAATAGCTAGTAGTGTAGTGTTTCTGCCTCATCTTCCATTGTTCTGTTCCCAATCACCTCCGGCCCCTTTGCGCCTCTGAGCCTGTCATCTAACCTGAACCATGACAGCAACGGGCAAAAACAAGCCTGTTACAAGCCCACAAAGAGAACCACGGATAGCAGCGCAATTTAGACTCCATTCTTTACACATCATCATTGCGCAAATAGGCATTTATTTTTTAAATTATATTTTCTGTGTGCCTTAATAAGGGTGTTTATGTGTTTTGGGCTGAGGGGGATGGAGGTGCTGGGAGATGCTGTGGTGGGTGTGTGGCTGTCTGTTGTGGTGGTGACTGCAGGTATGGTGGATGTGCTGCATGTAGGATTATCAGTGGTTCTGGTGTCTGCGGGTGTGCTGACTGGGGTGGATGTCTGAGGGTTTGCTGTGGTGCTGTCTGAGGGTAGGATAGGTGTAGTGACTGGATCTGTGAATGTTGATGTGGTGACTGCAGGTGTGAGAGGTGTGCTGTCTGTGATGCTGGGGGTGGTGGGGGTGCCAGGGCAAGTTGTGATTCTTGGTGTGTGTGCATCTGAATGTTGCTTGTGTGTGTGCCAGTGGTTTGTCCTGTGGTGCTTATGTTTGTCTGAGCTACCCTTGGATGTTGAGGTGGATGCATGCCTGTCTGTTTGTGTGTTTTGGCTGGCTTGGTGAAGAGGGGTTTGGGATTGGGAAGAGGAAGGTAGAGGGGAGACGGTAGGCAAAGGATGACTGGCTGGCGTCAGTGTGGAGGCCAGAACTTGAAAAGATCTCTGTAGGCCAGCCAGCGCACCATGAATGCCCTCCAGGAATGCATTGAGTTGCCAGTCCCTGGTTGGCAATCTTGATGGTCGACTGACCCACAGAGATGGACTTCATGGCGTCAATAGCCTCCTCACTGAGGGCAGCAGGGCTAACAGTGGCAGGGGCAAAGGTGCCTGCGGTGAAGGAGATGCCCACCCTCTTGGGCGAGCGGGCACGGCCAACTGGGTGGGGAGCTACAGGGAGGCTGGTGGTAGAAAGGGAGGTGGTGGACAGAAATGCTGCTGGGATGGTCCCAGATGGATCTGCCACTGCCAGGGAGTGTCCACTGGAGGAGGATTCTGAAGATGATGAGATGGATCCTGTCTCCCAGTGGCACTGCCCTCACCCTCTGGGCCACTATGTCCCTCAGTGTTGGTGTTCTCATAACTTAGGTCCTTGTGGCCAGCAGCTTTCCCACTCAGCTGTGCCCTGTCTCCTTCGCGTGCCGATGCTGGAAAACAGAAAGAGAGGTAGAGTCATCACATTCTTTTCATACACTAACATCAAACTGTACACATCATTTACATTACATCTAGTTGTACTACACCCCCAGGTAGAACCTGGTTAGGGCCAACATCATGTCACAACAACATACAATCTACACCCCTATATAACAACGTCACACACCAGCTAAGCCACCTATCTCACACCTACAAAACCATCAGATCAGTAGAGCTATCATACTAACCATTCCATGACAAGCTGACTTGACAACATGGATCTGGGTTCATATCCACAGCAACATAGTCAACCAACAACCAAGCTAAGGGAAATAGTAGTAACATTGATTTCCATATATCACTTACACAACATCTACACATACTAACAATATTACCTGATGTCACGTGCCAGGAAAGGAACCTTATCATATGCTAAACACAAGACAGCATGTTGCATACAAGCCAAAAACATTTCATGTCACAGAGTCCACAACCTTCACAATTGAAACTTGCAAACAGGCACCTACTATATTTGGCATATCCAAATCTGGAGTATGATAGAATCTAAACACATGTCACCAACACATGTACCAATAGTGATGTAGGAAAGGGTGATACATACTCTGTTGACCTACTCATCGTAGTCATTCTCCACCTGTAAACCAAGTCTTGCACACTCATAGGGTCCTATTAGGCCCATAGCATTTACCAACAGACAACCCCAGGTAGCACAACTACTCCTTAAATACAATAGACACATGTCATGTGCATGAAGGCCACAACATATAATGATGAGTGGCAACACCAGTAGCCCAGTGTTTGAGTGGCAACATCACCATTCACACTTCACACATGAGTATTCTTACATCTGTATAGGGAAAGGTCAATGACATTTCTGAGGATACCATGATAGAGATGCCTTGAGGCAAGCCTAATGACAGACTACACATACCATTCCACCCACATATGAATGTGAACTACCACACCTGTACCACAATGTAGTCAGTGCAAACAATGGGTTTCCATACTAAAGGCATTCAGAACATATCCAAAATAGCGAAATAAAGGATGTTTATGATACATTACAATGTTTATTTATGACAGAACCTTACAATGTACACATGATGTTGTCAAAAACCAGTAAAGAATGTAACTGTTAATAAGATGTCTTGGCCTATTTAGCATGCCCACAACACAACATTCAGAGCTCTGATATCAATGTATGTGTTGCAATAGTAGTCTAACAGTACCTACATGGCTTCCAACATGTAGGATGTCCACTCAGATGAGACATTACAGGGGCAAATTTACAGTCTCTACTTACCAAATGGGTTCACCTCCTAACAACTCGAGTATACTTAGCAAGTATGGCACGTGAAATGTCAGATGGACATCACAGCCTCACATGAAGTTGTCACTCATCAGAAACCTCATGAAAAGTAGGAATGATTAAACTTGTCAGACTCTATGTTGCACATAGACATGGATCGAGGGGCATTGGAATGGACAGAGGGCAAAGAACTGAACAACTTACCATCATGATATTGGGAGTATGGATCTGTAGGTGGCAAGGAACAACCAGCAGGGTATATTAAGCAGTACAGTGGTACACATATGACACAGTCACATGTGCATCATCATATGCTTTTGTACAGAAGTGATTACATAGGAAATTAATATGTCCCTATACACAATAGAATGTGCAAACCTGTGTACCAATGTTGAGGACTGTACATTTATGTGATCCTTGGGGATCTTTGACCCTTTGCACTTTCCACATTGTCACACCTCACATTATATCGCTTCACACACTGACCTGGCATAGGGATGAAAATGTGCTAAGTCAGTACTTACCCCCATGTGGCTGCCCTCAAATGCCCATCCAACTCAGGGTAGGCTACCGCCATTATGCAGGCCATTGGGGGGGTCAAGGTCCGATGGGCACCCCTTCCTGCTTGAGAGGACATCCTCAGCTGGGCCTCTGCGGTTTTCCAGGCCCAGCATTGCAGGCCGTCCCACCGCTTCCTACAGAGGGTGCTCCACTGGCTGTGGACCCCCAGGATCCACACTTTCTTGGCAATAGCACGCCAGATCTCCTTTTTCTGGTGGGGGTTGACCTGCATGGATGACACAGACGAGGGAAAAGTCATGTCCATGTGCACCATCCCAAAACAAGAAGGGTGAAACAAAAATTTGTGCAAGTAGCCATACATACACTTCCTCCAACATCCACTTCTATGTGGAATGACCATCTGCAGTCAGGCCATGTGTAAAGTGGAGTAAGACATACAACATGCATATCCAGTACCAGGTGTTGGCTAGAAACATATGACCAGCCCACAAGCATTTCTTTAAACATGGTACAAGTATACAACTATTTCTCACACCAGCTTCAATTATAATGTTAAGTAGTTTTCAGGTGGGTCAGGGTACATACTATGTATCAGGGCTCAATACTATCTAAGTACATGTGCACATATCCATCTACCCACACATATTATCCCACTCCTTCATTCCACCACATTTCATCAACATCATCATACACTTAACATTTCAAACATTGGTATTGCATTGCACTTATCTGTTCCTCTGGTGCACTATAGAGCTGTTTATACTGTGATAGGACCTCCTCCACAAGCTTGTCCAGCTCATCAGGTGAGAAGGTGGGGCCCTATCACCTGTAGGATGTGGCATGATTGCTCTCAGAGGCAGTACACAGCAGCTCAAGTCATGGAGGTCTTGTTGGCAGCAGTGTCAGGAGTCAAGTGAGGCATGAAGTATGAAATGGCAGTTATGCCCGCCTCATACAGAATGGTCACCGCCGGCAGACGTCGCCATTGGCCCAAGTCCGCCAAAGGCAGCAATGTGTTCCAATGGTAATGTCCACCGTGGTTGTGACCGCCTACCGCCATGACATCATCTGTCGGCAGAGTTAGGTCACTTCCTAATGTCCAGTACAGTCAGGCAGCTGTCATTTTAAGGCTCATATATGTATGTTAAGTTTATGAAAGTTGTGTCATTGACTACGAATTGTATTTATGATAATGTGTTAACTGCTATCTTTATGCAAACATGTAGCAATGTGTATATAATATGTGGAGAATATGAAAATTATGTATCCCGAGTTATGTACATGAAACAGTATTGTCAGCAGAGTAATGATGATCTGAACATAGTATAGGTGTTCCAAATATATTTCACATGTTAAGTAAGTTGATGTCATTTTTATTGTCGGTGACATGTTTCTCCATTTAAAGAACATGCTAGGGATGAGGGGATCTGATTACAATATTTAGGCAAATATTGCCTAGGTATGTGCTGAGTATAACTTTTTCACTGTTTCATGTGACATAATGTAGCTTTATCTGTGACGTTGGTGGGATCATACTTTTGATGTGTAGATTGAGTAATACAAATACATTCTGGTGTTGTAACACATAGTTACCTTGGCATGAGAAGAGCAAGACAACCTCCAGTGTTCCGTCCATTAGCAGACCTGCACACAATGGAGGATCGACATGTCATCCAAATACCACCTAGATAGGCAGACAATCATGGATCTCTGTTGTCAGTTGGAGCCCGATCTGATGCGTGCCATTCATAATCACAACTGCATACCTTCCATTGTCCAAGTCATGCCAGTGCTATACTTCCTGGCCTCTGGGTTCTTTCATGATACAGTGGCCCTAGCTGCATCGATGTCTCAGCCCATGTTCAGTCTGGTTTTGAAGGCTGTACTCTCTGCATTGTTGAAACACATGAACAGCTACATCAGATTTCCACCAACGTGAGGATTTGGCACATGTAAAGGCTGATTTTTATGCTTTGGGACACATTCCGCATGTGGTTGGAGCCATAGATGGCACCCATGTAGCCTTGGTTGACCCAAGTGCCAATAAACAGGTATATAGGAACAGGAAAAGCTTCCACTTCGTCAACATGCAAATGGTGTGTTTGACTGACATCTGTATTCAAAAGTTTGTGCAAAGTATCCTGGATCAGTCCATGATAAGCTTCATCATGCGGAAAAGCAATATCTCACTGCTAATGACACAACTATACACAGAGAGGGCCTGGCTGGTTGGTAAGTCGTATATGTCATGTGTGTCTGTACCTTTTATCTGCTACCATATATGTGGATGTCCAAGATTAATGTTTGGATTGTTGTAACTATACCTTAGAGGGAACTCTGGCTACAAAAACCATCCTTGGTTTCTGACACCAGTAAGGTACCCAATCACGCCAGGTGAAGTCCGCTTCAGTGAGGCCCACAGAAGGACAAGGCATGTTGTGGAGTAGACTATTGGGCTCCTGAAGGCAAGATTTTGCAGCATTGATAAGTCAGGAGGAGCCCTCCTCTACTCACCCAACAAGGTTTGCCAAATTATTGTTGTCTGATGCATGCTCCACAACCTCACCCTGAGATGTCAGATACCACTCATACCAGATGAAGGGGAGCCAGCAGATCCTGTGGGTGGAAATGCATATTTGCCAAGTGAGGATGAGCATGATGAGGATGAAGCTGGAGATATCAGGGCTGATCTCATCAATCAGTACTTCAACCAACTCAAGGCATGGGTTGTGATGGAATAAAAGTGATTCAGTGGAGTATTGGTGAGGTTAGGAATGCGAGATAAGGTTCTTATTATGACCCTCAGATAGGTCATAAGTGGCTCCAAAGTCCACGACTCAGATATGCATGCAGATAGTTACTTGGAGGTGTGTACAGAACTGTTATGTACATAGTCTAATGTTTACACAACACACAATCAAAGTAACACATCTACTTATGAGTTGGCAGTGTCAGTGTGGCCTATACCTTAAATATGTCAATTACAGATTGTAGATTGACTGTTTGGCTCATCCTCATTTGATAATATCAGATAGTGTCACAGACAGATGGGATTTGCAGACTGACATGTGAAGTGAACATGGATTACACCGGGTTCTGCCTGGCATGAGATTTGTGGTGTGTGAGTTCTATGCCCAGACTGTCAGGACAGTGGGATAGTAGTGTCCTTTTCCACACTAAAGACCTGTTTGGTATTGGAGGTGGGGTCAATGGCACCATGTGTGCGTTCATTTGTCACTGATGCATGTTGTAATGCAGTATCCAGAACCTCTAACATCATAATGGTTTGTGTTGTATGTGAACTAACTTATACATAGCTGTCAGTGTGTTTACACTTTGCAGTCCAATGTGCATGTGTCTGAAGACTAACATAGGTGAATGGCAAGCCTACAGATACCTGGCCATGGTAAATGCAAGGTTCCATGACTGGGGACATTAGTACTGACCTCTGTCTGTTTCATGGGGTATGGTCATTTGTGAGCTATGGTATGGGTATATGAAAACACTTTAGCTGATGATACATTGAACCATTTTGTTTGCTTCCTGGGATACTGAACGACTGACACGTCCCAAACTTCAGTAGTCTGTGGGTTGGTAGTGTATGACACCTATGGTGAAACATTGATGTTAGCAGCAGTACTTCACTATGTGGTAGTTGGCATTTTCCAAATAAATAATTGGAAATGTATAATACAAGTGATTTGTGTCATGTATTTAATACATTTTCAATCCAATATGTATCCTGGTTATGCAGTACATGTGTACTGACCATGACAAATGTTTTACATTAGAGACGAAGATTTTGATACCAGACTTGTCACACATGACAGTTGTATTATATGGTTGATAAATCACACTAACACATGATCTGTGGTTAAGTGGTATTTATTGGGGAGTGCACAGCAAAGTGAGTGATAAGGAACAAAAATAACACAAACAAAATAGTGAAGGATTAAGTCATCAGGGTAGCTGCTTCGCCATTTGGAAACACAAGTCCAGTGTCCTTGTACCATAGGAAATGGAGATAGGTTTCAGAAAAGTCAACAGGGTGTATCTGTGCCATACAAGGGAAACAAATCAGTATTGGTTCATTTCCTGCCAGTGGGTTTGGTCTTGGCACCTGCTCCTCCTAGATGTCTGGGTGGACGTCCACGTTTGCAGGGGGGTGTTCTTCTGCTACAGAGGGTGGGGTGTCTGAGGCATTCCCTTCTCCTGGCAGAGCCTCTATTCCACTAGCAGCCACAGATGTAGAAGGGCCTGATTTTTCATTGCTAGTAGAAGAGGCTGATGCTGGATACAAAACCTACTCAGGGTGGTATTCATGTCCCTCAGTACCCCAGCAATGGAAGCCAGGATGGGATTTTGGGCCTGACACTGCTGCATGGCTTCCTGCAGCTGTTGGATCACCCCCATTATGGTCAGTACCTGGCCCATCATGCCTTGGAAATGTTGGTAGGCTTCCAAGACTTGGGAGATAGTGTCCTGGTCAGATGTGTCCCGTGGAGCCCCTGTCCTCTGGCCCACACCATCCCTCTCACACACCTTACCCCCACGTACCTGTGCCCACTCTCACTGGTAGCAGGACCATCATTGTCAGGGGTGACAACAGGAGACTCAGGAATCTGTACACACAATGGAAGATACTGTCCTGGGGACACAGGTTTGGGGGGAATGGTTGCTTGTGATGTGGATGCAACAGGGCTGGAAGGAGTCGATGTGGACAGGTTGAGGCAGTTGTTGACTGACCAGGTGTCCCTGATGGGCCAGCTTCGTCTTCAGTGTCCAAACATCTAGGGGTGTTTTCCTCACTGGGGCCTTTATCTAGAGGGGTAGTGGCAGTCTCTGGTGCCGCTCCATGTTGGAAATGGCAAGGTTACCTGTAGGAGAAGTGTAACACACAATTCCTGTAAATGATACAACAAGTGACGTTTGACTTTGACAGCTAGACATGCTATGTGACATGCACACACTGTCTTTACATGATCCCCTAATATGACATTGACAGCTGCTTCCAAATCTGGTTTAGAGCAATGTGGGACACCGAGATATGCAATTGCATACACCATGCTTTAAACTCTTGGAGTATGTTGGTGTTTGGATGACTGCTGATATCCTCATATCTTGTCTGTGTAAAGACATGACAATGTAGATTTTTCTCCTAGTAAGGTGTATGGCATAACTGATTCAACTAACAACTGGACAATACACAATAAACAGTATGGGAATTACCATTTGACCTGGGCCTCTATATGGATGTACTTCAGTTTCCCATATAGTCCCCCCCCCCCAGGTGAGTATATGACATTGTTAGAAAGGTTTTCTCAAAGGCTAGTTTGGTAGGGGACACAGCTGTAGCTGTGTTTTTCTAGTAATAGTACCGGTAGTGGGTCATAGCAGTGCTGCCGTTGCCATCGACAGTGGTGCATTCAGGAGGGGTTACATTGATTGTTAGTTTCACATGTAAGCCATTTTAAAATGTAGTACACTGTTCTGGTTTTCTTACAGGTGGAACAGTGAGAGTTGTAGTGCTTTCAGTCCCTGTACTTCACATGCCATACACAAACACTGTGGCCCCAGGTGAGTTTAGTTGACGTGTGGCATGCCAGAAAGGGGTATTTAGACATTTGAACAAAGGAGTGGTAGGTGGTTTGGTCATTGAGGTGGGGAAAGATGATACTTTTTGGTGACATGAATGGTGTAGTGACTTACCAGACTCCATTCCCCCAGGTATTCCTATCAGGCCCTCAGGATGCAGGATGTCCAAGACCTTCTCTTCCCATGTTGTGAAAGTAGGGGAAAGAGATGGGGTCTACCGCCATTCTTGCGGACCACCAGCTGGTGATTGGCGGCCATGGAATGTACCTTCACCCTGAAGTCATTCCACCTCTTCCTGATGTCCTCCCTTGTGTGTGGGTAACTACCTGCAGAATTCACCCTGTCGACTATCCTTTGCTACAACTCCATTTTCCTGGCTATTGATGTTTGCTGGACCTGTGCTCCAAAAAGGTATGGCTCTACTATGACAATTTTGTCCACCATGACCCTCAACTCATCATCAGTGAAACA
Organism: Pleurodeles waltl; assembly: GCF_031143425.1. Lineage (NCBI taxonomy): Eukaryota > Metazoa > Chordata > Amphibia > Caudata > Salamandridae > Pleurodeles > Pleurodeles waltl. Next base: position 370,596,164 of record NC_090440.1, on the reverse strand, counting down.
TGGATGTTTTTGTTGGGACATGGTAGTGGTGGAAGAGACGGTGAGGTAGCGATAAATGGGGAAAACATATTTAGTAATTAGTTGTGGGTGCTGTGATGTGAGTGGGAGATGGTTGCTGTGTATTGTGTTGGATACTAAATTGTGTGCTGTATATGTTGTGCAAGTGTGGGATGAGTGCTGAGTGAAATGTGTATACGTGCCTCTTGTTTGTTTTGCTTTATCTTTTTCTTGGCTTGTCTCTGGCTGTGTGTGATGTTCTGGTTGCAAAGGATTGTGGGTTGTGTAGGGGTGTTTTATATAGTGCAGTGTGTAGGTGTATTGGGAGTGTGGATGTGTGTCAGGTGTGGGCGTATTCAAACTATCCAATGTGGTGTGGTGTTCTGACTGATGTGACTTCAGACCACCGGGGTTCACACCTCCAATGGTTTTCCACCGTGGAGGAACCGCTCTTGTTATTTGTGGATTGTAATATAATCGGAGGCTTTTTGGCGGGCTGGTGCTGCTGATGGTTGAACTGCCTTCCAGTGTCCTGGCGGTTTCGGAAATTTGGCAGTTTTTTTGGCAGACCGAGCTGTGCGACTCTGAATACAACGGTCGGATCACCACTAACATGGGGGTCTTTTGGCAGCTGTCACAGAATACAGACAATGTATTCTGTTAAAAAATAGTGTCCTTTGAGGAGAATCAACTCCTGTTTGTGGACTGTGATTCAAGTCTTGTGAGTTAGTTTCTTAGGACGTGACTTATTGTCCAAGGCAAACTGCACCATCTATTGCACACCAAAACATGTAGAGTTCTAGACCCATGATGAGGATGTAGGCTTTATATTGATGAGTCAAAGGACAGAGATTGAGTTGTATACTGTAATGACAACTGATGATTTACCACTGGATCTTAGAGATGCAGTGAATCCCGGGGGCTGGGACTTTTCAGGTAAAGAAATTGGTCTCATAAAAGGAGTTGAGCTTCTTCTCATAAAAGTAAAACCCAATGTTGAGTATCCATTGAACCTCTCAGTGCAATCTGACCTCCGAAACAATTGCTGGTATTACTCCTGTGATTGAGTCACTGATATAGCAAGGCATGTAATGTACCCATTATGGGCTTGCAGCATTGTTGTTCCATGGTACTAACTCCAGTTGTGATTTTGTCTCAAATTCCATGTCAGGCTGAGTGGTTCACTGTCATCGATCTGTGTCAGGCATTTTTCTCTGTTCTTTTGCATGTGGATAACCAGTACCTCTTTGCTTTCTGGTTTCAGAACCCTGTTTTGGCTGGTGCCGAGTCCCACAAAGGTGTACAGAAAGTCCATCAGTCTTTATTCAGATTCTCAAAAAGATTCTTGAGGCTCTCAAGCTCTGTATTTCTGTACTAATTCAGTACATCAAGGATGTGCTAGTGTAGTCTGATAATCAAGAAGCTTGCAAATGAGACACCATTGTATTATTGAACAACTTTGCTGAGAACGGACATAAAGGCCCTCATTACAACCCTGGCAGTCGGTGATAAAGCAGTGGTAATACTACCAACAGGCCGGCGGTAACCAAAATGAAATTATGACCACAGTGGAAACAGCTCAGACAGACAGCCACTTTAACACACCGACTGCCACGGCGGACCAACAAGCACCATCGTGGTAACCGCCAACAGCCAGGCAGAAGACAATGTACCGCCCACACTATTACGAACGGCCTATCCGCCACCTTTTCCGGGGCGGTACCAACGACATCAAAAGCATGGCAGAAACACTGCACAGAAGTCAAAGGACTCACCTGTGGAGACTCAGGGAAGAACCACGACACCATGGAGCCCAAGTTGCAAATATTTCCGATGCTCGTCTACCTTCTGCTGCATTATGAACATCAACGCCGGCGAAGATGACCACGGTGAGTACTGCCGCCAGCACACAAGGAAGGGGGGAGGAAAAAGAGAGTGACACACACACACGCAACACACACACACCCCCAACACCATACACACAATCAGATGCAGTAATAAAACATATTTACCCCGTATCCCTCAGGAATAATGCAAGGTCAAAATGATTTGAAGAAAGTGAGTTTAATACGATAAAATAACATGAATAAATGCATCAAAATCCAAACGTATATACATATTTACAAATGTTGGGACACTGCCAAGTCCTCAATGTCCGTGGGCCACAAGGCCACAACACATAGGCCAAGGCCCCACCTCACTCCTGCAACAACAAGGAGAGAACACTGCAGGGGCATCAGGTCAAAAATACACAGGCACCTCAGGGGGATGGGGAATGAGGGGGCACCTCAGCCGGAAGATGGTAAAACACCACTGGTCCTGGTGGGGGCAACATGCCCTGTGCGATGTCCTGGGGAGTGCAAGGCCACAGTCTCCCAAGTGGGTGGGTTGCCCACTGCTTGGTCCTGGGGAGAGCAAGGCCACAGTCTCTCAAGTGGGTGGGTTGCCCACTGCTTGGTCCTGGAGAGTGCAATGGCACAGTCTCCCAAGTGGGTGGGTTGCCCACTGCTTGGTCCTGGGGAGTGCAATGGCATAGTCTCTCAAGTGGATGGGTTGCCTACTGCTTGGTCCTTGGGAGTGCAATGGCACAGTCTCTCAAGTGGATGGGTTGCCTACTGCTTGGTCCTGTGGATTGCAAGGTAACAGTCTCTCAAGTGGATGGTTTGCCCACTGCTTGGTCCTAGGGAGTGCAAGGCCACAGTCTCTCAAGTGGGTGTGTTGCCAACTGCTTGGTCCGGGGGAGTGCAAGGCCACAGTCTCTCTAGTGGGTGGCTACCTCCACTGGTTCCGGAGGGGGTGTAGTGCCCAATGTGCTTCATCCTGGGAAGGATGGGGTGAGTGGATGGCTTCTCCACTGGTCTGGACGGGGCATTGTGCCCAGTGTGCTTCCTCCTGGGAAGGATGGGGTGAGTGGATGGCTTCTCCACTGGTTCTAGAGGGGCATTGTGCCCAGTGTGCTTCATCCTGGGAAGGATGGGGTGAGTGTATGGCTTCTCCACTGGTTCTGGAGGGGGCATCAGATCTTGGGAAGTGCAAGGTCACAGTCTCCCACCTGGGTATCAGACCCACAGGATTTGCAGGGGCCAAAACGCACAACAACCCATGGAGGCAAGACTACACACTGTCTGCCGGCGGTTACAGCTGCTCAGTGGTGGCAGTGGCGGGGCTGGTGTCAGTGCTGGCAGTGGTGGGGGGAGGCTCCAGCCCATCCCCTGCAGCCTTGGAAAGCTGCCCGCTGGGGCTGCTGCTGCTGGCAGTGGTGGGGGGAGGCTCCAGCCCATCCCCTGCAGCCTCGGACGGCTGCCCACTGGGGCTGCTGCTGCTGGCAGTGGTGCTGGTGGCTGTGCTGGTGGTGGTGCTGGTGACGGTGCTGGCAGTGGTGGGGGGAGGTTCCAGCCCTTCTCTTGCAGCCTTGGATGGCTGAACCACATTGGTTGGTGGTGGGGGCTCCGACTAAGTCCCAGCACCAGGCCTCCTGTCCTTCCTGCCTGCTGGTACAGGCCCCTTGCCCTTCCCTGTAGCAGCTGGTGGTGCCTTCTTGCCCTTCCCTGTCGCAGCTGGTGGTGCCTCCTTGCCCTTCCTAGATGCTGCTGGTGGTGTCTCCTTGCCGTTCCCTGTCGCAGTTGGTGGTGCCTCCTTGCCCTTCCCTGTCGCAGCTGGTGGTGCCTCCTTGCCCTTCCTTTGCAGGCATCCTTTCACTATGGCTGCCTGGTGCTCAGGTTCCTCTCCCACCTGCAGTAGCTGTCGGCACAACTGTGGCCTTGGACTGGATGGCTGAGGTGCTCGCCTGGGTTTTGACCACCCTGGCCCGACGTGAAGGACGGGGGGGGAAGTGGTAGGGAAGAGGTCAACGGTGGAGAGGAAAAGCTTCTTAAGGAAATTGGGGCGGAAAGAGGGTAAAGGTTTGGGAGTGGAGGAAGAGGAAGTGGTTGTAGGAGGTGTAAGTCTGCTGTGTTTGGGTGCAGGTGCCTGGGCTGGATGCTGTTGTGAGGTGGATGGCTGTTGGGTGTCTGAGTGCTTGCGTTTGTGTACTTTGGGAGGATGGGGCACAGACACAGTGGGAGAGTACACAGGGGATGTGTGCATGGATGTGGGGGTGGTGACTGCCAGTGAGGGGTGTGTACTGATAGGTGTGCTGGTGATGGAGGTAGTGGATGGGGATGTAGTGCATGCAGGTGTGAGTGTAGTCGCTACAGGGAGGGAGGTGGATGACGAGGAGGAGGGGGACACAGTGGAGGCAGTGGATGTTGTATGTCTGCATCTGCATGGTGTTTGTGTGAGTGCCTGTGGGATGATGTGTGGTGCTTGTGTTTGCCTGAACCACTCCTGTGTGTTGTCATGGGTGCATGCTGGTCTGCCTGATAGCTTGGGATAGGTTGGGGTTGAGGGGAATGGGATTGGGTAGAGGAAGTTGGAGGGGGGAGGCTAGAAACAGGGACAATGGCTGCCATCAGGGAGGAGGCCAGAGCCTGGATTGATCTCTGTTGGGCCGCCATGCCAGAGTGAATGCCCCCCAGGAATGCATTTGTTGCAAATGGGCTGCCAGCCCATGGATGACATTCACAATGGTTGCCTGCCCAACAGAGATGGGTCGCAGGAGGTTAATAGCCTCCTCACTCAGTGCAGCAGGGCTAACTGGGGCAGGGCCTGAGGTGCCTGGGACGAAGGAGATACCCACCGTCAAGGGTGAGTGGGCACGGGAAACATGCTGAGGGGCTACTGGGAGGGCGTTGCTGGTCCTGGGGTGTCCGGCCTGGCCTAGGGGCACCCACAGGCCTGCATCCCCCACCCAGATGCCGCCCCACCAAGCGCAAGTAGTATATTGGGGCACTGTCCTCACCATCTTGTGGCTGCTGTGAGCCCCCAAGCGCCCATCCAGCTCAGGATAGGCCTCTTCCAGTATGTGGGCCATCAGGGGGATCAGGGTTTGACGGGCACCCCATCCTCGTTGGGAGGCCAAATCCAGCTGGGCCTCTGCCATCTTCTGTACCCAGCCTCTCAGGTCCTCCCACTGTTTCCCGCCTGCCGTAGACCCCCAGGGTACGCACATCCTTGGCGATGGCACGCCATATACCCTTTTTTTGATGGGCGCTGACCTGCAGAGAATACGGTCTCGTGGCTCGGGAGGACTTCTTCGGGGAGGGGCAGCTTGTGGCACTCCAGGCCCAGCGCTGAATGGCGGGATGTGCACGGCATGTGGGTCTGCGGAGTCTCATGCCACGAACAGATGTACACTGAGTAAGTGACATTTTCCACATATATATATGTATATATATATATATATATATATATATATATATATATATATATATATATATATATATATATATATGTTATTCTATACTTAACATGTTCATAGGTCATTGCATAGCTCCTAGATAAGTTGTTATATTAGATACTTATGAATCCCTGCTCTCATTTTATGTCACACTTTGTCTACCCACCACCACTTGTCATGTCTCTATCAATCTCCATTCCCACTCTGACTTATCCCAAATCCATTCTACTACTTCCATCTCCTAAATAACCCTACCTAAGCTCTTCCCTCCTCTTCCACATCTAACTCACCCAAACCTCACTTTACTACCATGATCTCCCAAACAACCCCGCTAAATTCTCTCTCATTTATCTCAACCTACTACTATGATCTCCCTAACCCTTTCTACAGACTCTTCCCTCCTCCATCCCCCCCTTTACTCATCCCAAGCCTAAATCCTATTAGCATAAACTCCCATTTAACACTTCTGGATTCATCCCTCCTCCACCCCTCCATTACTCCAGTCAATCCAACTAACAAACTCACATATCGGTGGCTCAAATTAACTCATAATAATACTAAAAGTGTACTCGTATTTCCCTATACTAATCCACCACTAATTCCTTTTGGGCTCCAAAGTAGCGTGCTACTCGCCAAAAAGCGCTTCAACGCCTCGTCAGGGGTAGTAAGCACTATATAAATACTATTACAATACAATACAATACAATACATAGGAAAAGATATCAGTCAGACCGTCCTGCCTGTTACACTCCTGGCCCACCATAGCCCTCACATCCCCTTACGCACAGACATTGCCCACCATACATGCAGCATGCTGCCCCGGGCCCTTCTACCAACCCCCCCTACATGAGGCCCTCACACACAGCACTCCATGCATTCATGCCCCATGCATCGTGCTCACAGTGTACTCACCTGTTGGTGTGGAGGCCCATACAGCATTTGGTACTGTGGTAGGACCCCATCCACCAGTCTCTCCATCTCCTCAACCGTAAAGGCAGGGGCCCTTTCCCCAGTGACACGAGCCATGGTTGGTTCCAGACACAGGTCACAGTAGCACTTGTAGTGTAGGTCCTCTCCTGTTGAAGGTCAGGTAGCAAGTGAGTGAATAGATAGAAAATGGCTGTCACGTCCGCGGCGGTGCGTACCGTCACCGGCGCTGTACATCACCATTGGCCACTGTAAGCCATAGGGCCCAATGGTATCCAATGAGGAGTTGCACAGCGCTTCTCGACGGCCTCTCGCAACGGCGCACAACGTCAGCGGAATTACCTCATTTCCACCTGTTCCCTCCTGTTCCCTCGGGGGGGGGGTGGCAGGCCATGGCACCTAACTGTGTCACAGTACACATAGGCACCATTTGGACCTATCCAACAATATACTGTTACAGTCACAACATGCAATGTAGTGTAGTGTTTGGAAACATGGAATACTGACCAGCTGCTTACAGTTTTGCCCCCTAGATTGCAACCGCTGGGGATAAATAGGAGATGGAGACATCCCCCGTGTACAGGCCCCTGGTGGACTTGGCAACAATGGAGGACAGGCACATTGTCCTCACTTATAGACAGGACAGGGCCACAATCACAGAGCTGTGTGCCCAATTGGAGCCTGACCTGATATCTGTTATCCGTCAGCCCACCGGGATACCCCCCCTGTGCAAGTCCTATGTGTGCTCCATTTCCTGGCAACTGGCTCCTTCCAAGTGACAGTGGGCTTGGCAGCAGGAATGTTTCAGCCAATGTTCTCAATAGTGCTGACCAGAGTGTTGTCTGCCCTGATTAAACACATGTGCAGCTACATCGTTTTCCCCCAGGTGGAGGATTTGGCCACAGTGAAAGCTGATTTCTATGCAATAGGACATATCCCCAACATTATTGGGGCTACTGATGGAACACATATTACATTTGTCCCTCCCCCGCTCCCCCCCCTGGAGAAATGAACAGGTGTTCAGAAATCGAAAGAGTTTTCACTCCATGAATGTCCAGATAGTGTGCCTGGTGGACCAGTACATCTCGCATGTCAATGCAAAGTGTCCTAGGTCTGTGCATGATGCCTTTATCCTGAGGAATAGCAGCATACCATATGTGATGGCTCAACTCCAGAGGCACCCGGTGGGGCTAATGGGTGAGCCCTGGTTCCCACCCAGTAGGTGGTGGTGTATGGGTATGGTGTGGGTCCTCATGGTTAGTGTGTGGCTAACAGTTGACCCTCGATATTTGCAGGTGACTCTGGTTACCCCAACCTCTCATGGCTACTGACCCCTGTGAGGAATCCTAGGTCAAGGGCAGTGGCACGTTACAATGAGGCACATGGGCGAACAAGAAGAATCATGGAGAGGACATTCGGCCTCCTGAAGGCCAGGTTTCGTTGCCTCCATTTAACAGGTGGTTCCCTGTATTACTCACCCACAGAAGGTCTATCAGATCATCGTGGCATGCTGTATGTTGCACAACCTTGTCTTACGTCGCCAGGTGCCTTTTCTGCAGGAGGATGAGGCTGGAGATGGGCATGTGGCAGCAGTGGACCCTGTGGACAGTGAAGATAAGGAGGCAGAGGATGAGGACAACAGAAGTGCAATAATACGACAAATACTTCCAATGGCACACAGGTAAGACACTGTAATTTCACTTTACATTGACAGTTTTGTGTTTGACATTGTCACTGGAAGGTTGATTTTCCCACTTCTATGGCCACTTACTGTACCCTTTGGCATCTATATTTTCAGATATGTGTGTGCCACTATCGTTCCTGGTGTGTTGACTGCAGCCAACTACAGGTCATTCCTATGTACACATTACTGTACAGTTGTATTGCAGTGTTTAAAGCTTGTTACACAAATACATAGTTCAATCATTTGACAGACTCCATACTTGTATTTTTTCAAATGGTGTTTAAGTGCCAATAAGTAGAGGGGGATGTGCAATGGCTGGGGTGATGGTGGAGGAATGTCCAGGATAGAGTCCAGTCTATGTGGATCACAGGTGCATTGTCCAAGGGGGCATAGGAAGTGGAGCAATGGCAGTTCAAGGTGGACAGCATGACTGGGTGGGACACAAGGGTGACAATCAGGAGAGCCTTATTTCCTGGTGGGTGTCTTGGGAATAGTCTCTGGCTCCTGCCTGAATCACAGGGAACGTTTACGGGGTGGTTCTCCTTCTGCAGGGGGAGGGGTGCTGGTGGCCTGTGGCGGGGCCTCCTGTCCACTAGCTGCAGCAGAGGTGGAAAGCTGTTCATCGGTTCGGCTAGTGTCAGGGGCCCATTGGTGTGCCAATGCCTCCCTCATGGTGTTGGCCATGTCTGCCAGCACCCCAGCAATGGTGGCCAGGGTGGTGTTGATGTCCTCCCTGATCCCGAGGTACTGTCCCTCCTGCAGCCGCTGGGTCTCCTGCAACTTGTCCAGTATCTGGCCCATCGTCTACTGGAAATGGTGGTATGCTTCCAGGATCTTGGTGAGTGACTGCTGGAGAGTCAGTTCCCTGGGCCTGTCCTCCCCCTGTCACACAGCAGTCCTCCCAGATTCCCTGTTGTCCTGTGCCTCTGTCCCCTGAACTATGTGCCCACTGCCACTGATCCCAGGTCCCTGATCGTCCTGTGTTTGTGGGGTGGCCTGGGGTCCCTGTAGTGGTGGACACACTGCTGATTGATGTGTCCTGGGGACAGAGGTTTGGGCCCACTGGGTTTACTGTGCTGGTGTTTCCTGAGGGGGGAGGCTCTGTGGTGGTATGGGACTGTGCCTGGGTAACCGACTGTCCGGAGGTCCCTGATGGGCCAGGTTGATCATCCAGATCCAGACGTCCAGAGCTGCTGTCATTGCTGTGGGCCTCTTCTGGGGGGGGACTGGATGTTGCTGGCACCTCCTCTCCGGTGACGTTGGGCGGGGCACCTGTGGGGATGTAAATGCAGTGTTATTGTTTCTGCATGTGACATCTTGTGTATGGGTGTGTTGCCCTTTATAGTTGTTATTGCCCCGGCAGCTTTGCCTTGTGTGAGTAGTTATTTGGTGTCTTCGCAGTGTTCCTGACAGAAAAACAGGATTGTCCCCTCATGAGGTAATCATGGGAAGTGCCATGAGACTGCCTGCAGTGCCTTAAAATGCGCGTGTGAACATTATAGATTAAATGTTTTTTTCACTATTGCAAGGGACTACCTGATGTAGTCCATTCTGTGTCCCATGGTGATGATGGTGAGCTTGCAGTTCTGTGGTTATATATAGAGGACCTAGGGACCTTTTGGGTCTGAAAGGCGAGACTGAAGCTTCGCAGCAGCTCACCCTATTGGCGATCCCATTCCACTTGACACGCCTCCAGTTTCCAATTTGACTCTAGGGTTGTCTAAAAAGTGTGCATCATGTCACCATAATTCACACTTTTGAGGGGGTGGTCTGCCTATACCTTCCCACACACTCCCAGAGTCTTCTTCATGATGGGGTTGGAAGGGATCTAACCTCTCCTGACCCAACATCACTATTTTCCTTCTTTGTGCCTGGCACCCTGCTCACTGCCATGCTCTAGCATTAGTGTGCTCCCTGGAACTCTGAGTCAGTGCATAGAGAGACTGGCACTGGGAGGCTGTCTCTACAAGTCATAGATTCACCTGTGTAACTAGTCTCACCCTAATTGTGAGCAGCCTCCCCTAACAAGTCACACACACACACACACACACACACACACAAACATACACAAGCACAACCTCAAACAAACACACACACACACACAAACCCATAGACATATACAAGCACACTTAGAGCAGAATCACACCTGCACAGGCAAATAAATGATACTGCACACACAAGTAGCCCACACCCACTTTCACACATACACAAGGAAGCACACATATGCAAACATACACATATACACAATGCACACACACATTCATGAATAGAAATACTTTGATACAGTCAGTGCTTAATTTATGTCAGTGGTTTCCAGTGCTCAGCACTGGCACCTATTTTACAGGGCTGGTACTAGAACGTTCTTTTGCAAGGGCTGTTGTGATGTAGATCATTTTCAAAAATAAATACACACAGCTTTGTTTTTCCCAGAGTCATATTCTGCCATGGATAATTATACCTTGGGGTTTGCTCACTGGACATTGCACTGAAGCCTAACACTGTATATCATCAGCTAAGCTGGCACTAGCTCTGGGCCAGCAGTGCCACTCAGAAGCTAAAATCACCACCTGCTGCCAAGAGATAAGAAGATTAGGTGGGGAAGGAAGAAAGTGAAGAAATATCAGTGTCACTTCTTTTGCCAATTAGAAATAATGCCTGAAATTTGGACCTCCTCCTTCCCCACTCATAAGGTTCAGAGGTGTCATTGATACCTATTTGGCTCTGCTGCCAAGAGCTGAGCTGGATGGGAGAGTTAGGATCGACTTCAGTCTGACTATAGCTAGTGAGTGCCTCTCATTCAAGAGGCTGGCAGGTAGGGATGCTTCAGTGAAGCATGTCCACCCTACCCCTACTCAGCCCATGCTCCCCAGCCTCCTTTAATAGCACAGTGATTGGCTACAATATCAGTAATGTACAAGTGACAGCAGAGAAGCAAAACACGTAGCAACTGTATGAGCATAAAATTTAGTACTGTTTTTAGAGACCCAGACGCCAGCAGTAGGTGACATTTAAATTCACTTTTTAAAAGCCCAACATAGAGAAAACTGCACTGACACATACTTTTAAACTGCTCATTTCTTATCTTGTGGCGGACACTGTGCCTAAAAGAATTGACAATGTGCTAAAAGGATTAAGATAATGATGAAGTGTATTTTATACACTAGAGTACCTGCTAGTAGTGAAACAAATTTGATTTATAATGTTTAATGTGATTTATTAGTATAAAGTTATGTGCACTGAAGAATGAATGCACTTCTCTGCCATACTTAATGTGATGCTTTAACAAAGATCACAATTATTAATGAAATGCTTTTACATATTCTGATGATATATTATTAACGCTGAATTTATGAATTTGCATATTAGGTGTGTTATTAATAACAATATTAATGCATTATATTTCTTGTGTTAGCATAACTAGGCCTGCAGACAATGATGGAACTCTGAGAGCTGGTAATGCAGCTTGCACAATCTCAGGAGTGATAGAAGCTTCATGGCTCAAGGAGTCTTTTCTACCCAAATAGGCAAATTGATGGCTCTTACTAGAGCATGCTGTGCTTCTGAACAACTTAAAGTGACCATTTTCACTGATAGTCAATGTGGTTTTGGTGTAGTTCATGTCTTTGGACAGTTATAGTCCCAGAGAGGTTTTATGACCTCTTCTGGATCACCTATCCAAAATGGTGACAGAGTTTAGAAATTGTTGAAAGCAATACAGTTACCTGTGAAAACTGCAGTTGTGAAATGTGCAGAGCATCAAAAGTAAATCTCTTTAGGCAATGCCTATGCTAACCAAGTGGCCAGATACTTTGCACTCCATAGCACATCCTTTAATGAGGAATGGAGCGATGGAAGTAGCACCAGTGAGACAAGCCAAAGTTTCTTGATGACAGCAATTGATACTGGGAAGAGGTGGAGAGATTGCAGGAACAAGTGATTGAAGAGGAACATTGAAGTGTGAGTAGAGCAGGCTGTGTTCAGAGTGATGAAGACGATGTTTGGGTTTCCAGTGAAGGAAAAGTAGACAAACTTGGTACAACCTCAGATTCAGAGTGGTTGCAGAAGCTATGTATAACTTGTCAACAGATGAAATCAGGGAAATGCACTGTGGCTTATCTGAGCCACATAGCTAGATCAAGAGGTCCTTTCAACTGAATGCAAATTGATTTTTTTTAGATGCCTGTTTGCAATGGGTTGAGGTAGGTTTTAGTGGTGGTGTGCGTGTTTTCACATTGGATTGAGGCTTACCCAACCAGCAGAAATAATAGCCTCACCGTTGCAAAGCTCCTTTTAAGGGACATAATCCCAAGATTTGGTTTCCTGACTTCTTTGAAATCAGATGGAATATCTCATTTTAATTATAAGATCATAACATTGTTGTGTGTAGCATTAGCAATTGAGTAAAGATTGCACTGCAGTTACAGACCAGAAGTCTCTGGATTGATTGAACAGATGAACAGAACTTTAAAGTCTTGACTGGCTAAAGCGTGTGTATCTACAACATTGAAGTGGCCAGATGCATCGCCACTTCTTCTGATGAGCATGAGTAGCACACCCGACATAGAACCAGGACTGTCCCCACATGAAATCCTTATGGGTTCGTGCTATGAGGCTACCAGCTGTGCCTGCAAATGCACTTGTGAACATTTCAGATGACCTAGTGCTGGATTATTGCAAAGGACTAGCTGTTGTGGTTCGCTCTTTGTCTCATCAGGTTGAAGAAGCAACTGTTCAGTCAGCACAAGAGCAATGACACAACTTGAGTCCAGGATATTGGGTTCTGGTAAAGAAACATTTAAGAAAGTCATGCTTAGAGCTGCATTTGAGAGGGCCATTCCAGGTTATCTTGATGACCACAACTGCTGTGAAATGTGCTGGTCTCCTTAATTGGGTTCATGCAAGTCATACAAGCAAAGCTCCAAGTCCTCTTGAAGATACGGTGCAGGTTCGTTTAGGGTCAGAATCAGTCAGTGAAGGGGTCCAGTTGCAGCACTGACTGGTGAAAAGCTGAACACGTCAAAGTGCACGAGGGTCAATCAAGAATTATTCGACTCCTGCAGTGAACATTGAAAACCTAGTTGTGCCTGAAATGAGAACTGTGAGAGGAAACCAGTGGTCCACAAAAATTCCAGACCCAATAACAGATTTGCTTCCAATTATTGCTGAAGTAACTGAAGAATCTGACCAAAGTGACAGTGAAAATTGTGCAGCAAGGAGATCAAAAAGAAAAAGAGTTCCAATTTGCAGGTACACAGCGCCTGAACTGACTTACTTTGCTGCTAATAAAGGGGAGGAGTTCATTGCCTATTGCGTTGACAATTTGGATTCAACTGAATACTTTGGAACTTGAAATTGCTTTGGGATTAAACTTTGAAATTTCATTGCCGCTTGATGAGCAGATACATTATATGCTAGAAGTGCTGATAAGTGAGTACCAGATGGTATATTACTAAAGAGTCTTGAAGTTTTAGTAGTGATTTTGAACATTTGCAAGTACAGAAAAACTTGATGAACTTTCTAGAAGATCAAGAACTTTGTAAATAAAAGCAAAAGACTTTGGGAAACTTTTTGATGTTGTTTTTGCTTTGCTCACTTAAGAAAAAAATAGACTGTGATTAATTGAAAGCTGCTTTACATTTCTGATTTTGCATTTTGATCTTTGTTTATGATTTTTGATTTTTGAATTTGATATCTTGGTCTGACTTTAGACAAGCCATGAGTTTCGATAAAGGAAAACATAGTAGATGTAAGACTGTGTGTATAGGATTAGCAATAGTATGCATGGTTGTGAGCATTTTATTGACTATTTGAGTGTGTCTGTGAAGGACAAAGTTGAAAGTACAGTTACACTAGTGCTGGGAGATTCGCATACAAATAGAGATCCCCTTCATGAAGATGAGTGATTGTTTCATCTTGACGACTCCAGAGGAGATTTGTCTTCAAATGTATACTATAGGTTACTGTATGAATACCTTGAAACTATGGATGTGTGTGATCGTTATGTTTGCACACAGATCCCTTCATCGGTGCAGGAAGGAATCACATATCACAGCTTACCACTAAATTGTGGCATTTCTTGTTGTCTATTACTAACCCAATTGTATAATTAAGAGTATTTACAAAATATTTATATTCAAGTGTAGACTTGGGGGGTCATTCCGACCCTGGCGGTCTAAGACCGCCAGGGCCGCAAAAGACGGATGCACCGCCAACAGGCTGGCGGTGCTTCCCTGCCCATTCTGACCGCGGCGGTAAAGCCGCGGTCAGAAAACCGGGTCCGGCGGTTTCCCGCCGGATTTCCCCCGGCTGGGCGAATCTGCCAGGGCAGCGCTGCAAGCAGCGCTGCCCAGCGGATTCTGACCCCCTTCCGGCCAGCCTGTTTCTGGCGGTTTACACCGCCAGGAAGAGGATGGCGGGAACGGGTGTCCTGGGGCCCCTGGGGGCCACTGCACTGCCCATGCCAATGGCATGGGCAGTGCAGGGGCCCTCTAACAGGGCCCCAGCCTGCTTTTCACTGTCTGCCTAGCAGACAGTGAAAATCGCGACGGGTGCAACTGCACCCGTCGCACACCTGCAACACCGCCGGCTCCATTCGGAGCCGGCTTCAATGTTGCAGGCCCCCTTCCCGCTTGGCCGGCGGGCGCTAACATTGTTAGTGCCCGCTGGCCCAGCGGGAATGTCGGAATGCCGCCAGCGGTCTTTTTTGGCGGGAACGGGTGTCCTGGGGCCCCTGGGGGCCCCTGCAATGCCCATGCCACTGGCATGGGCAGTGCAGGGGCCCCCTAACAGGGCCCCAGCCTGCTTTTCACTGTCTGCCTAGCAGACAGTGAAAATCGCAACGGGTGCAACTGCACCCGTCGCACACCTGCAACACCGCCTGCTCCATTCGGAGCCGGCTTCAATGTTGCAGGACCCCTTCCCACTGGGCCGGCGGGCGCTAACATTGTTAGCGCCCGCTGGCCCAGCGGGAAGGTCGGAATGCCGCCAGCGGTCTTTTGACCCCCTTGATGTTTTCTTTTGTGTCTATTAATCAGCATCTCAGTAGTATTGCTAAAACGAAAAACATTGACATTGTTGGAGGTTTCTTTGAACCAAACCTGACTTTTGGGACTGCACAAGCACACAAGAACAATTTAACCTGCATTCCCACACAAGTTGAGAAGGAGTCCATTAATCAAGTGGATGACAGGCGAAAAGCAATAAAACCAAAATAGAAAAAGGAGTAGCTTTACAGAATTGGCAAAAGGATGCTACTCATCTTGCAGGTGATGATACCCAAGGACGCTTAGCCTTAGATTGGCAACATGTCAATCAATCAATCAATCAATCATGGATTTGTAAAGCGTGGCTACTCACCTGTGAGGGTCTTAAGGTGCTGGGGAGAGGTAGGGGGGTGCTGAGGATCAGTCGAAGAGCCAGATCTTGAGGTCCTTCCTGAACTGTGACAGGGTGGGGGATTGCCTAAGGTGGATAGGGAGGGTGTTCCAGGTCTTGGCGGCGATGTGGGAGAAGGATCTTCCTCCAGCTGTGGTTTGCTGGATGAGGGGGACGTTGGTGAGGGCCTGGTCGGCAGAGCAGAGTTGTCTGGCGGGAGTGTAGAAGGAGAGTCTGTGGTTGAGGTAGGCTGGTCTGGAGTGTGTAGGGCCTTGTAGGCGTGGGTCGGGAGCTTGAAAGTATTCTTTTGTCGATAAGCAGCCAATGTAGGTCTCTCAGAAGGACAGAGGTGTGGCTGGGTCATAGGGTGTTCTTGATGAGATGGGCGGAGGCGTTCTGGATGCGTTTTAGCCTTTTCCAGGTCTTGGCGGTGGTTCCGGCGTAGAGTGCATTGCCGTAGTCGAGGCGGCTGCTGACGAGGGCCTGGGGGACTGTCCTTCTGGCTTCGGTGGGGATCCACTTGTAGATTTTTCAAAGCATGTGCAGGGTGTGGAAGAAACCCGATGAGACGGCACTCACCTGTTGGTCCATTGAGAGCGAAGAGTCTAAGATGACGCCTAGGTTGTGGGCGTGGTCGGTGGGGGTGAGGGTGTTTCCAAGGGCGGTGGACCACTAGGACTTGTTCCAGGTGGAGGGTGTGGAGTCAGGGATGAGGACTTCTGTTTTGTCTGAGTTCAGTTTAAGGCAACTATCTTTCATCCAGGCGATGACTGCTTTTATTCCTTTGTGGAAATTGTTCTTGGCGGTGGTCGGGTTGTTGGTGAGGAAGACTATCAGTTGGGTGTTGTCAGCATAGGAGACGATGTTGAGTGAGTGGCTTCTGACAATGGCGGCCAGTGGGGTCATGTAGAGGTTGTAGAGGGTGGGACTCAGTGAACATGTAGGGAAGCGATGTATAGATAGGCCTTGTAGGAGGCTGGCCTGGCTTGTAGTGGGTACCAAGGGGTACTTACACCTTGCACAAGGTCCAGGTATCCCTTATTAGTGTAGAGGGGTGTCTAGCAGCTTAAGCTGATAGAAAAGGTAGCTTAGAAGAGCAGCTTAGGCTGAACTTGGAGGCGTGTAAAGCTCCTGCTATACCACTGGTGTCATATGCACAATATCATAAGAAAACACAATACACAGATATACTAAAAATAAAGGTACTTTATTTTTATGACAATATGCCAAAGTATCTCAGTGAGTACCCTCAGTATGAGAATAGCAAATATACACAAGATATATGTACACAGTACCAAAATATGCAGTAATAGCAATAGAAAACAGTGCAAACAATGTATAGTCACAATAGAATGCAATGGAGCACATAGGTATAGGGGCAACACAAACCATATACTCTAGAAGTGGAATGCGAACCACGAATGGACCCCAAACCTATGTGACCTTGTAGAGGGTCGCTGGGACTGTAAGAAAACAGTGAGGGTTAGAAAAATAGCCCACCCCAAGACCCTGAAAAGTGGGTGCAAAGTGCACCTAAGTTCCCCAGAGAGCACAGAAGTCGTGATAGGGGAATTCTGCAAGGAAGACCAACACCAGCAATGCAACAACGATGGATTTCCTGATGAGAGTACCTGTGGAACAAGGGGACCAAGTCCAAGAGTCACAATCAAGTCGGGAGTGGGCAGATTCCCAGGAAATGCCAGCTGTGGGTGCAAAGAAGCTGCCACCGGATGGTAGAAGCTATGGATTCTGCAGGAACGACAAGGGCTAGAAACTTTCCCTTTGGAGGATGGATGTCCCACGTCGTGAAGAAGCTTGCAGAGGTGTTTCCATGCAGAAAGACTGCAAACAAGCCTTGCTAGCTGCAAGGGTTGCAGTTAGGGTTTTTGGATGCTGCTGTGGCCCAGGAGGGACCAGGATGTCGCCAATTGCGTGAGAAGACAGAAGGGGCGTCTAGCAAGACAAAGAGCCCACTCAGAAGCAAGCAGCACCCACAGAAGTGCCAGAACAGGCACTACGAAGTGGAGTGACCCGGAGCTCACCTGAAGTCACAAAGGAAGGTCCCACGACGCCGGAGGACAACTCAGGAGATCGTGCACTGCAGGTTAGAGTGTCGGGGACCCAGGCTTGGCTGTGCACAAAGGAAATCCTGGAAGAGTGCACAGGAGCAGGAGCAGCTGCAAAACACGTGGTACCCAGCAATGCAGTCTAGCGTGGGGAGGCAAGGACTTACCTCCACCAAACTTGGACTGAAGAGTCACTGGACTGTGGGAGTCACTTGGACAGAGTTGCTGAGTTCAAGGGACCTCACTCGTCGTGCTGAGAGGAGACCCAGAGGACCGGTGATGCAGTCTTTTGGTGCCTGCGGTTGCAGGGGGAAGTTTCCGTTGACCCACGGGAGATTTCTTCAGAGCTTCTAGTGCAGAGAGGAGGCAGACTACCCCCACATCATGCACCACCAGGAAAACAGTCGAGAAGGCGGCCGGATCAGCGTTACAAGGTCGCAGTAGTCGTCTTTGCTACTTTGTTGCAGTTTTGCAGGCTTCCAGAGCAGTCAGCGGTCTATTCCTTGGCAGAAGGTGAAGAGAGAGATGCAGAGGAACTCTGATGAGCTCTTGCATTCGTTATCTAAAGAAGTCCCCAAAGCAGAGACCCTAAATAGCCAAAAAAGAAGGTTTGGCTACCTAGGAGAGAGGATAGGCTAGCAACACCTGGAGGAGCCTATCAGAAGGAGTCTCTGACGTCACCTGCTGGCACTGGCCACTCAGAGCAGTCCAGTGTGCCAGCAGCACCTCTGTTTCCAAGATGGCAGAGGTCTGGAGCACACTGGAGGAGCTCTGGGCACCTCCCAGGGGAGGTGCAGGTCAGGGGAGTGGTCACTCCCCTTTCCTTTGTCCAGTTTTGCACCAGAGCAGGGCTGGGGGATCCCTGAACCGGTGTAGACTGGCTTATGCAGAAATGGGCACCATCTGTGCCCATGAAAGCATTTCCAGAGGCTGGGGGAGGCTACTCCTCCCCAGCCCTAACACCTTTTTCCAAAGGGAGAGGGTGTAACACCCTCTCTCTGAGGAAGTCCTTTGTTCTGCCTTCCTGGACCAAGCCTGGCTGGACCCCAGGAGGGCAGAAACCTGTCTGAGGGGTTGGCAGCAGCTGCAGTGAAACCCCGGGAAAGGTAGTTTGGCAGTACCCGGGTCTGAGCTAGAAACTCGGGGGATCATGGAATTGTCTCCCCAATGCCAGAATGGCATTGGGGTGACAATTCCATGATCTTAGACATGTTACATGGCCATGTTCGGAGTTACCATTGTGATGCTATACATATGTTGTGACATATGTATAGTGCACGCGTGTAATGGTGTCCCCGCACTCACAAAGTCCGGGGAATTTGCCCTGAACAATGTGGGAGCACCTTGGCTAGCGCCAAATGCCCACACACTAAGTAACTTAGCACCCAACCTTTACCAGGTAAAGGTTAGACATATAGGTGACTTATAAGTTACTTAAGTGCAGTGGTAAATGGCTGTGAAATAACGTGGACGTTATTTCACTCAGGCTGCAATGGCAGGCCTGTGTAAGAATTGTCAGAGCTCCCTATGGGTGGCAAAAGAAATGCTGCAGCCCATAGGGATCTCCTGGAACCCCAATACACTGGGTACCTTAGTACCATATACTTTTGAATTATAAGGGTGCTCCAGTATGACAATGTAAATTGGTGAAATTGGTCACGAGCTTGTTAGTGACAATTTGGAAAGAAATGAGAGAGCATAACCACTGAGGTTCTGGTTAGCAGAGCCTCAGTGAGACAGTTAGTCATAACACAGGTAACACATACAGGGCACACTTATGAGCACTGGGGCCCTGGCTGGCAGGGTCCCAGTGACACATACAACTAAAACAACATATATACAGTGAAATATGGGGGTAACATGCCAGGCAAGATGGTACTTTCCTACAGGCCTCAGTCAAAGACTGACACAACATTTGTAGGGACTAGTGAATGTAGATGTGTTTTTGTTTAAGAGTGTTTTGTATTTTATGTTAAATGGACAAAACCCTGCTGTACCAGGTGTTTATTTCATTTGTAGGAAAAATGGGTATTACAAACTGCAGAAAGGCTGGTATGGTACATGTTACTTAGGGATAGTTTTTCCAAAAATCTACCATGTGGACAATCCAGTCTGGAAGGAGAGACCGAAATACAGAGCAAAGAGAGAAGCTCTTGCAGCAGAGATTACAGGTGATCTGTTTAGTGCCATTATTCCATCAGTTGGTGTGATCTTGAATTATATCAAGATTAGAAAGTTGTCAACAATTGTAGAAAAGATGTCTACTGATTATACCGGAACAATGTTGTTAGTGGATATGGAGATGTTTGCTGTGAGATCAATGGTTATGCAAAATCATCTTGTGTTAGACATCTTATGGGGAAGAAAGGCAGAGTCTGTAAAGTTTTACAGGCACAACATTGTTGCAAGTTTATACTGGACAATAGTAAAGAGATAAGGAAGTTTATCTTTAACATGGCAAATCTGAAAAAATGACTTCAAAGATTTAAAGGAGACAAATGCCTGGGAGGCAATAGGTAAAGGATTTGCAACCATTGGATTATGGTTTGGAGACTTGGGAAAGGGAGTAGCAAGGATGATTCTAAGGGGCACATGCACGTACCATTTTTCCTGTCGCAAACAGCCTGATTTGCAGAATATGACCATTTGCGACAGGAAAAAGCCATTTTGGTATGTACAGACTCTATTTTGCGATTCGGTAATCTATTTACCGAATCGCAAAATAGGTTTGCGAGTCGCAATTAGGAAGGGGCGTTCCCTTCCTAATTGCGAGTCGCAGCACGATTTAGCATTGTTTTGTGACCGTGAATGCGGTCACAAAAAAAATCGCAGTTAGCACCAGTTTCAAACTGGTGCTAACCCATTCGCAAACGGGAAGGGGTCCTCATGGGACCCCTTCCCCTTTGTGAATGACAGCGAAAATATTTTTTCCAAGCAGGCAGTGGTCCCAGGGACCACTGCCTGCTCTGAAAAAAGGAAAAGAAAACTTTTCATTTTTGTTTTGAAATGCATCTTGTTTTCCTTTAAGGAAAACAGGCTGCATTTAAGAAAAAAACTGTTTTATTTAAAAGCAGTAACAGACATGGTGGTCTGCTGTCTTCAGCATGCCACCATCCCTGTGAGGGTGGCCATTCCCAATGGGGTGCAAATTGCGACCTACCTTATGAATATTCATGAGGTAGGTCATTTGTGACCCTATTGCGAATCGCAAACAGTGTAAAGTACACTGTTGTACATAGGGTTTTGCAGCTCGCAATTTGCGACTCGCAAACGAGTTACAAATTGTGAGTCACAAAACTCGGGGTCGTACATCTGGCCCTAAGACCTTTGTTGATTGTGACTTTGTGTGTGTTAGTCGTACTTGCAGTTTACAAACTATACACATTTTGGAAGGTGCAAAGAGCTAAGAGTAAACAGAGGAGGGAAGAGATTGAAATGGAGAAAATGAGGAATGCTTATTACAAGAACCTGAAGGGAATTGAGAGATTCAGTAGACCAATGACCATACGTTATCAGACTACAAGGCTTTGAGTTGTCCCATTGAAATGAGAGTGTCTTTTTTGTGGCAGCATAGATTGCCGTCAGAGGAGGGACTGTTGGAGAGTGCAATTTAGTAATGTTTTATTGACCCAGACGTCAGCATTCGGTGACATTTATATTCACGTTATAAAACCCTAAAATAGAGAAAACTGTACTGACCTACTTTAAAAGTGCTCACGTTTCATTTTTGTGGCAGACATTGTGCCTACCAGAATTGACAATGTGCTAATAAGATTAAGATAATGATGAAGTATATTTTATATATTAGAGTAACTGCTAGTAGTGAAGCACATTTGATTTATATTGCTTAGTGTGATTTATTAGTGTAAAGTTATGCCGGCAGAAGAATACATGCACTTCACTGTCATATTTCATCTGATACTTTAACAAAGATTGCAATTATTAATTAAATGATTTTACTTATTCTGATCATATATTATCAATGCAAAATTTATAAGTTTGCATATTAACAGTTTTATTAATGACAATATTAATGCATTATATTTCTTGTGTCATCGTAACTAGGCCTGCAGACTTGGTATTTGCAGTCATGCAACATGACTTTTTCCATTAAGTTGTTTCTCATGTATAATAAAGAGTCCCATTGTTCAATGTATAAGACTTGTTTCCCAATGACCTTGATTCTGGAATATTTTGACCTAGAGGCTGAAAGCTAAAGTAGTGAATACTGTTAACCGGGTCCTTTCTCACTGAAACTGTTGACATTGTCTTACACCTTGAGAAGAATGTGGATCACAACAAGTGATGTACACAATTGTTTTAAACTATTGGATTCACATGAAAAGAAGAAATTACTTTGTACTAAGCCTGAGAATTTGCTGTCATGTTGCAAACTTGATTTGTGCTCACATTCTAATTGGACATTGCCCCTTTTGCTTGATAAGGACTCATCAAACTGACCAATCAAACTGCTTTGAGTATTTCTAATTAGAATTGGACTTTGTAAGATTCAGTTAGTCCCCTTTAGAATCTTTGTTCTGTTTTCTTGCCCCTTGGATGTTCCTGATTGTTTCCCTCTGCAGCCCATGTTCTGCACTTTCCCCTGATGGTGCTTTTAACGGACTTTGCTGAATATCTACATGCTTTTCAGACTAAACTGAATTGATTGCTGACCCTAGAAGCAGTATATTCCATTCCAAATGTTAGTTTCCCCTAGCCTGTGTTTCTTTAGTAGAAGTTTGCATGCTAACACCTGCCATATTTATTTTTCTAGTTAGTTTAACTTAGCCCGAGATAGATGATTTTCCAAATAATTTTGTCTTTCTTTTTTACTTTTGCCCGCATTTGTTAGCCCGTTCCCACACATGCTTGTCCTAATTTGGCTAGAAATAGGGATATCATGTCAAAAATCCTATATTCTAATTCTTTGTAATTTGATTTGACTAATGTATTCACAATCTGATTTAAGGAATGTTTCTGTGTCACAAATTATCTCTTTATTAATATGCATTATTCTTCTTGAGCATTTAATGGTGTTGATGTTGAGCAGATCAAACTTGTTTCATAGATTTGGTCAACCCATTTTTTTAACTTTACAATCTGATTTTGCGCACTATTTACATGACTTTGGCTTTGTGGTTATAAAATAAAGCTTTGAAACTTTTTATTGATTTGAGTTTTCTTCCATGGCCACATGGGTCATGGTGTTTAAGTTTATTGTTGAGTTTGAATTGATTGTGTATGGTTAACCACACTCTTTACTGGGTCCAAAGATATCATTGACGCATTTTCGAATCCTGCAAAGGACAACACAACACACCATCCTTTTCTGTGCACTAAATACGTGTCACACAACTGAGTGAATACAGATGCTTAATCAGAGATGTATACATTGGAGGTGTTATCTGGTTGCTGCAGGGCCAAGGCCTATAACATAATTCAACAATGTGTAAAAACACACAAGTAGGGAGCATTCACTGTCTCGCAATCCTGCACCACGTACTGTGTTCTTGATCCTGCAGGCTACCTGTCTACAGACTTCAGCAGCAGGACTTAAAGTTCTGAACTGCTCGTGCAGCTGTCCAAACTTCTAATACATACCTCATAAACTCATCCCTCTCTTTTGGATCCTGTGTAGGGTGACCAGCTGGCTCCATGTTACTGGGACACCACTTTTCCATTCCTGGACTTTCCTTTTTATATGACATTGTTATCAGGTGTGTTTGTCTAAGTGACTCAATTAAAATAAAAAAAGACTACGTTTCTCAAAATGCACAACCAATCAATCAGTGTTTTTTAAAGCGCGGCTACTCACCTGTGAGGGTCTCAAGGCTCTGGGGGGGGGAGGGTAGGGTGGAGCCACATCCAAAGACCCAAGTCTTGAGGTTTTTCCTGAAGATGGTGAGCGATGGGCTTTGTCTGAAGTCTAGTGGCAGGTTGTTCCAGCTCTTTGCTGTGATGTAGGTTAGGGATTGTCCTTCGGTGGTGGTTTTTCGAATGCGAGGGATAGTGGCCAGAACTAGTTGAGTGGAGCGGAGGGATCTGGCAGGGGTGTGGAACGAGACGCGGTGGTTCAGGTATGCCGGACCAACGTGTATGGCTTTGTACGTGTGGGTGAGTAGCTTGAAAGTGATTCATTTTTCTATCGGGAGCCAGTGGAGAGTCCTCAGGTGCTGGGAGATGTGTTCTTGGCGTGCAAGGTTAAGGACAGGTCTGGCTGCAGCGTTTTGGATGAGTTGAAGCTTTTTGATGTTTCTAGCATGGAGAGCATTGCCATAGTCAAGCTTGCTGGTGACTAAGGCATGGTTGACTGTCCTGCGGCAGTCTGCTGGGATCCAATATGCACTAATATGCCCTAATATGTCAAAGCAAAGCCCTTGAATTGGAAAGTAGTGTCCCAGTGACAGTGAAACATCTGGTCTGCCTAATCCTGCCATTCTCCCTCTTTACAGCTTCCTGTAGCAACTGTACATTTTTTTATTTAATAACCATCTCAAGGTCATGTAACATTTCTCCCTTCCTTTAGGACCTTAAACTGCTTTCCTAATTCCCTTGTGCTCCTGTAGCTCTCTCTCCTTACAGGCTTTTGCAGTTTTCTGTGGCGTCCGTGATCCCGTTGTGCCCTTTTGGCTCCTACAAAATAGACTTCCTTCCTACTCATGCGTACCCTCTTCCTCTATGTTCTGAAGCATTCCTTACCTCCATTTGCAGTAAGAATCACTTTACCAACACAATATTATGGAGGAGACTTTCTGTCACTAACAGTTTTTCACTTGTCACTTATCATACTGTCTCTTGGTGATCCATAAGTAAAATGGCAAATGTAAAATGTCAAGTCCCAGTATGCTGTGTCCTGTCAGATAAAAATGGAACTGGCTTGGTTACGCTAATACTGTACGGACAGTGCACAGTTTTGCATAAGTCTCCTCATCCTTATTGGTTACTGGATGTCTCCACCTTCTCCCTTCAGGACATGGTACACTACAGATAAGTAACTGAACTCCAACCACATCCCTACTAGTGTCTGAGGTGGGCTCCCTTGGGTAGCTTCCTGGGCGGATTACTTTTAATAAAAAATTAAGCAAGGCAGGGAAAGCCAAAGGCAAGCACCACAGTGTCATCAAGGCTCCCATTTCCAGTGAGAGCTGATAGTTTCAGGTGGTGGTCACCAGCACTCATTTTTAGAGACTTGTACAGAAATAAACAAGAGAGAAAGGCAGAAAAGGGCTAAAGAAGGAGGAAGACCAAGACCGGAAAAGAGGTACAAAGAAAGCAGGGGTGAAAACAGCCTGCAAAAGTGAGATAAAGGGGAAGGGAGTGTATGGTGTTAGCTGGATCAAATGTCAACCCAGCATTCGGTAGCGCTGGTAAAAAGGTAAAATTTGATCCCTGGCACTTTTTTAATATAAATTAAGTACTGGTTACCAGGGTCGGATTGGGATCACAATTAGGCCAGGGCACTCCCAAGAAAAGTGGCCCACATTAACAGATTGCCCTTTCATTGATCGCCATTTGCTTAGTCTTAGTGGGCACATTTTTTGAGAAATGTTAAATTAAGCATTTGAAAGCTTAAAGAGCCTGTAAAGCTGCTAAACCCTAGAAGCACTGCAGTTTGGCTAGGCTGACCATCTTATTTTAATGTCCTAGGTGGTATGAAAATGAAAATCACCCAAAGCTGGTGTTTTTTTAGCTCTGGTCATTACATCAGAAGCAAACGTAATGCACAAGTACATTAAAATGTTTTCTTAAAAATGAGTTAAATCTAGACAAAGTCAGAAAAGCTATTTTAAAACGGAATATGGACGTATTTGTGTAAAGAGTCCTCATTATTTATCATGGCTCGGGGCTTTGCAGAATCTGGCAGTTTATTTTTTGTTTGTGTAGTTGTATATAGAGTGAGCACAAAGGCATTGGAGTGATTTACATAAGCACTAGTTCCACTCAGTTTGGCTAGGCTGACCTTCTTATTTTTAATGTCCTAGGTGGGATGAACATGAAAATCACCCAAAGCCGGTGTTATTTAGCTCTGGTCATCACATACTTTAAAAGCAAACGTAATGCACAAGTACATTAAAATGTTTTCTTAAAGGTGAGTTAAACCTAGACAAAGAAAGAGAAGCTATTTTAAAAAGGAATATGGATGTATTTATGTAAAGGGTACTCATTATTTATCATGGCTCGGGGCTTTGCAGAATCTGCCCATTTATTTTTTGTTTGTGTAGTTGCATTTAGAGAGAGCGCAAAAGCATTGGAGTGATTTACATGAGCACTAGTTCCACTGCATAAGTTCAAACTCATTTTTATTGACGCTTTGTGAAATTCATTGATTTGCCCAAAATCACAGGCTGCTGTGACTGGATGCCGGGAACTGTTTCACAATAGGCCTGCGCAAACGTACCCCCCCCCCCCCCCTTCCAGGGCCTAAAAGACACTGGGCCCGAGGCGACAATACCTTCCCCCCAGCGAGGCCTCTGCATACTCCCTCCTCCCCTGCTCACCATGGACAGAATGTGATGGCCCAGCAGGGAGCATCCGGAGAAAAACTGCTTCAGGGCCAGATCAGACACCTGGGGGCGGGAGAGGGGGGTGCTTTGAGGTGATAATGTCCCAAGGGCCAATCTTCTCACCTGGCCCCGAGCCTGGCTTGGGTGGGGGGATGCCATGGCCAAGATAAATATACATTACAGTAGCCGGGCAGGGGCCTGGAAGACTGAAGGCTCTGTCGGCCGGTTAACTGGAGCCCTAATAAAACCGGCCCATTTGTGACCCTGAGGCCCCGGCCCGTCGCCCAGTTACAGAATGCCCGCCTTTCCAGTCGACACTGCTGGATACACTGCTGCATACAGCCCTGTCTGCCCTTCTTCAGCCTGAGATGGTAATGTGCGCAGCACCGGAAACGCATAAATTATTTGAGAAAGTGTTTAATTTAGCAGTCCATTGAAGAGGTGTCATTAACATGATGGCTCTACAGCATCAGTATTTGTGAATATAAATGTGTTTATAAGACCTTAACGTTGCAAAGAACACTTGTTTCCCAGAACATGTAACTTTGCATGGAAAGTGGCTCCCAAATGAAAGCACCTGTCTGAAGTGATGGCTCACAAAACGTTTTTTGATGAGGGGGTCTTTACCGAGGAGGAGTGCAACCTCAGTGTACTTCAGAGCCTTGAGTCCTGGGAACAGTCAAATGCGCACAGACTGGTGTCCCCGTTTTCCCAGATTCCGCCCTACGGCCACCATAGAGTTTCTCTCCTGAGCCTCAACGGCACTCGCAGAGTCCAGGTCGTGCGGAGGAGTGCAACTGAAGTGTCTTTCAAACTTCGGCGATTCAAGGGGACAGCACTGCCAGCCCGCCACCTGTACTCGGGCTGTTCGATCCCCATGAGCGGCCCAGCAGAGCTCAAAAGCGGTGCCTGCCTCATAAAGCACTAATTCAAATTTGCTCCAAGGCTGTGGGAAGTCATGTGATAATGGTTAACTTCAGTTTGCCCGAATGTGACTCCTGCATTATCTGACAGTGGACAACTCCCCCAGAGGTGCTTCCGCTGCCACCCACTGGTTTCCACACAACACTGTAAGTGTTCTTCACACCTGTTTCTGGACGGGTTCCTTTGTAGCATTGCTGACAGAAATTACATTGACTGCGATCCTCAGATGTTCCTATGTTATAGTAGCCAGGTTAACACAGTAAGGTCTTCTTTGACTTTGTTTGTGTGTTGTATTTTAAGTGATCCTGTTGAAACCAGTCACCCAGAACCTCAGGCCATCTTTCAGGCTTCATTTGTTTCAGTCGGATTTTGAGACTCTGGGAGTCAGAGATTCAAGTTTAGACCTGAAATTTCTTAACCAGCATATTGCCATGGATTGCTTTCCTGTATCCAGCATCAATGAGATGGTGCTGAGGCTGAGGATGTGAAGCATCTTCCCCATCCCAAGAGCATGCCGATGAATTATGCCTGTACGTATAACATCAATATACTACAGTAAGTACTTCTTGATATTAAATTTCAGAACTGCTTACCATTCAGACCTAAGCCCGCCCAATTCCAAAGCACCTACTGCATTTGTTACCTCTGAAGTAGCTTTTCATTTAACCCACTTTCCCTTTGGCTCAGTTGCCAGTGGCCTTTCGCAGGTGAAGACGGAGGTGTTGAAGGAAATGGGAAATGTTGTTTTTCTAAGATAATATTCTGGTGTTTGATAGTACTATTGATGAGTACAATTTGGCACTGAAGAGGGTCTTGGAAACACTATCCAGGGATGGAATGATACTACGTAAACGTAAAGGAGGCGGTGGAGTACTTGAAGTATTCCATCTCTGCCGTTGGGGTTAGACCAAAGACTGATTTGGTCAGTGCCATTGTCATTCTGACAAGGATTATCTCAGGTCCTTCATGAACCTGACTAATACTACACTGAATGTGTGAAAAGCTTCCCGGATGTTATTGAGCAACCAAGTGGTCTTCTGTTGGCAAAACGCTCAGCAGAGAGCTTTTGATACCATTAAGAGAGCCATAGCTGGGGTAAGCATTTTGAACAGGAAAAATGTTATCACAATTGATATGAGTGCATCAGGTATTGAGGCGGTGCTTTCCCAGTTACCTGGCGGCAAAGAGATAATTTTCATTTACCTCTTGCTCACTAACAAAATTGTAGAGCAATTATTCTGTTGTTGAAAAAGCGGTGTTGGGGGCACCAGGGGGTGCTGAGTATTACAAAACATACTTTGTGGGTGTCAAGATCATTCCTCACACTGACCACAAAACTCTACTCAGAATCTTGTAACCCGGTGGTGCCAATAAATGTTCTGCCATTGATGTAGGTGTACCTTTAAAAATGCAGTAAGTGTGGGAAGAGTATTCAAATATGTGGGTGTTCGCCACTTTTGCAGTTCCTACTTTCAAGATACAGCTATGGGGAAATCAAATACCCATCTATTGGTCATGCTTACAACTGCAGATGAAGCCATGCATCATCTGCATTTTTAAATCATTAGGAAAATCTCAGAATGGAAATGTCTTGAGATTCTGATTAATAAATCGGGATACTGTAACTGGACGATAGCACTTCATTGTGAATTTTGTGTCCTCATGCCACTGGAAAGAAGATGAATTTACTTTAGCACTTCTAACTATCAGCGCACTTAAACAAAACTGGGGCTAAGCAAAACACTGCCTCTCCAGTTTAAAAAGCTTATCAAACTATGACCAAAAAGAAAATCAATTCCTAGAAAAATGTGGCATGGATTTAGGGGGTCATTCCAACCCTGGCGGTCATCGACCACCAGGGTGGACGACCACGGAAGCACCGCCAACAGGCTGGCGGTGCTTCCTTTCGTATTCCGACCGCGGCTCTAAAGCCGCGGTCGCCCAGCCGGGTCCGGCGGTTTCCCGGCGGATTTCCCCCGGCTAGGAAAATCCTCCATGGCGGCGCTGCAAGCAGCGCCGCCATGGGGATTCCGACCCCCTTCCCGCCAGCCTGTTCCTGGCGGTTTTCACCACCAGAAACAGGATGGCGGGAACGGGTGTCGTGGGGCCCCTGGGGGCCCCTGCACTGCCCATGCCACTGGCATGGGCAGTGCAGGGGCCCCCTAACAGGGCCCCAGCAGGATTTTCACTGTCTGCATTACAGACAGTGAAAATCGCAACGGGTGCAACTGCACCCGTCGTACCCCTGCAACACCGCCGGCTCCATTCGGAGCCGGCTTCAATGTTGCAGGGCCTTTCCCGCTGGGCCGGCGGGCGCTCCTTTGGCGGTCGCTCGCCGGCCCAGGGGGAAAGTCAGAATGGCCTCCGCGGTCTTCTGACCGCGGAGCTGCCATTTGGCGGTTCCCACCAGGCGGGCGGCGTCCGCCGCCCGCCCGGGTCAGAATGACCCCCTTAGTTCTTTCAGCACATGTAGTATATAAAGTACAACGTAGATGGCTTACGTTCGGCCTGTTACCTAGACTTTCCAACATGAAAGGCTCTCATGATATGAAACATTCTCCCAAAAGGCCTGTATCGAATAATAGGAACATAGACCAATTCTATCAGAATACTGATTAAACATTCAATTACATTTGTGTTTGTGTTTAAACGAAATAGCCCCCATTTTTAATCATATGGCTGTCAGTATTTATGCATCTTATTTTTAAAACCAGAGAAACTTTGGCATGCTTGACTAAGGCAACCCAAAAGTAAATTATCCAAGTCGCAGCATAAATGATCAAACTTTTACGGTCAGAAATGTCGTTTTGAACTTGACTTTACAAAGTTAGTATCTACGCTGTGTGATTTGTTTTCTATTGCGCAATATTTATGTAATTATCGCTTGATGCAAACTAGACTATTACAGTACAAACCATATATGAATATTCAAATGTATGAACGTGGGTAAGCATCTCGGTGCGTGGAGATGCAAAAAATGATCTGAGCCAAACTAAACGGTTGATGTGGTCTCAGCAAATGAATGGGCTTATTTAATCAGTTATGGACTTTGCTTTGTATCTTAGCACAAAAGTAGGAAGAAATGTGTGTCAACACTTCGGAACAAACAGGGGCACACACACAAAGGAGTTCAAAATGGATGTGGAAATATACATTTAATATCCTGATGTTAGAAACTTAATAATATGGAGTCACCCCGGGGACGAGTTCCTTACCCCTCGGGTGACTGTGGCCTTTGTACAGAAAAGGAAAACAGACAAGTGTTTCTCACCCCGTCTCTGAGTTGTACTCACGCCTGTGTGAGAATCTCTTGTTCTCACAGGTGGAAGATAAGGAGCACCAGCCCGAGCATACAAAATCACTGGTCACATGAAAATTGTTATTGTATAATGACTAGAAAGTATTATGTGCTGTCTGTTTGGAAATCAAGTAAAAATTACCATCATAATAAATAATATCTCAGTGATGGATAACACGACAAGAGAAAATACAAGATTGTTCCAAAATCCTTCTCATCATACCTCAGCATCATAATATTAGTGTCAATGTTATTTGCCAAGTGATATCAAACCTCCTGCATACCTGTACGCTAGAAGGCCCCAGATCAGTTCAACGTTTGAGAGCATTTCTCCCTTTAAATAGTCTCCTTCTATTTCTTCCTTGTCCTAATTGTTAAAGGCTTTTCTACCTTTTTCCCATTCAGAAGTCCATTGAGCAGATGGATGCCCATGTGCTTGGAACCTCAGTTTGCAACACAGAACTGAAAACACTATGGCTCTCATTACAACCCTGGCGGTCAAAGACCGCCAGGGCTGTTTTGGAGTTTGTACCGCCAACAGGCTGGCGGTACAAACTTGGGCATTACGACCGTGGTCGCAACGCCGGGACTGTCGGTTTCCCGCCACTTTTGTCCCGGTGGTTGTAATCCCCCACTGCCCAGGGGATTACGAGTCCCCCTCCCGCCGGCCTTTTCATGTCGGTATGAACCACCATGAAAAGGCTGGTGGAAAGGGGAGTCGCGGGGCCCCTGGGGGCCCCTGCACTGCCAGGGGCATGGGCAGTGGTCCCCTGCCTCGGCCCCATGGAGCTTTTCACTGTCTGCATGGCAGACAGTGAAAAGCACGACGGGTGCAACTGCACCCGTCGCACAGCTGCAACACCGCCGGCTCCATTTGGAGCTGGCTCCCGTGTTGCGGCCCAGCGGGGATCTCAAAATAGACCAGCTGGAGTGCACCCGCATTGGCGGCTGCCCGGCCGTTTCAACTTGGTGGGCTGAGGTTGCCGCCCGTCAAAGTTGAAATGAGGGCCAATTTCTATTAGAAGTATTACGTAGCACAGAAGCAACAAACTTTGTTAATTTTAAATTCCACAAGCAAGAAACTGTAATAGGTAAATCTGCAGAAACTTCTTTCAGCAACCGCAAGAATTAAACAGAAAATAGAAAAATTCCCTTTCAGCTAGTGCAACTTGAGAAACAAATACGTGAACATTTGTTAGCATAAGTTTACACAAAATGAAGCAGGAAATCTCCCATTAAACGTGGCCTACATTCCAGGCTTAGTACACTTTTGCTAAGTGAACCGCTCACACATTTCCATCTAATCCATGAGTGTGGACTATTTTACCATGCATTCGTGCCAATAATCCATGATAGCAATACCAAACATACAGAAAAACGTGCCCAGCTTCAACACTACAAAGCTGAGCTAGAAATTAAGTGTCACAGGCAACTCACAGGGAATAACAACATTGATGTGAATTGATGATGAAGCTTGTTAAAGACTAGACCTATGTATGTTACCTAGTCTTTGATGAGTCCCATAAGACCAACCACATCAATGCATGTAGATCCAATGGCTGTCCAAATACTTGAAATGCATGAATCATTTGGTTTGTAAAAAGTCAGTATGGCCCACCTCACCTGATGGCCAACAAGCCCCATCGAATGTGTGACATGACAACTGGCATTCGCACACATATGCATTGGTGACAGATGTAAGGGATACATGCCAAGGCAATTAGTCTACAACGATCATATGTAAACAAAGTGGAGTGACATGCAATGTGCAAGTAGACTCTGCCAAAGACACAGCATACACAGGTGCTTTGTGGTGTGGTGCTGTTTTGGTGGTTTATACCACTTAACTTTGAAGAGCCAATGGCTCATCAAATGCAAGGTGTTGCATGCCACTCAGTGTGTGCAGTGTCAACATGAAGCATTCAGCATTGGTAAAATACAAAAAGACATGCAGTGTTTGGCGTGCAAATTGGCACATCACACAATGGAATAAAGTATGACCACAATCTAACCTTGCTGTTGTGATATGTCAGGATAAAATGTGGACTCCAGATATGGTCTAAGTTCTTCGCATCATTATGCCTTTAAATAAAGAGAACAAGGCATAATGTCCATGTTGGTTGTGCACATGGATGCTCTGATAACTTTCATTCAATACCCAGTGTATGGTGAGACCCGTTTGTTTCTTAAATTAGGTATGTATGCCACTCATACTGTGTAAATAGTCAATGATGTCTGCCTTACAAGGATTTCAGCTTGCACAGTGTAAGCATAGCATTTGGCGTGTCACACACTGGGAGCATTCTAAGCACAGTCGGACATATATGTTGTGGTGGTAGATAGGAATAAATGCCTGCCACAGTTCTTCAAAGAATCAAAGCATCTTGCAAAAAAGGGTGGGTGCAAACACATTGCAGCACATATGTAGGACAGTTTACAAGTAGCATTACTAAACATGAATTGCAGCTTAGGTACCACAACAAGGGTGTGGTAAGAGACATGTAATTCATTACATAAGTGGTAATGGCTATCGCCCAGTGCATGAAAAGTCAATGATTCATCAAACACTAGAAAGCATACTCTGCCAAGTATATGAATCAACAACATGGCAAAACAAGGACTAAATGGTGTACCCTACCTGCACAGTGTGTACCATGACAAATGCCATGTCATACAAATTTCATTCCACTAATACTTGTGACAGACTTTGAAAAAGTCAGTAACAGACGTTCTGATAGGAGGGGTTAAATGTTTCAGCACTGGGATGACTTAGAGGCAACCAGTCATACTCAGTGTCTTACCTGTTCCTCCTCAGTAATTACGGGGTCTTAGCTAAGGACTTAGGGGCTGATTACGAGTTTGGTAGTCTTGCACCCGTAAACTCACAGTAGCGGTTGGCCCGCACACTCCTGGCAGTCCGATTACCAGATTACAACCCTGAGGGTGGACCGCCAGAAACCGCTGCCACAACCAGGAACATGGATCTCGATGGGTTGGCAGTGGTCAAAGTTGTGGTCAGCCACCACGGCGGGGAGTTCAGCACTCCCATGCTGATCACGACTTCCCACTCGCTAGACTTTTCATGACAGGGTCCCTGCCATGAAAAGTCTGGCGGAAAGGCAGTGCTGGGGGCCAGAGGGGGAGCCCTGCACTGCCCACGGCCATGTCATGGGGAGTGCAGGGGCCCCCTGCCCAACACCCTCGGAATGCTCTCTGTCTGCTATGGCAGACAGTGTGCATTCCGAGAGTGCCAGGGGCACAATCTGTGTGATGGCACTGTCCTCGGCTTTCTCAAGAGCAGAGGCCAATGCCACCACACTGTTTCCACTGGGCTGACCAGCAGAAACCTCCTAACACAGGTCAATCTGCCAATGTTGTATTCAGGTCTTAAGACAAATTTATTTTCAGATAATTTTGATGATTTAGCGCCTTTAAGCTTCTGTCTTCGGCAGATTGGAAAAGTATTGACTGTCTGGTTTTCTTACTCCCTGGCTAAATACGTAAAATCTGTAAACAGTTAGAGCAGAATTGAAGAGCCAGATACTTTCAAGAGGACAGGGACAGCTACAAATCAGCAATACAAAGGAATTGTAAATCTATTAAAGAGGCCAAGAGATTGCACTATGCCAATAAGATCGACCTGACAAAAACTGATACATGTGCCATTTTTCAAATATCTCAAGACTTCCTTTATCCTAACATTTGTATTCTAAATCCTGATGCCTCTCAGGAACTCTGTGATAAGGTATCTGATTGCTATGAGCTGAAGATTGAAGCTATTCAACCGGCTTTCACATTGAGTAAGCTGCCAGTAGAAGATTCTAAGAAAACTGTATGTGAGATCTCTCCTACTGCTTGTCTGCTTGAGTTCCATTAAACTGGAACAATCTGAACAGGCTATTATGTTAGGCAATCAGGCTTTCCCTTAGATTCCTGCCCCTGTCTGTTCTTAAAAAAGCTATTGATGTCATCAATCCAATTTTGAATTGTATCCTAAATCAGTCATTAGAGTCAGACGTTGTGCCAGATAGATGGAAGCTAGCCTTAATTAAACCTTTGCTTGTGAAAACAAATTCTGACCCTAAGATACAGTTTACATTTAGACCCATATCCCTGCTTCCAGGACTGGCCAAAATTCTGAAAGATTTAGTCAATCACCACCTTGCAGACTATTTAGAATCATCCACACTTCTTCATTGTTTCTAATCTGGTTTTAGTCCACAACACTCCACAGAGTGTGCCCTCCTGGAAGTCTCAGGTTCTATAAAGGTTATACTTAATGGAAACAATGTGGTGTTGGTTCTCTTGATATATGTCTGTGGTATTCAGCACTGTATCTCATGATATCGTGCTGCAACACCTGGCAGATGTTGAAATCTGTGTTCGGGCTTGGGCATGGTTGATTTTTCTTTTTTTTAAATTAGGAAACAAGAGGTAACTATGGGCTTGTTTAGGTAAACTGAAAAGTACTGAAATAAAGTGATCCTCCGGGTTCGTCTCTGAGCTCTACATTGTCTAACATATACCTGTCTTCCCGATCGCACTTGTGAAATGCTTTGGTATCACTACTATGTCACAGTGGCGGCCGGCAGCTTTGGGAGGGGGTGGGGGGGCACACACACACACACACACACACACAAACACACACACACACACAGACTCATTCTTTCACACACAGACACGCACGCTCATCCATTAACAACACTCATTCCATTCAAACATGCACGCACGCACCAAACATTCATTTTACAAGATCACACACATTCATTCTTTCACACAAACACACACACACGCACGCACGCACATCCATTAACAACACTCATTCCATTCAAACATGCATGCACGCACCAAACATTCATTTTACAAGATCACACACATTCATTCTTTCACACACACACACGCACACACGCACGCACATCCATTAACAACACTCATAACACTCAAAAATGCACACGCGCACCAAACATTCAATGTAAAACATAACACACATACATACACACACACACACACTTACCTTTAGTCTCCAGGTCCCAGGAGGGTTTGAACTGCTGCCTTCCCTCATTGGCTGACCTGAGGTCAGCAAATGAGGGAAGGCAGCAGTCCCAGCCTCGTCACAGAGTGGGATGGGGTCAGTGAGACTGCTGACCCCACCCCACTCTGTGACGAAGTGTCACTGATTGACACTCGCCCTGGGCGCTTCAGGGCTTAAACTGAAGCGCCCAGGGAGAGTGTCAATTGGTGACGCTTTCCTCATCACCCAGGGGAGGGCCTCGAGGCACGTTTGCCGGGCCGAGGAGGTCATGCCCATAGTAGCTGTGATCTCCTCAGCCCAGCAAAGTTCAGCTCAGGCAGCCAGGAGTCTGCGCAAATCACGCATGTCTGCTCCTGGCTGCCTGACCTGAGCATGAAGAATGTCTGTCAGGCTGACCTTTGTTCAGCATGACATACACTCTTCAAGGGGTGGGGGGCGTGGCCCCTCCGCCCTAAAGGACGGGCCGCCACTGCTATGTCATATGCCGATGATACTCAACTGATTTTGTCAATCAACAAGAATTTCTCAAATTCTGAAGAAATTTGTAAAAACTGTCTTTCCCAAGTCATCGGTTGGATTAATGGTAATCATTTAAAATTCAAAACAGACAAAATGGAAAACTCAATTTCAATAAAAACAACTGGTTTTCTACTTTGACCTGGTGGCCGGATGATCTTTCTAAGCTTACCACTTCCACAGAGGTAGTGAAGACCCTTGGAATGAAGTTTGATAATGATCTCTTTTTCCATCACCTCTTCGGCATAGTCTCAGAGACGTGTTTCTCTTAGAGAAGTTCTGTGAGATCCTTCCTTTCATGTCCCATAAAACTGTAGTTCATGCCCTCATCACTTCATGGCTCGACTGTTGCAATAGTCTTTACCTGGCTATACCAAATACTTGATAAAAAAAATTGCAGGCCATACAAAACACTGCAGCCAGACTTGGCCTTAAATTGCCTTGGCAATGCTATCTCAAAAGGACTAACATAACTGTACTGGCTGCCTTTTGACAAACAGATTTTGTTCAAACCTTTGACCATAGTCTACAAGGAGTTCTATAGAAACGGCCCTAAAATTCTCTCTGACTCCTTTGTGCATTATTGCCCCCACAGGACCGTAAGATCAACTAATACCAAATTGCTGAAAATGCCTAACTTCAGGCTACAGACCAGAGGACGAAGATAGTTTCATTATCTGAGGTAAAGACCGTGAAACAGGTCCCTCTTTCTTTAAGACAAGTGGAACATGATGCCATGTTTAGAAAATATCTTAAAACTTTTCTTTTCTCGACCTTAACTTATGCTGCCACTTGGAAAGTGAGATTTGACTTGGACCCAGTTCTAGGGTTTCAGGGCAGAGATGCTCCATTTCTGGGGTGATTGCTGCACATTAAAAATGTTTCCTTTCATCTCATACACAGAGTACATTCTAAGCATAGCCTAACATCGTTGGTGATTGGTCTGAGTATTAATTATAAGCAATGTGCCAGTTGTTGGTGATTATGTAGAGATATTAAAACTGCATGGGTGACCAATTGTAATCTCAGCAAATTCTGAAATTTGTGGTGATTAGATCGAATCCTGTGTTAAACACTAACTTAAATTGTTTTTTGAAAAATGCAAAATGTGCAAATATTGTGTGAAAATTGTTTTAGAAATGTTTTAAGGATGTATAGTTCTGCATCTGAAAGAAGTTTCCTAGGTCATTTAGAGGTCCAGATAATGCTATGAATACTTATGCCACTTTTCAGTGTGGTACGCCATTATTTACAAAATGGATGCAGTTTATTGTGCTCTATTCAACTTCTGCTCATTCCCCTGCCAATCAGTATCCAGCTGCAAAGCCATCTCTCCTCTTGTTTCAGCTGAGCATCGAGCAGATGACCTCACTGTACTAATATTTGTATAATATCTCAAAATATCAATTTTAAAATTTTGGGAGACAGAAATAAATATTGTGCCACACAATTATCGGGATGCACAAATGTTGTTGAGCAGAATATTGTTTTTTGAGGTAAGTAATATTGTAAGTAATATCAAAGTTGTTATTATAATTTTTAACCAGTTGTGTGCTGGGGATGTAATGGTTAGGTCCTACAGCACAGTGCTCCTTTGCCGAGGACGTAATCATTACGTCCTGGCACTGGAGCAAGGGGGAGCACTAATGCTCCTCCCATGGGCCTCCCACTCCCCTCCCCTGGACGGGAATGGAGGAGAATCGCTTCCCCTTCCACCCGACCACCTCCACCGCCCCCCCCCCCCTCTGGTGGCATCTGATGACATCAGCGCACAATCACACACTGATCTCATCAGAGGCCACCCCAAACGCGCTGGAAGCTCAGCTTCCAGCGCAATCAGAAGAGAAATGAAAGCATTTCTCTTCCGATCGGTGGGGTGGGGACTGTAGGAAAGTACCATCTTGCCTGGCATGTTACCCCCATTTTTCACTGTATATATGTTGTTTTAGTTGTATGTGTCACTGGGACCCTGTTCACCAGGGCCCCAGTGCTCATAAGTGTGCCTGAATGTGTTACCTGTGTAGTGACTAACTGTCTCACTGAGGCTCTGCTAATCAGAACCTCAGTGGTTATGCTCTCTCATTTCTTTCCAAATTGTCACTAACAGGCTAGTGACTATTTTTACCAATTTACATTGGCTTACTGGAACACCCTTATAATTCCCTAGTATATGGTACTGAGGTACCCAGGGTATTGGGGTTCCAGGAGATCCCTATGGGCTGCAGCATTTCTTTTGCCACCCATAGGGAGCTCTGACAATTCTTACACAGGCCTGCCACTGCAGCCTGAGTGAAATAACGTCCACGTTATTTCACAGCCATTTTACACTGCACTTAAGTAACTTATAAGTCACCTATATGTCTAACCTTTACCTAGTAAAGGTTAGGTGCAAAGTTACTTAGTGTGAGGGCACCCTGGCACTAGCCAAGGTGCCCCCACATTGTTCAGGGCCAATTCCCCTGACTTTGTGAGTGCAGGGACACCATTACACGCGTGCACTACATATAGGTCACTACCTATATGTAGCTTCACAATGGTAACTCCGAATATGGCCATGTAACATGTCTATGATCATGGAATTGACCCCTGTATACCATCCTGGCATAGTTGGCACAATCCCATGATCCCAGTGGTCTGTAGCACAGACCCTGTACTGCCAAACTGACCTTCCTGGGGTTTCACTGCAGCTGCAGCTGCTGCTGCTGCTGCCAACCCCTCAGACAGGCATCTGCCCTCCTGGGGTCCAGCGAGGCCTGGCCCAGGATGGCAGAACAAAGGACTTCCTCTGAGAGAGGGTGTTACACCCTCTCCCTTTGGAAAATGGTGTGAAGGCAGGGGAGGAGTAGCCTCCCCCAGCCTCTGGAAATGCTTTCTTGGGCACAGATGTGCCCAATTCTGCATAAGCCAGTCTACACCGGTTCAGGGACCCCTTAGCCCTGCTCTGGCGCGAAACTGGACAAAGGAAAGGGGAGTGACCACTCCCCTGACCTGCACCGCCCCTGGGAGGTGTCCAGAGCTCCTCCAGTGTGCTCCAGACCTCTGCCATCTTGGAAACAGAGGTGCTGCTGGCACACTGGACTGCTCTGAGTGGCCAGTGCCACCAGGTGACGTCAGAGACTCCTTCTGATAGGCTCCTTCAGGTGTTAGTAGCCTATCCTCTCTCCTAGGTAGCCAAACCCTCTTTTCTGGCTATTTAGGGTCTCTGTCTCTGGGGAAACTTTAGATAACCAATGCAAGAGCTCATCCGAGTTCCTCTGCATCTCTCTCTTCACCTTCTGCCAAGGAATCGACTGCTGACCGCGCTGGAAGCCTGCAAACCTGCAACATAGTAGCAAAGACGACTACTGCCACTCTGTAACGCTGATCCTGCCGCCTTCTCGACTGTTTTCCTGGTGGTGCATGCTGTGGGGGTAGTCTGCCTCCTCTCTGCAATAGAAGCTCCGAAGAAATCTCCTGT
The DNA here is from genome assembly GCF_031143425.1 of Pleurodeles waltl. Taxonomy (NCBI): domain Eukaryota; kingdom Metazoa; phylum Chordata; class Amphibia; order Caudata; family Salamandridae; genus Pleurodeles; species Pleurodeles waltl. Next base: position 370,557,107 of record NC_090440.1, on the reverse strand, counting down.
GGGTCAACGGAATCTTCCCCCTGCAACCGCAGGCACCAAAAAGCTGCATTACCGGTCCCTTGGGTCTCGTCTCAGCACGACGAGCGAGGTCCCTCGAATCCAGCAACTCTGTCCAAGTGGCCCTCACAGTCCAGTGACTCTTCAGTCCAAGTTTGGTGGAGGTAAGTCCTTGCCTCACCTCGCTAGACTGCATTGCTGGGAACCGCGACTTTTGCAGCAACTCCGGCCTCCGTGCACTTCCGGCGGAAATCCTTTGTGCACAGTCCAGCCTGGGTCCACGGCACTCTAACCTGCATTGCACGACTTTCTAAGTTGGTCTCCGGCGACGTGGGACTCCTTTGTGTAACTTCGGGTGAGCACCATTTCACGCATCCTCGTAGTGCCTGTTTCTGGCACTTCTCCGGGTGCTACCTGCTGCTGAGAGGGCTCCTTGTCTTGCTCGACATCCCCTCTACCTCCCTCCTGGGCCACAGCAGCGTCCAAAAACGCTAACCGCACAATTTGCAGCTAGCAAGGCTTGTTGGCGTTCTTTCGGCGAGAAAACACTTTTGCACGACTCTCCACGTCAAGAGGGATCCGTCCACCAAAGGGGAAGTCTCTAGCCCTTTTTGTTCCTGCAGAAACCGCAGCTTCTTCTGTCCAGTAGAAGCTTCTTTGCACCCGCAGCTGGCATTTCCTGGGCATCTGCCCATCTCCGACTTGCTTGTGACTTTTGGACTTGGTCCCCTTGTTCCACAGGTACCCCAGATTGGAAATCCAGCGTTGTTGCATTGTTGGTTTGTGTCTTTCCTGCATTATTCCTCTAACACGACTTCTTTGTCCTTAGGGGAACTTCAGTGCACTTTGCACTCACTTTTCAGGGTCTTGGGGAGGGCTAATTTTCTAACTCTCACTATTTTCTAATAGTCCCAGCGACCCTCTACAAGGTCACATAGGTTTGGGGTCCATTCGGGGTTCGCATTCCACTTTTGGAGTATATGGTTTGTGTTGCCCCGATCCCTATGTTTCCCCATTGCATCCTATTGTAACTATACATTGTTTGCACTGTTTTCTAAGACTATACTGCATATTTTTAGTACTGTGTACATATATCTTGTGTATATTTTCTATCCTCTCACTGAGGGTACACTCTAAGATACTTTGGCATATTGTCATAAAAATAAAGTACCTTTATTTTTAGTATAACTGTGTATTGTGTTTTCTTATGATATTGTGCATATGACACTAAGTGGTACTGTAGTAGCTTCACACGTCTCCTAGTTCAGCCTAAGCTGCTCTGCTAAGCTACCATTATCTATCAGCCTAAGCTGCTAGACACCCTATACACTAATAAGGGATAACTGGGCCTGGTGCAAGGTGCAAGTACCCCTTGGTACTCACTACAAGCCAGTCCAGCCTCCTACATTGGTTGTGCAGTGGTGGGATAAGTGCTTTGAGACTACTTACCACTCTTGTCATTGTACTTTTCATAAGAGAAAAATATACAAAACAAGTTCAGTGTGTGTACACATAGCTAAAAAGTTTTGCATTCCTCTTTTCACTCTTTTCTAAAGTGCTGAAAAGTACTTCTAAACTTTCAAAAAGTTCTTAAAAGTTTAAAAAGTTTTTTTCTGTCTTTCTAAAAAGTTCTGAAAACTTTTTTCTCTTTTTCTATCACTTTAACTCTCTCTAAAAATGTCTGGCACAGGCCAAAATGTTGACCTGTCTAAGATTGCATATGATCACCTTAGCTGGAAAGGAGCAAGGAGTCTCTGCATAGAGAGAGGTTTGAGTGTAGGGAAGAATCCTTCCTTGGAACTGTTACTTAATATGCTTAGAGAACAAGATAAGGCTAAAAGTGCCCCATCTGTTGAAAAAGTAGCTAATGGTTCTCAATCTGATCCAGGGACTCCCCCAGGAAAAGGTTCAGGAAAGAAACTTCTTAGCCTGCCCATTACTAGACAGTCTAGCATAGTTGGTACTGAGGTGGAGTCACATCATCCAGATGATGTGCTCTCACATTACACTGTCAGCCAAGCTGTTAGGGTGGCTTCTGTAAGGGACAGGTCTCCTTCTGTTCATTCCCATCATACCTCTGTATCTAGGAATGTCCCTCCCACCAACCCTGATGACAGAATGTTAGAGAGGGAACTCAATAAGTTGAGGGTGGAACAAACCAGACTGAAGCTTAAAAAGCAACAGCTGGATTTGGATAGACAGTCTTTTGAACTAGAGAAGGAAAGACAGAAGTTGGGTTTAGATACCCATGGTGGCAGCAGCAGTATTCCCCATAGTCATCCTGCAAAAGAGCATGATTCCAGGAATCTGCACAAGATAGTTCCCCCTTATAAGGAGGGGGATGACATTAACAAGTGGTTTGCTGCACTTGAGAGGGCCTGTGTTGTACAGGATGTCCCTCAAAGGCAGTGGGCTGCTATCCTATGGCTATCATTTAGTGGAAAAGGTAGGGATAGGCTCCTTACTGTGAAAGAAAATGATGCCAATAATTTCCAAGTTCTTAAGAATGCACTCCTGGATGGTTATGGCTTAACCACTGAACAATACAGGATAAAGTTCAGAGAGACCAAAAAGGAGTCTTCACAAGACTGGGTTGATTTCATTGACCATTCAGTGAAGGCCTTGGGGGGGGTGGTTACATGGCAGTAAAGTTACTGATTATGACAGCCTGTATAACTTAATCCTGAGAGAGCATATTCTTAATAATTGTGTGTCTGATTTGTTGCACCAGTACTTGGTGGACTCTGATCTGACCTCTCCCCAAGAATTGGGAAAGAAGGCAGACAAATGGGTCAGAACAAGGGTGAACAGAGAAGTTCATACAGGGGGTGACAAAGATGGCAACAAAAAGAAGGATGGTAAGTCTTCTGACAAGGGTGGGGACAAATCTAAAAATGAGTCTTCATCAGGCCCACAAAAACACTCTGGTGGGGGTGGTGGGCCCAAATCCTCTTTTAATCAGAACAAGGAAAAGAAACCATGGTGCTATTTATGTAAAATAAAAGGCCATTGGACAACAGATCCCAGTTGTCCAAAGAAAAGCACCAATGCTCCTACCACTACAACCCCTACTGCTACCCCTAGTGTCCCTACTAATAGCAGTGGTGGTGGGAGCAAACCTACTAATAGCCAATCCAAGGGAGTAGCTGGGCTCACTATTGGTAACTTAGTTGGGGTTGTCCTTGTTAGGGAGGCCACAGAGGCTGTGTTAGTCTCTGAGGGGGCTATTGATTTAGCCACCTTAGTTGCTTGTCCCCTTAATATGGATAAGTACAAGCAGCTACCCCTAATAAATGTTGTTGAGGTTCAGGCCTACAGGGACACTGGTGCCAGTGTGACTATGGTCATAGAGAAACTGGTCCACCCTGAACAACACCTACTTGGTCACCAGTACCAAGTAACCGATGCTCACAACAACACACTTAGCCACCCCATGGCTGTTGTTAATCTCAACTGGGGGGGGGGGTTACTGGTCCAAAGAAAGTTGTGGTAGCCACAGATTTACCTGTAGACTGTCTACTAGGAAATGATTTGGAGACATCAGCTTGGTCAGATGTGGAGTTGGAGGCCCATGCAGCAATGCTGGGCATCCCAGGGCATATTTTTGCTTTGACAAGGGCTCAGGCCAAAAAGCAAAAAGGACAGGGAAGCTTGGATCCTGGAACAAGGGACCAAGTGCTCCCTAAAGCTAGGGCTAGTAGAAGCAAACCACTTCCTACTATCCCTCCCTCTACAGTGGATTCTACTTCTGAGGAAGAAGAATTCCCTCCCTGTGCAGAACCTACACCAGAGGAGCTTGAAGCAGACACTGCTGAGCTTTTGGGCGAAGGGGGGCCTGCCAGAGAGGAGCTGAGTGTGGCACAGCAAACCTGTCCCACATTAGAGGGTCTCAGACAGCAAGCTGTCAAACAGGCTAATGGGGATGTCAGTGACTCTCACAGAGTTTACTGGGAGGACAACCTCTTGTACACTGAGCATAGGGATCCAAAACCTGGAGCTGCCAGGAGATTAGTGATTCCTCAGGAGTACAGAAAGTTCCTCCTAACTCTAGCACACGACATTCCCCTAGCTGGGCATCTAGGACAAATGAAAACTTGGGACAGGCTTGTTCCCCTGTTTCATTGGCCTAGAATGTCTGAGGACACAAAGGAATTTTGTAAGTCCTGTGAAACCTGTCAAGCCAGTGGCAAGACAGGTGGCACCCCAAAGGCACCCCTTATTCCACTGCCTGTGGTTGGGGTTCCCTTTGAAAGGGTAGGGGTTGACATAGTTGGCCCCCTTGACCCTCCTACTGCTTCAGGCAATAGGTTTATCTTGGTGGTAGTGGACCATGCCACAAGATATCCTGAAGCTATTCCTTTAAGGACCACTACAGCACTTGCAGTGGCAAAGGCCCTCCTGGGAATATTTTCCAGGGTGGGCTTCCCAAAGGAAGTAGTATCAGACAGGGGAAGCAATTTCATGTCTGCATACTTAAAGGCCATGTGGAAGGAGTGTGGTGTAACTTACAAGTTCACAACACCCTTTCATCCACAAACAAATGGACTGGTGGAGAGATTTAATAAAACTCTCAAAGGCATGATTATGGGTCTCCCTGAAAAACTCCGCAGGAGATGGGATATCCTTCTACCATGCCTCCTTTTTGCCTACAGGGAGGTACCCCAGAAAGGAGTGGGCTTCAGCCCCTTTGAACTTCTTTTTGGACACCCTGTTAGGGGTCCACTCACACTTGTAAAGGAGGGTTGGGAACAACCTTTAAAAGCTCCTAAGCAGGATATTGTGGATTATGTACTTGGCCTCAGATCAAGGATGGCTGAGTACATGAAAAAGGCCAGCAAAAACCTTCAGGCCAGCCAAGAGCTCCAGAAGCAATGGCATGATCAGAAGGCTGTTTTGGTTCAGTACCAACCAGGGCAGAAAGTGTGGGTCTTGGAGCCTGTGGCCCCAAGAGCACTCCAAGATAAATGGAGTGGTCCCCACACAATTGTTGAGAAAAAGGGTGAAGTCACCTATTTAGTTGACTTAGGCACTGCAAGGAGTCCCCTTAGGGTACTCCATGTAAACCGCCTGAAACCCTACTATGACAGGGCTGATCTCACCCTGCTCATGGCAACTGATGAGGGACAGGAAGAAGACAGTGATCCTCTACCTGATCTCTTCTCTTCCACAGAACAAGATGCTCTTGTGGAAGGTGTAGTTTTGGCAGATTGTCTTACTGCTGAGCAGAAAGACCATTGCATAAATCTCCTGGGTCAGTTTTCTGAACTCTTCTCTACTGTGCCAGGTACCACTTCTTGGTGTGAGCACACTATAGATACTGGAGACAGTTTACCTGTCAAAAGTAAGATCTATAGGCAGCCTGACCATGTCAGGGACTGCATAAAGCAAGAGGTCCAGAAAATGTTAGAACTAGGAGTGGTTGAGCACTCTGAAAGTCCATGGGCTTCTCCTGTGGTACTTGTACCAAAACCCCATTCCAAAGATGGAAAGAAGGAAATGCGGTTTTGTGTAGACTATAGAGGTCTCAACTTGGTAACCAAAACTGATGCTCACCCTATACCCAGGGCAGATGAGCTCATAGATACACTGGCATCTGCCAAGTATCTAAGCACTTTTGATTTGACTGCAGGGTATTGGCAGATCAAATTATCAGAAGATGCTAAACCTAAAACAGCATTTTCAACCATTGGAGGACATTACCAGTTTACTGTAATGCCTTTTGGTTTGAAAAATGCACCTGCCATTTTTCAGAGGTTGGTGAACACAGTCCTGCAAGGGCTGGAAGCTTTCAGTGCAGCATATTTGGACGATATAGCTGTCTTTAGCTCCAGCTGGGATGATCACCTGGTCCACCTATGGAAAGTTTTGGAGGCCCTGCAAAAGGCAGGCCTCACTATCAAGGCTTAAAAGTGCCAGATAGGGCAGGGTAAGGTGGTTTATCTGGGACACCTTGTTGGTGGGGAACAGATTGCACCACTTCAGGGGAAAATCCAAACAATTATTGATTGGGTTCCCCCTACCACTCAGACTCAGGTGAGAGCCTTCCTAGGCCTCACTGGGTATTACAGGAGGTTCATTAAGAACTATGGCTCCATTGCATCCCCTCTTAATGACCTCACTTCCAAAAAGATGCCTAAAAAGGTATTATGGACAGCAAACTGTCAGAAAGCTTTTGAGGAGCTGAAGCAGTCCATGTGCTCTGCACCTGTCCTGAAAAGCCCTTGTTACTCTAAAAAATTCTATGTCCAAACTGATGCATCTGAATTAGGAGTAGGGGCAGTCCTATCACAACTTAATTCTGAGGGCCAGGATCAACCTGTTGCTTTTATTAGTAGGAGGTTGACCCCTAGAGAAAAGCGTTGGTCTGCCATTGAGAGGGAGGCCTTTGCTGTGGTCTGGGCACTGAAGAAGTTGAGGCCATACCTATTTGGCACTCACTTCATTGTTCAGACAGACCACAAACCTCTACTTTGGCTAAAACAAATGAAAGGTGAAAATCCTAAATTGTTGAGGTGGTCCATATCCCTACAGGGAATGGACTATACAGTGGAACATAGACCTGGGAGTAGCCACTCCAATGCAGATGGACTCTCCAGATATTTCCACTTAGACAATGAAGACTCATCAGGTCATGGCTAGTCTTATTGTCCTTCGTTTGGGGGGGGGTTGTGTAGGAAAGTACCATCTTGCCTGGCATGTTACCCCCATTTTTCACTGTATATATGTTGTTTTAGTTGTATGTGTCACTGGGACCCTGTTCACCAGGGCCCCAGTGCTCATAAGTGTGCCTGAATGTGTTACCTGTGTAGTAACCAACTGTCTCACTGAGGCTCTGCTAATCAGAACCTCAGTGGTTATGCTCTCTCATTTCTTTCCAAATTGTCACTAACAGGCTAGTGACTATTTTTACCAATTTACATTGGCTTACTGGAACACCCTTATAATTCCCTAGTATATGGTACTGAGGTACCCAGGGTATTGGGGTTCCAGGAGATCCCTATGGGCTGCAGCATTTCTTTTGCCACCCATAGGGAGCTCTGACAATTCTTACACAGGCCTGCCACTGCAGCCTGAGTGAAATAACGTCCACGTTATTTCACAGCCATTTTACACTGCACTTAAGTAACTTATAAGTCACCTATATGTCTAACCTTTACCTAGTAAAGGTTAGGTGCAAAGTTACTTAGTGTGAGGGCACCCTGGCACTAGCCAAGGTGCCCCCACATTGTTCAGGGCCAATTCCCCTGACTTTGTGAGTGCGGGGACACCATTACACGCGTGCACTACATATAGGTCACTACCGATATGTAGCTTCACAATGGTAACTCCGAATATGGCCATGTAACATGTCTATGATCATGGAATTGCCCCCTCTATACCATCCTGGCATAGTTGGCACAATCCCATGATCCCAGTGGTCTGTAGCACAGACCCTGGTACTGCCAAACTGACCTTCCTGGGGTTTCACTGCAGCTGCTGCTGCTGCCAACCCCTCAGACAGGCATCTGCCCTCCTGGGGTCCAGCCAGGCCTGGCCCAGGATGGCAGAACAAAGAACTTCCTCTGAGAGAGGGTGTTACACCCTCTCCCTTTGGAAAATGGTGTGAAGGCAGGGGAGGAGTAGCCTCCCCCAATCTCTGGAAATGCTTTCTTGGGCACAGATGTGCCCAATTCTGCATAAGCCAGTCTACACCGGTTCAGGGACCCCTTAGCCCTGCTCTGGCGCGAAACTGGACAAAGGAAAGGGGAGTGACCACTCCCCTGACCTGCACCTCCCCTGGGAGGTGTCCAGAGCTCCGCCAGTGTGCTCCAGACCTCTGCCATCTTGGAAACAGAGGTGCTGCTGGCACACTGGACTGCTCTGAGTGGCCAGTGCCACCAGGTGACGTCAGAGACTCCTTCTGATAGGCTCCTTCAGGTGTTAGTAGCCTATCCTCTCTCCTAGGTAGCCAAACCCTCTTTTCTGGCTATTTAGGGTCTCTGTCTCTGGGGAAACTTTAGATAACCAATGCAAGAGCTCATCCGAGTTCCTCTGCATCTCTCTCTTCACCTTCTGCCAAGGAATCGACTGCTGACCGCGCTGGAAGCCTGCAAACCTGCAACATAGTAGCAAAGACGACTACTGCAACTCTGTAACGCTGATCCTGCCGCCTTCTCAACTGTTTTCCTGGTGGTGCATGCTGTGGGGGTAGTCTGCCTCCTCTCTGCACTAGAAGCTCAGAAGAAATCTCCCGTGGGTCGACGGAATCTTCCCCCTGCAACCGCAGGCACCAAAAAGCTGCATTACCGGTCCCTTGGGTCTCCTCTCAGCACAACGAGCGAGGTCCCTCGAATCCAGCAACTCTGTCCAAGTGGCCCCCACAGTCCAGTGACTCTTCAGTCCAAGTTTGGTGGAGGTAAGTCCTTGCCTCACCTCGCTAGACTGCATTGCTGGGAACCGTGACTTTTGCAGCTACTCCGGCCTCCGTGCACTTCCGGTGGAAATCCTTTGTGCACAGTCCAGCCTGGGTCCACAGCACTCTAACCTGCATTGCACGACTTTCTAAGTTGGTCTCCGGCGACGTGGGACTCCTTTGTGTAACTTCGGGTGAGCACTGTTTCACGCATCCTCGTAGGGCCTGTTTCTGGCACTTCTCTGGGTGCTACCTGCTGCTGAGAGGGCTTCTTGTCTTGCTCGACGTCACCTCTACCTCCTGGTCCAATTTGCGACCTCCTGGTCCCTCCTGGGCCACAGCAGCGTCCAAAAACGCTAACCGCACAATTTGCAACTAGCAAGGCTTGTTGGCGTTCTTTCAGCGGGAAAACACTTCTGCACAACTCTCCACGGCGAGAGGGATCCGTCCACCAAAGGGGAAGTCTCTAGCCTTTTTCGTTCTTGCAGAAACCGCAGCTTCTTCTGTCCAGTAGAAGCTTCTTTGCACCCGCAGCTGGCATTTCCTGGGCATCTGCCCATCTCCGACTTGCTTGTGACTTTTGGACTTGGTCCCCTTGTTCCACAGGTACCCCAGATTGGAAATCCAGCGTTGTTGCATTGCTGGTTTGTGTCTTTCCTGCATTATTCCTCTAACACAACTTCTTTGTCCTTAGGGGAACTTCAGTGCACTTTGCACTCACTTTTCAGGGTCTTGGAGAGAGCTAATTTTCTAACTCTCACTATTTTCTAATAGTCCCAGCGACCCTCTACAAGGTCACATAGGTTTGGGGTCCATTCGTGGTTCGCATTCCACTTTTGGAGTATATGGTTTGTGTTGCCCCTATCCCTATGTTTCCCCATTGCATCCTATTGTAACTATACATTGTTTGCACTGTTTTCTAAGACTATACTGCATATTTTTAGTACTGTGTACATATATCTTGTGTATATTTTCTATCCTCTCACTGTGGGTACACTCTAAGATACTTTGGCATATTGTCATAAAAATAAAGTACCTTTATTTTTAGTATAACTGTGTATTGTGTTTTCTTATGATATTGTGCATATGACACTAAGTGGTACTGTAGTAGCTTCACACGTCTCCTAGTTCAGCTAAGCTGCTCTGCTAAGCTACCATTATCTATCAGCCTAAGCTGCTAGACACCCTATACACTAATAAGGGATAACTGGGCCTGGTGCAAGGTGCAAGTACCCCTTGGTACTCACTACAAGCCAGTCCAGCCTCCTACAGGGACATGTCTCTCTGAGCATTTCTGCAGCCCGTTCCTAAAACAATCGGGCTGCAGAAATGGCCACTAGACACCAGAAAGTTTTATTTTTTTTACATAAACAATGAAGGGGAGCGACCCCTTGGGCAAGGGTCGCTCCCCTGGGAGGCAATTATTTATGAGACCTTTTCTGGGGGCAGATCGGCCTATTTTAATTAGGCCAGTCTGGCCCCGAGGGGGGGGGGACAGAAGCCATTAGGCACCAGGGATAATTTTTGAACATTTTTTTTAGAGTTGTGGAGTGAGCCCTAAGGCAAGGGGGGTGTAAATACTTTTTAGGCCATTTCTGCCCCCCTTCAGGGCAAATTGGCCTATTTTTATTAGGCCAGTCTGTCCCAAGGGGGGGCAGAAACCACTAGACACCAGGGATTTTTTTACATCAGTTTCAGGCAAGGGGAGTGACCCCTTAGGCAAGGGTCACTCCCCTGGGGGGCAAATTTATTTTAGGCCACTTCTGCTCCCCTTGGGGGCAGATTGGCCTATTTTAATTAGGCTGACCTGCCCCCAAGGGGGGCAAAAACCACTAGGCACCACGATTTAAAAAATATATATTTTACAGATGGGGAGCGACCCCTTAGGCAAGGGTCGCTCCCCTGGGGGGCAATTTTATTTTAGGCCATTTCTGCCTACCTTGGGGGCAGATTGGCCTATTTTTCGTAGGCCAATCTGCCCCCAAGAGGACAGAAACCACTAGACACCAGGGATTTTTCTTTGGCCAATTTAGCGCAAGAGGAGCGACCCCTTAGGCAAGGGTCGCTTCCCTGGGGGGGAACATTTATTTTAGACCATTTCTACCCCCCTTGGGGGCAGATCGACCTATTTCTATTAGGCCCATTGGCTCCCGGGGGAGGGGGGGGGGCAGAAACCACTTAGGTGCCAGGTATTGGTATGTGTTTTGTTTGGGGGGGTCAGGCCCTTGGACAAGGGTCCCACCCCATGGGGGCATATTACTGTTGGCCATTTCTGACCTCCTTGGGGGCAGATCGGCCTATTATTGTAAGGCCCATCTACCCCCCAGGGGGGCAGAAAGCTCAGCAGAGACTAGGTAAGATCTTTTTTCAAAAAAAGAGGGTAGGGGTATGGCCATACCCCCAACCCAAATAAATGGGGCCAAATTTGTTCTCCCACCAGTGGGCAAATGGGGTAATTACCCTCGATCCACTCCTGGGGGGCACAGAAAGCCTACTAGATGCTAGGGAATTTAAAAAAAAATAGTAGGGTGGTGGCTACCAACCAGTATGGGCATGGTTATGCCCCCATCCCAACTAAAGGGTGTCACAGTCTTTCAGCTCTCCCCCCCGCACACAAAAAAATCTTATCCCACTGGCAAGAAAGAGGTCATTTGATTATTTTGAGTTTTTGTTTTACATTTGGGCCACAAGAGCTTGGCTAACTCTCAAAATTGTCCCACTTTGAATGATGAGGGCTGCACTTTTTGGAGTTTGGGACACTGCCATGTAGAAAAATCTATGAGACCTAGACACATCTGAGAACTAAACATCTGGGTGAGTCCAGGGTGGTGTGCTTCACATGTACCCCGCACCATTTTCTTACCCACAATGCCCTGCAAACCTCCAACTTTGCTGGAAATCACACATTTTTCCTACATTTTTGTGATGGAACCTTTCAGAATCTGCAGGAATCCACCAAATTCCTACCACCCAGCATTATCGCATCTATACCGATAAAAATTCTGCCCCACTTGTCAACCTAAAAATGTTTTTTTCCAAACTGCCCTTCCCCCCAAAATTCAACATGCTTTTGGCTCTTCCCTGTCACAGGCACTTGGCCCACCTACACAAGGGAGGTATTATTGTTACCGGGATACTGAGGAGAATGTTGAGTGGTAGGAAATTCGTCCCAGTGCGGTGATCCCACACAGAAATGTGGGAAAAATTTGATTTTTTGACTAAATTTGAGGTTTGCTGAGTATTCTGGGTAAGAAAACACTGGGAGATCCACGCAAGACACACCCATCTGGATTCCCTCCGTTGTCTAGTTTTCAGAAATGTTTGGGTTTGTTAGGTTTCCCTATATGGCTTCTGAGCCCAGGACCAAAAACGCAGGTGCCCCCGCAAATACAGGTAGTTTTGTATTTGATAATTTTGATGTGTCCACATAGTGTTGTGGGGCATTTCCTTTTGCGGGCACTAGGGCTACCCACACAAGCGAGGTACCATTTTTATCGGGGAGGGGACGCTGGGTGGAAGGAAATTTGTGGCTCCTCTCAGAATCCAGAACTTTCTGTCACTGAAATATGAGAAAAAGTGTTTTTTTGGCCAAATGTTGAGGTTTGCAAAGGATTCTGGGTAACAAAACCTGGTGAGAGCCCCACAAATCACCCTATCCTGGGTTCCCCTAGGTGTCCAGTTTTAAACAATGCACAGGTTTGGTAGGTTTCCCCAGGTGCCGGCTGAGCTAGATGCCAAAATCCACAGCTAGGCACTTTGCAAAAAACAGCTCTGTTTTCTTCGGGAAAATGTGATGTGTCCACGTTGTGTTTTGGTACATTTCCTGTCGTTGGCACTAGGCCTACCCACACAAGTGAGGTACCATTTTTATCAGGAGACTTGGGGGAACACTGAGTGGAAGGAAATTTGTGGGTCCTCTTAGATTCCAGAACTTTCTGTCACCGAAATGTGAGGAAAAAGTGTTTTTTGGCCAAATGTTGAGGTTTGCAAAGGATTCTGGGTAGCAAAACCTGGTGATAGCCCCACAAGTCACCCCATCCTGGGTTCCCATAGGTGTCCAGTTTTAAAAAATGCACAGCTTTGGTAGGTTTCCCCAGGTGCCGGCTGAGCTAGAGGCCAAAATCCACAGCTAGGCACTTTGCAAAACACAGCTCTGTTTTCTTTGGGAAAATGTGATGTGTCCACGTTGTGTTTTGGTACATTTCCTGTCACGGGCACTAGGCCTACCCACACAAGTGAGGTACCATGTTTATCAGGAGACTTGGGGGAACACTGAGTGGAAGGAAATTTGTGGGTCCTCTTAGATTCCAGAACTTTCTGTCACCGAAATGTGAGGAAAAAGTGTTTTTTTGGCCACATTTTGAGGTTTGCAAAGGATTCTGGGTAACAGAACCTGGTGAGAGCCCCACAAGTCACCCCATCCTGGGTTCCCCTAGGTGTCCAGTTTTAAAAAATGCACAGGTTTGGTAGGTTTCCCTAGGTGGCGGCTGAGCTAGAGGCCAAAATCCACAGCTAGGCACTTTGCAAAAAACACCTGTTTTCTTTGGGAAAATGTGATGTGTCCACGTTGTGTTTTGGGGCATTTCCTGGTGCAGGCACTAGGTCTACCCACACAAGTGAGGTACCATTTTTATCAAGAGACTTGAGGGAACGTTGGGTGGAAGGAAATTTGTGGCTCCTCTTAGATTCCAGAACTTTCTGTCACCGAAAAGGGAGGAAAAGGTTTTTTTTTGGAAAAATGTTGATGTTTGCAGAGGATTATGGGTATCAGAACCTGGTGAGAGCCCCACAAGTCACCCCATCCTGGATTCCCCTAAGTGTCCAGTTTAAAAAAATGCACAGGTTTGTTAGGTTTCCCTAGGTGCCGGCTGAGCTAGAGGCCAACTTCCACAGATAGGCACTTTGCAAAAAACAGCTCTGTTTTTTGGTGGAACATGTGATGTGTCCACGTTGTGTTTTGGATCATTTCCTGTCGTGGGCACTAGGCTTACCCACACAAGTGAGGTACCATTTTTATCAGGATACTTGGGGGAACGCTGGGTGGAATGAAATTTGTGGCTCCTTTCAGATTCCAGAACTTTCTGTCACTGAAATGGGAGGAAAAGGTGTTTTTTTGGCCAAATGTTGAGGTTTGCAAAGTATTCTGGATAACATAACCTGGTGAGAGCCCCACTAGTCACCCCATCATGGATTCCCCTAGGTGTCTAGTTTTCAAAAATTCATAGGTTTGGTAGGTTTTGCTAGGTACCGGCTGAGCTGGAGATCAAAATCCACAGGTAGGCATTTTCCAAAAAACACGTCAGTTTTCGATGTAAAAATGTGATGTGTCCGTGTTGCGTCTCCCTTTGCAGGCATTAGACCTACCCACGCAAGTGAGGTACCATTTTTATTGGGGGACTTGGAGGAACACAGAATAGCAGAACAAATGTTATTGCCCCTTGTTTTTCTCTACATTTTTTCCTTCCAAATGTAAGACAGTGTGTAAAAAAGACGACTATTTGAGAAATGCCATGTAATTCACATGCTAGTATGGTGACCCTGGAATTCAGAGATGTGCAAATAACCACTGCTTCTCAACACCTTATCTTGTGCCCATTTTGAAAATATAAAGGTTTCCTTGATACCTATTTTTCCCTCTTTATATTTCACCAAAGGAATTGCTGTGTACCAGGTATACAAGGAAAACCCACTGCAAGGTGCAGCTCCTTTATTGGCTCTTTGAACCTAGGGTTCTTGATAAACCTACATATCCCCGCAACCAGAAGAGTCCAGCAGATGTAACGGTATATTGCTTTCACAAATCTGACATTTTCGTTCTTGCAGAAACCGCAGCTTCTTCTGTCCAGTAGAAGCTTCTTTGCACCCGCAGCTGGCATTTCCTGGGCATCTGCCCATCTCCGACTTGCTTGTGACTTTTGGACTTGGTCCCCTTGTTCCACAGGTACCCCAGATTGGAAATCCAGCGTTGTTGCATTGTTGGTTTGTGTCTTTCCTGCATTATTCCTCTAACACAACTTCTTTGTCCTTAGGGGAACTTCAGTGCACTTTGCACTCACTTTTCAGGGTCTTGGAGAGAGCTAATTTTCTAACTCTCACTATTTTCTAATAGTCCCAGCGACCCTCTACAAGGTCACATAGGTTTGGGGTCCATTCGTGGTTCGCATTCCACTTTTGGAGTATATGGTTTGTGTTGCCCCTATCCCTATGTTTCCCCATTGCATCCTATTGTAACTATACATTGTTTGCACTGTTTTCTAAGACTATACTGCATATTTTTAGTACTGTGTACATATATCTTGTGTATATTTTCTATCCTCTCACTGTGGGTACACTCTAAGATACTTTGGCATATTGTCATAAAAATAAAGTACCTTTATTTTTAGTATAACTGTGTATTGTGTTTTCTTATGATATTGTGCATATGACACTAAGTGGTACTGTAGTAGCTTCACACGTCTCCTAGTTCAGCTAAGCTGCTCTGCTAAGCTACCATTATCTATCAGCCTAAGCTGCTAGACACCCTATACACTAATAAGGGATAACTGGGCCTGGTGCAAGGTGCAAGTACCCCTTGGTACTCACTACAAGCCAGTCCAGCCTCCTACAGGGACATGTCTCTCTGAGCATTTCTGCAGCCCGTTCCTAAAACAATCGGGCTGCAGAAATGGCCACTAGACACCAGAAAGTTTTATTTTTTTTACATAAACAATGAAGGGGAGCGACCCCTTGGGCAAGGGTCGCTCCCCTGGGAGGCAATTATTTATGAGACCTTTTCTGGGGGCAGATCGGCCTATTTTAATTAGGCCAGTCTGGCCCCGAGGGGGGGGGGACAGAAGCCATTAGGCACCAGGGATAATTTTTGAACATTTTTTTTAGAGGTGTGGAGTGAGCCCTAAGGCAAGGGGGGTGTAAATACTTTTTAGGCCATTTCTGCCCCCCTTCAGGGCAAATTGGCCTATTTTTATTAGGCCAGTCTGTCCCAAGGGGGGGCAGAAACCACTAGACACCAGGGATTTTTTTACATCAGTTTCAGGCAAGGGGAGTGACCCCTTAGGCAAGGGTCACTCCCCTGGGGGGCAAATTTATTTTAGGCCACTTCTGCTCCCCTTGGGGGCAGATTGGCCTATTTTAATTAGGCTGACCTGCCCCCAAGGGGGGCAAAAACCACTAGGCACCACGATTTAAAAAATATATATTTTACAGATGGGGAGCGACCCCTTAGGCAAGGGTCGCTCCCCTGGGGGGCAATTTTATTTTAGGCCATTTCTGCCTACCTTGGGGGCAGATTGGCCTATTTTTCGTAGGCCAATCTGCCCCCAAGAGGACAGAAACCACTAGACACCAGGGATTTTTCTTTGGCCAATTTAGCGCAAGAGGAGCGACCCCTTAGGCAAGGGTCGCTTCCCTGGGGGGGAACATTTATTTTAGACCATTTCTACCCCCCTTGGGGGCAGATCGACCTATTTCTATTAGGCCCATTGGCTCCCGGGGGAGGGGGGGGGCAGAAACCACTTAGGTGCCAGGTATTGGTATGTGTTTTGTTTGGGGGGGTCAGGCCCTTGGACAAGGGTCCCACCCCATGGGGGCATATTACTGTTGGCCATTTCTGACCTCCTTGGGGGCAGATCGGCCTATTATTGTAAGGCCCATCTACCCCCCAGGGGGGCAGAAAGCTCGTAAGATCTTTTTTCAAAAAAAGAGGGTAGGGGTATGGCCATACCCCCAACCCAAATAAATGGGGCCAAATTTGTTCTCCCACCAGTGGGCAAATGGGGTAATTACCCTCGATCCACTCCTGGGGGGCACAGAAAGCCTACTAGATGCTAGGGAATTTAAAAAAAAATAGTAGGGTGGTGGCTACCAACCAGTATGGGCATGGTTATGCCCCCATCCCAACTAAAGGGTGTCACAGTCTTTCAGCTCTCCCCCCCGCACACAAAAAAATCTTATCCCACTGGCAAGAAAGAGGTCATTTGATTATTTTGAGTTTTTGTTTTACATTTGGGCCACAAGAGCTTGGCTAACTCTCAAAATTGTCCCACTTTGAATGATGAGGGCTGCACTTTTTGGAGTTTGGGACACTGCCATGTAGAAAAATCTATGAGACCTAGACACATCTGAGAACTAAACATCTGGGTGAGTCCAGGGTGGTGTGCTTCACATGTACCCCGCACCATTTTCTTACCCACAATGCCCTGCAAACCTCCAACTTTGCTGGAAATCACACATTTTTCCTACATTTTTGTGATGGAACCTTTCAGAATCTGCAGGAATCCACCAAATTCCTACCACCCAGCATTATCGCATCTATACCGATAAAAATTCTGCCCCACTTGTCAACCTAAAAATGTTTTTTTCCAAACTGCCCTTCCCCCCAAAATTCAACATGCTTTTGGCTCTTCCCTGTCACAGGCACTTGGCCCACCTACACAAGGGAGGTATTATTGTTACCGGGATACTGAGGAGAATGTTGAGTGGTAGGAAATTCGTCCCAGTGCGGTGATCCCACACAGAAATGTGGGAAAAATTTGATTTTTTGACTAAATTTGAGGTTTGCTGAGTATTCTGGGTAAGAAAACACTGGGAGATCCACGCAAGACACACCCATCTGGATTCCCTCCGTTGTCTAGTTTTCAGAAATGTTTGGGTTTGTTAGGTTTCCCTATATGGCTTCTGAGCCCAGGACCAAAAACGCAGGTGCCCCCGCAAATACAGGTAGTTTTGTATTTGATAATTTTGATGTGTCCACATAGTGTTGTGGGGCATTTCCTTTTGCGGGCACTAGGGCTACCCACACAAGCGAGGTACCATTTTTATCGGGGAGGGGACGCTGGGTGGAAGGAAATTTGTGGCTCCTCTCAGAATCCAGAACTTTCTGTCACTGAAATATGAGAAAAAGTGTTTTTTTGGCCAAATGTTGAGGTTTGCAAAGGATTCTGGGTAACAAAACCTGGTGAGAGCCCCACAAATCACCCTATCCTGGGTTCCCCTAGGTGTCCAGTTTTAAACAATGCACAGGTTTGGTAGGTTTCCCCAGGTGCCGGCTGAGCTAGATGCCAAAATCCACAGCTAGGCACTTTGCAAAAAACAGCTCTGTTTTCTTCGGGAAAATGTGATGTGTCCACGTTGTGTTTTGGTACATTTCCTGTCGTTGGCACTAGGCCTACCCACACAAGTGAGGTACCATTTTTATCAGGAGACTTGGGGGAACACTGAGTGGAAGGAAATTTGTGGGTCCTCTTAGATTCCAGAACTTTCTGTCACCGAAATGTGAGGAAAAAGTGTTTTTTGGCCAAATGTTGAGGTTTGCAAAGGATTCTGGGTAGCAAAACCTGGTGATAGCCCCACAAGTCACCCCATCCTGGGTTCCCATAGGTGTCCAGTTTTAAAAAATGCACAGCTTTGGTAGGTTTCCCCAGGTGCCGGCTGAGCTAGAGGCCAAAATCCACAGCTAGGCACTTTGCAAAACACAGCTCTGTTTTCTTTGGGAAAATGTGATGTGTCCACGTTGTGTTTTGGTACATTTCCTGTCACGGGCACTAGGCCTACCCACACAAGTGAGGTACCATGTTTATCAGGAGACTTGGGGGAACACTGAGTGGAAGGAAATTTGTGGGTCCTCTTAGATTCCAGAACTTTCTGTCACCGAAATGTGAGGAAAAAGTGTTTTTTTGGCCACATTTTGAGGTTTGCAAAGGATTCTGGGTAACAGAACCTGGTGAGAGCCCCACAAGTCACCCCATCCTGGGTTCCCCTAGGTGTCCAGTTTTAAAAAATGCACAGGTTTGGTAGGTTTCCCTAGGTGGCGGCTGAGCTAGAGGCCAAAATCCACAGCTAGGCACTTTGCAAAAAACACCTGTTTTCTTTGGGAAAATGTGATGTGTCCACGTTGTGTTTTGGGGCATTTCCTGGTGCAGGCACTAGGTCTACCCACACAAGTGAGGTACCATTTTTATCAAGAGACTTGAGGGAACGTTGGGTGGAAGGAAATTTGTGGCTCCTCTTAGATTCCAGAACTTTCTGTCACCGAAAAGGGAGGAAAAGGTTTTTTTTTGGAAAAATGTTGATGTTTGCAGAGGATTATGGGTATCAGAACCTGGTGAGAGCCCCACAAGTCACCCCATCCTGGATTCCCCTAAGTGTCCAGTTTAAAAAAATGCACAGGTTTGTTAGGTTTCCCTAGGTGCCGGCTGAGCTAGAGGCCAACTTCCACAGATAGGCACTTTGCAAAAAACAGCTCTGTTTTTTGGTGGAACATGTGATGTGTCCACGTTGTGTTTTGGATCATTTCCTGTCGTGGGCACTAGGCTTACCCACACAAGTGAGGTACCATTTTTATCAGGATACTTGGGGGAACGCTGGGTGGAATGAAATTTGTGGCTCCTTTCAGATTCCAGAACTTTCTGTCACTGAAATGGGAGGAAAAGGTATTTTTTTGGCCAAATGTTGAGGTTTGCAAAGTATTCTGGATAACATAACCTGGTGAGAGCCCCACTAGTCACCCCATCATGGATTCCCCTAGGTGTCTAGTTTTCAAAAATTCATAGGTTTGGTAGGTTTTGCTAGGTACCGGCTGAGCTGGAGATCAAAATCCACAGGTAGGCATTTTCCAAAAAACACGTCAGTTTTCGATGTAAAAATGTGATGTGTCCGTGTTGCGTCTCCCTTTGCAGGCATTAGACCTACCCACGCAAGTGAGGTACCATTTTTATTGGGGGACTTGGAGGAACACAGAATAGCAGAACAAATGTTATTGCCCCTTGTTTTTCTCTACATTTTTTCCTTCCAAATGTAAGACAGTGTGTAAAAAAGACGACTATTTGAGAAATGCCATGTAATTCACATGCTAGTATGGTGACCCTGGAATTCAGAGATGTGCAAATAACCACTGCTTCTCAACACCTTATCTTGTGCCCATTTTGAAAATATAAAGGTTTCCTTGATACCTATTTTTCCCTCTTTATATTTCACCAAAGGAATTGCTGTGTACCAGGTATACAAGGAAAACCCACTGCAAGGTGCAGCTCCTTTATTGGCTCTTTGAACCTAGGGTTCTTGATAAACCTACATATCCCCGCAACCAGAAGAGTCCAGCAGATGTAACGGTATATTGCTTTCACAAATCTGACATGGCAGGAAAAAGTTACAGAATAAAACATGGAGAAAAATGGCTGTTTTTTTCAGCTCAATTTCAATATTTGTTTATTTCAGCTGTTATTTTCTGTAGGAAACCCTTGTAGGATCTACACAAATGACACCTTACAGAATTCAGAATTTTGTCTAATTTTTAAAAATGTTTAGCTCTCCGGGATCCAGCATTGGTTTCATACCAATTTCTGTCACTAACTGGAAGGAGGCTGAAAGCACAAAAAATAGTAACAATGGGGTGTGTCCCAGTAAAATGCCAAAATTGTGTTGAAAAATATGGTTTTCTGATTCAAGTCTGTCTGTGCCTGAAAGCTAGGAAGATGGTAATTTTAGGACCACAAACCCTTTGTTGATGCCATTTTCAGGGATAAAATCACAAGCCTTCTTCTGAAGCCTTTTTTTCCCCTGTTTAAAAAAAAAATCATTTTCGTTGTATTTTGGCTAATTTCTTGGTCTCCTTCAGGTGAACCCACAAACTCTCGGTACCTCTGGAATCCCTAGGATGTTGGGAAAAAAAGGACGCAAATTTGGCATGGGTAGCTTATGTGGACAAAAAGTTATGAGGGCCTAAGCGCAAACTGCCCCAAATAGCCAAAAAAAGGCCTGGCACCTGAGGGGGGAAAAGGCCTGGCAGCGAAGGGGTTAATATGAACGGGTTTGTATAGGCTCTAACTGCTTTTCTGACTCTCCTAATCTCAGTGGTCCATACCTTCCAAGTAAACCAAGAGAGGGTTTAAGCATCTACAGAGTCCTGTCATGCAGCTGCCGCGTGCCACCGCTGACAGTTGTACAACACAACATACCTCCAGCTTCCATGCCCTTTTACGGGGCAGTGCGCGCAGGGCACGTCATTGAGCTCTATGCCACTCTCAGGAGACGAGACACACACGACCTTTGTAAAATCATCACAGTATATGGAGTTGTGCTCGAAACGTTCCGTCATGTCCTACATTTAATCCATAAAAAAAGAAGCGTGGCCGTTTATTTTCTAAGAGATGAAAAGCAAATGCCAATATTTGAACAATGGTAGATCGGATAGTGGGTGGATATAAACTGTTATAGTCATTTGACAGTTTAGTATTTAAGCTAAAATTGGTTTGTGAAATATGTATTTCACTAATTTCGGTTATGCTTGCATTCCCGGCAATGTCTTAGTCATACCTTTTGCCTTTAGCAGATTTTATATTTCCACGAAGCTGGTCAAGCGTTAACAATCTGTAACGAGACATGGAAATATCTTTAAAGAGTCAGATGAGATTGGAGGAGTAAATATTACGATTTAAGAGTTACTGTGTAATAAGTCTAGTGTAAGGACAACCTCTTCACTTTCGGCTACGAAAACATAGTGCAAACGTCTTTTTCAATATTGGGAGGATACTCGAAGCACCACTGCACGTAGCACACGGGACTATCTCCCGCCTTTTCCGGAGTCTGCAGTCTGGTGCCTTCTGTATCCATAGCTGCACTCCCCCCCCCCCCCCCCCCTCCGCGCTTGCACATGGCAGAGGCCAGCCTTCCTGGCAGATGTAGTCTCTGGCTGTAATTTCAGATCGTGTCTTGTGACAACTATTTAAAGATACACCCATTTTACATTTCTCATCGTGTTCACCCGTCAAACTTTTTGAATGAGTTGTAGCCATCCTGAGATTTAGTTTAGAACTGGGCCTATGTTTATCCTTCATGTACAGCGCTACACTGTGAGTTCCAGTTGCAGGCCATTTGATTCAAAGGTAAACTTCTGAGGAGTGCCCAATCAGCTCTGCCCTCAGTGGCAGACCCTAATAAAAAGCCTGACTACAAAGAATGCTTGGACTAGCTATTTTACCAAATTGAGAGTATTGGAAAATAATTATGTAAATAGGAGTTTATATTATTATATATTTAAACGAAACTGTACATTCATCCGCCTTGAAAAATACACACCACTTTTATGATTTTCCATTTTGCACACTTATTGAAAACAGGAGAAAGGATTCAAGAAACTGCAATGACAACATTCCTTTGTTTAAGGTTGATACTTGGATCCACAAGTCTCACAGCTCAGCAAGCCAGGGATTTAAGTGGGACAGGCCCTATCGATGCTCATTACCGTCAGTATTTAAAAACAAGCGTACCAGGCCCTATATTCATGCCCTTGGCAAACTTTGCTTATAAGGCTTCTCTGCTCCAAACGTACAACGCTTCAAACACTGCCTGCACATCTTTCTGACCTGGATGTCCAGCACCTACCTGAAGCTCACCCGATTTAGGGCACACTACCTGTTATTTGCCAGAATAACAAACAAAATCAGCACAAATCTGTCTCAACATGAACCTTGAGAGCCTCCAGACCCAACTTTCATCCATTGCCAAGTCACTTGGATTTACTTTGGACACCAACCTCACCCTCAAGGAACACCTTGACAAAAACAAATATGTCTTGGTACTAGCTGTCTTTTCAAAAGAAAGTCAATTGGTTTAGTAATTAGGTTATTAGTTACAAAGGATGTGAGTCCTTGTAAAAAATTGGGTTACTGGTTGAGGGGGAGAAACCCTTCTCAAGCACTAGCCACAATTCTTATCAGAGTGAAGTCACGAGTAAACCCCACATTAACCTGTGCTCAACCCTCTGGTCATTTTGGCAGAAAGCAGTCAGGCTTACCTTAGAGGCAATGCATAAAGTATTTGTGCAACACTTCAAACAGTAATAAAATGAAACCACTACACAAAAAGGATCCTGTAGCAATTTAGTAACATAGAGTAGATTTTAATAAATAAAACAAGACCAAAATGATGACAATCCAATCAGTAGAACCAGAGATATGCAATTTTAATTGTATAAGTGAAAATAGTGTCAAAAAGCCCAGTATGCCACTCACTGCTAGCTGGTCATGCAAGACTGGAAGAAAGTGACAAGTGAGGCTGACTGCGATGGAACGCGGGTCGGATACCGGTACTAGCTCAGTCCACCACAAAGAGTCCCATTCACGGTGGAGGGGGCTGCGAGGAGATTGGAAGCGTTGCGAATGGTCAACAATTTAGCTCAAAGAGCAAGCCTGGCATTGTGGACACATGTTGCTGTAGTATGAAGATCCTGTTTCATGAGCAGGGGGCAGAGCTTTGCCGTGGCATTTCCTGCGAGGGGTTGGTGCTGTAGGTCGAAGAGTTGTGTTGATGAAACTTCGTGTTGGCGGACTGTAGGAGCAATACGGTTTTTGGCCCTAAAGGGCCCTTTTGCGGTTGCAAAGAACCCAAAACCTCAATTTAGTCTGTCTGAGGACACACCAAAGGTCCAGGACCTCAGGGGCAGCGCTTGTGGGGTCAGATCGGGTGGATCGGGTGCTGGTTCTGGTGGTTGAGAGCTTCTTATGTCCCTGTGGCTCTGAACAGGAGGCCAGCAGACTAGCGATTGGAGTCACTCTGGAAGTCCTGGGTTCAGGTGCAGGTCCAAATCCATCTGACTCAGGCAGCAGGGCAACAGTTCAGCAGGGCATCAATACTGCAAGGCAGCAGTCCAGCAAGGCAGTAGTCCAGCAGGGCAGCAGGGCAGCAGGGCAGCAGTCCAGCACAGTGGCAGTCTTTACAGCATCACAGCAATACTTTTCCCCAGCAGATTCTCTACAGGTCCAGGAAGTGTACTGAAGAGTTGGTGTCTGAGGTCCAATTTTTATATCTGGTTCTTTCTTTGAAGTGGGAGAAGCTTCTGCAGTTTTTCATTTGAAGTCCACAGGCTTTCTGCCGTCCCTGCCCTGGCTCTAGACCAATTACAGGGGGTATGTAGCCCTTTGTGTGGAGGCAGGACAAAGACTACTCAAGTGTAAGTAGGGCTTTGCCCAGCTGCACCCTCCCATCCTGCCAGTGATGGCACATCCAGGCACACCTAAGCTTTCTGTGTGGCTATCTAGAAGAAATACACAAAGCCCAATTGTCAGCTACACGCAGTCACAGTCATGTGACCCAGAGATAGGCTGCAGGCACCAAATCGCAAAGGCACAAAATGCCAACTTTACCAAAAGATAAGAGGTTTCATTACAATTCCAATAACACCAAAAATGAACTTGTTACATGTTCCTATTTGGAAATTACAGCTTATTAAATGTAACAAAGTAACCCCATTGTTATCTAATAGAAGAGACAGGCCTTGCAGTAGTGAAAAATGAGTCTAAGGGTTTTTCTCTACTAGGGCATGTAAACCTTAAAGGATACATGTCTAACCTTGTAAATACATTGCACCCTACACTCTAGGCTGTCCAGGGTCTATCCTAGGGGTGACTTATATGTATTAAAAAGGACGTTTTGGGTCTGGAAAAAGGTTTATTTTAGCAACTCAAAAAGATGATAATCAGAATGCTGAACATTGTCAAACATTCACCCCAGTTACAGATCTAGGTTAAATCCATAGTTCTTTTACTCACCATGCCACCCCAGTTTGGACCTAGCCATATGCAAATGAGTCTTGACCCTGCTCCCTATGGGAACAATCCAGCCCAAACTGCCAGGCCAGGTCCTCCCTGAATCGAAAGCAAGCATCCTGGGACCGGTTTTGGGGTATGACCCCCAATCAGACAGGCTAGCTTGAATCCAGTGGCATAATGAGCACAGGACCCATGTCTGAGCATACCCTTCCTGAAAGAAGCTGGCTCTATATATACTATATCAAAGTGAGATATAGTGTGCACAGAGTCCAGGGGTTCCCCAGAGGCTTAACAGAGGCTAAAGTAGATAATACTAATGCTCTCTTTTGTGGTAGTGTGGTCGAGCAGTTAGGCTTAACAGAGGGTAGTGCAAAGCATTTATTGTACACACACAGACAATAAAAGAAGCACACACTCAATGACAACTCCAGACCAATGTTTTTTAAACAGCAAAACTATATTTACAATGCTGGTCTATGAGGAGACCCCAGTGGTCACTCAAAGGCTGCAGGCGAGGTCCGGGGGGTGTCTTGGGCACACCACCGGTCGGACAGGGAGGAGAGTCGCCTGCTGAACGTAGAGGCACCGATGGTCAGTTTCTCCAAGGCCTAGGGGCTGCGGGTGCATTGTGTCTTTAGGCGATGGATATCTTTGTCCGAAGCTTCACGGTCAGGGAGGGTCCCTGGGATACCCTCTGCAGGCGTCATTGTGGAGGGTTGGAGAGATCATCCCAGGGTGGGCACTTCCTTGCAATTGCCTGGGGACCCTCTCTTGCTGGGTGGATCACCAAGACCCAGGCGGTGGGCGTCAGGTGCATGGGAGTCAAGACTCACGTATCCAGAGTGAGGTGGGTGTCCTTGGTTGTAGGTTTCTTTAGACAGAGCCGCTGTCCTCTGGAGTTCTTGGTCCTTTTGGGTGCAGGGTAGTCCTCTGGAGATGGGCAGATGTCGCTGGTCCCGCTGGACGCGTTGCTGTTCTTTTGCAGGTTCTTTGCAGCAGGAGACAGGCCGGTAGGGCTAGGGCCAAAGCAGTTGTTGTCTTCTTTCTTCTCTGCTGTGGGTTTCTGCTTAGCAGTCCTTCTTCTTCTTGTAGGTCGCCAGGAATCTGGTGAGCTGGTTTCAGGGAGGCCCTTAAATTCTAGATTTAGGGGTGTTTTAGGGGTCAGAGGGCAGTAGCCCATGGCTACTGACCCTGAGGGTGGCTATACCCTCTTTGTGCCCACTCCCTTTGGGGAGGGGGGTACATTCCTATCCCTATTGGTCCCTGTCCTCCAAACCAAGATGGAGGAATCTACAGGGAGTGGGTCACCTCCGCTCTGGACACCTTAGGGGTGGTCCTGGCTGGGGTGGTCACTCCTCCCTGTTTTTCCAAATTTTCCTGCTGGACTTGCTGCCAAAAGTGGGGCTTTGTCCTGGGGGGTGGGCATCTCCACTAGCTGGAGTGCCCTGGGGCACTGTAATCCGAGGCTTGAGCCTTTGTGGCTCACCACCAGGTGTTACAGTTCCTGTAGGGGGGAGGTGTGAAGCACCTCCACCCAGGACAGTCTGTATTTCTGACCACAGAGTGCACAAAGGCACTCACCCCATGTGGTCAGAAACTTGCCTGAAAGTGGCAGGCTGGCCCAGACCGGTCAGTCCTACACTAGCAGTTTGGCTAACATACAGGGGGCACCCCTAGGGTGGCATAATACATGCTACAGCCCTTAGAGACCTTCCCTGGCCACAGGGCCCTTGGTACCATGGGCACCTCTTACAAGTGTCTTAACTTTGTGCCAGGGTTTTGCCAATTGTGAAAACAAAGGTACAGTTTTAGGGAACGAACACTGGGTCGGGGGCCTGGTTAGCAGCATCCCAGCCCACTTTCAATCAAAGTTGGCATCCACACTAAGCAAAAAGTGTGGGGGGGGTAACCATGCCAACAATGGCACTTTCCTACACTTCCCACTTAGGGCAAATATAGCAATACAGAAAGATGAAGGACTGAATGCTGAACATTGTCAAACCTTCCCCCCCCCAGTCACTGATCTAGGTTAAACACATCACATATTTTGCTTACAATGCTACCCCAGCTTGGACCCAGCCATTTGCCATTTGCAAATCAGTCTTGATGGATTTGGGCCCAGATCTGTGACTGCGGGTGAATGTTTGACTGTACAGCACTACACAAACACAAGTACAAATCTCAATCTCACTGCTGAGAACCAGTGTAAGAAATTGCATTACTGGTCAAGATGGGGAAACCTTTCTCAAGCAACAGACAAAGATCTTGTCAGGCTGAAGTCACAAGCAAACCCCAACTTAACCTGTGTTCAACACTCTGGTAGCCTTGCACAGGTCTGTCAGGCTTAATTTAGATGCAATGTGTAAAGTATTTGTGCAATACTTCAAACAATAATGAAATGAAAACACAACACAAAAATGATACCAATGCAAATTAGAAAAATAGAGGCGATTTTAATTAATAAAGCAATACCAAAATGACAAAAATCCAATAATTCGAACCAGAGACAGCAATCTTAAAAGATTAGGTAAAAGTACTGCCAAAAAAGCCCAAAGCACCACTCGCTGCTATCTAGCCGGGTGAGACCGGGAGAAAGTCAGAAGATCAGGTGATGGAGTGCGGATCAGATACAGAGACCAGGCTAGTACAGCTGAAAAGTTACCTTGTAGTCCAGCACAACAGGTCCAGATTGTAGATAAATGGAGTCTTGAGGAGCAGGGAAGCATTGCTGACAGTTGGCAATGTAAAGTGAAGAGCAGGCCTAGTATCGCCAACGGGCATCACTGTAGATTGAAAATCCTGTTGTTAATGCAAGAGGTGGGTAGAGCTTTGCAATGGCGCTGCCCGTGAGTGGTTGATGCTGTAGCACGAAGAGGCAAGTTGCCAGAACTTCACATTGACGAGCTATGCGAGTGGCAAGGTTTCAGCACCAACGGGCCCATATGCGGTCACAAAGAGCGCAAAAACTTCAACTCAGCCTCTCTGAGGCCACACCACAGGTTTAGAACCTAAGGATCACCACTTGGAGGTCAGGGACTTGCTCCAGCTAGGTGTTGGGTCCGGTGGTTGGGAGCCTCTTATGTCCCTGTGGCTCTGAACAGGAAGCCAGCAGAATAACCCTTGAAGTCACTAGACCTAAACGGCCCGAGGGCAGGGTGTATTGTATTTAAAAGTTGGACATGTATTTTTAAGTTGTACATGTTCTGGTAGTGAAAAACTCACAAATTTGCCTTTACTAACGTGTTTCCTTATTACATTTAATAAGTGATAACATTTGTTTGAGAGCAGGTACAAATGTCATGCTTGGTGTCTGAGGAATTGTATTTTAAAATCCTCTATAAGTCAGATTTTAAAATCACAACCCTGAAAATGCCACTTTTATAAAGTTGCTGTTTTCTTGTCCTAATCCTTTGGTGCCCGCAGCTGTTTTTAGGTCACATGACTAGGTGTAGTTGGCAGTTGGCCTTTTTTTATTTCTCCCAGATGGCCACACCACAGAGTGACTAGTTGTGGCAGGATAGGCCATCAAAGAAGGCAAGGGGGTGAGCTGTGCACAGCCCCACTTGCACTTCAAAGACTTGCACTCAAAGTACTTCACATTAGTCTATTGTGGCCCCCAGACATCGTGGGACCAGGGCAGAGAGTGGAAGTGGTGTTAAAGATGCACAGATAGCCCAAGTCCAAAAATTGGGAATTTTCAGCTAAAAAGTGCTTTAAGAACCCAGGGGAGACCAAGATCTATTTGCTTGTCAATCTGCCCAAGATGCATCACAGGTCAGCCCCACTTCATGGTAGCTTCCACAACATTGAAGTCTGCACCAGCAAATCCTGTTCTGCTGCTCCTCGCAGAAGTGGTATCTGGCATTGTAGAGCCCTTGTTGACTACAGTCTGCAGCTTCAATTCACTGTAGAATCTCGACTTTGAAAAAAAGAGACAATGTGCCTCATTACGAGTCTGGCAGTTGGACCGCTGCCACCGCCAGGAACATTGTTCCCGACAGGATGGTGGCGGTTGGAGTTGAGGTCAGCCAGGGCGACGCTGAGTTCAGAGCTGCCGTGCTGATTACAAGTCTCCTTCCCACCAGCCTTTTCATGGCAGGGTCTTCGCCACGAAAAGGCTGGCAGGGGGGTAACAGGGGGGGTCCCTGCGCTGCCCACTGTAGGAAAGCACCCTCTTTCTTGACATGGCTACCCCCTTTTTCTGGCTGATGTCAGCGTCCTGCCAACCAGGACCCCAGTGATTATGCTCTCTCTCCCAAAAAACTGTATTTCATCCACAATTGGCACACTGGTGCCCCATTATAAGTCCCTAGTATATGGTACCTAGGTACCCAGGGCATTGGGATTCCAGGGGATCCCTATGGGCTGCAGCATATATTTTTCGACCCATAGGGAGCCAATGCAAAGGCTTCTGCAGGACTGCCATTGCAGGCTGCGTGAAAAGGTGCAAGCACCCTTTCACTGCCACTTTTCACTGCACCCAGAGGGCAGGGTGCAAAGTACTTGTGTGTGAGGGCACCACTGCACTAGCAGAGGTGCCCCCATGAACACCAGGCCCATTTTCCAGGACTTCGTGAGTGCGGGATGCCATTTTACACGTGTACTGGACAAAGGTCCCTACCTATGTCGAGCTGCATAAGGGTAACTCCGAACATAGGCATGTGTGGTATCAAACATGTTGGAATCATTTCCCAAGGCTTTTGCAAGCATTGGCTGTATGATTCCATGCACTCTGGGGGCTCCTCAGGGGACCCCCTGTATTGCCATTTCAGCCTTCTGAGGGTTTCCAGGAAGCCCCAGCTGCTGCCAACTCCCAGACAGGTTTCTTCCCTCCGGTTGCTTGAAAAGCTCGAGCCCAGGAAGGCAGAACAAAGGATTCCCTTTGGGAGAGGGTTGTTACACCCTCTCCCTTTGGAAATAGGTGTTACAGGCTTGGGAGGGGTAGCCTCCCCAAGCCACTGGAAATGCTTTGAAGGGCACATTTGGTGCCCTCCTTGCATAAACCAGTCTACACCGGTTCAGGGACCCCCAGTCCCAGCTCTGGCACGAAGCTGGACACAGGAAAGGAGAGTGACCACTCCCCTGCCCATCACCAACCCGGGGGTGGTGCTCAGAGCTCCTTCAGAGGGTCCCTAGGTTTTGCTATCTTGGATTCAAGGTTGGCAGGGAAATCTGGGAGCATCTGAGTGGCCAGTGACAGCACGTGATGCCAGAGCCCTCCCCTGCTTACCTGGTTAGGTGACCAATCCCCCTTTCAGGGCTATTTAGGGTCTCTCCTTTGGGTGGTTCCTCACATTTGGATTGCAAGACTCCAGCAAGAATCCTGTACATCCTCCACTTTGATTTCTGACTGAAGAAACTGCATCTGGACTATCCAAGACCCTACAAGCTGCAACAAAGAAGCAAGATGTCTCCTGCAACATTGTATCTCCGGCTCCTTCCAGCAACTGCATTATTTCCCTGGTCGTGCATCCTCCGATGACAGCCCGTCTTCAGCCTCCATCAGAAAGAAGAAGGAATCTCCCTTGGGGTGAAGGAGTCACTCTCCTGCTTCTGCAGGCACCAACAGCAACAACACCTGCTGCGTGGATCCCCCTCCTGCTGAGCTGCATGGAGCCTGCATCACGGGTGGCTGGCCGAACTGGTCGCAATGGTCCTCTCTTCCAGCTGTCCAACTTCGGTGGGAATAGGAACTTGCCTCCCCACGCAAGACAGTACCTCTGTGAACCGTGTCTTTTGCAGCTGCCAAGGCTTGTTGGCCTCGTTCCTCCAAGCTCTTCATGCATCTTGAAGTTCCAGCCCCCAGCACTTTATCCTGCAATGCACAGCTTCCTGAGTGGTTCTCCAGTGGCGTGGGAGCCTTTGTCGTAGTGCTGCATGGGCCTCATCTGCAACTTTCTTGTCCCCATCCTGAGGGACTCCTGTGTGTGTGGCCTGGTGTACTGTGGGCTCTCTGTCTTGCTGAGGGGCCCTCTGAGTCCCCCTCCTGGGTAGAGTCAACCTTGTTCTTCCTGGTCCCCGGCAGCGCCATTTTCCACTAACCGTGAGGTTTGTGTGTGTCAAGGCTTTTTGGCGGACTCCGACGATGCAAAACCGACTGCAGTCTTCCATCCGGTGTGGGAGATCACTTGCATCCTCCAGGATCCTGACTTTGTCTTCTTGGGTGCAGTACTGACTTTTCTTCTCCACTGGTGGTTCTCCTTTTGCACCTTCATCTGGGTTGGCAGGGGCTCCTGCTCTTCCTGGACTCTTCTGTGTTTCTTGGACTTGGTCCCCTTCTCCCACATGTCTTCTTGTCCAGGAATCCACTGTTGGTGTCTTGCTGTCTCTTCTGGGTTTAGCATAATTCTTCTTCTCGTTTCTGTGTGTGATCTGGGAAACTGAATGTGATGTACTCCTGTTTTCCTGGTCGCTGGGGTGGGTTGTGGTACTTACCTTTTGGTTTTTCTAGTACTCCCAGCGCCCCTCTACATACTACACTTGCCTAGGTGGAGAACCGACTTTCGCATTACACTTTCTTAGTATATGGTTTGTGCTCGCCAAGGCCCATTTCTAACTATTGTGATTTTCACTAATTGCGCTGTTTTCTAACTGTTTTTATGCCTATTTCTGCACACTAGTGTATATAATTGGTGTATTACTTACCTCCTAAGGGAGTATAGTCTCTATGGTAGTTTTGGTATTTGTGTCACCAAAATAAAGTACCTTTATTTTTGTAACACTGAGTGTTTTCTTTCATGTGTGTGAGTACTGCGTGACTACAGTGGTATTGCATGAACTTTGCATGTCTCCTAGATAAGCCTTGGCTGCTCATCCACAGCTACCTCTAGAGAGCCTGGCTTCTAGACACTGTCTACTCTACACTAGTAAGGGATAACTGGATCTGGCATAAGGTGTAAGTACCATTGGTACCCACTACACACAAGGCCAGCCTCCTACACCCACAACTATGTCGTGGGCAGTTCAGGGGTTCCTCCACCCAGCACCCCCAATGTGCACTGTCTGCCGCAGCAGACAGTGCATGTTACGAGGGTGCTGGGGTCCCCTCTGTGCGACAGCATTGGCCTCGGCTCTATGAGGAGCTGAGGCTAATGCTGCCTCACTGTTTCCACTGGGCTGACCGGCAGAAACCTCCTAATATGAAGGTTTCTTCCGGTGAACCCAGTGGAAACATCATAAAAGGGCCGGAGGAGGCTGCTAGCTCTGCAGCAGTCGGCCCGCCAACCTCATTTTGAGCCCCTAACTCTGAACGTAGAACTCTTCACCAAGACTTCATCCAGCAGCTCCCCGAAGATGATGATGCCTCCTCCTCGAATACCCAGCAGCTGACTTGCCCTGCTAAACTTTACCTTCTCAGACATTTTTCTTCAAACATTCTTCTAAATCCGAAGGTAAGCAGAGACTGGGCCCAATACACTTTGTGTACCTGAAACACGCTCCATTGCTGTCTGTAATGTCTTTAGACTTAGCCCCGGTCTTGCATGACTAGATGTCTGCGGTTGGTGCTTTGATCTTTAAGGTTTTTTCTCACATTAAACTTTAAAAATTCATAACTTCCATTTAACAGATTGGATTTTTGTTGTTTTGGAGTCAAATGATTCATTAAAATGTACCTATTTTTCTAAATGAGTGTGGGTTTTTTCTTGTGTAATGTTTTCACTTGATTGCTGTTTAATTGCTGCATAAATACTTTACACATTGCCTCTAAGTTAAACCTGACTGCTTTTGTGTCAGGCTACCAGAGGGTTAAGCACAGGTTAACTTAGTGACTTTTTGTGTTCACCCTGACAAAAATTGTGGTTGTTGCTTGAGCATGATTTCTCCCCTCCTCAACCAACATCCCAATCTCTCTATTAATTATATATATATATATATATATATATATATATATATATATATATATATATATATATATATACACATATAACATACATACACACACTGGGACATGACATGGGGGACTCCGGGGGCAGAACTCCATATGAGGAAGTGGGGCCCATGCATGCCCCTGCCACAAAGGGGATCATTTTAAAATAAACTCAATTTTGCATCAAGCCCACCCCAAGGATAATTAAAGAAGATCCAATGGAATGCCATGGTCTCAGTTTTCATTTTAACAAAGGGAATTATTTGAAATGGCATATCCCTGGTCATGTTGAGTTGATTTTCATTATTTTTGCTCCTGGCGCCACCCATAGCCACCAGGAGCATTATCTTCAGACCTCATGGCCTCTAAAGGGGGCTTTTGAGGGGAGTTGGGTTTTCTGGCTCCCTGCGCCTCACCTGTTCTCTTTGCCTGGCTGTTGATACTAGTTCCCTGATGGTGGAGGTAGTCTGGAGAGCGAAAAACCCTCCTTGCTGCATTCACTCTGCCCCAGGGCCTTCAGGTTTATTTAAAAGCACTGATGTGCCAGTGGAGTCCGGGATCAGTCTATAGAAGTCCTAGTGAAACCATCCAAAGTTTAAAAGACTGTCATGAAAGCATGTATGCGTGAAATGACTTGAAACCATGCCACCTGGGGATCTTTTTTCCTCGAAATGCTTATGTACACACCTGTAGTGGCCCTCTAATGTGGTGCTAATCGCAAAGTATTGTGAGGACCTCTTGGATCTGAGTTGGGTCCCCCGTTTCTTAGTTTTGTTTTCATATTTTACATATTTTAACTGCATCACTTTTAGAAATGACAAATATGTGAAGAGGACTGATCTGAAGCCCTTCTATATATTCTTCCATTATACATTGTTATGTATTATTTACATGAGCTATGTAGAAAACTAGCGTTGTCTTTATGCCAGACCTAATGACAGTGCCTCCATGGGTTGGCTCCTCCCTATGAGAGCATCGCCACGCCCTCGCAGCAGCAGGAGCTGCAAACCTTTAAAAATAAAACACATGTGCACAAGGGCTCCCTCCAACCCGGCACTGTGTTGCTGGGTTGGAGAGAGCAAGCCCAGGCTCCCAGTCTGCGTTAAAGTGCCCAGCCTGGACGCTCCAGCCATTCATTATGCTGCTTTGAGCTGCATCATAATTGGCCGCCGGACAGACTGGGTGCCTGGAAAGCAGCAGAGAGCTGCAGTGCGGCGGTGAGGTTCAGGTAAGTTTTTAAAAAATATATATTTTTATTTTTGTTTTATTTTTATTCCCCCCGCCCGCCACTTTGCCCAGTCGACAGCTGCTACTGAGTACCTCACGGTTTAATTGATTCCGCGCTATTAAGCACAACCTTTACTTACAGCTCTCCTTTACTTACAGCGCTTAGAGGAAATGTGATGACCAATTTTACCTCAATACTGATAATTGAGAAGCAAATTATCTAGACTAGCAAGTTTCATTTTGATCATCTTTTCACCTATTATCCTATCTTCCCTGCCCATTCTCTACCGCATAGTTCGAACACTTGGTTTACCTTTCCACCCCCGCTCAAACACAATAAATATGTAAATTTCCTGAAAATCATCTGGTGTGTTTGTTTCTGATTTCTCTATCAGTTAAACCCTGTAAAACATACCAGTTGCCTCCAAGTGCTAGTGTTGTTATTCTCCAAAGGTCCTCGTGCTTCCTTTTCACTTTAAATAAGTTGATGTTCATTACTGCCAGTTTCCTTGAAACCCCCGAGTCTTATCCCAGTTCCTTACAGTTTCCTTGAAACAGGTTCTCACCCCAGTTCCTTAGATCATCCTTTACAATATGAAAGTTAGAGACTGGCATGGAGGGGCCTGCCTTGTTTTTAGGCAACCTCTTGGAAGTGGTCTCCAAACCTAGTCGGTTTTAAACCAGTGTCTCTGATATGTACGTGCCAGCTTGACGCTCTGATCCAGGCTTTCATGCCTTCTTGTTTATTAACAACCACGGATAGTCTCTCTTGTCTTTTAAGCCACTAACGCTACCAATTATAGGCTAACTTTGATAGATGTAACTTTTGCTACTGTAAATTTTACATTTATAGATAAATACTTTCACAGGAATTTAGTTGATCTGGGGAGAGACTGATTATGCTAGAATCAGCATCGGAACATATTGCATAAGTGATTAAACTCGCTGGAATTATTTACTAAGGGTGGCTCGGATGCTTGCACGATGCAGTTTGCACTGCGCTCCCATGCTTTTACATTTAAAAATAAATCAACACAATGCTTTGTGTCGCTCTGCGCCACTTTGCAGCACGTGCTGATCTTAGTAAATAACCCACTGTCAGTTTAAATTAAAGCGATAATAAGCACAAAAAAACGATTTAAATTATTGAAATGCTTCCGCAGGGACAAACAATGTCTATACAGGGAGTGCAGAATTATTAGGCAAGTTGTATTTTTGAGGATTAATTTTATTATTGAACAACAACCATGTTCTCAATGAACCCAAAAAACTCATTAATATCAAAGCTGAATATTTTTGGAAGTAGTTTCTAGTTTGTTTTTAGTTTTAGCTATGTTAGGGGGATATCTGTGTGTGCAGGTGACTATTACTGTGCATAATTATTAGGCAACTTAACAAAAAAATATATATACCCATTTCAATTATTTATTATTACCAGTGAAACCAATATAACATCTCAACATTCACAAATATACATTTCTGACATTCAAAAACAAAACAAAAACAAATCAGTGACCAATATAGCCACCTTTCTTTGCAAGGACACTCAAAAGCCTGCCATCCATGGATTCTGTCAGTGTTTTGATCTGTTCACCATCAACATTGCGTGCAGCAGCAACCACAGCCTCCCAGACACTGTTCAGAGAGGTGTACTGTTTTCCCTCCTTGTAAATCTCACATTTGATGATGGACCACAGGTACTCAATGGGGTTCAGATCAGGTGAACAAGGAGGCCATGTCATTAGATTTCCTTCTTTTATACCCTTTCTTGCCAGCCACGCTGTGGAGTACTTGGACGCGTGTGATGGAGCATTGTCCTGCATGAAAATCATGTTTTTCTTGAAGGATGCAGACTTCTTCCTGTACCACTGCTTGAAGAAGGTGTCTTCCAGGAACTGGCAGTAGGACTGGGAGTTGAGCTTGACTCCATCCTCAACCCGAAAAGGCCCCACAAGCTCATCTTTGATGATACCAGCCCAAACCAGTACTCCACCTCCACCTTGCTGGCGTCTGAGTCGGACTGGAGCTCTCTGCCCTTTACCAATCCAGCCACGGGCCCATCCATCTGGCCCATCAAGACTCACTCTCATTTCATCAGTCCATAAAACCTTAGAAAAATCAGTCTTGAGATATTTCTTGGCCCAGTCTTGACGTTTCAGCTTGTGTGTCTTGTTCAGTGGTGGTCGTCTTTCAGCCTTTCTTACCTTGGCCATGTCTCTGAGTATTGCACACCTTGTGCTTTTGGGCACTCCAGCGATGTTGCAGCTCTGAAATATGGCCAAACTGGTGGCAAGTGGCATCGTGGCAGCTGCACGCTTGACTTTTCTCAGTTCATGGGCAGTTATTTTGCGCCTTGGTTTTTCCACACGCTTCTTGCGACCCTGTTGACTATTTTGAATGAAACGCTTGATTGTTCGATGATCACGCTTCAGAAGCTTTGCAATTTTAAGAGTGCTGCATCCCTCTGCAAGATATCTCACTATTTTTGACTTTTCTGAGCCTGTCAAGTCCTTCTTTTGACCCATTTTGCCAAAGGAAAGGAAGTTGCCTAATAATTATGCACACCTGATATAGGGTGTTGATATCATTAGACCACACCTCTTCTCATTACAGAGATGCACATCACCTAATATGCTTAATTGGTAGTAGGCTTTCGAGCCTATACAGCTTGGAGTAAGACAACATGCATAAAGAGGATGATGTGGTCAAAATACTCATTTGCCTAATAATTCTGCACTCCCTGTAAACACCAATAATGTCTATAAACACCAACTTAAAAACAGAGGCACAAATATCGTGCCATCTTTTTGTAGAGCACACAAGCAGTTTGGCAAATCCTATTAATCTTTAATCATAAAAGAGAAAAAAAGCAAATGCATGGAAACACATTGTTATTTATTTGCTGGCATCATATTTTAAATATGTGAAGCAGAGTTAACTTTATAATGCATTTGCACTTTTTGAATACATATTGTGGCTCCATGTAAATCAGACCTCCTGTGATGAGAAGTGGTATGAAACACGCTGACACGCTGAATGCCAATAGTAAGCAAGGGCAGCAGCAGGCGTCGTTTCAAAAGATCACTTTACTAATCAGTTAAGCCCTTCTGAGAATGCGTGGCTCACTGAATCTAATCTGAGTGCAGTACATGTTGTAATTTCTACTTTGTGCACTAAGTGGCAGTGATGGTTCATTTTTCACACTGCTCCCAAATGTGACATTTAACAATTACAGCAACATAGTGACCTAATAAGCTTTCATCAATAACATTTGTCATATTGACTATCAACAAAAGAATGGTTTAAACGTTAATGCCTGCGTGCTAACTAGTGATTAGAATGTTGGAAAAATGCAATTTTTAATTCATGACGCGATAAATTATTTCCCCAGCAAACAATATATATGAAATATATGAATCAAACTCACTGTTAACAAAGAGGCTTTAAGTAGTAACAGTGGTATACCAGTATTTATTATATGCCTGCTGCATGGAGGAAATCCAAAGAACAGATGGACTTGTAATTAGAGAGGGTAGGAAGGGGTACAGAAGGTGCAGGGAGGAGTGCCTGAAAGGTGAGGAAAGATGGCAGCAATCCAAATTCTATAGCTAAACAAGCATTGGCAAAGCCATTCTGTCTCTCTTGCCAATATTCAGTAAACAGCTTTCTAATGCTTGTCCAGCCATGTTAAAAGTATAAAAAGCAATGGAGATACTGAATTGTATGCTGTCAAGATGGCTGCCACCTTGTGTAATGCAATATTTTTAATTCAGGTATGTAAAAGTATTGCATGTTATAGCAGTATTGACGGTTCGTTTTGGAGAAGCACAGATATATTATGAAAACGTATGGGCTCCACCACTTCTTTTTAGGTGGCTGGTTAGATTCTCTTGGGATAGCACAGGACACTGTACTTGATGCTGGTAGACCTAGGTTTCTTTTGGGGTGCTCAAGATGACCCCTTACTGGAGACTGAAGGTAGGTGATGAGGACAGGTATTGCAGGTGTAGCGGGCTGGTAAGACTTTGGCAGAGCCTACCTTGCCAGCAGCAGCTGCTTACCGAAGGCTGGTCTGGAAAGGGTGTGAGAATGCTGTTGCTAGTGTGGCTCCTACTTACATCATGGAGTAATAGTTCAGTTTAGTCCTTTAGAACCAGTTACCCTTACAATCAGTCATTGATTATGGCTTTGCTGTGGACCCTCCTTGGTGCTCCACTATACAGTGCTGACCTTTTTTATGGGTCAGCCAATGAGAGGAGGTGGCTGTCCCTGTTACAGAGTGGAATGGGATCGATTGGACTGCTGACCCCACCCCATTCTGTGGTGAGTGTTGCTGATGAATACTTGACCATGGGCACTTCAGGGTTTAAAACTGTAGCCCCCAGGTCTGAGGCTATCAATGATGGTCCCCCTCGTCATGAGGACAAATACCACCAAGCACTTTGCTGGGCTGAGGAGGTCACTCCCCCAGGCCTGTGCCACATTCAGCCCAGCAAAATTCAGCTCAGGCAGCCAAGCACCGGCACATTTAGTGCAAGTACAGCACCTTGCTGCCAGGGAAGAACATAAAGAGTGCCTGTCAGATTGACCTTTGCTCAGTCTGATAGATACTGTTCACTTTTGGAAAACGCTTGGGGGGATGGGTCTCCTTCACCCTTATTGACAAACTAATAGAGGGTCCGAGTGGTGTTGACAGTGTGAGACTGCTAGTGTGTGAGGCATTTGAGTGCTGTGAGTAGTGTGAAACTACTACTGTGTGAAGGGTGTTGGAGGACTGACAAGCGTGTGGGTGCTGTGGATAGTGTGAGACCGCTAGAGTGTCAGACTGCTGTCAGTAGTGGTTCTAGTTTGTCTGAAACTGATGATTTATATAAAGACCCACAAATGGCTGTGCCAATGAACCACCATCCTAACCTACGGCACTCACTACTGTGACAACA
Source organism: Pleurodeles waltl (assembly GCF_031143425.1). NCBI lineage: Eukaryota > Metazoa > Chordata > Amphibia > Caudata > Salamandridae > Pleurodeles > Pleurodeles waltl. The sequence continues at coordinate 370,519,142 of NC_090440.1, read as the reverse complement.
CACCCACACACAGAGCCCCTTCACTTCAGAGAGAAAGTTACATGAGAGAGTAGGAGAGATGACACAACGAGGTGTAAAGAAATAAGTAAAAAATGACGAAGTATAGAGAAATGAATAAGTAACAACAGTCAGAGGGACAGAAATGGAAAAGCTAAATTATGCAGTTAGGAAGTATTTTGAGTTGTATAGTGCATTCCCGCGAGCTGAGACATGTAGAAGTAGAGAGAAAAGATTAAAGGGATGCACCATCAAAGAAAAGAGGAAGCTAATGTTGAGAGGTGGCGTGAGACAAAGGGAATGGAAGTAAGGACCAAGAAAATATACGGTCCGTCCACCCCTACATCTTGGACTCTATCACTCACACAGACGTGGTGCACAGAAAGCACAACCGCCAGACAGTCTGGGCCCAGGCAGCTGTACCAGCCAGCTCAGTTGCCAGCTAAGAGGCCAGCCTGGGATGAGAATGGAGGGCCTCCGGGCACTGCCAAAGCAATAGACCTTCTGTATGCCAGTTACGGAAACCTCTAGATTAGACAGAGAGATGCCAGCTGCTGTACCCCAAATATACAGCAAGAGGAGCGTACAAGCCAGTTATTTTGTTTTCTCCATTTGCTCGAGGGCATAGTTAGAAAACACATTGTAGCTGGAAAATAAACCATTTTGAGTAAACTTTATTTCAGATGAAAGAAAATTAGAAACGATATTGTGTTTCAGTTTTTGTCACATCACACCCAAACCTGCCTCATACACTAGCACCGCTGTTTATGTGTGTGTTTGTGCGCGCCAAGTGATATTACAGCTAAACAGCTTATTTTGCTGCCGCGTCTCTAAGCCTGCCTTACAGAAAACGCCAAATTCGGAGCACAGTAATGTCTATTTGTTTGAGCGGCTCACAGGGAGTGAGTAGCTTAGTCCGTTAGATTCGAGCAGTGTGGAACAGAGATTTTCCAACCATCACTGCCACTGCAAAGGCAAAATGAATGAAAATAGTCATACAATTTAAAAGGCTTCTCTGCACCACATAGGAGCCATTCTATCCTTGGTTTATTCTTGGCCTGTTGTGTGTGAGAGGGAAGAGGAGGGGTGGTGAATAAAGCTCTGCCCAGTGTGTGTCTGTGCTATGAGGGCTGCTAATCTAAGTGGAAACCCGACCATAGACACTGCTAGCCCGACTGGTGGCCCCTAGACCCAACTACACACACCAGAAACAATTTATTAGGGGGACCCCTTTGGAGCTACGCCCCTGCCTGCTCATTGGCGCCTCTTGTATCTCCCTTGGAAGAATCAATGGTGTGTAGGCATGGCAAAGAGTTGAACATATGACATGAATGTTTCTGCTGTGCAAATCTCCACTTTCTGTGCCAGATAGCAACAGATGGTTCTGTTCTCAGTCTGAGAGCATGGCTCTTTGCTTCTGCCAGAGAGCACTTATGAGCCAGCTTCCTCCTCTCTGTAAGAAATGGCCCTCAGCTGAGTTAGCAGAGCCAGTGGCATAACAAAGTACCCCTGTGCTCGAGGGTGCCCCCTCAGCACACTACCTGGAACAAAGAGCTCCTGAGTAAGTCTGGGGAGGGTGGGGCGGGGGGGATGGGAGTTACCCCAGGGGGCTTCATGTACTTTGCAAGGCCCCCCCAATAAGGTTTGTTACGCCACTGAGTAGAGCTCTGCGTCTTACTGTCCCAAGAGTAATGTGCACCACCTCTCCACAACAGGCATGAGTTACTTCTATGTTTGACAGAAGAGAAATAGGGGTAAATTGATCACACATGCTCCTAACCAAACCACAAAAACACCATTGGTACGGTGGAAATTGGGTAGTCATCTATTAGTAAGCCAATCTTATTGGATGATGAAGGATAGCCCACATTTTGTGGCATATTTCTTCATCGGCAAACCTGGTAAGATGACACTACCAGGATTCGACCTCCCTACAGAGGAAATCTTGATAATGTTTTAAACTAGATGAGGGTGGGTTTCAGATAAATCTAAAAATACCCATGGGCAAACCTATAGGAAAGGGCTTCATAAACCGGCATACTACACACAAAAATTATGAAAATATGCTTTCTATTTTTGTTGGTGGAAAGCTGGCATAAGGCACCAGTGGCACAGCACACCAACATGGCACACAACATGTATGATTAGTAATGAGTGTAAAAGTGCTTTAATTCCTGCAAATAACTAATACTAATATGGGTGTATTCTAGCTTCTTGGTGTGGCAGGAAAATGGCAAATCCTGCGGTCATGGCCTTTGTTAAGAAATATATACATGGGGAGAAAAAAGCCTCAAGTTCTCATGTATCATAGTTAAAAGCACATAGCTTGTTGTGTTTATGTCAGTGTGGCTTAATAAGAGAGATGTTTGTCATACTCATCACACTTAGTTCACATTGATGGCAGTAAGACATTGATTAATGGGGTCAGGTGGTTGGTCCTAATGCTATGTATTCGCCATTGTTCACAATTCACAATTTATCTCAGTAAAGTTACAAAATATATGCAAAAGTGGCAGAATAACTTATGCCTTATTATAGACACCCACTGCGTCTCCTTGATGCAGCTTTGAGGCATTCAGCGTTACCCCAATTAAAAAAGGAAATCCAATTACTTCATCAAGCACTTTGCTGGTAATAGTATCTAGTACATCTGTTAGAAATGGAGTTTCTGGTTGGTTAGGGTATGCACCTAAGCCAGGCAGAACCCACCCACTCTAGTCAGGGCGAGGGAGGTACACACCCAAGATAACCCCTGCTCACCCCGTGGTAGCTTTGCACAAGCAGTCAGGCTTATCCCAGAGACAATGTGTAAAGCGATTGACCAACACAAGCAACACATGTGACACAGTAAGTACACCACAAAGGAAACACAACACCAAGTTATATAAAAATAAACTGTATTGCATAAGACCAAACACAACATGTATCAGTAATACCCTGCTACACAAGCAGTTGTCAGAACATCACACAGGTCACTGTGGCAACGATAAGCAGTAGTCAGGTAAACATATAGGTTACTGGCAATGCTTAATTTGTGCTTGTTGATTCCGGGGCTGAGCACCGGCACTTATTCTTCTGCCTCATGCATTTGTTGCGAGCAAAAGACACATTTGGGAAAGACGGAGGAAGACAAAAACAAAAAAGCGTCACAATGGGAGAGAGCAGAAAGCTGCAGCAGTGAGCTGAAGGGGCAGGGAGGGGCTTTAAATGTATTGAAAAGGCCCCAGATGGTTTCAGGATTATGCTGCCTTAGTATTCCGTGCTCGCACATTTAATTGCAGCAGCTGCATGTTTCAGAGGAAAGCTCTGAGCACCGCATTTTTTTTTTACAAATTAAACACTGGTTACTGGTTATTATGCAACACAAGCGGTAGTCAGGTTGTCATTATTACCAAAAAGGTACAGGTCAGAAGAAACACATTATCTGAGGGGCCAAGACATCATCATAAAAGCTCCTCCAATGAAAATTTTTCCTCTGGCTCATGCCAGGCACAAAGAAAATGCACATATCAGGAAAACATACTATCATGTGAGTGCCCATATCATAATAAGCCCATAATCATGAATGGCAAGACACCATTAGAAATGCACCTAACACAGGGCATATATCACAAACCCATTCTCATGCCGTGTGGATCACCAAAAACACTTTGCACGCAAAGCTTGTAGCTCGTCTGTGCTTTGTTTTGAGGGTCTATGATACCTTTGTGGGATATACGGTAATGACCCCGCTCGCCTCGTGGGGGTCGTTACCCTCAGAAATGCGGCACTGTGACCAGGAAGAGGAACAGGTGGCTCCTGGTGACTCCTGTACCCCAATACCAGCAAAGGAAAAAGATTTTACCCGGCAGCCGCCCGGGTCCGCACGGCTGCTGCCTCTTGCACTGTGCACCTACTCAAGTAAATACAGCCACAGAGGAGCTCGGCAGGGATGGGCCCTCTGATGAGGGTTCCCCTTCCCATCCTGCCAATTGTGTTATGAATGCACTCAACAGGGGAGCCTCCTGGCAGGGGAGCCAGGGCGGTCCGCGACTATGGCGGGAAGCCACTCCCTGATGCCCGAACCTTGCTCCTGCCAGCTGCTCTCCAGCCAGCCAGCACACCTGCACAGACTTAATGCGCGAGCTCCCCAGGATCACTGTCCTAGGCCGCGGTGGTGAGTGCACCAAAGCTGATGCCTTCCTGTGCCCCTGTGCCTTGTACTTGTTTGCTTTTGTCATCATAAGTGCCCCGTGATACGCCCAGACGTGGATCCCGGGCTCACTTTGCCACTGGATTTAAGCTAGCCTGGCTGATGAAGGGTGATACCCTGAAACCGGTCCCAGGATGCTTATTTCCAGTCCAGGGAGGACCTGGCCTGGCAGGTTGGACTGGACTGTTCCTATGGGGAACAGGGTCAAGACTGATTTGCATATGGCTGGATCCAAACTGGGGTGGCATGGGCGGCAAAAGAATTGATGGATTAAACCATGATCCGTGACTGGGGGTGAATGTTTGATTGGTTCCATATTCCTTCCTTCATTTGTGTTTGTTTGCTTTTGTCACAACAAGTGTGCCGGGTATGCCCAGACGTGGGTTTTGGACTCACTATGCCGCTTGATTCAAGCTAGCCTGGCTGATGAAGGGTGATACCCTGAAACCGACCCCAGGATGCTTTTATTCCGGTCCAGGGAGGACCTGGCCTGGCAGTTCGTGCTGGACAGTCCTCATGGGGAACAGGGTCAAGACTGATTTGCATATGGCTGGGTCCAAACTGGGGTGGCAGGGTGAGCAAAATGATTGATGGATTAAACCCAGATCTCTGACTGGGGGTGAATGTTTAATTTGTTCCACATTCCATCCATCATTTGTGCTTGTTTGCCTGTGCCCAAGGGGCACTCCTCTAATCACCCTGTGCCCTGGGGGCACCACATGGAACACGCTCACCAGCTAGCTCCCTGGCTTCTTGTGTGGGGGGGTCCATGACCACGAGGACACGGAGGGCGCTTTTCCTGTGCCCACGGGGTACACACATAGGGCCTGATTACAACTTTGGCGAGGGGGTTAATCTGTCCCAAATGTGACGGATATCCTACCCACTGTATTACGAGTTCCATAGGATATTTGGGACGGATTAACCCCCCGCCAAAGTTGTAATCAGGCCCATAAAGCGCGTAACATGAAAGGTAAAGGGCTCCTCAGTAATACCTCGGGTACTTCCCTCGCATTGGGAAAATTAGAATGGCAAAGCACTCTTCCTGAGCTTGGAAAAAACAGAAAAATGTGGGGGAACAAGGGGCATATCACCTGCCCACTGTAGACAACAAATTGGCAACAGGACTGCAGGACCCCAGCAAACAGGCCAGCACAAGGTGTAGGGAGGCAGAGGCAGTCTCCCACAGTGACCTAGTAAGTCACCTCTCAGCACAACAGCAGCAGTCCCAAGGCGGTTCCTTTCAGCAGCATCCAGTGTCCAGTTCAATCCATTAATGTCTAAAAATGTGGGGGAAGACCCCCTGTACTTATACTCATTTTGCTCAGTCTCCACAAAGGGGAAGAAGGGGTTTCAACCAGTACTGACCGGTTCCAGGAGTGTCACCGTTCTCCTCCAGCACAGGCTCCAGACATCAGTGGGGGTAAACAAGCCCTTTGTGTGAGGCCAGGGCACAGCCTTTACAAATATAGGTGTGCCCCACCTCACCTTCTCCCAGCCCAGGAAGACCATTCAATATGCAGATGCACCTCTGTGACAGTTCCACCCTCTCTGCGTACAGGCTTTCTGAAAGGTATGCACAAAGCCCATCTGTCACTCTGCCCCAGACGTGGATTGGAGGTAAGATGCAAAATACCAGAGTCACAAGCACAGAGAAAGGTCCACTTTGTAAAAGTGGCCTTTCTATAATGGTAATAAAAAAATAACCTACACCAGTAAGCAGCATTTCTCACTACCATTACAACCATACCAAACATGCCTATGCTACACGTCCTAGATTAGACGATACCAGCTAGGCATAAGGTAGGGCATTTCTAATGCCATCCTATGAGAAAGGCAGCACACACAGTAGTGAGGAACAAAATACGTTGTTTGTCACTACCAGGACAGATACACAACCAGACACATGTCCTGCCTTTAACCCACACAGCACCCAACCATAGGGCAGCTAGGGCAGTTGTGTAGAAGCCTTTGCATGGGCTCCCTATGGCTGGCAAAAGAATTGCAGCCCATGGGGATTCTCTGGAACCCCAATGTCATGGGGACCTAGGTACCATATACTAGGGACTTATAATGGGGCACCAGTATACCAATTCTTGGTCAAATACTGGTTTACCAGTATCCAACAACCATAATGTAAGGGAGAGAGCATAACTACTGGGGTCCTGATTAGCAGGATCCCAGTCGACACAGACAAGCACACTGACATACAGGCCAAAAGTGGGGGTAACCATGCTAGAAAGAGGCCACTTTCCTACACATTGAGAGCACAAGATTCTGGTTTGAGGGGGGGAAGTGGATTATGGGGGGATATGGAGGGACAGCGAGATTCGCTGGAGCCCAATACCCAGGTTCCAGTTCATGAGAGTTCACGGGTAGATTTGGTCAAGACCATGGTTGGTGGGTCAGCCCTATTAGAATTGGAGTGGAGTGAGGATGAAGAGGAAGCAGGGCAAATGGCCAGTGGCAGGGCTCTGGGACAGGATTACCCCCAAAATGGGGGCATTTACACCAAGGCATTCCAGGCTGCCTTATCAGATTGCAGAGGTGGATCGAGGGCAGCAAGGGATACGAGATAGAGGGCGCTTCACACCGTACTTATCTTTTTTGCAGGTACACAGTTGGTGGCGGGAAGCAGAGTCGGGAGGGCACAGGGTGGTTGATATACCCGGAAGCAAAGAGAAGGCAGGGCGCAGAGTGGTTGGCCAGACAGTATCATGGGACCTTACAGTGTGCACCCCGCAAAGGTTTGGAAAGGCTTCATTAGGAGGGGGGACTGAAAGTACCACCCAGAGCATCTTCAATGGATGGAAGGCCTGCACATAAGAAATCGGTTTTAGGAGATGGATTGAGTGGGTACAGTACAGCCCCTCAAGTCAGTTTGTCGGTTAACCCCATGAAGGGACATGCAGCGCCAAAAGGAGTGGCTGGTGAGGCCTCTTACAGCGCCATGTTAAAATACCACTAGGGAGAAGTGTAGTGCCACATGGTGTGGTTGGTAAAAGGAGGTTGGCACAAGAGAATTTGCTTGATAGCGTGGAGCACGCTCACTTATAAGGGCCCACTGATGGGAATACACACTTAAAGGAAGGGTGAGTTCCCATACAGAAACAAAGGCCACACAGATGGGGTCCTTGGAAGGGCTGGGATAAGACAGGGTTGACAGCAAGGTTACGGAGGAAGGAAAAGTAGATAACAAATCTGTCCCTGATGTTAAGGATAGCAAGGATGTAAAAATGAAGAAGCTCTCCTCCATGCGAGTGACTAAGCCTCTGAGAGGTCACTTGATGTTAGCTACAAAATAGGAAATATGGAAAGGAGAATCCATGGAGATGCTCAGTGTATTAGATAGGTTCTAGTTCTAAGGGGGGGTCGTAAGAAGAAGAATGTGAGTTGGCAAAACACTCACTGGTGCCAGTGACCATAGAAAATTGGACGTCAGCCTTTTTGATATATGCCAGTGTTTACTGCGAGAAATATCTGGAGAGGAATGTGGCCTTATTTAAGGATATGGACTTATCTGGAAAACACAGATCTCTTTCCGAGGTAAAGCTTGGGTGCAATATGATGACAAATTTGGTGCTAGGATGGCTGTGGACCCAGAGGCCAAATGGGGAAAGATAGATGCAGATTTATGACAATACACAATGGGCCAGATGTCTGAAAATATTTTGCACCCGCAAACGGTGCGAATCGGTAAATTTGGCCGTTTGCGAGTGCAAAATAGTGGTCTGCAATGCATGAAAGGCATTTGCAGACCACAAAGTAGAAATCACTAAAATTGCGATTTCTTGCGTTGCGACCTGGATTTTGCGAATCGCAATTTGCAAGGCGATGCTGCAAAAAATCGCAAATTGCATTTTGCACATGCAAAATACCATGATATGCAACCAGGTGGCAACCTGGTGCAAAATTTAAAAATGCAGTTAAACTGCATTTTTAAATTGAACATGTAAAGCACACATGCCCTTTTGGCATGTGTGTACCTTACATGTTGCAAAAAATGATTTTGGGATGCAGCAGAGGGGGCCTTAGGCCCCCAGCACCCTGGCCTTTTGCATTTCCAAAATTGCGATTTCTGGTTCAGAAATCGCAAATTTGTAAATGCAAAAAATTTGCAGCGATGGGCCAACAGTAATAGAATTTGTGATTTTTAAGAAATCGCTATTACCGAATCGCAAATGTGATACATGGCCCTTTGCGAGTCGGTAAAAGCGATTTCTTAAAAATCGCTATTACCAAATCGCAATGGGCCGTGATGATACATCTGGCCCAATGTGTCTGGCTAAGTTTGGCAAATCAGTGTTCACAGCCAGCATATTTCTATTAGTGTACCCACCCTTTAAGGCAAGTCCCACCTGGGGAGAGGTGGTGTCCGCATTCAAAAGTCAAGGGGCAGCCCAGGGGTCCTGCTGGGGCTTCAGTAAGTGCCATTGCACAAGGGAGTACTGCAAGTTCAAGCACAAATGCTCCAAGTGAACTGGGAAGCATGCCCTTGTGCAGTATTTGGAACACAGGGGGGAACCAGGGTGGTCGGCAGGGAATAGTGCAGGTCAGTGGCAGTAACAGTCAAGAGGCCAGAGGATGGGCCACACCATCGGGGTCATTCCAAAGAAGTAGAGGGGACAATACCAGCTAAAACAACATTTTTCATGGCCAGCTGGGACATCAGTGATGATTGATTTTATTGAGGACAAAGGCCCTCATTACAACCCTGACGGTCGGTGTTAAAGCGGCGGTAATACAGCTGGAAAAAAAATGGGATTACGACTGTGGCGGAAACCGCCAACATAGACAGCCACTTTAACCCTCCGACCGCCACGGCGGTACAAACAAACAGCGCAGCGGACACCGCCAACAGACAGGCAGAAGACAATGTGCCGCCTACCCTATGACAACACGGCTATCCGCCATCTTTTCCGGGGCGGAACCAACGCGAATAAAAACACAGCGGAAATAGTACACAGAAGGGAAAACACTCACCTCTCCACATCCCACGAGGAACCAGGACGCCATGGAGCCAGAACTGCAGATCCTGCCGGCGATGGTCTTCCTGCTCCTCTATCAGGAGCGACGGCGGCCACGACCACGGTGAGTACTGCACCTACAACACAGGGTAGGGGGGAGGGATAAGAGAGTGACACACACACACAACACCCCCACCCCCACCCTCACCCTCAACACCATACATACAAATACATGCTGCAACATTGCATATACACCCCCCACCCCCCCTTGAATAACGCAAGGACAAAAGGAAATGATTTGAACGATTGTATAAAAAAAAAATCCAGTAGTCAAAACTCAAAATCCAGTATATACAATTATGTACACCAAGTACACAAGTCCGGATAGTGCACCAATCATTGTCCGTGGACCATTGGGTCCAAAATGCATGGGCGAGGCCCACACTAGATACCTGACTCCAAACAGAGAGAACACTGGAGGGGCATCACATAGAAAATGTACAGGCACCTCAGGGGGAGGGTGGGCACCTCAGCCTGATGAACACAGGACGCCACTGCTCCACGAGGGGGCTCCTTGACCATTGATGTATCCTGGGGAGTGCAAAGCCACAGTCTCATAAGTCATTCCAGTGGGTGGTTTGCCCACTGCATTCTCCTGGGGAGGGCAAAGCCACAGTCTCTCAAGTCTCTCCAGTGGGTGGTTTGCCCACTGCTGCATCCTGGGGAGTGCAAAGCCACATTCTCTCAAGTGGATAACAGTCTCCACTGGTTCTGGAGGGGGCTTGGTGCCCAGAGTGCTTCATCCTGCCAAGGACTGAGGTAGTGGATGTACCTCTCCACTGGTTCTGGAGGGGCTTGGTGCCCAGAGTGCTTCATCCTGCTAAGGACTGTGGTTGTGGATGTATCTCTTCACTGATTCAGGAGAGGGCTTAGTGCCCAGAGTGCTTCATCCTGAAGTAGTGGATGCCTTTCTCCACTGAACGTGATGCTTCATGGAAGCTGCCCAGGCTCCTGGAACTCACCACCAGCCTCGGATGACTGGGGATGGCAGCTATGTCTGCGGTGGTGCCACTGGCTCTGGATGTCGCGGGCGGTGCTTACGGCGGTGTCAGTTGTGGCGGTGCTTGCAGCGGCCTCTGTGACAGCGGTGCTGGCGGCGGGCTCTCTGGCAGCGGTGCTGGTTGCGGGCTCTGTGGCAGCGGTGCTGGCAGCGGGGTCTGTGACAGCGGTGCAGGCGGCAGGCTCCGTGGCGGCGGTGCTGGTGGCGGGCTCTGTGGCGGCGATGCTGGTTGTGGGCTCTGTGGCAGGGGTGCTGGTTGCGGGCTCTGTGGCAGCGGTGCTGGCAGCGGGGTCTGTGACAGTGGTGCTGGCGGCGGGGTCGGTGGCGGTGCAGGTGGTGGTCTTGTCCGCCGTACAGGTTGGCGTTGATGTGGAAAGAAGGTGTGACACTGGTCCCTCAGTCCGTGCCACCATGCCCTCTCCTGATCTGCCCTTCAGTTTATGGTCCTTCCCCACCTTTGATGGGGGCGCAGCTGTCTTGCCACTATCCCCTTTCGTTTTCCATGAACCCTTGGTGGCAGGTGTTTTCTGCTTCTCCCTCCGGGATGTGGGCAACTTTTTTAGCTTGGCAGGTGGAGGAATGTCCTTGCCCTCGCTCCGTGGCACAATGGCAGCCCTGATGGTTGGCACACTCCAATAGCCTGCAGTTGCTGGCACCACTGTGGCTGGAGATGTGGTGGCTGAGGTGCTGAGTTGGGACCTGGAAAGTCTGGCCCTAGGGGACGGACGGGTTGGGAGGTGTAGGGAAGAGGTCAATATTAGCCAGGAAAAGTTTTTTAGACACACTGGGATGGGTAGTTGGAGGGGATTTGGCAGTGGAGGATGAGGTAGTTGTTGTAGGAGGTGCCTGCTGAATGTGGGTGAAGGTGCATGGGCCGGAGGCTGTTGTGAGGTGGATGGCTGTTGGTTGGGTGTATGCCTGCGTTTGTGTACTTTGGGAGGAGGGCTCACTGACACACTGGGAGAGGACACAGGGGATGTGTGAATGGTTGTGGGGGTGGTAAGTGCACGTGAGCGGTGTGTGGTGATGGGCGTGCTGGTGATGAGTGGAGGTGTGAGTGGAGAGTGGAGACGAGACTGGGAGGGAAACGTGGGGGAGGGGGACACTGTGGTGGCAGTGGATGTTGGTATATCTGCATGGGTATGATGCTTGTGTGAGTGCCTGTGGGATGTATGGTGCTTATGTTTGCCTGAGCCACTTTTGTGTGTTGAGGTGTGTGCATGCTGGTCTGATGGTGTGCTTGGGATAGGCTGAGCTACAGGGGATTGGGTCTGGGTGGAGGAAGTTGGAGGGGAGAGGCTGGACACAGGTACAATGGCTGCCATCAGTGCTGAGGCCAGAGGCTGAAATGCTCTCTGTTGTGCTGCCTGGCCAGAATGAATGCCCTCCAGGTATGCATTTGTTTGTTGCAAATGCCTCTCAACACCCTGGATGGCATTCAGAATGGTAGACTGCCCAACAGTGAGGGATCTCAGGAGGTCAATAGCCTCCTCACTGGGGGCAGCTGGGCTGACTGGGGCAGGGCCTGAGGTGCCTGGACCGAAGGAGATGCCCACCCTCCTGGGTGAGCGGGCACGGGACACACGCTAAGGGGCTACTGGGAGGCCGGTGCTGGTAGGGGGGTGGCGGCTGTACCTGTTGATGCGGGGGGCACTGAGGGGCCCGCCACCGCAAGGGAGCTCCTATCAGAGGAGGAGTCGCTGTCACTGCTGTCACCTCCTGTCCCCGCGTTGGAGCTACCCTCGTCCTCCATCCCACTGGTGGCTTCAGACTCTGTTGTTTCGCCCTCCAGGGCCAAGTAGGATGCAGCTCCCTCCTGCTCCGGTGCCACTGCTCCTCCGCCTGATGATGCTATTGCACACAAGAACAGGGAGACCACAAAAAGCGGGGGGAAAGACAGTAGAAAGACATGTTCAGTGCATGCAACACCACTACCGTTGGTGGACACTACAGACACAGCAGCCCTCTGCACTACGCCATACACTTATAGTTCCTAGATTATTCACATGCCCATGGGGTACAAGGCCTAAGCCTGATTGCTGCACACATGGAAGTCACAGGAGCCTGACTAGGTGTAGATGGCACTAACCACTAGTGGGGTTGGGGTTCCACTGAACCTGCCTCACAAGGGACCTTGTCTACCAAGCTCGCCCTGTCCTAGGGGAACCCACCTCCCCCACTCAGACACCTCGTAATGCATGCAGAGTCAGATGAATGTGACTGTACTCACCCTCTTGTGGCTGCTGTGATGCCCTCAAGCGCCCATCCAACTCCGGATACGCCACCACCAGGATCCGGAACATCAGGGAGGTCATGGTGCGACGGGCACCCCTCCCACGTTGGGAGGCCATCCCCAGCTGGGCCTCCGCCGCCTTCTTGCTCCAGCGGCTAAGGTCCTCCCATCTTTTCCGGCAGTGGGTACTCCGTCTGTGGTGGACCCCCAGGGTCCGGGTGTCCTCGGCGATGGCACACCAAATATCCTTCCTCTGGTGGGCGCTGACCTAGAGGAATAGTACAGGGGAAAAGGAAAATATTTACCTGTCCGGACCGTCATACTCATTGGCCCACGTTCCCACCCTTGCCGTGACGCACATACACTCACCGTCCGCTCATGCAGGCCTCAGTCCCACCGTCCATGTATCTTCCATCCACACCACTCCAAACAGGCATTGCCCATGCAGCATGCTCACAGTGTACTCACCTGTTTGTCTGGAGGACCGTACAGTTGTGTGTACTGGGGGAGGACCCCACCCACTAGTTTATCCAACTCCTCTGAAGTGAAGGCAGGGGCCCTTTCCCCAGACACATGAGCCATTGTCGCTTCCAGACTGAGGTCACAGCAGCACTTGCAGTGTAGGTCCTCTCCTGTTGAAGGTCAGGTATCAAGTGAGTGAACAGACAGAAAATGGCAGTCACGTCCGCGGTGGTGCGTACCGTTACCACCGGCGTATATCGTCATTGGCTCCTGGGACCATCTTACAGATTAGGCAGCCGCCATTTCAGGGGGCCACATGGCATTAATAATAACTGTGTCACACCTATTTAGGCCTTGCATACACACAGTAACAGGCACATTGCGGATTAATAAATGTGTGCAAATTACATTTTGTGTTACCTCAGTGTTGGCTGACTCTCTGCTCGCTGTTCTCCTCCATAGGGAACGTCCGCTGGGGCAGGTGATGAGATGGCGGCATCCTCCGGTGTACAGAGCACTGGTGGACCTGTCAACAATGGAAGAGAGACACGTAATAGTCACCTACAGACTTGATCATGCAACAATCCATGAACTGTGTGCCCAGATGGAGCCAGACCTGATGTCAGCTATCCGCCATCTCACAGGGATACTCCTTCTAGTGCAGGTCCTGTCAGTACTCCATTTCCTGGCAGTGGCCATTACATCAGGGATGTCCCAGCCAATGTTCTCTAACGTGCTGTCCAGAGTGTTGTCTGCCCTGCTGAAACACATGCGCAGCTACATAGTTTTCCCTCAGGTGGAGGATTTGCCTACAGTGAAAGGTGACTTCTATGCCCTGGGACATATCCCCAACATCATAGGTGCCATTGATGGGACACATGTGGCCTTGGTACCCCCACGCAGGAGTGAACAGGTGTACAGAAACTGGAAGAGCTACCATTCGATGAATGTGCAGATGGTGTGTTTGGCTGACCAATACATCTCCCATGTGAATGCCAAATTTCCTGGCTCAGTGAATGACGCTTACATTCTGAGGACTAGCAGCATCACTTATGTGATGGGGCAACTCCAGAGGCACTGTATGTGGCTAATAGGTGAGGACAAGGACCCTATACAGTGTGAATAGTTGTCTGGGTATGGGGTTGTCCCTACGGGTTAGTGTGTGTCTAACAGTTGTCCCTCGAAATTTGCAGGTGACTCTGGGTACCCCAACCTGTCATGGCTACTGACCCAAGTGAGAAATCCCAGGACAAGGGCAGAGGAACGCTACAATGAGGCACATGGGCGAACTAGGAGGGTGATCGAACAGACCTTCGGCCTCCTGAAGGCCAGGTTCCGGTGCCTCCATATGACAGGTGGTTCTCTCTACTACTCACCAAAGAAGGTGTGCCAGATCATCGTGGCCTGCTGTATGCTGCACAACCTGGCTTTGCGACGACAGGTGCCTTTTCTGCAGGAAGATGATCCAGCTGGAGGTCTTGTGGCAGCTGTAGAGCCTGTGGACAGTGAAGAAGAGGAGGCAGAAGAAGAGGATATTGACAACATAAACAACGTTATCCAGCAATACTTCCAGTGAGACACAGGTAAGAAGATGTCACTGCCTCACACATCTCATACTATTGTTTGAGCTGTCAAAAGTCTGTCATTTTCACTCAGTGTATGGACCCAGACTTGTCACTTTGCCTTTCCATTTAACAGATGTGGGTCCCACTTTGTGACCTCTGCTATATTTCCTCCAGCCCTACAGCTGTGTTTCATTGGTATGTGGACAATTAAATTGACATTGCTATATTCCATAGTTATTGCAATTACACATTTGTGAAAGCACAGACTGATTGTTTTGTGATTAATGTGTGTTTATTTTTGTGCAAATAAGTGGAGGGGGTTGTAAAATGGGCGGGGGTGATGGTGGAGGAATGTCCATGGCAGAGTCCAGTCTATTTGTTTCACAGGTGCATTGTCCAAAAGGGTATAGGAAGTGGAGCAAGGGCAGTTTAAGGATGGACAGGGTGACATAGTGGGACAGAAGGGTGACATTCAGGGGGGTCTCATTTCCTGGCGGGGGTCTTGGCAATATTCTCTGTTTTGTTCCTGGATCTCAGGGACCGTTTGCGGGGTGGCTCTCCATCTGCAGGGGTGGGGTGCTGGTGTCGTGTTCCTGGGGTGGTGCTTCCTGTCCACTAGCGCCAGCGGAGGTGGAGGGCTTTTCATCATCCAGGCTAGTGTCAGGGGCCCCTTGTTGTGCCACAGTGTCCCTCCTGGTGTTGACAAGGTCCTGCAGCACCCCTACAATGGTGACCAGGGTGGTGTTAATGGACTTCAGTTCCTCCCTGATCCCCAGATAGTGTTCCTCCTGCAGCCACTGGGTCTCCTGAAAGTTGGCCAGTACCGTTGCCATCGTCTCCTGGGAATGATGGTATGCTCCCATGATGTTGGATAGTGCCTGGTGGAGAGTGGGTTCCCTGTGCCTGTCCTCCCCCTTTCGCACAGCAGTCCTCCCAGTTCCCCTGTTTTCCTGTTCCTCTGTCCCCTGAACCGTGTGCCCACTGCCACTGCCCCCAGGTCCCTGATTTTCTTGGGGTGGTGGGTTTGCCTGGGGTCCCTGTAGTGGTGGACACACTGCTGCTTGACGTGTCCTGGAGACAGAGGGATGGGCCTGCTGGGTGAGTGCTGTGGTGGTGTTTCCTGAGGGGGGAGGCTCTGTGGTGGCTTGTGCCAGTGTCAGGGGAACCGACTGTCCCGAGGTCCCAGATGGGCTAGGCTAGTCATCTTGATCAGTTGTGCAGAGCTGCTGTCATCCCTGTGGGCCTCTTCTGTGGGGGGACTGGATATGTCTGGAACCTCCTGTCCGGTGACGTTGGGTAGGGGTCCTGCAGGGGTGTAAAGGCATGATTATTGCATCTGTGTGTGCCATTGTGTGCAATAGGTGAGTGACCCTGTACTCCAGTGCTTGCATTCTTGTCTAGGTCCTTGTGTGATAATTGGTTTGGGGGCTGTGTGGGTATCTGTAGTGAACGTGCTTTGGTGACGGGTGTCCATGCTTTGGTGTTGCATGCAGGGCTTGGTGTTGGGATGGGTGGGTTGTGATAGTGGGACTTATGTGAGGTGTTGGAGTTATGGGGTGAGGGTGGGGGTATGTGATGGCATGCAGGTAGGGTGGGGGATATAATAGTTAAGAGTTGACTTACCAGAGTCCATTCCTCCTGCTACTCCTGCGAGGCCCTCGGGATGCAGTATTGCCAAGACTTGCTCCTCCCATGTTGTTAGTTGTGGGGGAGGAGGTTGGGGTCCAACCCCAGTCCTCTGTACTGCAATCTGGTGTCTGGAGACCTCGGAACACACCTTCCCCCATAGGTCGTTCCACCTCTTCCTGATGTCATCCCTAGTTCTTGGATGCTGTCCCACTGTGTTGACCCTGTTGACGATTCTGCGCAATAGCTCCATCTTCCTAGCAATGGAGGTGTGCTGCACCTGTGATCCGAATAGCTGTGGCTCTACCCGGACGATTTCCTCCACCATGACCCTGAGCTCCTCCTCAGAGAACCTGGGGTGTCGTTGAGGTGCCATGATGTGGTGTAGGTGATGTGTGAGGTGGTGTATGTTGTGATGTGTGATGGGATGTGTTGTTGTGTGTTGTTTGAGGTGCGTGGATGTTCTGTGAGTGATCATGTTGTGTGTCTGTGGATGCTAGTGTTGTTTCTGGTGGTGTCTCTCTCTGGCCTTCTTTCGAAATTTTGGTAGTAAGGGTTTGTGGGTGATGTGGGTGTGTGCTTTATATTGGATTGGGTGTGTGGGAGTGGTGTGTGTATGTGTATCAGGTGTGTGTATTTCGAATTGTCCAATGTGGTTGTATTTTGTAAATGTGTGTGTATTTTGAGCGCAGCGGTGTGTACCGCCAATGGAATACCGCGGTTGAAAGACCGCGTGTGGATTCGTGGGTTGTGATAGTGTGGGAGTATTCCTGTTGGCGTGACGGTGTCGATTTTGTTATCGCCAGTTTATCACTGACCGTTGGTGTGCTGGACTTGTGTGGGTGTCGGGATCATGGCGGATTCCGAGTTGTGGGTCGTAATAGCTGTAGCGGAATTCTGCCGCCGCAGCGGTGTGTTGGCGGTGTTCTGCACGGCGGTAAGCGGGATTTACTGCCAATGTTGTAATGAGGGCCAAAGTGTCTTCTGTGTCTTATTCATCAATGGATGTGGCCATGGCTTTATTTGAACAGGCAGGGCAAGGAGCAAGCATGGCAAAATGCGACATAAAATTAGCTTTTAGGCTGCTACTGGTACACCCGCAGGAATACCAGCTGCTGGACATTCAGTTTGGTGGGCTATGGTATGTGGATAAAGCATTACCCATGAGTTGTTCAATATGTGCACTTTTCGAGCACTTCAGTTCTTTTTTGCAATGGTTATTGAATTGGTGCATGGATCACGGATGGGTTGCACATTATTCAGATGATTTCTCTTTGTCCTGAAACTCCAGTTCCGCGGACTGCCAGAGGTTACTGGTAAATTTTCAGAAGCTCATGGAGGACATGGGGTGCAATAGGCACGCGAAAAATGGTTGAGCCCATTGAAACAATTTAATTCCTGGGAATTTAGTTGGGTTTGTTGAACGTGGAAGCTTGCCTCCCACTGGAGAAAAAAGTGGGTATGCAACTTTTACTAGACGTCATGCTTGCTAAGTCTAAGGTCATGGTTAGGAAGGTACAAGTGTTGCTAGGGCATCTTACTTTTTCCTGCAGAGTAGTCAGAGCTGCCAGAACATTTTGTAGATGACTAGGTTTCACATTGTCAGGGCTGTCTATGCCACACCACCATTTATGATTATCTGCCAGAGTGAAGTAGGATTTGGGCATGTGATGCACTTTTCAGGAATTATTAATGGCATTCCCATAGACACCCCATTGGAGATGGAGTAGGATATACAAATTTATTTGGATGCCTCTGGATGTATGGGTTTTGGAATGAATTGGTAGGGAAGGTTGTGTGTGGAGGAATGAATGACTAGATGACTGGAAACATGGGTGGTGGAGCATCGCCTTTTTGGAGTTTTTTCCAGTGGTAGTGGCGGCTAACCTAAAGGGACATGTCCTGCAACATAAGAAAGTGGTATTTAGAGTAGATAATATAACAGTTGTGCAGATGGTTAATAGGCAGTCAGCAAGGGACCCCCAGGTACTTGTTGGTCAAAGTATTCGTTTTGGCATGTTTGAGGCATGGCATTCTGTTCAGGGCTAAACGTGTGCTAGAAGTGGACACTGACATTGCGGATGCTTTGTCTCATTCACAGTGGAAGAGGTTCCATTGACTCACCACGAAGGTGGATGGGGCGAGACACAAATGCTGCCACAGTTTTGGCAATGGGAGAAAAAGAATGCTGTGACTGGTGATAGGGTCTATGGTGGAATCGACTAAGAGAACATATTTACAGGCTTGTAATGAATTTCGGAATTCGGTGGCTCAATGGAGATCATCATAGTGGGAAACAGTGGAAGATGTGATGCGATTTACGATGGGTTTGATTGAACAAGGTCTGTCTAGGGTAACAATAGCAGGCAAATTGGCAGACATTGTCTTCATGGGCAAATTGCTATGGATACATAGCCATGGTGAAGGAGCTAGGGAAAAGGATCTTAGAAGGGTGGGCCAGGGTACAAGGTACATCAGGGTTTTTGAGGAGGTCTTTGAAGTTGGATCTAGTGGGGAGGTTATAGCTTCTCTGCAGAGAGTTTGCACCTTCCAAAGGGTGGTGACTCTGTTGTCAATGCTCATTTCGTGGATGGTCTTTGGAGCTTTTAGGGTTTTTGAGCTTTTAGGGCCAAAGCAGGGGCAAGGTTTGCTCTTGGAGGATATGGATCTACAGTCTCGTGGTGTAGCAATTTACTTGCGTAGTTCCAACACGTATCAGAGATCACAAGGAGCATCTGGGCTGCTACCATCACAGCATGAGGAGAGTTCTGCCCACTAGTGTGGGGTAAAAAGCTCAGGAGGAACAGGCCCCCAAGGGGGGAATTTGTTTTTTTTGCATACAGCTGGCAGTAGAGTGACTGCATTTCAGCTGTTGGCAATTTTGAGGAAAGCACTGACATTTTTGGGGTTGCCGCCAAAAGATTATGGTACACATTCTTCTAGGATTGGAGCGGCTATGGAAGCGAGGAGGAGGGGTTGGGCATAGGAGAGTATCATGGAGATGGGTTGGTGGTCCTCTGACTGCTCTTAAGGGTATGTAAAGCTGGGTGGTCAGGAAACAATGGAAGCATAGTAGTTGCTATTTTGTTAATTGCCTTTTCTTTTTCCATTTCGGTACTGGGTCCCCTGTCTTCCAGGCTTGCTGTGTGGTTTATATAGCATTCTTTCATCAAATAACAGCTGAGGAAGCAGGGAAGAGAAGCAGGAGTGGTAAATTTGGGTTTGACGTAAACTGTTGTTTTGTATTTTGGCATGGTAAAGGGTGGATGAGGTGGCTGGAATTATTGTATACACTGAACAGGTTGAAGAGGGGGACAGTGTGCCTGGGCCTCTTATTACTCTACCTAGGTGAGAATGATTTGGTGTTGGAGAAAAGACTGTCCTTGTTGCATGACATGAAGAAGGACTTGAGGTATAATATGGGGCAGTGGTCGGGTGGTTTTCCCATATTGATGGAATTTATACCCAGGAGGAATTGGAGGGTGGCTAAGAAGCCGGCACCTTAGCTAAAGCCAGAAGAAAGTTCAATAGGGAGATGAGATTTTTTTTTGTCACATTGGGTTTATTGAATTGTTTTAAGGCACTGTTCTGATTATTACATTCCCAGACAGATAGGTCCATAAACAACATGAATAGCAATTAGTCTGTACAGTTTCAGGAGAATTAGAATCAGACACATATCTGTAAACTACATGCGTAATGTGATGTCAACCACAGATAGTATATCATTTTGTCTAGTAGCAAGTTAAAACACATACAGTTTCTTGTACTTTTCTCATTAATCAGGAGTGCCTCAAGTAAATCAAAGAACAAACAAACAAAAACATATATAATTTTCAAAACATGAACGATGATCATCGGGTGAAGCAGAAGCGGGCTGAGCCGATGAACGGCCCGTCGTGGGGAGTGGCGGGGAAATGTCATAGTTACGCCATAATGCAGGGAAACAAATAGCATTATCATGTTTAGAAAAGGTGCAGCGCTCGTATGGAGGTAGGGCATGAAAAGAGCAGCAAGCCTTGTGAAATAAAGTGGACAAGTGGACCCCAAATAAAGTCAAAGCCTTTCCTGGCATCCTCCATAATATCTGTCATGCTCTCCATTGTAACAGCTTGCCATAGGCGGGTATGTCATTGGGATATAGAAGGAGCCTCGGGCTACTTCCAAGCTGCTGCTAATGCCATTTTCGCTGCCCCTAAACACAACCACGTAATAGATCGGTCACCGATTGTTTGGTGTTTAAGGGTTGGAGAGCAGAGACCCAGAAGCACCACTTCAGAAGTACATGGCACTGGGTATCCCAAGATCTCCTTGATTTTGGCTAAGATTTCTGTCTAATACGGTTGGACAGTCGGGTAGTACCACCATATGTGTTGGAAATCACCAAAGAGGCCACAGCCCCTCCAACAGCGGTCTGAGGTATTCAGGAAGATTTTATGAAGTTTTGCAGGGCAAAGGCACCAATCATAAAGCACTTTGTAATGTGCCTCATGTAGGCATACTGAAGGTTACATTTAGTTATATCTGTCCACAATGTTTGCCCTTGCCGATCCGTGATTGGTTTTCCTAAAGTGTATTTCCAAAATGTAACATAGTGAGGTGTGGGGGTGCGTGTGGTGGATTATAATAGTGAACAGAGAAAGGCAATGGATCCCCCATGTGGGCCCCTGCCCTTTTCACTAATTTCTCTATGGGGAGAAGCTTCCTAGTGGCAGCATCTTGTATTGTTGGGGTAAGAACCCAATATTTCAGTTGATTATAGTGGTAAATCTCGATACTAGGCAGTACAGTGGGGCCCAACACTTAAAATCTGCTTTTAATTGTTGTAATAAGGGGGATAATTTACTTTGCACAAATCTTTATACCAAGATATGTAATTTCCCTTTCCCTGCTTTGGAAAGGAGATAAGGTCACTATGTCCTCCATCTCCACTCGTGGGACCGTTAAAAGGATTTACTAAGGTTAACCTTGACCCCTGCCACTGATTCTAAGAGTTGAAGTTCAATTTGTAGGCCTTGGAGAGATGTTGTAGGAGTAGTGAGAGATAATAGAATATCGTCAGCAAATAAAGAAATCTTTTTCTCAACGGAGCTAAAGGGGAAACCGCAAATAGAAGTGTCCCCGTATCTTTGCTGCAAAAGGCTCAAGGCGAACAATAAAGGGGATAAGGGACATCCCTGTCTGGTACCGTGGGAAAGTCCAAAAAGTAAAAAAACTACCCCATTTACCAGTACTCGGGATCCGGAGGAAATATGATTAGCTCGAATCATATTAATAAAATATTTGTCAAATCCAACTTACGTAATGTCTGGAAAAGAAAACTCCAGTCCACTCGGTCAAATGCCTTTTCTGCATCCAGTGCCAGGAGAATCGACTTTTTATTAGCCTTCTCAATTAAGTGTATCTCAGATTATCATGGATCTGCCTGCCTTTAATAAATCCGGACTTATCTGGATGTATTAGTTCTGGCATGAGATCTTCAAGTCTATTGGCCAATATTTTTGTATATAATTTTGCATCTACATTAAGTAAGGCAATTGGCCTATAAGAAGCAGAGTTGCGGGTCTTTCCCGGATCTTGGGAGAATTGAAATTAGAGCTTCCCCTATTATTTGGAGTCACTGCCTGGGAATCTGCAATATGATTATATAATTCCATCAGCTGAGGGACAAGCTCCACACTAAAAGAAAAAGTGTGCAGTAAATCCGTCTGGAGCTAGGGATTTTCGAAGTTTGAGAGTATTTACTGCGTTTTGTACCTCCTCCCTGGTTATAGGACCATTTAAGGTGTTGTGGTAAGCTAAAGGAACCTGAGGCAAGGATACAGCCTCTAGATAAGCCAATTGGGCATCAGCGTCCATACGGTCAACGGTATACAATTGTTTAAATGCCTCCACCTTTTCTCTTCAGTGTGGTGAACGTCCCCAGAGACCTCTCGAATGTGGCCTATATACACTTTCTCCTGTTTAACCCTCAATTGTCTCACCAGATGTGTACCTATTTTTTACCTTGTTCGTATGTGATTTTCTTTAGGTGAAGAAGTGTTAATTCTGTTATGTTGGAGTATATGACTATAAGTTCACCTCTCAATGCTGTAACCTTTTTCTGGAGCGGGAGAGAGGGTGTGGATTTCTGTTCTCTTTCTGCTTGGGTCAGTTCCGCTTCTAATGCTAAGCATTCTTTGGTCATTTGTTGGAGCAAAGTAGACATCAACGATATACATTTACCCCGGATCACTGCTTTGAATGCATCACAATTTGTGGAATGGGATGTATCCTGAGTGTTATTCAATTGGAAATATCCCTGAATCGCTTTGCGGATCTCATCTTGAAAGAGACGGTCTTCTGTCAGTGTAGCTGGCAAATACCACTGGCGCGCCCTTGTGGTTGAAGGGCACCAGTCTAGCACCACTTCCACTGGGGGATGATCCAACATAGCTATGGGGTGAATAGTAGCCTGCATTATAGAGTATCGTAACTGATGACTAATGAAGACATGGTCTATTCTTGAATAGGTTATGTGCGAGTGGGAGAAGAGGGTGTAGTCCCGTGTTGTGGGTGAAATTTCCTCCAGGCATACAGCAAACCTAACTGACGGAGAGTCAATTTAGATTTTTGGGCGAATGTGCTGGCTTTTGTCCGGTATTGGCGAGTACTACCTGTGGTTATATCCCAGACCATATTATGGTCTCCTATCAAAGTGATATCCCCTTCTGCAAATCCCCCCAGTATGGAGAGGAGAGATAAAAGAAATTCTGATTGGCCCCTGTTTGGTGCATAAAGCGTTACAATAGTGCATACTCGGCCCTCCAACCTCCCCTTGACCATCATTATCCACCCATCCTTATCAGATTTGCTACCCATAGCCTTAAATTTTAACGAGGTGTGAAATAGTGCTACCCCATTATGTTTAGTAGTGGCTGATGATTGAAAGATTAAGGGATACATTTTATGTGGCAGCCTGTGGTCGTCGCTATGCTTCAGGTGAGTTTCCTGGAGGGCTACAATATCCAGACACCTATTGCGAATATATTTCCATACCTGGTGTCACTTTGCGGGGGAATTTAAGCCCTTTACGTTCCAAGTTAGAGTATTAAGTACCATACAGGAGCATAAGATGAAAGGATGCAAAACGTCTCCCCTCGGATACTCACAGACCACCCAGATCCTGTCCCAGTGTCTCCCCTCTCCATCACCCCCACCACCCCATTCCTCCACCCTCCTGCCCCCCACCCCCCAGCCATCCATTCAACGATATAAAACAAAACAAAAAGAACCAACCAGAGTTTAGGGAAATGTACCCCTCACAGACTATCAAGTCCATTGATACAATAAGCTAGATGGGCGTATTGGCACATATCCACCACTACGTCCCACAGGTTTTGTATTTTTAGCGTGTAGTGATATCAGAGAATATGGTACAGCTGAGGCCTCATAGGTGGCATTGCAGCCGTTCGCCACAGAGTGGAATCCCACTCAGGGTAATCATCTGCAAAATATGTGTCATGTAGAAACTAATAGAACCCCAAAGCTTTTGCCTAAAGGGAGGGAGAAAACACCGTCTCTACTTTGGGTATTCCTTACATGCTTACAGTGTCACAAGTGCATTTAGTGAATCTAAACATCACAAAGTCCCAGGAACAGTTCATTTCTTTTTATATCGTCGTCTCCTCTGCTGGACATGCCAGTCCCCCACTGATGATTTGGCTGCCTGGATTGGTGGGGATCTTTCAGTACTGTTGTTTGCCTCCTGAACTGTTGTTTGGCAAAGTCCCAGCAGTAAAGCTGCCTGTTCAAAAGACATACAATGGTGTTGCTTGTTATGAAGTTCGAAGGCTATGCCAAAAGGATAGGTCCAGCAGTATATGACTTGGTCTTTATGGAGCGTTGTTATTACCGGGTGGAATTGCATGTGTTGCGCTAAAGTAGCGATACAATATCATTATAAAGGTAGCACATCGTTCCTTGAAAGCTCACTGTTTCCTTTGTCCGTGCCGCCCGAAGGATTTGTTCCTTGAGTTTAAAGGAGTGCAACTTCACAAGTATATCCATTGGTCTCTTACCGGTTCCGAGGAATTGAGGTCCCACACTTTGCAACCTCTCCAACTGCAAATCCTGGTGTCCTTCACCCAGGATATCCAAAAACAGGCAACAACAAATGTCTCCAAACCTGACCCCTCCACTCCTTCCGCCAGGCCTTTCAGTCGGATAGTCTCCCTCTGAGATCTATTTTCCAAATCGCATTTGAGTCGGGCCATCTGCAGTTGCGAATGGAAGTGGCTTGCTCCAGCAGCTGTAGTCGATGCTTAATGTCCTGGCATTTCGTTTCCAGGTCCACCGTTCGTAGGCCAACTGAGTCAATATCTGTCTGGACGGAGGTCAAAGGGGTGTTAATCTCTGATTTAAATGAGTCAAAGGAGGCTGCTACATCGGATTTTAGTTATTCTCTCAGTTCCAACTTAAGTCATGTAACTAAAGTAATTTAACGAGGAAAGAAGGTCCTCTTTTGTGAGAGCCATACTTGCGCCTGTAGGACAGTCACCGCCAGTCACCCTTGCCGTTGTTGCAGGGAAGTAATTAGACATTCGATTACCGTGGTTCTTCTTTGGTGGCATATAGGATGCCATATCTCCCCTATGGGAGAGCTCATACAAAAGGATATGAGGTATAGCTCTCACTGGGTCTCGTTCTCTCTCCAACCACTCTCAGTTGCCGTCTTCTCCAGCAGGAAATAGGCGCGCCTCTCTCTCACTTCGGGTGCTGACTTCCCCCCTGTGTGGAGATCCCCTATGGGTATTCCTGATCAACACTGGTGCCTCCCAAGTCTAATTGGCAATGAGGTGAGTCCAGGGGTCCCCACTCCTAGAATGCTCCATGTCGATCCATGGCAGCCGCCATGTCTAAGTCAGGCACATCAGGCAAGTCAGGCATGACTACTTGGAGCTCCGCTCTGGCTCAGCTGTCGCTAACATTGTCCCCACTGTCAGCGCTCCATACTTGTCTCTTCTCAGCCCTCCAATAAGCCGCTGCTCTGTATTGCGCCTCCCAGGCCTCCGCTTGTGGCCCACAGCCGCTGCCTCTCTGCAGACACCCTGAGTAAGGAGTGGACAGGAGGGAGCCTCTCTTCGCAGATCAGCAACTCCAGTACTGTGTCTCCACCCCGTGCCAGTTCCCCGCTGCCACCTCCACGCCTTTTCTGTTGCTCGGTGCACTTGGATGCAACCGCAGATGGTTCAGCGCTCACGTGCTTCCCGACCCTCTTTGTCATCATGTTGAGATAGGCGGCTAGAGTGGTGTCGTGCATTTCGGGATAATATCTCCAACGTAGAGGCTCATTCACCAGCTGTAGTGTTTCACTCCTCTCCCCTCATCTTTTGCCCAGTGCAAAAACCGGCTGATGAACTCGGATTTACCACTGTCTGTAGGGTAAGTGGCACAGCCACTGTGGATCACGTCCACACGATCATGATGGCTGACCACGCCCCTTGATGAGGTGTTTTTATAGGGACACAGGGATTGGTTGCCTGGCACACTGAGACTTGCGTTTTGAGGCAGTTGAGTTTTTCAGAGTGATGAAGTACATTAATCAAAGTGTGGCATGAGATTACACTTATTGGAGATCAGGGATTTTTTATCACAGATATTTCGAGGCCATAATTGAGTGATATCGGGGGGCATTTGGGGCAGACAAAAGCAGTTATCTGCCATTTTTTGGTGACAGGTAGCCCACAAGTTTGCAGGGCTTTAAAGAAGATTATTTTGCTTTACATAGGTGAAACAGGCTGCATGGAAGGGTCTAAAAAAGTTTTTACCAGAAAGAGAGCAGAACTTTAGGTGACACCGCAGGAACTATTTTTGAGTCAGGTTCACATCTATACTGTTAAGCCGGGAGAAAAATTCAAGTGTTTCAGACAGCGGAAGTTAGTAGGTGATGACGTCTGAATTTTAAAGATAGTTTAAGGGGTGGAGGGGATAGATAGTAGTTTTTTTTTAAATAAATAGTGTTTGTAGTTTTGTAAGACAAGAAGCCTAGGATTTCTTTTATGAAGCGCTCCTGCTTCAATATGGGGGCCTTTTTCACACACAACAGCAGGGTCAGTAGCCTGTGTGCCCATTTTGCCCAATGGCTCATGTGTCTCTTGCTCCTGACACCATGCATGTGCAGAGGTGTGAGAATGAGCTTGAAATTCAATAATTTATTAATGCTAATGTTGCATATGCAGAGAAGGATTCTTATTATGTTGTTGTTTTATAGTGAATCCATTCTTTGTTATGGTGGTAACTGAAAGGGGCCTTTTGTATCGCAGTCACATTTCCAGACTCAGTAGTCATGATGGTTAGCAGGAATGATAATGTGACACAATTGTTTTAGGCTGTTTACATATGTATGTTAGAGGCCCTTTTCTAAAAGCTGAGTTTGCATTAATAGTCATATTATAAAAGTTGAGTTCATGCTATTACACTAATGTTTAAGTACACTGTGTTCATCAGAACAAACTGCTGCTTCAGCTAAGCATATTGGGGTATAGTCGCACATGGAAGTTAAAGACCTGTCGGAGTGAGCCTATTACATATGCATAGGATTTCAAGATATTGCTACTATCCATATCTATTTAGTGGGGCCTAAAGTATGTTTTAATTTAAGCCTTTGCTATAAGTTCATAGCCTATATCCAACTTTGTTCGTAGTATAATAGTCATGCTGTCATATCTATGAGTAGTGGATTTAGTTACTAGATGATGACCCAATGATAGTCGTTTTCAGCGTGCATTTTTCGAGGAATTGTTTTGCCATTTTTGTGTTGTCTTTCCTTAGATGCTGATTTATTCTGATACATACTTTTCTTGTCGCCATGCCTATGTAATTAAGTCAGAATTGGCAGATGGTTTTCATAAATTCTGTTGGTTGAGTTGCAGTTGGTAAACTGCTTCAGTTGCCACAGGTTCTGTAGACCCAAGTCTAGCTCCATGATGTTCTATGTGTGAGGCAACAAATGGCATAATTGCAACATTGGTGATAATCTTTAACCTAGGCCAGATATGGACTCTTATTTCGCTGCTCGTTACTACTGTCTGAGGGCTTGTATGCAAAAGAATGTTATGTATACTTTTTCCCTTCTTAAACGAGAACATAGTTTTCTCAAATGAATGGCTACCCGATGTTAAGATATGCCACTACTTTTTAATAAATTTTTTGAATTTGTTCAAACTGGGGCAGGAAGTAATAACACGAATAGGGCTCTGGTTTCTTTCTTCTTTTATGGCTTTATTAATGGTGCTCTCAGGATAGCTGTTTTTTCTTAGTTTGTATGTCAGTTATCCAGCATGTTTGTTATGCATGGTGATGTGTGTGCAGTTATGCCTAAAATGTAAAAATTGCCCAACCGGAACGTTTTCTGTAAGTGTGCGGGGTGAAAACTTATAAACAGAAGTAATTTGTTTCTGTCTTTTGGTCTCTAATAAACATTGGTTTTCAGGAACCCCCATTCTTGAGGTATATTCTTAGACCAGCAAGGCTAGCTCAATATGGTTAGTTACTAAGGAACAGATGAATTGAATTAAACAAAACTGTAAATGTATTTGCCTCTTCCATAGTACCTTTCCAGATGGATGATATCAGTATCTGTGTAAATATATTCAGTTTCAAGGGCATCAATATAAAAACACACTGGACTGGGAGCAAAAGTGTTTTCCATTAATGTACTGTGTGTTTGTAATAAGAACTAGCTTTTCTATTAATGTACTGTGTGTTTGTAAGAAGAACTAGCTTTTGAACTCAAAGCAGTTGTGAGTTAATGCCAAGTGTGCACAGTCAAGTACGAGGTCTTGTTATGTAATCCCAAGCAGTTGCTGTGAGGCCTTCAATATCTTTCAAAGTTTTCCACTTGTTGGATTCTAGGGAATAAGGATTCAATCCATGCTCAGCAGTATCTCTTTGTGTGGATTTACGTCTATATCCCTGAGAAGGTTAAGTATATCTTCGATATCCGTAAGACAAAATGGCATTTGGGATACCACAGCTCTTAGGAAGCACAACACGTGGGTTGGAGAGAGTGTTTGTTTGTGTGCACCTTAGGAATGATGTAAAAGTAAGGTATTCGTGGTTGTTTGATGGTCAGAAATTCCACATCTGATTTTGTAATCCAGACATTTTCTTCTTCTTTGCCTAGTAGGAATGCTATTTCCGTCACTATTTATGCTATAGGGTCTTTGACAAGCATTTGTAATTATCTTCATTATTGAATAACCAGAGACACTCCTACTTTTACATTGTTTTTGGTAATAGGCAATAGTACCACCTTTGGTGGGAGGCTTTATAATGATGGATGCTTTTCTCTCCTGCTTGTGTGTATTGAAACTCTTTCCGTTCCACTCAATTAAATGCATCAGTCGTTTTATTGACTTCCTGTTTGAAAGCAGGACCTCTGGTGGCATTTCGTATACCAGATGGTTTAGATAGAATGATCAAATAGATCACTTCCCCAATTTCCATCGTACCATCACTTACGGCCAGGCACAGCATTCATACACCTTTCATGCAAAACCTTGTCTATGTGTGTGTGTGTAGACTCCAGTGGCCCGGCTATTAGGTGTGCATGCACAGGAGCCAGTGAAGAATTGTCATGAGTCATACATTTAAACAAAAGAATCATAATGCAGCCAGCAAGACTGCAGAGAAATACACCGGCATTCGGGCTGACATGTTGCATCTCAGCTCAGTCGATCATTAGCTCATATATTTAGGAATTGTCTAGGTGGGTGTCTTTCTGTGCTGCCTGAATAATCATCAGCTTCCTACTTCATAGTGGTGACTGTACAGACAGGATGGTTCTCAGTACACAAATGTGTCTCACATACGGCTCTTGCACTGATAACCATTTTTGTTTCAGTCACAATGCGGGTGTTAGGGAGAATCTGAAGTTGTGAAGAGTGGGCCTATAAAGCACAGAACCTAACACGGAAGGGTGAAGTCCCTAATAGCTAGCACCAGAAGTAGGACACTGAAATTAAAATGCCATCCTTAGGAGCCCTGGACGATAGCTCCTTGAGCAGCAAAGTATTCAGGTTTCCAGGCAGAGGTGCAGCTGTTACATTCTGCAACCATCACAGAGTGTTGCGTTCTGCAGATCCGGGGTGCATATGACCTGTGTATGACAAGTGATGTACTGTGTTCTCCCAAAAGCTTGTGGTTGCTGCACTGACATCAGTGCAAGAAGTGTTATAAATCCTGATAAGAGAAGATCCCATGTACTTCACCCTTTGATTTCTGGCAAATGGAGATAGTGGAACAGGGGAGGCTTTAAGTATTTTGTTTAGCTATAAGGACATCTAGTATTTTGAGGTCTGTATGAAAATGCCTATCTTGTTACAGGAAGCACTATATATTCCTTCATAAAGGGAAGTCCAATACAAGACAGCTGTAATGTGTTTCCTGGTCATGAGTGGGGTCCTCAGACTAATTCCTATATAAAGGGGTGTTTTGATTTTTGTATTCAGTGCGCCACAATGCTTTGAGGATTCCACCTTAATCGTGATCAACGCCCCTTCCAATGCAGTCTTTAATTTCTTCTAACTTGGTTACATTGGGATTGTTTTTGCGCTTGCTTTTTCATTGTTTTGAATTACTTATTTCTTTTGTTTAATTGTGTGCTTTGTTGATAGGTTTTTCACACCTTGTGCTTTTTCCTCCCTTAAGTGCAATCTTTATATGTGGGTTCCTTTCCCTCTGAGCTTTATTTATGTATTGTTGCCTAGCATCTCCTTTCTGTCCTTTAGTCATGCTGTAGGCATGGCAGCTCCATGGGCTCCACAGGTGCCACAAAAACAGGGGAAAACAAGAATGGCTGGGCCAAAGAGAAGGGGGAAGCAGCACAGGAAAAAGAGTAAGTGAATACATGCACTCCCATGGAGCACAGTTGGACTTGGCCCTCTCTGCAGTGTACCCTTAAACTCTTAACCTTCACCCCTCCTGTTTTCTGAACCAGGTTTTGTTGTTTTGTTCTCCTTACAGCTTTGTACACTTGATAAATGCTAACCAG
Source organism: Pleurodeles waltl (assembly GCF_031143425.1). NCBI lineage: Eukaryota > Metazoa > Chordata > Amphibia > Caudata > Salamandridae > Pleurodeles > Pleurodeles waltl. The sequence goes on along the minus strand of NC_090440.1, from coordinate 370,489,005 downwards.
TGATGAAGGGCTTATGCTCACTCCTGTACACATCTTAAAAATTGCTTACAACCAACTGGCACATTTAGCTTACTGGTAAGCCTTTAGTAAGGTGGGATTATCTGCACCCAGGGCCTGTAAATTAAATGCTACTATTGGGCCTGCATGAGTTATTGTGCCACCCACTTACATAGCTCTTTAAAGCATGTCTCAGTCCTGCCATTGCAGTCTTTGTGTGCGGTTTTAACCTGCCATTTCGGAGTGGCAAAATAAACCACTTGCAAGGCCTAAACCTTTCTTTTCAAAACATATGTCACCCCTAGGGTTGACCCTAAACAGCCCAGAAGGCAAGGTGCAGTATATTTGAAATTTGGACATGTACTTTTAAGTTTTACATGTCCTAGTTGTGAAAACTCTTACGTTTGTTTTCCCTACTGTAAGTCCTGTCTCTTTCATAGGATAATAATGGGTTATGTTATTACATTTATTAATTGATAAGTTTTGTTTTGGAACCAGTCGAAATCTCATTTTGGTCTCCGGTGAACTGCAATTTAAAACCCTCTTTAATGGTAAAGCTGGATTTTCAGTAGGCCTGGGGAGAACTTCTGGAGTTTTGCTCTGCGGAATTCTGCTGAGTTCCAAAAAAACTGGTGCTTTTTCAGGCCAGTAGCATGTTCTGCACTGAAAAAATCAGCACAAACGGCGCCACGCGGTCCGCAAGGACACAGCCACTTTGTTTTACCTGCTTTCTGTGTCTCTTCATGGTGCTGGGCCTGATTTTTCAGTCTATTCTAATCATCCCCTAACTCAATCATCCATCCTTCATCAAACTTTTTTTTATCAGTATGTGTCTTTATGTATTTTACTTTTTAATTTACTTTTTCTGTGACTTTTTGTACTTTTTTTTGTTTTCTCTTTTTACTTCCTTCACTCCCTTTATTTTTTGTATTCCTACTTTTTTCCACCCAGTGACATGTCGGACCAGCAGGCAGCAAGCAGCAGCGCTAGTGCTGCTGCTTCAAGTTGCACACCTTGCAGTTGCCGGTGAGCCCAAGGGGTGCAGCCCTAACCCATTTTTCTGAGGCAGAGGTGGCCGCACTTGTTTTTTTATGTGAAATGCCACCTCCCCTTCATGCCGGCAGCAGACAGCAGTTGACACACCGCTGGGAAGACATTATTGACCGCAAACAGGTCCTGCTCAACCTGCTGTTGAGGTTGCAGGACTTGGTTAATAATTATTTATTTTTTTGTTTTTATAACACTGATAATTTGTTTTTCAAACAGCATGCTGTTCACACTCAGAGGTAAGTTAAGTTTATGTTACAAATAGTAGCTGATCCAGCTTGAGCTAGCCAGGCACTCTGTGCTACCTAATTGCTTGCTGGTTAATTTATTTAAGAAGTCATGCAGACTTTTCTGTCTTGTCACTCAGATAGTGGTAGTATATCAGTGAGTTACTGTTTTCTTTTTTGCGCCTTTCTTTATGTAGCTCATACAGTCCCAATCTCCCAGTGATGTGTAGTATGTGCCTGTGCATTGAAAAGGGAGACTGAGTTGGCCCATCAAAAGGGGTTGAGAAGCAAACATCATTTGTTGCTGTAATGCATTAGTAGTTCCAAATGTAGTTAAGTATTAGGAAATTAGGAATGGGGCTTAGGTTTAGGAAATTAGGAATAGGTCAACTCAATACGAGTACTATAGGTGATCTGATTTAGAAAAGTACAATTCTACTGTATTTGACTGTCAAAATTATTTTTGGGAGATTAAGTCTACCACTAATCTATTTCCTCCATCTTCTTTATTTCTTACATCAACACCGAAGGCCAAGAGGGCTTCTAAGGCAGGTGAAGGAGGAGAAGGGGCTGCCTCCACCAGTGCTGCAGCGGTTGCTATTACCACCACCACCAGTGCCGCAGTTGATGGTTCTGCTGGCAGCAGTAAATCCTGTTATTAATATTTCCCTAACGTTTACCTCGCCCCACTATTAGAATAATGTTGCCTTATTTCTTATACTGTCTCCATTTTTTTCAACTCTTCTATCTAATGTTTGTTAAATTCTTGTTATCCCTGCTTTAGCCTTTTTCTATATTTCATGTTTCTGTGGCTGACATCCTCCTGTCTGAACTAGTCTGTAGCTCTCTTCTGCTTTGTTAGTAAGCTTTCCCTCTCCCCTTATATATTATGTGGTATTGTAATACTAAGAGAATAGATTTTTGTTACTCGACTGTGAAGATTGCATGCCCAAAAAGCTATTATTCACCACGCATGTCTGTTGGGAAGGTTTTCGTTTTCTTTCTCATGGTCAAATAGTTAAAACAAGAGAGTGGCCATGGTCATGGTGGACCCTCCCGATGTTGTGTTGTTATTCATTTACACAGAATACAAACAGTTTCCATGACAATGCAGCATGGCAGGAAACTGTGGGCTTCCATTGATTTGCCAACCAAGACCATATGTCCTTTGTTGACCATTATTCTACCCCTTCATTTCTGGTTCAGCGCAGGCATGCTTCTCAACCCTCTTCGCCGTCATGTTGAGATAGGCCGCCAGAGCGGTGCCGCGCATTTTGGGGTAATATCTCCAACGTAGAGGCTCATTCACCAGCTGTAGTGTTTCACTCCTTTCCCCTCATCTTTTGTCCAGTGCAAAAACTGGCTGATAAACTCCGATTTGCCACTGTCTGTAGGGTAAGTGGCACAGCACTGTGGATCACATTCACACGATCATGATGGCTGACCACCCCCCCTGACGAGGTGCTTTTATAGGGGCACAGAGATAGGTTGCCTGGCCCACCGAAACTTGCGTTTTGAGGCAGTTGAGTTTTTCAGAGTGATGAAGTACATTAATCAAAGTGTGGCATGAGATTACACTTATTGGAGATCAGAGATTTTTTATCACAGATATTTCGAGGCCATAATTGAGTCATATCAGGGGGCGTTTGGGGGCAGACAAAAGCAGTTATCTGCCATTTTTTGATGACAGGTGGCCCACACGTTTGCAGTGCTTTAAAGAAGATTATTTTGGTTTACATAGGTAAAACAGGCTGCACGAAAGGGTCTAAAAAAGTTCACACCAGGAAGAGAGCAGAACTTTAGGTCACACCACAGGAAGTATTTTTGAGCCAGGTTCACATGAATACTGTTAAGCGGGGAGAAAAATTCCAATGTTTCAGACACAGAAGTTAGTAGGTGATGACGTCTGAATTTTGATGAAAGTTTAAGGGGTGGAGGGGATAGATAGTAGGTTTTGTTTAATAAATAGTGAGTTTGTAGTTTTGTAAGACAAGAACCCTAGGATGTTTTTTATGAAGCGCTCCTGCTTCAATATGGGGGCCTTTTTCACACACAACAACAGGGTCAGTAGTCTGTGTGCCCATTTTGCCCAATGGCTCATGTGTCTCTTGCTCCTGACACCATCCAAGTGCAGAGGTGTTATAACGAGCTTGGAATTAAATAATTTATTAATACTAATGTTGCATATGCAGAGAAGGACTCTTTTTATGTTATTGTTTTATAGTGAATCCATTCTTTGATATGGTGGTAATTGAAAGGAGCCCTTTGTATCGCAGTCACATTTCCAAACTCAGTAGTCATGATGGTTAGCAGGAATGATAATGTGACACAATTGTTTTAGGCTGTTTACCTATGTATGTTAGAGGACCTTTATCTAAAAGTTGATTTTGCATTAATAGTCATATTATAAAAGTTGAGTTCATGCTATTACACTAATGTGTAAGTACACTGTGTTCATCAGAACAAACTGCTGCTTTTGCAAAGAGGTAAGCATATTGGGATATAGTCGCACATGGAAGTTAAAGACCTGTCAGAGAGAGCCCATTACATATACATATGATTTCAAGATATTGCTACTATCTATATCTATTTAGCGGGGCCTAACGTATGTTCTAATTTAAGCCTTTGCTATAAGTTCATAGCCTATATCCAACTTTGTTCGTAGTACAGGAGTGATGATTTCATATCTATAAGTAGTGGATTTAGTTACTCGATGATGACCCAATGATAGTCGTTTTCTAGAAGAAGGCTAAGGTGAACATCTTTGGTAGGGTTCTTACCAATGCTTAAACTTCTTTCTATGCAGAGATCCCTCAAACTTTTAAAGTTTAACTACCATAGGTTGTTTGAACAACTGTGGGAGTGAGCTCTACTGCAGACATAGTTGTAAGAAAGAGTTTTAAGATAGAGAGAAAAAAGTTTGGGAAACGTTTGAAGAAAAGAGAGTTTTCAAACTTTTCAAAACCTTTGAAAACTTTTTAGAAAACTTTTAGAAAGTTTTAAGAAAGAAAGCTAAACTGTTTAGGTTAACTGTGTACATCTTGAAGTATTTGGAATATGTTTTTCTTATGAAAAGCACCAATGACAAAGTGGTAAAGCAGTTACAAGTACTTATCCCACCGCTGCACCACCAATGTAGGAGGCTGGCCTGGCTTATAGTGGGTACCTGATGGTACTTACACCTTGTGCCAGGTCCAGGTATCCTTTATTAGTAGATTAGTAGTGTTCTATCAGCTTAGGCTGATAGAGATAGCTATAGCAGAGCAGCTTAGGCTGAACTAGGAGACATGCAAAGCTCCTACTACACCACTTATATCATATAGTACTATATCATAAGAATCACAATACTCAGAGTTAACAAAAATAAAGGTACTTTATTTTAGTGACAATGTGCCAAAAATATCACAAAGGATATACTCCCTTAGGAGGTAAGTAAAATACAGAAAATATACACACAAGCCAAAATCAGGTAAGTAAACAGTTAGAAAAGTAGTGCAAACACTGTAGAATACAATAGGATGCAATAGGCCTAGGGGCAACACAAACCATAGACTCTGAAAGTGGAATGCGAACCACAAAGGGACCCCAGGCCTAATGTAGTGTGTAGAGGGTCACTGGGAGTGTAAGAAAACACTAAGGGTGTCCAAGATACCCCACCCCAAGACCCTGAAAAGTAGGAGTAAAGTTACCCTACTTCCCCAGAAACACACTAAAGTTGTGATAGAGGATTCTGCAAATACCACAACTGACCTCAAAGCACTAAAGACAGATTCCTGGACCTGAGGACCTGTAAAAGAAGAGGACAAAGTCCAAGAGTCACAAAAGTGTCCAGGGGGGACAGGAGCCCACTAAACCCCGGATGAAGTTGCAAAATGGCTGCCTCTGGGTGTAAGAAGCTGAAGATTTTGCAACAACGGAAGGTGCCAGGAACTTCTCCTTTGCATAGAACATGTCCCATGGCGTGCTGAAGGATGCAGAGTTGTTTCCATGCAGAAAGACCAAAAACATGCCTTGCTAGCTGCAAGGGCCGTGGTTAAAGAAAAAGGGTGCTGCCTGGGCCCAGGAAGGACCTGGAGGTCGCCACTTGTTCGAGGAGACAGAGGGGGAGCTCAGCAACAAAGAGAGCCCACGCAGAAGCAGGCAGCACCCGCAGAAGTACTTGAACATGGGTTCAAGAAAACAGCACAGCGGTCGTCTCAACACTACAAAGGAGGATCCCACGAAGCCGGAGGTCAATTCAGCGAGTTGAGCAATGCAGGACAGTGTGCTGGGGACCTAGGCTGTGCTGTGCACGAAGGAATCCTTATTTCACTCAGGCTGCAGTGGCAGTCCTGTGTAAGAATTGTCTAAATTCCCTATGGGTGACAAATGAAATGCTGCAGCCCATAGGGATCTCCTGGAACCCCAATACCCTGGGTACCTAGGTACCATACACTAGGAAATTATAAGGGAGTTCCAGTGTGCCAATTAGAATTGCTGAAAACGGTCACTAGCCTGCAGTGACAATTTTGAAGGCAGAGAGAGCATAAGCACTGAGGTTCTGGTTAGCAGAGCCTCAGTGACACAGTTAGGCACCACACAAGGAACACACACTCAGGCCACAACTATGAGCACTGGGGTCCTGGCTAGCAGGATCCCAGTGAGAAAGGCAAAAACAAACTGACACACAAGTAAAAATGGGGGTAACATGCCAGGCAAGATGGTACTTTCCTACACACATGTCCCCCTTTCAGCTCAGCCTCGGCTCCAGACTATCAGTGGGGGTAATCAGCCCCTTTGTGTGGACTCTGGTCACTACCCTTTGAGATGCAAGCATGAGCCCTTCCCAACCTCCTGCCCAGAAAGACCCATTAGCATGCAGATGAATGTAGATGTAGCTGAGTATCCTGTTTTGTGGGTGTCTGAAGGAAATGCACAAGTGTAACAGTCATCTAACCCCAGCCAGATGTGTATGGGAGATAGGCTGTAGGCATACAGGGCAGAGAGTGCAAAGAAAAGTCAATTTTTTAAAAGTGGCATTTCTAAAGTAGTAATAATAAATCTGACTTTACCAGTAAAGGGGATTTCTTGTTACCATTCCAATTGTACCAAACATGATGTAGATACTCCTCTCCGATCAGGAATTACAGCTTACAAATACTGTAAGGAATTCCCAATGCTAGCCTGTAGGAAGCTGGCTCTCTATATAGTGCATTAAAATGAAGTACACTGTGCAGAGAGTCCAGTGAATCCCCAATTGGCTTTGAAGAGGCAAAAGTAGATAGGACTAATGCTCTATTTTGTGGTAGTGTGGGCAAGCAGGTAAGCTTATCAAAGGGCAGTGCTAAGCATTTGTTATACTCACAGAGGCAATAAATGAGACACACACTCAAGAATAGATCCAAGACCAATTTAGAAATGTTTTATATACGTTTAAACCCAAGAACTTTGTAATCAGGTAAGTAGAATTTTAAGCATAAATACTTTGCAGTTTCAGAAATCAACACTTACTACAATTTTCAGAGTTCTCTCAATGTTACCCTATGGATGAAAACAATGTCCATCAAACACAGCGTTAATAACAAATTACGAGGTCAAGCGCACGGAGCAAGGGTAAATATTGGGCACTGATCAGAACCACATCAAAAGGTCACACTGGGCAGTATGGGGCGGTCGGGTTCAGGGGTCGAGTAAAGCTTTGGGTGTCTGATGGTTCTTCATAGGATTCGGACCTTGTGACAAATAGGATGCAGGCTCTGGCTAGGAAGCCAGTCAGGGACAACAAGCAGTAAGGTAGTAGACTTGGGTTGCCTGGGGACATAGGTCCTCTTCTCCAGTGCCCAGGGGCAATGAATGCAGGGGTGTCTTTAGGTGTTGGGTTTTGTCATCTGAGAGCACTCGCAGTCAGAGGGTCCTGCCTGTTGAGGCTGCAGGTGTCATCAGGGAGTCTGGCAGAGGTGGACCCAGGGTGACCTCAAGCTCAGGGGAGCCAGGGGGCATTGTTGGCACCAGTGACCCACCTCAGATGGGATCAGGGGTGATGGGTGCAGTGGTTGCTGAAGGTGTCGGGTTTCCTCGCACCGCAAGGCTGCAGGAGAGGGAAGCCGGTATGCAGAGGCTGCAAGTGTTGCATATGCGACTCCTGGATTTGGGTGGCAGAATCATCTGGATTGTAGGGTACTGGGTACAATCCCACACCATGTGACACCTGTCAGCCTAACCTGGGTTTTTCTGGCCAAATAGCATTGCCTCATCTCCACCTGAGAGCAGGGATGATTGCAGTAACCGGGTGCTTGACAAAGAGGACTCCTCAGGGGAATCGTGGTCGATCAGATGTCATCCCTTTCTCTGAGTTACTTTAGTCTCACACATTCAAAGACGAACAGAAGCAGAGTATAGTTCAATAAGGTTTGTTGAAGTAACTGAATCTTAGATAAAATGGCATGTATTTCAATAACTAGGATGATAAAACACTCTAGAAGCAGAATTGTGACAAGGAGAGTGAAATATAAAAGCAGGCCCACCATACTGCCACAAGGAATGATATAGTTGTTTCCTACCTAAGCAATGTTAAAGTACAGCATGATCAGCCCTGATCCCGCCTTCAGGATTTCCCTTGGGAAGACATCATCCCCTATACCTGAGCAAGGAAGCCTGTTTTCTAGAAAGACACCATTCCCATGTATGTCAGGGATTCTGCAGTCTAAGCAAGCAGCTGTAGCGAAGATGTTCAGCAATCAGCATGCAGTCTGGCTGGAATCTCCCTCTAACATGTATGGGACGGAAAAGTGTTTTATAATAAAAAAATGGATGTTCTAGGAAAAATGTCCCCACGTAAGTATGTGTATGTTTCTGTGAATGTCGGAAACACAGCGTACCACTTTTTCCGGCAACCCTATCTGACTGCAGCCTTGAGGAAAGCACAAGGTGAAATGAATACAGTGCGAAGAACGTGATGCTTTCCTAGACGAAAGAACACTTAGAAAATAAAACAACACCATAAATGTGGCTAATTCTAGAAAAATTAAGCAATGCTGAATAAAATGTAATTGGGCTAAAGAGCACAACAGCAGGCCTGGTTTGCTAAAATAATGTGTCTAAAACATGGCTAAAATAGCTATACAACACCCTCCCCTTTACGGATCAAAGGTGGTTCAAAGCCTAAAATGAAATAAAAGCCTAGTAAAATCTATTTATGAAGGCATATAAACATCAGTGTCAATAGTGACAAGCCTAAAAGACATTTGAGCATGAGGTAAAGGGGCAATTTAAACTTCAGTAGTGGCGCCAGTAAAGCCAAAATCAAAAGTCAATGTCATTTATAAAATCGCCAATTATATCCGGGGCAATTGATGCAGGAAATGTTCCACTTCGGCAGGTGGCAAAATACCCAAATCGGTGCCAAGGAAAACCAAAGAGCCCTGGTGTTCCGAAGCCAGAGCTCCAGCTGAAGCAGCAGAATTCCATGTTGTGCCCAATGTTGAGTCAAGAGGGCAACTCATAGCTTCCCATAGCAAACACACCATCAACGCACATGTCTGGTAAATGAGCCCTCAGCGTGAACAACAACAAATCAGTGTCCAGTAAAAGAAAACGTCGCATAGAAAGACAAACTGTCAGTGCACAGTGAAAAAGGCACCAAAGGCATCAAAACATGGGCTGCACACAATCCAACACCGGTTTGAATGACCAAGACTAGTCGCCCTCCAGTTCTTTCAGGAGTGGTGCTCCGAAATACTGCATCATGCGTTCACAACACTGTTGCGCTGGTGGAAGCACTTTCAGTCTTCCTTGTTGTGAAGGGACAGCCATTGCACAGATACATTAGCAATAGCAGAATGCCACCTGATGTAGCTAAAGTAATCGGAAATCCCCCCCTAAAATCTTGAAAATATTGAGTGTATGGCTGAAGGCATTAAGCCAAATATAGAGAAAAAGGTGTGAACGAAACCAGAACCAACAGCCTTAAAGAAATGTGTGATTCCAGTAGTACTGGAAACATTAAATATCCGTTCCATGAGTTCACCAAAGTATCTCGGGAAGTTTGTACTTAAAAGGGACTGAATCTCTACAGATGACCTCGCAACTTGAAGCGCATATATCTTGCGTGCAGATGTAAGCCCCACATGTTTTTGAAATGATAAAGCCTTGAGTCTGCTCAACTTGTCAAAATTCACATCTGAAGTAGCAATATGAGCCCAAATCTTTGCTACTTCCCTTTGATGTGTAGGTGGGAAAAGGACATTCCTGCAACAGGTGACAATTTGGGAGACCGAAACAACATAAACTATTCCGGCTCGCATTCCACAACTCTCACTGTTAAAGAGCACATAGCTACCGTTTGAGAGCACCTGGAATGCAGGTCTAATCAAGGGGACTGGAACTCCCTTCAGATAGCAAGCCAAGTTCGCCGTCGAGGCGTTACACGCCCCGTGCAAGGACAGCTGCTTACAAACTATCGAATGGCTCACAGAAGTATCGCATTCACTGCCGCTAAGAAAGACCTCATTCATGCCATTGAAACATTTGTATGAAAAGGGAAGCTCACACACCTCGTACATGAAACTATCTCCCAACGTTTAATATCTGCCTACTGGAATCTGTTTCAAGCAGTATATGAATTGAAGTGTTCAAATAGGCAGATTAATAACCCAGCATATCAACCATTCAGGAGAGGATATTTCAGCCACAGTAAAAGGCAACTTTTTTAACTTCTCGAAGTTTAGCATGAAATAAGTCGTTTCCTTCTTAGCCATTATTTGTTGTTGTTGCGTTAAATTAAATGTTGAAAATATATCCCTTGCATTAACGTGTTACCAGAGAACTCGATCTGCTTTCAATGTTTGTAGTGTTCAACCTAACTGCATAATGGACCTTAGCTGACTCTGCCCATGGTGTAAAGATGAGATGTAGCTCTGTACTATGTCTATTGTAGAAGAGACTGTTTAAAGTATATATCCGGTCGGACAAGGTGTTAATCCCATTAGGTACAACGGCTAGTGCTTTCTGTAAATATTTCCTGATCTCTTTGCCTTAACCAGGCAGCAGCTTATTGTTGGGAAAGTTTTGCATTTTCATTATATACTGCATGTAAGAAGTGCTTTCTGTGTTTTCTTCTGGGGCCTAACAGGAAATTATGCAAATCTGTATCATTGGACAGGAGACTGAGGTGTTCCTTAAGAGCACCAAGTGAGGAACTTTACAACCATTGCTGGCATAATTTCCCTACAACATATGTTGTTACTATATCCGAGTGTTCAGATGAGACATAGCTAGAGTCTGGCCTACTTGTTCTAAAACCCTCTGTGGAGCTTACAAAACGTGTATGGCACCCATTGGTGTCTACTGGCAACAAGAACCACCCACTAAGACATGAAATGGATGTGTTAAATGTTCCATTCTGTACCCACCCATCGAGCTGATCTTCAGATGCATTTATGTACTTTTGCCATTTGTAAAATTTTGCAGAGGCGGGAATACCGGGTGCATTCAAATCCTTAATTTTTGCCTAGCCTAAACAACTTGTCTGTTGCACAGTTTCATTTAAGAATAGCGTTTGAACAGGTATCAGACATGCTCTAAATAAAGCTTCCTTCCCCCTTATTTGCCAATGTTTAGTTCCCCATACACTTTTTAAGTCTATCGACTCCAATATTCATAGCCTTCTATAGCTAATCGGGAAACGAAGAAGTCAGAATAAATCACTTTTGTATCAGTCAATAAAATATGTTGACTTTCCATTACTGGCAGTTTAAAAAAAAATGACTCAGCATTTCTAACATTGTGCCCAGAGAAATATGGGAACTTTTCAGTATACGGTTTTGAACTCCCCACTAGTGGAGTTGGACAGTGTCCCCACTGCATATAATTAAAAATAGTCTTTGGAGTAGGTGCTCCGTGATTTAAATGATGTCCATAATAATTATAACAGAACATATCTCCATCATTTTCTTTAGATTGATAAACATCCTCACTTTTAAATACAGTGAAATATTGCAGAACAGTTATCATGGAATCAACAGTTTTCACATACCAATCAAAAGAAACTACTCCGGGTGTTAAAACATCATTCATGGAAAGTTTAAATACATACAGAACTTAAATGACCTCCGTCGGGCCATATATATCAAATGATACTCTATCCCAAACAATCCCATCAGTAATTGGTATAGGGGAAATGTTCACCAGGGACAGTTCTCTGCAGACTTTGTGAGGAGAAAAATGTGGTTTTAGGGCCTGATCCACCAGTTCAACTGTGGAACTTTCGGGAAGGTAATGACTATGTCTCAGTAAAAAGAAAACAATGACAAACCCAATCCAAAGGAGAAAGGCAAGTACAGTTAATCAGAGCCACAGTTAGTTCCATGGAAGGATAAAATAAATTTTAAGCTGAATTATCAGCTTACGAGCTCTTGACAGTTCTGTTGCAGTAGAGGCAGTAGAGTCGGTGAAAGTATCATTGATGTCGGCAAAATATCCAGAAGCAGTTCGTGCAAAGACTGGAGCCATGTTTTGAAGAGGAGAGCCAGCAGATGTCTCCCTCGGTGGCTCATTGTAGACTATACCATCCGCTTGTGTATAATTTGAGCAGGATCGTTCAATGTTGTTGACGTTACTTGTCAAAGAGGAAGTTATTGGAAGTAATGAAAGATCTTTTTCCAACCTTCCCAAGCTCGGAGAGGTCTCAACGTTACTGCTCAAAACCTGTAGAGGAACACCTAGTCTGTAGTGAGAGGGATTCGGGTACTACCCAGGAGTCCCCACGGGTCTGCTGTGCAGGATCGGCCATTTAGTGTAGCTTGACATTGTCGATGGAGACAAACCATTTTCTTTAGAACCAGGCAGCGGTGGTAGAATAATAGTTCTGGTACCATGCATTCCCAGGACTGGAACTGGTGCACAATAGGAAGGCCCGAACTCCTTCTTCACAGCAATCTTTCATGCACTAGATACCCAACTTTTGGAATCCAGATGGTAAATTTTATTGGTACATCTCTTATTCCCAAGGAGGTGGCACTGTCAGATGCATTGTCATCACTGAACTGTTGTAAGTCCTGCAAGACAGTGACCCATTCATTTATGTCAAAAGGTGTATCTGTGTTAGGGTTTGTACACAGCAAAGAGCATGTCCCCTCTCACTGCACTAGTGGGTTCTGTAATAGCTCCCTTTTAAACTTACTATTGAAAGCCTTTCTTGTTATCTCACCTTCCCCCTCCCCCCCAGGCTTCTGTGTATGTTGTTTAATGTGCTGTTTTGTTTACACATTGGGCCTTGCTTTTTCCAAGGCTTCTTTAAAACACTCCTCCCTAGGCCATGTGTTAATCCAACTCATTTGCATAATAACTGAAACTCTGCACACCTTTCAAGAACATGTGCAGCATGTGAGGACCACACCCAGCTCTTCAAACCACACCCAGCTCTGCACACCTTCCAAGAACATGTGCAGCATGTGAGGACCACACCCAGCCCTTCAAACCACACCCAGCTCTTCGAACCACACCCAGCCCTGTCTATAAAAGGCATCCCCCGAGCCTCACCCAGTGTTTGTGCTCGTCTACCTCCCGCTTACCTGAGAACAGATCCCTCGGCGCTGGCACTCCTGCTCTTTACAGACTTTCATTGCCTTCAATGGGCGCAGCTGCTGGCTCTTCCTTCTTCCGGTTTCCGGTTCCTCCTTGCTTCAGCCTCTCTCCTATGAGTAACCTGCAAAAGAGAAAGAAGACAAGGTTAGACTGATCAGTATCTCTTGCCAGCAACAAGTAAGTGCAAAACTTTTTATTACCTGAGGGAGCTTTGACGGCAATTTCTGGATTCGTGTATAGACAGTTTGAGGCGAAGTGCCTTCCACGAGCATTGTGATTCAGGCTCTTTGTTGCAGGAGTATTTTGCGGAACTTTGTGAAGTGGACATTGGTTTTTTTCATGGAACTTTTGGGAATCGAACAGTGGAAACCATTGACAGCAAGGCAAACAGTAAATCAAGGACTTGCACAAATTACATGCTGTATTTTGATGTAAAAGTACAGTATTTGTTTTATAAAAGATTCTGGAAATATGGGAAAAGTGAGTCAGCTATTGGGAATTTAGGCTTTAGTTATATTATGTTGAATGTTTGATATTGGTAATTCTGATAACGGTATTTGTTTAATGTTTTAGAAGCTTTACAGTTATAGAAAACACATCCCAGAGCAGTAACACATTCCAAACCTGGAAACTAGAGACCAGGATCCAAGAGGTACTTTTAGAAGAGAATTTCTAATAAATAAAGGGATAGTCAGGAACCCATTTAGGAATAGGTTTCACTTATCTGTTCTTTGTTTATGTTTCATTAGGCACCAGTTTCTACAGAAGTCAGAAAGGGCCGCAGATTTGTGCAGCACTTCAACAGTGGAAACGCAAGAACGGTGTTGTCTCTCTTTTTTTTATTTTATCCACTTCCCCCCTTCCCTTGAGCTTCTGTTCTTAGTGCACTGTTTTAAAAACTAGTGTGCTGGAACAAGCAGTTTCAGGGTGGGGTCGGATTGTCTTCAACCTCCATCAGAACTGAACAAGAACTCAGGTGAGTTGGGCTTTGACAGAAGCACAAGCCTTAAAAAATGTCAGTTCTGGTGGACGATGAATACCGGGGAAGAAATAGAGGGCATTGACGTCACGGATATGGGGCAGGCCCTAAATGAGGACTTGGCTCATAATGAATCAGTGTCTGGCATCTTGCAACATATGCAAGAGGAAATAGAGAGATTAAAGATGGAGAATACCTCTTTAAAACAGGATTTAAGCAGGTATAAATTTAGGGGATCTCAGTGGAACCCAGCTTTTACTCCTTTGTTTAAAACCTCCTCAGAGACAGGGGCGCCATCAAAACATACAACTTTGCCTCCCCCAGTTGAGGTTACTGTTAATGTTCCTAATGTTGTGCCCTTAGCAGCACCTGAACGTTTTCATGGAGATAGTAACAAATTCCATGTTTTTATCAATCAATGTCAATTACACTTCATTTGTAAGCCACAACAGTTCCCTACTGATGATACGAAAGTGGCATTCGTCTTGTCTTATTTGGGTGGCACAGCAGCCAATTGGTCAATTCCTTTCTTGGATAGAGATGATCCCATCCTCCATAATTGGAATCAATTTAAACGGACCATGACCAGCCTTTTTGCAAAACACACTTTCATGCAGGCAAGTGATAATGAGCTTTTAAATCTTAAACAAGGTAACAAGGATTTATTGACCTATCTCACTAGTTTTAATCGTTTACTCACCGAGACACAGTGGCCAGAAGAAAAGCGTGTCTCCCTTTTTTATAAAGGTTTGAGAGACGAGTTAAAAGACGCGCTGGCTTATATCGTTGATTTGCCAAAAGACTATTCGGACTTTGTAGATTTAGTTGTGAAATTAGAACATAGACTAGGAGAAAGAAAGGGAGATAAATACAAACTGGAATCACGGTTAACTTTTATTAGACACGAGAAGAAAGACACAGATAATAAACTCCCTGAACCTGAGCCTATGCAAATAGGGACACTCAGAGGTCCACTCACATCAGAGGAAAAAGAAAGAAGGAGAAAATTTCAATTATGTTTATATTGTGGCAGGGCAGGTCACTTTGCCAGAGAATGTCCAGTAAAGCCTAAAACTCCACGAAAGGGTGCTGTTTCCTCCACCTCCTCAACTGAATCGGGAAACGATTAAGCTCGACAAGGGGAGAGGTTACTTGTTCGAGAAAACATCTTAATCAAACCTCTAATGCTGCAGCCTTCAGGGTACCGCACATACCTAGACATTTCATAATTCAGATCGTTTTAATTGTTACTACCCAAGTGAGGCATTCTCTCCCTGTCCTACTGGACTCAGGCGCGACAGGAAATTTTGTGGATAATAAGTTAGCTGAAATCTTAGGACTTCCTATGTGCCTAAAGCCTTGTCCAGAAGCAGTATGTGCAGTGGATGGGTCAGAATTGACCTCTGGATTAATCACAAAACAAACAAGTCCACTTGTTATGGTCTGTCAGAACGGGCACACAGAGGTAATTAGCTTTGATCTGATAGATACTCCTAATTTTGGTTTGATTCTCGGGGTACCCTGGTTAACAACTCATAACCCAAAAATTGATTGGGTGAATAGAACTGTTACTTTGGATTCCTCTTTCTGTAGAACCAATTGCTATCAAGAAGCAGGTACAGAACAGAGCACAGTATTACACTGTGCTAGTGTTACACAAGATGAACCAAGTCTCCCTCCTGAATATTCAGACTTTAAAGACGTCTTTGATCCAGTAAAGGCTAGTGTGCTGCCCCCACATCGGTCTTATGACTGCCGTATAGATCTTATCCCAGGGGCCCCTTTACCTAATAACAGAGTATATGCTTTGACTGACGAAGAAACCAAATACTTAAGAACCTACCTAGATGACCTACTACAGTCTGGGTTCATCCGTCATTCCACATCTCCGGTGTCATCTCCACTCTTTTTTATCACGAAGCCGGATAAATCCCTGCGTGCGTGTATCGATTATAGAGGACTAAATAAGGCTACAATAAAGAATAAATATCCTCTTCCTCTAATACCTGTGTTGTTGGATCAATTAAGACATTCTACTGTATACACTAAACTAGATCTGCGGGGAGCTTACCACCTGGTCCGAGTAAAAGAGGGGGATGAGTGGAAGACAGCTTTCAAGACAAAGTTTGGTTTATTTGAGTACACAGTAATGCCCTTTGGGTTATGTAATGCCCCTGCGGCCTTTCAGTTCTTTATAAATGAGGTCCTACACGAATTCCTGGACGTTTGTGTCATAGTATACATAGAAGACATCCTCATTTACTCTAAGAACTCAGAAGAACATACCCAACATGTTCGTGCAGTATTATCAAAGTTAAAAGAAAATCATCTTTTTGCTAAGTTAGAAAAGTGTACTTTTAATGTCAACAAGGTGGACTTTTTAGGATACTGCCTGTCACCTCAAGGAATAACTATGGATGTAAAGAAAATCAGTGCTATTGCTGATTGGCCAGAACCATCCTCTGTAAAAGATATTCAGAAATTTCTGGGTTTCGCCAATTTTTATAGGAGGTTTATTGCACATTTTGCAGACATTGTGGCCCCAATAACTACCTTGTTGCGGAAAGGGCAACGATTTCTTTGGACTGATGAGGCGGCACACGCCTTTCAACTCCTAAAACAAAAGTTCACTTCAGCCCCAATTCTGAAACATCCTGATCCTGACTTGCCCTTTTTTGTTGAAGCGGATGCTTCACAAGTAGCTTTAGGAGGAGTTCTCTCTCAACGAGATGCAGTAGATGGCCAGTTACATCCTATAGCCTTCTATTCCAAAAAGTTATTGCCAGCTGAACAAAATTACACTGTGGCTGAAAGGGAACTACTAGCTATCAAAGTAGCCTTTTCAGAATGGAGGCACCATTTAATGGGAGCCAAGTACCCAGTTACAATCTTTTCTGACCATAAGAACCTACAGTTTTTTTGATCACTTAAAGCACTAACACCACGTCAGATGCGCTGGTTAATTTTTTTTAGCACATTTGACTTTGTTATAACCTATAGACCAGGTGCACAACAAATTCAATCTGATGTGTTATCTAGATACGGACATACCTCAGACATGAAACAAGATAAAATAGGAGAACCCATTATTCCTCCCCAAAAGTTGTTGGCACCAGTACAACAGAAGGATTTCATCACAGATCTATATAATGCACACATGCAAATAGCACCTCAGGATTGGTTAAAGGATTCCCATAACACAATACAACGAGGTTTATTGTATCACGACAACATGCTGTTAGTGCCCACCTCTGAATTACAAACACAGGTGATAATTTGGCATCACGCCTCACCGTTGGCAGGTCATACTGGTTGGGTAAAAACCCTGGAAAATGTGCAAAAACACTTTTGGTGGGACACTATAAGAAAGGACATTAAGCAATTTGTCACTACCTGTCCAATTTGTGCAAGACATAAATCTTCTCATAAGGCTCCTGACGGCTTGTTAATACCAATGCCAACACCCAAACAACCTTGGCACACTGTGAGCGTAGACTTTATTGTAGGTTTACCACCTGTAAAATCCTTCACAACAGTGTTGGTTATAGTGGATTTTTTATCTAAAATGGCACATTTTGTACCATTACGGAAATTACCCATGGCAGCAGAATTTGCTGATATTTTTATAAGGGAAATTGTGCGTTTACATGGTTTGCCAAGCAAAGTGGTGTCAGACCGAGGGAGCCAGTTCAACTCCAGATTTTGCAAAAAAATTATGTGAAAAACTGAAAATAGATGTGGCCTTATCCACTGCTTTCCACCCAGAGACAGATGGACAGACTGAACGACTGAACCAAACCTTACTTCAAACGCTACGTTGTTTATTGGCTGATTATTCTAGTGAATGGTTGGAAGCTCTTCCTGTAGCAGAGTTTGTTTATAATAATACTGAGCATTCAGCTCTACTTTGCTCACCATTTTATTTCTTGCAGGGGTATCATCCAAGAGCTATACCCATTTTGTTAGAAGATTCCCTGTTGCCTACAGTAATGGATAGACTAACGAGGTTAGGTGACATACAAGACAAAGCCAGGAAACATTTATTAAAGTACAAGGAAAGCATGAAAAGACAAGCAGACAAACACAGGTCTGAGGCCCCAATGTATAAAATTGGTGACAAGGTATGGCTCTCCACAAAGAACCTAAACATAGAGGGATCCCGAAAGCTGCAACCACGTTTCATTGGACCCTTTAGTATAACTGCCATAGTAAACCCGGTAACAGTAAAATTAGATTTACCAAAAGAATATCCAGTACATACTACATTCCATGTGTCCTTGCTTAAGCCGTACAACTCAAAAACCCGACCTGAACCACCACCTCCACCCATACCAATTAAGGGAAATCTGGAATATGAAGTGAAAAGCATAAAAGACTCAAAAAGAATTAGTGGACGTCTGTTTTATTTAGTAGAATGGAAAGGATATGATGAATCTGAGAATTCATGGGAACCAGCATCATATGTACATGCCCCACAGCTGATTAGACGGTTTTATTTAAAAAATCCAGGAAAACCCCGTCCTGTAGGATGGCCTTTGAGGGGGGCAACTGTTAGGGTTTGTACACAGCAAAGAGCATGTCCCCTCTCACTGCACTAGTGGGTTCTGTAATAGCTCCCTTTTAAACTTACTATTGAAAGCCTTTCTTGTTATCTCACCTTCCCCCTCCCCCCCCAGGCTTCTGTGTATGTTGTTTAATGTGCTGTTTTGTTTACACATTGGGCCTTGCTTTTACCAAGGCTTCTTTAAAACACTCCTCTCTAGGCCATGTGTTAATCCAACTCATTTGCATAATAACTGAAACTCTGCACACCTTTCAAGAACATGTGCAGCATGTGAGGACCACACCCAGCTCTTCAAACCACACCCAGCTCTGCACACCTTCCAAGAACATGTGCAGCATGTGAGGACCACACCCAGCCCTTCAAACCACACCCAGCTCTTCGAACCACACCCAGCCCTGTCTATAAAAGGCATCCCCCGAGCCTCACCCAGTGCTTGTGCTCGTCTACCTCCCGCTTACCTGAGAACAGATCCCTCGGCGCTGGCACTCCTGCTCTTTACAGACTTTCATTGCCTTCAATGGGCGCAGCTGCTGGCTCTTCCTTCTTCCGGTTTCCGGTTCCTCCTTGCTTCAGCCTCTCTCCTATGAGTAACCTGCAAAAGAGAAAGAAGACAAGGTTAGACTGATCAGTATCTCTTGCCAGCAACAAGTAAGTGCAAAACTTTTTATTACCTGAGGGAGCTTTGACGGCAATTTCTGGATTCGTGTATAGACAGTTTGAGGCGAAGTGCCTTCCACGAGCATTGTGATTCAGGCTCTTTGTTGCAGGAGTATTTTGCGGAACTTTGTGAAGTGGGCATTGTTTTTTTTCATGGAACTTTTGGGAATCGAACAGTGGAAACCATTGACAGCAAGGCAAACAGTAAATCAAGGACTTGCACAAATTACATGCTGTATTTTGATGTAAAAGTACAGTATTTGTTTTATAAAAGATTCTGGAAATATGGGAAAAGTGAGTCAGCTATTGGGAATTTAGGCTTTAGTTATATTATGTTGAATGTTTGATATTGGTAATTCTGATAACGGTATTTGTTTAATGTTTTAGAAGCTTTACAGTAATAGAAAACACATCCCAGAGCAGTAACACATTCCAAACCTGGAAACTAGAGACCAGGATCCAAGAGGTACTTTTAGAAGAGAATTTCTAATAAATAAAGGGATAGTCAGGAACCCATTTAGGAATAGGTTTCACTTATCTGTTCTTTGTTTATGTTTCATTAGGCACCAGTTTCTACAGAAGTCAGAAAGGGCCGCAGATTTGTGCAGCACTTCAACAGTGGAAACGCAAGAACGGTGTTGTCTCTCTTTTTTTTATTTTATCGACTTCCCCCCTTCCCTTGAGCTTCTGTTCTTAGTGCACTGTTTTAAAAACTAGTGTGCTGGAACAAGCAGTTTCAGGGTGGGGTCGGATTGTCTTCAACCTCCATCAGAACTGAACAAGAACTCAGGTGAGTTGGGCTTTGACAATCTGCTGCCTCTGTGCCAGGAGCATCCAGATCTGGAACATACATTTGTGTTTCGAACAGGCATTCCTTTGAGGTACACCGCCCACCAGGGACCTTCTGGGCAGATTATTAAGTGCTCTCTGGACTCCATACAGGTGTGTAAGCCAACTGTGACCAGTGCCTAATATTCTGGCTGTTAAAGATTGCTTTAAATCGCGTTTTTTTAACTCCACAACACTATTTCCCTCAGGATGAAATGGAGACGAATAATGCAGTTGGACCCCCTAACCAAGCCATGGCATCCTTGAAAGCCCTTGAGGCAAAAGCAGGGCCCTAGTCCAAGTGGAAAGCCGCAACAGCATATGTGCTGATACAGACTTGCAAATCTTTAATAACAGTTCGAGCGCCAGATGAGCGTTGTGGCCTAACCCATAGAAATCTGGAACATGAGTCAACAGCGACTAAAATGCATTTGTATGCACTGTCAGTTGTCAAGGGACCCCAGTGGTCCAAGTACACACATTGTAATGGTATGTTTGAAATAAAGAGGGGTGTCGGCGGCGGGCGTTTGACGGTGGACCCTTTTATTTGTTGACAGATATCACAACAAAAAACTTACTGCTTGGTCTGTTTGGAGAGACCTGGCCACCAGTAACATGCTTGCAACAATGATATTGTAGCCGCCACACCAGCATGGGCAGAAGCAACACCCTCATGGGCTGCTTTGATCAATTCTGGTCTTTGATCTTTATTGGAAATCACACGATTACCCACCCCTATTATTACTATTAGGGTTATATAGATGCATGAAATGTAGTAGGAATATTTGGCAGGATATGCCTTTGGCAATGGTGTGCCATCAGCGAAGCTTTCACAGCAGCCAGTGTTTCATCATCCAATTCCGTTCTAGAACCAGTTACTGCAGCAACAGAAGCTGTAGCTACTGCTGATTTGGCTGCATCATCAGCCAAGGTATTGCCAGAAACATGTATTCCAATACGCTGGTGTCCCAGTGTGTGTACATGGACATTAGGCAGCTTTTCCTTCAGATCTGCTACTTTCCCCCACAGAAGTAAGTGTTTAATGGTGTTTCCTTTTGAATCTCTGAAGCCATTCTGGCGCCAGTAACGCAAATATTAATTGAAGGACTGAACACAATAGTACGAATCACATACAGTCAGTGTCAGCTGCTCAGGATCCGCGTGTTTCAGTACCATCACCAGAGCCTTGAGCTCTGATAATTGTGCAGTGCAGTCCCCTAAGGTCTGCATGTATGTGTGTTGTGGATGGAATTCACCATCCTTCATGCAGCCACTCACGACTGCGCAAGCGGCGGAGTATTGGTGTTTTGTGCCTATAGCTGGTTGAGCTGAGCCATCAGTGTACATAATTGTTTGATATTGTTCAATAGGCAAGGTGTTTGACAGAACTGGGTATTCAAGTTCGTATTACAAAAATTCTTGAGTTTGTAATTTTGAGTCAAAAATATAGTCAACATCAGTGGCTGCCAGAGACGTTGCCCATTGAATCCTACGTGGATGTAGTGCTTTGGCGTTAGGAATGCTAGCTTTGGTAACAGCCTCAAGGGCCGGGACGGGGGATACGTCAATTATACGTTTCCCCTGGGCCAGAAGTCTCTCTTTAATGACAGCCATTTGAACAGCAGTGAGAATTTTATCAGTGGGAGCAAAGCGTTGTTCTGCTGTAGAGTACAAATGTGATTTGTATGTAATCGGGACGGTCTTACCCTCATTGAGGCCCATATTTATACTTTTTAAGTGCCGCATTTGGCCCGTTTTTGCGTCAAAAAGCAGCGCAAATGCGGAGGTAAAAAAGTATAAATATGGGCCTGAATGTCACATAGGTGAAACCAATGGCACCAGCAATTACTTTGATGACCAAGGCGGTCATTACAACATTGGCGGTAAAAGCCGCTTACCGCTGTGCAGAAGACCGCCAACACACCGCCGCGCCCGTGGAAATCCGCCACAGCTATTATGACCCACAGCACGGAATCCGCCAAAATTCAGACACCCACACAAGTCCACCACACCAAAGGTCAGTGATAAACTGGTGATAACAAAACCTCCACCGTCACGCCAACAGAAACACGCCCACACTATCACGACCCATGAATCCACGCGGCGGTCTTTCAACCGTGGTATTCCATTGGCGGTACACACCGCTGCGCTCAAAATACACACACATATACAAAACACAGCCACATTGGACAATTCCAAATACACACACCTGAAGCACATACACACACCACTCCCACACATCCAATACAATATAAAACACACACCCACATCACCCACAAACCCTTACGACCACAAATCACGAACAAAAGCCAGAGAGAGACACCACCAGCAACAACACTAGCATCGACAGGCACACAACACCATCACCCACATAACTTCCACGCACCTCACACAACACACCACTACATATCAGCACACTTCTCACCACACACACCACCCCACACATCACCTACACCACCCCATGGCATAGCAAAGACACCCCAGGTTCTCGGAGGAGGAGCTCATGGTGGAGGAAATCGTCCGGGTAGAACCACAGCTATTCGGATCACAGGTTCAGCACACCTCCATTGTAAGGAAGATGGAGCTATGGTGAAGAATAGTGGACAGGGTCAACACAGTGGGACAACACCCAAGAAATCGGGAGGACATCAGGAAGAGGTGGAAAGACCTATGGGGGAAGGTGCGTTCTGTGGTCTCCAGACACCACCTGGCGGTTCAGCGGACTGGCAGCGGACCCCCACCTCCTCCCCCACAACTAACAACATGGGAGGAGCAAGTCTTGGCAATAATGCATCCTGAGGGCCTCGCAGGAGTAGGTGGAGGAATGGACTCTGGTAAGTCAAAGCTTTACTATTACATCCCCCACCCTACCTGCATGCTATCACATACCCCCACCCTCGCCCTCACCCCCATCACTCCTACTCCTCACAAATGTCCCAACATCACAAACCACACATCCCAACACCAAGCCCTGCATGCAACAACAAAGCATGGACACCCATCACTAAAGCATGCCCACTGCACAGACCCATACACCCCCCTAAACCATCATCACACAAGGTCCCACACAGGAATGCAAGCACTGGGCTACACAGGCTAACCCACCACTCCAACAACAACAGGGACCTGGGGGCAGTGGCAGTGGTGACACGGTCCAGGGGACAGAGGCCCAGGAACACAGGGGAACTGGGAGGGCTGCTGTGCGACAGGGGTGGACAGGCCCAGGGAACCCACTCTCCACGAGGCCCTCTCCAACATCATGGGAGCCTACCACCACTCCCAGGAGATGATGGCAACGGTACTGGCCAAGTTTCAGGAGACCCAACGCCTGCAGGAGGAACAGTATATGGGCTTCAGGGATGAACTCAGAACCATCAATTCCACCCTGGTCACCATTGTAGGGGTGCTGAAGGAAGTACTCAACACCAGGAGGGACACTGTGGTACAACAAGGGGCCCCTGACACTAGCCTGGACGATGAACTGCCCACCACCTCCGCCGGCGCTAGTGGACAGGACACCCCGCCACAGGACCACCACACCAGCACCCCACCCCCTGCAGAGGGAGAACCACCTCGCAAACAGTCCCTGAGATCCAGGAACAAGACAGAGAACAATGCCAAGACCCCCGCCAAGAAATGAGACCACCCTGATTGTCATCCTACTGTCCCACTTTGTCACCCTGTCCATACTTAAACTGCCCCAGCTCCACTTCCTATGCCCATATGGGCAATGCACCTGTGAGACTAATAGACTGGACTCTGCCATGGACATTCCTCCGCCATCACCCCTCACCCCTCACCATTTTGCTACCCCCTCCAATTTTGAGCACTAAAATAGACACCCTTAAAGCACAAAACAATCTGGAGTCTGTCTGTGATTTCGGAATACTGTATTAGCAATAACTGTGGCAAAAAGCTCTTTCATTTGTAATGTCAACATACCTATGTCACACAGCTCTAGTCCATGAGGAATCAAAGCAGATGTCACACTGTGGGACCCAGATCTGTGAAATCATAAGGGAAAGTGACAACTCAGTGACCATACACTGGGTGAAAAAGACAGACAGTTGAGAGGCAGTAGTGTTTAAGTACATGTAGTAGGCAGGTTTGTATCCTACCCTGTTGTCCGTGTCTTCTTCCTCTGCTTCCTCGTCTTCACTGTCCACAGGCTCCACAGCTGCAACAACACCGCCATCTGGACCATCCTCCTGCAGAAAGGGCACCTGCCATTGCAAAGCCAAGTTGTGAAGCATACAGCAGGCCACAATGATCTGGCACACCTTCTTTGGTGAGTAGAATAGGGATCCACCAGTCATATGGAGGCACCTGAAACTGGCCTTCAGGAGGCCGAAGGTCCGCTCGATCACCCTCCTAGTTTGCCCATGGGCCTCAATGTAGCGTTCCTCTGCCCTTGTCCTGGGATTCCTCACTGAGGTCAGAAGCCATGACAGGTTGGGGTAACCAGAGTCACCTGCAAATGGCGAGGGACAACTGTTAGACACACACTAACCTGGAGGGATATCCCCAGACCAAGACAACCATTCCCACTGACTAGCTTCCGGGTGCTCACCTAATAGCCACACACGGTGCCTCTGGAGTTGCCCCATCACATAAGGGATGCTGCTATTCCGCAGGATGTAAGCGTCATGCACTGAGCCAGAGAACATGGTGTTCACATGGGAGATGTACTGGTCTGACAAACATACCATCTGTACATTCATCGAATGATAACTCTTCTGGTTTCTGTACACCTGTTCACTCCTGTGGGGGGGACCAAAGCCACATGGGTCCCATCAATAGCACCTATGATGTTGGGGATATGGCCCAGGGCATAGAAATCTCCTTTCACTGTAGGCAAATCCTCCACCTGAGGGAAAACGATGTAGCTCCGCATGTGTTTCAGCAGGGCAGACAACACTCTAGATAATACATTGGAAAACATAGGCTGGGACATCCCTGATGCTATGGCCACTGTTGTTTGAAATGACCAACTTGGAAGGAAATGGAGCACTGACAGCACCTGCACTTCAGGGGGAATTCCTGTGGGATGGCGGATAGCTGACATCAGGTCTGGCTCCAGCTGGGTACACAGTTCCTGGATTGTGGCACGGTCAAGCCTGTATGTGATTATAACATGTCTTTCCTCCATTGTCGACAGGTCCACCAACGGTTGGTACACTGGAGAATGCCCCCATCTCCTCACATGTCCCAGAGGACGGTGCCTATGAAGGGCAACAGCGAGCACAGAGTCAAACAACTGAGAGGCACGTACCCACAGCTTACACAAAACACCATTCATACTCAAAAAGTGGGCTGTTTTCGTGTTGAGCTTAGGCCTAGGTATGTGTGACGCAGTTGAAAATGAAGCCATGTGGGCCCCTGAAATGGCGGCTGCATGACCTCTAAAGTGGGACAATGGGATGTGAGGTAACTGCGCTGGCGTTGTACACCGTTGCGGTAGGGGGTCGAAGACCGCAGCGCAATGCTGCATTGGTTAACATTGGACCCCATGGGTCCCAGGAGCCAATGACGATGTACGCCGGCGGTGACGGTATGCACCGCCGCGTACGTGACCGCCATTTTCTATCTGTTCAATCACTCGATACCTGATCTTCGACAGGAGAGGACCTACACTGCAAGTGCTGCTGTGACCTTGGTCTGGAAGAGACAATGGCTCGAGTGTCTGGGGAAAGAGCCCCTGCCTTCACATCGGAGGAGTTGGAGAAACTCGTGGACAGGGTCCTCCCCCAGTACACCCTACTCCACGGTCCTCCAGACAAACAGGTAAGTACACTGGGAGCATGATGTATTGGCTATGCCTATGTGGAGAGGGGTGGATGTAAGAAGGAAGGGGGGAGAGTGCGGCGTGCATGAAACGACGGTGAGGGCCAATCACTTTGACGGTGCAGTTGGTAATTACTTTCTCTTTCCCCTGTACAAATCATGTAGGTCAGTGCCCACCAGAAAAAACATATTTGGCGTGCCATCGCCAAGGACGTCCGGACCCTGGGGGTCTACCACTGACGGGGCACCCACTGCCGGAAAAGATGGGAGGACATTCGCCGCTGGAGCAAGAAGACGGCGGAGGCTCAGCTGGGGATGGCCTCCCAACGTGTGGGGGAAGCCCGTCGCACCATGACCCCCCTGATGGTCAGGATCCAGGTGGTGGCGTACCTGGAGTTGGATGGGCGCTTGAGGGCATCACAGCAGCCACAAGGGGGTGAGTACACTCGCATTCTGATGACTTTGCGCGCAGTGGAGGTGTCTGGGTGGGGGAGGTGGGCTGTGGGTTTCCCTAGGCCAGGGCGAGTTCCATAGGCAAGGTCCCTCTGTAAGGCAGGCCATGTGGCACCCCACCCCACCTCTGTAGAGTGACAACTACACCTAGTCATGCCCCTGTGTCATCTATGTGTGCAGATGTCTTCCATAGCCTAGTAGGCCATTTCCCAGGGATTGAACAGTGGAGCCCAAGAGCGCGGCGTAGTGCAAGGGGCTTCGGTGTCTGTTGTGTCCGCCAACAGTAGTGGTAATGCATGCACTCAACATGTCTTTCGTCTGTCGCCCCCCCCCCACTTTTTGTGGTCTCCCTGTTCTTGTGTGCATTAGCATCATCAGGCGGAGGAGCAGTGGCATCGGAGCACCAGGGGGCTGCATCCCACATGGCCATGGAGGGCCACACTACGGAATCGGACTTCACCAGTGGGATGGAGGGCGAGGGGAGCTCCACGGCGGGGACAGAAGCTGAGACCAGTGACACAGACTCGTCCTCTGATGGGAGCTCCCTTGTGGTGGCGGCAACATCTGTGCCCCCCCCCATCTACAGGTACAGCCGCCACCCCCCCTTCCAGCACTGCCCTCCCAGCAGCCCCTCAGCCTTCGCCCCGTGCCCGCTCACCCAGGGGGGTGGGCATTACCTTCGCCCCAGGCACCTCAGGCCCTGCCCCAGTCACCCCTGCTGCCCTCAGTGAGGAGGCCATTGACCTCATCAGGTCCCTCACTGTTGGGCAGTCTACCATTTTGAATGCCATCCAGGATGTAGAAAGGCAGTTGCAACAAACCAATGCATTTCTGGAGGGCATTCATTCTGGTCAGGCGGTCCTTCAGCGAGCTTTTCAAACTCTGGCCTCAGCACTGATGGCAGCCATTGTCCCTGTGTCTAGCCTCCCCCCTCCAACTTCCTCCACCCTGACCCAATCTCCTGCACCTCAGCCTATCCCAAGCACACCTACAGACCAGCATGCACACACGTCAACACACAAGGGAAGCTCAGGCAAACATAAGCACCACACATCACACAAGCACTCACACAAGCATCACACACATGCAGACACACCAACATCCACTGCCTCCATTGTGTCCCCCTCCTCCTCGTCTCCCTCCTCCCTCCCTGTCTCGTCTACACTCACACCTGCATGCAGTACCTCTACAGCCACTACGTCCCTCTCCAGCACACCCACCACCACACCCCGCTCACGTGCAGTCACCACCCCCACTACCATTCACACGTCCCCTGTGTCCTCTCCCAGTGTGTCTGTGACGCCCCCTCCCAAGATACACAAACGCAGGCACACACCCACCCAACAGCCATCCACCTCACGACAGCCTCCAGCCCATGCACTTTCACCCAAAGTCAGCAAGCGAACACCTCTTACAATCACCACCTCTTCCTCCACTCCACAACCCCCTCCAGATACCCGTCCCAGGGTGTCAAAAAAACTTTTCCTGTCCAACCTCTTTCCCACACTTCCCCCACGCCGTCCGTCTCATAGGTCCCAAACTAGCACCTCAGCCACAACATCTCCGGGACCAGTGGTGCCCGTAGTCACCGGAATCTGGAGTGCACCGGCCACCAGGGAAGCCAGTGTGGCACGGAGCCACAGCACAGACAGTCCCCCACCTGTGAAGCTTCAAAAGTTGGCCAGTGCCTGGCGGGAGAGAGGGAAAACTCCAGCCACCAAAGCCACTCCCAGGGGTCCCGGTGGGAGTGTGGAGTCAGCTGTGACACCTTCCAAGGTGGGGAAGGGCCACAAGAAACCCGGGAAGTTTGGGAAGAGCCGCACGGCGGAGAAGACTGCCAGAAACAGCCCATCTGCCCAGGAGGCCACCGCCAGCACCAGCCCAGCTGCCCAGGAGGCCACCTCCAGCACCAGCCCTGCTGCCCAAGAGGCCACCGCCAGCACCAGCCCCGCTGGGCCATGAAGGACCACCAGCAAAAGCCCCGCAGGGCCATGAAGGACCGCCAGGGCCATGAAGGACCACCAGCAAAAGCCCCGCTGGGCCATGAAGGACCGCCAGCAAAAGCCCTGCTGGGCCTTGAAGGACTGCCAGCAGCTGAGTCCCTGCAATGGAGACCGCCGCCTCAAGCACCGCTGAACAGGGCAACGCCATCTCAAGCACCACTGAACAGGGCACCGCCGCCTCAAGCACCGCTGAAGAGGGCACCGCCGTCTCAAGCACCGCTGAACAGGGCACCGCCGCCTCAAGCACCACTGAACAGGGCACTGCCTTCTCAAGCCCCGCTGAACAGGGCACCGCTGTCTCAAGCACTGCTGAACAGGGCACCGCCGCCTCAAGCACCGCTGGCCCATGAGCACCAAGGGCACTGACACTACTGAGTCCGTCACGGGGTGAATGAAGCACTCTGGGCACCATGCCCCCTCCAGAACCAGTGGAGAGATACTTCCACTACCTCTGTCCTTAGCAGGATGAAGCACTCTGGGAACCATGCCCCCTCCCGAACCAGTGGAGAGTTACATCCACTACCTCTGTCCTTAGCAGGATGAAGCACTCTGGGCACAAGGCCCCCTCCAGAACCAGTGGAGAGATAAATCCACTACCTCTGTCCTTAGCAGGATGAAGCACTCTGGGCACCATGCCCCCTCCAGAACCAGTGGAGAGATGCATCCACTACCTCTGTCCTTAGCGAGATGAAGCACTCTGGGCACAAGGCCCCCTCCAGAACCAGTGGAGACTGTTATCCACTTGAGAGACTGTGGCTTTGCACTCCCCAGGATGGAACAGTGGGAAGGCCACCCACTGTAGAGACTTGAGAGACTGTGGCTTTGCACTCCCCAGGATGGAACAGTGGGCAAGCCACCCACTGTAGAGACTTGAGAGACTGTGGCTTTGCACTCCCCAGGATGGAACAGTGGGCAAGCACCCACTGTAGAGACTTGAGAGACTGTGGCTTTGCACTCCCCAGGATTGAACAGTGGGCATACGGCCCCCTTTCCCTCCCCCTGAGGTGCCTGTTTAGTTGCTCTCTAATGCCCCTGCAGTGTTCTCTCCGTCATGTTCGAGGATCTTGTGTGGGCCTCGCCCATACCGTGTGGTCCCAGTGTTCCACAGACTTAATTGGAGCACTATCTGGACTACTATGCTTGGTATATATTTTGTAAATGGTGTATATATATATATATATATATTTCTGCCTACTTGATTTTAATATATTACAATGGTTACACTCATTTTTTATTGTCTTTGCATTCTTCCGGGGGTTTTGGGGGTGTAACTGTGATGTATCAATATGTATTGTTGTGTGTGTTGTAGTGGGTGAGGGTGGGGGTGGGTGTGTTGCGTGTTGCGTGTGTGTGTCCCTGTTTTTTCCCTCCCCCCCCCTGTGTCGTAGGTGCAGTACTCACTGTGGGCTTCGCCACCGGCGTTCGTGCTCCTGGTAGAGGAGCAGGAAGACTATCGCAGGTAGAATTTGGAGTTCCGGGTCCATGGTGTCCTCGTTCCTTGTGGGGTGTGTAGAGGTGAGTGTTTTCCCTTCGGAATTCCTGTTTCTGCCGTGTTTTTATCCGCGGTGAATCCGCCCCAGAAAAGGTGGCGGATTGGCCTGTCATAATAGTGTGGGCGGTACATTGTCTCCCGCCTGTCTGTTGGCGGTGACCGCCGCGCTGTTCTGTTTGTTTGTACCGCCGTGGCGGTCGCAGTGTTAAAGTTGCTGTCTTTTTTGGCGGTTTCCGCCACAGTCGTAATTGCAAATTTGTTTCCGCTGGCCTGTTGGCGGTCTTACCGCCACTTTAACACCGTCCGCCAGGGTTGTAATGACCACCCAAGTGTTTTTTGTTGTCCCTGGTGTGTAGGTGTTTAGCTGCAAGCATGTCTTGTAGTGCTCTGAGAATGCATGTGTGTTCAACTGTCCAGTATTTGCTGGAAAATTCAGGACATATCAAGTCATATAAAGGTTTATTGGGTTGTGCATAAACTAGAATGTATGTTCTGCCAAAGTTTAAAACGCCCCGCACAACAACGTCTGGAGCTTTTTGATGCAGTTTAGAGATTGTAGTTGTGCGAATTTTTCTAAACATCGTTGTGCAAGGCTCTTGCCTTCATCTCATAATTTGTATCCCAAAAACAGGACACTAGGGTAGGTTGCTCCCCCGCCGCTGCAGCTCCACCTGCACTCCACCTCTGCGCTTGCCTCTAAGCTGCCAGTTTTCTCTTGGTGCCTTTCCTGCTCTCTTTTGCCTTTATCTCTTGCCCTATCGCTCTTGTTGCCTTTTCTCTCCTTTATCCTTCGCTCTTGTTGCCTTTTCTCTCCTTGATCTCTCGCTCTTGTTGCCTTTTCTCTCCCTGATCTCTCGCTCTTGTTGCCTTTTCTCTCCTTGATCTCTCGCTCTTGTTGCCTTTTCTCTCCTTGATCTCTCGCTCTTGTTGCCTTTTCTCTCCTTTATCCTTCGTTCTAGTTGCCTTTTCTCGCTTTTGGCCTATTTTTCTCCGGTTGCCTTTCCCTCCCGTTCTCTGCTCTCCCGCCTTCCTGCCCTCCCGCCTCCCGCTTTCCCGCCGCTGCCCCCGTGCGGCCCCGCCCCCGCTCCCATTCGTTGTCCCCTCTCCCGCCTCCCAGCCAACCCCTCCTTCCCCCCTTCCTTCTTATGGCGGCCGCTGCACCGCTGGCGTGTCGAAGGCACGCCAAAGGCAAGCCCGTCTGCACCTAGACCGCGCCCAGCGCCAGAACCCCTGGCCCCCAAAACCCCCAGCTCAGCTACGACGCCACTTCCCTCCACGCTCTCAACCCTGGACGCACCACCACCTGCTTCCAAGCCTCCCCCAAACGCACCCAGGGACCCTTCACCTGCCAAATCTGCAAGTATACCTTCCACTGCGACGACAATCCGTCCACCGGCCCACGCCCCAACAACCACCTCAAGTGCATCCTCCTCAACGCACGCTCCGTCCACAGACACGCCATTGAACTATGGGACCTCCTGGACTCTACCGCACCTGACGTTGCCTTCATCACAGAAACCTGGATGAACACCTCATCGGCTCCCGACATCGCCCTAGCCATACCTTACGGCTACAAAATCGCCGGGATAGACCGCACCAACCAAACCGGAGGAGGAATTGCCATCATCTACAAAAGCTCCATCAACGTCACAAGAGGAGAGCACACAGAGTTCCGGGGAACGGTATTGCTCGTAGGTGAACCAACACTTGTGGTTCTATACTAAATTCATAGTGGACCTCTGAGCCTGATGCCTTCCCGATGGGGCCCACCAGGAATATTTGGAGGGTTTCTGACCTCCCTAGTAGGGGACTTGAATTAATCTTTTCATGAACATTTTTTCATAAGGATTACGTACGTACTAAGGTCCTGAAGAATTGCATGAGATCTTTTTTGACTCAATATAGCGAAAAACATGTTGACCCTTTGATTGAGTAACACAGTGACTCTGTGTGCTCTCCTCTTGTACCAGCTTTACTACGAGTCTTAGTAACTGTTTATGTTTTTGTTTAGGGAGTGTAGACATTAATTTACAATATCCCTCTGCAGTGTTTTTAATCATGTCAGGGGTATAAATATCAGAATAAAAGACACATTTTTACCTCTAGTCATTTTTAACTTTTTCTATACCAATCCTTTTTTCACGACTTGACCGGTTTCACATCATTTGTCAAAAGATCTCCGGCAAAGAGCCCCCCTGTGGGGCCCGTCAGGCATTGCAGTGCCGGCCTGACGAGGAGCATGGCCCTATGATGAAGCATGTCACCGAAAGGTGAGTGAGGGCTCTTGCTTCAAGCATATTGCTTTCCCCTTTTTTGGAAACCTTTGGTTTAGTAAACCAAACCCCATATCACAACAACCCCCCCCACCCTCTTTGTAGTGTTTTGGAGCTGCGTGTATACATTGTTTGGACATGGAGACACGCATGTCCTCAGTCTCAAGTAAGAAGCCATCAGTTGCTTTCACCTCGAGATGCTCTTGAAGATCCCAGCGAGCTATTGTGACCTCTGCTGCCCTGTCTAGCAGTGCTAGTGCCCACTTCCTGTTTTTCAGTAAAGCCCTCTTCCTGAGTGGCATGTCGTATTACAACTGCTGACACTTTTGAATTGGGGTTTTCGTAGGGGAAGTTTCTCTTCTTTCTTAACTGAAACATCAGACGAGTGTGTGAGTCCTTTCTCAGTTTCACGTTTTCTGTTTGCTACACTGACCGCCCACCTCTCTCACTGCATTTTTCGGGTGAGTCCTGAAATTAACAAGATTGGCGTGTATCAGTATATTGATATCTGTCAGGGTTTTTTATATTATCTCTATTTCTAAGATTATAGTGGTTTTGAGGGGTCTCGAGTGTGGAGATTCTCCCCTTTGTTGTTTTTTATCCCAGCATTTTTTAAAACCTTCAGGTGTTTGTTTAGTAGAATCTTCATTAGATCTACCTTGTTCTTTAATGGGTCTGGCCCCCAGACTATCTCGACCAATACTAGAGTAGGTCTCAGCGATAATCTTTGGCAGCTCACATTCTTGATTCTGTACAGGAACATCCTGGAGTCACATATGCACTGCTAGTGCAACTGCCTCCCCCTTGAGATTACTTAATATTAATGAGAATACTGTGGCAAAATTGCCCAATAATTGCATCCCCCAATCCAGGGCCCGGGCAGCCCCGTATTCGTCTTAAATCTGTTTTAACACCTCTGGAAGATTGGCAAGTGTTGGTGTACTGTGTGAGGTAGTATAAAGAGTAGCAAATACCATGCCCCAAGTATTGCAGTTATCTACTGTGGGAACTATCCCAAATGGCAAGCACATAGTGAGTATTCTGTGTTTATCCTGAGGTCCCGTATGGGGGAAAACTGCTTCCAGTGCATTAATTTTTTGAGCTAACCAAAACGGAATTTCCTGACGTTTGGCGCGTACTTTACCCATGGTCGAATGTACAGTTACAGGATTAATGCATGGCACAACTGCATGTGGTTGCACTGGGGAAGCACGTGCTGGGTTTGTATTTAATGTTTGCATTACAAACTGTACTAGCAGTCTGTATGTTGCTGTGAGCTCTGTATGTAGGTGGCAAAACTCAGCTACCGCCAAAGTTGCTGCTTCAGGGTGGCCAATAAAGGCCAAGTCGGGCCATCATTGCTCAAAGGACATAACCTAATGTGTAGTATTGTATGTGGTAGGGCGCCATCAAGCCAATTATTATGGTCTTGATAAGATAAAGGTATTTCTAAATATGCATATGCTCTGTATTGTGTAGGTATGTTAGCAGGTGTGTAGTGATGAAATGCATTTGCGTTCCCATCAACTGCTGCAAAAGTGACCCAAGAATAAAAAGTTTTTGTACTGTAGGCTAGATGAGCCTCAACAGCAAATGTAACTTGACCCCCCTTGCCTGTTAGGCCATTTGCCATTAAGTGTGCAGTAAGAGGTGGTCGCATGTTTGCTGCAATTACTATCCGTTGCAGGTTTGCCATTGGTAATGGTAAAGGTATTTGTTCAGATAAAAGGGCACCAAATGGGGATTCATCCTTTTATGGTTCAAGCTTGAACAACCTTCAGCGTTAGTTAGGTACTACCTACTTAGTTGAGGAGGGAATCCTCAATATCACAGACGATTCCATATATAGTATTGAGGTGCCTTTAGCACATAGTGAGACCGGGATACTTCGGAGGATCCGAAAATTAGTGCCTGACCAAACGTTTGCAGCACCATGTCGTGAAGTTTCTCAATATTCTAATGAGACTACTGGATTTGGGCAGCAGAATCACCTGGATTGCAGGGTACTGAGTACAATACCACACAATGTGACACCTGTCGGCCTAATCCAGGTTTTTCCTGCCAACTAGCAGTGTGTCCTCTCCACGCGAGAGCAGGGATGATTGTGACAACCGGGCGCATGACAGAGAGGGCTGCTCAGGGGAATCATGGTCGATCAGATCTCATCCCTTGCTCTCAGTTACATTAGTCTCACACATGCAAAGACGAACAGAAGTAGAGTAATGTTCAATAAGGTTTATTGAAGTAACGGCATCTTAGATAAAATGGCATGTACTGCAATATGTAGGATGATAAAACACACTAGAAGCAAAATTGTGACAAGGAGAGTGAAACCCAGCAACAGTCCCACCATACTGTCACTAGAAACAATATAGTTGTTTCCCACCTAAGCTATGTTAGAGCACAGCGTGATAAGCCCCAATCTGCCCTTCAGGTTTCCCCCTTGGGAAGACATCATCTCCCATACTTGAGCAAGGAAGCCTGTTTTCTAGAAATACACCATTCCCATGTAAGCCAGAGATTCAGTAGTCTAAGCAAGAAGCTGTAGCGAAGACGATCAGCAATCAGCATGCAGGTGTGGTCATCTGGCTGGAATCTCCCTCTAATGTGTATGGGATAGAGAAGTGTTTTATAATAAAACAATGGATGTTCTAGGAAAAATGTCCCCATGTAAGGATGTGTATGTTTCTGTGAATATCTGGCTGCAGCCTTGAGGAAAGCACAAAGTGAAATGAATGCAATGCTAAGAATGTGGTGCTTTCCTAGGTGAAAGAACACCTAGATAGAGAAAATAAAACAACACTGTAAATGTGGCTAATGCTAGAAAAATAAAGCGATGCTGAATAAAATGTAACTGGGCTGAAGTGCACAATAGCAGTGCACCTTGGGGAAGTCCAAGAGGGGTAAACCTGATTAGAGGACTCTATACAGCTGGGGAACTGAGCTGGCACCATTGGTGGGCTTCACCTTGAGTCGTAGTCGTCGGGAGCAGAGGTCACTTTGGACGTTGGGTCCTTGCTGTTCCAGGGACTGAAGAGTCCTTTCTTAAAACTTTGTTGCAGAGTAGTTCTTCTGCTCATGGGAGTCTGCGTCTTTGTAGGAGGCAGGCAGTCCTCTTGACTTCTCAAAGGTTCAGCTGCAGGAAGTGTCATCTTTTAGGTGAGTCCGTTGAGGCCAGCAGGCAGGCCGAAGGGGCTGGTTCCAAGTCAGCTGTTTCTTCTTTTCCTCTTCTGCAAGGGTGACTCTTCCTTGTCCTTTACTTCATAAGTAGTCAGGATTTCATTTCTAGGGTTCAGGGGTGCCACCTAAATACTCAATTTAGGGGTGTTACATAGAGTGCCAGATGGTAGCCAATGGGCTGCCCACCTTTAGGGTGACCACACCCTTTCTAAAACCACTTCCGCTGGGTAGTGGGCATAACCCTAACCCTAACCCTAGTAGCTTAATTCCTTCCAAACAAGATGGAGGAATGTAAAATGTAGTATCCACTTCAGCTCATCCACCTTAGGGATGGGACTGCCAGGAAAAGTGGGGTCAGGACAGGGGGGTTGGTCATCTCCACCATCTGGAGAGACCTGGGTCGCATTACAAAGGTGGCTAGGCTTTTAAAGCTTCCCGCCCTGGAATGTCCATCCCACCTGGGTGAGGTGATAACACCACCACCCAGTGCAGGCTTTTATCTCAAGAGTGCTGGTTCTCACCTTGGGGGGGCAGAAACGTGTCTATAGTGGCTGAACTGGTCAGGCCCAGTCAGTCAGCACACTAGTAGCTGGTAGGTTTTGAGAGTGTACCGTTAAGGTGCCTTCTGTGTGTATTTATTACATCCATTACTGAGATCATTGAGGGTTTAGTATTCTGAGATGTTTGATACCAAACATCCCAGGATTCAGAGAAGCTATCATGTAGCTGGGGAACTCGTAATGATCAATGTCCAGCACACGCATTTCAAATGGCCTCCCTGTTCACTTACTATTTCTCAGAATCGACAGAAACATAGCAGGCACATATCTGCTTATGCATATATGCCCTCACATATGCCTTGATGCATCCTGCCTTAGAGGTGATTTACACCTGGCACATGCAATGATAGGGGACTTGACACACAGGGGTGTGTTACAGGTCGTGTTTTCAATTTAGCCTGCACCAACACACACAGTCCACAAGGGCAGTACTGTGTGGGTTTGGTAAGGGATCCTTGGGGGTGGCACAGCTGGTGCTGCAGCCCTCAGGGACCTTTCTTTGTACCCCAGACCCTGGTACCAGGGGTACCATTTACTAGGGACTTACAGTGATGGGTCAGGAGTTTGCCAATTGTGCAAAACAACTGTGCAGTTTGGGGAAAGAGATCTGGCACCTGGGACCTGGTTAGCAGGGACCCAGTGCACTAACAGTTGAAGCCACATCTGAAGCAAGGCAAAAGTGGGGGATAACCATGTCAAAAAGGGTGTTTTTCTACATGGCCTATGAGAAGGCCAGGCCTCACAGTAATGTAAAATGACTTTAGGAGTTTTTCATTTCTAAGACATGAAAAATGTAAAGGTACATGTCCTGCCTTTTGATTAAATGGCACCCTGCTCTATTGGCTACCTCAGGCCTACCTTTGGGGTGAGTTGTATGTAAAAAAAAGGGGACTTCTGGTCTTGGCAAGAGTTTTTTAGATGCCAACTCATGGTGGCAGTGAGAGTGCACACATAGGCAGGCTCTGCAGTGGCAGGCTTGAGACATGTTTACATAGCTACCTAAGTGGGTGGCACAATCAGTGCTGCAGGCCCACTAGTAGCATTTAATCTACAGGCCCTGGGTAAATGGTATACTACTTTACAAAGGCCTTGCAGGTAAATTAAATACAATCAATTGTGGATACACCACTGTTACCATGTTTAGGGGAGAAGCACATGCACTTTAACACTGGTTAGCAGTTGTAAAGTGCTTAGAGTCCTAAGAGCAACAGAAAGATACAGCAACAAAACAGGAGGTAAAAAGGCAACATGCCTGAGGCAAGACCACCATAAGGATGTCAGGTCTAACAGTGTGGCTTTGAACAATTTGAAAACTAGACACTTCTGTACATTGGTGGATAAGCTTGCTTCAGGTACAGCTGGTGCTGTAACTCAAATGGATCCTGAGCTAATCACTATACGCCCTATGGTAATGCAAAACCATTTAGTGTTATATAATCTTCTTGCAAAGGAAGGCGGTGTTTGCAAGGTACTACTGATGATTTTGAGATGTTGCACTGTGGTACCTGATCATAGCACAGTTATAAATGTCTTTATTCATAATACAACTAAGGTCTCTCGTGAACATCAAGCTTTAGAAGAGCATGGCATTGGGAGACTGTAGATACCTAGATTAGTGAGATAGGGAAAGGTTTTAGCAAGGTTGGTGAATGGATTTATAATTTAAGGAGGAACGTTAAGATTAATTTTAACTCCTGTAATTAAGATGATTTGAGAAATTGTCCTGTTTCTCTTGCTAACATTTTATGAGTGTCTAATTAACAACTGTGTGTACAAACATGAGAGGAGATCGCTGAGAATGAAAGAAGAGTTTAAGATGGAGAATGTTGAAGATCATTGTGAGCAACTGGGTTATTGGTTGACTGTGGTGTGAGCCCTGGTCAATTAGCAATCACAAAACTTGTCAGGGTGAGGCACAAGCCAACCCTAAATTAATCTGTGCTCAACCCCAAGTAGCTTGGCACACTGCATTCAGGCTTAACATAGAGGCAAAGTGTAAAGCATTTGTGCAACACTTCAAGCAATAATAAAGTGAAAACACCACATAAAAATTATCCCACACCAAGTTAGAAAAATATAACTTTCTTTAATAAATAAAACAAGATGAAAAATGACAAAAATCCAATAAGTAGAACCAGAGATATCAAATTTTAAGGAGTAAAAATTGTGCCAAAAAGTATAAAGCTCCAGCTGGAGGACAACAACACACTGGACATCTCCCAATCCGGATTCCATAGGAACTACAACACCAAGACCGCCCTCATCGTCGCAACCGACGACATCAGGACCATGCTCGACAAAGACGAAACCGCTGCCCTCATCCTCCTCTACCTCTTGGCTGCCTTCGACACCAACTGTCACCACACCCTCCGATCTCACCTCTACAATGCAGGGATCTGCCACAAGGCCCTGGACTGGATCACATCCTTCCTCTTCGGCAGAACCCAGAGAGTCCACCTCCCTCCCTTCCTTTCTGAAGCCACCAAGACCATCTGCGGTATTCCCCAAGGATCCTCCCTCAGCCCAACCCTTTTAAACATCTACAGGGCACCGCTCGCCAACATCCTCCAATCCCACAACCTTAACATTGTCTCCTACGCCGACGACAACCAGCTGATCCTCTCACTCACCAAGGACCCCGCCACTGCCAAAACCAACCTCCACGACGGACTACATGCCACCGCCAACTGGATGGAGAAGAGCCGCCTTAAACTGAACTCAGACAAGACAGAGATCCTCATCCTCGGCTCCAACCACTCCGCATGGGATAACTCCTGGTGGCTGCCACCCTAGGAACCGCTCCGACGCCCTCCAACCATGCACGCAATCTAGGTTTCATCTTAGACTCATCACTCACCATGACCCAGCAAGTCAACGGCATCTCATCTTCCTGCTTCAACACCCTACTCATGCTCTGAAAGATCTTCAGATGGATCCCCACCGAAACCAGAAGGACGGTCACCCGCGTCCTCGTCAGCAGCAGACTGGACTGCGGCAACGCTCTCTACACTGGAACCACAACCAAGCTCCAGAAAAAACTGCAACGTATACAGAACGCCTCCGTACGCCTCATCATCGACATCCCACGCCGCAACCACAACTCAGTTCACTTCAGAGACTCACACCGGCTCCCTGTCAACAAGAGGATCACCTTCAAACTCCTCATCCATGCCCACAAAGCTCTCCACAATGCTGGCCCTGCCTACCTCAACAAGTGACTCACCTTCCACACTCCCAACCGCCAACTCCGCTCCGCCATCCTCGCCCTCGCCTCCGTCCCTCGCATCCTCCGAACTACAGCCGGCAGCAGATACTTTTCCCACCTCGCCGCCAAGACATGGAACTCCCTCCCTGTCCACCTACGACAGACCAAGGACCTCCTAACCTTCAGGAAACGCCTCAAGACCTGGTTGTTCGAGCAGTAGCAATCTCTCCCCCCACTCAGTGCCTTCAGACCCTAGCGGGTGAATAGCGCGCTTTACAAATGCTTGATTGATTGAGTGATTGAACTGTAGATATCTGGTTTTGCCAGACTAGGACAAAGTCACAAGCTCAGGCCGACTACGGTGGGGCATGTGCCAGCTACAGGGATCCAGTTAGGCCCTCAAAACAATGTACCTTAAATCGTGGTGTACGGAGCGTTGCATGGATCCATGTTGAAGATGCTTCACACAGCCGACTCGATGCATCAGTTCCGAGATGCATCTAGGCTGCGAAGCAAGGGCCTATGTCATCATTGAGAATCCAGTCAACGGGACTTTTGATGCGAAGTCTGGTGCTGAGGATGCAACATACAGTCAGGGTGATGTGTTGGTTCCGAAGAACTATGAGGCTGTGATGCAGAGTCCAGCATCATCATAGAGGCTGCCGGCGCCGCAGGATGTGAGGGCTTTTGCTGAAGATGCGTTGCACAGTTGGGGTAATGTGTTTTTTTCCAAAAAGCTGCAGTAGCAGCAATTTGTCAGTTCTTCTCAGTTTTGCGCTGTGCAACAGAGGAGATGCATTGGTTCCATAGGATCCACAAAGGCAAGAGGAGCACCCTAAGCCCATTTCTAACGCTCCTCGACTGGGCTGGCACCACTTGGTAAGACAGACTCACAAATGGCAGAGTCCAGGTGTACATACAAAGGTTGTTGGAAGTCTGTTATGTCCCCAAGGCTTCAGCTCAGGAGGCTACCCAACTAGCCCTTGGAGTCAGTCTAGGTTCAGGGTTCAAGAGAAGAAGGTCCAGTCCTCACCAAGGCAAGCAGGCAGTAGGAAGCTGGTCAGCAGGGCAACAGTTCCTTCAGAGCAGCAGTCCAGCAGAAAGGCACTCCTTGTAGAAGCAGAGGAGTTCTTCTTTCTGACAGAGTATCCACAGGTCTAGAAGTGAATAAAATATATACTTCCTAAAAGTAGCATTTTCTGAATTGTAATTTAAAATCCGACTTCACTGGCATCATCTGTGATTCCAGAGACACCAAATATAAACTGGTTTTCTTTTCCCATTTGGAAAGTACACTTATATAGTGTAATAAGGCAGCACCAATTTTATCCTATGGTGGAGATAGGCCTTGCAATAGTGAAAAATGAATTTAAGAATTTTTCACTGCCAGGGCATGTAAAATGTAAAATTACATGTTCTCATTTTTAATATACTACACCCTGCCCTCTGGGCTGGTCAGGGCCTACTCTAGGGGTGACTTCTATGTATTAAAAAGGAAGGTTTGGGCCTGGAAAAACATTTATTTTTCCAGGTTGACAAGGCAGTTAAAAACTGCACACTCAGGCTATAATGGCAGGCCAGAGACATGTTTTAAAGGGTTATATAGGTGAGTAGCACAAGCAGTCCTGAATTTAATTTACAGGCCCTGGGCACATGTAGTGCCACTTTACTAGGGACGTATAAGTACATTAAATATGCCAATTGGGTATAAGCCAATGTTACTGTGTTTAGAGCAGAAAGCACAAGCACTTTGGCACTAGTTAGCAGTGGTAAAGTGCACAGAGTCTTAAGGCCAGCAAAAATGAGGTAATTAAAAATGGAGGAGAAAGGCAAACAGATTAGGGATGACCCTGCAGAAAGGGCCAAGTCCAATAAATGTATCTACAATCAGTTGAAAATGATGGAAGACAATACCAGAAAGAAGCAGAAAGTGATGCAGACTGTGTTATAATTTCCTGAATAATACATTTTTATTGATATTGGTATTGTTTTGCTCATGATGAACTTCTCTAACTTGGATGTAACAGACAACATATTGTAAGTCTTCTACTGCTTCAATATGATTTATTCATTCAAATAGCAGGACACTGTAAGTGTAACATGCTTGTTCAAATATCTCCTGATGGCATTAGCATAGAGAGTGCTGAATGACAATAGGAAACTTGAATGAATATGAATGTATATATTTAATTCATTTTTCTACAGCTACAAGATTGACTTAGCATTTACATTTATATCATCGAAATACTACAAGTTGTGACTTTATATAAGAGGAAATACGGTAATAGCCTGAGACACAAGTATATCATAAACTTTACAGCAGACACAGATAGATATAATTATTTAGGGGGTCATTCTGACCTCGGCGGTAAAAGGCCCTTACCGTCGGTCAGAAGTCCGCCATTCTACCGCCGCGGCCGCGGTAAACCGCCACGGTCATTCTGACCACCAACTGTGAAACCGCCAAAAACCCGACATCCAAGGAAGGCCGCCTCATCAGCGGGCCGCGGAAAACTGGAGATGACCAAACCTCCACCGTCACGCCAACACAAACACGCCCATGCCATTCTGACCCACGAATCCACGCAGCGGTCTTTCAACCGCGGTATTCCATTGGCGGTACACACCGCTGCGCTCAAAATACACACACAGCTCCAAAACACAGCCACATTGGACAATTTGAAATACACACACCTGAGACACATACAAACAACACTCCCACACATCCAAGCAACTATAAAACACACACCCACATCACCCACAAACCCCCACTAGTTGGAAATCAGAGAGAAGGC
The DNA here is from genome assembly GCF_031143425.1 of Pleurodeles waltl. Lineage (NCBI taxonomy): Eukaryota > Metazoa > Chordata > Amphibia > Caudata > Salamandridae > Pleurodeles > Pleurodeles waltl. Next base: position 370,447,399 of record NC_090440.1, on the reverse strand, counting down.
GATAGAGATAGAGATAGAGAGAGCGAGCACAGCAATCGAAAACCCCAACACACACAGGAACCCAACTTCATCACCCACACCACATTTACGCACACATCACCACATATCACCACGCACATCACCACAAACACCACCCCACACCTCATCCACACCACCCCATGGCACCCCAAAGACACCCCAGGTTCTCGGACCAAGAACTCAGGGTCATGGTTGAGGAAATTATAAGGGTTGAGCCCCAGCTCTTCGGCACACAGGTGCAGCACACCACTTTAGCAAGGAAGGCTGAGCTATGGCAAAGGATCGTAGACAGGGTCAACGCTGTGGGACAGCATCCCAGAAATCGGGAAGATATCCGAAAGCGATGGAACGACCTACGGGGGAAGGTGCGCTCGATGGTGTCGCGACACAACATCGCTGTGCAGAAGACTGGCGGCGGACCCCCACCCACTCCACCCCAATTCACAGCATGGGAGCAAGAGGTAGTAAACATCATGCATCCTGATGGCCTTGCTGGAGTACACGGAGGAATGGACTCTGGTAAGTCGAATCTCAACTACTTCACCCCCCCCAACCACCAGCATGCCAACCCCCCCCTCACCCCCAATCTCAACCCCCCAGCACACAACCTCCCTGCCAATGTCTCACCAGCACAACCCACCCTAAACAACACCAACCCCTGAATGCCAACACAAACCATAGACAGCCACCACCAAAGCATGACCATTGCACATACCCATACACCCCCCCCCACCACCCTCACAACACCTCCCACAAGGGAATGCCAGCACTGGGGGACAAGGGCACTCAAAATGCACGCCATGGCACGCCATGGCACACACAGAAACAATAACCATACTCCTTTACCCCTGCAGGGCCCGAACGCCAACACACCGCCACGAAGGGTCCAGATTTGTCCATCCCACCCCCAGAACAGGCCCCCAGCGAGGACAGCAGCTCTGTCGACCTAGAACCTGATGACCAGCCCGGACCATCGGGGACCTCTGGCAGTCGGTTCCCCACACACAGACACAGGCCACAGCAGACCCAACCCCCTCTGGGAACACCAGCACAGCTCCCACCCAGCGGGCCCATGCCTCTGTCTCCAGGACGCGTCAAGCAGCGGTGTGTCCGCCACTACAGGGCACCCAGGCTGACCCAACACCCCAACAACAACAGGGACCTGGGGGCAGTGGTAGTGGGCACACCGTCCAGGGGACAGAGGCCCGGGGAAACAGGGCAACTGGGAGGGCTGCTGTGCGACAGGGGGGGGAGGACAGGCCCAGGGAACCCACTCTCCAAGAGGCCCTCACCACCATCATGGGAGCATACCATCACTCCCAGGAGACGATGGCGACGGTACTGGCCAGGTTCACCGAGATCCAGGCACAGCAGGAGGAACAGTACATGGGGTTCAGCAATGAACTCAGGAACATCGCTACCGCTATGGGGACCATAGTCCAGGCCCTCAACCGTATAGAAACCACATTGCGGGACCATGTGGCACCACAAAGGGCCCCTGTCACTAGCCAGGAACAGCCTACCACCTCCGCCGGTGCTAGTGGTCAGGAGGCCCCCACAGAACGACGGCCCACCAGAACCCCACCTCCTGCTGAAGAACAACCACCCCGCAAGAGGAACCTGAGATCTCACAGGAAGACAGAGTAGGATGCCAAGACCCCCGCCAGCATAAGATACCCCCTGATGTCATCCCACTGTCCCACAGTGTCACCCTGTCCAACCTTGAACTGCCCCTGCTCCATCCTTCCACAGGCATATGGACAATGCACCTGTGAAACTGAGAACTGGGCTCTGCCATGGACATAACTCCACCCTCACCCATCACCGTTTTAATATCATGTACCAATATCTAGCACTAAAAATAAATCACTCATTGCACTGAAATCATTCAGGAGTCAGCCTGTATTATTTACAAATGTATAACACATTACTGATCAATAATGTTCTGTTATTTTTGTGATGACAACATACCGATGTCAATAAGCATTAGTCCATGGGCTAACCAAGCAGAAGTCACGCAGTGGGTCATACAGCACTGAAAAGGGAAGGTAAAATCACACATCAGTTTAAAAGAACTGGGGGGAAATACACAAAGTAAAGATGCAGGGGGCTTTCAGGAAATGTTAAATGGCGTGGGTGATTCTTACCTGTGTGCTACTGAAAATACTGTTGGATAACTCTTTCCCTGTTGTCTGTGTCGTCCTCTTCGTCTTCCTCCTTTTCACTCTCCGCAGGCTCCACAGCTGCTTCAACACCACCATCTGGACCATCCTCCTGCAGGAAAGGCACCTGACGTCGCAATGCCAGATTGTGAAGCATACAGCAGGCCACGATGATCTGGCACACCTTCTTTGGTGAGTACATCAGGGATCCCCCTGTCATATGCAGGCACCTAAACCTGGCCTTCAGGAGGCCAAAGGTTCTTTCTATGATCCTCCTAGTTCGCCCATGGGCCTCATTGTACCGTTTCTCTGCCCTGGTCCGGGGATTCCTCACTGGGGTCAATAGCCAAGGCAGGTTGGGGTTACCAGAGTCACCAATTAGCCACACACGTTGTCTCTGTAGCTGTTCCATCACATAAGGGATGCTGCTATTACGCATCACATACGCGTCATGCACTGACCCAGGGAACTTGGCATTCACATGGGAGATGTACTGGTCAGCCAAACAGACCACCTGGACCGTTCATAGAATGGTAAATTTTCCTGTTTCTGTACACCTGCTCATCGTCTTTTGGGGGTACTAAAGCCACATGGGTCCCATCAATGGCACCAATTATGTTGGGTATATGTCCAAGGACATAAAAATCACCCTTCACAGTGGCCAAATCAACCTCCTCAGGGAATACAATGTAGCTCCGCATGTGTTTCGTCAGGGCAGACAAAATTCTTGAAAACATAGGCTGAGACATTCCAGATGACATGGCCACTGTTGTCTGGAATGAGCCACTTGCCAAAAAATGGTGGACTGACAGAACCTGCACTAGAGGGGGAATTCCTGTGGGTTGGCGGATGGGGGACATCAGGGCTGGCTCCAGCTGGGCACACAGTTCATGTATAGTGGCTCGGTCAAGTCGGTATCGTAGTATGATATGGCGTTCTTCCATTGTCGACAGGTCCACCAGCGGTCGGTACACGCGAGGATTCATCCTTCTCCTCGCAAGTCCCAGCGGACGGTGCCTAGGAAGGACAACATGGAGCACAGAGTCAAGCAAATCACAGGTACGTTCACCACAGCATGCCTAGCACACGATTATCTATGTATTGAAAGGCGTGTATGTGTGGCAATGCAAGGCCTAGGCCTGTGTGACGCAGTACAAATTATGCCATGTGGGCCCTTGAAATGGCGGCTGCCTGACCTGTGAAGTGGGACAATGGGATGTGAGGTCAATGCGCTGGCGTGGCACACCGTGGCGGTAGGCGGTCGAAGACCGCTATACGAAGCCGCATTGGTTAACATTGAAGCCTATGGGTTTCAGGAGCCAATGACGAGGTGCGCCGGCGGTCGCGGTACGCACCGCCGCGGTACGCACCGCCGCGGGCGTGACCGCCATTTTCTATCTGCTTAATCACTCGAGACCTGATCATCCACAGGAGAGGACCTATACTGCAAGTGCTGCTGTGACCTCGGTTTGGAAGTGACAATGGCTGCTGCGACTGGGGAAAGGGCCCCTGCCTTCACGTCTGAGGAGTTGGAGAAACTTGTGGATGGGGTCCTCCCCCAGTATGCGTTACTTTACGGTCCTCCAGACCAATAGGTAAGTACACTGGGTGCACATTGAATGGGCTATGCCTGTGTGGAGTGGGGTGGATGTAAGTTGGTGGGGTGGGGGGCGAATGAGGAGTGCAACGCACAACAGATGAGAGCATGTGCCATATGGCAAGGTTGGGGAGGGGGGGCCAATCACATCTAACATGCAGAAAATTTATGAATTTTTCCTTCCCACCCTGTACATGTCAAATAGGTCAGCGCCCATCAGAAAGTGGACATTTGGCGTGCCATCGCCAAGGAAGTCCGGGCCCTGGGGGTCCACGTCAGATGGGGCACCCACTGCCGCAAGAGGTGGGAGGACATCCGCCGCGGGACCAGGAAGACCGCCGAGTCACTGCTGGGGATGGCCTCCCAACCTAGGAGGGGTGCCAGTCGTACCCTGACCCCCCTGATGTCCCGGATCCTGGCGGTGGCCTACCCTGATTTGGATGGGCGCTTGAGGACATCACAGCAGACACAAGGGGGTGAGTATCAGCACATTCTGCTATCTTTCTGCGCAGTGGAGGCGTCTGGGTGGGGGAGGAGGGTTGTGGGTGACATTAGGCCAGGGCGCTTTCTGTAGTGTAGTCCTCTCCTTTAGGCATGGCCCTGTGCTCCCGGCCCCCACCTCTGTAGGGTGACAAGTACAGCTATCGATGGTCCAGCATCACACATGTGCGCGTTTGTCGTCTCTAGACCTGTTGTCCTAGTCAGAAGTACTGAGTAGTGTACCCCGAATGCGCGGCTTAGTGCATGAGGCTCCTGTGTCTGTCCTCTCCGCCAACGGTGTTGACATTGCATGCACTCAACCTGGTCTTCGTTTTTCTCCCCCCACCCTTCTTCTTCATCTTCTTGTGCATGTGTGCATTAGCATCATCAGGCGGAGGAGAATTGGCATCGGAGCACGAGGGAGCTGCAAGTCACAAGGCCCCGGTGGGCCCAGGAACAGACACCGAGGGCACCAGTGATCTGGAGGGCGAGGGGAGCACCACAACGGGGACCGGTGGTGACACCAGCGACACCGACACGTCCTCGGATGGGAGCTCCCTAGCGCACCAGCCCCGCCCTCCCAGCAGCCCCTCAGCCTACGCTCCGTGCCCGCTCGCCCAGGAAGGCGGGCGTCTCCTTCGCCCCAGGCACCTCAGCCCCTGCCCCTGTCACCCCTGCTGCCCTCAGTGAGGAGGTCATTGACCTCCTTCAGACCATCATTGTTGGGCAGACTACCCTTTTGAATGCCATCCAGGGGGTAGAAAGGGAGGTGCATCGGAGCAATGCCTACCTGGAGGGCATTCATTCGGGTCAGGCTGCCCATCAACGATCGTTCAATGCTCTGGCCTCAGCACTGACGGCAGCCATTTTCCCTGTTTCCAGCCTCCCTCTTCTGACTGCCTCCACCCTGTCTCTGTCTCCTGTTCCTCAGCCTATCCCATCTACACCATCAGACCAGCCTGCACACACCTCAACACCCAAGGGCAGCTCATCCAGACACAAGCACCACAGAACCCACAAGCATTCACCCAAGCAACACCCAGATGCAGACATTCCAACAGTCACTACCACCTCTGTGTCCCCCTCCTCCTCGTCTCCCTCCTCCCTCCCTGTGACGTCTACACTCACACCTGCATTCACACCACCATCAGCCAGTGCTTCCATCACCAGCACACCCTCCAGTACAGTCCGCACACGTGCAGTCACCACCCCCACTACCATTTACACGTCCCCTGTGTCCTCTCCCACTGTGTCTGTCACCCCCTCTTCCAAGACATACAAACGCAGGCAGACAACCACCCAACAGCCATCCACCTCACGACAGCCTCCAGCACAAGCACCTGCACCCAAAGACAGCACACCTGACTCTCCTACAACCACATCCTCTTCCTCCACTCCCATCACCACTACTCCTACCCTTTACCTTGGTCCTAAAAAACTTTTCCTCGCTAATCTTAACCTCTTTCCCTCCCCTGACCCACCCCCTCCATCTGCAAAGAGTACCAAGAGCACCTCAGCCACCACCAGCCCAGTTTCGAGTGTCACTGTGGTGCATGGGTTCTGGAGTCCATCCTTTGCCAGCAGTGACACTTCAATCAGCAGCAAGAGGACAGCCAGCCCCCCCCCCAGGCAAGAGGACCAGGAAACTAAAGGGCCGCCGTGAGAGGACTGACACGGCTGCCCCCCAGGAGCAAAGTTCGCCCACTTCACCAGCCACAACATCTAGGGGAGGCAAGGGCCCGAGAGCCCCATCTAAGGAGCGAAAGGGCAGCAGGGCGGAGAAGTCAGCCAGCAGGAGCGCGGAGCAGGAGGGCCCCACAAGCCCCATCCCGGGTGTTAGGGAGGACACCAAAGGGCCCAGGACTCCTTCACCGAAGGGTCCAGCAACAGCACGGTCGGAGGACGACTGAGCAGGGAGTCCAGGCCAGGTCTGGCTCCCTTGACTTACTGGACGAGCACCGCTGAAGAGGGCCCCGCCGTGCAGAAGAGCACCGCTGAAAAGGGCCCCGCCGTGCAGAAGAGCACCGCTGAACAGGGCCCCGCCGTGCAGAAGAGCACCGCTGAACAGGGCCCCGCCGTGCAGAAGAGCACCGCTGAACAGGGCCCGCCGTGCAGAAGAGCACCGCTGAACAGGGCCCCGCTGTGCAGAAGAGCACCGCTGAAGAGGGCCCGCCGTGCAGAAGAGCACCGCTGAAGAGGGCCCCGCCGTGCAGAAGAGCACCGCTGAACAGGGCCCCGCCGTGCCGAAGAGCACCGCTGAACAGGGACCCGCCGTGCAGAAGAGCACCGCTGAACAGGGCCCCGCCGTGCAGAAGAGCACCGCTGAACAGGGCCCCGCCGTGCAGAAGAGCACCGCTGAACAGGGCCCTTCCTGTCAAGCACCGCTCCGCTGGGCCCCGCCGTCTCAAGCACCGCTCCGCTGGGCCCCGCCGTCTCAAGCACCGCTCCGCTGGGCACCGCCGTCTCAAGCACCGCTCCGCTGGGCCCTTCCTGTCAAGCACCGCTCCGCTGGGCCCCGCCGTCTCAAGCACCGCTCCGCTGGGCCCCGCCGTCTCAAGCACCGCTCCGCTGGGCCCCGCCGTCTCAAGCACCGCTCCGCTGGGCACCGCCGTCTCAAGCACCGCTCCGCTGGGCCCTTCCTGTCAAGCACCGCTCCGCTGGGCACCGCCGTCTCAAGCACCGCTCCGCTGGGCACCGCCGTCTCAAGCACCGCTCCGCTGGGCCCTTCCTGTCAAGCACTGCTCCGCTGGGCACCGCCGTCTCAAGCACCGCTCCGCTGGGCCCTTCCTGTCAAGCACCGCTCCGCTGGGCCCTTCCTGTCAAGCACCGCTCCGCTGGGCCCTTCCTGTCAAGCACCGCTCCGCTGGGCCCCGCCGTCTCAAGCACCACTCCGCTGGGCACCGCCGTCTCAAGCACCGCTCCGCTGGGCCCTTCCTGTCAAGCACCGCTCCGCTGGGCCCCGCCGTCTCAAGCACCGCTCCGCTGGGCACCGCCGTCTCAAGCACCGCTCCGCTGGGCCCTTCCTGTCAAGCACCGCTCCGCTGGGCACCGCCGTCTCAAGCACCGCTCAGCTGGGCCCTTCCTGTCAAGCACTGCTCCGCTGGGCACCGCCGTCTCAAGCACCGCTCCGCTGGGTCCTTCCTGTCAAGCACCGCTCTGCTGGGCCCTTCCTGTCAAGCACCGCTCCGCTGGGCCCCGCCGTCTCAAGCACCGCTCCGCTGGGCCCCGCCGTCTCAAGCACCTCTCCGCTGGGCACCGCCGTCTCAAGCACCGCTCCGCTGGGCCCTTCCTGTCAAGCACCGCTCCGCTGGGCCCCGCCGTCTCAAGCACCGCTCCGCTGGGCAATGCCGTCTCAAGCACCGCTCCGCTGGGCCCTTCCTGTCAAGCACCGCTCCGCTGGGCACCGCCGTCTCAAGCACCGCTCCGCTGGGCCCCGCCGTCTCAAGCACCGCTCCGCTGGGCCCTTCCTGTCAAGCACTGCTCCGCTGGGCACCGCCGTCTCAAGCACCGCTCCGCTGGGCCCTTCCTGTCAAGCACCGCTCCGCTGGGCCCCGCCGTCTCAAGCACCGCTCCGCTGGGCCCTTCCTGTCAAGCACCGCTCCGCTGGGCCCTTCCTGCATGCACTGTTAACGGTTCACTGTGCCCACCATGCCTCCTCCTTGACCAGTGGAGACTGTAATCCACCTGATGGACTGTGGCTTTGCACTCCCCAGGATGGCACAGTGGGCAACCCACCAACTGTAGGGACTTGAGAGACTGTGGCTTTGCACTCCCCAGGATGGCACAGTGGGCAACCCACCTACTGTAGAGACTTGAGAGACTGTGGCTTTGCACTCCCCAGGATGGCACAGTGGGCAACCCACCTACTGTAGAGACTTGAGAGACTGTGGCTTTGCACTCCCCAGGATGGAACAGTGGGCAACCCACCTACTGTAGAGACTTGAGAGACTGTGGCTTTGCACTCCCCAGGATGGAACAGTGGGCAACCCACCTACTGTAGAGACTTGAGAGACTGTGGCTTTGCACTCCCCAGGATGGCACAGTAGGCATGGTGGCCCCTTCGTGGATCTGGCGTCGTGGACTCATGTGGCTGTGGTGACCCCCCCTTCCCTTCCCCCTGAGGTGCCTGTAGTTTTTTCATCAGATGCCCCTGCAGTGTTCTCTCCAAAGGACTCAGGTCTCCTGTGTGGGCTTTGCCCTTGTGTTGTTACACTTTGGCCCACGGACACTTCGATTTTCTTTTGATGTGCAGGACTAATTGCCTCGGTTATCCATTGCAATGTATATAGAATTATTTTGATATTGATTTTTTGGCTAGTTGACCAATACTTTTCAGAGCCTATTTTGTACATAAATTTTTATTCACAATTTAATTATGTCTTTGCATTTTTCAGGGGGGTTTGGGTGGTGTCACTGTGACTTGTTGCTCTGCATTGGTGTGTACATAGTTTGGGGGTCGCATATGTGTGTGCCGTAAGCTTTCCTCCTCCCCCCTCCCGTGTGTCGTAGGTGCAGTACTCACCGTTGTCGTCTGCGCCGGCGTTCGTACTCGTGGTAGATGAGCAGGTAGACGAGAGCAGGTAGGATGTTTAATTCGGATTCCATGCTGTCCTCCTTCCTCGTGGAGTGCGTAGAGGTGAGCGTTTTCCCGTTCGTAGTCTGTTTCTGCCGTGTTTTTATCGGCGGGGCTCCCGCCCCGGAAAAGGTGGCGGATTGGTGAGTTATGATACTGTGGGTGGTACATTGTCTGCCACCTGTCTGTTGGCAGTGACCGCTGCGCTGTTTGTCTGTACCGCCGTGGCAGTCGAAGTGTTAAAGTGGCGGTCTCTGTTGGCGGTTCCCGCCAGGGTCAGAATTCCATTTTTTGGACCGCCAGCCTGTTGGCGGGTTGGCCGCCGCTTTATCACCGACCGCCAGGGTTAGAATCACCCCCTTAGTCTGTTCTTCATTTTAAATTTGGGTTCGGAGATAGGTTGGGACTGAAATAGGACCAATCAGAATAAGGTTACGTGCTCGCGTATACAACACGCGGAGCCAACTACTTAAATGCTGAATGCTTACTGGTTTTTTGATGAGCGTACTCGCATCGCACGAAAAGACACGAGAACACACCTCGACAGGCAATTAGGTAAGCGGATATAGTTAATCAAATCTTTAGGGGTGATAGAGTGAGTTCATGGAAGTTTAGAAGTCATTGTGTACTTATAACTACATTAGAGAACTTAAAACTAGTGTAACTTTAAGTTCGGGCAGGCAAAGTGGATTTGATATACAATAGCGTCAGTATGGACACATGTAGCCAACCATATTGATGGACGTGATGGATCAGAAATCAAAAGTGTAAACGTATTAATATGGCTTCAAGTTACACCAGCGTCAGGAGGGATAATACTAATTAATTTGTCCAATTTTAGATTACGTTTTATGATTATATACAGAGCTTAATCAATATGAATATATCACAAACCTCACAGCACACACAGTGAAGATTAGTATTCTAGTCTGTTTTTTATGTTTATTGTTTGTTCTGAGGGAGGTCGTAACTGAAGTAGGACTATTTGGAATGAGGCTATCGGCTTGCGTATACAACACGCATAGCATGCTATTTAAATGCCGATTAATTACCGTGTTTTGAACGAACGTGCTCGCAGAAAGGAAAAAGTACACAATGTGGCTGGCAATTAGGTAAGCGGATTCAGCTGACACAATATATATGGGTGATATAGTATTTCCTCTGTAGTTTGAAACTTGCCTTCAACTTATGATCATGTTGGTTAAGTTGAACGTTTGCAAATTCAAAGTTGGGCAGACAAAGCGGGTCCAGTTTACAATAGTAGCAGTAGGGGTATGTAGAGCTAATTACTTAACCATATTGGTGAACATAGTCGATTCTGGATTACAGTGTTGGCATATATATATGGTTGCAAGCTCAACTGGAGATATTATGAATAGTAATAATTAATTCATTTAATTTGTTCTATGAGTAATGTATGACGTCTATGTTAACCGTATCCAAAGCTTAACAGACCTACTAAGAGTTTATAGAATGATACACTAATCAAATCAAATCAAATCATTAACATTTATAAAGCGCGCTACTCACCCGTGCGGGTCTCAAGGCGCTAGGGGAAAGAAGGGGGGGTTATCGCTGCTTGAACAGCCAGGTCTTTAGGAGTCTCCGGAAAGCGGAATGGTCCTGGGTGGTCCTGAGGCTCGTGGGGAGGGAGTTCCAGGTCTTGGCCGCCAGGAAGGAGAAAGATCTCCCACCCGCCGTGGAGCGGCGGATGCGAGGGACAGCAGCAAGTGCGAGGCCAGAGGAGCGCAGGTGGCGGGTGGGGACGTAGAAGCTGAGGCGTCTGTTGAGGTATTCCGGTCCCTTGTCGTGGAGGGCTTTGTGTGCATGGGTGAGAAGTCGGAAGGTGATCCTTTTGCTGACAGGGAGCCAATGCAGGTGTCTCAGGTGTGCGGAGATGTGGCTGCTGCGGGGTACATCTAGGATGAGGCGGGCCGAGGCGTTTTGAATGCGTTGCAGGCGATTCTGGAGTTTGGCTGTGGTCCCGGCGTAGAGGGTGTTGCCGTAGTCCAGGCGGCTCGTGACGAGGGCGTGGGTCACGGTTTTTCTGGTGTCGGCGGGGATCCAGCGGAAGATCTTACGGAGCATGCGGAGGGTGAGGAAGCAGGCGGAGGACACGGCGTTGACTTGCTTAGTCATGGTGAGAAGAGGGTCCAAGATGAAGCCGAGGTTGCGGGCGTGGTCTGTGGGGGTCGGTGCGGTGCCGAGGGCCGTGGGCCACCAGGAGTCGTCCCAGGTGGACGGGGTGTTGCCGAGGATGAGGACTTCCGTTTTTTCAGAGTTCAGCTTTAGGCGGCTGAGCCTCATCCAATCTGCGACGTCCTTCATACCCTCTTGTAGGTTGGTCTTGGCGCTGGCGGGGTCCTTGGTGAGGGAGAGTATAAGTTGGGTGTCGTCGGCGTAGGAGGTGATGATGATGTCGTGCTTGCGTACGATGTTGGCGAGGGGGCTCATGTAGATATTGAAGAGTGTCGGGCTGAGTGATGAGCCTTGAGGTACGCCGCAGATGATCTCGGTGGGTTCTGAGCGAAACGGAGGGAGGTAAACTCTTTGTGAACGGTTTGCGAGGAAGGAGGCGATCCAGTCCTCGGCCTGGCCTTGGATCCCGGTGGAGCGGAGGCGGGTGATTAGGGTGTGGTGACAGACGGTGTCAAAGGCAGCTGAGAGGTCGAGGAGAATGAGGGCGACTGTTTCACCGTTGTCCATCAGGGTTCTGATGTCGTCTGTGATTGAGATGAGGGCAGTTTCAGTGCTGTGGTTGGTTCGGAATCCGGTTTGTGAGGGGTCGAGCAGGTTGTTGTCTTCCAGGAAGGTGGTCAGCTGTTTGTTGACGGTCTTCTCTATTACTTTGGCTGGGAAAGGCAGAAGAGAGATGGGGCGGAGGTTTTTCAGGTCGCTCGGGTCAGCCGTAGGTTTCTTTAGTAGGGCGTTGACTTCGGCGTGTTTCCAGCATTCGGGGAAGGTAGCAGAAGAAAAAGAAGAGTTGATGACGGTCTGGAGGTGCGGGGCGATGATGTCGTCGGCTTTGTTAAAGATGAAGTGCGGGCAAGGGTCCGAAGGGGCGCCGGAGTGGATAGAGTTCATGATGGATTTGGTTTCTTCCGTGTTGATGTGGGTCCAGTTGTTGAGGGTGATGGCCGGGGGTGCGGGTTTGGTGGTGTTTGGTTGGGTCTGGTGTCTGAAGCTGTCGTGGAGGTCGCTGATCTTGCGATGGAAGAAAGTGGCGAGGGATTCGCACAGATCCTGTGAGGGCGTGACGGCGTTGGCGTTGGCGCTGGGGTTGGAGAACTCCTTGACGATGCTGAAGAGTTCTCTGCTGTTGTGGCTGTTTTTGTCCAGTCTGTCGGTGAAGAAGTTCCTTTTGGCAGCGCGGATCAGGTGGTGGTGTTCGCAGGTAGCGTTCTTGAGGGCGTTCATGTTGTCAGCGGTGTGGTCCTTGCGCCAGGCTTTCTCAAGGGCGCAACAAGTTTTCTTTGATTCTTTGAGGGTGTCAGAGAACCAGAGAGGTTTTTTGGTGTTGGTCTGTCGATGCGTGCGTTTGAGGGGTGCAAGGTTGTCTGCGCAGTTGGAGATCCAGTTTGTGAGTTTGAGGGCTGCGTCGTTGGGGTCGGTGGTGAGGGTGGGTTGGTTGGCGGCTAGTGCGGAGAAGAGTTGCTCTTCAGGGATCTTGTTCCACTGTCGATGAGGGATGGGTTGAGTGCGGAGGTGGCGGGTCTCGCGTCGGAATGTGAAGTGGACGCAGCTGTGGTCGGTCCAGTGTAGGGCGGAGGTGTGGCTGAAGAAGACGTGTTTGCAGGCGGAGAAGATAGGGTCAAGCGTGTGTCCGGCGATGTGGGTGGCGGTGTTCACCAGTTGTTTGAGGCCGAGGTTGGCGAGGTTGTCGAGCAGGGTGGTGGTGTTGGGGTCGTTGTTTTGTTCCAGATGGAAGTTGAGGTCGCCTAGGAGGATGTAGTCTGGTGAGGCGAGGGCGTGCGGGGATATGAAGTCGGCGATGGCGTCGCTGAAAGGGGAGCGTGGTCCGGGAGGACGGTAGACGAGGGATCCTCTGAGGGTGGTCCTCCGGTCGGTGCGAATCTGAAAATGCAGGTGTTCAGCGGCGAGAGGGGTGTCTTCGGTGGAGGTGGTGACGCTGATGGAGTCTTTGAAGACGATGGCGATACCTCCTCCTGCTTGGTTGGTGCGGTCTTTCCTGGAGATCTTGTAGCCTTCGGGGATGGCGGTGGCGATGTCTGGCGCAGAGGAGGCATTCATCCAGGTCTCCGTGATGAAGGCGACGTCCGGTGCTGTGGAATCCAGGAGGTCCCAGAGTTCGACGGCGTGTTTGTGGACGGAGCGAGCGTTGACTAGGATGCACTTGAGGTGGTTGATGGCGCGTGGGCTTGTTGTCGTGGTAGTAGCGTGGTGGAAGATGCGTTTGCAGGAGTTGCAGGCGAAGGGTCCATGGGTGCGTTTGGGGTGAGCTTGGAAGCAGATGTTGGAGCGTCCTGGGTTGAGGGCGTGGAGGGTGGTGGGGTCGTAGCGGATCAGCGGGGCTTGGGAGAGCTTGGGACCAGGGGTCGTGGCGCAGACGGGCTTGCCTCTGGCACGCCTCCGGCGCGCCAGCAGCGCGCCCGCTGCGCGGACGCGCAGCGGCCGCCATATGAGGTAGGAGGGGGGAGGGGTCAGCTGGGGGCGAATGGGAGCTGGGGGCGAGGGCGTGCAGGAGGTCACGGCGGGAAAGGGCGAGGGAGGGGGGACAGGTAGAGTGAGAAGAGCTGGGGAAGGGGGGTTTAAGGGTGGAGGGGGGTGAGTGTTAGGAGGTTTAGGAGATTAGGGAGAAAGATAGGAGTAGGGTTGTGAAGTTAGGGGAGGGGGGGTTGTAGAGGTGGGTGAGGGTGAGAGGTAGAGTGAGAGGATAGGAAGATAGGTAATAGAGGGGGTGGCGGGAAGGGGGGAAAGATAGAGAAGTAGATAGAGAAAATAGATAGATAGAGAAATCGATAGATAGGGAAATAGATAGAGAGATAGGAAGATAGGAGGAGGTGGAGAGTGAGGGAGTTAGATAGTGGGATAGAGAGATAGGTAGATAGGAGGAGTGAGGGAGGTAGATAGTGAACGGGTTAGATAGGGGAGATAGAGAGGGGGATGCGAGTGAGGGAGGGGGATGAGGTAGGAGCAGGAGGGCAGGCGCGGGGAGAAGAAGACGGAGGAGGCAGAAGAGCCGAAGGCAGAAGATAGAAGACCAGAGGACCGGAAGAACAGAAGAACAGAAGAACAGAAGACCGGAAGAACACAGAAGAACACAGAAGAAGATACAGAAAACGAAGAACAGAAGGCAGAAGACCACAGAACAAGATGAGGAAGAAGAGAAGAAGAGAGAAGGCGGGGAAAAAATGGGGGACAGCAGAAGATTACAGACGAGGAGCGAGGAGGAAGAGCAGAGAAGAAGAAAAGAAGAAAAGAAGCAGGAGCAGGAGAGAGGGTGAGTAGCGCGGGGCAGAGCGAGGGGCTGGGAGGTGGGGGGTACTTACTGTTAGGTGGGTCTCAGGAACTCAGGAACCTGGAGGAGCTGCAGCGGCAGGGGGAGTGACCTACCCTTGGGTCAAGGGTCGCCACCACTGTCGCGCAGCGGCCACCATATGAGGTAGGAGGGGGGGAGGGGTCAGCTGGGGGCGAATGGGAGCTGGGGGGCGGGGGCGTGCAGGAGGTCGCGGCGGGAAAGCGCGAGGGAGGGGGGGCAGGTAGAGTGAGAAGAGCTGGGGGAGGGGGGTTTAAGGGTGGAGGGGGGTGAGTGTTAGGAGGTTTAGGAGATTAGGGAGAAAGATAGGAGTAGGGTTGTGAAGTTAGGGGAGGGGGGGTTGTAGAGGTGGGTGAGGGTGAGAGGTAGAGTGAGAGGATAGGAAGATAGGTAATAGAGGGGGTGGCGGGAAGGGGGGGAAAGATAGAGAAGTAGATAGAGAAAATAGATAGATAGAGAAATCGATAGATAGGGAAATAGATAGAGAGATAGGAAGATAGGAGGAGGTGGAGAGTGAGGGAGTTAGATAGTGGGATAGAGAGATAGGTAGATAGGAGGAGTGAGGGAGGTAGATAGTGAACGGGTTAGATAGGGGAGATAGAGAGGGGGATGCGAGTGAGGGAGGGGGATGAGGTAGGAGCAGGAGGGCAGGCGCGGGGAGAAGAAGACGGAGGAGGCAGAAGAGCCGAAGGCAGAAGATAGAAGACCAGAGGACCGGAAGAACAGAAGAACAGAAGACCGGAAGAACAGAAGAACGGAAGACCGGAAGAATGGAAGACCGGAAGACCGGAAGAACAGGGAACAGAAGAACAGAAGAACACAGAGGAACACAGAAGACCACAGAAGAAGATACAGAAAACGAAGAACAGAAGGCAGAAGACCACAGAAGAAGATGAGGAAGAAGAGAAGAAGAGAGAAGACGGGGAAAAGAAGAGTACAGCAGAAGATTACAGACGAGGAGCGAGGAGGAAGAGCAGAGAAGAAGAAAAGAAGAAAAGAAGCAGGAGCAGGAGAGAGGGTGAGTAGCGCGGGGCAGAGCGAGGGGCTGTGAGGTGGGGGGTACTTACTGTTAGGTGTGTCTCAGGAACTCAGGAACCTGGAGGAGCTGGAGGAGCTGCAGCGGCAGGGGGAGCGACCTACCCTTGGGTCAAGGGTCGCTACCACTGTCGCACAGCGGCCGCCATATGAGGTAGGAGGGGTCAGCTGGGGGAGAATGGGAGCTGGGGGGCGGGGGCGTGCAGGAGGTCACGGCGGGAAAGTGCGACGGAGGGGGGGGACAGGTAGATTGAGAAGAGCTGGGGGAAGGGGGTTTAAGGGTGGAGGGGGTGAGTGTTAGGAGGTTTAGGAGATTAGGGAGAAAGATAGGAGTAGGGTTGTGAAGTTAGGGGAGAGGGGGTTGTAGAGGTGGGTGAGGGTGAGAGGTAGAGTGAGAGGATAGGAAGATAGGTAATAGAGGGGGTGGCGGGAAGGGGGGAAAGATAGAGAAGTAGATAGAGAAAATAGATAGATAGAGAAATAGATAGATAGGGAAATAGATAGAGAGATAGGAAGATAGGAGGAGGTGGAGAGTGAGGGAGTTAGATAGTGGGATAGAGAGATAGAGAGGGGGATGCGAGTGAGGGAGGGGGATAAGGTAGGAGCAGGAGGGCAGGCGCGGGGAGAAGAAGACGGAGGAGGCAGAAGAGCCGAAGGCAGAAGATAGAAGACCAGAGGACCGGAAGAACAGAAGACCGGAAGAACAGAAGAACAGAAGACCGGAAGACCGGAAGACCGGAAGAACAGGGAACAGAAGAACAGAAGAACACAGAAGAACACAGAAGAACACAGAAGAAGATACAGAAAACGAAGAACAGAAGGCAGAAGACCACAGAAGAAGATGAGGAAGAAGAGAAGAAGAGAGAAGACGGGGAAAAGAAGAGTACAGCAGAAGATTACAGACGAGGAGCGAGGAGGAAGAGCAGAGAAGAAGAAAAGAAGAAAAGAAGCAGGAGAGAGGGTGAGTAGCGCGGGGCAGAGCGAGGGGCTGGGAGGTGGGGGGTACTTACTGTTAGGTGGGTCTCAGGAACTCAGGAACCTGGAGGAGCTGGAGGAGCTGCAGCGGCAAGGGGAGCGACCTTCCCTTGGGTCAAGGGTCGCTACCACTGTCGCGCCGCGGCCGCCATATGAGGTAGGAGGGGGGGGTGAGGGGTCAGCTGGGGGCGAATGGGAGCTGGGGGGCGGGGGCGTGCAGGAGGTCGCGGCGGGAAAGCGCGAGGGAGGGGGGACAGGTAGAGTGAGAAGAGCTGGGGGAGAGGGGTTTAAGGGTGGAGGGGGGTGAGAGTTAGGAGGTTTAGGAGATTAGGGAGAAAGATAGGAGTAGGGTTGTGAAGTTAGGGGAGGGGGGGTTGTAGAGGTGGGTGAGGGTGAGAGGTAGAGTGAGAGGATAGGAAGATAGGTAATAGAGGGGGTAGCGGGAAGGGGGGGAAAGATAGAGAAGTAGATAGAGAAAATAGATAGAGAAATCGATAGATAGGGAAACAGATAGAGAGATAGGAAGATAGGAGGAGGTGGAGAGTGAGGGAGTTAGATAGTGGGATAGAGAGATAGGTAGATAGGAGGAGTGAGGGAGGTAGATAGTGAAAGGGTTAGATAGGGGAGATAGAGAGGGAGATGCGAGTGAGGGAGGGGGATGAGGTAGGAGCAGGAGGGCAGGCGCGGGGAGAAGAAGACGGAGGAGGCAGAAGAGCCGAAGGCAGAAGATAGAAGAGCAGAGGACCGGAAGAACAGAAGAACAGAAGAACAGAAGACCGGAAGAACAGAAGAACAGAAGAACGGAAGACCGGAAGACCGGAAGAACAGTGAACAGAAGAACACAGAAGAACACAGAAGAACACAGAAGAAGATACAGAAAACGAAGAACAGAAGGCAGAAGACCACAGAAGAAGATGAGGAAGAAGAGAGAAAACGGGGAAAAGAAGAGTACAGCAGAAGATTACAGACGAGCGAGGAGGAAGAGCAGAGAAGAAGAAAAGAAGAAAAGAAGCAGGAGCAGGAGAGAGGGTGAGTAGCGCGGGGCAGAGCGAGGGGCTGGGAGGTGGGGGGTACTTACTGTTAGGTGGGTCTCAGGAACTCAGGAACCTGGAGGAGCTGCAGCGGCAGGGGGAGCGACCTACCCTTGGGTCAAGGGTCGCTACCACTGTCGCGCAGTGGCCGCCATATGAGGTAGGAGGGGGGGAGGGGTCAGCTGGGGGCGAATGGGAGCTGGGGGGCGGGGGCGTGCAGGAGGTCGCGGCGGGAAAGCGCGAGGGAGGGGGGACAGGTAGAGTGAGAAGAGCTGGGGGAGGGGGGTTTAAGGGTGGAGGGGGGTGAGGGTTAGGAGGTTTAGGAGATTAGGGAGAAAGATAGGAGTAGGGTTGTGAAGATAGGGGAGGGGCGGTTGTAGAGGTGGGTGAGGGTGAGAGGTAGAGTGAGAGGATAGGAAGATAGGTAATAGAGGGGGTGGCGGGAAGGGGGGGAAGATAGAGAAGTAGATAGAGAAAATAGATAGATAGAGAAATCGATAGATAGGGAAATAGATAGAGAGATAGGAAGATAGGAGGAGGTGGAGAGTGAGGGAGTTAGATAGTGGGATAGAGAGATAGAGAGATAGGTAGATAGGAGGAGTGAGGGAGGTAGATAGTGAACGGGTTAGATAGGGGAGATAGAGAGGGGGATGCAAGTGAGGGAGGGGGATGAGGTAGGAGCAGGAGGGCAGGCGCGGGGAGAAGACAGAGGAGGCAGAATAGCCGAAGGCAGAAGATAGAAGACCAGAGGACCGGAAGAACAGAAGAACAGAAGAACAGAAGACCGGAAGAACAGAAGAACGGAAGACCGGAAGAACAGGGAACAGAAGAACACAGAAGAACACAGAAGAAGATACAGAAAACGAAGAACAGAAGGTAGAAGACCACAGAAGAAGATGAGGAAGAAGAGAAGAAGAGAGAAGATGGGGAAAAGAAGAGTACAGCAGAAGATTACAGACGATGAGCGAGGAGGAAGAGCAGAGAAGAAGAAAAGAAAAAAAGAAGAAAAGAAGCAGGAGCAGGAGAGAGAGTGAGTAGCGCGGGGCAGAGCGAGGGGCTGGGAGGTGGGGGGGTACTTACTGTTAGGTGGGTCTCAGGAACTCAGGAACCTGGAGGAGCTGGAGGAGCTGCAGCGGCAAGGGGAGCGACCTACCCTTGGGTCAAGGGTCGCTACCACTGTCGCGCCGCAGCCGCCATATGAGGTAGGAGGGGGGGGGGGGGTGAGGGGTCAGCTGGGGGCGAATGGGAGCTGGGGCGTGCAGGAGGTCGCGGCGGGAAAGCGCGAGGGAGGGGGGGACAGGTAGAGTGAGAAGAGCTGGGGGAGAGGGGTTTAAGGGTGGAGGGGGGTGAGAGTTAGGAGGTTTAGGAGATTAGGGAGAAAGATAGGAGTAGGGTTGTGAAGTTAGGGGAGGGGGGGTTGTAGAGGTGGGTGAGGGTGAGAGGTAGAGTGAGAGGATAGGAAGATAGGTAATAGAGGGGGTGGCGGGAAGGGGGGGAAAGATAGAGAAGTAGATAGAGAAAATAGATAGAGAAATCGATAGATAGGGAAATAGATAGAGAGATAGGAAGATAGGAGGAGGTGGAGAGTGAGGGAGTTAGATAGTGGGATAGAGAGATAGGTAGATAGGAGGAGTGAGGGAGGTAGATAGTGAACGGGTTAGATAGGGGAGATAGAGAGGGGGATGCGAGTGAGGGGGGGATGAGGTAGGAGCAGGAGGGCAGGCGCGGGGAGAAGAAGACGGAGGAGGCAGAAGAGCCGAAGGCAGAAGATAGAAGACCAGAGGACCGGAAGAACAGAAGAACAGAAGAACAGATGACCAGAAGAACAGAAGAACGGAAGACCGGAAGAACAGGGAACAGAAGAACACAGAAGAACACAGAAGAAGATACAGAAAACGAAGAACAGAAGGTAGAAGACCACAGAAGAAGATGAGGAAGAAGAGAAGAAGAGAGAAGATGGGGAAAAGAAGAGTACAGCAGAAGATTACAGACGAGGAGCGAGGAGGAAGAGCAGAGAAGAAGAAAAGAAGAAAAGAAACAGGAGCAGGAGAGAGGGTGAGTAGCGCGGGGCAGAGCGAGGGGCTGGGAGGTGGGGGGTACTTACTGTTAGGTGGGTCTCAGGAACTCAGGAACCTGGAGGAGCTGGAGGAGCTGCAGCGGCAGGGGGAGCGACCCTATTATAGAAATAATAACACACGGGAGGTACATTGGTTACTTGTATTTCAGACAACTGAATATATAAACAGAGAGACGTCATGCTGCTTGATCAAATATGAGGAAGGAGAACATAATAAGGGTGAATATGATACTATTCACAGGTGTGTGCATGTACACAGGGAGATTTTAAAGTGGTGAATAAGGTCAATACTATAAAATTCAACAATATACTCACACTTATGAATACACAAATGAAATTATTTAAATACTAAAGTCTATTATTTCATCATGGAGCTTATAATGAGGGACAATATACAAATATAGATCACGTAATTGGATAAAATATATTGGAGTTTCTTGCACCGTTCACTGATTACTCAAGGGTGAATTCAATACAACAATATTGTATATTGGTACATTACATTTTCTTTGTATGTCATATACCATTGCAGCCCTGATGAAGTCTATTGGGAGATTTCCCTGACGAAACATGTGTTGGCTGATGTGATGTGGATATCTAAAACAGCTGAGCTTAGGCCAAATATTTCGAATACTGTATTTGATACGGAACTCACATGATTTGTACCTGGATGGATATCTAGAGGAATTTTCAATGAAAACTATAAGGATCGCTGTGAATACTATGAAGTTGTTTTGTATGGACTGTTAAAAACCACTACAAAAACTATAATATGATTGAAGTTACTTATGATATTATAGGAGAGAACGCCTACATCAAAATATTGTAATTTGTACTTCAGATGATGTGTTAGGAATTAATGAGTGTAAAAATAAATATTGAATATATATTGCAATGTATATCAGTTGTGAATTATTAGCTGGACGAGTGCCTGAAAACAATTAAGGCAATTTATCAGGAACTGTGTTGCTGATCACAGGATATTTTGGAGGTGTTCACCCTGTTCAGTGCACCGTCTGGGCTAGTAATTCAGTTAATCAAGGGCAGGTAGCGCCATTTACTCTATGAAAACTTCCCAATTCATATTAGTGTATATTTGAGAGTAGGCAGCTCCACCTTGGTTATTCAATATTTTCATATATGATGGAGAGAGAAAAAATGGCGGAGGAACTATTCAGTAAACTATTGAGAGGTCGCACTGTACATGAAGCAATTAAAAGTGGAAATCAGACACACAAACAAGGTTTAGCGGATACATTTGTGAGACTAGAAAGATTGAAAAAAACTGAAATGTCAAGATGGTGGGATGGGGTGACATTAAAACAGTATAAGAAACTTAATAGAATCCCCAGGGGTCTCAGGTCACAGATCTACCCAAAATACGATGATTTGGACTTGGATCTATTGACACATGTGGATAAGGAACTAACATCAAGCTCTATGAGACTAATGGATATTCTCATTGAGAGTGCTGATAGAAAAGTTTCTAAATTACAAGCAGAATAGCAACATTAGAACAAGAAATCAAGGATACTGGATTAGTGGAAGCAATAGAAACAAACTATACAATATTGAATGAGATTTTAACTCAACATCAGGAAGAAATCAAACAAAGAAAAGCGAGGAAGTTAAAAAGAGATTAATGGGATTATTTAAATGGTAGAGTGTTTACTTTTGCTAAAAAATGATCACTTAGCTAAGGGAACTATTACTAAGACTTCTTCAATATCTTCCTCAAGTTCTGATTCATCTTCAGTAGGAAGTGGACAAACACGTATGATTGATAATGTTAGTAGAGAAGTGGGTACAAGTACTGACTCTACGAATGGAAGTTATTTTTTACAGAAGATGCTAAGAATAAAGCAAGGGAATCGACAACAAAGAAGGGAAACAACAGGAGGACCAGAAGGGGTCACAGAGGGAGGAAAGGTTACACAGAGAGGAGGGATGAGAATGAGGTCTTGGGACAGAAAGACACAAGCCCCACGATAGGACAACAAATAAATGTAATTAACTTATCGGACAAACATCTAACAACGAACATGGTGTCTTTGCTTAGTGAAGGATTAGGTTTTTGTCCTACTAGTAAGGGGGATTTCTGTAAGCTACAAATTGATTTTTATAAATATGTGAGACGTTTAAAACTGAAGAGCTTTTTTGAGATTAATAAACAACTCGGACAAAACTCTAATCCTTTGAATAAGGAGAGGAAATATAGTGAATTGACAATACAAGATATCCATGATGCTGCAACTATAATGTCCATCACGGACTATGAGGAGGTACCTACTATCATTCAAAAACTGCTAAATGATCTTAATATATTTTCAGACTTACATGAGATGAGTAGTTTGAGGAAGAAATACAATTGGAAACCGAAAATGGGCAATGATAGCAATATTGAAGTGTTTCACAAATTGGTCAGTAGGGACTATAAAAAACACATGTTCAAAATAAGGAATAGGAAAAGGAGGACTAATCGTACTAGTAAAGAGTGGCAGGCACTAAAATTGTTACAAGATGATGAGAACATAATAATCAGACAAGCCAACAAAGGGGGCAACATAGTTGTTATGAACAAAAGAGAATATGATCAGGAAATCTATAGTCAGCTACTGAATGATGATTGCTATGAAATTCTCCCCTCCAACCCAATATATAGTCTTCTCAATTTAACTAATAATCTACTAGGGAATTGGCATCAGCAGGGATTGTTGGATGAAGAAGAATATATTTATTTGAAGGTAGATCGACCTAGGTATCCATGCTTCTATACACTACCAAAAATTCACAAGAATCATCCTTTTCCCCCTGGAAGACCAATTATCTCATGAATTGGGGGACCTACGGAGAAAATCTCAGAAGTTGTTGATATGTTCTTACAGCCATTGGTAGTCAACTTACCATCCTATATTAGAGATACTGAACACATATTAGGAGTGTTGGGGGACATACAATGGAAGGAAGGCATGATGACAGTAACTTTGGATGTGGTGGCACTATATACGAGTATCAAACATCAGGTAGGTCTTGAAGCATTGAGGTATATGTTAAATCGCAGATCAGTAAGTTTGCTTAAACACACTGAAATGATTCTGAATATGGTGGAGTTAATTTTGAACCATAATGTATTTCTGTTCAATAAGAAATGGTATAGACAGAAACAAGGGGTGGCGATGGGAGCCAGATTCTCCCCTTTTTATGCCAATCTCTTTATGGGATGGTTTGAGGAGAGGTGGGTCTGGGGACCTGGAGCCAGAGATTGGCAAGATTACATACTTTATTGGGGACGTTTCATTGATGAATGCTATATAATATGGACAGGCAGTACTGAACAACTCATAGGCTTCTGTGAACATTTAAACAATAATGATGTGAATATTAAATTCACTTATCAATACAGTAAACAGAAGATAGAATTTCTCGATGTGGAATTATTTATCAATGAAGACCAGATTCATAGCAGACTATATAGAAAGCCTACTTCATGTAATGCCATATTACATGCCTCTAGTGCACACCCACAACACCAGATACAAGCAATTCCGTTTTGGGAATTGGTGAGGGCAAGACAAAATTGTAGTAGGGATGCAGACTTTGAGGTATGCTTACAGGATATGACATCACATTTTGTTCAGAGAGGATATAACAAGAATATTATTGATGTTGCATGTAATAGAGTGAAGAGAATCAAGAGAACGGATACCTTATTACCACGCAGAAAATATCGAGAAGATGATACTAACAAAATACGGTTGATTATGGACTATACTGACTGTGCACACATCTTAAGGAAATATGATGAAACGACATTGGAGCATTCTTAAACAAGATTGTCTTTTGAATACATTTACTTTGGCTGGTCCACAAATTACATATAGAAGAGGTAGATCATTGAAGAACTTGCTATGTCGCACTTATTCAACACCGAAAGCAAAGGAGAATTGGCTTACTGAACAGAATATACTTTTTTTTAAATGTGGCCATTGTGGGTTTTGTAAATGGGCCTGTCATGGCATAAATGAATATGTTGATAGCAATGGAAACATCCATAAACTAAAATCATGCATGACTTGTGGCACGAAATATGTAATATACATTATTAGATGCAAATGTGAACGTATATATGTTGGGAGTACAATACGTCTGTTAAGAATGAGAATTGGTGAACACTTGAGAGCATTGAAACAAAAGGATGAGAGATATCCAATTGTACAACATATGCTATCATGTGCTAAACAAAACAATCTTAAAAACATAAACATTTTTGGTCTAGAGTATATCCCTATGGACCCTAGGGGAGGCAATAGAGAGCTACAACTTAGACGCAGGGAAGCTCTATGTATCATGAAATTACAAGCAGTAGAAGAAGGTCTAAACACGGACCATGAATTGGAGTATTTTTTAGGTGTATAAGTTATGGACCAATCTGTGGTACATGCACACACAATTCTTTCAATCTCTTTTGGATTAACAAGATTTGTAATGCATAAGTGATAAATGTATTTATATTGGTTTGAATCAAATAAAAAAAACATTAATATGACTTGCAATGTTATTATTAATTAATATGTTCGTAAACAAGTTTTGATGATTATGGGTGTTACAATTTCATCTAGAATTAATGGTCCAATATCATAGATATAAATTATGCAGTTCTCCTACTGTATGTTCAAACTACAATAGGAAACTTGAAATAAGGTATGTATTTCATTAATTTTTCTACAGCTACAAGATTGACTTATCATTTACATTTATATCAGCGAAATACTACAAGTTGTGACTTTATATAAGAGGAAATACAGTAATAGCCTGAGACACGAGTATATCATAAACTTTACAGCAGACACAGATAGAAATGATTCTTTAGTCCGTTCTTCATTTTAAATTTGGGTTCGGAGATAGGTTGGGAATGAAATAGGAACAATCAGAATAATGTTAGGTGCTCGCGTATTCAACACGCGGAGCCAGCTACTTAAATGCTGTATGCTTACTGGTTTCTTGATGAGCGTACTCGCATCGCATGAAAGACACGAGAACACACCTCGACAGGCAATTAGGTAAGCGGATATAGTTGACCAAATCTTTAGGGGTGATAGAGTGAGTTCATGGAAGTTTAGAAGTCATTGTGTACTTATAACTACATTAGAGAACTTAAAACTAGTGTAACTTTAAGTTCGGGCAGGCAAAGTGGATTCGATATACAATAACGTCAGTATGGACACATATAGCCAACCATATTGAAGGATGTGATGGGGCGGAAATCAAAAGTGTAAACGTATTAATATGGCTTCAAGTTACACCAGCGTCAGTAGGGATAATACTAATTAATTTATCCAATTTTAGATTATGTGTTATGATTATATACAGAGCTTAATCAATATGAATATATCACAAACCTCACAGCACACACAGTGAAGATTAGTATTCTGGTCAGATTTTTATGTTTATTGTTTGTTCGGAGGGAGGTCATAACTGAAGTAGGACTATTTGGAATGAGGCTATCGGCTTGCATATACAACACGCATAGCATGCTATTTAAATTACTGCGTTTTGAATGAACGTACTCACAGAAAGGAAAAAGTACACAATGTGGCTGCCAATTAGGTAAGCGGATTCAGTTGACACAATATATAGGGGTGATATAGCATTTCCTCTGTAATTTGAAACTTGCCTTCAACTTATGATCATATTGGTTAACTTGAACGTTTGCAAATTCAAAGTTGGGCAGACAAAGCGGGTCCAGTTTACAATAGTGGCAGTAGGGGTACATAGAGATAGTTACTTAACCATATTGGAGAACATAATCAATTGTGGATTACAGTGTTGGCATATATATATATGGTTGCAAGCTCCACTGGAGATAGTATGAATAGTATTAATTAATTCATTTAATTTGTTCTATGAGTAATGTATAACATCTATGTTAAACATATCCAAAACTTAACAGACCTACTAAGAGTTTATAGAATGATACACTAGAAATAATAATACACAGGAGGTACATTGGTTACTTGTATTTCAGACAACTGAAGATATAAACAGAGAGACGCCATGTTGCTTGATCAAATATGAGGAAGGAGAACATAATAAGGGTGAATATGATACTATTCACGGGTGTGTGCATGTACACGGGGAGATTTTAAAGTGGTGAATAAGGCCAATACTATAGCATTCAAAAATATACTCACACTTATGAATACACAAATGAAATTATTTAATACTAAAGTCTATTATTTCATCATGGAGCTTATAATGAGGGACAATATACACATATAGATCACGTAATTGGATACAAAATATTGGAGTTTCTTTCACCCTTCACTGATTACTCAAGGGTGAATTCAATACAACAATATTGTATATTGGTACATTACATTTTCTTTGTATGTCATATACCATTGCAGCCCTGATGTAGTCTATTGGGAGATTTCCCTGACAGAACACGTGTTGGCTGATGTTATGTGGATATCTAAAACAGCTGAGCTTAGGCCAATTATTTCGAATATTTGATACGGAACTCACATGATTTGGACCTGGATGGATATCTAGAGGAATTTTCAAGGAATACTATAAGGATCGCTGTGAATACTATGAAGATGTTTTGTATGGACTGTTAAAAACCACCACAAGAACTATAATACGATTGAAGTTACTTATGATATTATAGAAGAGGACGCCTTCATCAAAATGTTGTAATTTGTACTTCAGATGATGTGTTGGGAATTAATGGGTGTAAAAAATAAATATTGAATATATATTGCAAAGTATATCAGTTGTGAGATATTAGCTGGACAAGTGCCTGAAAACAATTAAGGTAATTTATCAGGAACTGTGTTGCTGATCACAGGGCATTTCTGAGGTTTTCACCCTGTTCAGTGCACCATCTGGCTAGTAATTCAGTTAATCAAGGGCAGGTAGCGCCATTTACTCTATGAAAACTTCCCAATTCATATTAGTGTATAGAGAGTGCTGAATGACTATTCAAGAAAATGGGATAGAGTTGAGGTCATTATGTTTATTTTTCATGTACTCTGATTTGCTAAAGAAATTATAAATTTGTTCACACCATGATGACTCTGCAAAAGTTTGTATTTCCTTTGCAAGAATTGATTTCGGAGCTGAGCCGCCAAAATCAATTCTTACATAGGATTTTGGTGTGATTTTGGAGGTGAGTCAGAGCTTTCCTTAACACTGCTAGGGATGCTGTCCCTTCTGTTTTGATTTTTCTCCCCATTGGGACTTAGAATATTTTCTCATTTGTACATACTCAGTATAACTGCATTTGAGAGCATTCATGGTTAATTTTGTAATACAATCTTTAACTTTTCATTGCTCCAGAAATCAGTTATTGAGTGGTCCCAAGTTATTCTTCAATTTGTAATTATCTAAAGAAAAATGTTGTATTGGTTTTGGTTTTTCGAGAGGTGTCTTATTGCAGGGACACATTGCCTCATTAAACTGAGGTTTAGCACTGTGTCGAATCCAGTAAATTCTGGGAGATCCAGTTGAGGTAAATTTGGAGAGTCTCAATTTTGAGGTCCCCTTGATTTGTTTATACATTTCATTTTGTGCTACTTTAGAAGTACTATTACTGCACTACTAAATGCATTACAAAATGTAGTTTGTAGGGTCAAAGGGAGATGGTGAGCGAGAGGGATGTAATGCCTACAAGCGATTCATGAACAGGAACATGCAGGAATGAATTGCGCACTATTGGGTACTGCTTCGTAATTAAAAAAGTACTTTCTCTTTCCAAACGGCAAGCATTGGAATGTGGCTGTTGGTTGACTTTAGTTGTGAGATCATGCTCCCAACAGTACCTCCCTGAGAAATCTGTGTGTGTTCAACCTTGCTACTCTGACAGTCAAGTGCCTTCCTCCACTCCCCTTCATTTGGGGGCTGCCAAGTGAGCATGAATACGCAAGCATAGCAATGGTTAACAGCAGTCAGCCTAAACAACACAGTGAACTATAATGTTGGCCCGTCTCTGAGAACACCATGCCATCCACTGGGCATAACTTGAAATTAACTTCACACAATGATTAAAACTGTTGTCAATGCCTATGGTTGGGAGGGCATTTTGTCACAAGTACAGGATGGTGAAAAAGTAATAATTGCCTGGGGTTCCTGTATATTATCAGATATTGACCAGCATTATTCTTTCATTGAAAGAGAAGCATTGGCAGTCTTCTGGGTTGTCAGTAGGCACGTTTGAACATATATGGGGCATACCATTCACTGTAAGAACTGATCACAACCAATTGGTTAATTTGCTCTCTACAAAAGGCTCTGGTGTAATGCCACCATAAATTACTAGATGGTTAGTGAATCTTGAGGAGTTTGTGCAGGTATTTCAGGAAACAAGAATGTATTTGCTGATACTTTGTCAAGAATCAGAGTGGATGGTAATTTATGTAACATTTCCAGTGATGATTCAGAAGATTACGGATGGATAGCAGCTAGAGTTAAAGTCACTGAGTAAATTGATCAAAGAAGAATGGTCTTCTCATGTAGATGGATGGCAAGGTTACGTGAGTGTTAAGGATGAACTCTATGAGGATGAACGGGATGTAGGAAGAGGTGCAAAATTAAAGTAAAGTAGTGGATTTTGGGTATCATGGTTACTGGGCAGAAGCAAAATCGAAAGCACAATCAGGGAGTCATTTTAGTAGCTCGGTAATGAGGATGTGAAGAAAATAATCAAGGAGTGTTTGCTATGCATCAACAACGATAACATTCACTAAACATATATTCACACTCATGAGCTGGTGTATTATCACATGGGAGTATGGGTGGAGTTAGCTGTGGATATTTTATGGGCCCATTGGATTTCATGGACACTGACAACAGATTTGTTCTTGTAACAGTGGATTACTATTCAGAGTGGTTTGAATTAAAATTTGTAGGTGAGGGAACAATTAAACTGTTATATGGTTCATGGAGACAGTTTATCTCAATGACGGTTATCCTGAAGAAATTGTGACAGACAATGGTCCACAGTTTTGGTCTGCAAAGCTTAGTTAATAGTTGTCGCCAAGAAATATAGTGCTTTTCAGGACAGCTGTGTACAATTTCAGGGCTAACTGTCTTTTGGAGAGGGTAGACAGAATAATTAAGGAAAGCATTCAGATGGCTGTGGTAAATGTCAGGGCTATTGTGGACCATGTAAAGCAAATGGTGTGGTCGTATCAAACCAGTATACATTTCCGACTGGTTAATCATCATTTGAATTGCTAAAAAGGAGAAAGCTAAAGTTGGCTATTCCCATGCACAAGTAATGAAAAGGGTGAAAATAATGAAGATAAATAAAACAAAAGTCTTGAATAAACAGGACTCATATAAGAACAATTTTGATAAGAAATTCAGAACTAAGCATTTTGTGGTGTCGGTGGGAAGATAGTTAATGTTAAGTAACCATGATGTGTTTGCAAAAGGCAAAGCCACCTTTTCTGAGCCCAAAGTTGTGAAAAGAGTAGGAAGAAATTATGTGGAATTGAATGGTGGTGCAAGATGGTGCTAAAGCATTTACTGGTTATGCTCTAAATGAGGTCAATGAGTCTTCTCACCCAGCATACGGGTAGAGAAATCAAGAATCAAATCTCAAACAGCACAATTTAAAATGACAATTTGACCCATTTGGCCATACAAGGAAAACCCCAGTCTGAAATATAGGTAAGGGTTTAATTACAGATTCAGGCTTGGATTTATGCAAATGATTCTCAAAACAAATTATAAAGATACAGAATCACCATGGTTTGACCAAGGCGATGGAAAAGATTCAAGCAAACTAACATCAAAAGGACTAAACACTTGACAATGGCAATACAAATCATCATGAGAACAATTTGATGGGCAAAAAATTAGCGCTATTCAGTTCTTTTAGGCATAAAGACAATTTAAACATTCTCTAGGTTTAACTAGCTAGGGCGAGGGAAGTCCCTACAGATTAGCAAGTCACATGTTAGCATGCCCTGAGCTAAAACACATGAGGACCAAAAGTAAAAAGGAAAAGGACAAAATGAATTTGGAAAAATGACATCTGAGGCAAAAGGTGATTAACCAAAGTCAGCAGAAAGTAGGTAAAAAGGGAAGGAGTCAGCATTTCAGAAGCATTTTTTTTTACACAGTTCGGAAACAGGGCCTTGCAGGCCTCACATCGGCTAACTAAAGTGAATTAAAATGGCACGCTCAAGCAATGTACATATAACATTCACAATTAAGAATTGATCATTAATAAACTTTGTCAGTGTCCATGTTGTAGTAGATTTAAAACAAAATAACTCTGTTAATACATTCCTTTAGCTGTAATACCAAACTGCATTTTCTGACATTTCCTTGTAACATTTAAGCTATTTATTTTTGGAAATTCATTATTGTTTTAGTGAAAACTATTAATTAGCATGATAAAGAAACATACAAAATTGAATAAATTGGTTATACATTAAGTTTTACGGCTATACCACATCACTTAAAATCTCTAGTCTTCAGTGAATGCACATTAATATAGGCTTTCAGTGCACCACTTCACAATTAATCTATTAGAGTTTCAAATGACTAAATGAAAAAATTGACATGTATAGATGATTACTGTAAAGTCAAAGATAGCACTAACATTTTTCCTACATCAGTGGAAAGAAGTAGACTGGTTAAGATGAATGAAAAAAGAAGGGAGAGTAAACCTTTAAAGATATGGGACAAAATGAACCTTTGAGTAATAAAAGTATATGGGACAGTAGAGTACTAGGTTGCCATCCAGACACAAGGGCTATGCTTGTGGGTAATGTATGGTGTGGTTATTTCTCAACACCTGTTATTTTTTTAATATTGTTAATCCTGGTGGGTTAGTTCCTGTTTTGCCGTTACTGTACACTTGTTTATGCACATGTATATTTCCATCATTTGTTTTGTTGCTATGACTTTATTTGTATTTGTGATTATCGGTCTACAATGTATATACCCTCCCAAATTCATTATTGTTATAATTTACACCTGATACGTGCACATTTTTTGCATCATATTCTATTAGAAAGGGGGATATGTAGTTACCAGACAGAAATTGTGTTTGCAATGTAGGGGCAGGTACTGTCTGGCAAGCCCATGGAGAACTACTCATGGGAGTTAAAGAATAAACTTTGTGTATCTGGTAAAGCAGTGCTCATGCTTCACTCCACAACACTTCCACCCTTCCTTTAGTATGTCTAATCTCTCTTTAGAGTTCTGGAAATAGATGATGCCTCATGATGACAGGTTACTGTAATTACAATGTACATCCTCTTATACATCCACTCATTTTATCTCCTGACTTACAGTGCCAATGTAGTGTAGAGAAAAAAAACAGTTTTAAACCAGTCATGCATCTCTCATCAACAATAAGCATTTTAGAACTCTGCTTTATTTGATGATGTCAAATGGAGTTGTGAGGTGCACTGTGACATCTTTCAGAGGAATGCCCCTTTAGAACATCTAAACTTTGATAAGTAAACCTCAATTTACCTTGAATGTCATTTCCTGATCTTAAAATTCTTCCCCAGATTTGCATGCAATTAGGCACAAGCCTGTAATGGTTGTATTGGATAGTAACTGTAATTTCTCTGACCACTCACAGTTTTTTAAAAAGTATGGGCCTGATTACAACTTTGGAGGAGGTGTTAATCCGTCCCAAAAGTGACGGTAAAGTGACGGATATACCACCAGCTGTATTACGAGTCCATTATATCCTATGGAACTCGTAATACGGCTGGTGGTATATCCGTCACATTTGGGACGGATTAACACCTCCTCCAAAGTTGTAATCAGGCCCTATATTTTTATTGATTTTAATTCACTTAGGTGGTAAGGCTGTCGACAATCCGCAAACAGATATTTGAGACATGCTGGTTATGTTATATTATTCATGCTAGCAGGGCCCACTATCCTTCGCCCCCTTTGGTTAATGATTGAAACCATCATACATATGCAGAAAAACAATGACAGCTCCACAGTTGGTTATAAAGCCACAGTTACAACTCCCTTTTGGAATTCCCCCTTCTGCCTCCCTCAAGTGGTCAATTTCTTTGACACTCATCCATGGGCCCCAGATTTTCTCAAACTTTCTCAGACAACCCTGTGCCTGATACACACATTTTCCCACCCTCATGGACCATTCCAGGTTAGACTCCCTGTCTTGCAGTGGATCCTGTTTTGCCACCACTGTTTGATTACACCCAGTATTGCCACCATCAGTGCAGTGTTACAAAAAAGGAGGATATAGCGGTCCAAGGTTTGTTCTCCCGATAACCAGGGTTATCAGCTGTGGCATGAGGTCAAGTGAAAACTCCAGGACTTCTGACGACCTTTGGCCTACTTTCACCCAGTATTCCTGGATCCTAGGGCAGTCCCAGATGGTATGTATGCCTTTGTGTCTGCAATCCCTCATGCAGAGGTCTGTGTGGATCATCCCTATCCTGAACAATCCAGTCCTTATGAAGTAGGCCCTGTGAAGTAGTTTCAATTGGATCAATTGGAACTCAGCCCGTATGGCTACCTCCTGGAGTTACAGGCTGACCCCCCGATTATCAACCTTCAGTTTGCCTAGGTATCACTCCCATTTTTCTCTACGGCTGTTGAGAGTGGGGCCATTATATAGGTGCATGCAATACAGTCGGGACACAGCATGACTGGTCAGGGAAGCTCCAAGAACATTATACTATAGGGGTGACTCATCAGATGGATCTTGTAAGGCTTCTAAGTGGGTTTACAGGAGGTATCTTAGTTGTCGGTAATGCAGGTACGGACCTCCAGGCAGCTGGTACTTTTCCTGCGCTTCAGCAAACGGTATCATCTCATTCTCTTTCCACATGTTGCCAACCTTGGAGACTCTCAGCAGGTCCCATTTTCCATGACCCCCAATTATCCGCAGTTCCTTCAGTACCTCAGAGTCCCAGAGTAGGGGTTATAATGTAAGCTGGCCCTTCCGTCCCTGGGCCTTAGTTGCTTTATGCCATATCTTGACCACCACCGATCCATTGACAGTATTTCAGCCATCACAAGGGTTCCTGCTGGGAGGAGAATGCTCAGTTATTAATCACTTGCAGTTGTATCGCCTTATAATGTAGGCGGAGGTCTAGGAGGGTGATTTAGCCTCCTAGGGGTTTCTTGATGAGGGACGCTCAGACAGTTCTCTGTGTCCCATCCTCCCACTGTAGGCCTCATGTTACCTCTGAGACTGCCAGGAAGAACCCATTGAGGATCTCAAACCTGGTGTTCTGTAGAACATAGAGTAATTTTGGCAAGTTAACTATTTTGTACAGGGCAACTTTGCCCATGCGGCAGAACAGCAGTTTCTTCCAGCGATCCACATCCGTTTTGTAGGAGTCCAGGACTTTCTCCAAGTTTTCCTTGAGGAATAAGCCTCGGTCTTTCCTGACGAAGATTGTGAGATATTTGAAACCTTGAGGCTGACATTTTAGGGAAATGTGCCAGGCCCTCTCTTCCTCTGTTGGTGGAAATGCAATGGATTTATGTGAGTTAATTCTCAGCCCAGAGAAGGAGCCAAACCCCTCCAAGATTTCCAACACCCTGTTGACTGCATGTTTCGGGTCCACTAGATACACCAGTATGTCGTCTGCATACAAGGAGACAATGGGCCTCATTACGAGTTTAGTGGCCCATTGACTGCCATGGGGGTGCCCCTACCACCGTCGTGTTGGCAGTTGGACTGCCAGATTGCGAGTCATGCAGGCCTATGGAGCAAAGACTGCTGCAGTCCTGCCGGCACTACCAGGCAACACAGACCGCCACGTTCATAAGGAAGCACAAACAGGCCGGTGGTGACAGTGTTTCTGCGGGACACATGGCAAATGTGACTGTGGTGGTCCAACCACCATGTGCCCACAGGCAGAAATGGTGAGTATAAAGGGAGACACTCACCTGCAGGCAGCCTTACATGTCGGGTGCCGCCATGGAGCCCATCACACACGTCCTGCTGCTGATGATGATCATCGATGGAGCACAAAATCCACGCTGATGTGGGTGCAACCGACCACAAGTACACACACACCTACCTGTGTCATTACGCTCAACAACAGACCATTGCACTGTCGTCCACATCATATGGTGGTCACACTACAGGCACCAAGTACACGTCCCATTGTGTCCTGGGTCGGAATTATACATAATGAAGGGCACATCCACAGTCACAATATGCCCCCTTTGGGCATGTCACTCACACTGCAGTGCCACCCTACACAATAACACATGTGTGGCCATCTCAGACACAGGGACAGTGAAGGGTACCAAACATTGTCTAACACAACACCAACAACACACCAACCTCACATATACAAATACAATTCACACATTCACATTTCTCTCATGCCACAGACTGTCATCACATTCAACACACATAGGTATGGATGTGGCATGGAACACAAAGGGGGTAATTTTGACCTCGGCGGTCTTTTTTAAAGACCGCCGAGGGACCGCCGTGCAGAAGACCGCCAGTGGTGGCGGTTTGCCGCTTGGCCTATTATGACTGTTGGCAGCTCTCCGTTCTTTTACGGACGGAGAACCGCCAACAGCCATACTGGCGGGAGGCGGGGAAGTGGAGGTTGCTCCACCTCCACCGCCACGCCAACAGAACACCGCCCAGCGAATCACATCCTGTGATTCGCCGTGGCAGTGTTCTGTTGGCGGTGTGGTGTCGGCGGAGTTGCCCCCATGGCTCCCGTCCCCTCCCGGAGGATCGTCGGACCAGGTAAGTCAATCGTCCGTGAGGGGAGAGGGGTGGGGGGGTGTTGGGTGGGTGCATGGGGGTGTGCGTGTGTGTATGTAGAGGGGGTGTGTCAGTGCGTATATGCCTGAGGGGGTGTTGTGTGTATGGGAATGAGTGCCTGTATGTCTGTGGGTATGTCTGTATGGATGTGTGCGTGTATGTTTGAATGTGGGTGTGCGTGTATGACTGTGTGTGTGGATGTAGGCATGTATGTCAACGTGTGTGTGCGTAAGTATGTAGGTGGTGCCTGCATGCGTGTCGTGTGGGTATGGGTGAAGTGATGTTGGGGGTCGGGGTGGGGAGGGGGGCCCTGCACCTTTGGGGGGTGGCAGGGGTGGTTGGGGGGTATGGGAGGGAGTCGGGATGGGGTGGGGGAGACCCCTATCAGTTCCAGGGAAGGAATTCCCTGGCACGGATAGTGTTTACCGCCATGGATTTCATGGCGGTTCAAACCGCTGGAAATCCACAGCAGTAAGCCGGGTCCAAATACCGCCGGCGGTATAGTGACGGCCGCCGGACTGGAGACCCAGGTCTCCAGCCCGGCGGGCAGAACGGAGAACCGGCGGATGCCCATGGCGGTAACCGCCATGGTCATAATTCCACAAAGTAAGACCACCAGCCTGTTGGCGGTCTTACCGCCGGTTCTCTGCCTTCCGCCAGGGTCATAATGACCCCCAAAGAACGCTCCCGGTAAACAGCCCTGCAAAGGACATACACATCACACACATTGCAACACAATAGAAGGACAATGGCATGCACAATAGTCAGAGAGACAAATCAAAAAAGATCACTATGCACACAATACCTGAAGAATAGGGATGGGGCATCAGGAGCACTCAGGGAGGGGGGCTGCACTGGGAAACATATCAGCTTGCAACTGCCCCTAAAACAACATTTGCACTGGAACTGGCCCTTCTGGCATCTCGGGGACAAACAATACTAGACCCAAATGACATGCCTATCTGCACAATGTGAAAGTGCAAGCCAACAAAGCACATACAACTGTAATTACATGGGACATACCTCTACAGGAACTAGCTGTAAGGTACACACAGCTAAATGGACACATGCACAGTTAATTGCAAACAAAGGTAGAACAACTGAACACACTCCATGTCTGCACAAACAAAACTCAAGCTGACACACATCAGATTAAACCATAATCCCTATCGAGGGGACAAGTCTAACACCATACATGCCACATTGGACAACAGAAGATGAAATGCTTACCACAACAAACAGATCACAATGCTCTGACAGAGGCAGACAACCTAAGTTAATCAGGAACAACATAAAGGTAGAAAAGGAATTGCAGGACAACTGTATACCCAACAAACCAACTGTTTGGGTTTATTGCAAAAGCAAAATCAATTAGTCCAAGGCCTGTTGGCCAGTCCATATATGGATCCATTATAACAAGTATGGTGCAAACACGTGACTCCTAACTGCCAGGGAACCTCCACAGCAAGGGGCATTAAGTGGGCAGGCAGACACCTCAGGGATCAACCTTTGGGGGGTCAAATTTGGGAGGGGGTGTTGGGCTTGGGAGGGGTGGTCTGCTTTTTGGAAAGAGTGGGCTTCTTCAGGGTGGGGAGGGGAGGACATGGAGGTGGAGGGGGGTGCGGGCCAATTTGGTTTGGGACAGGATGAAGGGAACAGGGGAAAGTTCCAGAGCAAACAAAAAACGTTCTTATGGACACGAGGACGGTCAGCAGAAGGGGGTTGCGATTTGGAGGTTGAGGGAGTAGTTTTCTGCTTTGTTGGTGTGGATGTCGTGGGTGTGTGCTTGTGGGAGGTATACTTGTGTTTGGTTAGTGTCTGTTGGGTGGGTGAGCGAGTGCTTTTGTGTGACTTAGGGGTCTGGGAGGTGGAGGTGCTGGGAGATGGTATGGTGGGTGTGTGTGTCTGTTGGGGTGGTGACTGTGAGTTTGCTGGATGTGGTGGATGTTGGTGTGTCTGTTGTGGTGTCTGCAAGTATGGTGCTTGGGTGGGATATCTGGGGGTCTGTTGGGGTGGTGTCTGCGGGTATGATAGGTGTGGTGGATGTATCACTGACTGCTGGTGTGGAGCCTATGGGTATGCTTGATGTGGTGTGTGTAATGCTGGGTGTGGTGGGGGTGTCTGGGGAAGTTGTGACTGTTGTGTCAGTGGGTGGATGTTGTTTGATTGAGTGCTTGTGTATTTTTTGGTGCTTGTGTTTGTGTGTGCTGCTCTTTTGTACTGATGTGGATGTGAGAGGATCTGTGTGTTTTAGATAGGTACAGGAAGGGGGATTTGGATTGGGAAGACAAAGGAGGAGGGGGGACGGAAGGTCGGGGGTGACTGACTGCAGCCAGTGAGGAGGCCAGAGCCTGAAAAGATCTCTGTTGGCCAGCCATTGCACCATTAATGCCTTCCAGGAATGCATTTGTTTGTTGTAGTTGAGTTGCTCATGCCTGGGTGGCATTCACAATGGCTGACTGACCCAAAGAGATAGTTCACAGGAGGTCAATAGCCTCCTCACTGAGGGCAGCAGGGGTAACAGGGGCTGGGCGGAGGTGCCTGCTGCAAAGGAGAAGCCCACCCAATTGGGTGAACGGGCACGGCCAACTGGGTGGGGAGCAACTGAGAGGATGTTGATAGAATAGCGGGTGCTGGACAAAGATGGTACCGGGGGATGCCCGATGGGTTCGCCACCACAAGGGAGTGGCCACTGGAGGAACATTCCGATGATGTTGATGATGTTCCGGTCTCTGACATGGCGCTCCACTCGTCCTCCAGGCCACTGAGCCCCTCTGTGTCGGTGGTGTCTTGACCTGAGGTCCCATGGCCAGATGCTTCCCAACTCAGCTGTGTCCCGTGTCCTATGATTGCTGGTGCTGATGCTGCAAATACGGAGAGACATAGAGTCATCAAATGTCCATGATCACACTTGAACAACAGCTCTGATTAGCAAACATTACCATGATAACAAGTAGGTCCCAGCAAAAGACTCCACCTAAATGGGCCATACATGTGCCATACCATATGCATGCATACCAACAGAACTGTTAACAGTTGACCACAGGACAATCAGCATCTCAGACAACTACAATTGCATGGCTGAAGTTGTGCAATCACAATAACTATTGGACTAGGAGACCCCATCGCCCTCAAAGCTTTGCCCCAAGGAGCAGACCTCATTTACCTGTTGGCATACTATGGGGGTCATTACAACATTGGCGGTAAAAGCCGCTTACCGCCGTGCAGAAGACCGCCAATACACCGCCGCGGAATCCCGCCACAGCTATTATGACACACATCACGGATTCCGCCGAAATTCAGACACCCACACAAGTCCGCCACACCAAAGGTCAGCGATAAATATGCGGAAACAAACCCTCCACCTCCACGCCAACAGAAACACGCCCATGCTATTACGACCCACGAATCCACGCGGCGGTCTTTCAACCTTGGTATTCCATTGGCGGTACACACCGCCGCGCTCAAAATACACACACAGCTCCAAAACACCGCCACATTGGACAATTACAAATACACACACCTGATACACATACACACACCACTCCCACACACCCAACACAATATAAAACACTCACCCACATCACCCACAAACCCCTACAACCACAAATTAGAGACGAAGGCCAGAGAGAGACAGCACAGAATAGATAACACCATCACACAGAGGCACACTACACCATCACCCACACAACATCCACGCACAAAACACCACATACCACTACACTCACCACACTCATCAACACATACACCACCCCACACATCACACACAACACCCCATGTCACGCCAAAGACACCCCCGCTTCTCCGAGGAGGAGCTCAGGGTCATGGTCGAGGAAATCATTGGGGTAGAGCCACAGCTATTTGGCTCACAGGTACAGTACACATCCATTGCCAGGAAGATGGAGCTATGGCAAAGAATACTCGACTGGGTCAACGCTGTGGGACAGCACCCAAGAAATAGGGAGGACATCAGGAAGAGGTGGAACGACCTACAGGGGAAGGTGCGCTCCACGGTATCCAGGCACCACATCGCAGTACAGCGGACTGGCGGCGGACCCCCACCTCCTCCCCCACAACTAACAACATGGGAGGAGCAAGTCTTGTCCATCCTGCATCCTGAGGGCCTCGCAGGAGTCGTTGGAGGAACGGAAACTGGTAAGTATAATCTTCACTATCATATCCCCCACCCTACCTGCATGCTATCACACACCCCCACCCTCACACCCTCCCCTATCACCCTAACTCCTCACTAATCTACCCATATCAGCAACCACCCATCCCAACCCCAAGACCTGCATGACACAACTAAGCATGGACACCCATCACTAAAGCATGCCCACTGCACAGACCCACAACACCCCCCAAACATCACCACACAAGCCCCCACACAGGAATGCCTGCACTGGGGTTCACGCACACCCAACCATTGCACACCATGAAACACACACATGCAATAATCATGTACTTATACCCCCGCAGGAACCCGAAGGACCGTCACCACACCAGAGGGTCCAGACAACACCACTCCACCCCCAGAAGAGGCCCACAGTGACGACAGCAGCTCTGCCCTACTGGATCTTGATGACCAGCCCGGACCATCATCGGCCTCATGACAGTCGGTTCCCCTTGCCCAGCCACAGCCCAACACCGAGCTTACACCCTCTGGTAACACCAGCACAGCACCCACCCAGCGGGCCCATACCTCCCTACCCAGGACAAGTCAATCAGCGGGTTGTCCACCACTACAGGGCACCCAGGCTAACCCAACACCCCAACAACAACAGGGACCTGGGGGCAGTGGTAGTGGGCACACGGTCTGGTGACGGAGGCACAGGAACACAGGGGAACTGGGAGGGCTGCTGTGCGACAGGGGGCGGACAGGCCAAGGGAACCTACTCTCAACGAGGCCCTATCCTCCATCACGGGAGCATACCACCACTCCCAGGAGACGATGGCAACGGTCCTGGACAAGTTGCAGGAGACCCTGCGTCTGCAGGAGGAGCAGTATTTGGGGTTCAGGGAGGAGCTCAGGACCATCGGCTCCGCCCTGGGCACCATCGTAGGGGTGCTGACGGACATTCCAAAGACCTTGAGGGACACCATGGCACTCCAAGGGGCCCCTGACACTAGCCAGGACAATGAAATGCCCACCACCTCTGCCGGCGCTAGTGGACAGGATGCCCCGCCACAGGACCAACACACCAGCACCCCACCCCCTGCAGACGGACAACCACCACGAAAGCGGGCCCTGAGATCCAGGAACAGGACAGAGCAAGATGGCAAGACCCCCGCCAGGAAATAAGACCACCCTGATTGTCCCCCCACTGTCCCACTTTGTTAC
Source organism: Pleurodeles waltl (assembly GCF_031143425.1). NCBI lineage: Eukaryota > Metazoa > Chordata > Amphibia > Caudata > Salamandridae > Pleurodeles > Pleurodeles waltl. The sequence goes on along the minus strand of NC_090440.1, from coordinate 370,407,858 downwards.
CCTGTCCAGCTTGGAACTGCCCCAGCTCCACTTCCAATGGCCAGATGTGCAATGTACCTGTGAGACTAATAGACTGGACTCTGCCATGGACATTCTTCCACCATGACCTCTCCCCATTTCACAAACCCCCTACATTTTTATGCACTTCAATAAACACCCTTGAAACCTCAATAATATTGGAGTCAGTCAATGATTGTGAACTTTGTATTGTCAATTACAGTGTTAAAAAAGGTTACCCATTGGAAGGTCAACATACCAATGTCACACATCACAAGCCTTTCAAGGGTGCAATCTGTTGACACGTAGGTTACCACATTACTGAAACTGAAATGGAAGGGGACAACTCACTTACCAAATAGGGAGTGAAATGTAGGCACAGGATAGAGGTAGACGTGTGAAATGTAATATGATGTGAAACATGAAATTGTACTCACCTGTGTCTCATTGAAAATATTGCTGTATGACTGACTCCCTGTTGTCGTTTTCATCTTCATCAGCTTCATCCTCATCACTGTCCACAGGCTCCACAGGCTCAACCGCTGCAACAACACCGTCATCTGGATCATCCTCCTGCAGAAAAGGCACCTGGCGTCGCAATGCCAAGTTATGGAGCATGGAGCAGGCGATGATGATGTTGCACACCTTCTTCGGTGAGTAGAATAGGGACCCACCTGTCATATGGAGGCACCTGAACCTGGCCTTCAGGAGGCCGAAGGTCCGCTCGATCATCCTCCTAGTCCGCCCATGGGCCTCATTGTACCGTTCCTCTGCCCTGGTCCTGGGATTCCTCACTGGGGTCAGTAGCCAGGACAGGTTGGGGTAACCAGAGTCCCCCAATAGCCATACACGGTGCCTCTGGAGTTCACCCATCATATCAGGGATGCTGCTATTCCGCAGGATGTAGGCGTCATGCACTGAGCCAGGGAACATAGCATTTAGCTGCGAGATGTACTGGTCTGCCAAGCAGACCATCTGGACATTCATCTAATGATAACTCTTCCTGTTCCTGTACACCTGTTCATTCCTGCGGGGGGGACCAGAGCTACATGGGTCCCATCAATGGCCCCTATGACGTTGGGGATATGTCCAAGGGCATAGAAGTCACCTTTCACTGTAGGTAAATCCACCACCTCAGGGAAAATTATGTATCTCCTTACGTGTTTCAGCAGGGCAGACAACACTCTGGACAACATGTTGGAAAACATAGGCTGGGACATCCCTGATGCCATGGCCACAGTTGTCTGAAAAGACCCACTTGCAAGGAAATGGAGCACTGACAGCACCTGCACGTCAGGGGGGATTCCAGTCGGATGGCGGATTGGTGACATCAGGTCTGGCTCCAACTGGGTACATAGTGCATGGATTGTGGCACGGTCAAACCGGTAGGTCACGATGACATGTCGCTCTTCCATTGTCAACAGGTCCACCAGCGGTCGGTACACCGGCGGATTCTGCCATCTTCCAATATGTCCCAACTGACAGCCTAAGAAGGACAACAGCGAATAAACTGTCAGCATTCCTCCAGGTATGTACCCACAGTCACACACAAGACTACACCTGACATTTAACCCATCCGGGAAAGGTTTTGAGTGTAGGCCTCGGTATGTGTGACGCAGTAGTAATTGAAGCCATGTGGGCCCCTGAAATGGCGGCTGCCTGACCTCTAAACTGGGACATTGGAATTGTGGGGTAACTGCGCTGGCGTTGGACACCGTTGCGGTAGGCGGTCGTAGAGCGCGGCGCAATGCTGCATTGGTTAACATTGGACCCTATGGGTCCCAGGAGCAAATGAACAGGTGCGCTGGCGGTGATGATGCGCACCACCGCGGACGTCACCGCCGCGGACGTCACCACCATTTTCTATCTCTTCAATCACTAGATACCTGACCTTCGACAGGAGAGGACCTACACTGCTAGTGCTGCTGTGACCTCGGTCTGGAAGCGACGATGGCTGCTGCGTCTGGGGAAAGGACCCCTGCCTTCACTGCACAGGAGTTGGAGAAACTTGTGGATGGGGTCCTCCCCCAGTATACGCTACTCTACGGTCCTCCAGACCAACAGGTTAGTACACAGGTAGTACGTTGTATGGGCTAGGCCTGGGTGGACAGGGCTGGGTGGGTGAGGGAAGGGGGCAGAGTACATAGAACAGTTATGCATGGGGATGAATGGGCCACAGGGATAGAGTTGGGAGGGGGCCAATTACAACGACGGTGCTGTAGGTAATGACTGTTCCTCTTTCCTTGTGCATGTCATGTAGGTCAGCGCCCAACAGAAGAGGGACATTTGGCGTGCCATCGCCAAGGAAATCCGGACCCTGTGGGCCCACCAGAGACGGGGCACCCACTGCCGGAAGAGATGGGAGGACATTCGCCGCTGCAGCAAGAAGACGGAGGAGGCTCAGCTGGGGATGGCCTCCCAACGTGGGAGGGGTGCCCGTCGCACCATGACCCCCCTGATGTTCCGGATCCTGGCGGTGGCCTACCCGGAGTTGGATGGGCGCTTAAGGACATCACAGCAGACACAAGGGGGTGAGTACAACCTCATCCTATGGACTTGGCGTGCAGTGGAGCTGTCTGGGTGGGGGTGGTGGGCTGTGGGTGTCCCTAGGCCAGGGCGAGTTAGGTAGGCAAGGCACCTCCGTTATGTAGGCCATGTGGCACTCTACCCCAGCTCCAAAAAAAAGGCAAATTGATGTATAGTTGCCCCTTTGCCATCCATGTGGGCAGATTTCTACCATTGCCATGTAGGCCATATCCCAGAAATTGCATGTGCAGAGGGCAGGAGCACGGCGTAATGCAGGGGGCTGCTGCGTTTGTCTTGTCCGCCAACGGTAGCGGTATGCCATGCACTAAAACTCTCTTTCTTCTGTCTCTACCCTTTTTCTGCTCTCCCTGTCCTTCTGTACATCAGCATCAACAGGCGGAGGTACAGTGGCACCGGAGCACGAGGGAGCTGCATCCCACATGGCCATGGAGGGCCACACCACAAACTCTGAATTCACCAGTGGGACGGAGGGCGAGGGGAGCTTCACGTCGGCCACAGGATCACAAATCAGCGACACGGACTCGTTCGCCGATGGGAGCTCTCCTGTGGTGGCGGCACCATCTGTGCGCCCCACTTCTACAGGTACAGCCGCCACCTCCCCTACCAGCACCGCCCTCCCAGCAGCCCCTCAGCGTTCGGCCCGTGCCCGCTCACCCAGGAGGGTGGGCATCACCTTCTCCCCAGGCACCTCATGCCCTGCCCCAGTCACCACTGCTGCCCTCAGTGCGGAGGCCATTGACCTCCTCAGGTCACTCACTGTTGGGCAGTCTACCATTGTGAATGCCATCCAGGGTGTAGAACGAGAGTTGAAACACAGTAATGCATTCCTGGAAGGCATTCATTCTGGTCAGGCTGTCCTTCAGCGAACCCTGCAATCTCTGGCCTCAGCACTGATGGCAGCCATTGTCCCTGTGTCCAGCCTCCCCCTCCAAATTCCTCCACCCAGACCCAATCCCCTGTACCCCAGCCCATCCCAAGCACACCTACAGACCAGCATGCACACAAGTCAACACACACAAGTAGCTCAAGCAAACATAGGCACCACACACACCACAGGCACTCACACAAGCATCAGACCCATACAGACACAGCAACATCCACTGTCTCCACTGTGTCCCTCTCCTCCTCTTCTCCCTCCTCCCTCCCAGTGTCGTCTACACACACACCTGCATGCAATCACATCTACAGGCACTAGGACTCGCACCAGGACACCCAGCACCACAAGCCGCTCACCTGCACTCATCACCTCCACTGCCATTTACAGGTCCCCTGTGTCCTCTCCCAGTGTGTCTGTGACGCCCCCTCCCAAAGTACACAAACGCCGGCAATCACTCACCCAACATCCATCCACCTCACGACAGCCTCCAGTACCTGCACCTGAAGTGACACCTCCTACAACCACCTCCTCTTCCTCCACTCCCAGACTCCCTCCAGCTACCCATCCCAGTGTACGTCAGAAACTGTCCCTATGTCAAATTGACCTTTTTGCCCCCACCCCCCCTCCAATTCATCAGTCCCGTCGTAGCGCCTCAGCCAAAAAGCCTCCAGTACCAGTGGTGCGTGTACCAGGTTTTTGGAGTGCCCCGTCCACCAGGGCAGGCAGTAGGACCCGGAGCCAAGGCACTGTCAGCCCACCCCCTGTAAAGGCTCAGAAATTGGAGAGTGGATGACGGGACCGTGTCAAGACTCCTGGTGGGACAAACAGTGACATGGGATCCAAGGCGATTGGTGAGTCATCTGTAACTCAAAAGAAGGTGGGGGAGGTCCCGAGGAAGTCTCCCCAACCTGTTGTGAGTGTCACGGCGGAGAAGTGCGCCATCATTTCCGGCGGTCCAGACCCAACCGCCAGCACCGTCGTTACTGGTCAGGAGAACACCGCCAGAGTCATAGCCCAGGAGGGCTCAAGTATAGTCACTGGTCAGGAGACCACCGCCAGAGTCATAGCCCAGGAGGGCTCAAGTATCGTCACTGGTCAGGAGACCACCGCCAGAGTCATAGCCCAGGAGGGCTCAAGTATCGTTCCTGGTCAGGAGACCACCGCCACCGCCGGAGTCACAGCCCATGAGGGTCCAGAATCCCACAGCCCCGCTGGGCAATGATGGAACGTCAAGCCACACACCAACGTCCAGTGTGGAGTTCGTCATGCCACACACCAATGTCCAGTGTGGAGTTTGTCATGCCACACACAAATGTCCAGTGTGGAGTTCACCATGCCACACACCAATGTCCAGTGTGGAGTTCGTCATGCCACACACCAATGTCCAGTGTGGAGATCGTAAAGCCACACACCAATATCCGTACCAGAACCGCCATGGCAAAGCACCGCTGAACAAGGCCAAGACTGCCATGGTGAAGACCGCTGAACAGGGCAAAGACCGCCATGGTGAAGACCGCTGAACAGGGCAAAGACCGCCATGGTGAAGACCGCTGAACAGGGCAAAGACCGCCATGGCTAAGCACCGCTTAACAAGGCCAAGACTGCCATGGTGAAGATCGCTGAACAAGGCAAAGACCGCCATGGTGAAGACCGCTGAACAGGGCAAAGACCGCCATGGCTAAGCACCGCTGAACAAGGCCAAGACTGCCATGGTGAAGACCGCTAAACAAGGCCAAGACTGCCATGGTGAAGACCGCTGAAAAAGGCAAAGACCGCCATGGTGAAGACTGCTGAACAGGGCAAAGACCGCCATGGTGAAGACCGCTGAACAGGGCAAAGACCGCCATGGTGAAGACCGCTGAACAGGGCAAAGACCGCCATGGCTAAGCACCGCTGAGAGACTGTGGCTTTGCACTCCCCAGGATGGCACAGTGGGCAACCCACCCACTGTAGAGACTTGAGAGACTGTGGCTTTGCACTCCCCAGGATGGCACAGTGGGCAACCCACCCACTGTAGAGACTTGTGAGACTGTGGCTTTGCACTCCCCAGGATATATCAATGGGCATGGAGCCCCGTCGTGGATCTGGCTTCGCATTCATCTGGCTGAGGTGCCCCCCCTTCCATTCCCCATGAGGTGCCTGTATTGTTTCTATCTGATGCCCCGGCAGTGTTCTCTCGGATTTTGGTCAGGTATCTATTGTGGGCGTCGCCCATGCATTTTTGGACTGTTGGTGCACGGACATTGTTGTGTACATCTCTGCACTACTTCTTGTATTGTACATTTATTTTCGACAGATTTCGTGATATATATATCCGTATATTTTTTAATGAGTAGTATATTGGCACAATACAAAGTTTGACCGCTATTCGCTTTGTCTTTTCATTCTTCCGGGGGGATTGTGGGTTGTTACTGTGATTTTTGTGACTGCATTGGTGTGTATGTTGTAATATGCGAGGGTGGGGGTGTTTGGTGGGTGTCCTCGTAACTTTTGCCTCCCTCCTCCCCCGTGTCGTAGGTGCTGTACTCACCGGTATGTTCTGCGCTTACGTCGCTGTTGCTCGTAGATGAGCAGGAATGCAAGGGCAGGTAAGATTTGTAGTTCCGGCTCCATGGTGTCCTCGTTCCTCATGGGATGTGCTGAGGTGAGCGTTTTCCCATAGCACAAGCTGTTTCCGCCGTGTTTTTATCCACGGTGAATCCGCCCTGGAAAAGGTGGCGGATTGGTGTGTTGTGATAGTGTGGGCGGTACATTGTCTTCCGCCTGTCTGTTGGAGGTGACCGCCGCGCTGTTTGTCTGTTACGCCGTGGCGGGCGATGTGTTAAAGTGGCTGTCTATGTTGGCGGTTTCCGCCAAAGTCGTAATTCCCTTTTTTTGTCCGCCGGCCTGTTTGCGGTATTACCACAGCTTTAACACCGTCCGCCAGGGTTGTAATGACCACCTATATTAGGCCGATGCCAAATGCATTACCACAGAACCCACACAAGGTCATGCACACATCTATTTGTCACACACATAATGACCCGACAATAAGAAATGATGTTCCAAACTCCTGCCACATTAATGACAAAAGTAAAATATCCTGGAGAAAGTGTCATGGAAATACTCATGTCACACTGGAAGTAGTTCCACTATGACACGTCATCATGTAGGATTTGTCCCATTAGAGTCATAGAGGTATTATTAATGTTGCTCAGATAGGCCGCACATGTGGCATCGAAATGGACACTGTAGACATCATGTGCAATATGTTAGGGATAGATGTCCCTAAAATCTACAACACAATGAATCACCCAGGCAAATCACCACTAATGTCTGGTTCCCTTACAATGGCATACTCTGAGTGCATCAGTGGAGGCCATTATTCCCTCGGAGGTTGGAGAGGCCCAGAGATTTGCACATACTTTTTGAAGGCCCTTAACATGTTGCCCAATTGTAAGCTATATCATTGTCTCCATTATGGTCATCTAGACCCAGATGTCTGTCTGTGGAAGAATGCTTGTACCCACACACAAGTAATTCCAGCATAACTGCAAGTCAGTCCATGATGCTGGCCAACAGTCAGGTCACAAACCTTACCCATTACACATGTGCAGTGTACTTTTCCACATGATGCCACATCAAGGTCATAGATATTCCCATTGTGGCTCTACACGCTAGCCTACCTGTCCTGTCCCTCATTGCTACTACAGTTCTACTTGCCAAATGACATGCTATGATGGGTGAGGGTATGTGTCAGCCAATAAACAATTGTGACACACTCCTGTGTATGGCACAACATGATATGTACTTCCATTTTAAATATCATATTCCACACACTGTTTGCCATGCATATATATATACTAGGGAATAAAGACATAATCCCATCAACATAGGTAGACCATGCATGAAACAGTAATTTACAAATGGTTTTCAAAAGAGATGAGGACACATGATGCTGTAGGCACAAGGAATGCTGGTAACAGTGATCACACATAAATCATGTCAATGGACATTCCCCACTTACCTAGAGAAAGTATTGACATATAGCTGCATCCAAAGAACATTGTAAGCTCTGACACATGTACGTTGGACATCTTCACATTACAGACTGCAGTAAGGTACCACCACCCATCTTACACTGAAGACAACTGGCCTCTGGGTGGCAGATGCCTATATACACATTTACCCAGACACATGGCTGAGAACAGTGATCCATCACCTATGTACCTTTGGCCTGTAACATTTAGGAGTAGTGGCCTGTTGCATAGAAATTCCACACACACTACAACAACAAACAATAGTTGTTTGATCACTGCATACAGCCATATGTCTTCCCTGCAGAGCAAGTGGTTTGTGGATCCTACCCAGTTGTGTCCTAGGTCCCTGGACCAATATGCAAGGCACATCAGTATGTACCACATGACATGTCTACCCAAACAATCACTCATCTCCTGTGTGACACATGGCTCATCCATATTTGTCTGGGGGAGCTTTCAGAACCTAACCTATTCACTTGGCAATGTGACAGGCAGGAATATGCCCTGTACTCACCCCCTTGTTGCTGCTGTGCTGCCCTCAAATGCCTATAATGCTACAGAATGTGGGCCATTAGGAGGGTCATGGTCCGACGGGCACCCCGCCCACATTGGGAGGACATCCCCAGCTGGACCTCAGTGACCTTCCAGGCCTAGTGTCTCAGGTCCTCCCAACTTTTGCTGCAGCGGGCGCTCCGCCGGCAGTGGATCCCCAAAGTTCACACCTTCTGGACGATGGCTTTCCATAATCCCTTCTTTTGATGGGCGTTGACCTGCATAGATGCAAAAGACAAATCCAGAGATCATGATCACAAGTTTCATCACAAATGGTTGAGTCACATACACGTCAGTAACATCAAACTTGGACGTACCTATTTGTCATTACTCCCCAAGTTTGACACATACAAGCCAATAAGTACAGGGACATGACTGCAGACATCTATTTTATCATCTGAAGACTTACCCACTACCCTGTTCAGGCCCTACAATGAGTGAGTACGCTTACAGACATCATGTAGCCCATGCTCTTGCAACCTGACTGTGATGAAAGCCACAATGAAACACATCACACCTATGTGGCCTCTAGAGGGTTAACTCCTTAGACATGAGTGAACCAACACATTCACACTCTGCGAGAATGACTCACTGCATACAGTCCATACAGGCAATTGCCAGAGTACAAACTCAAACATTACACATGTGTAACAATAAAGGGACTGGCATGCTGGGTACAGCAAGTGTCTTCCCTGTCCATGTGTGGACATGTGGACTAACAAATGCAGACTCATGCTACTTCAGGGGGTGGCGTTATGAGCTATGTACCTGTACCACATAGCAGTCCTTTGGACATATGTGTCCATAGGACTGAAATGGCATCCAACAAACAAGGCATGTGTTGTACAGTGTCTGCTATGTGAGCAAGCTATTGAGTCACATATCATGGCCTCCCATAACTGATCACATTGCATGCACTGTGGGAATGTAATTTGTGCAATAAGCCTATACAGGGCAAATATGACCTGTGAGAAGGTGACAACAAGGCTTTGGGAATAAGGGGCCTGTCATTAGTCAAAAACACACAATGACAATTATGGTAATTGTGCATATGGACTAGATTAATGACTTACCTCTGTGCCCATTCCTAATCTAATCAAAAGAATGAGGAATTCTGGGCAGGATTTGCCACCAGAGACTCACATTGGCCACATGACAGGATCTGCTGGGGTACAGGGAGTGGGCACAGTGCCGCAATTGCATAGCAACAGTGACTCTACCCCAACCTAGATTAGGACCCATACTGGGACACACATGTGACAGGCCCTGGTCTCTGCAGGCTGAGCTGACAGAACCTACATGACACTCCATTTCCATCACATAAACAACAGTTTAGCAAGGGCTGATGTGTTCAGAAATCTCTGTGGCACCATATACATTGCTCACATGACTCTCAACTAACTCATACAACATGTATACTCAGCTCATGCTGCCATGCACATACATGTTGTCTGACATTTACAACAATCATGGGGAAGAGATGTCTGTGGATGGGAGTAATGTCTCCTCACCTAGGTATGTGCATCCAACACAAGGAGGATCCAGGATCCCACAAACCTCCCCCAACACAATGTGACTGAACTTAACATATGGCACTGGCCACTAAAACCTGCACATTGTACATCCCATTGATGCCACACAGACTGCAACAACAGGCACATGATTAGTCAACCTGACATACATGGTCATATTCTACCCTGTGAGGAGGGAAATGACGGTGAAGTACAGAGAAATCTATGCACATGAGGTACTTACCTGCTCCTCTAGTGCACCATAGAGCTGTCCATACAGGGGTAGGACCTCATCCACTAGCCTCTCCAGCTTCCCTGGAGGGAAGGCAGTAGCCCTGTCACCTACTGGTTGTGGTATGATTGCTCCCAGAGGTGGTTCACAGCAGCTCAGGTCATGAAGGTGTTACTGGCAGCAGTGTCAGGAGTCAAGTGAATGAATCTGCAGAACATGGTGGTCATGTCCGCGGTCGTCACCGCCGGCGGACATAGGCATTGGCCCGTGACTGCCACTGGCAACAATGTTAGCCTATGGCTACGTCCACCACGGTTGCAACCGTCTACCGCCATGGCGACTTGCACTGGCGGTCGAGGGCGGTTCCTAATGTCCAGTAAAGTAGGTCAGGTAGCCACCATTTTTTAGGCCTGAAATGCCATACTGGGCTTTACAAACTGCAGTACACCTATGAAAAGTTTGTTCTGAGTTCACAAACATGCTTAACCTGTCTTGTCATGTAGGTCCTACTACTCAAACATCATTGTAGTATGGAGCTGCACACAGATCGCATTTAACATTTGGGCACAGTACACCCCGCCAACTGTCATTTTGGCAGTCAGGATATCCAGTCACATTTCAAGGGGCAGTTGTGTTGCACATCTTTGAGTTTGGTCCAGATACATGTTGTGGACACATGTGGAAAACCATGGGGGTCACATGTGACCCTTGGGTTCTTTGCAGCTGTGATGAGAGTCCTGGTTGTCATGTCTATCCTTTCTGAAATGCCATGTCACATGATATTATTGACATGTATCTTGTATGTTGCTGTGGACACAATGACTAATGCTAGAATGTATATCTTGTCATACATGGGTATCCAGGAGAGGAGGGTGCAACAACCTTCTATCTACCATCCACTGCCAGACCTTCAGACCATGTAAGAATGCCACATAATCCTTCTTTACCGCCTCAATAGGCAAACAATAGTGGACCTATATCATCAGTTGGAGCCAGATCTGATGGCAGCTATTAGTTATCCAACCACCATACCACCCATTGTACAAATCATGCCAGTATTGCACTTCCTAGTCACGGGGTCCTTCCATCATACAATGGCCCTGTCAGCTGGCATGTCTCAACCTATATTCAGTCTGGTGTTGAAGGATGTCCTCTCAGCAATGTTGAAACACTTCGACAGCTACATCCTGTTTCCCCGACATCAGGATTTAGCCCATGTTAATGCTGACTTTTATGATTATGCACGCCTCCCACATGTGGTGAGGGCCATTGATGGCACACCTTTTGGCTTGGTCCCACCACATGCCAATGCACAATGGTACTGCAACAGAAAGAATTTCCATTCCATCAACGTGCAAGTTGTCTGTTTGGCGGAACTCTACATTTCATACGTCTGTGCCCATTAGCCAAGTTCAGCACATGATCCCTTCATAATTCAGAACTGCAACATACCCCAGCTGATGTTACGAATGTACCCAGAGAGGGCCTGGCTGGTTGGTAAGTCACATCTGTCCTGTTTGTGTGTGTGCAATGTCAGGTGCTGCAATCATGATGTGAGGGACTTATTGTTGCACATATGTCCCATTACTTAACAGGAGACTTAGCAGGAGACTCTGCATATCCAAATTGTCCTTCACTATTGACACCAATAAGGAATCCAACTACACCATGGGAAGTCGGCTTCAATGAGGCCCATGGAAGAATAAGGAGGGTAGTGGAGCAAGCTTTTTGACTCCTGAAGGACAGATTTAGGTGTCTGGACCGGACAGGTGGAGCCCTCCTGTACTCTCCCAGGAAAGTGTATCAGATCACTGTGGCATGCTGCATGCTCCACAACATCGCCCTGCAGAGGAATAGCCCATACATCCCAGAGGAGGAGGAGCCTGCGGTGCCACTGGGTGAGACTCATGAAATGCCAAGTGAGGATGACAGTGGTGTAGAGGAAGGAACTGCCTTGTGGGAAGATCTCATCAATAGCTACTTTTCATGAGTGTAAGTATGTCATGTGATGTAATGACTGTGACTGTACAAAGAACTGTAGTTGTGAGAATGTGTGGAGTTAAGGATTTTGGCAACAACTAGGGAGCTGATACGCTGCAATATTCAGCCAAAAGGGAGCTTGGAAAGTTAGCCTTTGAAATAGCCACATCTTGATGTAGCTACTTTGTTTGTGTCAGTCTCATTGCAATGTAATTTCCTTTCCAGGTGCTTGCAATGTGATTTGTGTAAGAGGTATGTTTTGAAGCCTATACTCCTTGTTTTGTCTTTGTACAGGTACCTGCACCATGACATCCTCATGTGGGCATTTCAGAGTTGTGACATTGGCATGTATCTGATGCAGTTCTGACATACAAAGTGGACATGGAATGTACCAGATAATATAGGTCACAGATTTGGGGTGTATGAGATCTGTGCCAAGGCAGCTTGAACAGTGTTTGGGTGGAAGGTGAGAAGTGCACATTTGGCTTGTATATTGTGCTGTGTTGTGCCAATACCTTCATGTGCGTGATTATGTGGGCATGACATTTGTTGTCATCAATTGCAAGCAAGGCATTTACCCTTCACATAGGCTAAACACTATTCTTGTATGACATGTATGTTGCTGTAGATGTGTTTCATCATTGCAGGCCACAGTGCCTGTGACACTACACCAACATGTTTGTGTCATACCACCAGATGCACTTTCATTGGATTATGATTAGCCTGTGATCAGGGACTGTTGTACTGCCCTCTGTCTGGACCTTGGTTTATGTTATGTTGAATTTCTTTGGTGTGGTATATGGTTCTGGGATGCTTGTTTCTAGTCTAGGGAGTGCTTGGCTTGGCAGTTTGGGCTGGACAGTTGCTATAGGGCGCAGAGTCAAGACTGATTTGCATATGGCTGTGTCCAAAGTGGAATGGCATGGGTAGCAAAAAACAATGGATTTAGGCCCAGCTCTCTGTACTGGGGTGAATGTTTGACATTGTTCAACATTCCGCCTATCATTTGTTCTTTTTGCATTTGTCGCCTTAAGTGGGAAGAGTATGCCCAGACGTGGGTCCCTTGCTACCAATGCCACTGGAGTCAAGCTAACCTGGATGATGAATGATACTATCCTGAAACCGGTCCTAGGATGCTTGTTTCCAGTACAGGGAGGGCCTAGCTTGACATTTCGGGCTGGACTGTTCCCATAGGGAGCGGAGTCAAGACTGATTTGCATATGGCAGGTTCCAAACTTGAATGGAATGGGTAGCAAAAAACAATTGATTTAGGCCCAGATGTTTTTACTGGGGTGAATGTTTGACATTGTTCAGCATTCCTTTCCATCAGTTGTTCCTTTTGCATTTGTCGCCCTAAGTGGGAAGGGTATGCCCAGACGTGGGTCCCTTGCTACCCACGCCACTGGGGTTAAGCTAGCCTGGCTGATGAAGGGTGATACCCTGAAACCGGTCCTAGGATGCTTGTTTCCAGTACAGGGAGGGCCTGGCTTGTCATTTCAGGCTGGACTGTTCCCATAGGAGGCGGATTCAAGACTGATTTGCATATTGCTGGATCCCAACCGGAATGGCATGGGTAGCAAAAAAACAATTGATTTAGGCCCAGATCTCTGTACTGGTGCTGAATGTTTGACATTGTTCAGCATTCCGTCCATTACTTGTTCTATTTGCATTGGCAAATGATAAGGCTCAAGTTGGTGACACCATCCAATTTTCTGTTTGCCTATTCTGCAGGACTATGTCTGACAAGGCCCTTCCTTCTGTGGTCTGGGGGAGCTGTACCTTGGTATGTGTACCTTGCACAATATGAGTCAGCCGTTTTTGGCTATGACAGTCCAGACTTTTCAACAGCCTATGTGCTGTACAGTGCAATAAAATGTTTGGTGTGAACAGACACTTGTAGCAATGTGTTTGCGTGTGTTGGAAGTAATCCTTAGCAGGACGCTGTACCTGTAATATATCCCTCCTTACATTAGTATATTGTGTCTTCCTCATTTTCTTCACATGGTCTTACATCTCTACATAGCAAAATGTGTGACAGAAGCAAGCAGACAATGACTTTGTGATGATTGGATTTACTGAAAATTTGTACATAAAATAAAATTGGGGCATGATTGAAAAGGAAGGGGAGGCTTTAGTCATGGTGGATTAAATCCTTGGAGTAGATGCCACATCACTGGAAGTCCAAAGTCCAGTGTACTCCTTCCATTCAAAATCGAAGTTTGTTGAAGAACAGTTACAGTGAATATGTGGCACACAAAGGAAGTCATTTTGGAAGGGGTCACTTGCTGGCAGTGGTGGGTATCTTGCCATCTGCACCTCCTGGAGTCTTTGCTTTATGTCCTTGCGTGGTGGGATCTGCTACTACAGAGGCAAGAGTGTCTGGAAAGAGTTGTTCCCCTGACAGGGCCTCCCTTCCAGTGCCTGGCACTGATGAAAAGCCTGGTGTAAATCTGTCAAAGGAAGGGGTAGTGTGTTGTTGTTGATCCCTGATCAGTGCGGTGTTAATGTCCCTCAGCACCCCTGTTAAGGAGGCTGTGTTGGTATTGTGGCCTCCAACTGTTCACACATATCCCTACGGATGTCCCTCTGCAGCTGCTTGATTTCTTAGAGTTCTGCAAGAACCTGGCCCATCATGCCTTGGGACTCCTGATAGACCCACAGGTCCTGATGGGGCCCTGGCCAGGAGCATCCTCAGCAGCCTCACCTCACTGGCTGACAGCAACCCTTCCATGCATCCTAAACCCACAGCCCTATGCCCTTGCCATAGGGTGTCCCCTCCCACTAGTTCTAGGACCATTATTGTCAGGGGTGTTGTGCTGCCACTCAGGATCCTGGACTGTGGGCACAAGATGGTTGCCACTGTCCTAGGGACACAGGTTTGGGGGTGAAGGGCTGCGTGTCATGTGGGGACAACTGGGCTGGGAGGTGATGTAGTGGCCACAGTGAGACTCACTGTTGGTGTCTGACCAGGTTGTCCAGATAGACCAGAACCGTCCTCCAAGCCCAGACGACAAGGAGTATCATCATCACTGAGGGCTTCATCCACGGGGGAAGTGGAAGTCTCTTCTGTGGGCTTTGTGTGGCCAGTAGCAGCTTGACCTGTTGATTAGGGATGGGCGGAGTTTTTTCTCTTGCTCGCTAATGTTAAGTTGGTGAGTGCGATCGAGAGAAATTGCTAAGTTAGCAAGCACGAGTGAGATTTCTGAACACAAGCGGTAGGGCGCATCGCTTGCAATGAGAAAGCTGCCACTCGTGTTGAGGAAGCTGCAGCTCAAGTAGAAAATCTACTCGAGAGGCAAAAAGAAGTTAGCGCTGCCTGGTGCTCTGCGTGATGTCGTTCGCACTGATTTTACAGCGTGGGAGAAACTCCTGCGCTGAAAATCATTGGCAACAGTGCACATTATTCAAACTCCGCAGCTTGCGGACTCCTCGTAGCATGGCAGAGGTTTTTTCGGCACTTTGCGGAGTTCCTGTAGCAGAACTCCGCAACCTCCACCCAAGCCTACTGTTGATGTGAAACGTACAATGTTAGTGGTTGTATTGTGACAGCTACCTCCAAATGTTTACAGTCACAGTTTGCAAAGGCCTTGTACACAGTTGCTTTGAGGGTTGTCCTATTGTGACAGGTACCCATGCTATTGGTTGTACTGACCTGATATTTGTGTAGCATGCCAATTCCATTTAAGTAAAACAGCTGCTGAAATGTGCAGATCATTAGCCATTAGGAGGATGGCCTGAGATTTACATCTTGCCACCAGTGCAGGCAAAACAGTGTCTAGGCAAGATTTGTCTTTGGCCTTTTTGCGGCCTAGTTGACTGTTATGCAGGAAGACCCAGGACTTTGTTGTACATGTGATTGGAGTCATCATGTGGTCAATGAATTGTGAATATGTCGGCTGCCATTACAGTTCTAATGATGCATCTTGAGGCCTTTGAGATCATTGTTTTGCACACTGGGGAATGTGTCCTTTCTGTCCTCAATAGTTTAATTGTGTGTTAGCAGGTCAAGATGGAGCTAGGTAGCCAGACACATCTCAGAGTTGAGCATGATCTGTATCCTGGTCCCTCCCAGGTGAGTAAACTTCAATTGAGAGTTAGGAGGCAAGGGTATTTGGACAAGTAACCACTGTTCTGTTGTCTGGAGTTACTGAAACAGGGCCTCCTGGGAGCTGAAGTCATGTCGCTCTCCATACTACACACACTTGACAGATGGTATCCTCCCAGGTGAGGGAACTTCAATTGACATTTCATAAATAGATGGAACTGGGCAAGTGAACATTGTTTTTGTGTTTGGAGTTGGGGACACAGGGCCTATTGGGTTTTGCATTCCGGTCACTCCTTCTACTCCCCCTCATACAAATGTTATGCTTCCAGGTGAATAAACCTCAAGAGTTAAGACACAGGGGTATTTTGGCATGAGAATACTTGGTCTGTGTTTGGAGTTGGGGAGCCCACTGGCCTTAGCAGTCATGTCACTCCCTCTACTTCATACACTTGATAACTGTCATCCCCACAGGTAAGTACACTTCATTTGTGAGTTCATAAAGAAGGGTATTTTGATATCTGAACACTGGCCTGGTGTTTTGAGTTAGAGAAACAGTGCCTCCTGTGAGTTGCAGTTATGCCACTTCCACTACTCCCCAATACCCGACAAATGTTATCCCCCTAGGAGAGTAAACTTAATTTGGGAATTGACAACCAGTAGTCATTGGAGAAGAGAACACTGGGATGGTGTTGGGAGTTACAGATACAGGACCTGCTGTGAGTTGCAGTCAGGTCACTCTCTCCACTTCCCAACACTTGACAAATGGTATCCTCCCAGGTGAGTAAACTTAATTTGGGATTTAACAAACATGGGTTTATGGGAAAGTTAATACTAGGCTGGTGGTTGAAGGTAGAGAAACAGGGCCTGCTGAGAGTTGCAGTCATGTCACTTTCTCTAGTATTCACACTATACAAATGTTGTCCACCCTGATGAGTACACTTTACGTGTCAGTTACCACACAGGGGTCTTTGGAGAAGTGAACACTGGGGTGGCTGAGTGGAGTAACAGTAACAGTGCCTCCTGGCCATAGCAGTCATGTCAGTCCTTGTACTACAGACACTATACAAATGTTCTCCCACAGGGTGAGTATACTTCATTTGGTACTTGACACCCAGGGGAATAGGGGCAAGTGACCACTGTTCTGGTGTTTGGAGTTACAGGTACAGTGCCTCCTGGGAGTTGTGTTCAGGTCACTATCTTTACTGTACATACTATACAAATGTTATCCTCCCAGATGAGTACACTTCAATTGAGAGTTAACAAACAAAGATATTTTGAAAAGGAAACACTATGCGGGTGGTTTGAGTAAGAGTAACAGTGCCTGCTGGGAGTTGTAGTCATGTCAGTCCATGTACTACACACACAGTACAAATGTTATCCTCCCAGGTGAGTACACTTCCATTAGGAGTTAACAAACAAGGGTATTTGGAGAAGGAAACACTGGCCTGGTGTTTGGAGTTATACAACAGTGCCTGCTGGGAGTTGTAGTCTTATAATTCCCTGTAGTACACACAATACACAAATGTCCCCCCCCCCCAGGTGTGTACACTTCAATTGTGAGATGCCAAACAGGGGTCTTTGGACTGGTGACATTTTTACTGTTGTGACTTACCAGACACCATTGCCCAGGTATTCCTTTCAAGCCCTCAGGATGCAGGATGGCCAAGACCTTCTCCTTCCAGGGACAGGGATGTAATGGAGCACTGGGAGACCACTGTCAGTCTTCTTGGCCTGCAGCTGGTGCCTGGAGACCAGGGAACGGACGTTACCCCTGAGGTCATTCCACCTCTCCCTAATGTCCTCCTTTCTGCGCAGTGTGGTGCCTACAGCATTGACTCTGTCAACTATCCTGTCCGATATTTACATTTTCCTACTGAGAGGAGTTTGCTGGATTTGTGCTCCAAACAACTGTGGCTCTACTCTTATGATTTCAGCCACCATGATTCTCACCTCATCGTCAGAAAAACGTGGCTTTTTAGAACGTGACATAGTGGAATTTAAGGAAAAAAAATAAAAAGACAGTGACTTACTAAAGAGGGGAAGTGCAAACGGGTTTGAATGGACAAAAGTGTGTGCTGGGTATGAAAAGAGATGGTGAGAAAAAATGTGGTGCCTAGTATCTGTGCTGCTGTGTTGAATAATTAGCTCTGGCTTCTGTGTGTTGCATTGGTGATGCAGAGGATTGTGGTGTGTGAAGAGATGTGTCTTATAGTGTCCTTTGCAGGTATGTCCAGTGTGGCAATGTGTGTCAGCTGTGTTGTTTTCAAATCCTTTAAATGTGCCATTTTGTATTACTTTGGTGACTGGTAACCACAGCGGTTCTGACCGCCATTGGCTGACCACCATGGGTGCTTGTCACTCAGACTTTGGGCTTGTAATATGGTCCGTGGTAGGTTGTTGTGCTGTTGGGGCTGGAGGTCAGACCAGCTATTTCCAGGCCTCCACACCTCTGCTGGCCTGCCTTTTTTGGTTGGCGGTCAGTGGCCCTGCCTGTATAACTCGTAATACACCGGTCTGAGAGACTACCAACATGTCGGTCTTTTTAGGATCACCAACATGGCAGTCTGGCGGTCCAACAGCCAAACCCGTAATGAGGCCCAATGTTTTTTACTCTGTGTCCCATCTTACACCCCATATCAATGTGTCATTCTGCAGCCAGCAGGCCAGTGGTTCAATTGCCAGTGCTGAGTAACGTGGACAGCAGGCATCCCTATCGGGTGCCCCTGCATAAGCTGAACTCCCTTAAAAGGGCAAAATAAATGTAACACAAAACATTTTCCACTGCGGATTTCTGACAATTTCTGGTACTGTCATAATACAATATGCCTAAAATTTGAGGATTTAGCTCACAAAGTATTTATTTTTGCAGTGTTCATAGCAATTACGATATTTCTATTTAATAAAGATCGATTGATGTTAGACAAATGTTTAACATAATTTTAATGAAAATAGAAATGCCATGTAAAAACCTTTTTACAAAAGAATTCTTTTAAAATGAACGGAACCGTACACAAAACGATTTCAAAAGCCGTCTTGAGAAAATAAAAGAAGAAAACGATCTCACAACTTTCCCCCTCCATAAGGTCTCCAAAATGATTTCTTCCACAAAGTTAAGAGCATAAAAACGTTTTTCGTTTAAATACTACTTTGTTTTTTATATCAAAAGAATAGTCAAATAGTAGCATATCCTTAGAAAAATTGTGAGAAACAAACCCTTCCATTTTAAACTACCTTTTTTTATTCGGGTGGTGGCCATATTATTCTTGGTCCCCAACAATAGGAAGGATTTTCAAGAAGCCAACCTGGGAAGCTTCACTGCTGGCAGAGGAATACTTTCAGTCAAACTATACAATTTGCGTAAAATGAATAGATGGGAAGAGAATGCGAGCTGGAGACCATTGAAGTGGCAGCATCGATCACGCATTACAGTCCATGCATCTGAGGAGGAGAACCACGCATTTCCTTTTGAAGAGGATACATGTAGGCTAAAATCACTGATGGTTATCTGGCAGTGCCTAGTTAAAATAGGACTCCAGGGTGCCGCGGCGACGGATGTCACAGGTCCAGCAATGGAAGCCTCCTCCCAGTGAATTAGCATGGCGGATATTCACTTTGATTGTGGATATCCCTGGCACAATAAAAGAGAAAAAGTGTGAGGTTAAGTGGATGTTTACTGTACTGATACTGAAAAAAAACTGCCTATTCCTATCACACGTAGCACTTAGAGGTGTGCTAAATTTGTGTAATTATGTGAGATTTCAGCATAATCACACAAAGTAATATGTGATTAGGCAAAATCAAAATCCGTCGTTTAGTGTTTTATGTCAGCATGAAACATGCCCTCACATCAATTTTTGAGCCAACATTTTGCAGTTAAAATCATGAAAAACACAATGAAGCAAGACACTCCAGCCACTCATGTGATTCCTGTATGCTAGAGGTAATAGTTTGCCGTGAACAATGCGTAATTATGCGATGTGGCACAATTTCGGGAATTTTGCATAACAAGCGTAACTCGAAATTACCAAAATTGCGCTAATTATGCCAACACAAATTAAATTTCAACTAGGCCTAATAGCAAGCACTTGTACGATTCTAGTGGGTATCATGAAATATTTAAGGTACGAATCTCATTATTTAACAGAATAACTTCTAAACAAGGAACATTCTGGAATGGACTGTTGGTGATTAGTAGAGATGCACAAATGAGTGAAATGGACGGTTTTTCCATTACACTGAAAGCCCCCTTAAAAGAGTGGCTGTTGCAGATCACTGTTTCCCTGGTAAGTTTGGAAATACCCTCAACTTAGACAGTTAATGGGTATATTCAATTTGCGGACTCCTTCCTTCCGTGGAAACAATCAGGGATCTACGCCTGCCAGGATGGAAAAATGAATACAATATTCCTAAAATTGGTGGGGAAGTAGGTTAAGTGTTTTATTTTGTCTGTGAAGTAAACAGGAAAACAGAAATGCACAAAACAAGAACATTCAATAAGTGCCACTGCACTGTTACATTCCAACCTTATTCTTGGAAGTCAATGTTACAATATCAGAGTAGATTCAGGAACAACATCAGAAATATCCCTTTTAAACATCGCAGCATGGGTCATATTATCAAAGAAATCTGTGTCTGCATTATCTGTGTTTGCTTGCTGCAAAGGTAAGAGAACAACAGTATAATATGAAACTGCAAAATACTACTAAGTATTGAGTGCAGACATGCTAGAGCACTGTGTGCCCAAATTCACATACCAGGTACACATTCTATTACATTATGTCATCTGCTGATCTCATTTTATATAACCGATCTACTTGCTCTACCCTAAGGATAATAAAGACACAGTTTGAATATGTACTCCAAGGGCCAGATACATGACACATTGGGCCGTTTGCAACAAGTAAAATATATTTTGCCATGTACCAAAGACAAAATGTGAGTCAGTAACTTGTTACTGACTTGCATTTTGCGATTTGGTATTAGGAATAGGTGTGTAAAGGGCATCCCTTCCTCATAGCGAATCACACTGGTATGTATGAATGTTTTGCCCTGGGAATGCTGTTGCAAGACATTAATAATTTACCAACTCCTTGAAAGAGGCAGTAACCTATACGCAAAAGGGAAGGGGATCCCAAGGGACCCCTTACCCTTTGTGAATGGGGTTGTCAAAAATTTTTCAGAGCAGGCAGTGGTCCAACAGACCACTGTTTACTAAAAAAAAATGAAAAAAACTTAATTTTTAGGAAAACGTGCTGCATAAAAAAAAACAGCTTTATTTAAAAAGCAGTCACAGACATAGTGGTCTGCTTCCACCCCCCCCCCCCACTGTCCCTGTGAGTGCCGGCTACTCCAGATGGGTCGCAAATTGTGACCTGCCTCATGAATATTAATTAGGCAGGTCCCTTGCAACCCATTTAAGAATCACAAATATTGGGAGCAGCAAACACTGAGGGCCGTACATATGGCCCCAACTGTGACAGATAAAAAATGAAAAAAAAGCGTTGGCATAGCCAATAAGTCTGGCCTCAATGATGTCTTTTAGGCATTAATATTGAAACTATTATAAATTTAATAAAACAATGAGATTGTGTGTCTGATTTGTGCTTGCACCACTATTAGATCTGTTGTGTAATGGCACTTGTACCATTTTGACAAACATATTGTATTCATTACATACTCCAAACGCATAGAAAAGGGTTTCAAGTCAGCCTTCTTCCACTATTGGCTTGAGACATTTGTAGGAGCCTGGCTCAGTATATGGTGCACACCGACAGGTGATGTACTCTGCACTGAGTCCAGACAACCCTTAGTGATAGTACTAGGGACTTTCCAATAACCAAAGTTCGCAGAAAGAGGTAGCTGTGTAGAGCAGCTAAGGGCTTTTCGGAGAGGATGTAAAGCAGTTGCAATAACTACAGTCAGTCAATGATTTACACACAAGAAAGGACCACATCAATTGTTAGAAAAATAAAGTATTATTTATTGACCCACAGTCTCTACACTAACTTTGGTATATCTCCTAACTGGAGATATGAAAAGTACAAAATTTACTTCGAAACAGGTAGGTAAATGCATTTAATAACATGGCCCCAAATGGGGGGCCAAACCATTTACTAAGAAGGTGGGTTGGAAAAGTCACCGCAGACAGAGCCTGACAATAAAGAATCCTAAGGACTGGGGAAATACTAAAACACCAAAGGCAAGTAGCAGGGATTCCTCACCAGCCCGTGTGCAGAGGTGTCACCTAGTGTCAGGTGTCCAATAGGATAACATTGGGTAAGTCACGGTTAGGAAAAGGTGGGAAAAGGACCCTTCCCAGAAGACCCGAGGAAACCCATTGGACTAAGGAAGGTTCAAGAGTGCCCTCACCTGTGGATACCCAGAGAAGTGAAGTACCTTCACCAGGGAGCCCAGGTGCATAGGGGAGAAGTTGTGTCAGAACCTCCCATTGAAGTCAATGGGGACCTCGCTAGTACAGCTGCTATAGTGACCTGTGGACCAGGTTGATGGAACCCGACATGGATCCTGAACAAGGAGCACCTGTGGAGAGAGGGGACCGCATCCAAATCACCCATAGGCGTCCAGTGGGTGCAGGAGGACAATGCCCACAATTCTCATGGGTGCAGTGCTGTTTGACAGGTGTTGTGGAGATGACACTACAGCATCCAGGCATTGCAGAAGGATCCCAGGACTCGTCCACGAGCTACACTACGTCAGCAGGACCACCGACAAGCCTTGGCAAATGCAAGAAGATGAGTTGCAAAAGGAGTTGCAATAATGGGGACCAGCAAGGTCCGAGGGACTCAACCTTTGCAGGTAAGTCAGGACCAGCCATGAGCAGTGAGGAGAGCCAGCAAGAATCGATGGAGACCCCTTGTGGGCCCTCTGGCAGCAAGCACAGGGAGTCACATGGCGGCCTCAGCAGCACAAATAAGATGGATGCCCACGTTGCAGAGGTTGCAAGGAGGATGTCAGTCTTGGAGCAGTGTGATGCTTGAGGGTGGGGCTTCTTGGAGTTAGGAGATCTTCACGCTGAAGAGCCAATAAGCCTAGGTAACGACAACAGACACAGTGCATAAGGGTTCTGTTCCCAGCAGCTCCAATGAGTTACCACCATCTTCTCAGTTGCAAAGATGACTGGTCAGTTCTCTGGAGAGTCACAGAACCACAACCTGTGTTGCAGAGCCTTGAGGAGTCTGTGGGACAGCAGGATCCACAAACTGGCCATAGACATTGAGGTGTCTGCGGATGCAGGGGAGTGACTCCTTCACACCAAGGGAGATTCCTTCTGGATGTCCTTAGTGCAGGCAGTGTCCTTGTGACTCTGGAGGATGCATGGCCACAGAAGTTGCAGCGTCCTTGCAATGCTTGGGGACAAAGTTGCAGGTGGAGCCCTCCTACCAGTTGCAGTCTTGGTTTGATTCCTGCAACATCCAGCAGCAGAATCCGGTGTCCAGGGCACAGTAGTAGTCTTGAAGATCAATCTAGGTGTATCTGGATGTATCTGGATGAATTTAGGGTCCCACCCCCAGGGGAGCCCTTAAGTAACCCAGGAAGGGGGTTGGACGACTTCTGTAGTGATCCACCTATCGGGGTGGAGAAGGACGCTACTCAACTGGATTGACCAGTCAGCTGCTCCCAGGGGCTTCTACTCACCTTGTTTCTAAGAAAGCAGAACCAATCAGCCACCAGGCAGAGCTCGGGGCACCCCCCCTAGGAGAGGAGCTGGAGAGGGGGGTGGTCACTCCATTGTCCTTTGTGCATTTTGCACCAGAGCGGGAGCCCGGGGCACCAAATGCGCCCTTCAAAGGAGTCTGGTGGTGCTCAGGAGCACCTCCACCCTAGCCCAAAGACACCTATTTCCAAAGGAAATTCTTTGTTCTGCCTTCCCCTGCCTGAGTTAGGCTCAGCAGCTGGAGGGCAGAACAATGTTGGGCTCAGCGACAGCACTGGCTTGCTGGACAGGCAGACATGGGGGATCCCCTAAGGAACCATCAAAGTACATGGCATCATGCAACCAGTGTAGTTACATGATTCCAACATGTTTGATACCAAACATGACCAGGTTCAGAGCAACCATAATGTAGTTGGACTTCTGGTACTGACCAGCTTCCATTACATACCTTAGACTGGTTTCCTTGCACTTACAAAGCCCAGGAAATGGAGTCTGGGGTTTGTAGGGGTACCTTTGCTCATGCAGGAGTACCTTCACACTTAGGACCATGCACCCTGCTCTTCGGCTGAAGGGCATACCGTAGGGGTGACTTTTAGGGTCAAAGTGAAATGACTACAATATAAGGCAAACCTTATATCGGGGTGAAAGGTGCATGCACCATTCCACACAGGCTGCAGTGGCAGGCCTGTAGTCACAGTTTGCATAGGCTCCCATTGGTGCAACAATACATGCTGCAGCCCATTGGGGTCCCCTGGAGTACCAATGCCCTGGGAACCTAAGTGCGGTATACCAGGTACTTAGAAGGGCAATCCAGTAGCTAATTGTGGGGTGTAAGAGATGCTTACCAACCAAATTTAGGGGATGGAACACCGACACTGGAGTCTTGGTTAGCAGGGTCCCAGTGTGCTACAGTCAAAACACACTGACACCACGAAAAAGTTGGGGGAAACCATGTCACAAAGATCCTACTTTCCTTTAACATTTTCAAACATACCTTGGATCATCCTACAGTAGTATTTTACTCTCATATCTTCTTATCAGCTTAGATGTGTCCTCTCACCTTTTCTGGAAGGCGTGAGGAACTATTTTATAACTGAAAAGCAGACTCTCATCACACATTCAATTATTTGGATAATTCATGGATTATATACACAAAGCATTTTTTGTTTGGGACTGCAGAAGGATTTTTTAAATTGCTTTTGTCATCTGCTGACTAGGAGATGTCAGTCTCAACACAGCCTAAAGATGTAAAAGGACAGTCTTCCTTTTACTCAGACAGCCACACAGCCAAATATGTCCTCACAGAAGAATGATGCAGTGGCGAGGGAAACTGCAGTAGCATTGACAAATGGCCTCACAGAATATGAACTGAAATTGTACTACAGGGAAAATAGGTATGCTCACATACAATTATAATTTAATAGGGGGAGAGAGCACTGGAGCTGCACTAAACAGTCTGAAGGAGGGCAGGACGAGGTGTAAAATTCAGAGGATGGAAGCACTTTGCGACTGTCACAGCTCTACCTGGGTGAACATCTGATGGTTCATCTAGTAACATTTTTCCGGTATTCTGTTAATTGCAATATTTTATTAAGAACTATACATAGTAATATCAGTGTCAACCTGAACATAAAATAAATCTGGCCTTCTTGCACTCTTCATATTTAGCCTTTGAAGGTGAACTATGTAGCCTCTCTATTTATCCTGTGTAAATGTGAAACCATACTTGCACCATATGAAACAAAGGCACGATTGTGTTCTGACAAAGGTGGCATATTGTGAAAATGTATACAGCACAACCCTCGATGTATATTTCAACAGCCTCAGATAAGTGCTGGGAAGCTGAAGTGGCACTATGCCAACTATGCATGCCAACAGATGTCCTTGTAGGAGAGTACAATGGAGGTGAGAAAGCGTGTTGCACTATACATAAACGTTTGTCCTCAGATGAGAGCACAATAATGCTTAAATGCTGAAGTTCCAGCAGAGGTCCTCAAAGAAAAGTGCAATGAAAATGGAAAACTTGTTGCACTCTGCTATCAACAGAGTACAGTGTAGAGAGAAATAGAGGGCTGCAGTTGGGTTATAGTAAATTGAGAGGTACTCACAAAAGAGTGCAATGGAGATGGAAAGCTGCAGCCCTCAGAGACGTGCAATGGAGATAGAAAGCTTGCCGTACTATAGGACCAACACACACACAGCTCCTCATAGAAGGAAACATTGGCATCATAGCCATACCTGGGTGCAAGTTTATGCTTTGGAAGAGCAAGTTATGCAAAAGGCACACAACACTGACATCCTGAGAAAATGCACACACCACTACTTTCCACATAGGTCCAAGTTTTTCTCAAACAAGTGCAACAAGCAAACATATTAACTTCTGCATGAACTGATTCCACCATTAAACGTTTCATTGCTTTTTAGGAGTTTGGATGTTCACTCCATTGGGGAATGGCAACTGCAGAACTATTCTGGAATGACTCTAATGTCCTGGAGTTTTTGCACACAATGAATACATGTAAGCACAACACCAATGTGTCAGAAAGAAGTACAAAGGCAGCAAGGCTGCTAATGTTCCCCAAGTCGTTAGGTGAGGTCCCTCTCAAGTCAGACACAATTGCTTAAATGTCAACCACACCGCTGAGAGGGTGTGGCTTCAACATAAGAATTTGCAAATACACTCTTGCTACTCAAATGCCTTTTGCTGATTGGAAATTGCAGTTGCATTATACTGCTATCAGAGGTCCTCACACAAGACTACAATGTAGATGGAAAATGTGTTGCCGTCTACTACCAACAGAGGTCCTCACTGAAGAGTACAATGGAGATCAAACGCTGCAGTTGTGCCCTACTATCAACAAAGGTCATGGAGATGGAAAGCTGCAGTCTCACTATACTACCTCGAAGGGCCTCACAGAAGAGTGCAATTGACATGGAAAGCATGTTGCTACCAACACAAGTCCTCTCAGCCGGGCACAATGGTTTCACAGCCCTTCCTAGTTGTGTACCTAAATTTTAGAAGGGCAAGTTATGCAAAAGGCACACAATGCTGACATCTTGCGAAAATACATACAACGCTCCTTTGCACCTAGGCTCACATTTTCCTCAAAAAGTTGCAATAAACAAAATATTAATTTTCTGGAAGATCACATGTGCCATGCACTGAGTTTCACTGCTAAACTTTTCCTTTCTTTTTAGGAATTAGGATGTGCACTCAAATAGGGAATGCCAACTGCACAACTATTCTGCGATCACTCTAACCTTCTGGAATTTTTGTACACAATGACTACAAAACTAGTGTATCAGAAAGAAGTGCAAAGCTGCTGCAGCTCCGCTACTAAAGGCCCCTTTTAAGACAAATACAACTGCTTGAAATCTCACTCACAAAGCTGAGGGGGTGTGGCTTTACCCTAGAAATTTTTCATATACATTGTTGATACTCTAATGCATTGTGCTTGTTTTTTCTAAAGTATAAATAAACCAAAGTTAGTTGATACTGATGAGTCATAATACAACTTACAATAAATATGCTGAGTGCTGTGGAAATAGCTGATGACAACCTACTATACAAAAGCATGAGCAGTTCTAGTGTGAGAGGGTGTGGCCTGCTCGGCAGAGAAAGTGGAAGTGCTCTGCTGAGCTCCGCGACAGATCGGTCCTTCAGAGCATCAATATCCTATCCCTAAACATTGACTGTCACAGGAAAATGGAGGGAGTGCTCCTGGAACATTGAGGGATCGCTCCCTGACCACCATCGATGTAATAAATGCCTAAAAAGCGCAGAGGACGAGCAGCACAACAAAATGGCACCAGCTATTCTATGAGAGGAACAAAGGATGGAGACTGCTGGCTGAAGGAAGGACATTGAGGCTGCAAAGGAAGCAGCAATAGGAAAGATCGTGAGAGGTGTCCCCCCCCCCCCATACTCCCTCAAATGCAATCTGGCAGACCCACGGTGGGATCCAACTGGGAGTGAAAATGGGCTGAAGACTGCCATGGCCAAGCGGCATGCCCGGAAGGAGACTCTTGGAAGCAGGACCCAGGAAGACCCCTACAACAAGTTAGGTGCCCCCAGAGAATATTCCTTACATGGTGGTAGCCGGGGGGGGGGGGGGGGCATTTGGCACCAAAGGATTTGACTGTGGCAAATTCTGGGGCAGTAATCCCTATTTCCTACTCGCAACCGGCCTGAATTAGAAGTGCAGCTTGACTTGAGGAGACTGTGGAGTGGATGGGGAAATACTCCTGAGATGGCTGTGCCACAGGGGACCAACGCCCAGTTACAGTGTGCCCAGAACCTAAAATATGGTCATAACCCACATTACGGGGGACTAAACTCCAGCCGAACAGGACATTGTGGAAGTATGGAGGGGAGGCCTGCGGGGTGACGGCAGCAGGGGAGCAAAACTTCCTGGACGGGCCATCTGATTGCTGCACTAGCTGGATTTCTCAGCTGTACACGGCCTGCACGGACCCTCACCCTCTCACCCCTGACATCCTGATCTGCACCTCCCTCATCTCCACCTACACCCCGTCCCCCCTATTTGTCTCACCTGATTGATGGAGGCAGTGGGAGCCGGAACTGGACTGAAATGGAGAAATCGTGGCCATTTAAAGGGAAATCCAACGACATGCCGCACAAAGAGGATCAGATTAGAGAGAGAGAAAAGGTACAGGATGGAGACTAATTGCAGTGATACTGGCAGCTACTAAAGACACTAAAGTGTCTCTTGAAGCACAAATAGCTGTGCTTGTGACCAAAGTAGGAATTCTCAGGGACGACTACAAGAAACTTGTGTAACGGGTCAAAGAAACTGAAAGCAAGATTGAGAAGACACAGCTGGAGATATTGGCACTCATAAGGAACTGTGGGCACATGTAAAAAGAACTTGAAAGTACTCTTAGGCCTGACAGAGATCACAGAAGGCCACTCAAGACGTAAAAATGTTAGGCTGGTTGGGGTTCTGGAGAGGGCGGTAGGCCCCAACATTCAACTGTTCACTGAAGAGTGGCTTGAGAAGACTGTACTACAAGGAAAACCAACTTGCTTCTTCTTAGCAGAAAGAGCTCATAGAATACCTGCAGCAGCACCAGCTCTGGGAATGCCTCGCTGCCCAATCATAGTGAGGCTTATCAACCACAGAAATCGGTATAATACAGCTGTCGCGTAAGCATGGCCATTGGCAAATAGACGGTCAAGATGTCAACATCTATCTGGACTATACACTTTAGGCACAGAGGCAAAGAGAAGCATTCATGCCAGCAAAAAAAGTTTTGCTTAATCTGGGCTTCAAATATGCACTTATTTTTCATGCAAAATTGAGAACAGTTTACAATAACAAAGCACATTACTTGCTTTCAGTGAAGGAAGCGTAGAATTGGCTTGAATGGCATGGGTTGTGGGCTGGATCGGAGGAGAAACTGGCAAGGAGACAGACTGACAGGTACAACTGGGCAAGAACAGGAGGTTCAATGGACAAAGAACTTCGCAGACCAAGGCACAAATGCAGATGGAGCAGGCAAAGACAGTTAAGGAAATCAAACAGTACAGCGATAGCCTGGACAATAACAGGTAGAGGGTGCTGGCATTGGTGGTGGGGGAAAGGGCCTTAATCCACAGGGTTGGTGTCAGAGACGGATGGGGAACACTTGCCAGATCTCCCCCCAATGATGTCGGACCTTTAAATCTGAGACACCGAGCTCCTATGTTGGGTTGGTAAGATGTGCACAAAAAAGTGAGGCTAATGTAGGGGAATAGGCACTGGATTTACAAGGGTAGCAGCAATGTCAGGTGTACACTGAGACTGTGCTCTGCAGCCCGTAAATGGCAGTAGGAGTCTTGGTGAGTATAAATGCGATTAGTGACCCTTTAGCGAGGCCGCAGGCAATCTCTCAGTCAATGGAGACTACAGGTATTTGTTTATGTTTAGGGTTTACATGTACCGTTAGTTGGGGAAGTGATCAGTTGTAGGATCATGACACAGTAAGGTAGAGAGGGGTGGTAGTTCAAGGGGTGGTTTATGTAGTATCTGAGTATCATTACATTATCACAAAAGAAAGAAGGCCTGTGCAGTGAGACAGGTGGGGGAGGTGGAGAGCTACATTCCACTACGATGCAAACACAACACCTGACAACACTCACATGGACTGTGAATGGTCTAGGACATAAGGTGAAGAGTGGTCTGTCTACAAAGCCCTTAATAGATATAAAGTCAACATACTATTACTACAGGAGACGCGTCAAAGCCATTGCCTTGGGAGGGGGAGACATAAGGTGTCTTGCTTTTCTCACTGTATATCGGGCTTTGGAGGGAGGGATTCTATATCAGAGTTTCTTGGCTCTCCACATATCTTGTATGTGGAGGGACACTGGTGGCTGTTACACTGCCCTAACGGGGGAGGGGCAGAGGAAGTCAATTATGTTGGTAAATGTGAATGCCCCAACAAGATTGCAGTTAACAATGTTGGGTAAGGTAAGCCTTGGATACTCATTTAGAAAGACAAAACACCAGTCAGGAAGGGAACACAACAAGGCGAAAACTGGAAGGATTTGTACAGGTGATGGGATTGTGTGATGTTTGGAGGGCAGGATGGGCAGGATAGGCAGGATGGGCAGGATAGGAGATACTCATTCTATTCACATACACACAATTTGCAATCCAGACTTGATTACTTTTTCACCAGTGGGGATATGCTACTCAAATTTGTGGATGCCTACTTCCTAGCACAAGACCATTGCCCTGCAGGTAACTTACTTGACTGCCAATCAGAAACCCTCCAGAAGTGGAGGACAGCAACTTGGCACCTCACGGACAAGCAAGAGGTCTGAAGGCTAGATAAAGCCACTATGCTGCATTTTAAGGAAAACAAGGGGTCTGTACTGAGTTAAATTACAATGTGGGAAGCTTATGAAGCCACCATCCGGAGGGTGATTTTTGATTTTATTTTTAAACTGTTACTGAAACATTATATCATGACTCCAGTGATTCAGAACTTATACACATTTTGTACATTGCTTAATAACAATTCCCAAATTCCCCTCCACACTCGAGGAGCAACGGTTTTGGTATTAGCTGCACTTCCAAGGTCAACAAAAGCCCCTCTGATATACTCACCCAACAGCTGTGATCTTAGCCTGTTTTCCCCTGGCATCCTCTCTACCTCTGCTTGGTCTGAACTGAAGCTGAACTGGGATTCTAGGATGGTCACTCCCTCTCTCTGTCCTCCCTTTAGCCCTCTACTGTGTTTCTGGTCATTCCCATCTCTCCTGCTGCTCCTGTTTCCACATTAGTATATGCTATTCAATGCAACTCAGTCAGCAAAAGCGCCCATGCAACCAAGTCCTCCTCCAATTCTCATTCCTCCGCACATTTTTCCTCCTGACTTCTTCCGCTACTGCCCATTCTGATGTATCCCGGAGCCAGTCCGCATACCTGAGGTCATTGCACCTATCCACTGTATAGCAATGTACCTCTCCACAATCCATAGACCCAGTAAAATTAATTTGTGGCTAAGTTTCTTCTTTGCCAGTGATGGAATCAGATCCAATAACACCGCACATTGTGTGAACGGTACCTCCCATCCAGCAGCTCTGGTAAGGTTCTCTATTACTTCCCTTCCAAGGTGCACTATCGCTGGGCACTGCCACACCACGTGCAAAAAATTCCCACAAGCACACTGGTCCAGCCGGGTGGGGTAGATGTTGAATAAATTCTTGGGTGAGAGATACACCTGATGTGTATAATTATACTGCATTAGTTTAAAGTGCACACTGGAGCTCACCGCCCATACCCCTGTTTGGTCTTTTTTTCCAGTCTCGGGTGGACAGGGCTTCTTCTAGGGTCCCCTCCCATTTTATATGTGCTGTAGGTGTTATTTTTTGTAAATTGTTCCCTAACATTTGGTATTTGTGCGATATGAGCCTTCGGCATCTCTCCATTGAGCGAAGTGTTTTCAATTTGTCAATGTCTGTGAGGGTGGTGGCTCTTCTAGAAAGCAGGGTCATAACTCCTGCACCATTGCTGAGTAATAAGTTTGCCTCTGAGATATAAGTCTCCCAGAATTTCACAGCCTCTGTCCTTCCATTTCTGTACTGACATCACTTCAGCCATTTTTGCAAAATAGCTTCAGGTCCCACAGTGGCATATCCTATGCATATGGGGCCCGTCTCAATACCCTCATGACTGTGTGGTCCCAAACCCGGCACACCTGCCATATATGGAAGGGTATGTCTGACAGGGAATCTCTGGCTACAGTATAATCCCCTCAAGAGACTGTTTTCCCAGTTGTCCACAGTGTCTAGCCAGTGGACTGTGTGTGTGGACTCTGCCATGTAAGTGTGTTTTTCCAGCCTACGGCACTCATCTAGAAGCTCTTTAGGGGCTCGTTGCCATTCCCCGAGCTTCTGCGGCTGGGTGGGAAGCTCTCTTTCCAGTACACTTAAGTGTATTTCCTGTCAGTTGAGGTCATGATCCAGCTATCTCCTGATGCCTTATGAAGTTTTAAGGCATACCCCTCTTAGTACCACCATCATCACATTCCAGTCATGGGCCCTACTTCAAAAGCTTCCCCAATCTTTGTGGAAATAGTGGGTAGGCTTTTCTCTCACCGTAGCTTCAAATGAGAGGGGTCTGTCTGTTAGCGCCCCCACTCGAAGATGCCAAAGTGGAACTGCATGGCGGCTATGCTCCTTCCCCAGGTGCATCAATAGTGGGGAGTGGTCTGAGAGATAGCGAGAGAGATAGGAAACATCCTTTACCCTCTGGGCCAATCCAGCTGGCATAAAGCAATAATCTAGGCAGCTATATTTCCTGGTCGCAGGAATATAACAGGATTACACTTTAGAGTCCAGATGTATCTCCCTCCAGGGGTCTATCAAATCTAGGCCCTGTTGCAGATATACCACTGTCCTGTCATGTGTGGTTACATGTGCCTCTTTGGTGGTTCATGGCAAGAACACCGCGAGTGCTGCAAGACCGCAGTATTCAAGCAGTCCCCTCAATGCCTGCGCCCCTTGTTCTCTATTGCTCGCACCAGCCCAATTTGTAATACATAGTGTACAGTCAGTTGGTGTTTCTCACCTACTACTCTACCCCTTCTTAGAATTTGACCAGTGCCATAAGCAAAAACATCCCACAATTAAGACCTGCCTCCTCCCATTGGAAAAGTCTCCATATCATCAGTCTTAGAGGCATCCACCTGGCTCCTCAATGACACTCAGTCCATTCCACTTCCATAGTGCTGCACCTGTACTCATGTGGCCCGATCTTCATTTAGGCCAGTCCCCCATCTGTGCTATCAGGGCCTGATCCAAGATTGCTCTGTCTCCCCTGAAAGGAATCCCGGGAGTCTGGCACTGCATGAGTGTCCATGAGGGTGCCATCCGGACACACCACAATGTGACCTGTCTGAACTGATGCACCCAAGTTTTTGTCTTGCCTATTCTACTTCCTCAAGTGGGCCTAGTGTCTTTGCATGCTCAGGATACTGTGTCCTTCTGTGTAGATCCCTCGTGAGGGCTTCCAGACAGTGTCCACCCAATCACTCGCCTCACCTGTGCTGAAGAAGACAAATACTTTACCATCATGTACTACTCTTTATTGGAAACATGAGGTTTCTCAGTCGCTTCTTGACTTCCAAATATGTTTTCAGCTGGTTTTGTACCTTTTGGGTGTAGTCTGGGAAGATTTTTGTACATGGTGCTTCTTTGGCTGCCCCTTAAATTAAGTAGGACCCCATACTCATACATGTTGCAACATGGCATCCCTGTCCCTGAAATTGAAAAGGCGGGCGCTGATTGCACGCTGCAGTGCACCAGGCCATGGTAGATAAACCATCACACAGACCCTGGGGCACAGATCAATTCCCGGTCTTTTGGCTGAGTGCCCAAGGTTATACCCAGCCCACTGTCCAGGTGCGGTTCAGATCTCCCTGTTGTCCATAGGGGCTCACTGGGTGCTTTCTATGTGCATTCCTGGTACTGCACCCCAGGGCAGTTCACTCATTCACTTGACTGCACTGCTTCAGCGGGTTCATGCATGTGGTCCAGACACACACCCATCACACCACCAGTCACCCATGTACCTTTCAGTTAGCAACATCAGCCACCCTGGGGTGGCAGGGACCACCCTGACAACCCCCTTCAGGCTTAGCACAGCTTTGTAGGCCCCTCTCGGTGGACATTCTGTCATGCGGGAGCTGGGCCCAATATTGGGGGTCAAGGTGTTGGGCCATGCGATGGGCCCGCCTTCTCCTGTGTCCACTACCCTCATAATCACTTATCCAAAGTCACTCTGGGGCCCCAGCAGCACCTTCCTCACCATCTCTGCTGATAGGTAGTGTTGTTGTGCACCAGCTCCTATGCGCCAAAGGCATCCTGCAGGCCTGTCTCTTGTATTCACAGTAAGGGTGCTAGCAGTTATACAAGTTTATATGACTCCCATAGATGTCCCAGCAGGCAGACCCCAAAGTCACTAAAATGGGATATGCGGCTGACAGTATGCGGCTGACAGTGCCCCTCTTGTGCTGCCTGTACCTCTGCGCCAAGTCTACTCCCGGGACATGGTGTACACTGCACTGCACCCTGTGCCTTCTCTAGGCCCCGATCCCAGCTCGGTTTTTATGTCGCCGTCAACTTCCTGCTGGGCCTGTTCTAGTCCCTTACCCCTGTAGCATGGCGCCTCTTCTCCAAGTTGCCGCATGTGCTCCCAGAGGCTCTGGGTGAGCCGCAAGCTGTCTCTGAGGCTCTATCTCAGGCTCGTTGTTGTGTGGCTGACATGCCGTCCCCGGGGCATCGCAGGCAGATCTCAGACTGGTGCTCACAGCCCATCAGGCAAGCGTGCCCACGGGCCTGATCTCTCACTTCAGAAGGTCAATGTGGGGACAGTCCTCCACTCCGTTCCGGCCCTATTATTACCTCATCACGGCCTCCACACTTCAGAAGTGACAATGACAGCCAACAAGCCCCAGCCTCGCCGCCGCCCGTAACCTCCACCAGTCTCTTTTAGTAGGTTCCCTCTCCAGGTGGGAGCGGCGTTAGTAAGCTGTTACCTTGCGAGTTGGCTCATGATGAGCAATACTAATTCCAGCACCTCCACAGCTACCACTCACGCTTCACAGGCCTACAACTTCTTGTCTCTACCCTGCCCAATGTGTACAGGGTGAGAGAAGGTCAGATGAGGGCAGATTCCCCAGGATTTCTCTTGCAGCCTAGCAGGAGCTCTGTTAGGAGTGACTAGTCAGCCATCTTGCTTGGCCATGCCTCCCTCAGAAGGATGATTATATTGAGTGAAGTGACAGGCAGAAGGGAATGGCATGGTAGATTGACTTGCCTAGAGGAAGACCTGATGCAATTAGAGAGGTAATATGCGACAAATCCCACTTTGACAGAGGGGATGGAATTAAAAAGGAAAGAATACCATATAGTGGCAAGGAATGAGGGCAAAACAGCATACATTGCTGAACAGCGACTGATTTACGAAGCTGGGGACAAGGTAGGGGAGCTACTGGCATGGATTGGCAGCAAAGAAAGAGATGGACTGCAAGTGAGAGAACTTGTGTTTGACACCAGGAAGCGAGTGACGGGTAGTGAGTGGATCTCTGAGGTGTTTGCAACCGACACAAAATAATTCTCTAGCACCAAGCTTCAGGTCCCTGAGGAGAAGGTGCTAAAGGTTGTTAATGACTGCATATAGCACTGCCTCAACTCAGAACAGAGGACGGAATTGGAGGCTGAATTATTGGTAGAGGAGGTGAAACTATCAATGCCACAAATGCAGACAGGGAAGACTCTTGGACCAAAATGGACTCACTATACTACTTTTTCCCAGGCTGTCCAGAGGTGGCTGCCCCATTACATGTGGCTTAGAAGGCTGCATTCAAAAGCAAGATGCTATCGAAGATCAGCGAGCGGTAACAATTGTATTACTCCCCAAGAATAGGAAACCCCATGATAAATGTATGTAAGTCATATAGGCCAATATCGCTGACGCAGACACTAAAATTCAAGCAAAGCGTTAGCAAGAAGATTGTGTGAGGCAATAACTGGTCTAGTGCGCCCAGATTAGAATGAGTTTATGGCCAGGTCACTTGCCTAAACTGAACTTAAGACACCTACACAATAACATAGCAGATGTGGAATCCGAGAATCATCTTTCCTTGGATGTGTATAAGGCATTTGCATGTTTAGAATTCTGGTGAGATTGGGGGTTGGCCCCAAATTTATTGGGTGGGTAAGACTGCTGTATAATCGACCTATGGTGAGAGTGAATGTCAATGGTTTTATCCCTGGAACATTTCCGATAGGACAGGGCACCGGGTAGGGGTGACGGCTATTACCAATGCTATTCGCTCTGGTGATAGAAACGCTAGTGGCATAGGCAGATGCCTAGGTGGGGGGTTAGCCCAGAGGTTTGGGGTGGGAGGATCGTATTTCCCTGTACACTGATAACATATCACTCTATCTAACAAACCCAGGGCAGTCACTAGCCCAACTAAATGAGATATTTCAGATATTTGGTAGGTGCTCAGGATTTGTGATTCACTGGAAGAAATCCTTAATATATATGGTTGAAGAATAGGTGCAGATAGAAGTACTGCTGTTAATATTGGATTAATTGATTTTGACGCACACAGTGATACATTCACACACAAGCTAAATCACTTCACCATTATTAGATTCCCCTGTTCTGTACTCCTTGTCAAACCCTGGCATATAGGTATGTGGTCAGGCAGGCTTTGAGACCTAGGCCTGAGTTTAATGACTGACAAGTCACAGGTGGGGTAATACTTAGCTGGCAGTCAAACGTGCAAACAGGAAAACTTAGATCAGATCCCACAGATAGGCGCAGTGACATCACAATGGTCCCAGGAGATTGGCCCCAATAAAACACACATGGCTAGAGGGGTGTGCACATTCCCAAATCACCATAAATTTAGATGTCACATGTACTTAGGAACACAAATCCTATCAGAACACAACACACACACGCAGCAACCATGTGCCCCTCAGGCTGGACATCTGGACACATTTTGCTGGCCCACACTGCGTCCACACAAGGTCGGGTCCACCTGCATTAATAATCTGGAACTGTATTTTTGACTCCATGACAACTATTTGCATTCGTGACCAAAATAGGAATGTTTTTATTGTTTTATGGTACTCTACACCTCGCAGATGTATTTTGAGAGACAGTCCTCAGACTCCAGTTCTGTAACTTCTCCGGCAGTTATGTTTAATTAAATGAACCTTTCCTTCCCTGTGTTGAAAGACGCCATTTGTCTTTTGTTTTTTAAGATAAAAATCCGCATTCGAGCAGCACTGTTTGTTCCATTATGAGTAGAACCTCAAACATTCAAATATCTTGGGATATGGATTGCTAGGAGCGGAACCATACACTATAACGTCAACCTGTCACCAATGATACAGCGACTAGAAGGGGACATAAGACACTGTCATAAACTGCCACCGTCTCTTTTAGGCAGGACTGCTATGTATAAAATGATTGCATTGCCATGGTTACTGTATGTCCTCCAGAATTGCCCGTAGCGATAGGATGATCAAATCATTATAGTGGGTTGGGGGGGGGGAAAGCCTCTGATAGCAATGAGGGTTCTTCAGCGCAGAAAATACGATGGAGGGATAGCCCTTCCCGACGTGAGGAAATATGAAGTGGCACAGGGTGGGGTGGTTAACGAGTGGATTGGGTTGACCTGACTTTCTGGTTGAATAGGGAAACTATGGGTAATAGGAGTTACCTCCATGCACGGTATAGGGGAAAGTTGGATGCAAAAGCAGGACATGCCACTAAATTAGTATTAGATATCTGGTCTAGATTGCATTAGGAAATGAAGTGGGACAAGCGACTGACCCCAAAGACACCTCTGTGCGAAGGGACCAGGCTGCTGCAGGCGGTCACACTCTGGGGTTTTCAGGGATGGGACATTATAGTCCTTTCTGTACTCGCTGATATCTGGAATGTGAATGGAATTGTCCTGTTCCAAAACTTACTGGCAGAATACTAAATGACACTGGCACAATGGCTGTGGTGCAGGCAGTTGAGACAAGTGCTCTGTGACAGCATACCCGCAAAAGAAGAAACACAAGAGGAATCCCTTCCAGAGGGGTGATTGTTGGACGGCAGAACAGGGAAAACGTATCTCCCTGACATGCAACACACTTATGAGAAACACAGGGTCCCCTTACATGGCTGAAGGGAAGATGGGAACAGGATGTGGAGGAGATGGATGATGAGGATTGGCAAACAGCACTTAGATTCCCTGTGATAGCTATGATCAAAGCCAGTTACCAACTAATTTAACTTAAAATATTGCATAGGACCTATTACACTAGGCTACTACTTCACAAAATAGGGAAAACGGTGAATGCACTGTGTTGGCTAGGTTGTGGGATGGAAGGCACACTACTACATAAGATCTGGAGCTGCCCCAGCTTTTGTCCATTCTGTGATAAGGTGTGTGACTCACTGAGGAAATCGGTTGGAATGCCCATGGATCTAGAACCTTGGGTAGCTCTACTGGGTATTTGGGGTCCCACAGATTTAACACGGAGCCAAAGGATCCTGGTCCTGGAGCTGCATGGTAGTCAAACAAGATATTGCCCAGAAACAGAGAGATGGGACACTAACCCGCTATTGAGACTGGAAATTAGGTATGGAACAGTGCAGGATATTGGAGAGCAAGAGATAGAAGGGAAGGGGATGAATGGAGAAATTCTGAAAGATTTGGGGTACATGACGTGAGACCAACACGTAATAGAGTGTGCTGTTAGTGGATGTGGGTGGGTAGATTTAGTAGAGATCTTCTCCAGTGGGTGACCTATCCTGCAGACTAATTCAGGGGCAATCATGCAAGCAGTCGAAGTCAGATGGTATTCTGAAGAATATGACGTGGGTAGGAGTACTTCTGAGCAATGTCAAGGATGGAGGTATAGGGGTTGGAAGGGAGGGGGAAGAGGTCAGAATAGGGCCATGCCTAAGATGTGTAAATGTTATGAGAATTGTGATGTCAATAATCTACGGATAGTCTGTAATCAATGCACAATTGCTATTAAAAAAGAATACAAATGTAATTAAAAAAGTTCTAGTGTCGGGCAACTAATTTTGAAGTGGTTGTTGGACGGCAGAACAGGGAAACGTATCTCCCTGACATGCAACAAACATGTACAAAATCAGAATGCAGTCACTCAAAGTAAAGGCAACCAAACGCTGAAGCAAGTTGGTCTACTAATCTATACATTGTGCTGTGGTGGAGAGGAGCTTTATTTGTGAGACATTTTAGCAGACAAATGGCAAAAGAGTGTTGATTAAAAGTCTCTATACATGTATGTACTTTTAGGAAAACATGAGGCTGGCAAGACACAAAGAGCTGACTCTAGGCCAGGTCTAAAAAAAGGCCCTAGTAAGAAAAGTGAATGGTACTGTTAAGTGTGGACGAAGCTGAGCCCATTTAGAAGAATCAGTGTGGGCAGTGCAGAAGGGGGAAATTTACACTTGCTGAGCCTGGTAGTCCTCCGCTGACGTCAAATGCAATGGTTCTGGGTGATCCAACTCCTTTTCAACAGGTTCTACTTGGGGCATTAAAATGCATTTTCTATTATTTCTTTGGTCGTCATATAGGC
Source organism: Pleurodeles waltl (assembly GCF_031143425.1). NCBI lineage: Eukaryota > Metazoa > Chordata > Amphibia > Caudata > Salamandridae > Pleurodeles > Pleurodeles waltl. Next base: position 370,368,786 of record NC_090440.1, on the reverse strand, counting down.
CTGATCTTTTTTTTTGGATTATCAAAGATTTATATGCTTATTTTCAGTTAATTTACTATTAATTATATGGATCTTTGTGTGTGGGCTCTTTTCAATGATTTGCATTTAGCTAGAAAAGTCACAGGCAACAGATAACTATCAAACCGGCATATCTCAAAGTCTATGGTATGAAGACTGAATATGTTCACACACACCCCTACTGTGCAGAATAATGTTGACATTCATGAAGAACTGCAATTTAGTCAACAATTTGGCTCTAAACAAATGTTTGGTTTTGTGCTTCATGAACAACTCTTGGTCCCTATTCAATACTCCTTCTTGACACGAATTTCATTATCCTTCTTAGTACTTGGTAAAGTTATTTTCAGTGAGGATTATTCTGCAACTCATGGTATATCTGAATCAATTTGTTTACATTGCCATGCACAGTTTTGAAACTTTGTCATTTAAATATTCCTTTTCGTTTACAAAACGATTTTGAACTTCTTGGCCTGTAACCACAATATTCAAGTCTAAATTAAAAAATAAACTCAGTTTATTGTTATAACCTGTTAGTACTAGGTTTTCTCCTGTCTAATTATGTACACTTATGCTGCTAGTGATCCAGATGTATCCTGTCAGCTCCCTGATTTGTAGGGTAAAGCAAAGGATCAATCCTTCAGGCGAATGGGATCTTGGATAAAATAGAAAAACCATGTGTATTAATAGTGGTACTTTCCATTTTTTGTGCGCTTTCTATAGTCCTGGCGAACTTTTCTTTTAGCCCAGTACTTAGAGTGATTGTGATTCTATAAAAAGGCAGGTGCAACTGTGAAAACAAAGATCACTGTCACTAATTACCTAATTTTTCAAACATCTGATGGATCGAGTGCTCGTTGGCATCCACCATCACACGCTTTTCATCGAGCATTAAGACGTTCATGGAGAGCCATTTGGATGCCAGCCAGAGTGGGTGACCTAAAACCATAACAAGAACACGGTTACAGCTGCTGAAACGGATTCAGAAAACATAAATATTTGGATTTTACATTTCAGAACTAAGCAAAGAATACCATCAGGCATAAGGGGGGTTGGAGGAGTGACTATAGTCCAGCCAGCCTTCTTGAAGAGGTCAATCTAAAAAAAAAAATATTAATCTAGTCAACAACTTCGAAAAATAACTATTCTTCACCGTGCTGGTCTTCAAGCAATGTAATATGTAAAGCTGTACCTGGTGGCAAGGACGGTCTGGGTTGGAAATCACTAGCCCAGGTCCTATGATGTTGAAAGTAGCATCAATGTGCATTGGGCTAGGATCGTTAAAAGAGATGATGTGAACTCTGTACTCTGGAGCAAGATGTCTTCGCATCCACTCAATGCCCTGGTAATTTGTGACCTAGAAGAAAACGTATTCGCTGTTAGAATTCTGAAGTCATGTTATAATCCAATTATTTGCCTTTGCAGTGGTGTCATGATACACAGACCTTCCATTCGTTCTAGATCCCACTAAAGAAGGTTAATGATGCAAGAATCCATTTGCCAGCAGCTGCCTGCTGACTGGCGAAGAGGGCATCACATTCGAAAGAACTAAGCTGTGAATAAAAATCAAAAACCTCTCACTTGAATTACATCTGTAAGACAAAAAGGAATCTCTATACGTGGATGCCACAAACCCACATATCATACAAGTAAGAGTACAAGGGCCAGCGCATTCTATTCAGCGGTTAATCTCGCATAACGGACATTGATAATGTAAGGAGCGGCAGATATGTGTGGATGAACTTTGTCATATTGAACTGTGGAGTGCAGTGCTTCAAAAACGTATCGCTGATTAACGGGGTAGAGCGCAGTTCTTCAAAAGCGCATCACTGAGTTTGGATCATATTAACGTAATTACAGGGGTAGACTGGCGGTGCCTCTATGTTAACATGCCAACCAGTACGTGCATGCTTGCTAGTATTTGGCAATCGAATTTAGCCCGATGTTTCTCAATGATAATCTCCTATGGTGGGGCCCGTGGAAAGAGAGACCCGGTCTAGTCTCTCCACGGGCACGTTCGGGGTACGGGCAGTGGCGCGGAGGCGCCCTATTGGTGGACAGGTAAGTGGGGGTGGGTCTTTGAGGCAGGGTTTAAAAGGGGGTGGAAGGGTGGGGTCGGCCTCTGTTCCGCGCCGACTATAGCTGGTAGGGAGCAGCGTTGAGGAGCAGCATGAGTGTAGTTTGAGGCCTACAAAGGTTGGTAGGAAGGGGGCGCGCGTGCATTAATTAGGCAGGCCTGGGCTAGGCAGGGGGTTTTTGCCTGCCGGGCGATCGGGTCGGGAGACGGAGGCAGCGCGTGGGGCGCCTGGGGAGGGGCTGCACCTTTCTAACGCAATACCGTTAGAAAGGCAGCACGCGAGGCCGCGCGCCGGCCTCTGAGCATTATTTAACGCTCCAAAAACTGAGATTGAAGCGCGGGGAACACGCGCGTACGAGGGAGCCCAGTGGGGGCCACAAATCATTTAAAATAAATGAATTAAAATAAAAAAAACAAAATAATTAAAAAAAACACGAGGGCCAGTATATATATAAAAAAAAAAAAAAATAGAGAGAGGAAGATAAACCCCTGGCCTGGGACGTGGGACAAACCACAGGGCATTTTGCCCTGCCAGGGGACCAAGAATGGGGACAGGCCCCGGCAACAAGGAGGGCCCCTCCACTACAATAGTAGGGCCACGTAGGTTTAAAAAAAAACATTTTTATATAAGATATCGCCACCCGACCGCCGGGCCCGCAGGGAGAACAGACAGAATAAGGCCAGATTACAAGGTATTTTGGGGTGCACACCGGTACCGGTGAGACGCCGGAAGGGGGCATGGCAACCAGTCACGACGCAGAGGCTGTGAGGGCCGCGCTCCGTGTTTTGGGCGAAGCAGGCCGGGCGGATTTACTTAGGCCGGGGGTGCTAGACCAGGCTTGGGTGGGAATGTTTCGACTGACAAGGGCTGCATCCAGTAGGGTCACGGCTGCAATCGCAGCATGCGAGTCGCAGGACTCAGACGGTGACAGAGAAGAAGGGCCCGGGGCCTCTAGCCAGGTCACAGGTGCGCCGCAAGGGACCCCCTGGGCACATAGCCCGCTGATGTTTAGTGGCGAAGCGCAAGGCACACAGGATGCGGGTCCAGGAGCCGCAGGCGCAGACAGCGCAACAGCAGGGGCCGACCCCTCAGGTGCGAAGGGACACCCGGCAGTGGGAGTAAGGCCCGTATTACAAGGCGGGGCGAACGAACAGCTCCTACCTGGGCCCAGTGGGGAAGCGGCCCCACTAGATTTGTCATGTCACGGGGGGGGGCTACAGCCAAGGGGGTTTCGGGGCCCCAGTGAAGAACAGAAGCAAATATGCGGGGAAACCTAGAGGGGGGGCGGCTAGAGCCAAGGCAGTTCCCCGCCAGGCCAAGTTGGGGAAACTCAAGGTAGCGGAGGAGACAGGGCCCATGGGGTCCCCGGCCCCATGCACACAGGGAATTTGGAACCAAGCAGAAACTCTGGACCTAGAAGCCAGGATACGCAAACAGTGCAGGTTTGTGGTCGAGACAGAGGCCAGATGGGCCCAGTTGTGCAAGGACAGGGAGGAGGCGAGCGCCCGCAGGGAGGCAGACAAAAGGGCTAGAGAGGCCAGAGAGTTAAAGGAAGCACACCAGCCAGGGGTGGGCGGGGGTACCTGGGTCCACAGGTAGAAGGGGACCAAAGACAAGAGGCTGGTGCGGCCGAAGGGCAGGTCGGCGCGGGGAACCCCGGTGACGCATACGGTCACAGGGGATGAAATAAATCAATGCCAACGGCTGAGGTTGGCAGGAAAAAGGCTACGCCAACTGGGCGCAATACGCCCCAAGCGCGTTGGTACGATGCAATGGAGGGGTCAGCGGCGGCCTTCTCCACCCCGAGGAATGCGGGTACCGCAGTGATGGTGTGCGCCATGCGGGTACGTAAACGATAGAGACTATACCAACCAAGGCAAGAGGATATGCTCAACACGGGGGCGAGTGGGGAGGAGAAGAGGAATTGGAACTGGGCTATGAGGACGAAAGCGATGAATGGGAAGATGTGAGATTCAAGATGTGGAGGTGAGCGCTGTAAAGAAAGGGGGGGCGAGGGCGCAAGAGCGGCGCAACCGCTTCTTCTGTTTCTGTTTTTCAGGATACTTTCGTATCGGAAGGGCCGACAGGAGGGCGGCAAGCCATGCCGCTCGGTAGGACTCTGAAGAGAGCACCAAGGAACTTTGGAGAGAGTGTCGGAGGTAAGGGGAGATGGTGGTCAGTTTGGGGCAAAGGGGGAGTGACATCAAGAGAGGCAAGCACAAGCAGATCTATTGGGGTGGGGGACGGGTCAGTTTTAGAGACAACAGGTCCGGTTTCAGTACAAGGAACGGACGAGAATAAGGTTAAGGAAGGCGCCTCCACGCTAGACACAGCTACAGGCAGTCAGGCAGCGGGGATAGATACGACTGCAGAGGACAAGGAGGGGGGAAGTCATAAGAAACGCCTTCCATACATGGGTTTGGCTATGCCCCTCGGGTCTCATATAGCAGAGAAAACAAAAGCCAGGATATGGAAACACGAATACGTGGATGTTTTTAAGCTGCTACACAGGGACATACAGGCCAAGGAAGGTTCCAAGGAGGAGGAATGGGAAAAGCCTTGGGGGGATGTAGATCCAGAGTTGTGGATGCAATGGATGGCATCAGCGCAGTCAACGGCGTCCACGCATACGGCGAGCAGTCTGCCAGTGGCGTATAAGCCCTTTCATGCACGCCCCGCCTCGGAAGGGGCGGGTGCTGCTACAAAAACTACGGGGACAACTTTGCGGGCCTGCTGGAATTTTAACAAAGGTGTTTGTTCCAGAGCACAGTGCAGGTTTAAGCATGATTGCTCCAAGTGCGGGGGCCGTCATCCAGTCATCCAATGTTTCTTCCTCTCCAGCCCCGCAGAGCAGTGGAGAGCCTCCAGATGGAGGGGTTCCCATGGCGCTCCTGCAACAAAGGGGTCCTACACCAGTTAGACTGGATGTGTTGCTGCCTTGGTTGCGCATATATCCTGAAACGGACAAAGCGCGATTACTGGAATGGGGTTTTCGAGAAGGTTTTAGAATAGGGTATCAAGGTCCCCAAGAGAGGAGTTGGGCGGACAACTTGCGGTCTGCCAAAGAGCGGCATCAGATAGTGCGTGACAAACTGGCAAAAGAGGTGGGTCTGGGTAGAATAGCTGGGCTGTTTTTCGACTGGCCAAGTGAATTTTTGATGATATCTCCTTTGGGAGTGGAAGCCAAAAAAGCACAGGGAGAGTTTTGTTTGATTCACCACCTGTCATGGCCGGAATTTGCGTCAGTCAACGATTTCATTGCCCAAGAGGACTCCAAGGTACTTTACGCGTCGGTCGATGACGCAGTGAAGTTAGTTTTAAAGTGCGGACGTAACGCTGAAATGGCAAAATGTGATATTCAATCAGCTTTTAGATTACTTCCCATTCAACCAGCAGACTTCGACCTCCTAGGCATGCAACTAGACGGCGCCATTATGTGGATAGGGTTCTGCCCATGGGCTGTGCGATATCCTGCGCGCTTTTTGAAACTTTCAGCACTTTTTTACAGTGGGTCTTTGTGAGAATGAGTGGACACAGGACGGTGACTCATTATCTGGATGACTTCCTATTTGTAGGAACAGCTGCATCAGGGGCTTGCGGGCGGGCCTTGGACAGTTTCAGGAGGGTAGCTCAGCAGACGGGAGTGCCTCTGGCCCCAGAGAAAACAGAAGGACCTTTACCAATTTTGACCTTTTTGGGTATTGAACTGGATGCAGAAGCGTTGGTCGCCAGATTGCCAGCAGCAAAAGTGAAGGAAATACTGGAATTCCTGGCAGTTGTGTGTATTTTGTGTAAAATAGATTCACGTACGGCCCAAAAACTGTTAGGGTACCTCAATTTTGCGTGTAGGCAGTGCTTCCACACCATAGAATATGAGTTTCATTGGCATTGCGAGAAGACATCAGAGTGTTGGAGATTTTCTTAAAAAATTTCAATGGAGTACCAATGTCCTTTGGAGAATCAGACACGGTGTGGCAGGTCCAAATCTTTTCAGACACAGCTGGTGCATCGGGCTTTGGTTTATACTGGGATGGGAGGTGGTGCGCAGAGACATGGCCTGCTCTTTGGTCGCGGCAGGGGAGAAGCATTGCTTTCCTTGAATTCTTTCCTCTACTAGTGGCACTGGCAGTGTGGGGACGTGAGTTAGCTAACAGGACAGTGATTTTTCAGGTAGACAACATGACGGTGGTAGAGTTGGTCAACAGGCAGAGGGCGAGGGACCTCAGAGTTTTGCGCTTGTTGCATCAGTTTATGTTTCAATGTTTATCTTTGAATGTTATCTTTAAAGCTGCACATATACCTGGGGTTCACAACAAGATTGCAGACTCCCTATTTCGTTCTCAGTGGCGGCGTTTTCGCGAGTTGGCACCTGGAGCGGAACGGAACAAGACCGCGGTCCCGGCAGACGTTTGGGAGTGGGGGGCATGATGATCACGGGGCTGGTGGAGATGTCTTTAGTAGTATCTACGTGGCGAAGTTACAGGCTTGCATAGTTGGATTTTCAATCTTTTGAGCCTTTTGGGGGCAATTTTTGGACACGAAGCACGGGCCATATGCTTTGTGCTTTTTCTGATCGGGGAGGGTTTATCTCCAGCTACAATTGGGGGAAAGCTCGCAGGCGTTTCATTTTATGGGAAACTCTTTTTTGGCTTTGATCCAGCGCATAATGACTTATTGGGTAAGATGCTGAAGGGTTGGGGCAGGGTCAGGGCCAACGGGGATAAGCCAGCGAGAGAACCCATTACTTTTGAAATAATGCTGGAACTGTTGCATGTGTTACCAGTTTGTTGTACGGATGAGTACAAGGTGGGCTTATTTCGATTATGCATGGTATGGATGTTCTTTGGCGCGTTTCGAGTGTCTGAATTGTTGGGGGTGGGGAAAGAAATTGGGGTAAGAATGAAGGAGGTGTGCATGCACAAGGACAGGCTGGGGATATGGCTTAGGCGATCGAAGACGGATCAGCTTGGCAAGGGCAAATGGGTATGGCTGGAAAAAGGGGGCGTGGAGGTGGCATGCCCGGTAACAGAGTGGATCACGTTTAAAACAAGTCGGCATACGACAGGCGATGCAGGGGTTTTTGTGCATGAATCAGGGAAAAAGCTGACTAGCTACCAGCTGTTACAGGTTATGAGAATGGCACTTGGCCGGATAGGGCGGCGCGCAGGGGATTATGGCACGCATTCGTTCAGAATTGGCGCAGCTACAGCGGCAGCCCATTTAGGCTGGGATTGGGCTAAGATCAAGACCATAGGGAGATGGAAATCTAGGTGCTGCGAGCGTTATGTCAGGCCTTCAGGGGAACAAAGTAAGGGGGGGGGGGTTAGCTTTCCAAGACAGCCGTTAAAGTGTTTTTTCTTTGCAGGATGTGTGGCCGGGCCGCAGAAAGACAAGATGACGACATGGTTGGTCGGCCATTCGTTCATTCATTGGGCGGTGAAATTTGTGGAGAGGCAAATTTACGGCAGATCATTGGGACTGCCCAGCAGACACCATGAAGTTCGTTGGTGGGGCAAGAGTGGTATGAGGTGGGGGAGCCTGCTCCCATTTATCACGGGTAACTTGCCGCAGTGGGGTTGTCTGGACCTTTTATTGATTCATCTTGGGGAAAATGATCTAGTGAAGCTATCGGGGCTCACTTTGATACAACTCATGCAGAGAGATTTGGAACTCTTGAAGCAGAAACTATGCGGGACATGTTTGGTATGGACAGAATTTGTGCCAAGAATTTGTGCCAAGAAGGGCATGGAGAGGGGCGCTTAATCATGGAGCCATTGAGCGTGCTCGGAAAAAATTGAATAGAGCCATGAGGGTTTTCTGCTGGGCTCAGGGGATCAAGGTGTTAAAACACGAGGACTTAAAGGAACAGGAGGAGGCATTGTTTCGAGATGACGGGGTCCATTTGTCGCAGTTAGGGAATGCGTATTACCTAACAGAGCTAAGATTGATGCTAGAGAGTTTATGGGGAGTGAATTTGTGGATCAGGGATTAAAAAAATAATAATAATAATTTAGAGGAGGAGCAAATATAGAATCAGAAAGGGTTTGTTTTTTCTTGGGGTGGGGCAGCGAAACGCCACATGGGTTTCGCTGGTTGGCAGGAGATGGGGGAGGGTGGAGAGCCAGATGCGGGCTTGTCCACCCTTCCGGGGGAAAACAAGGAGGTGAAGGATCAGAGTGGTGGGGGGGTAGGTTACAAGCAAGGAAGGCAAGGGAGGAATAGGGGAGCGTCTACGGTAGGAGATTTGAAGGGAGATATTTGAGGAGAGAATGAAGGCAAAGGAATCGTAAAAGTTAAGGTCTGGTTAAAAGGAGGGATACAGTTAAATGTTAGTTGATGTTTATGTTTAAACCTTGTCCTAAATAAATGACCTTTTACACGAAGCAAGGAGTGTCACTGTATGTGTGTCCTGATCTACTATCTAGCGCATCCTTCAAAACTGGCTCAAGTGCCATTTGCGACATTTGGCAAACATGCATCACACATCTTCAGTGTCTCCTTGGTAACAGCAGGTGGCACTGCGCAGGGCCGGCTTTAGAACTGGTGGCGCCCTGCGCAACAGTTTATTGTGGCGCCCCCCACCCCATGACCTACTCCTCGGTTTCACTCACTACCGAATGTGCCCCTCATTTCTCCATCGCTCCCCTTTCACATACATTCATGTGTTTTAAAGCACTCGAGAAGGCTGGCTTTACTCATCTACTCAGCTAGCTACATAAAATAAAGGGGCATATGACGCATAATTAGCGTAATTTTTTTACGCTACTGTGGCGTTAGAAGGCCAAAAACGCGATGCCATATTTACAAATATGCATTGCACCACTTTGTATCGCTTTGCGTTACATTATGCCCGCACCAGGCATAATGTATGCAAAGGTGGCAGTGCCCCGTTAGGGAGGGCCAAAAAAATGGTGCAAAGAAATCTTACATATTTCTTTTCGCCGTTTTTTCCCGGCACTTTTAACGCCTGCTCCGAGCAGGCGTTAAAAGGAGGATTTTGTTGGTTACAAGGGATCTCTGGGTGCTTTGCAGGATTAACATCAACATTTTGATCCTGCAAAGCGCCGGACTAGCGTCAAAAATTCTGCCACTAGTCCCTAACTACCGCCATGTTGTGCCATATTTTAAATACAGTGCACACATGGTGGCATTAGGGCAGCGCTAAGGGGTACAAGAAAAGTGGTGCAGCACTGTGTGCAGCGCCACTTTTTTCAAATATTCCCCGTAGGGGCATATTTAAGAGCCCCTAGTGCCATTCTAATGTCACATTAGTGTAATTTTTTTAAGCTAGTGTGGCGATAGAAGGCCAAAAATGCTGCGCCATGTTTACAAAGTGGTGCAATGCATGCATTGCGCCACTTTGTAACCTTTCGCGCTACATTATGTCTGTGCCAGGCATAATGTATGCAAAGGTAGCATCCCCCCGTTAGGGGGGGGGCAAAAAAATGGCATAAAGAATCTGACAGATTTCTTTGCATAATGTTTTTCCAGCACTTTTAATGCCTGCTCACAGCAGGCGTAAAAAGGAGGCTTCCATTGGTTACAATGGGCCCTCGGGTATTTTGAAGGATTAACGTCAACATTTTTTATGCTAATCCTGCAGAGCGCCGGACTCGCATAAAAAATTCTGATGCTAGTCCCCAAACTACTTCTATGGTGCACCATATTGTAAACATGACGCACACATGTTGGCGTTAGGGGGGTGCTAAAGGGCGCAACAAAAGTGGCGCAGCACTGTGTGCAGCACCACTTTTTTCAAATATGCACCATAGGGTAGTGCTTAATTTGTAAGTAAAAAGGTGCCGGTGCCCAAAGCGTTCCTTCTAAACTTGCGGCTGCTGCAGTTAAATGTGTGAACAAGGAATACAGAGGCAGTCTGATCCTTAAGCCATCTTGGGCCTCTTCAGTCCATTTATAGGCACTCCTTGCCCCTTCAGTTCACTTTTGCGGATGTCTGTTTTTTCCCACTGTGACGCTTTTTCGTTTTTCTCTTCCTCCATCTTTCCCATATGTGTCTTTTTCTTGCAGTAAATGCTTGAGGCAGGAAAATAAGCGCTGGCCCTCAAAAATAAGTGCTGGTGCTCTGTACCGGAAACAACAAGCACAAATTAAGCACTGACATAGGGGTATATTTAGGAGCCCCTAGTGCCACTCTAACACCACGTTAGAATAATTTTTTTACACTAATGGGGTATAAATCCTTTAGATTTCTTTGCGTCATTTTGTTCTGGCACTTTTAAGGCCTGCTCAGAACAGGCATTAAAAGGAGGCTTTAATTGGCTACAATGGGCCTCTGGGTGCTTTGCAAGATTAGCGTCAAAATTTACACTAATCCCGCAAAGCGCCGGACTAGCGTAAAAAATTCTGACACTAATCTCCTAACTACCACCATGTTGTGCCATATTTTAAATACAGCGCACACTTGGTGGTGTTAGGGTAGCGCTAAGGGGCGCAAGAAAAGTGGTGCAGCACTGTGTGCAGCGCCACTATTTTCAATTATGCCCCATAGGGGCATATTTAAGAGCCCCTAGTGCCATTCTAACACCACATTAGTGTAATTTGTTTAAGCTAATGTGGTGTTAGAAGGCAAAAAACGCTGCGTCATATTTACAAATGCGCCAGGCATAATGTATGCAAAGGGGGTCATTTTTTTCAAGCACCGAATTTCGGGCACTGAAATGCGCGACGGGTGCTGCTGCACCCGCTGCACATCAACATTGCCACTGGCTCTATTACGAGACGGCTGCAATGTTGATGTGACTTTTCCTGTGGGCCAGCGGACGGAAACACTGTTACGGTCTGCTGGCCCAGCGGAAAAGTCATAATAGGGAGCCAGATATACCACCAGCACTGGTGGTATACCGGCGCCCGCAGCTTTGGCGGTCTTTTCAAAGGACCTCCGAAGTTGTAACGAGGTCCTGAGTCTTACCCTCTACAGGTGACACCTGTCCCTCTAATCCGGGTCTTGCTCCGGCTAACCAGCAGGTCCTCATTTCTACCCAAGAGCAGGGATGATTGGGCAGCCGACCGCATGACATAATTGATTTCTCAGGGAAATCGTGGTCACTCAGGTCTCATCCGTTTCTCTCAGTTACATTAGTCTAACATACACAATGACAAACAGAGGCAGTATATGTTTCAATAAGGTTCTAATGAAGCAACTGCATCTTAGATAGCAAAGCATGCACTGCAATAACCAGGACGATACAGCATGACAAAATTTGAATTGTGACAAGGAGAGTGAAGCATAGCAATAACTCTACCATATTGTCACTAGAGTCAATAGACTAATTCCTACCTAGGCTATAATAGAGCACAGCATGTTAAGCTATAATCCTGCCCTTCAGGTTCCCCGGGAAAGACATCATCCCCCATACCTGAGCAAAGGCCTGACGTCTGCATAAGCAGCTGTAGCGAAGAGTTCAGCAGTCAGCATACAGTCGTGATTCTCTGGCTGTAATCTCCCTCTAACATGGAAGGGACAGGAAAGTGTTTATATAATAAAACAGCTGATGTTCTGAGAAAATGTCTGTAAGGAAATGCCTCCCTGGAATGGTTACCCCCTGACATTTTGCCTTTTGTTGATGCCAGTTATGATTGAAAGTGTGCTGGAACCCTGCTAACCAGGTCCCAGCACCAGTGCTCTTTTCCTAAATTGTACCTTTGTTCCCACAATTGGCACAGCTGTGGCACCCAGATAAGTCCCTTATAAATGGTACCCCTTGTACCAAGGGCCCTGATGCCAGGGAAGGTCTCTAAGGGCTGCAGCATGTCTTATTCCACCCTGGGGACCCCTCAATCAGCACATGCACACTGCCTCACAGCTTGTGTGTACTGGTGGGGAGAAAATGACTAAGTCGACATGGCACTCCACTCAGAGTAACATGCCCACCTCACACTGCCTATGGCATAGGTAAGTCAACCCTCTAGCAGACCTTACAGCCCTGAGGCAGGGTGCACTATACCACAGGTGAGGGCATATGTGCATGAGCACTATGCCCCTACAGTGTCTAAGCAAAACCTTAGACATTGTAAGTGCAGGGAAGCCATAAAGAGTATATGGTCTGAGAGTTTGTCAAACACGAACTCCACAGTTCCATAATGGCTACACTGAAATTTGGGAAATTTGGTATCAAACTTCTCAGCACAATAAATGCACACTGATGCTAGTGTGGAATGTATTGTAAAATACACACAGAGGGCATCTTAGAGATGCCCCCTGAATACCAGTCCGACTCCTAGTGCTAGGCTGATCAGTCTCTGCCAGCCTGCCACAACCAGATGAGTTTCTGGCCAGATGGGCAGAGTGCCTTTGTCACTCTGTGGCCAGGAACAAAGCCTGTACTGGGTGGAGGTGCTTCTCACTTCCCCCTACAGGAACTGTAACACATGGCGGTGAGCCTCAATGCTCATGCCTTTTGTTACAGCACCCCAGGGCATCCCAGCTAGTGGAGATGCCCGCCCCTCCGGCCACTGACCCTACTTTTGGTGGCAAGGCTGGAGGAGATAATGAGAAGAACAAGGAGGAGTCACCCACCAGTCAGGACAGCCCCTAAGGTGCCCTGAGTTGAGGTGACCACTGCCTTTAGAAATCCTTCATCCTGAGATTGGAGGATTCCCCCAATAGGATTAGGGATGTGCCCCACTCCCGTCAGGGAGGAGGCACAAAGAGGGTGTAGACACCCTCCAGGACAGTAGCCATTGGCTACTGCCCTCCTGACCTAAACACACCCCTAAATCTAGTATTTAGGGGCACCCCAGAACCCAGGAAATCTGATTCCTACAACCTACACAAAGAAGAAAGACTGCTGACCTGAAAGCTCTGCAGAGATGACAGAGACGACAACTGACTTCCGGCCTGTCGCCAGACTCAAAGAACCTGCACAGCGACGCATCTGACAGGGACCAGTGACCTCTGAAGCCTCTGAGGACTGCCCTGATCCTGAAGGACCAAGAAACTCCAGAGAACAGCGGCACTGTTCAAACACACAACAACTTTGCAACTTTCTTACAACTTTCAAAGCCTTCACTCTTCCTGCCGGAAGTGTGAGACTTTACACTCTGCACCCGATGCCCCCGGCTCGAGCTCCAGAGAACCAACACTACAGGGAGGACTCCCAGGCGACTGCTAACTCGTGAGTAACCTGAGACGACCCCCCTGGACTCCCACAGCGACGCATGCAGAGAGGATCCAGAGGCGCCCCCTGGTCGCGAATGCCTGGAACAAAGAACCCGACGCCTAGAGCAAGCACTGCACCCGCTGCCCTCAGGACCAGAAGGTACCGAACTCCAGTGCAGGAGTGATCATCAGGTGACCCTCTGCCTAACCCAGTCGGTGGCTGGCCCGAGAAGCCCCCCTGTGCCATGCCTGCACTGCTAGAGTGACCCCCGGGTCCCTCCATTGATTCCTAATGAAAACCTGACGCCTGCTAAACACACTGCACCCGGCCGTCCCTGCGCTGCTGAGGGTGTGTTTTGTGTGCCTACTTGTGTCCCCCCCAGTGCTCTACAAAACCCCCCTGGTCTGCCCTCCGAAGACATAGGTACTTACCTGTTGGTAGACCGGAACCGGAGCACCCCTGTTCTCCTTGGGCGCCTATGTGTTTTGGGCCCTCCTTTGACCTCTGCACCTGACCAGCCCTGTGTTGCTGGGGCGGTAACTTTGGGGTTGCTTTGAACCCCCAACGGTGGGCTGCCTATGCCCAGGAACCTGAACTTGTAAGTGCCTTTCTTACCTGAAAAACTAACCAATACTTACCTCCCCAGGAACTGTTGATTTTTGCAGTGTGTCCACTTTTAAAATAGCTTATTGCCATTTTAACTAAAACTGTGTATGTTACTGCTCTAATTCAAAGTTCCTTACTTACCTATGTGAAGTACCTTGCATTTTATGTATTTACTTCAAATCTTGAATCTTGTGGTTCAAAAATATATTAAGAAAAGATGTTTTTCTATATAAAAACTATTGGCCTGGAGTTAAGTCTTTGAGTGTGTGTTCCTCATATATTGCCTGTGTGTGTACAAAAAACGCTTAACACTACCCTCTGATAAGCCTACTGCTCGACCACACTACCACAAAATAGAGCATTAGAGTTATCTAATTTTGCCACTATCTTACCTCTAAGGGGAATCCTTGGACTCTGTGCACACTATCTCTCACTTTGAGATAGTATATACAGAGCCAACTTCCTACAATGTCCCTATGTAAGGATGTGTGTTTTCTATGAATGTCAGAGACAACTTGTACCACGTTCACCGGCAACCTATCTTACTGCAGCCTTGAAAGAAGCACAGAGTGAACAAGAATGTCATGTTTAAGAACATAGTGCTGACATAAGCAAGAACAGCTAGACAGAGAGAAAATAAAATAAGACCGCAAAAGTGGCTATTGTTAAAATAATTAACAAAGCTGAATAAAATATATCTAGGTTAAAGTGCACAGCTGCAGACCTAGTGTGCTAAAATAATGTGCATGAAGCTATAACTAAAATGGCTACACAACACCTTGTCGGTTGAAGGTGGTTCAAAGCCAAAACATATATAAAAGTTACTAAAACTCAACCTAAGATATATCTGTAAAAAGTGTCATTAATGACAAGTTAAAAGGACTCATGAGCATATATAAAGCGACAATTTAAAATGTTAACATGTGGCATAAAAAGGGCCGAATTGCAAGAGTAAGAGTCATTTTGAAAATTGACAATTGAATCCGGGACAATGGAGGAGAGGAAATCTTCCACTTCGGCAGGTGTTAAAGTTGGAAAGGCATCACCGAAAAGGACCAAGGAGCAATCGTGTTCCATAGCCTGAGCCTCAGCCAAGGCGGCAGCATTCCGTGGTGTGCCCGGTAATGAGTTCAGAGCCACATCCTGCAGGAAGGGCAATTCATAAGCAGCTTCTCGTAGCAAACGCACCCTCAACGCTCATGTCCGGTAATGAACCCTCAGCGAGAACATCAACAGATCAGCGTTCAATGAAAGCAAGCGCTGCGTAGAAAGGCAAACATTTAGTTCATGTTCGAACGAGCACCAGAGGCACCGAAGCACGAGCTGCCCACAATGCAAAACCGGTCTGAATGACAGAGACCAGTCACACTCCAATTCCTTCAGGAATGTTACTCCAAAATACTGCATCATGCCTTCATGACACAGCTGCGCTGGTGGAAGCGCTGTCATTCCTCCTTGTTGCGGTTGGACAGCCATTGCGCATGAAAAGTTGCAACAGCAAGATGCCAACTATTATAGCCAAAGTTATTGGAAATCCCCCCAAAATACTGGAGACTATTGAGTGGTTAGCTGATGGTATCAAACCGAATATGGAGGAGAAGGTGTGAACGAAACCAGAACCAACAGCCTTAAGGAAATTTGCGATTCCAGTACTACTGGACGCATTAAATATTTGTCCACGAGTTCACCAAAGTGTCTCGGAAAGTTGGTACATAAAAGGGACTGTATCTCTGCTGACGACCTTGCCACCTGAAGTGCGTAGATCTAGAGTGTAGATGTGAGAGCCACATGGTTTTGAAACAATAAAGCTTTGAGTCTGCTCAATTTGTCAAAATTCACATTAGAAGTCGCAATATGGGTACAGATGTCAGCTACCATCTTTTAATCTAATGGGAGGAAAAAGTACGTTCCCACAGCATTTAACAATCTTAGAGACCGAAACAACATAAACTATTCCAGCTCACATCCCACAGCAGTTTTCACCATTGAGGAGAACATAGCTGCCATTTGAAAGAGCCTGGAACGTAGGTCTAATCAAGGGGACGGCAAGTCCCTTCAGAGATAACAAGCCAAACTGTTTCCAAACCATTGAATGGCTGACAGAAGTCTTGCATTCACTACTGCTAAGAAAGACTTCTTTCATGCCACTGAGCCATTTGTACAAGAAGGGTAGCTCCCACACATCATGGATGTAACTATCTCCTAGCCTTTCATATCTGCCTACCGGAATGTGTTTTAAACAGGACATGTATTGAAGTGTGGAAATAGGCAGATTAATGACCCCGTGTATTAACCACTCAGCAGGTGGTATTTCAGCCACAGTAAAAGGCAACCTTTCAAATTTTTTGATGTTTAGCATGACATGTCGCTTCTTTCTTAGCCATTAGTTGTTGTTGTTGCATTAAAGTAAATGTAGAAAATGTGTCCCTTTCGCTGATGTGTTGCCGGGGAACGCAACCTGCCTTCAGTGTTTGAAGTGTCCAACCCAACAGCTAATGCCTTCTGTAAATTTTCTTTGTCTATTTGCCTTAACCGGGAAGCGGCCTCTTGTTGAGAAAGCTTCCAAATCTCATTATACACTTCACATAAGAAGCGCTTTTTGCGTTGTTTTCTGGGGCCTAACAGGAAGTCCAGCAAGTCGGTGTTATTAGACAGGAGACTGAGGTGTTATCTAACTGCATCTAGTGAGGAACTCTTCAGCCATTGCTGGCATAGTTTCCCTACACTGTAGGTTGTTACTATACCTGCATGTTCGGATGATATATAGCGATGGTTTGGCCTACTAGTTCTAAAACCCTGTGGAGTTTATAAAATGTTTATGACACCCATTGGTATCTATTGGGCACAATAACCAGCTGCCAGGACGTGACAATGAAGCATTAAATGTGCCATTCTGGACCCATTCATCGAGCTGATCTTCAGTTGCATTGATTTACTTTTGCCATTTATGAAATTTTGCAGGTGCAGGAATACTGGGTGTGTTCAATTCCTTAATCTTTACTAAGCCGAAACAACTTGTTTGTTGTACAGTTTCATCTAAAAATATCATAATTTGAACAGGTATCAGGCATGCTCTAAACAAAGCTTCCTTCCCCTGTATTTGCCTAGTTCCCCACACACTTTTTAAGTCAATCGACTTAAGTCAATATTCATAGCCTTCTATAGTCAACCGCGAAACAAAGGAATCCGAATAAATACATTTCGTATTTGTCAATAATATGCGTACATTTTCTATCTGTGACATTTTAAAATAACATGACTCAGCATTTTTAACATCGTGTCCAGAAAAATATGTAAACTTTTCAGAGTATGTTTTAGAACTCCCTTGCGACGGAGTCAGACAATTTTCCCATTGTGTGTAATTAAACACAGTCTTTGGGGTACTTGCTCTGCGGATGTAATGGTGCCCATAATATTTATAGGAAAACATATCACCATAATTCTCTTTAGATTGGTAAACATCTTCGTTTTCAAATACAGTGTAATACTGCAATTCTGTCATCAAAGAATCAACTGTTTTCACATCCCAGTCATCAGAAACAACTCTGGGTATTATTATATCGTTCATTGAAAGTTTAAACACACATGTTCATGGCATGACCTCTGTGGGGCTGTATATAACAAATGTTACTTTATCCCAAACAATCCCATCAGGAATTGGAATAGCTGAAGTGTTCACAAAAGACAAGTCTGTACGGACCTTGTGAGGAGAAAAATGTGGTATTATGACCTCATCCGCCAGTTCAACAGTCGATCTTTCAGGAAGAAAATGACCATGTATTAGTAAAAAGAATATTATAACAAACCCGTTCCAAAGCAGGAAAGCCAATACAGTCAAGGAAAGCCACAGATAGTTCCAGTGAAGAATAAAGTAAGTTGCTTTAAGCCAATTTATCAGCTTATGTGTTTTTGACAGGTAAGGTGTCGAAGAGGCGAATAAGTCCGAAATGTTGTCGTTCATGTCGGCAAAGTATCCAGAAGCAGTTCATGCAAAAGCTGGAGCCGTGTTTGTAGGTGGAGTGGGTGTTTCCCGTGGTGGTTCAGAATAAATTACACCATCTGTCTTTGTTGAAGTTGTGTCAAATCGATCAGCTATTTCTGTATTATTTGATGTCAGTGGATCATTTTCCACCCTCCCCAAGCTCAGAGAGGTGTCAGTGTTTCTGCTTACAAGTTGTAGAGGAACTTCTTGACAAGTAGTGAGAGGGATTCGGGAACTTCTGGCTGTTCCTTTTGGTCGGCTGTGCAGGATCAGCAACATGGTATAGCTTGACATTGTCTATAGATACAACGCGGTTTTCTTTAGCACCAGCCAACGGTGGTAGAATGACAGTTCTGGTACCATGTATTCCCATAACTGGGACTGGTGTACGATAGGAAGGACCAACTCCTTTGTCACAGCAACTTTTTAACGAACTAGATCACCAACTTTAGAAATCCAGCCTGTAGGCGTTACAGGTATATCCTTAATTCCTGTGGAGGCAGCACTGGCAGAAGCATTGTCATCACAAAACTGTTGCAATTCCTGTAAGACAGTGACACGTTCTTTTATGTCAAAGGGTGTTTCTGCCACCTCCACACCAGGACCATCAAGATCTGGATCATACATTTGAGTTCCGAACAGGCACTCATATGAAGTACGACCCCCAGGGACCTTCTAGGCAGATTGTTAAGTGCTCTCTGGACTCCATACAGGTGATTAAGCCAACTACGACCCGTACCTAAGACTCTGGCTGTTATGGACTGCTTTAAATCACAGTTTATTTGCTCCACTACACTATTTCCCTCAGGATGAAAAGGAGACGAGTACTGGAGTTGAACCCCCAACGAAGCCATGGCGCCCATGAATGACCTTGAGATGAAAGCAGGGCACTGGTCTGAGTGGAAAGCCGCAACTGCATATGTACCGATAAAGACTCACAAATCTTTAATAGCAGTCCGAGCGTCAACCGAGCATTGTGGCAACACCCATAGAAATCTGGAGGAGGAGTCAACAGGGACTAAGATGTATTTGTATGCATTGTATGCACTGTCTGGTGTTAGGGGACCACAATGGTCCAAGTACACACATTGTAATGGCTTGTTTGAAATAAGGAGGGGTGTCTGCAGTGGGCGTTTAGCAGTGGAAACTTTAATTTGTTGGCAGATGTCACAACAAAGGACATACTGCTTGGCCTCTTTGTATAGGCCTGGCCACCAAAAACGGGCTTGTAACAAAGATATTGGAGGTTGTAATTGTGCGCATTTTTCCAAGAATTGTGGCATTAGGCTCTTTCCTTTACTCGATAGCTCATATCCCAGAAACAGGACACTAAGGAAGGCTATTTTTGTTTTTTGAAATTGAATTTGTAGCCAAATTCAGCAAATCCCACAACAATGCTGGCTACCCGTCTTAAATGTTGTAGCAATTCATCAACCGTGAGATAGATATCATCTACATAGGACAATGATTCAGGGTCAATGTCGTGCAAGATTGAAGTCACACAAGCCGCAAACAGTCCTGAACTGCTCTTGTACCCCTGGGGGTAAACAACTGATTTTTTTCTGGGAGCCTAGTGCGCTGAAACTTGTTAAGTCTCTACTCTCAGGTGCTATATTTTGGCAGGAGAAACCATTGGAAATGTCCAGTGTAGTTTTGTATTTTTTTACACACTGTGTTGTTCATCAGTGCTGCGCTATGTGAGTTTTGTATAGCATATGTCCGTGTATGACTGTTTAAGTGTCTGTAGTCTAAGACTATTCTGTATGGATGGTCCAGTTTAGCTACTGGGAATAAAGAAGTATTCATTGGGGAGATGTAGGGTTCAATTATGCCCTGGTATTCCAGTTGTGTGAGAATTTCTCTCATGGGTGCTTTAGCATCATGTTTTATTGGATATTGGGGTTGAGGTTGGGGTTGATTTTTATTAGGAATTACATTGTAGCGGGAATCTTTGTCCCATCCTACGTGGTTGCGATATAACCCGGGTGCCTGCGCCGAATCCCAATCAATGGCATAGAATTCTGCAAGCTTTTCGGGAACAAGAGGCGAGAAAGAAGGTTTGATAACATCTTCCCCATATGGGCAGGTACGGACAAATTCAGGTGGCCAGTCTTGTTCAGCCAACAAAATATCATATATGTTTATCACGCGATCCCAAAAGATTGCGCCTATTGTACGTTCAATGTCTCCCTCTAACTGTAACGTTACTTTGCACACCCTATCAGGCGTGGAGACACACATATCCACAGTTTCTACTTGTAGGAAGTCATCAGTTGCTCTCACCTCCAGATGCTCTAGAAGAGTCCGGTGAACGATTGTGACCTCTGCCGCTCTGTCTAGCAGCACTAGTGCCCACCTCCTGTTCTTCAATAGAGCCCTCTTCTTGAGTGGCATGTCGAACAGCAACTGCTGCCACTTTTTTCTTTTTAAATTTGGGTTTTTGTTGGGGAGGTTTCTCTTCCTTTTTAACAGAAACCTCTGTTTCGGTTTCACGTACTCTGTTCTTCGCTCTGACCGCCCACCTCGTACTGCGTTTTTCCGATGAATCCTGAAAGGAAGGAGATTGGGGTGTGTCAGTATATTGATATCTGTCAGGCGCTTTTATATTATCTCTGTTTCTGAGATTATAATTATTCTGCAGGGTCTCCGTGCATGGAGATTCTCCCCTTTCTTTTTTAGGAGTTTGTTGTTTTTTATCCCCACGTTTCTTATTACCCTCAGGAGCTTGCTTGGTAAAATATTTATTAGATTTACCCTGAAGTTGTGGTTTAGTTAGTCTGGCCCCCAGACTATCTCGACCAATACTTGAGTAGGTCTCCGTGCTAATCTTTGGCAGCTCGCGTTCTTAATCCTGTTGAGGAACATCCCAGAGCCGCATGTGCACCTCAAATGCAACCACTTCCCCTTTAAGATTACTTAAAATAATTGAGGATACTGTGGCAAAATTGCCCATTAATTGCATCCCCAAATCCAGGGCAGGGGCAGCCCTGTATTTATCTTAAATTTGTTTCAACACTTCTGGTAAATTGGCATGTGTCGGTGTACCATGTGCGGTAGTATAAAGCGTGGCAAATACCGTGCCCCATGTAGTACAGTTATCTATTGTGGGTACCTGTCACCATCAGGTCAGTGCGTGCTCCACGGGCGACTAAAATGCAAAAACCCAGCCTTTATGCAAGAGCATAATTCATGCATTGTGTTTATATGCAGTATGTTAACCTTTTGCATTGCAGACTTTAACCTTGAAAAACACTATTAATGATGTTTGCAATAACTGTTCTTTTGCAAGGTATTGCTGCAGACTTACTGAGTGTGTTAGGGTGTGGTCCCTTTCTAGGATCTTCCAGAAGCTTTCTCTGCAGCATGACTGGGTGTGGTTGTGGGCTGGGCCAGACTCTATATAAGGGAGCCAGCCCAGCTCCACATGCTCACTATTCAGAGGTCCCAGTGCAGAGCAGCAGCATTTTCCTGAGCTCCTGTTCTGTTGGCCTACCTTGGCGTTCCAGGCCTGCCTCACATTCTTTTGGTGATCCTTGAGCAGGGTGGTAAGACGGAGGTCGGGCTGGGTCCCTGACCCCGTTCTAAGAGACTCTTGAGTTTTGGGGCCTACTCGTGAAACTTTCAGAGTACGCAAATCACTGCTCTGATTCGGATCGTGGTGTTCAGATTGGCAAAGGCTTGTGCGATCATTTCATGGCATTTACATATTCTTGTTGGGATCTGCAGTGTGTGCGATTCATTCCCGCATTTAAACCTTGATGTTCAGATAGCTTACAGAGTGCGCGATCATTTCATGGCATTTGCATATTCTTGTTTGAATCGGCAGTGTGTGCAATTCATTTACCGCACGTAAACCTTGGTGTTCAGATCGGCAAAGGCTTGCGCGATCATTTCATGGCATTTGCATATTCTTGTTGGGATCAGCAGTGTGCACGATTCATTCCCGCATTTGAACCTTGATGTTCAGATCATTTACAGAGTGCGCAATCATTTCATGGCATTTGCATATCCTTGTCTGAATCGGCAGTGTGCGCGATTCATTTACCGCATTTAAATCTTGGTGTTCAGATTGGCAAAGGCTTGCATGATCATTTCATGGCATTTGCATATTCTTGTTGGGATCGGAAGTGTGCGCGATTCATTCCCGCATTTAAACCTTGATGTTCATATCGCTTACAGAGTGCGCGATAATTTCATGGCATTTGCATGTTCTTGTTGGAATCGGCAGTGTGCGCGATTCATTCCAGCATTTAAACCTTGACGTTCCGATCGTTTACAGAGTGCGCGATCATTTCATGGCATTTGCATATTCTTGTTGAGATCGGCAGTATGCGTAATTCATTCCCGCATTTAAACCTTGATGTTCAGATCGCTTACAGTGTGCGCGATCATTTCATGGCATTTGCATATACTTGTTGGAATCAGCAGTGTGCGTGATTAATTTCCTGCATTTAAACCTGGGTGTTCAGATCGCTTACAGTGTGCACGATCATTTCATGGCATTTGCATATACTTGTTGGAATTGGCAGTGTGCGCAATTCATTTCCCGCATTTAAACCTAGGTGTTCAGATCGCTTACAGTGTGTGCAATCATTTCATGGCATTTGCATATACTTGTTGGAATCAGCAGTGTGCACGATTCATTTCCCACATTTAAACCTAGGTGTTCAGATCACTTACAGTGTGTGCAATCACTTCATGGCAATTAAAACTTTGAAGTGTAGTGTTTCCTGAAGTGCACACGATTATCCAGGGCCTTTGAATTTTCTGCAAAGGTGTTAAATTCAAGATGTTACATTCTTTGTGCATTTCCAGGGAATGTTCAGATTACCTTTTGTCCTCATGTAAAGATGTAATGTTTTGTTCTGAAACATTATTCTAGAAGGTTCTTATATTCCTAGACAGTATGTGACATTTCATGAAAAGTTCATATGAAACATTGTATTAACCATTCTTGATTCCTTCCCAGGTACCCAGCTGTCTTGAAGTCTAGTTAAAGACCTTTCTTAAGTTATCCATGGTTACATATGACAACGCTTAGAATTATAGTCAAGTGAAAATCAATGTGATAATATCTTGATATTGTGTTGTTTAACCTTTTGCTTCCTACAGGTCTCCTTCCCAGCTGTTCCCTTCCTAATCCCCTTTTCCCCCGCTTGGACCCTCTCGGCCTCTGTGATATTTCTATCAGAGTTTTGGAGCTGTCTAGTGGTAGACATGTCGGGAGCGTAAGCAGGCCCCGATGATCTGGTCTCCCTGACAGAACCATCCCAAATGGCAAGCACATTGTTAGTATTTTGTGTTTATCCTGAGGTCCCGTGTGGGGAAATACTGCTTCCAGTGCATTTATGTTTTTGAGCAAACCAAAAAGGAATTTCTTCTTGTTTGGTGGGTACTTTACCCATGATCTAATGTACAGTCGCAGGATTAATACCTGGCATCATTGCATGTGGTTGCTTTGGAGCAGCATGTACTGGGTTTGTATTTAATGTTGTATTACAAACTATACTAATCGTCTGTGTATTGCCGTCAAATCAATATATAAGCGACGGAATTCAGCTACTGTTAGGTTTGCAAGGGGAGGTGTATAAGTGGCCAATAAAGGCCAGGTAGAACCATCATTACACAGATAAAATCGTGTAGGTTAGGGCACCATCAAGCCAAATATTATGTTCTTGATAAATGTATTTGTCTTCCCATCAACTGCTGGAAATGTGACCCAAGAATAGAAGAGTTTTTGTTCTATAAGCTGCATGTGCGTCTACCACAAATGTGACTGAACCCCCCTGGGCCGTTAGGCCATGTGCCAGTAAATGTGCAGTAAGGGGTTGTGTCATATTGACTGCCATTGCTACCTGTTGCGGATTCGCCATATTAAATGGTAAATTTGTTGAGAGATAAGCACACCAAATGGGGATTTTCCTTTTAGAGTTCAAGCTTGAACAACCTCCAGCGTCAGATAGGTATTCCCTACTTAGCTGAGGAGGAAATCCTCAATACCACGGATGTCTCCATAAATAGTATTGAGGTGTCTTTGTATATAGTGAGACAGAGATACTCAGGAATACCCTTAAATTAGAGCCTGACCCAACGTTAGCGGCGCCATGTCACGTAGGCTCTCATTATTCTAATAAGACTACTGGATTCTGAGTGGCAGAATCACCTGCGGTGTGGGAGACTGAGTCTTACCCACTACAGGTGATGCCTGTCGCCCTAATCCGGGTTTTGCTCCGGCTAACTAGCAGTGCCTCATCTCTACCCAAGAGCAGGGATGATTGGGCAGCTGAGCGCATTACATCATTGATTTCTCAGGGAAATCGTGTCACTCAGGTCTCATCCTTTTCTCTCAGTTACATTAGTCTCACATACACAATGACAAACAGAGGCAGTATATGTTTTAATAAGGTTTTAATGAAGCAACTGCATCCTAGATAGCAAAGCATTTACTGCAATAACCAGGACGATACAGCATGACAAGATTAGAATTGTGACAAGGAGAGTGAAGCATAGCAATAACGCTACCATATTGTCACTAGAGTCAATAGACTAATTCCTACCTAGCCTATAATAGACCACAGCATGTTAAGCTCTAAATCTGCCCTTCAGGTTTCCCTGGGAAGACATCATCCCCCATACTTGAGCAAAGGCCTGAAGTCTGCATAAGCAGCTGTAGCGAAGTGTTCAGCAATCAGCATACAGTCGTGGTTCTCTGGCTGGAATCTCCCTTTAATGTGTAAGGGACAGGGAAGTGTTTATATAATAAAACAGCTGATGTTCTGAGAAAATGTCCTTGTGTAAGAATGTGTGTTTTCTATGAATGGTAGAAACAAAACTTGTACCACGTTCACCGGCAGCCTATCTTACTGCAGTCTTGAAAGAAGCACAGAGTGAACAAGAATGTCTTGTTTAAGAACATAGGGCCAAATGTAGCAAAGAGATTGCGCCTCGCAAATAGCGAAAATCTATTCTAATGTAGAAATGCATTTTGCGAGTCAGATCCGACTCGCAAAATGCATTTCCGACTCGCAAATAGGAAGGGGTGTTCCCTTCCTATTTGCGACTCGCAATGCTATACAATTCCATTTGCGACCACGAAAGCGGTCACAAATGGAATCGCAGTTACCATCCACTTGAAGTGGATGGTAACCCAGTCGCAAAAGGGAAGGGGTCCCCATGGGACCCCTTCCCCTTTGTGACTGGACATAAAAATATTTTTTCAGAGCAGGTAGTGGTCCAAGGGACCACTACCTGCCCTGAAAAAATCCGAAACAAAAGGTTTCGTTTTTTTTTTTCAAAGTGTAGCTCGTTTTCCTTTAAGGAAAACGGGCTGCACTTAGAAAAAAAACCTGCTTTATTAAAAAGCAGTCACGGACATGGTGGTCAGCTGTCTCCAGCAGGCCACCATCCCCGTGAGTGCCCCTACTCGTAAAGGGGTCGCAAACTGCGACTCGCCTCATTAATATTAATGAGGAGGGTCTTTGCGACCCCATTGCGACGTGCAGAAGGTGTCTGAGACACCTTTCTGCATTCCAAATTGCGACTTGCAATTTGCGAGTTGCAGGGACTCGCAAATTGCAAGTTGCAATTTGGAGTTTTGGTACATCTGGCCCATAGTGCTGGCCTAAGCAAGAACAGCTAGATAGAGAGAAAATGAAACAAGACAGCAAAAGTGGCGTTTGTTAAAATAATAAATTAAGCTGAATAAAATATATCTAGGTTAAAGTGCACAGTGGCAGGCCTAGTGTGCTAAAATAATGTGCATGAAGCTATAACTAAAATGGCTACACAACACCCTCCCCTTGTCGGTTGAAGGTTGTTCAAAGCCTAAACATATATAAAAGTTACTAAAACTCAACCTACATATATGCTCTATATATAGATATCTCTATATAGCTATATCTAGCTATATAGTGGCCCCCAGGGAAACCATACAACTATTAAAAAAATTATTGCCCCCACAGGGGTTCGCCCTGTCCATGTCTGACCCCCGTCAATTTCATTTTATTAATTTTTTAATTTTATTTTTAATTTTTAAACCCAAGGGGGGCACGATTGGGTCCGATCATACCCCCCCAGGGGTAAACCTACATTAATTAAAAAAAATATGCCCCTGTTTTTCGAAGGGGCCGGCCTCCCCCAAGTAAAATGCCTTGTGTCTAGTGGGGGTTTCCTGGCCAGGAAACCCATTTTGGAAGGCCTCATTTGGAATGGGAGGATCTCCACTTTCAAACTAGGCCTTCCCGAATATCAGGAAGGCTGTTTGGGCCTGTTTTCCCCACTGGAGCAGGGAGGTAGTGAGGCCTACGCCCGCACTGAAACGGTTAAAAACCAACTTCACCAAAAGATATATATTTTTATATTTTGAGTTCAGAGACCCAAAAGTCCATGTATCTCTTTGCTCCCAATGGGAAATTACACTTAATAGATATTTCAAGGCAATCCTATGTTATCCTGTGGGAGAGATAGGCCTTGCAACAGTAAAAACAGAGTTCAGCAGTATTTCACTATCAGGACATGTAAAACACACCAGTACACGTCCTGCCTTTTAATACACTGCACCGGGGCTGCCTTGGGCCAAGTTAGGGGTGACTTACATGTAGTAAAAGGAAAGGTTTGGGCCTGGCAAGTAGTTACACATGCCAGGTCGAACTGCCCACACAGTCACTGCAGTGGCAGGTCTGAGACATGCATACAGGGCTACTCAAGTGGGTGGTGCAATCAGTGCTGCACGCCCACTAGTATCATTTGATTTACAGGCCCTGGGCACCTCTGATGCACATTACTAGGGACTTACTAGTAAATCAGATATGCCAATCATGGATAAACCAATCACAAATACAATTTATCTAGAGAGCACTTGCACTATAGCACTGCTCAGCAGTGGTAAAGTGCCCAGAGTCCTAAAGCCAACAAAAACAGGTCAGAAACATTAGGAGGAAGGAGGCAGAACATTTGGGGATAACCCTGCAAAAAGGTCCAGAGCCAACAGAGAGGCTAATCAGAAACTGAATTGGAATCTTCAGTTCTTTAGGATAAGTTTATTTCCATGTGCATTATTTTAGTTGTACATGCGCTACTATAATTCTGCTTGACTACCAGTTATTGAGCTTTTGCTTTATTGGTATTAATACGTGTCATGGCAGCAATAACTCCACCACCACAATTCCTTGGACAACCAGAACCCCCATCAATAGAGTGGGGAAAGTGGACAGATATCTTCGACAATTACCTGGAAGCCTTGGATGTCTTAGAATTCACCTCAAACAGAAAAAGAGTAATTTTACTAAGGCGGTCATTACACCATTATCGGTAAAAGCCGCTTACCGCCGTGCAGAAGACCGCCAACACACCGCCGCAGCAGTGGAATTCCGCCACAGCTTTTATGACCCACAGAACGGAATCTGCCAAAATTCAGACACCCACACAAGTCCGCCACACCAAAGGCCAGTGATAAACTGGTGAAAACAAATCCTCCACCATCAAGCCAACAGAAATACGCCCACACTATCACAACCCACAAATCCACCCAGCGGTCTTTCAACCGCGGTATTCCATTGGTGGTACACACCGCTGCGCTCAAAATACACGCACATTTACAAAACACAACCACATTGGACAATTCCAAATACACACACCGGATACACATACACACACCACTCCCACACACCCAATACAATATAAAACACACATCACCCACAAACCCCTACGACCACAATTACTGAGAGAAGGCCAGAGAGAGACACCACCATCAACAATACTTGTATCCACAGGCACACAACACCATCACCCACATAACTTCTACGCACCTCACACTACACACCACTACATATCAGCACACTTATCACCCCACACCCCACCCCACACATCACCTACACCACCCCATGGCACGGCAAAGACACCCCAGGTTCTCGGAGGAGGAGCTCAGGGTCATGGTGGAGGAAATCGTCCGGGTAGAGCCACAGCTATTTGGAGCACAGGTGCAGCACACCTCCATAGCTAGGAAGATGGAGCTATGGCGAAGAATAGTGGACAAGGTCAATGCAGTGGGACAGCACCCAAGAAATTGGGAGGACATCAGGAAGAGGTGGAACGACCTACGGGGGAAGGTGCGTTCCGTGGTCTCAAGACACCACCTTGCGGTTCAGCGGACTGGGGGCGGACCCCCACCTCCTTCCCCACAACTAACAACATGGAAGGAGTAGGTCTTGGCGATTCTGCATCCTGAGGGCCTCGCAGGAATAGGGGGAAGAATGTGCTCTGGTAAGTCAAATCTTAACTATTACATCCCCCACCCTACCTGCATGCCAGCACTCTAACTCCTCACAAATTTCCCAACATCACAAACCACACATCCTAACACCAAGCCCTGCATGCAACAACAAAGTATGGACACACATCACTAAAGCATGCCCACTGCATATACCCATACACCCCCCTAAACCATCATCACACAAGGTCCCACACAGGAATGCAAGCACTGGGGTACATGGTCACCCTCCCATTGCACACCATGGCACACACAGATGTAATAAACATCCTTTTATACCCCTGCAGGACCCCTACCCAACGTCACCGGACAGTAGGGTCCACACATGTCCACACCACCAACAGAAGAGGCCCACAGTGATGACAGCACCTCTGTCCAACTGGATCTAGATGACCAGCCCGGCCCATCGGCCAGTCGGTTCCCCTCACCCAGTCACAGGCCACCACAGACCTTCCCCCCTCTGGAAACACCAGCACAGCACCCACCCAGTGGGCCCATACCTCCGTCCCCAGGACACGTCAATCAGCAGTGTGTCCATCACTACAGGGAACCCAGGATAACCCACCACCCCAACAACAACAGGGACCTGGGGGCAGTGGTAGTGGGCACACGGTCCAGGGGATGGAGGCCCAGGAACACATCGGAACTGGGAGGGCTGCTGTGTGACAGGGGGAGGACAAGCTCAGGGAACCCACTCTCCACGAAGCCCCCTCCAACATCATGGGAGCCTACCACCACTCCCAGAAGACAATGGCAACAGTACTGGCCAAGTTTCAGGAGACACAGCGCCTGCAGGAGGAACAGTATTCGGGCTTCAGGGAGGAAATCAGAGCCATCAATTCCACCCTGGGCACCATCGTAGGCATGCTGAAGGAAGTACTCAACACAAGGAGGGACACTGTGGCACTGCAAGGGGCCCCTGACACCAGCATGGACGATGAACTGCCCACCACCTCTGCCGGCGCTAGTGGACAGGAAGCACCGCCACAGGACCACCACATCAGCACCCCACCCCCTGCAGAGGGAGAACCACCCCACAAACGGTCCCTGAGATCCAGCACAAAGACAGAGAACGATGCCAAGACCCCCGCCAAGAAATGAGACCACCCTGAATGTCATCCTACTGTCCCACTCTGTCACCCTGTCCATCCTTAAACTGCCCCAGCTCCACTTCCTATGCCCATTAGGGCATTGCACCTGTGAGACTAATAGGCTGGACTCTGCCATGGACATTCCTCCGCCATCACCCCTCACCATTTTGCTACCCCCTCCAATTTTGAGCACTTAAATAAACACCCTTAAAGCACAAAACAATCTGGAGTCAGTCTGTGATTTCGGAATAGTGTATTAGCAATCAATGTGGCAAAAAGCTCTTTCATTTGTAATGTCAACATACCTATGTCACACAGCTGTAGTCCATGAGGAATCAAAGCAGATGTCACACATTGGGAAGCACATCTGTGAAATTGTGAGGGAAAGTGACAACTCAGTGACCATACACTAGGTGAAAACGACAGACAGTAGAGAGGTAGTAGTGTTTAAATACATGTAGTAGGCAGGTTTGTATTCTTACCTGTGTTTCACTGGAAATATTGCTGGATCACTGAGTCCCTGTTGTCCATGTCTTCTGCTTCCTCGTCTTCACTGTCCACAGGCTCCACAGCTGCAACAACACCGCCATCTGGACCATTCTCCTGCAGAAAAGGCACCTGTCGTCGCAAAGCCAAGTTGTGAAGCATACAGCAGGCCACGATGATCTGGCACACCTTCTTTGGTGAGTAGAATAGGGATCCACCTGTCATATGGAGGCACCTGAACCTGGCCTTCAGGAGGCCGAAGGTCCACTCTATCACCCTACTCGTTCACCCATGGGCCTCATTGTAACGTTCCTCTGCCCTTGTCCTGGGATTCCTCACTGGGGTCAGTAGCCATGACAGGTTGGGGTAACCAGAGTCACCTGCAAATGGCGAGGGACAACTGTTAGACACACACTAACCTGTAGGGATATCCCCAGACCCAGACAACCATTCCCACTGTCTTGCTTCCAGGTGCTCACCTAATAGCCACACACGGTGCCTCTGGAGTTGACCCATCACATAAGGGATGCTGCTATTCCGCAGGATGTAGGCGTCATGCATTGAGCCAGGGAACTTGGCATTCACATGGGAGATGTACTGGTCTGCCAAACATACCATCTGCACATTCATTGAATGATAACTCTTCCGGTTTCTGTACATCTGTTCACTCCTGTGGGGGGGGGACCAAAGCCAAATGTGTCCCATCAATGGCATCTATGATGTTTGGGATATGTCCCAGGGCATAGAAATCACCTTTCACTGTAGGCAAATCCTCCACCTGAGGGAAAACGATGTAGCTCCGCATGTGTTTCAGCAGGGCAGACAACACTCTGGACAACAAGTTGGAAAACATAGGCTGGGACATCCCTGATGCTATGGCCACTGTTGTTTGAAATGAACCACTTGCAAGGAAATGGAGCACTGACAGCACCTGCAATTGAGGGGGGATTCCTGTGGGATGGCGGATAGCTGACATCAGGTCTGGCTCCAACTGGGTACACAGTTCCTGGATTGTGGCACGGTCAAGCCTGTATGTGATAATCACATGTCTTTCCTCCATTGTCGACAGGTCCACCAACGGTGGGTACACCGGAGGATGCCGCCATCTCCTCACATGTCCCAGCAGACAGTGCCTATGAAGGACAACAGTGAGCAAAGAGTCAAACAACTCAGAGGTACGTACCCAAAGCTTACACAGAACACCAATCATAATCTGAAAAGTGGCCTGTATGTGTGTTGAGTCTAGGCCTAGGTATGTGTGACACAGTAAAACATGAAGCCATGTGGGCCCCTGAAATGGCGGCTGCCTGACCTCTAAAGTGGGACAATTGGATGTGAGGTAACTGCGCTGGCGTTGTACACCATCGTGGTAGGCGGTCGAAGACCGCGGCGGGATGCTACATTGGTTAACATTGGACCCTATGGGTCCCAGGAGCCAATGACGATGTACGCTGACGGTGACGGTACGCACCGCCGAGGACGTGACCGCCATTTTCTATCTCTTCAATCACTCGATACCTGAGGAGAGGACCTACACTGCAAGTGCTGCTGTGACCTCGGTCTGGAAGAGACAATGGCTATAGTGTCTGGGGAAAGGGTCCCTGCCTTCACATCGGAGGAGTTGGAGAAACTTGTGGATGGGGTCCTCCCCCAGTACACGCTACTCTACGGTCCTCCAGACAAACAGGTAAGTACACTGGGAGCATGCTGTATGGGCTATGCCTGTGTGGAGAGGGGTGGATGTAAGAAGGAAGGGGGGAGAGTGTGGCGTGCATGAAACGACGGTGAGTGCATGTGCCACATGCCAAGGGTAGGGATGGGGGCCAATGACTGTGACGGTGCAGTTGGTAATCAGTTTCTCTTCCCCCTGTACAAATCATGCAGGTCAGCGCCCACCAGAAAAAATATAGTTGTTGTGCCATCGCCAAGGGCGTCCGGACCCTGGGGGTCTACCACGGACGGAGCACCCACTGCCGGAAAAGATGGGAGGACATTCACCGCTGGAGTAAGAAGATGGCGGAGGCTCAGCTGGGGATGGCCTCCCAACGTGGGAGGGGTGCCTGTCGCACCATGACCCCCCTGATGTTCAGGATCCTGTCAGTGGCCTATCCGGAGTTGGATGGGCGCTTGAGGGCATCCCAACAGCCACAAGGGGGTGAGTACACTCTCATCTTGCTGATTTTGCGCGCAGTGGAGGGGTCTAGGTGGGGGAGGTGGGCTGTGGGTTTCCCAAGGCCAGAGCAAGTTCTGTAGGCAAGGTCCCTCCGTAAGGCAGGCCATGTGGCACCCCACCGCACCTCTGTGGAGTGCCAAGTACACCTAGTCATGCCCCTGTGTCATCCATATGTGCAGATGTCATCCATAGCCTAGTAGGCCATTTCCCAGGAATTAAACAGTGGAGCCCAAGAGTGCAGCGTAGTGCAGGGGCCTTGCATGTCTGTTGTGTTCGCCAACGGTAGCGGTAATGCATGCACTCAACATGTCTTTCTTCTGTCGCCCCACCCTTTTTGTGGTCTCCCTGTTCTTGTGTGCAATAGCATCATCAGGCGGAGGAGCAGTGGCACCGGAGCACGAGGGGGCTGCATCCCACATGGCCATGGAGGGCCACACTACGGAATCGGACTTCACCAGTGGGACGGAAGGCGAGGGGAGCTCCACAGCGGGGACAGGAGCTGAGACAACCGACACGGACTCGTCCTCTGATGGGAGCTCCCTTGTGGTGGCGGCAACATCTGTGCCGCTTCCCCCATCTACAGGTACAGCCGCCACCCCCTCTTCCAGCACCGCCCTCCCAGCAGCCCCTCAGCCTTTGCCCCGTGCCCGCTCACCTGGGAGGGTGGGCTTCACCTTCGTCCCAGGCACCTCAGCCCTTGCCCCAGTCACCCCTGCTGCTCTCAGTGAGGAGGCCATTGACCTCCTCAGGTCCCTCACTGTTGGGGAGTCTAGCCATCCAGGGTGTCGAAAGGCAGTTGCAACAAACCAATGCATTCCTGGAGGGCATTCATACTGGTCAGGCGGCCCTTCAGCGAGCTTTTCAGATTCTGGCCTCAGCACTGATGGCAGCCATTGTCCCTGTGTCTAGCCTCCCCCTCCAACTTCCTCCACCCAGACCCAATTCCCTGTACCCCCGCCTATCCCAAGCACACCTCTAGACCAGCATGCACACACGTCAACACACAAGGGAAGCTCAGGCAAACATAAGCACCACACATCCCACAGGCACTCACGCAAGCATCAGACACATGCAGACACACCAACATCCACTGCCTCCACTGTGTCCCCCTCCTCCTCATCTCCCTCCTCCCTCCCAGTGTCGTCTACACTCACACCTGCATGCACTACCTCTACAGACACTACTGCCATCACCAGCACACCCACCACCACACCCCGCTCACGTGCAGTCACCACCCCACTGCCATTCACACATTCTCTGTGTCCTCTCCCAGTGTGTCTGTGACGCCACCTCCCAAGATACACAAACGCAGGCACACACCCACCCAACAGCCATCCACCTCACGACAGCCTCCAGCCCATGCACCTTCACCAAAAGTCAGCAGACAAACACCTCCTACAACCACAACCTCTTCCTTCACTCCCAAACCCCCGTCAGCTACCCGTCCCAGGGTCTCCAAAACATTTTCCTGTCCAACCTTGACCTCTTTCCCACACCTTCCCCAACCCGTCCGTCTCCTAGGTCCCAAACTAGCACCTCAGCCACAACATCTCCAGACCAGTGGTGCCTGTAGTCACCGAAATCTGGGTGCACCGGCTACCAGGGCAGCCAGTGTGGCACGGACCCACATGACAGATAGTCCCCCACCTGTGAAGCATCAGAAGTTGGCCAGTGCCCGGCGGGAGAGGGGGAAGACTCCAGCCACCAAAGCCGCTCCCAGGGGTCCCGGTGGGAGTGTGGAGTCAGCTGTGACATCTTCCAAGGTGGGGAAGGGCCACAAGAAACCAGGAAAGTCTGGGAAGAGCATCACAGCGGAGGAGAACACCATCATCCCCGCTGCCCAGGAGGCCATAGCCGTCATCCCCGCTGCCCAGGAGGCCACAGCCATCATCCCGCTGCCCAGGAGGCCACAGCCATCATCCCTGCTGACAGGAGGCCACAGCCATCATCCCCGCTGACCAGGAGGCCACAGCCATTATACCCACTGGGACAGAGAGGACCGCCAGCACAAGCCCCGCTGGGCTAGAGAGGACAACCAGCACAAGCCCCGCTGGGACATAGAGGACCGGCAGCACAAGCCCCGCTGGGCTAGAGAGGACCGCCAGCACAAGGCCCGCTGGGACAGAGAGAACCGCCAGCACAAGCCCCGCTGAGCTAGAGAGGACCGCCAGCACAAGCCCCGCTGGGACAGAGAGGACGGCCAGCACAAGCCCCGCTGGGCTAGAGAGGACTGCCAGCACAAGCCCCGCTGGGACAGAGAGAACCGCCAGCACAAGCCCCACTGGGCTAGAGAGGACCGCCAGCACAAGCCCTGCTGGGACAGAGAGAACCACCAGCACAAGCCCCGCTGGGCTAGAGAGGACCGCCAGCACAAGCCCCGCTGGGACAGAGAGAACCGCCAGCATAAGCCCCGCTGGGCTAGAGAGGACCGCCAGCACAAGCCCCGCTGGGCTAGAGAGGACCGCCAGCACAAGCCCCGCTGGGCTAGAGAGGACCGCCAGCAGCTGAGTCACTGCAAAGGAGCCCGCCACTCCAAGCACCGCTGAACAGGGCTCCGCTGTCTCAAGCACCGCTGAACAGGGCACCGCCGTCTCAAGCACCGCTGAACAGGTCGCCGCCGTCTTGAACACCACTGAACAGAGCACCACCGTCTCAAGCACCGCTGAACAGGGCACTGCCGCCTCAAGCAACGCTGGCCCACGAGCGCCAAGGGCACTGACGCTACTGAGTCGGTCACGGGCAGAATGAAGCACTCTGGGCACCATGCCCCCTCCATAAGCAGTGGAGGGATACATCCACTACCTCTGTCCTTAGCAGGATGAAGCACTCTGGGCACAATGCCCCCTCCAGAACCAGTGGAGAGATACATCCACTACCTCTTTCCTTAGCAGGATGAAGCACTCTGGACACAATGCCCCCTCCAGAACCAGTGGAGACTGTCATCCACTACCTCTGTCCTTAGCAGGATGAAGCACTCTGGGCACAATGCCCCCTCTAGAACTAGTGGAGAGATACATCCACTACCTCTGTCCTTAGCAGGATGAAGCACCCTGGGCACAATGCCCCCTCCAGAACCAGTGGAGAGATACATCCACCACCTCTGTCCTTAGCAGGATGAAGCACTCTGGGCACAATGCCCCCTCCAGAACCAGTGGAGACTGTCATCCACTACCTCTGTCCTTAGCAGGATGAAGCACTCTGGGCACCAAGCCCCCTCCAGAACCAGTGGACACTGTTATCCACTTGAGAGACTGTGGCTTTGCACTCCCCAGGATGGAACAGTGGGCAACCCACCCACTGTAGAGACTTGAGAGACTGTAGCTTTGCACTCCCCATAATGGAACAGTGGGCAACCCACCCACTGTAGAGACTTGAGAGACTGTGGCTTTGCACTCCCCAGGATGGAACAGTGGGCAACCCACCCACTGTAGAGACTTGAGAGACTGTGGCTTTGCACTCCCCAGGATTGAATAGTGGGCAACCCACCCACTGTATAGACTTGAGAGACTGTGGCTTTGCACTCCCCAGGATTGAACAGTGGGCAACCCACCCACTGTAGAGACTTGAGAGACTGTGGCTTTGCACTCCCCAGGATTGAACAGTGGGCATGTGGCCTTCTCGTGGATTTGGCATCCTGCACTCAACCGGCTGAGGTGCCCCCCCTTTCCCTCCCCCTGAGGTGCCTGTTTTCTTGCTCTCTGATGCCCCTGCAGTGTTCTCTCCGTCATGGTCAGGGATCTTGTGTGGGCCTCGCCCATACCGTGTGGGCCCAGTGTTCCACGAACTTAATTGGAGCACTACCTGGACTACTATGCTTGGTGTATATTTTGTTAATGGTGTATATATGTATATTTTTGCATAGTTGCTTTTAATATATTACAAAGGTTACACTCATTTCCTTTTGTCTTTGCATTCTTCCGGGGGTTTGGGGGGTGTAAATGTAATGTGTCATGCTGTATTAGTGTGTGTGTTGTAGTGGGTGAGGGTGGGGGTGGGGGTGTTGCGTGTGTGTGTCCCTGTTTTTTCCCTCCCCCCTCCCCTGTGTCGTAGGTGCAGTACTCACCGCGGTCTTCGCAATCGGCGTTCGTGCTCCTGGTAGAGGAGCAGGAAGACTTTCGCAGGGAGAATTTGGAGTTCCGGCTCCATGGTGTCCTAGTTCCTCGTGGGGTGTGTCGAGGTGAGCGTTTTCCCTTCGGAATCCTGTTTCCGCCATGTTTTTATCCACGGTGAATCCGCCCCGGAAAAGGTGGCGGATTGGTAGGTTGTGATACTCTGGGCGGTACTTTGTCCTCCGCCTGTCTGTTGGCGGTGACCGCCAAGCTGTTTGTTTGTACCACCGTGGCGGTCGGAGTGTTAAAGTGGCTGTCTTTGTTGGCGGTGTCCGCCACGGTCGTAATTGCAACATTTTTACCCCCAGCCTGTTGGCGGTCTTACCGCCGCTTTAACACCGACCGCCAGGGTTGTAATGACCACCTAAGTTCTTTAGGTAAAGAAGGACCACGTTTTTAAATACTTACCCAAGGCAATTAATCAGGCAGGACGGGCCATAGAAGACATGGACACAGAAGCTAGGAAAAGGTTAGAGTTTAGATTCGCCAAGAGTTCCAATGTAGTCATGCAAAGGTATAAATTGTATACCCAATTACAGAGGTCTGGAGAAACTGTGGATGAATTTATAACGAGTTGTAACAAGTTTGAGGCACCTTTCTGTAAAATTTAAATTCAGAGTTATGACAGATGAGTTGATTAGAGATACAAGGAGATACAAGGAGTTGTAAAATGCAAGAGAGGTTATAGGTTGCAAAGGACCTCTCTTTAAAAGACACCATTGAAATTGCAAAAGTTGTTGAAGAATCTGAATATTGTATAAAAGAAATGGAAAGAAAAGGGGTTAGAGGATCTGCGAAGGTGCCATTAGTGGAAGGTGAGGTTGCAGTGACATCTAAATGGTCGACCAACATATTGCTAAACCAGCTAGTGGACCAACTAATGGAGTAAATCTATAATAAATATTGTCAAAAATTATCACTCATCTGATTATAGGAGTTGTTATGCCATTGGGAAGAAGTGTAGAAAATGTGGGCTTAAAGGTCATTTTGCCAGGATGTGCAAGGACACAGATCATAACAAAGAAAAATTAGCAATAGTAAAGGAAAATGAGTCAAGAATTTTTGGCGATGCTTCCACAGACAAAGTGTTGTGTGTGAGTGAGGTATGTAAGACATGAAACAGCAGGCAGGTCACATTGACCCAAAGAATAGTTTACCATCAAGAACAAAGTTGTGGAACTAATGGTAGATTATTGTTCATTGTATACTATCATACTTAAAAAGATGCTGTTAAAGGAATGGCCATCTGTGCAGTTGTTACCAAAAGATATCAACCCGGGTAGGTATCAAGGTGAGCCAACCGACATAATTGGTTACATGCACACATACATAAAATTCAAGGATAGGAGCACTAGAGGTGGCAGAATCTGTACTTCCCATTTCGGGGTTATATCATCAATATGATATCCACATAATAATAAATCCACAGGCTCCTACCAAAGTAATGGTGGTCGAAGATACAACATTAGAGGACATTTTGCAAAAATGTGTCCAGAAATGGTATGGGTGAGTTGAAGGGATATGTTCAAAGATAAAGTTGAGAGAAGAAGCTGTCCCGTTTCAACAAAAAAAATCAGGAAAAAGGCAGTTCTAGTTGGAGAGGAAGTAAAACAAATGCTGAGTGGAATGCTTGAGAGTGGAGTGATGGAACCAGTTGAGGCATCTGATTAGATATCTCTAGTAATTATCCCAAAAAACATAGCAAATTAAGATTTTGTGATGATTTAGGACGACTAAATCAAAATGTTGTAGCACATAGCTTTCTGTTGCCAAACATTCATGAACTTATTTTGTTACTCAGAGGGGCAAAGTTTTTTTCAAAGCTTGACCTTAAGCATGCTTACCGCAAGATACGCCTACATGCTGATTCCAAGCCATTAAAATAATTCATTACCATGGAGGGCACTTATCAATTTTCCAGAATGCCATTTGCTTTGTCATCTGTGGCTAATGTCTTCCAGAGGATGATAAATTAGGTTTTTAAGGATTTAGACAATTACAAATATTTTGAGGATGACATCCTGGTGTTTGGAGATACAATTGAATATCACATTGCCAGTTTTAAGTTAGCATTGGACTCACTCTCTGATTCAGGGTTAACTTAGAGACAAGAACAATGTAAATTTTTGGTGGGAGAGAATGATTATCTGGGCCATAAATAAACATCGCAAGGTGTGAAATCAAAAAAAGATTTGTTATCTGCAATTAGATCCGCACCATCACCAATAGACAAGGAACAGTTGCACCCTTTCCTGGGGCCAGTAGAGTACTACTCTAAGTTTGTGAAAAACTTTGCCAGTAAAACAGAGAATATGAAAATCCTCATGTGTAAATGTGTCAATTTTGTGTGGGTGTATGAATAACAAAAATGTTTTGAACAGATCAAAGATGAAGAATGCAATGCTGCTATATTAGTGCCCTTTTGATACAAAGAGAAACACAATTGTAACAGTGGGTGCTAGTGCCACAGGAATAAGGGCTGTACTGTCTCAGATGCATGGTTCTGTAGAGGATGTTTTCTTTTGTTTTGCACACTTTGACAACTACTGAGCAACACTACACTGTCATTCAGAGAGAAGCTTTGGCAGCAAAGTACGGTATGGAGTATTTTCATACATATATGTGGGGATGCCATATTGCCTTGCAAACCTATTGCAAACCACTCTTGAAGATTTTGTCATCAGGAGGCACAGGGAAAGGTTCAGTGAGATTAGATAGATTAGCATCACGTCTACAACAGAGTAACTATTCCATAGAGTTTATCCCTGGTTGGAAAAATGTCCAGGCTGGTTGTCTCTCATGTTTGCCAATGAGGTGGGAGTGTGTGGATGAGGAAAGAGTAGTTTGTAGTGAACAGGAAGGAGCAGTGGCAAGTGTGGGAGATGTTGTGCATTGGAGTAAAGGAGTTGTGACTGAAATAGAATGGTATAATACCATGAATAATGATAATGTGTTGAGAAGTTTGATAGAAATGATAAGGAAAGGGGGGAGAAGAGACAGTACTCTGCCCAGCAATTGGGTGGCCTAATGGGAAGGTCATGGATGACCTTTCTGAACTTGATAGGGAAATGAGCATGCACGGTGACAAAATAGTTCCACCCAGCGAGGTACATAAAATACTTTTTGCCATTGTACACAAGGGACATTGAGGACGGACTATCACAAAAATAAAGACTGAGAATGGAATTCTGGTGGCCAGTAATGGACAGTGATGTAATGGAGTGGGTGAAACATTGCTCTGCATGTGAAGAAAGTGAAAAAAGGTTAAAGGTTGGTGTTCAATCAGATTTTGGCAGTATTAATGATCCAGGAAGTGCTTGGCACAGGGTGTGTATTGATTTAATCGGACCCATGCCAATATCAGGCTATGGAAGAAAGTTTGCCATGGTGATAGTTGATGTCCATTCTAAACGGTTAGTAGTAATATCTCTTCATGAGGTCACTACCTTTACATCCATAAGAGCACTGCATGAAGTGTTTTGTGAAAAAGGATTCCCTGTTGTCCTAATTACCGATAATCGGACGCAGCTGACGCCGGCCCGAAATGAAAGATTTCTTAATGAAGTGTGGCATAAGGCACTCCCTTACTGCTTTGTACAATCCCTGTGCTAATGGAATTGTGAAAAGGGCAAATCACATGATAAAAATGGGCCCTACTAATAGCTGAATCCAACAGTTTAGATGTGGAAGTAATGATTTCAGAATTGGTGTGGGCTTATCACATGACAGAAAGCATGGTTACTGGTAAAATTCCTTTTTACTTAATGAGGGGAAGAAAACCCATTTATAAACTCAATACTTCATGGATGCACAATTTGTTTGAAGGCATAAGTGTTGTATGTGAAGGAGTTCAAACTGAAAATGACAGATCCAAGATTGTGGCAAGTTATTGGGTTAAAATTAAGTCTAGATGTGTGAAGAAAGGTTTGAATAGGTTCCTTGGACCATTCCAGGTGAAAGAGATGGCATGCAGTTCTGAGAAAGGGTGAACCTTGGAATATGAGAAGGGTGGCCTAATATGGTTGTCAGGAGTGTAGAAGAGAGGATGACAATAATAACGATGAGTGCAATGGTATATGTTGATGAGAGATCATGAGATAGGAAAACCAGTTGGCACGAGTAGCGGCTGTGAAATTGGTGAAGGTCCTAGACCAGCTATTATTACCAATTCTTCCAGTGTCAACATAAGAACCGGTGTTGGGATTAGTAGGATTCCGAGACCAAGAAGACCTTCCATTTATTTACGAGATTATGTTCAATGAAGTATCATCTTTACGGTACAAACTGTGGTTAGTTTTCAATGCAATAACCTATAATCTGTGAAGGTCATTATCTTCAAGTTCTACCTCTATTTAGCATTTGTGTTCATTATCTCATTATTATAGCATTATATAGTTCTTGTTCTTTTTATTGTCTTTTTAGTTCACTATATTGTTCTTTTGTATACTTCTATTATTGTTATTGTACTTTTCCTTCGGAAACAGAAAGGGATCTGTTATAATCCAATTATTTGCCTTTGCAGTGCTGTCATGATGCAAAGGCATTCCATTCATTCTAGATTCTATGAGGCAAGACTCCATTCACCAGCAGTTGCCTGCTGACTGGTGAAGAGGGCATCACGTTTGAGAGTACTAAGCTGTGAATAAAAGTCAAGAATCTCCCACTTGAAACCCAACATCTTTACTTTTTCATGCTCAAGGTATTTTGATGAAGGCTTTAAATGATAGCAGAGAGTAACAGTTTTGGCCAAATTATTTCTCTTTCTCTACCACCCAGTTAACATATGTCTTCAGTGTGATGGTGGCTGTGCCCAGAGTCACCAGAAGCACTTCCAATGACTCAATGCAGTGATAGAAAAGCACGGGAGACTGTCCTTGACACAGGTATGCCACGTTCTTCCAGATAATTATCTGCCATCCATTACACGAGAAGAGGAAAAAACAGGTCTGCACTCTAATCCCAAGATCTATGTGGGAACTGAACAAGACCCAGATGACAGTGTGTATCAACATACTAACATACATTGATGCACACACGCATTCACCACACACAACATACACATCAAGTGTTGCTGAGAAACTCTGAAGCACCAGACAATGAGACTTTAGCACAACCCTGTATTTGTAGGAAGTCACTCAACAAATTGGGAGCAGTTCACAGATATATCTTCTCATGTAAGGCTGGACTGAAGGCTGAAATAGTATTTTAAGACGACTTACCCACTTCTGGTATTAAAAAAACTCTAGCACTTGCGAAAGTATTTACTTACAAGGAGACTTCGTACGAGTAAATATTTTCTTGTGGGTGGGAAGTTGGAATTCTGGTGTGTGAATGACCTGGAGGGCTGTGAACACCCACAATCATACAAGTGTATGAGTGAACACTCACAATCATGTGTATGATCCACGTATGTGTGTTGTAATCACAAACAATTATCTGACCCCTTTCTACCCTGGTCATGGTTGGAGTTGTACTCCTGTCCAGTACTGAAGAAAATTCCTTTTTAGGGAAGAAATGGGAAAATTAGCCACCAATGCCCCTCCCTGAAAATAGTGGGAGTGTAGGGGAAAGGGTTTCTCCATGGGAAAAATGTTTGCAAACATAAATCCTGGAATGTATAACTAGAACTTAAATGTTTTCTATGAGAAAATCTAGAAACCTGACTGCCATGATATTTTGAGTAATAACAATGTCTCTTTTATCAAGTTTCATAGTGCTGCAAATAACAGTTGTAACTATCACCAAATTAAAGGTACTCAATTGCTACTGTTGCTATGAAACTTGTACATAACCGATAACAAAAATAAAGAAACTTTTTTTGGTGTGCTGTCACCAATATCTTTTTAAAAGAACAATAATTTAAAAGTGTAAGTCTAGTAAATACAATAACATACTGA
This sequence comes from Pleurodeles waltl, assembly GCF_031143425.1. Classification (NCBI taxonomy): domain Eukaryota; kingdom Metazoa; phylum Chordata; class Amphibia; order Caudata; family Salamandridae; genus Pleurodeles; species Pleurodeles waltl. The sequence goes on along the minus strand of NC_090440.1, from coordinate 370,326,959 downwards.
ATCTTCAACTAGTTTAAGGAAAACATAAAAACTGTTTCTACTTCTACCTGGCTCCTTTGTGCAAAAATGTCTCTTCCAGCTCTCATAAAATCAGCAGCATCAAAACAAGGCTCAAACTCGGTTGTCACAAATTTTCCTTGAGCAGCCAGTTTTTTCCTGTCTTCCACAGAACGGATTGGGTAATCCTAGTAATAATAATGAACAGGTAAAAGCGTAGTTAGTTAAGCATAGACACTGGAAGAAAGAATGCAAACCCGGTGCAATGTTTTAATGGGCACCTAGGGCAATCAGGAGACAAGTACAACATATTATATTTTGTGTAATACATGCTGTAGGTCTGGATTTTCCAGAGAGGACATTTATGATTGTGCTGTGGCTAGGTCACGAGGGTGTGGTCATGAAATGCAAGATCTTCAGTATAATACTTTTATTATATCATTAAGATTTTTCTTCTCAATAGGAAACAAAGTATAAATAAATCTCAAAATAAATGTTAGCATCAAATAAAACATGGATTGGCTGGTTTGAAAGAAAGCATTTAGAAACAAATTTTGTGTGCAGTAGAATAAGAAATGTTTTTGTTTTTGAGATGGTGTTCTGCTTTGCTTCAAACTAAGAAGGAACAAAGCTAAAGAATGTGAAGAATGCAGCACTCTTATTCTGAGTAATGAATTTATTAAGGCACTTCCCAAGTCTCAAACACAAATATACGGAAATAATAATGTAAGCCCTTAATTTGAATGCAGCAACAAACATGCAGCAACTAAAATAATCACAACAGTTGGATAATAATAATCAGAGAAAAAGCAATATATCAACAATAAGTATATGTGCAGTGAATAAGTAAATTCAAGCATGCACACAGTCAAGGGTAATATGGTACAATTCTGCTCTTTTTCTCCTTTTCTGGACATTCAGAAACATGATTAATCCTAGAATATGTCCCTTAAAACCCAAGACTGGACATGCTAGCAGCTGGTCACTGGTAAAATCAGAAATGATCCAAACTGTTTCATGTATGTAGGTCAATAATTACCACAAACATAAATATAAGTAATTGGGATACCTGGTCATAAAGTTCATCAGCCATTGTGGGTTTAGGTGCAGTGGTCCATTTGGCACCACGGCGAAAGTATTCCTTGATAAGAGGTCTATAAGCTCTGTATTCAAAGAAGCGAGCACGCCACGCCATAGGTGCCTCAATTATTTCATTTCCAACAACTAGTAGAATGTCTCTTGACATAGCAGCATACAGACCTGCATAAAAAATGTAATATTATTTAAAATATATGGAAATAACAGCACGTAACCATATTACAAAGCTCTTTTCCGATAAGGGTTCACTGTTCCATATATACCTTGTTGTGGAACTCTACTTCCTTGCTCTTGACGTTTGACCTATGGCAGTGGATATCATTACAATGCTAATTTCTCCTTAATCAATATAATCAGTGTCCAAAATATCCTTGAACACCTCTTCACAGTGCATGGTTAATATATGGCACATAAGTGTTTTGTGTAAAAGTTTGGGATTCTTGGCATGTGCACAACTGTATTGGCAGGAACATCTTTCTTAGCACCCTTACAGTTATGAGAGATGCCTTCAAGAAAAAATGTCACAGCCCTAACTTCTACCAGGCCTGGCTCTCTTCGCTGAACTTTTATTTCCACTTTATGTGACAGCATGCAACCTACCAGTAAAGCTTATGTATAAAGATAGATGATTAATAGACAAGACCTAAGATCATACTGTACATAACATCTATTGATACTTTTGGAGTAAAAATATAGCTTGAAAGCAGCTCCCGACTTCCACATGTATATAAAGCCCATGTTCAAGCTTTGCTCCCTTGTGAATGACTCCACTTGCGTTACTCTTGCTTGCTTAATCACTATGTGAGAGATTTGAAGCAGCAATCACTTGGCTAGCATCTTTTCTTAGGTGGCACTCTCTGTTTCTTCTCTCCTTTCACTATTTCTCTCGTAGTTTAATTGCCTACTAGCTTCATAGATGACAATAGTCACCCCTTCCTGAAAATGCTGAATGATCCAAACCCACCAATTACTGTTCCATTGCTCTCCTCTTCCCCTTCATCTGCTTTACCTTTAATCGACTCACTCCACCTGCAATAATCTCAGTCACCCATGCAAGGGGCTACCGCTGCATGTACTCCACAAAGACTGCTGCCAGATACATCAATAGTTCATAACCTTTGCACATAATCTCTCCTCATCCTTATCCTTCTCAATCTTCAAGCAATCGATCATGATGCGTTATGCACACCTGTTGTCGGGCATCACTTGCACTGCCCTTTACTGGCCCTCTTTCTACAGACTGCATATATGGGACTGACAAGGAAATTCTAGGAATCGCCCTTTTCCATGCGAAGGGGTACTTGCTGAACTCAGGAAGGTTAATCTTTTAATTTACTTAGGTGTCCCGGAGTGTGCCATTGATAGGATCTGTACCTCTCCCCTGTGGACTCAAAGACTATCTGTGAGGGATATCTTGGAGGCTATCACGTAGCTGGCAGGCCTCAAAAGCCATCACACTCCATTATGGGGACAGCTTAGGTAGCTGCAGGAAAGCGTAATCTTGCCATCTGTTTTCTGAATTCTCTAACCGTATGCTCCTTCCTTCCGCTAAGTTCTAAATAAGTATAGCAGTGTCTTGTGCAGTTCCATCTCTGCACCCACCTCACTACCAATGGCCATCACACGAACACTGTCTGCATTTTCTTCTTGCTTTACACAACACCCTTTCTCCATATAGATATTACTTCCTCGTTCAGCTCCTCGTGAAAAATGTTTACCATAGCCACACAAACTTTCTGATTTCGCACTTACAGATTTAAGGTGTACTCATTTATCCAACTATTTCCCTGTCCTTTGAAAATGGACTGCTAGGGACTGTCTTTGAGCTGCCAAATGATCGGATTTACCAAGACTGAGATACTCTTCTTTCCCTCCTCTGACTAAAATCTATTTACTCTCCCATCACATTCCTTCCTGGCCTCAGTATTCCTCACCTTATTAACTGCACCATTAAGGTTCACTTTGACATAGAACACGATTCTCCATCTTCCTTGACTCAATAGCTGTCCTTGACCACTAGGATCGGCTGTGCTTCTTTTCCCGGCACAACGCCCTTAAACAATGAGGTATACCTTAGCAGAAACGTGAATTTTGTAAAAGCCTTTTCCTATTGCCCTTCCCGATTCCTTAATGAAGATGCAACAATAGATGGAGAGCTAAAATAGCCTTGTAAAAGGTGTCACTAGTTGCTCCCTACTGCCTGTGCCCAAACCACTCCAGGGATGTTTCTGTCACAGCAGTCAGCCAAATAAACTGCCTAAAAAGCCGGACATTTCACAGACAAAAGCCAAGACAAATACTTCAGAGTCTGGCACAGAGGCAGAGCATTATTTCCCCAACAACAGTAAATAATTTATGTTTAAGTTGTTTTTAAGGTATGTGCATACAAATAAATTAAGAAATGCATTACTTAACTAGGCATTATTTAAATTTTCTCCATTTAGCACGTTTTTACATTTTCTTTAAGCACCAGATATTTAATAGGTTATTTACACAGAACTGACCTGTCACCCTAGAGGCTCATCCAAGTTAAAGAAGGAAATTGGGGGGGGGGTTGAGGCAGAGAGTAAGGAGGAAAGTGTGGATAGAAGCAATGGACAGAGTAAAAGAGATTGCAGAGAAGGAAGGAGTAAAAGGAAATAATGGAAGGAGGAAAGATAGAAATGAGGGAAGGAAAGAAAGAGGAAGGAAAGAAGGAAGAAATGAGAAGGTTTGTGAATGAAAAAAGCCACAAAACCCCCACAGAAAGAAGAACACTATTGAGAGAAGACTCACTGGCTCCTTAGCGTCCTCTGTGCTAAAGACAAGGAGCCTCTTTCACATTAAGCACACAAACGTTGATGGAAGGACGGCTTACAACAAGTCTAATCACTGGCAATCACTCACGGTGGCACTCTAACACACGTTTCTTTCGCTCACTATGCCACTGCCATCAAGCTACACCTGAGTGACAGGCCATAATCAGGGTAAAACTGGTCTTGGGTTGCATGTGTTCTGGTTCAGGGAGGACGTAGCCTGGCAGTTCAGACTCAACTGTTCCTATTAGAGAAAAGTCAGGATAGATTTGCATATCACTGGTTTCAACCTCTGGTGGCAAGGTTGGTAAAAGAATAATGGGTTGAAATACTACCCCTAGCAATTGCCAGTAGTCAGATTTATTGCAAGCATTACTCCCATCACCTTTTGGGTGTTGTCTTCCTCGCAAAGCATCAGGCCTGCAAGTGGTAACGATGGATGTGCCTAGAGCTCAGTTAAATTAATGACGTAATTTCAAAGCTGCTTAAAAGGTTTAGTCATCATATTATTAATTGGCAAAAACAGGGGCGGGGTCTCTGAGCTATAGGTTAAACTTAGGGGGACATTACGACCCTGGCGGACATCAGTAATTTGGCTAAAGGTACTGCCAACAGGCTGGTCCTCCGGCAGGAGAAGGGACGTAGCGCTGCTGCCAGCAGCAGCGTCTGCCAGCAAAAGACCGCAAGGCCGTATCATGGAACATGCTGGCAGCAGCGCCGCATCCCTTCTCCTGCCGTGGTAAGGTTATATTAGATAGTGGAATGTAGAATGTAGAGGATAGGTAGGCAATAGAGTGTGGAATGGGAATGCGGGCGGCAGTTAGTGGATAACGGGAACTGGTGAGATGTGAGGATGGTGCCGCACTTTGTGTATGTGATAATAAATATATCCGAAGACCTTACTGCATACAGCAGTTCATTCCAACATTGGCGACGAGCGGAAGTTCCAACACTCAGCGGTGCCACCACTTTCATGCTATCATCTGTCCGTGGTGGCTGTCAGGAAATTTTGAAGGACCGCATCAAGGCTGGTGAGGAGCTGTGGATGCGGGTAGGTGGCCATCAAGTTGCAACGTGGTTGTATCATTGCGATTATTTCTTTTCAACGCCTGCATCCTCCATTGAATCAGCGCATCTTTCACTGCGTGTCATTGTTGCTTTGGGAATGATCCTAAGCGTCTTTGTACACATTGTGGCGTCCATCTTGAAGGGTATTAACTTTACTACTTTGCAAGGCCCTTAACCTCCATTGGATCAGCACGTCTTTCGCTGTGCGTCATTGTTGTCTTGGAAACGATCCAAGGCCTCTGTGTACGTGTTGTGGCGGCCATCTTGAAGGTACTAACTGTACAGCAAACACCTATCAATTAATAGGGGATTTTGGTGATTAGCACACCTCATAAATACATATGATCTACGGTGATTTGCTTGTTTCGTTTAAAAGCGAGTTTCTGTGATTCGCACACCTCATTAACAAGTAAAATACATTAACTAATTAATACATAACATAACTATTACATCATTGTATAATTCTGGAGACACAATACTGGACTAATTTGTGTTCATCCAAGGTTCAGATTATCACTATGTCGAACATTCAGCCCCCGCCATTTTTCTTATCGGATCCTGGTGAGCCTCCTATACAATGGGATCTATGGATTGACTTCTTTGAGGATTATGTGACGGTTTTGGAAGAACAAGAAGGTTCACCAGAAAGATATTTAGCTTCGTTGAAGCACAGGTTAGGTGCAATTAGACTAAGAGAGTTCAAGAACTTACCTCCAATTGGTAACACTGGCAATGTGGATGTTTACCAGCTTCCCAAGAAGCAACTTCAGGAACGTTATGGCAGGAAAATTAATGTGGTGTTCGAGCGTTATAAATTGTATTCGAGGACACAGCATGACAACGAATCTTTAGATCAATTTGTAGCGGCTCTTAGATGGTTGGCGGTTACTTGTAAATTTGAACAAATGTCGTATGATCAGGTTTTGAGGGATCAAATATTGATGAAAACAAAATCACGCAAAATACAGAAGAAACTGTGGTCTTGCAGTTGTGATTTAACGTTGAAAAGTGCAATTGAGGTTGTGAGAACCATTGAAGTGCCTAAGAAGTGTATTCAAACTGTGAGGAAAAATGCTACTAATCGCTAACTTGGAGCGGTTTGTGTTAGTTTTGTGGCAAACAAGTCTAAAGGGTTTGACAAAAAAGCTGAGTGGAAGAAAGGTGGTACAAGAGTTTGCTATAGATGTGGAGCTGATGATCATTTAGCCAATTTTAAGAAATGCCTGTCACTAAGTATGGTGTGTAATTTATGTAAACAAAATTGGTCACTTCAGTAAAGTATGTAAGAGTTGTACAAAGAGCATAAGTTAATTCTCTGGGCATGATGATACTGATGGGAATAGAGTGCAAGATACAATTTTGAGTGTGTTACAGGATAATGATGGTAATGTGGGTAGACTATCGGGTTTACCAACTTGCAAGCTACTTATAGATGGGGTTGAGGTTCCTGCTATGGTTGACTCCTGTGCCTGTTTCACTATTATGTGTGTGGAAAATGGCCCAATAGAGAGTTAATTCCAACAGATGTGAATCAAGGGAGCTATACAGGCCACAGAATTCCTATAGTGGGGTATAATAATTGCTAGAAATTGAGTATTTGATTGGCAGTAAGGTTACCCCCTGTCCAAGCAAGGACCATCACTCTAGTCAGGGTAAAGGAGAATCACCCTTAGCTAACCCCCGCTCAACCCCTTGGTAACTTGGCACGAGCAGACAGGCTTAACTTCAGAGTCTAGGTGTAAGGTACTTGTACCAACACACACAGTAACTCAGTGTAAACACTACAAAATGACACAACACAGGTTTAGAAACATAGGTAATATTTATCTAAACAAAACCAGATCAACACAACAAAAATCCAACATACACAAGTCAAGTTATGAATTTTTAAAGAATAAGGCCCTCATTACAACCATGGCGGTCAGTGATAAAGCAGCGGTAATACCGCTAACAGGCCAGCGGTAACAAAAATGGAATCATGACCAAGGCGGAAACCGCTCAGACAGACAGCCACTTTAACACACCGACCGCCAGGGCAGAAACAACAAGCACCACGGCGGTAAACGCCAACAGCCAGGTGGAAGACAATGTTCCGCCCACTGTAATATGACCAGCCTATCCGCCACCTTTTCCGGGGGCAGTACTAATGACATCAAAAGCCTGGCGGAAACAGATCCCACAAGTCAAAGGACTCACCTGTGGAGACTTAGGGAACAACCACAACGCCATGGAGCCCAAGCTGCATGTCTTCCCCATGCTCGCCTACCTTCTGCTCCATTATGAACACCAACGCCGGCGAAGACGACCACGGTGAGTACTTCCACCTAGCACACAAGGGAGGGGGGAGGAAAAAGAGAGTGACAAACACAGGCAACACCCCCACCCCCAACACCATACACACAAACAGATGCAGTAACATTACATATTCACCCCGTACCCCTCGGGAATAATGCAAGGACAAAATGATTTGAAGAAAGTGAGTGTAATACGATAAAATACAAATGTATATACATATTTACAAATGTAGGGACACTGCCCAGTCCTCAATGTCCGTGGGCCACAGGGCCACAGCACATAGGCCAAGGCCCCACCTCACTCCTGCAACAACAAAGAGAGAACACTGCAGGGGCACCAGGTCGAAAATAGACAGGCACAACAGAGGGAGAGGGAACGGGGAGGCACTTCAGGCAGAAGTTGGCACAACGCCACTGGTCCTGGAGGGGGCAACATGCCCTGTGCGCTGTCCTGGGGAGTGCAAGGCCACAGTCTCTCAAGTGGGTGACTTGCCCACTGGCTCTTGAGGGGGCAACATGCCCTGTGCTTGGTCCTGGGGAGTGCAAGGCCACAGTCTCTCAAGTCGGTGGTTTGCCCACTGCTTGGTCCTGGGGAGTACAAGGACACAGTCTCTCAAGTGGGTGGTTTGCCCACTGACTTGTCCTGGGGAGTGCAAGGCCACAGTCTCTCAAGTGGATGGCTTCTCACTGGTTCTGGAGGGGCCATTGTGCCCAGTGTGCTTCATCCTGGGAAGGATGGGGTGAGTGGATGGCTTCTCCACTGGTTCTGGAGGGGGCATTGTGCCAAGTGTGCTTCATCCTGGGAAGGATGGGGTGAGTGGATGGCTTCTTTCACTGGTTCTGGAGGGGGCATTGTGCCCTGTGATGCAGAGCTTGGGGAGTGCAAGGTCACAGTCTCTCACCTGGGTGTCAGACCGACAGGATTTGCAGGGGCCAGGCCGCACAACAGACCATGGATGCAGGACTACACACTGTACGCCGGCGGTGATGGCTGCTCAGTGGTGGCAGTGGTGGTGCTGGTGTCAGTGCTGGCAGTGGTGGGGGAGGCTCTGGCCCTTCCCCTGCAGCTTCGGATGGCTGTCCACTGGGGCTGCTGCTGCTGGCAGTGGTGCTGGTGTCGGTGCTGGCAGTGGTGGGGGTTGGATCTAGCCCTTCCCCTGCAGCCTCGGACGGCTGCCCACTGGGGCTGCTGCTTCTGGCAGTGGTGCTGGTGGCAGTACTGGCAGTGGTGCTGGTGGCGGTGCTGGTGGTGGTGTTGGTGGCGGTGCTGGTGTCGGTGCGGGTGGCGGTGCTGGCAGTGGTGGGGGGTGGCTCCAGCCCTTCCCTTGCAGCCTCGCATGGCTGAACCACCATGGTTGGTGGTGTGGACTCTGAATGAGTCCCTGCACCAGGCCTCCTGTCCTTCCTGCCTGCTGGTGCAGGCCCCTTGCCCTTCCTGTCAGCAGCCGGGGACTGCTCCTTGTCCATCCCTGTAGCAGCTGAGGGTGCCTCCTTGCCCTTCCCTGTAGCAGCTGAGGGTGCCTCCTTGCCCTTCCTTGTAGCAGCTGGGGGTGCCACACTGCCCTTCCTTGTAGCAGCTGGGGGTGCCTCCTTCCCCTTCCTTGAAGCTGCTGGGGGAACCTCCTTGTCCTTCCTTGTAGCACTTGGTGCAGGCACCCTTTCAGTGTGTCTGCCTGGTGCCCGGGATCCTCTCCCACCTGGAGTAGCTGTGGACACTACTGTGGCCGTGGACTGGGTGGCTGAGGTGCTCGCCTGGGTTCTGACCACCCTGCCCTGACGTGAAGGACTGGGGGGAGTGCTAGGGAAGAGGTCAAGGATGGAGAGGAAAAGCTTCCTAGGGACATTGGGGCGGAATGAGGGAGGAGGTTTGGAGTGGAGGAAGAGAAAGTGGTTGTAAGACCGCCACACCTATTATGACACACATCTTGGAATCCGCCGAAATTCAGACACCCACACAACACCGCCACACCAAAGGTCAGCGATAAACATGCAGAAACAAATCCTCCACCTCCACGCCAACAGAAACACGACCATGCTATTACGACCCACGAATCCACGCGGCGGTCTTTGAACCGCGGTATTCCATTGGCGGTACACACCGCCGCGCTCATAATACACACACATCTCCAAAACACCGCCACATTGGACAATTCCAAATACACACACCTGACACACATACACACACCACTCCCACACATCCAATACAATATAAAATACACACCCACATCACCCACAAACCCCCACGACCAAAAAGTCTGAGAGAAGGCGAGAGATAGAGCACAGCTATTGACAACCCCATCACACAGCGGCACACAACACCATCACCCACACAACATCCACGCACAAAACACCACATACCACTACACTCACCACACTCATCAACACATACACCACGCCACACATCACACACACCACCCCATGGCACGCCAAAGACACCCCCGCTTCTCCAAGGAGGAGCTCAGGGTCATGGTGGAGGAAATCGTACGGGTAGAGCCACAGCTATTTGGCTCACAGGTACAGCACACATCAATAGCCAGGAAGATGGAGTTATGGCACAGAATAGTGGACAGGGTGAACGCCGTGGGCCAGCACCCAAGAAATAGGGAGAACATCAGGAAGAGGTGGAACGACCTACGGGGGAAGGTGCGTTCCACGGTATCCAGGCACAACATTGCGGTGCAGCGGACTGGCGGCGGACCCCCACCTCCTCCCCCACAACTAACAACATGGGAGGAGCAAGTCTTGACCATCATGCATCCTGAGGGCCTCGGAGGAGTCGGTGGAGGATGGGACACTGGTAAGTCAAATCTTAACTATCACATCCCCCACCCTACCTGCATGCCATCACACCCCCCCACCCTCACACCCTCCCCTATCACCCCAAATCCTAACCAATGTACTAATAACACAAACCACACATCCCAACACGCAAGCCCTGCATGACACAACTAAGCATGCTCACCCCTCACCAAAGCATGCTCACTGCACATACCCAGAACAACCCCCCAACCATCATCACACAAGCCCCCACACAGGAATGCCTGCACTGGGGTTCACGCACACCCACCCATTGCACACCATCAAACACACACATGCAATAATCATGTTCTTATACCCCTGCAGGAACCCGAAGGAACGTCACCACACCAGAGGGTCCAGACAACACCACTCCACCCCCAGAAGAGGCCCACAGTAACGACAGCAGCTCTGCCCCACTGGATCTTGATGACCAGCCCGGACCATCGTGGGCCTCAGGACAGTCGGTTCCCCTTGCCCAGCCACAGCCCAGCACTGACCTTCCACCCTCTGGTAACACCAGCACAGCACCCACCCAGCGGGCCCAAACCTCCCTACCCAGGACAGGTCAATCAGCGGTGTGTCCACCACTACAGGGCACCCAGGATAACCCACCACCCCAACAACAACAGGGACCTGGGGGCAGTGGTAGTGGGCACACGGTCCAGGGGACGGAGGCACACGAACACCGGGGAACTGGGAGGGCTGCTGTGTGACAGAGGGAGGACAGGCCAAGGGAACCCACTCTCCACGAGGCCATATCCTCCATCATGAGAGCATACCACCACTCCCAGGAGACGATGGCGACGGTCCTGGACAAGTTGCAGGAGACCCTGCGTCGGCAGGAGGAACAGTATTTGGGGTTCAGGGAGGAGCTCAGGACCATCAGCTCCACCCTGGGCACAATCGTAGGGGTGCTGACGGACATTCAAAAGACCTTGAGGGACACCGTGGCACTCCAAGGGGCCCCTGACACTAGCCAGGACGGTGAAATGCCCACCACCTCCGCCGACACTAGTGGACAGGACGCCCCGCCACAGGACCACCACACCAGCACCCCATCCCCTGCAGACGGACAACCACCACGCAAGCGGTCCCTGAGATCCAGGAACAGGACAGAGCAAGATGGCAAGACCCCCGCCAGGAAATGAGACCACCCTGATTGTCCTCCCACTGTCCCACTTTGTCACCCTGTCCATACTTGAACTGCCCCAGCTCCACTTCCAATGCCCAGATGGCCAGTGCACATGGCATAGAATGGACTCTGCCATGGACATTCCTCCACCATCCTCCATCACCAGTTTACAACCCCCCTTCATTTTTTGAGCACTTAAATAAACACCCTTGAAACACACAAACATATGGAGTCAGTCTATGATTTGGAACTTTGTATTATCAATTACAGTGTCATAATGGGTTACCCATTGTAAGGCCAACATACCAATGTCACACATCACAAGCCCTTCAAGGATGCAAGCAGTTGACACGTAGGTTACCACACTTGTGAAACCGAAATGGAAGGGTACAACTCAATTAGCAAATAGTGAGTGAAATGGAGGTACAGGATAGAGGTAGACGTGTGAAAGTTAATGTAATGTTAAACCAGAAAATGTTCTCACCTGTGTGTCACTGGAAATATTGCTGTATGACTGAATCCCTGTTGTCGTTTTCTTCTTCCTCAGCTTCATCCTCATCACTGTCCACAGGCTCCACAGGCTCCACAGCTGCCACAACACTGTCATCTGGATCATCCTCCTGCAAAAAAGGCACCTAGCGTCGCAATGCCAAATTATGGAGCATGGAGCAGGCGACGATGATGTCGCACACCTTCTTCGGTGAGTAGAATAGGGGTCCACCTGTCATATGGAGGCACCTGAACCTGGCCTTAAGAAGGCCGAAGGTGCGTTTGATTACCCTCCTAGTCCACCCATGGGCATCATTGTAGCGTTCCTCTGCCCTGGTCCTGGGATTCCTCACTGGGGTCAATAGCCAGGAAAGGTTGCGGTAACCGGAGTCCCCCAATAGCCATACACGGTGCCTCTGGAGTTGACCCATCATATCAGGGATGATGCTATTCCGCAGGATGTAGGCATCATGCACAGAGCCTGGGAACATTGCATTAACCTATGAGATGCACTGGTCTGCCAAACAGACCATCTGGACATTCATCGAATGATAACTCTTCCTGTTCCTGTACACCTGTTCACTCTAGTGGGGGGGGACCAGAGCTACATGGGTCCCATCAATGGCACCTATGACGTTGGGGATATGTCCAAGGGCATAGAAGTCACCTTTCACTGTAGGCAAATCCTCCACCTGAGGGAAAATGATGTATCTCCTTACGTGTTTCAGCAGGGCAGACAACACTCTCGACAACAGGTTGGAAAACATAGGCTCGGACATCCCTGATGCCATGGCCACTGTTGTCTGAAAAAACCCACTTGCAAGGAAATGGAGCACTGACAGCACCTGCACGTCAGGGGGGATTCCAGTCGGTTGGCGGATTGGTGACATCAGGTCTGGCTCCAATGGGTACCTAGTTCCTGGATTGTGGCACGGTCAAACCGGTAGGTGACGATTAAATGTCTTTCTTCCATTGTCAACAGGTCCACCAGCGGTCGGTACACCGGAGGATTCCGCCATCTTCTCATATGTCCCAGCTGACGGTGCCTAAGAAGGACAACAGCGAAGAACCAGTCACTATTCCTCCAGGTATGTACCCACAGTTACACACAGGACTACACCAGACAATAAACCCTTCCTGTATGTGTGTTGAGTATAGGCCTAGCTATGTGTGACGCAGTAGTAACTGAAGCCATGTGGGCCCCTGAAATAGGCGGTCGTAGACCGCGGCGCACTGCTGCATTGGTTAACATTGGACCCTATGGATTTCTATCTCTTCAATCACTAGATACCTGACCTTCGACAGGAGAGGACCTACACTGCTAGTGCTGCTGTGACCTCGGTCTGGAAGCAACGATGGCTGCTGCGTCTGGGGAAAGGGCCCCTGCCTTCACTGCACAGGAGTTGGAGAAACTTGTGGATGGGGCCCTCCCCCAGTACACGCTACTCTACGGTCCTCCAGACCAACAGGTTAATACACAGGGAGCACGTTGTATGGGCTAGGCCTGGGTGGAGAGGGCTGGGTGGAAGAGGGAAGGGGCCAGAGTTCATAGAACATTAATGCATGGGAAGAATGGGCCACATGGTCAGAGTAGGGAGGGGGCCACTCACATTGACGGTGCAGTTGGTAATGACTGTTCCTCTTCCCTTGTACATGTCATGTAGGTCAGCGCCCACCAGAAGAGGGACTTTTGGCGTGCCATCGCCAAGGAGGTCCAGACCCTGGGGGCCCACCAGAGACGGGGCACCCACTGCCGTAAGAGATGGGAGGGCATTCGCCGCTGCAGCAAGAAGTCGGCGGAGGCTCAGCTGAGGATGACCTCCCAATGTGGGAGGGGTGCCCGTCGCACCATGACCCCCTGATGTTCCGGATCCTGGCGGTGGCCTACCCGGAGTTGGATGGGCGCTCGAGGACATCACAGAAGACACAAGGGGGTGAGTACTACCTCATTCTGCGGACTTTGCGTGCAGTGGAGGGGTCTGGGTGGGGGAGGTGGGCTGTGGGTGTCCCTAGGCCAGGGTGAGTTAGGTAGGCAAGGCCCCTCTGTTATGTAGGCCATGTGGCACTCAACCCCACCTCAGCAGAGTGCCAAGTTGAGGTATAGTTGCCCCTGTGGCATCCATGTGCGCAGATTTCCACCACTGCCATGTAGGCCAAATCCCAGAAATTGCATGTGCAGAGGGCAGGAGCACGGCGTAATGCATGGGGCTGCTGCGTCTATCTTGTCCGCCAACGGTAGCGGTATGCCATGCACTAAAACTCTCTTTCTTCTGTCTCCCCCCTTTTTCTGCTCTCCCTGTCCTTTTGTACATCAGCATCAACAGGCGGAGGTACAGTGGCACCGGAGCACAAGGGAGCTGCATCCCACATGGCCATGGAGGGCCACACCACGGACTCAGAATGCACCAGTGGGACGGAGGGTGAGGGGAGCTTCACGTCGGCCACCGGATCACCAACCAGCGACACGGACTTGTCCGCCGATGGGAGCTCCCCTGTGGTGGCGGCACCATCTGTGCGCCCCACTTCAACAGGTACAGCCGCCACCTCCCCTACCAGCACCGCCCTCCCAGCAGCCCCTCAGCGTTCGCCCCGTGCCCGCTCACCCAGGAGGGTGGGCATCACCTTCGCCCCAGGCACCTCAGGCCCTGTCCCTGTCACCCCTGCTGCCCTCAGTGCCATTGACCTCCTCAGGTCACTCACTGTTGGGCAGTCTACCATTGTGAATGCCATCCAGGGTGTAGAACGAGAGTTGCAACACGGTAATGCATTCCTGGAGGGCATTCATTCTGGTCAGGCTGCCCTTCATCGAACCCTGCAATCTCTGGCCTCAGCACTGATGGCAGCCATTTTCCCTGTGTCCAGCCTCCCACCTCCAACTTCCTCCACCCAGACCCAATCCCCTGTACCCCAGCCCATCCCAAGCACACCTACAGACCAGCATGCACACAAGTCAACACACACAAGTAGCTCAAGCAAACATAGGCACCACACATCCCACAGGCACTCACACAAGCATCACCCACATACAGACACAGCAACATCCACTGTCTCCACTGTGTCCCCCTCCTCCTCTTCTCCCTCCTCCCTCGCAGTCTCGTCTACACACACACCTGCATGCACCACATCTACAGGCACTAGGACTCGCACCAGGACACCCAGCACCACAAGCCGCTCACCTGCACTCACCACCTCCACTGCCATTTACACGTCCCCTGTGTCCTCTCCCAGTGTGTCTGTGACGCCCCCTCCCAAAGTACACAAACGCTGGCAATCACTCACCTAACATCCATCCACCTCAGGACAGCCTACAGTACCTGCACCTGCACCCAAAACACCTAAAGTGACACCTCCTACAACCACCTCCTCTTCCTCCACTCCCAGACCCCCTCCAGCTACCCATCCCAGTGTCTGTCAGAAACTGTCCCTATGTCAAATTGACCTTTTTGCCCCCACACCCCCTCCAATTCATCAGTCCCATCGTAGCGCCTCAGCCAAAAAGCCTCCAGTACCAGTGGTGCGTGTTCCAGGTTTTTGGAGTGCACCGTCCACCAGGGCAGGCAGTAGGACCCGGAGCCAAGGCAGTGGCAGCCCACCCCCTGTAAAGGCTCTAAAATTGGAGAGTGGACGACGGGACCGTGTTAGGACTCCTGGTGGGACAAAAAGTGACATGGGATCGAAGGCGATTGGTGAGTCAGCTGTAATTCCAAAAAAGGTGGGGAAGGTCCAGAGGAAGTCTGCCCAGCCTGTTGTGAGTGTCACGGCGGAGAAGTGCGCCATCATTTCCGGCGGTCCAGACACAACCGCCAGCGCCGTCGTCACTGGTCCAGAGACCACCGCCGGAGTCACAACCCAGGAAGGCACAAGTATCGTCACTGGTCCAGAGACCACCGCCGGAGTCACAGCAGAGGAGGGCACAAGTATCGTCACTGGTCCAGAGACCACCGCTGGAGTCAGAGCCCAGGAGGGCACAAGTATCATCACTGGCCGGGAGACCACCGCCGGAGTCACAGCCCAGGAGGGGCCAGGATGCCACAGCCCCACTGGGCAATGATGGAATGTCATGCCACACACCAATGCCCATTGTAGGGATCGTCATGCCACACACCAATGCCCATTGTAGGGATTGTCATGCCACACACCAATGCCCAGTGTGGAGATCGTCATGCCACACACCAATGCCCAGTGTAGAGATCGTCATGCCACACACCAATGTCTGTATCAGAACCGCCATGGCAAAGCACCGCTGAACAGGGCAAAGACCGCCATGTCAAAGCACCGCTGAACAGGTCAAAGACCGCCATGGCAAAGCACCGCTGAACAGGGCAAAGACCGCCATGTCAAAGCACCGCTGAACAGGGCAAAGACCGTCATGTCAAAGCACCGCTGAACAGGGAAAAGACCGCCATGTCAAAGCACCGCTGAACAGGGTAAAGACCGTCATGGCAAAGCACCGCTGAACAGGGCAAAGACCGCCATGGTGAAGACCGCTGAACAGGGCAAAGACCGCCATGATGAAGACCGCTGAACAGGGCAAAGACTGCCATGATGAAGACCGCTGAACAGGGCAAGCACTGTGTAGGAATGAAAAGGCCGCCACATCAGGCATCCTTATCCCATGTGCAGGTGGGACAGTGACAGGACATGAACTTTCACGGGGAGACTCATCCAGTCTGGGCACCAGTCCCACCCAGTACCAGTAGAGAACTGCATCTACTTGTGAGACTGTGGCTTTGCACTCCCCAGGATGGCACAGTGGGCAAGCCACCCACTGTAGAGACTTGAGAGACTGTGGCTTTGCACTCCCCAGGATATATCAATGGGCATGGAGCCCCGTCGTGGATCTGGCTTCGCATTCATCTGGCTGAGGTGCTCCCCCTTCCCTTCCCCCTGAGGTGCCTGTAGTGTTTCTATCTGATGCCCCGGCAGTGTTCTCTCCGATTTTGGTCAGGTATCTATTGTGGGCCTCGCCCATATATTTTTGGACTGTTGGTGCACGGACATTGTTGTGTACATATCTGCACTACTTCTCGGGTTGTATTTGTAAATAAGAGTGATTTAGAGATATATATCTGTATATTTTTGTATGACATGTATATTGGCACATTACAACGTTTGCCCGAAATTCACATTGTCTTTGCATTCTTCCGGGGGGATTGTGGGTTGTTAATGTGATATTTGTGACTGCATTGGTGTGTATGTTGTATAATGCGAGGGTGGGGGTGTTTGGTGGGTGTCCCCCTGACTTTTGCCTCCCCCGTGTCGTAGATGCAGTACTCACCGGTATCTTCAGCGCCTACGTAGCTGTTGGTCGTAAAGGAGCAGAAAGACAAGGGCAGGTAGGATTTGTAATTCCGGCTCCATGGTGTCCTCCTTCCTCGTGGGATGTGCTAAGGTGAGCGTTTTTCCATTACAGAAACTGTTTCTGCCGTGTTTTTATCCACGGTGAATCCGCCCTGGAAAAGGTGGCGGGTTGGCGGGTTGGCGGGTTGTAATAGTGTGGGCGGTACATTGTCTGCGCCTGTCTGTTGGCGGTAACCGCCGCGCTGCTTGTCTGTACCGCCGTGGCGGGCGATGTGTTAAAGTGGCTGTCTTTGTTGGCGGTTTCCGCCAGGGTCGTAATTCCATGTTTTTGTCCGCCGGCCTGTTTGCGGTATTACCGCACCTTTAACACCGTCCGCCAGGGTTGTAATGACCCCCATTATCTTCCCCTATAGACTGGACAGGGCCACAATCACAGAGCTGTGTGCCCATTTGGAGCCTGACCTAATGTCTGCTATCTGTCAGCCCACCCGGATCCCTCCAAGTGACAGTAGGCTTGGCAGCAGGAATGTCCCAGCCAATGTTCTCAAATGTTCAGACCAGAGTTTTGTCTGCCCTGATTAAACACATGCGCAGTTACACCGTTTTCCCCCAGGTGGAGGATTTGGCCACAGTGAAAGCTGATTTCTATGCAATAGGACATATCCCCAACATTATTGGGGCAATAGATGGGACACATATTGCATTTATCCCCCCCCCAGGAGAAATGAACAGGTGTTCAGAAATCGAAAGAGCTTTCACTCAATGAATGTGCAGATAGTGTGCCTGGCAGACCAGTACATCTCCCATGTCAATGCAAAATATCCTGGGTCTGCGCATGATGCCTTTATCCTGAGGAATAGCAGCATCCCATATGTGATGGCTCAACTCCAGAAGCACATGGTGTGGCTAATAGGTGAGCTCTGGTTCCCACCTTGTATTTGTTGGTGTATGGGTATGGTGTGGGCCCTAAGGGTTAGTGTGTGTCTAACAGTTCTCCCTCGATATTTGCAGGTGACTCTGGTTACCCCAACCTCTCATGGCTACTGACCCTTGTGAGGAATCCCAGAATAAGGGCAGAGGAACGTTACAATGAGGCACATGGGCGAACAAGAAGAATTATAGAGAGGACATCCGGACTCCTGAGGGCCAGGTTTCATGCCTCCATCTAACAGGTGGTTCCCTGTGCTACTCACCCAAGAAGGTCTGCCAGATCATCGTGGCATGCTGTATGTTGCACAACCTTGCCTTACGTATCCAAGTGCCTTTACTGCAGGAGGATGAGGCTGGAGATGGCCGTGTGGCAGCAGTGGACCCTGTGGAGAGTGAAGATGATGAGGCAGAGGATGAGGATGAGGACAACAGAAGTGCAATAATCCATCAATACTTCCAATGACACACAGGTAAGACAGTGTAACTTAACATTTAATTGACAGTTTTGTGTTCGACATTGTCACTGGCAGGCTGATTTTCAAACTTCTATGGCCACTCACTGTACCCTTTGGCATCTCTATTTTCAGATGTTGGTATGTTGGTGCCCCACTATCGCTCCTGGTGGACACACTTCTGATTGACGTGTCCTGGGGACAGAGGTATGGGGCCGCTGGGTAGGTACTGTGCTGGTGTTTCCTGAGGGAGGAGGCTCTGTGGTGGTATGGGACTGCGCCGGGGTAACTGACTGTCCGGAGATCTCTGATGGGCCAGGTTGGTCATCCAGATCCAGGCATCCAGAGCTGCTGTCATCACTGTGGGCCTCTTCTAGAGGGGAGGACTGGATGTTGCTGGCATCTCCTCTCCAGTGACGTTGGCTTAGGGACCTGTGGGGAAGGAAATGCATTGTTATTATTTCTGCGTGTGACATCTTGTGCATGGGGGTGTTGCCCTCTATGGTTGTTATTGCCTTGGCAGTTTTGCCTTGTGTGAGTTGTTATTTGGTGGGCTAGCTGTTTCCCTCTGGTGTGCATGCTTTAGTGATAGGTGTCCATGCAGGTCTGTGATGGGTGTCCATGCATTGGTGTTGCATGCAGGGCTTGGTACTGGGATGGGTGGGTTGTGATGGTGGGGTGTGGTGGAGTGATGGGAGTGAGGGTAAGGGTAGGGGTATGTGATGGCATGCAGGTAGGGGGATGAAAGTAGTAAAGAGTTGACTTACCAGAGTCCAGTCCTCCTCCTACTCCTGTCAGGCCCTCAGGATGCATGAGTGCCAAGACTTGCTCCTCCCATGTTGTTAGTTGTGGGGGAGGAGGTGGGATCCACTGCCAGTCCTCTGTACAGCTATTTGGTGCCTTGCTGCCACGGAACACACCTTCCCCCGTAGGTTGTTCCACCCCTTCCTGATGTCATCCCTTGTTCTGGGGTGCTGTCCCACGGCATTGACCCTGTCCACGATTCTCCGCCATAGCTCCATCTTCCTAGCAATGGATGTCTGCTGCACCTGTGATCCAAATAGCTGTGGCTCTACCCAGATGATTTCCTCCACCATGACCCTTAGCTCCTCCTCTAAGAACCTGGGGTGTCGTTGTGGTGCCATGGGTGCAGTGTGAGTGGTGTGGGTGAGGGTGTGTAGGGTGATGTGTTGGGGTTTGTGATGTAAGGTGCGTGGATGGTTTATAGGTGATGGTGGTGTGTGGCTGTGGTCTTGTCTGTGGTCTTGCTATCTCTCTTGTGATACTTGTTTTTAGTTGTAAAGGGTTGTGGGTAATGTGGGTGTATGTTTTATAGTGGTGTGTGGCTGTGGTGTGTGAATGGGTGTCAGGTGTGTGCAGTTTGAATTGTCCAATGTGGTGTTGTTTTGTATGTGTGTGTGTATTTTGAGCACAGCAGTATGAACCGCCAATGGTTTAGCGCCATTGAATGTCTGCCGCAGTGATTCATTGGTCATAAAGTTGTCGACGTAGTTCTGTTGGCATAACAGTGTGGGTTTGCATACCGTCAGTTTATCACCGACCTTTGGGCTGGCGGGTTTGTGTGTGTGGCTGCATAGTGACGGATTGCTATGTGTGTGTCATAATCTGGGTAGCGGTAATTCGCTGCGGCGGCGGTATGTTGGCGGCAGTCAGCATGGCGGTAAGCGGTACTTACCGGCAATGTCATAACGAGGGCCTAAAAGTCCTAAAACACTTAGAAAACAGTGGGGACACTATTAGCGTGGAAAACTACCTGGGTTGCTTCAAAATAACAGCGCACAGGCGAGTGGGTGTTGGAAAAGGCCAGCGATGCGTCGATTTTTCACTCGCAAGCGAGACCGTGCATCGTTCCTCCTCTAGTCAGGTCGCCGTGCATTGTTTTTTCTCTCCGCAGGAGAGCAATGTGTCGATCCGGACAGGCGCCCTTGAGTCCGGGCAGGCATAGCGTTGTTTTTCTGAACCCTACGATGTTGCGTTGAAAATCCCGTCGCACGGTATCACAGAACCGCGCTGCGTGGGGTTTGCATCGTTATCAGCTTCCTTTAGCGGGTGTTGAGTGTCATTTCTCTAGCCATGTTGCGTTGATCTTCCAGACACAATGCTGGTAGAGTGTAGATTTCAGCCGCGAAGCTGACGGCACGTCGTTTCTCAACCTTGTCTCAGAGGGTGCGTAGAAAATTTCCCCATACAGCGGTCTGTGCGTGGATTTTCAGTCTTGGACTGCCAGCTTCACCTTCCAAGGGCCCAGGAACTGGATAGGGCACCACTTGGCAGGGCAGGAGTCTCAGCAGAGAGTCCAGGTGCTGGAAGGAGAAATCTTTGATGGCCCTGAGACTTCAACAACAGGAGGCAAGCTCAGGTCAAGCCCTTGGAGATTTCTCACAAGCAGAATGCACAACAAAGTCCAGTCTTTGTCCCCTTTCACAGGCAGAAGTAGCAACTGCAGGATAGCTACACAAAGCACAGGCAGGGCACCACTTCTACTCAGCTCTTCTCCTTGGCAGAGGTTCCTCTTGATTCCAGAAGGGATCTGATTTTCAGGGGTTTGGGTGCTCTTCCAATACCCATTTTGGCCTTTGAAGTAGGCCTACTTCAAAGGTAAGTTTCTCTTGTTTGTGAGATCCTGCCTTGCCAAGGCCAGGCCCCAGACACACACCAGAGGATTGGAGACTGCATTGTGTGAGGGCAGGCTTTCAGGCTACACCTCGGCTCCCTTTGTGTCACTGTCTAGAGAGACATGCAAACAGCCCAACAGTCAAACTGACCCAGACAGGGAATCCACAAACAGGCAGAGTCACAGAATGTCTTAAGCAAGAAAATGCCTACTTTCTAAAAGTGGCATTTTCAAACATACAATCTCAAAACCAACTTTACTAAAAGATGTATTTCTAAATTGTGAGTTCAGAGACCCCAAACTCCACATGTCCATCTGCTTCCAAAGGGAATCTACACTTTAATCACAAGGTAGCCCCCATGTTAACCTATGAGAGGGATAGGCCTTGCACAGTGAAAACCGAATTTGGCAGTATTTCACTGTCAGGACATATAAAACACATTAGTATATGTCCTACCTTAAACATACACTGCACCCTGCCCATGGGGCTACCTAGGACCTACCTTAGGGGTGTCTTACATGTAAGAAAAGAGAAGGTTTAGGCCTGGCAAGTGGGTACACTTGCCAAGTCGAATTGGCAGTTTAAAACTGCACATACAGACACTGCAGTGGCAGGTCTGAGCCATGTTTACAGGGCTACTAATGTGGGTGGCAGGCCTACTAGTAGCATTTGATTTACAGGCCCTGGGCACCTCTAGTGCACTGTACTAGGGACGTACCAGTAAATCAAATATGCCAATCATGGAAATCCAATTACACATACATTTTACATAGAAGCACTTGCAGTTTAGCACTAGAGTAACGAAAACAGCAAAAACTGAGTCCAGTATACATCAACAACCTGGGAAACAGAGGCAAAAAGTTAGGGGAGACCACACCAAGGATGCCAAGTCTAACACTAATGTATACATTGAGTTTGGAAGCATGCAGTGTAATGGCAGTGTAATGGCAAGTTGTACAAAGCTGAGAAGGGTCAGTTAATTTTAGGATGGCCGCATATCAAGGAACTGGGCATTAAGATTGACTCAACAAAAGCTTCTCCAGTGTATGTGGTATTTGAGCATGATTTTCTCGACGAACTGAATTATGATGAGTTGGACAAAAGTTTTCCTACTGTGTTTTCTAAATCATTAGGTACACTTAAAGAATTCAAGCACAAAATCAGTTTACGAGAAAATGTAAGTTCTGTAAGACATAAAATGCGGAATGTACCTGTGAATTATAGACCTAAACTTAAGGAAATTTTAAAAGATTTGTGTGAGAAATATATTATTGAACCAATCGAGAGTTCAGATTGGATTTCCCCAGTGGTGATATCTCTAAAGAGGAATGGGGATCTCAGATTGTGTGTTGATTTGAGGTCATTGAATAAAGCGATTTGGATTGATACATTTCCGTTACCAAATGTACAAGAATTAGTGTCAACTGTATTCCAAACCTCAATTTCTTCTACCATAGATTTATCTAGCACTTACCATCAGATTGAGTTTGATGATAGCTCCAAACATTATATTGCATTCGTAAAAACGGAGGGTGCATTTCAATACAGAAGAATGCCCTTTGGCCTTGCTAGTGCCTCTGCTGTTTTCCAAAGGGAGATTAATAGAATTTTCAGTGGTCTGAAGAATGCCAGGGTGTTTCAGGATGATATCCTAATATATGGTAAAGACAGATCAGAACATGACGAAGTTTTAATGGATGTACTAGCCATACTTCGTGAGAATGGTTTGACAGTAAGGAAGGAGAAATGCAGGTTTGGCCAAACTCAAGTTGAAAATTTCAGTCATATCATTTCTCGTGAAGGAATTCGTCCTAAGATAAGCCATGTAAAAGCTATTGTTGATGTTCCGGAGACAAACTGTAAGGAGCAACTGGTGTCATTTTTAGGCCTTACTGAATTTTATTCAAGTTTTATAGAGAACTATGCAACCAAAGTGGAGAATTTGCGAAAACTCTTAAAAAAAAAATGTTCCGTTTGTATGGGGTAAGGAACAGTCTAAATGTTTTGAATGTATCAAACAAGAAATAGTACAAGCTCCATGTTTAAAACCGTTTGAAACTAATACGGACTGTATAATTGTAATAGAAGCAAGAAACTATGGAATTGGGGCTGCTTTGTCACAAAGTAAAGGTCATGAGAAATGGATTGTAGTGTATGGTTTGTGAGCGCTATTGCAATCCGAAAGAAATTATTCGGTGATTGGGAAGGAATTGTTAGTAGCGCCATGGGCTGTGCAAAGCTTTCAAATGCATGTATGGGGAAGAAAGTTCAAGTTATGTACAGACCATAAACCCTTGGTTAATATTTTGAATCCTGGTGGTGGGAAGAATTTATCACCAAGACTTGCAAGGCTTCTAAGTTGTAAATGTATTTCTTCAAAGTAGAATATATACCTGGAAGGAACAACTTTATTGCGGATGGTCTTTCCCGATTACCTATTGAAGATGGGAGTACTGATGTAGAGTGCGATGTAGCGTTTACGTATGAGGATGTGTTGTCAGGACTGGAATTGCATGAGGAATCAGAACAAGAAATTTTAACTGAACAAGAATGGGATCAAGAGATGATGAAAGATAACGATATACAAATGGTGAAGGGATACACACTTAACGCGTGGCCTAGTGAACATGTGTTGAGAGGTGAAAGTGCTGTTTTATGGAAGTTAAAAGATGAACTTAGTTTATGTGGTGAGGTGATTCTAAGGGGTGACAGAATAATTCCCCCAAAGGGGATGCGTGATATCATTGTAAGCAAGAGTCATATTGATCATAGTGGTATGTCAAGGAATAAGAGGAAAGTGAAAGGATATTTCTGGTGGCCTGGTGTTGATGTGATGATTGACAGATTTGTAAGGAACTGTGCTATTTGTGCCCAGAGTGATAACAGTGTGAAAGCTTGTACTGCGCCATTAATACCGGTTGAGTTACCTGAGGCCTTGGAGGAAGCTGGTTATTGATTTTATGGGTCCATTTTTTACTTTGCTGGCGAAGGAAGCATATGCCATAGTATTGAGTGATTATTTTTCTAAATGGCATGAAGTGGACATCGTGAGCAAAATCTCTGCGGAGACAGTAATAGAATTTTTAGAAAACATATTTGCCAGGGAGGGGGTACCAGAAGTCCTTGTATTGGACAAGGGGGTACAATTCACTTCTGAGAAAATGTCCAGATAAAAAGGAATAGTATCAAACATATGAAGGTCGCTTCATATAATCCTTCTTCGAATGGTCAAGTTGAAAGGTTAAATAGAGTTGTTAAAGAAACAATACAATTAGCCCTAAAATCTGGTATTTTATGGAAACTCCTTAAGAAACATGCTTTCATCATACAGAGTGACTCCTCATTCTGTGGCGGGAAGATGCCTTTTGAATTGTTAAGAGGAAGGAAACCGTCTACTAGTTTGGTTCCATGGTGGTTGATGGAGAGAAATCAAGTGAAATTTGTGGTTAAATGCAATAAGGAAATGAGGAATAGAGCACAGGATTATCAATTACGCACTAAATTGTATCACAATGTCAGGTCTGGTATGTATGGATTGAAGGTGGGGCAAAGTGTCCGTGTTAAAATACCTGTAGTTGTTGATAAGGGGAAACCACAATGGTCTAAACCAAGGAAAGATGTTAACATTTTGAGAAATGCAGTACATTTGGATAATGGTAGAGTTTGGTATGTAAGGCGTCTGTAAATGTATAGGAAGGAGGATTCTGGGGTGGAGAGTGATGAAGATAAAGAGTGTCCGGAGAAGTGTAATGGGTACTTATTGGAGAGTCTAGGTGCCCTCGGTGTAGTAGATGATGTAATCATGATGAGAGTTGTGTATGCGTGGATAGAGCGTTACGACATAGTGAGAGAGAGAGGAAGACTCCTACTTATTTGGAAGACTATGTAACAAACTAATGTGACAATTTCTGTGTTTATATATGTTGTTAAGAGGTCATTTTCCACTAAGTATTTGTATTCAAATTGTTTGGGGGGAAGATATGTGGTAATGTTGTATTAGATAGTGGAATATAGAATCTAGAGACTAGGTAGGCAATGGAATGTAGAATGTGAATGCGGGCGGCGGTTGGCGGATAACGGGAACGGCGAGATGTGTGGACGACCCCGCGCTTTGTGTATGTGATTATAATTAAATATATCCGAAGACCCTTACCGTGTATGGCAGTTCATTCCAACACTAACAAAAGACTGAAATAGCTGCATCCCTTCCTCTTCCACCCAAGTAAGAACTATGTAGAACTACTCAAGAATCGAAGTTGACCATTTTGAACATACGTCAAGGTTATGTGTTCCACATATGCCATAAAAAAACAATATCCTCAACAAGGTCAGGTTGAGTTAACTTATGTTGCAATTTACACCAGGCCCATATCGAGGAATATTTGTTTCGGGGGCATGGCCCTATTAATGACAACATGAAATAAAATGATCCTCCTCAGGAGGATAAACTATTGAGTTGACTTTGTCAAGGTTACAGCAGGCTCGAGGGCCCTCCCTAAATACCTCTTTAACAAAAAGGGACTAAAGCATCAGACTGACTGCATTAGGTGGACAGTCTGCTAACTAATAGGATGAACGACTAAAAAATCCAGCGATAGATTATCTACCAATAATTATGTCATCAGTTATGACGTTGTACCTGTAAGAGCACAACTCTGGCGAATTGTGAGACTGCAGTCCCCTAATTGCTAAAATGAGGTTAGGGTAAAGCAGATGGATTACTGCCTTGCCAAATACATGAAATCATGGTGCTCATTCATATTCACCCACATTAAGCATTGCACCATCACATTAACTTTCGTGTAACTGAAGCTACACATCCGTGGCTCACAGCCTTATAGATGAGTAATGTGGAGGGTAAGGACTAATGTATCATCTACTCTTTAAAATATTGCTTCGATAAACAGAAATCACTAAAAACAGACCATAGCTAAATACATAAAACTGAATTGAGGCAAGTACATACATATGACCTGGAAACTGAATGAAGAGAATCCTGCTACGTGAAATGCGAATCAGCAGAATACAAAGCAACACCCAAAAATATAAGGCACTCATATGCCTAAGAAGGTGTATGAATGTGCCTAAACCATAAAGCTTTGACAGGCCAGGCACAGATCATGTAACTATTGCCCTCTCTTTAGTCTTCATTTCTTTCTTCAACAATGTTTAAAAGGTGCACCAAATCCAAGGAAAAGTTTCAAACAAAAAAACCATGAAATGATGCACATCAAGAAGTATTCCATTCCTGTCTTGCATCTACTGTCTTTGGTGGGCCTGTATGGAGCCAGGAATTACATCTCCTAGGTCCCTTTTGGAAACCCGACAAACATGCTTTTTCCTGTGATGCAGCTAGTCACCAGGCTCCAAAAGATGACATTCCACAACAAAAAAGTGGTCCATTAAAAGGAAACTGAAAAATAAGTTGAGGAGAGAAGGGTAGCGCTAGAGAGGCAGAGAGAGAATTATAAACGGCAAGAAAAGTAAGAGAAAAATACGGAGAGAAAAGAGCGAGAAAGACATGGAGAGTTGGGAAAAGAGAGACAAGGTGTGCCAGGAAGAATGTTGGAGAGAGAGAAAACAGGACACCAAAATAGGGAGAGACTGCTGAAGAGGCAGGGAAAGATGGAAGAGAGAGAAAACCTTGTCAGCCATTATATATGGCAGATGCCACAGTGCAGTTATAGTTGGAACAGAAGGTCCACAGGAACTAAAAAAATTTGTGTTGGTGCCAGTTGACAAATCTGCACAAAGTTTCTAAAAGAAAGTTCACCCAACTCAGCTTCTTCTTGGAAAGTTTTGGAGTAATCAGTCAAGCAGGGGTAAAAAAAGGAAGGTCTCAAAATATGATTTCTCATGTTAATTTCCATAGGAAACCTTATATCTCAGATACAGAAAAAAGGTGGAGCAGAATTAGACCACATTTGCCCGAATGTTAGAACTTTACTCAGAAAGTGTGATTGGGTGTAAATCCATTCCGCTGTTTTTGAGAAACTAGCTTTTGAAGAGATGCTTGTGTGGTCAAGTGGAAAAAAATAGTTATAAGTGGAGGGATGGTCCCACGGAAGCCCTGTCGTACCAAAAATCTAAAAAATAGGTCCCATTGATTCGCTGAGGGAGCTTTTTATCCTGTTGGCCATTTTGATGCCACAGGACTGATACTAATCCTGCAGTACTGAGAGATCTGACTGATAAATCAGAGAAAAATGTTGTGGCTGCCATTACAGCACTCTGGAATAGGAGAGCTCACGAGGTACAGGTGGACAAGCCAACAAATTCAGAGGGAGCCAGGGCTCTGCACTGCCCTTACAGCCAAAGCATGAGCCAGGCCTTGGTGAGATTTGGTAGAGAAATCATCAATACAGGACATTTAGAATATTTTTAAAACCTTGAAAAAAGGTTTGTTCTTGGGCACATGTTTCAATGTAACATGCTTGATTATATTGGAGCACTGTGTGATATTCACTGAAGATAATTAGTTTTTCAAACATATTTTAAGGAGCTTTGAAAAAATTCCTATGTGCCCTGGCGACATTCCATTAGGCATCCAGAAATATGTCAGTCTTGGTAGCCTTTTTCTGTGTGTTAGATGCTGGAAGTGTAGCAAAGCCACCTTAATGGAAATCTTAGAAAGCAAATGGTTGCTGGAAATTGGCTAGTTGTGTAACATCCCAATGCCAGAGTATGATTTTCTGGCACAAGAGAGCAAAGATTTAAAAGAAATGTTTTTAAAAACACTACCCTGGTGATGGCCCGACATATTCTCTGGCTAGAAAAGCAGGGATAGTAGCTACTGGTACCCATGACAGGTGAAGACATCTCAAAGGAACAAAAACAGAGTAGGTGGTCCCAGGTATAAAGGGATCAATGGGCCCAGTCAATATTAAGGTCCTCTGAAATAAAGCATGGTGGGGTTAAATGACTTATTTCAGCAAGTGTTCCTTGATGAAACTGCATTTTCATGCACCCAACATCAGACCAAGCACTTTAAGATGAGAGCTTATCAAGAGGCCCGGTAGAGACATGTTTCAATGTAACATGCTAGATTATATTGGAGCACTGTGTGATATTCACTAAAGATAATTTGTTTTTCAAACATATTTTAAGGAGCTTTGAAAAAATTCCTATGTGCCCTGGCGACATTCCATTAGGCATCCAGAAATATGTCAGTCTTGGTAGCCTTTTTCTGTGTGTTAGATGCTGGAAGTGTAGCAAAGCCACCTTAATGGAAATCTTAGAAAGCAAATGGTTGCTGGAAATTGGCTAGTTGTGTAACATCCCAATGCCAGAGTATGATTTTCTGGCACAAGAGAGCAAAGAATTAAAAAAAATGTTTTTAAAAACACTACCCTGGTGATGGCCCAACATATTCTCTGGCTAGAAAAGCAGGGATAGTAGCTACTGGTACCCATGACAGGTGAAGACATCTCAAAGGAACAAAAACAGAGTAGGTGGTCCCAGGTATAAAGGGATCAATGGGCCCGGTCAATATTAAGGTCCTCTGAAATAAAGCATGGTGAGGTTAAATGACTTATTTCAGCAAGTGTTCCTTGATGAAACTGCATTTTCATGCACCCAACATCAGACCAAGCACTTTAAGATGAGAGCTTATCAAGAGGCCCGGTAGAGACATGTTTCAATGTAACATGCTAGATTATATTGGAGCACTGTGTGATATTCACTAAAGATAATTTGTTTTTCAAACATATTTTAAGGAGCTTTGAAAAAATTCCTATGTGCCCTGGCGACATTCCATTAGGCATCCAGAAATATGTCAGTCTTGGTAGCCTTTTTCTGTGTGTTAGATGCTGGAAGTGTAGCAAAGCCACCTTAATGGAAATCTTAGAAAGCAAATGGTTGCTGGAAATTGGCTAGTTGTGTAACATCCCAATGCCAGAGTATGATTTTCTGGCACAAGAGAGCAAAGAATTAAAAAAAATGTTTTTAAAAACACTACCCTGGTGATGGCCCAACATATTCTCTGGCTAGAAAAGCAGGGATAGTAGCTACTGGTACCCATGACAGGTGAAGACATCTCAAAGGAACAAAAACAGAGTAGGTGGTCCCAGGTATAAAGGGATCAATGGGCCCGGTCAATATTAAGGTCCTCTGAAATAGAGCATGGTGAGGTTAAATGACTTATTTCAGCAAGTGTTCCTTGATGAAACTGCATTTTCATGCACCCAACATCAGACCAAGCACTTTAAGATGAGAGCTTATCAAGAGGCCCGGTAGAGACATTTACTTGTAGTAAACACAGGGCATACCTTGGATGGTATTCATATTTCAAAACTACCGTCTGCTCAGTAAGTGTAATTGCTTGCAAACAGATGAGTTCACTGTTTCATATTTAAAGTTGCCCTCCTAGCTTACAGACCCATTCACTTTCATTTTTCTTTGACATGAACAGTAGGCAATATAAATAAACTCTAAAGAATGCCCATGATCAGAAACATGGAGTGCTGTGCAATTCCAGATGTATCTGCAGTCTAAAGTGAGGTGAAAAGGGTGGTCTAACTGTGTTGAATTCATGTCTCTAAAGGCACCATTCTTCTCATGCACTAAGTAATCCTCTTGGTGACAAAAAGATGGAGGTGCCCATGAGAGAGCTGTCATGATACACTTTTGCAAATTTCAGAGATATGGGGTTGCTAGGTAGGATATGTGTTTAAGCACTTCCAATTATTCTGGACACATAAGGAAGCCAGGCAATGGGGAGATACTGCATTCGGATAAACAGTTTACTAGGTGAGAATGGTTGGATTTCAGTCAAGGCTTCATCCCTCCCCAGATCTCATCCCTCTAGGTTTTACAGGAGGAAATGTAGCATTTATGCCACATATTTCCTCAATGCTTCTATGTACACTCCGTTGGCAATACGTGTCCCTCTTAATGACCCATTAGCAATTTAAGTTTCCTTCTGGGTACAAGTACCCAAGAAGGCTTCTTTACCTACATGATTAAATTAAATATGCTGTTCTATTGGCCCAATACTTCATGAGAATGAAAAATGTATGACCAACAACTATTTTACATACATTTTATGTAGTAGCAATACAGCACATTTATTCTATACTGCTGATGCATTTTGGATTCCATCAAAAGAGTGTGTTGACGAGTTGTGCCGGGAAGATTTTCACCCTGCTTCAGATTCACAGAAGACAAACGTGCTGGTTTGACACCATCACTATTCTCACCAGTAAAGGTCAACTAGATTTTTGGACTTGGCGAAGAGTGTAGTAGTCAGAATCATTCAATCACAAATCAATGACATTATTCCATAAACAACTCTAAACATGATGAACAATTTAACACTAAACCAAACTCCAAACTGATTAAAGTTCCAAAGTTTTATTAGAATCCCACAATCAATGTTACGTATATGGTGCTCATTATGTACTTGGCAGTGTTGCCCGCCATGCCGGCGGTGGTGGGAAAACCCACCAGCCGGCATGGCGGGCCACACCGCCACATAATGTACACTCCGTCAAGCGGTGCTGCCCCTCGGATAATGATTCCTCAGCCGCCAGCCTTTCCCTGGTGGGTTTCCCCGCCAGGGAAAGGCTGGCGGAAGGGGTGTACCGGGGCACCCCTGGGGGCCCCTGCACTGCCCATGCACTTGGCATGGGCAGTGCAGGGGACCCTGTGCAGTGCCCCATCGCCCAGGTCAATTTTCGGGCAGTGATCTGCGCGACGGGTGCAGCTGCACCCACTGCACAGAGGCATTGCCCGGCCAGGCATTCCTGTGGGCTGGCGTTGTTTCCGCCCACTGGCCCACAGGAATGTTCTTTATGTGGCCGGCAGGGATACGGGGACGCTGGCTTGACCGCCAGCATGAACACTGCGGTTTCGACCGCCAAGTTCATAATGACCACCTAAGTTGTAAACATATATGAAAACTATAGGCTGACCAAAGTGTCTAAAAAGATTTAACCTACTAAACATCAATACTGTTAAACACTCCAAAATAATACTATCAATTAGTAATAACACAATATGCACATTATTATCAGATTTCAAAGCAGATGACGGTGACATCAGTAAATTATAAAAATACAATTTTCAACATTCAGTTTCAAATTTCAGGGCTTGGCTATTCCTATCACTATCACAAACTCAGACTTGCATGTGTGGGAATAGGTTTACACGTGCAGGCCAAACCAAAAACAAAAGAAAGACCACAATAATTTTTAAACATCTAAGTAGGGCAACTCACTATAAAAATACGCTGATGTAATTATTTAAACTGAAAATGAAACAGAAAAATACATTTATTTATACCTTAACTCATGGGACAGCAGAACAGTAATGCTTCATCAGCTAGAACGGTTACTTTCTTTCAACGTCAGTTGAGAGCAGCATCAGGATAATGCAGAACACTGGCTGCACATAGGACAAATCAGCAATTCTGAATTAGTTGGGGTTATTAGTACTCAATCAGCATACATGAATGGGGCAATTAGGCTAAGGTGAGAAAATCATCAGGGCACTTAAAGTAAGGGGGTGACAGCAGCAGACTTAAGACAGGAGTAGACGGATTCTGGCAGGGTTCTGGACAGCTTTGAGGCAGGAGTGAACTAACTCCAAGTTTCAAAGTCTTTCATCAATTAAAATAACTACAATCCTCTTGAATGGTCCTTCAGGTTGGCTCACTTCAGGCGACAGATTTGGGCCCTCATTCTAACCCCGGCGGTCTCAGACCGCCGGGGCCAGGGTCGGCGGGAGCACCGCCGACAGACCGGCGGTGCCCCGCAGGGCATTCTGACCGCGGCGGTTTGGCCGCGGTCAGAAAGGGTAAACCGGCGGTCTCCCGCCGGTTTACCGCTGCCCTTAGAATCCCCCATGGCGGCGCAGCTTGCTGCGCCGCCATGGGGGATTCTGACACCCCCTACCGCCATCCTGTTCCTGGCGGTTCGCCCGCCAGGAACAGGATAGCGGTAGGGGGTGCCGCGGGGCCCCTGGGGGCCCCTGCCGTGCCCATGCCAATGGCATGGGCACGGCAGGGGCCCCCGTAAGAGGGCCCCACAAAGTATTTCAGTGTCTGCCTAGCAGACACTGAAATACGCGACGGGTGCAACTGCACCCGTCGCACCTTCCCACTCCGCCGGCTCAATTCTGAGCCGGCATCTTAGTAGGAAGGTTGATTTGCCCTGGGCTGGCGGGCGGCCTTTTGGCGGCCGCCCGCCAGCCCAGGGCAAATCCCAAAATACCCTCAGCGGTCTTTCGACCGCGGAGCGGTATTTTGGTGGGGGAACTTCGGCGGGCGGCCTCCGCCGCCCGCCGAAGTTAGAATCACCCCCTTGGTGTCTAGTGGCTGTCAATGGCACCATCAAATTTGCAACTATCTCCGGTTTTCTCAGCCAAAGTGCATTGTCATTTCAATGATTTCACACAGTTCAGACAAATATTAAATTATCTAATTGTTTGCAACATCAGGATCTTCTCTCACGGTATACTAAATGAACTAATGCAATTTCATGGGAATCATAAGTTTCCTGTCTTGTTCGACAGCAAGAACAAATGCAACATTGTTATTAACAAACACGCTCCTTACCTTCAATAGGTAATAGGTTGCTAATGAGGAAATACTTCCTCATTAGCAACCTAGGAAAAGGACTCAGGTCAGAGGGAACAAAATACACAAGTCATTTTCCTCTCATGCTGCACAATGACTCTCTCGGGCCTAGTCAAGCTAAGAAAGCCTTAATGCACTCAATACATTAATAAACCTATTGTGCACCTTACAATTCAATTCATATATGCAAATCAAATTATTTAATTGCAAACAATATTTGTGACATGTTAGAGCAAATTTTAAATATGCATTTATTTTTCTGCACGTATGTAACTCAAGTTAATAAAATCCAATTAATTCAGCAGAAGTACAATGAATTAATATTCATTTAATATTTTCATTCTAATATTCATCTGAATAAGAACACTCTTTATGTTAACTAATTTTTGGACTTTATTTAACATGAATGCAAAATATCTCATATTAAAACATTTTGCTTTAAGCGTATGACGGCCACAAGGTCCACCATATTTCAAATGTGCACATGTGTTATTTTCTCTGTTAAGCTATAAATGTAGGTTGATTTGCCTCCATTTGCTAAGTTCTATGCCATTAATATATTAATAAAATCTGATCTCATTCAGTACCCCCTCTGATGGCAATCTATACCATCACAAAATAACCTTTCTCATTTACAATGAGACAAAATCAAAATCTTGTAGTTTAATAATGCATAGATCTAGGTTTGCAGTAATTGTCAATTCCCTTGATTGCCTGATAATATCAGTTTCTCATATTCTCTATTTCCATTTCTTCCCTCCTCTGATTATTCTTCACTCTTTGCCTTTTCCAGACGTTGTGAGCTTTTCAAAATCCAAGTGCACAAATTATGCACACTCTTACAACCAATAAAGGTGTCAGGATCATTTTCACAAAACCATTTCCCAAGTTTCCAAACCAAGATCCTACTTTCAAGAATCCTTACCCTATTGTCTCCAAAACATTTGTCTGCTTCAGGTCATTTAAGTCATTTTTCAGACTCATAAAATCAGATAAATATTTCCTTATCTCCCTGCTGTTTTCGGGAATCTAAGTGTAGCAGGGATTGAATAACTCCAAAAATATCTCCTATAATCTCTGAACTACTTGTTCCTCTTTTAAATCTCAGTTTAAATTATACAATCCTTGCTGAATTGTCAATGTTGCCGACTTAGTAGATTTTCGGAAAAAGCAGTCCTAAATAGAATTTACCATTCCAGAGTTTCAGCAACTTGTAATAAGCGTCCTTATCACATATGTAATAGACACCAGGTACAGAGGGGTTTTGTCCATTTAGCATAAAGTCTCATACACTCTTAAACAAAAACACATGTCTGCATTCACTCATTCCTACAAACTTATTGTCAGCTTTTCACTGTGGCCTATATATACAAAGCTTCCCTCCATGTTGCCAATCTAAAGCTAAGCATCCTTGTGCATCAGGTGTGTTGTGAACTCTTCTTCTTGCTAACTATACCCTTAGCTTTCTTTTCTTTAATTGCCTTTCTTCTATCATCTACTTGATTAATGAACTCCTTTTCTACCTGTATAAGAAAACATGTTAAGTTATTCCAATGGGCATATGCTGTTCCAAATGTCAGTGTAGGTTCAAATAATCCTGCTACTATGCATATGTTCTTTGTCTTTGCAATGCTGCTCAAATGCTGATTAATGGGAACAAAAGGGAAAACTAAATCAGATAAGATAGAATGAAAGTAATGAATGTACTCTTGGTTGTACAAGCATGTTATTAATAAACTGCAACTAGTGCCATAGGTTAGTGGTAAATTGTGATACATTATTCCCTCTTGTACTGACAAAGGAATTTGTGTACACACATAACAATCACACACATTGATTGTGTCCACATACTCATACAGAAAACTATAATATACTTTGGAAGGCAAATCTCCCTTTGTGTCATCTAAACAAAGCAATCCCTCATTCTTATAAAATGTATCCTGCCTGGATGGTGTCATTCTTTGCACTGGAGTTGCTGTGTTTTGCACCTCTACTTTCATTGAAACACTCATTCCCGCAATCAATAAAATGCACACAGTCATAGATACTATTATTAAACCAATGCATGTATATTTACATCAACTGTGTTTGCCCTATCCAGGGTTCATGGCTTCGGTAGAATCAGAGGCGAAAAGAAAAGAAAAACATAAAAGCAAAAGTGAGTAAGAAATCAAAAACAAAGCGGCTTTTCAAACTCTTTGCACTGTTTACAGCAATTCTTAATCTTCAAGAAAGTTTTTCAAGATTCAACTAAAAGCTCTAAATAAATTAATTCAACATTCGTTTTTTAGTAGAATACAGTCTGATGATCACTTATGGTCACTTCCAGAGTGTAATTTCTTTGTGGATCAATTGGCAAGGTTATTTCAAAAACTCAGTTCAAATGCAATTTCAAGTTCCAGAATGTTCAACTAAATTCTCACTGTCAACACAAAAGGCTATAAACTCATTCTCCTATTCATTTGTGACAAGATAGATCCAATCAGGTGAAAAGTATCTGCTACTTGGCACCCTTTTTTTTGTTCTCCTTACAGCACCAACTACATCTTCACTCTGATTTGACTCTTCAACAGGATTTAGAGCAGGCATGTGGTTCAAACTGCAAACGGCCTTAAACAAAGATGTATTCTAGCCCCAATGCTGGTCAATCTATATCTTGCAGACTTGGCTGGTGCCCTTCCTCCAGACAGCAACCAGCTGCCTTCTCTGGCATTTGAAGCAATAGCTTGGTTACAATACAAGGATGACATTGTCTTACTGAGTTAAACACAAGTCGGCATGCGGAGTAATATCAATGCACTAACCAGTTACATGGACGAGTAAGGTCCATGTAACTGGTGTGGCTGTAAGGTGGTGTGGCTGGTTGATTCGAAATTCAAGTCATTCTTACAGTTCATTAAACAAAGACAAGTGAAGGTAGTCCCTTCATATAAGTACCTGGAACTTATCGTGGATCATCAAATGACTTTTAAACCTCATCTTGTCGCTGCTCAAGCAAAAGCACAGTCACTTATCTATGGGTTTGAGATAATGAAGCAAAAATTGAGTTGTCCTTCAAGTAGTCATCTGCTCTCGGTAATGTTGGCAGGTCTAATGCCAATGATTACTTATGGGGCAGAAATCATGCGGGGAAAGGAAATAGCCTCCTGCAATCAAATTCAAACAAAGGTTTACAAAACAGTGTTCCAGATTCCAAATTCAGTTTTGCCAGCACAGGTATGTTTAGAATTTGGGATGAAAAACTAAGCATTCCAGCGTAAGTGTGCTTACATCAAACTATGCTGGAGACTTTGATCTGCAGAGGTCGGCTCTATCAGCAACTTATGCTGGACGGAAATTGAGGAGCAACAGTGCAGCAACCCTAAATGTTCCTAGGGTCATCATTTACGCATAGGACATGAGACTGAGGAAAGAGGCGTTCAACTGCTTAGCAAACACCTCTACTCGGTCCTTGTCTTTATTAACAGATAAAAACATGCTTGCACCAAGACAGCATGCTTGAGCTGTAATATCATCATAAAAAACCCTGTGAGCCCAGAAATATCTGTCAATACATTTTTCTCAAGCTCTGAAACATCGGTTGATGCTACTCTGCTTTGGTATGATGGAGGCCAGAGAGTGTGGGCCTGATATTGAGTTTGGTGGACGAGATGTCCCGTCCGCCGAACTTCCGATGGGGAGGCTGCCGCCATACTGGCTACCTCCCTGCTGGGCTCATTACGCCTTTCCCTCTGGGCTGGTGTCCGCCCATCAGCCCAGCAGAAAAGTGCAGCATCATTGTAGCCGGATTGTAATTGAGCCAGCGACAATGCTGATGCCCGCAGGGTGCACCAGCACCCTTGAAATGCTGACTGTCTGCACAGTAGACAGTGAGCCTTGTGAGGGTGCTGGAGAGGGGGACCCTTGCACCACCCATGCCAAGTGCATAGGCACTGCAGGGGCACCCCTGTAGCCCCCTGCACCTGTTCTCCACCAGCCTTTTCATGGCAGTGGAACTGCCATGAAAAGGCT
Organism: Pleurodeles waltl; assembly: GCF_031143425.1. Taxonomy (NCBI): domain Eukaryota; kingdom Metazoa; phylum Chordata; class Amphibia; order Caudata; family Salamandridae; genus Pleurodeles; species Pleurodeles waltl. The sequence continues at coordinate 370,290,382 of NC_090440.1, read as the reverse complement.
GGCGGAGAAGCAGGTCATAATCAGCAGGGCGGTGCTGACTTCAGCACTGCCCTGGCTGATTCCAATCTCCGCCACTGGCAGCCTGTCGGGATCGAAGATCCCAGTGGAGACAGCGGTAGGATTGAAGGGCTGCCCGCCAACCTTGTAATGTGGCAGTCGGACTACCACAACCCCGACGATCAGACCCATTGTTCGTTCCTGGAAACTACAGGCACAATCTCAAACTTGTTGTCTTTGGGGATACACGCAAGAGACATTAGAACATGTTTTTTTTTGGGTGTTTGTGCTGCTAGCTGGCCAAAGAAAAATGTACTTGAAATATATTTTAGGAAACTGAACATACGTTTATGCAGACAGGCAGTGATTACTTTGTGGATACATGCAAGAGACATTAGAATATGTTTTTTTGGGTGTTTGTGCTGCTAGCTGGCCAAAGGAAAATGTACTTGAAATATATTTTAGGAAACTGAACATACGTTTATGCAGACAGGCAGTGATTACTTGGCTAAGTGGCACCTCAGTTTCATTGGCTTGTAGGGGGGTAAAGTTTCTAATGTTTTTTTAATGAAATGTCAATAATGATTGAGTAAAGTCAGGACAAAGCTAAGAGCCCCTTCAGCGCAATCATGCTAGTGGGTAGTTACTAATCATTGTCTTAAAAGTAGGCCATGGTGACTTCAACAGATCTGAGTGTTTAAAAGATTTAATTAGAACCTTGTAGTAGAGCTTGTAAGAGAACCTCATGTTTGAAATATCCTCCCAGCCAAGCACTCCTCCAGTAGTATTTGCACAAATTTGCTTTTAAACAATGCTTAAACTTAAAGTTTTACATTGCAATGGCACTTTAAATGAGCAAATTGCTCTAGCACGGTTTTGCAGCTCAGCCTCTAGTGGGGAAGGGATTCAGCAGGCTCGTTACACAGCTATTTAAGGCTCCCTATTGTTTAAGATTGCCTTGGTGCCTTATAGGCTAAAACAGAGTGCTTTTTTACAGGTCTTAGCCTATATTTATTGTTGAGAGCTTTTTATGAAAATGTTTTTAGGTTAATATTAAGAGGGTGGGATAGTTTTCTTTACGTTTAACAACGAAAGATGTTTTGTGTGTTTACCTTGTCCGGATGTATGTGAAATGATTTTATAGTTGGGACTGGTTTTAACTAACTAAGCTAATAAATTTGACTGACTGTGACTGACCCTTCAACTGCTTCTGTTATTGATGGGAGTTTATCAGCAACCGGTTCATACGCAGCAGCAGGCTATTTATCTCCTTTCACAGTTCTCTTTTTGGGTGCAACGGCATTTACAATGTTTGCTGTTTTGGCAGGAAACAATTGACTTTGACATTGCTCTCCTGCACTTTTGTCTGCATGAAGGCTTGGTTGCACTTTCACAACTTTGCACAGTTTCTGCTTCAGCCACTGTTTTGATCCTCACAGGATGATCAAGCTGAACCCCTTCTTTTTCTGCATTCGCCCTTGCGGGGGCCGACTCTGTGTTTTCAAGAGGACACAGAACTTTGCGTGTATGGCTTACATGGATCCAGTTCGGAAGACCAGCACACTTCACAGCTGTTGTCATCACCAAGATAATTTGAAATGGTCCTTTCCACCTTGGCTCTTCCTGACATGCTTCTTGATTAAAATCCAGTCATCAGCTTTCAAGCTGTGACACTGTTCTTGAGCCATTTTAACTGTTGCTGCTTCAACCTGATGAGACAAAGAGCGAACCACATCAGCCAGACCTTTGCAATAATCCAGCACTAAGTCATCTGTTATGTCCACAAGTGCATTTGCAGGTATTGCTGGTAATCTCATTGCACGACCCATAAGAATCTTGTGGGGAGACAGTTTTCTCTTCCTGTCAGGGGTACTACGCATGCTCATCAGGATAAGTGGCAATGCATCAGGCCATTTCAACGCTGTAGAGGCACAAATTTTTGCAATCAAGCTTTCAGTGTTTAATTCATTTGTTCCACCAATCCCGATGCCTCTGGCCTGTAAGTGCAGTGCAATTTTTCCTCAGTGTTCAGTGCTGCACACAACAACTTTATGATCCCATTTTTAAAATAAGTTCCTCAATCTGATTCCAAAGAAGTCGGGAACCCATACCTGGGTATCAGTTCCCTAAGCAGCAGCTAAGCTACAGTAAGACTATCATTCCTATGTGTTGGATAAGCTTTGATCCAGCGGGAAAACACACATACAACAACCAATACGTACTTCAATTCATTACAGGCAGGCATTTCAATGAAATCAAGTTGCATTCTGTTAAATGACTTCCCAATCTGCCTATATGGCTCAGATTAACCACTGTGCGTTTTCTCATGTTCATTTGTTGGCAAGTAACTTATCTGTGACAGACCGCTTCTGCAATCAATCTGAATCTGAAGTTGAATGTGCTGATCGTTGCATCTCTGCCGAGATGAACCTGGCCATGATAACATCTAACCATTGAGTTCAACAAACAATCTGGTAACACAACTTTCCCTTCATTTGAAATCCAAACATCATCTCCTTCTCTTTGAAAGCAACCTACTTTTATCCATCCTCCGTGTTCTTCCTCTGTTGCCTCTCCCTGCAATCTCTTAATTTCATCCCAAGTATCAACCACTGACATCAAGAAATTTTGATGTATCTAACTGGTGTCACTTCCATCACTCACTCTCCATAGAAGGTGATGCAATGGAGTGCACAATATCTGGCAATTCGGTCAGCATAGTCATTGCCCAACAATACATAATCGTTTGACTTTTGGTGGGCTACACACTTTACAACTGCAATCTTCTCAGATAACTGCAAGACATTTAACAAGTTATGAATTATTTCACCATTTCGAATGGGTGAACCCGACGAGGTCATAAAACTTTGCTAGTGCCATAACTGGCCGAAGTCATGCACAACACCAAATCTGTATTGACTATCTGTGAATATTGTCATTTTGAGCTGCTCTGATACGCAGCATGTTCTTGGAAGAGCAGCAAATTTGGCTACTTGGACAGAAACGACTCCTTGAAGCCATAAGGCTTCGACCATTCCTGAGAAGGTGCAAACTGCATATCCAGCTTTCAGAGTACCTTCACTGTCTCTTAAACAGGAGCCATCAACAAATACAACATGGTCAATCTCATCTAAAGAAGTATCCTGAATACCAGGTCTGGGTTCGGTGCACAATTCAGTGACATTGAGACAGTCATGTTCCAGTTTATTAACATCATCTGAATCATCAACATTTACAGGCAATAATGTGTCAGGATTCAATACGGCAGACCTCTTGACAGTCACATTGGCTGACCCAAAGTGCAAACACTCATAACGGGCCAGATATTGGGTTTTAGACCTAGTCAAAAGTAGTTCAACTGAATGTGGGACATAAACAGTTAAAGGGTGTCCCATCACAATGCCTACGCATTGACCTATATTTATACCAGTGGCAGCCACAGCCTTTAAACTGCCGGGCAACGCAACAGCGACAGGATCCAATGTAGCAGAAAAATATGCCACTGGCCTGTTTGTTCCTCCATGTGACTGCATCAAAACAGAATGATCACATCCATCACGTTCATGACAAAACAATGCAAAACCTTTGTGTAATAAGGCATTCCCAAAGCTGGAGCTCTGCACAGACTCAACTTTCATGCATTTTTCATTGAAAGGGACTGGGTCTGTGACCTCCTTGGGTGTCAACTTCTGCAACAGTTAGGAAATGACCGAAAAATTTGGGATCTATTGATGACAATAACTTACAATGCCCAAAAACATTCTGACATCTCTCTGTGTAACTGGGAGATTCATTTGCAAAATTGAGGCAACTATTTCCCAGGACACTTTCTTTGCACTTTTCTCAGTTTAGTGACACAGATACTTTAGTTCTTTCTGGCAATACTGTAGCTTAGCAAGAGAAACCTTGTGTCCGTTTTCACCCAAATGATTCAGTAACGCTATGGTATCTTGTCTGCAAGCTTCACCCGTATTAGATGCAACCATAAGGTCAACAATGTACTGCAATAAAGTTGACTGAAATGGCATGTTTAAAGACTCTAAGGCCCATATTTATACTTTTTTTGCACCGCATTTGCATCATTATTTGATGCAAAAGCGGAGCAAACTTACAAAATACAATTATATTTTGTACGTTTGCGCCGCATTTGCCTAAAAAAATTACGCAAATGCAGCACAAAAAAGTATAAATATAGGCCTAATTTCTTCTTCGGGATCTGATTAAAAATGGATGGAAATTTTGAAAACCCCTGTGGAGGGCGACACCATGAATACACAGGAATTGACTATCCTCATGCAAGGGCACTGAAAAAAATGCCTGTGATAAATCGATAACTGAAACCCATTCTGCTTCACATGTAATCTAAAATAAAATTACTGCTGGATTTGGAACCATGGGACAACAGGATACCACAATTTTGTTCACCTTTCTCAAATCCTGAACTATGGGATATCTCCCACTTGGCTTTCGCAGACCCATAATTGGAGAGTTACATGGGCTGCCCATCACTTCTTTCAACACTTCCTGCTTAACTAAGACTGCAATTACTAGGGTAATGCCTTCAATTACTTCTGGGGTCATTTTATATTGTGGTGTTCTGGGGAAATCTGCATTTGGCTTTACAGTCACTTTGACTTGTTCAACACCTCGAGTAAGTCCAATATCTTTTCCAGAGAGATCCCAAACTCTCAGCGTTACTGCCTCTTGTAATTCATCCAGCAGGTCTTCAACTAATTATGGCAGGCAACACTGTAATGAGAGTATACATCTCATCAGTTTGACTGGAAGTCTCATCATCGCTATTAGTTTGAATTGCTTTCTCTTCATGTGTACAAGTAATATAACATTTTAATTTGCATAGCAAGTCTCTTCCTAACAGACTCACAGGGCTTGACTCACAAACTACGAATCAGTGTAGGTCTTCAAATGTTCCTTTTCTAACTGGAATGGGCTCTGTAATGGGGTTTACCCAATGCTGGTTTGCTACTCCTACAACCTGAACTGTCCTTCTGAAAAAGGGTACATTTCCTTCTGGAAAGGGGTACATTTGGAACTTCTGCAGGTCTGCCAGTGGAATAAGTGGCCCATAACACTAGCTTTCACATAAGGACCACCCTGACCTACCTCCAATGAGGCAGCCAACACACATTCTTCCTCTTCTGAACTCTCGCTCATGCATTCCTCACTCAATTCATCATCACTGAAATCAATCAATGGGCATTGTGTGATTAATTGATTTACCTTTGCATTTGTTCTTTGGTTTGCGTTCTGCTTAGGAACCATTACCTGTTGCTGTGCCATCGGAGCTTGTGATATCTGCATTTGTTGTGGGACTTGGATTTGCTGATGAGGAAATTATGCTTGTTGCGGGGGGAGCCTGCATTTGTACTGCTCAAGTAGGAACATTCATGGTTTGATTTTGGGGCCTTTTAACTTTTTGATTTTGAAATTGACTGTTGTCAACCATCTGTGTAAAACCACCACTTTGCACTAAATTATTTACATTATTAAATGGACACTCCTGTTTCAAATGTCCGACGTTGTGGCACACATGACAAGTAAGCATTTTCTTCATGTTTTGAACATCACCCACATTTGGATCTACTTGAATTCCACGACCTCTACCTCTTAACTAAGGCACCACATTTCCTTGCTGCTGTGTCCCCTGCATTCCTCCTGCACTCACCCTTCCCTGCGCACTCTGCATACCTGCTGCTTGGGCAGACTTAAACAGCATTACCATTGACTTTTCTCTTAACCTTTTCTGCTTCAACTCAATTTCGTCACTATAGTATTTTGCGCAATGTAATACTTCATCAATCAACCTTCCTTGCCAGCAAATCGAATGATTCTGAATCATATTGCTAATTACAGGCTTCACTAATTGAATGAATTAAACAAAAAATTAATCATGTCTCTTGGTTCAATAATCTCTGTGCCACTGTATTGCTTGAATGCTTGCAACAATCTCTCCTAATAAGCAAGAACAGATTCCTTTGCCTCCTAAGATGTCCTGTCAATTCGTTGCCAATCAATATCTTTAGGGGAACCCCTAGGTTTCAGAAACTCAAACACTTTGTAATAGGTTTTCATCACTTCTTCAGATGATGCACCTGTTACTGCGTCCCTTGGCAGCTCATGCTTTGGTCAATCAACACTGCGCTTACACTCCACCCACAACTCTGCTGGAGCCTCAGTTTCAAACAAAGTGTTCATATCTTCCCACAAACACTTTGCAAGCTTGAGAAACCTCTCTGATGGTACCTTTCCACTGGTTTCTTCATCAATTTTGGGTAATCACATGTAAATGACAGTATGTCACTTCTACCCCATGGGACATGAACAAACGTTCCTCTAGGAATTTCTCTAATTTGCATAATTTTTACAGCTCCCTCAGCCTGTTGTACATCATTTGAAGATGCAGTCAGCTTTTTCTTCTGATCTATTTTCTCTGCCCATCTGCTTTCCCATTCATCTAATGCTCCCCATATTTGAATACTTTGAATCAACTTCTTAATGTGAAATTTCATTCCAGGTGACCTCATGTTCGCAATGTCTTTTGAGTCGAATTCTACTGTAACTCTTCTTGAACTGTTTGGATTTATTCATTTTGATTTCATATTTTTCAGTCAAATTAGTACATTTCTCATAGACTTGTCCTGCTCATAGAGTAACATTCTTGCATATGAAGTACAATTCATTTTCATTGTAAGAATCTAATCTCTCTAATTCAAGTCTTCCCACAATCATCTCATTTAATTCCAATTTTAATCTGGCCATGTTCAATATCTTTTCTCCCTCACGCAGGTTTGCTGGAATTGATGCTCCGCTCAAATTGTCTAACCATTCAGTCAATTGTTGTGGTGATAACCCTTATAAAATAATGTTATTTCCTCTAGCTAGAGACTGTGGCTGGATAAAGGATATTCTCATAGCCTGCTTCTGAGCTAATACAGATCTGCCTGTAGAGCATGGGGGACATGTCACATCAATCAGTTGACTCATTCCATTATGTGTCTGGTTTGAACCAAATGAATTCATAGGGGTCATGGTTGGCACCGTAGTACTCATTCTCTCAATTTCTGCCTTAGTTCCAAAAGGTGAATTCATCACTGATACTGGATTTGGAATCTGGGGTCCACTCTCATTATTACTCTGAATATACAATGGAACTACTGTACCTATGGTTACAGAAACTGTTGAAGCTTCTGGGCCTTACAAATTTGTCTGACTTGGCGGGAACATTAATCCTTTATTTTGTCCCGTTAATGCTGTACCAAAAGTTTGATTTGATGGATTCAGGACAACATTCTGTGGTGTCTTTACTGGGGAATACATAGGCATTGTCTGTCTCTTGTTCACAATCTGTATAGGTGTCTGTACATTAGGTGTGGACTCAAACTGAGACATTCCTACATTCTGAACTGGTTGTGACATAACTGGAATTGGGACATTCTGAACTGTATTATCATTTGGAACTGTCAGACAAACTGCTGGCCCCTGTGCAACATTAGCAGTAGGTACATTTGGAATCATCTGAACTTGGCTTTCTGCAACTGGAGCTGTGGCAAAACTTTGAACTATATTCTGGTTTACAGATGTGACTGCATTATATGGAGGGGAGCGATTCTGCAACAACTGAATTATAAATTAATCATGAATTAATCATCTGAGTCACTCTTGACATCTGCTACCCTTTTATTTTCACCCAATCTTTGTTCTGTATCTTCCTCAGAATTTCTTTTGTCTTTGGGCTTAACACTTCCATCACGTTCCGGAGTAATTGCTGGAAATAACTTCACTGCATGTAATGTATCTGCTCTCCACATTCTCTGCTCTGCATCTCGTTTAGCTTCTGGTAGCATCTTTTCTGCTTTCCTCTTTCTTCTTTCAAATTTCTGAGCCACTTTTTGACTTGCAACTAATTCCCAAATAGCAAGTGCTTCGAATTGTGCAGGTCTCGGAGGGAGTTTTGATTCATACAACACTCCCCTCAAATTCTCCAATATTCTCAAATTAAAGGATCCGTAAAAGGGAAAAGCTAAAGTACCTTCCTTCTCAGTTATTTTGCACCACTAATTTTCCCAAAGACACGCTGAAACTCCTAGCTCCTCCACCTCCATGAATGCTGGTGTACCCTCAGGTGGAGCAGTCTCACCCTCCCTAACTGGAATAAAAACATCTCCTCTCAACGCGCTCCTTAAAGCTTTGAAAAACTTCATTTTTACACATTTGTAATTCACAAACACAAAATCTACAAACCCAGGAAGTAATTTTCAAACCCACAATCCTTTTCACAAGCTGTTCTCAACCTATAACAGCGCAGTCTTGTCCACCAATCTGTGCACGGCTTTTCTCTTCAACTGACCTATCCCAGCATGGACCAATTGACATCACACTCACTTCGCTTGGTAGCTGGACTCACTTCAGAGCCGTCTCATACACCTTTCATGCAAAACGTAAATGCAAATATTGCAAGCACAAAAACGAAACCTGACGGGTAGGACCCAAATGCTTTGAAAACTGTACGAAACTTTTGACTGTGGCCTTTCGCACAAACAGCTGCTCTTCCGGCTATGGCTTTCTCACATGCGCAAGTAAGAGTTGACCCGCAAACCTCACTCAGGTTGATACGGATCTTCCCTGTGTACTTAGGATTCACCTAATTACAACCAACAACACACACACTCAAAGGAAATCTACTGGTATTGTTGACACCGGTCAATTGACCAACACCTCACTGGAGACATTAAATTAACTAAGTGTCTCGATACACTTGTACAATATTCCAGAGTTTTAGACCTCGCAAGACCTGTCAACAACACCAACCATGAGGGCAATTTTTTAGCATAAAGCGCAACATTCACTTGGAGCAAGTCCTGAGTAAATGGGTACCTATGTGGCCAGGGCATGGCGTACTAGGGGTAGGCCACTGAGGGCAACAGCACAGATTATGCCACCCTCTGGGGCCATGAATCCACATGCAACCAGCACTGCCATTGCAGCCTGGGTGTCCTGGGGCAAACCTAAAACACAAACTTGACAAGGCACACTGCCTGTGTGCCCTGTTCACCTCACACTGCATGTGCTATGGGTAAGACACCTCTCTGGCAAGCCTTACAGCCCTAAGGCAGGAGGCTCCATATTATGTTTGAGGGTATAGCTGCATGAGCAATATGCTCCTACTGTGTCCGTGCCAAACCTGGGGCATAGTGAGTGAACAGAGCAGCCATTTTAATACATGCGCTGGACACTGGTCAACACGAGTTTCCCAGCTACATGATTGCCACTCTGAACCCTGAGATATTTGGTATCAAACAACTCAGAATGATAAATCCAAACTGGTTCCAGAATTGGATTTATCCCTAAATGTACCCAGGAGTCACCTTTAGGGTGCCCCCTGCAAAACCTAACTATCCTAGCATGGTTGCTGACTGGTTCTATCCAGCCTGCCACCTCCAGACAGCCAATATACAAACCTTGGGTGAGAGCCCTGTCTCTCTGGTTTGTAAAACAATGCCCTTTTTGGGTGGAGGAGCTAAAACCCCCTCCCTCAGGGATGTGCACTGCCCTGGCAGTTTAGCTTTTGATGACTTACCGCCCTTGAAACGTGACCCTCAGGCCTGCTGCTAGCAGCAGATGGCCACTTTGTAAAACCCCCACTTTTGATGGGAGCAATGGTGGGAAACCACACAAAGGGTAGGAGGAGTGGCCCCACCTGGCAAGCACCACCTCTAAGGTGTTGCCTGCGAGGTGGACCCTCCATTTCATTTTCCACCATCTTAGATGGAAGGAAAATAGCCAATTTGCTTTAGGAAAGTGACCCTTCCCACAGGAAGTGGTCACTACAATGGGTGCAGCCACTAAAAGGTAAGTGCCCCATTGGACACTAACAGGTACCCTCTAAAACACCCACTAAATTCAGTATTTAGTGGACATCCCTGTACCCAGAAATCAGAATCGAAGGACAAAAAGAAGACCAGCTCAAAGAAGAACCAAGGCACAAGAACTGTGGACCTGCTGCATCAAGAAAAGGCACCAAACCTTGCCTGCTGCACCCAGGACCTGACAATCACCGCTACGGAGAAGTTGGACACTGGATTGACCTCAAGAAAGCCAGAGGACCACCAGACTTCACCAATCACCTAAGAACACCCTCTAGAGTTGAGGTACCACTCTACAACAAACCAAGAAACAATAACCTAGTGAGGGTCACTTCACTGACCGTCTGATAGCTTCCGAACCAGAAGTTGCAGCCAGACCTGACAAAACACCAATGACCATCCAGACAAACTTCACAAGTGTGCCAAGTTTGGTGGCACTGCACCCTCCAGTGGCCGTGCCGTGCCAATACCCTGGGCACTGGTCAGTTGACATCAGACACCAGGATATCCAGCTCACCGAGAGATGAAAAAGGACCAGGAGGAAGCCCAGGTCAAGGGACTTAAGGAACACCTCAGATCTCCCACCAGAGTGCCTCAGTTGTCCTGTAAGCAACCTGCAAAGAGGCTTACCTCCAGTTCCAAAGGGCTCTGTTGCGCACAGCTCCTGGATCACCAACTTGGTCTGCACCCGGCTGTCCTGTGCCCTGCAATGAGGAACCAGCTGTGCCCCAAAGGTCCCTCACCCCTGCGACCTTGACACTCCAAGGTAACCCCAAGGCACCACCTTTAAATCTGCAAGGACAGACCTTTTCCAAGTGGTCCCCCTCAGCTCCAAATACTTGTCACCGCTGCTCCTGCCGGAACCAGGAGCCACCAGAACTTCTCAAGCTGGCACAGCGTGCCCACCACGAACCTCAACCAACCTGCAAAAGCAGAACTTGGTAAACCAACTGTGTGATTTTATCTGTATTTTTAAAAGTGCCTACCTATTGATTCCTATGGTGCGTAACTACGCACAGAAAGACTGCATTTATTAAAAATTCATATCTTAAAAAGTACTTAACCAATTTTGATAATTTGGTCTTAAAATGTATATAAAAATCTGACTTTTTTATAAATTGGTCTTGAGTTATTCCTTCTAATGTGTGAGATGCATGATTGATAATGTGAGTACAACAAATGCTTTGAAGTTCTCGAAGATTGGCCTAACTGCTCGACCAAGCTACCTCAGAAATTAGAACATTAGGTGATCAAGTTTTTGCCTCTGAAAACCAATGTGTAGTTGTCAGGACCCTTTGCACAGTGTGCCTGGTTGTGCACACTACATTTGGTGGATCAGTGGCGGGATAAAGACTTTAGTAAAGTAAATATGCCATATGCTGAGGCCAAGAACCAGTAATTCTACCTGGAACCTTGTGAGGCATATAGTTATGACCAATTAAGGAGACTCAGCAGACTGTACCAAAAAAGTAAGTTTCTGGTCACCTGGTATGAAAATGATAACCCCCCCCCAGAAGAAGAAGATGATGTATCTGTGGTGGGTGAAGATCCTGTGGAGAATGAGGACGAGAATAGCTCCTCTTCCACCAGAAGCTCTGGAGCACCCACAGAAACAGACCTGGAGATTGCCAGGCTGGCCAATAGACTGGCCTTAAAGAGTCAGCTCTTGGAAATAGAAAAACAATGGAAAGAGTTGGGCTTAGGACCCGTCTCTGGTGGCAGCATACAAGTGTTGAGGGAGAAATATTTCAACATTAAACTCCCAAAAGGAGTTGTCTCTCCCTTCACTGAAGGGGATGATATAGTCAAATGGTTTTCTGCTTTTGAAAGAGCCTGCATTGGGTGGGAAATTGAAAAGAAACATTGGGACACACTGTTTGTGGGAGCTTTCTCAGGAAAGTTCAGGAATAGGCTTCTGACACTGAAAGAGGCAGATTCTAATTCCTATGACCTCATGAAGGGTACCCTGATTGAGGGCTTTGGCTGTACTACTGAAGAGTACAGAATAAAGTTCAGGAAGGCTCGCAAAACCCAGAGGACAATCTGGGTAGACTTTGTGGACTATTCAGTAAAGATACTAGGTGGTTGGTTAGCTGGAAACAAGGTACAAGATTATGATGGGCTATATAACCTGTTCATGAAAGAGCATCTGCTAAGTAATTGTTTCAATGACAGGCTACATCAACATCTGGTAGACCTGGGTCCACTTTTCCCTCATGAATTGGGGAGAAAGGCAGACCACTGGGTCGAAACAAGGGTGACCAAGACTACCACAGGTGCAGGAGACCAAAAGAAAGAGGCCAAACTCCTCCTTCCTCCCCAAGGGAAATATGGGACAAAAACAACAGTCTTCTCAAGGCCCCCAAAAACCTGCACAGGAGGGTGGGCCCAGAGACTCCTCACAGTCCATGGGTGGGTACAAAGGGAGACACTTGGACCCTGGTAGGACTTGGTGCCAAGACTGAAAAACTAAGGGACACCAAACTGGAGACTCTGGCTGTAAGAACATAAATGCCTCTAGTCAATCTGCTGTAAATTCAGTTGCCAATCTCCAGATGGGGTCAGAGGTGTGGCTTGACCATGTCAGTGTCCACACGTATCAACATTAGTCACTGAGGTTTGGGTAGAATTATCCTGTGCTGCCTGCCCGAGTAATATGCAAAAATACAGGCAGCACATTTTGATTAATGGGGAGAAAATAGAAGCATTGAGGGACACAGGAGCTAGTATTACCTGGTGCAACCAGGAAGGTGGTAGTGCCACAGAACTTCAGAGAATTTCTCCTCACTCTACCCAATGACATTCCCCTAGCATGGCATTTGGGCCAAAACAAGACTTGGAGTAGGTTAGTTAACCACTTTTATTGGCCAGGAATGTCCCAAAAAGTGAGGGACTTTTGTCAGTCCTGTCCCACCTGCCAGGCCTGTGGCAAACAAGGTGGGCACTTAAAGGCCCCCTTAATGCCACTTCCAGTGGTTGAGGTACACTTTGGAAGGGTAGGGGTTGACATTGTTGGTACCCTTGACCATCCAGCAGCATCAGGACACAGATACATACTTGTGGTAGTGGATCATGCCACTAGGTATCCTGAGGCTATACCCCTTAGGCCCAATACTGCACCTGCAGTTGCAAAAGCCCTCCCAGGTATATTCACCAGGGTAGGGTTTCCTAAGGAGGTAGTATCAGATAGAGGGTCAAACTTCATGCCTGCATACTTAAAACACATGTGGCAGGATAGTGGGGTGACCTATACGCTCACCACCCCATACCATCCACAAATCAATGGGCTGGCTGAAAGATTTAAGCAGACTCTAAAAGGCATGATTGGAGGACTCCCTGAAAAGCTTAGAAGGAGATGGGATGTCCTGCTTGCTTGTCTGCTGTTTGCCTATAGGGAAGTGACACAAAAGGGAATAGGGTTTTCTCCATTTGAACTTTTGTTTGGGCACCCTGTTAGGGGACCACTAAGTCTTGTTAGGGAAGGCTGGGAGAAACATCTCTAAGAGCCCAAGCAAGATATTGTGGACTATGTGCTTGGCCTACGTTCTAGAATGGCTAAGTACATGCAGAAAGCCAGCAGAAATCTTCAGGCCAGCCAGGAGCTTCAAAAGCTCTGGTATGACAAGAAAGCTGCCATGATGGGGTTCCAACCAGGCAGAAAGTTTGGGTGTTGGAGCCTGTTGCTCCAAGGGCCTTCCAGGACAAATGGTCTGGGCCCTATCCCATACTTGGGAGAAAAGGGGAGGACACTTACTTAGTTGACCTGGAAGTTGCAAGAATCCAAAACGAATAATCCATGTCAACTGCATAAACCCTTTTATGACAGAGCTGATGTCACCATGCTCATGGTTACAGATGAGGGACAGGAAGATGAGAGTGAGCCTCTCCCCAATCTCCTCTCCAGCAACCCACAAGATGGTTCTGTGGCTGGAGTGGTCCTATCAGACACCCTCACAGGACTGCAGCAAACTGATTGCAAGCAAGTTCTCAACCAGTATGCTGAACTGTTCTCTCTTACCCCTGGAAAGACAAACTGGTGTACCCATGATGTGGACACTGGTGACAGCTTACCTGTCAAGAACAAGATTTATAGACAGTAAGACCATTTCAGAGGGAATATGGAGGCAGAAGTTAAAAAGATGCTGGATGTGGGTATCATTGAACCCTCTGAGAGTCCCTGGGCTTGTCCAGTAGTTTTAGTCCCCAAGCCTCACTCCAATGGAGAGAAAAAGGAAATGAGGTTCTGTGTGGACTACAGGGGCCTCGACTTTGTGACAAAAACAGATGCACACCCAATTCCAAGAGCTGATGAGCTCATAGACAGATTAGGGGCACATATCTAGGTACCTTGGATTTAACATCTGTGTAATGGCAGATTGGCCTGACCCCTGGAGCAAAAGAGGGGTTAGCATTTTCTACTCCTAGTGGGCATTACCAGTTCACTAGTATGCCCTTTGGATTAAAGAATGCACCTGCCACCTTCCAGAGGTTGGTGAACCAAGTCCTTGCTGGACTGGAAACGTTTAGTGCAGCTTACTTAGATGACATAGCTGCCTGTAGTTCCACCTGGCAGGATCACTTGATCCACCTAGGGAAAAGCCTTGAGGCTCTGCAAAAGGCAGGCCTCACTTTCAAGGCCAGTAAGTACCAGATAGAGCAGGGGAAAGTTGTCTACTTGTGCTACCTGGTTGGTGGAGGCCACGTGCAACTGACCCAACTCAAGATTCACACTATTCTGGCTTGGGAAGCTCCCACAATCCAGACACAGGTCAGGGCATTCCTTGGCTTGACTGGGTACTATAGGAGGTTTGTGAAGGATTATGGCACTGTAGTTGCCCCCTCACAGAACTAACCTCCAAGAAAATGTCCAAAAAGGTTAACTGGCAGTGAGTTGTCAAAAGGCCTTTGACACTCTGAAGGCAGTTATGTGCTCAGCCCCAGTACTACAAGCACCAGACTACTCCAGGCAATCAATAGTCCAAACAGATGCTTCTGAAATGGGACTTGGAGAGGTCTTTTCCCAGTAAAATGATGATGGACATGATCAGCCAGTTGCTTTTATAAGCAAGAGACTACTCCCAAGGAACTCACTAATTAAAATAACCACAATACTCCTGACTGGTCCTTCAGGTGGCCTCACTTCAGGCTTCAGATTCCGTGTCCAATGGCTGTTGATGGCACCATCAGATTTGCAACTATTCCAGATTTTCTCAGTAAAAGTGCATTGTCATTTCAATTATTTCGCACAGTTACAACAAAAGATTACATTATCTAGATGTTTGCAATTTCAGGATCTTCCCTCATGGCACACTAAATGAACTAATACAATTTCATGGGAATCATATGTTTCCTGTCTTGTTCGACAGCTAGAACAAATAATGCAACATTGTCATTAACAAACATGTTCCTTTCCTTCAATACAATAAGACATTCAACATCACATTAGCAAACTAAGGAAACAATTAGGGGAAGAGGAAACAAAATAAACAGGTGATTTTCCACTCATGCTGCAAAATGAATCTTTGAGGCCTAGTCAAAATAAGAAAGTCTTAGTACACGTTAATACACTCAATACACTAATAAGCCTATTGTACACCTTTCAGTTCAATTAAAATGTACAAAACAAATTATTTAATTCCAAACATTATTTATGACATGTTAGAGCAAGTTTTAAACGTGCATTTATTTTTCTGCACACATGTAACTCACGTTAATAAAATCTATTTAATTCAGCATATGTACAAATAATTCATATTCATTTAATTTTTTCATTGTAATATTCATCTTAATAAGAACACTCTTTATGTTAACTCATTTTAGTACTTCAATTATTATGAATAGAAAATATCTCATGTTAAAACATAGTGCTTTATACGACTGGCGGCCACATGGTCCACCATAAATCTAATGTGCACATTTTACAACTTGTGTTATTTTCTCTGTTAGGCTTTGAATGTAGGTTAATTTGTCACAATAGCTAACTTCTATGGCACTATTATATTACTAAAATCTGATCTCTATTAGGTGTTACAGAAAATTCACCACTGTATGTAAATCACCCAATAAATCAACTTTTTGGTTTCTGCATCATAAAATGTTCTATCTGGTTTGTTTCAATTATGTAAAAAACGCAGACACAATGTTGGTCTAGCAGTGGAACTCAAAAACGGAAAATATACTAAATACAGCCGGTTAACAAGATCTAGCATGTACAGTACTAGGCAGAAAGCAGTAAAACAACACTAGATTACTGTGATGGATTTACAAAAGCCATCTCGATTAATGCATCATAATGGTAAACCTACAGACCAGATTCAAATACCAGGATGAATAGCACCTCGATCTTTCAAACCTCTGCGAAAAGTAGACTCTCATACCGTTGAATGACAGAATCCTAGAGGCATGCTAAATATTTAGCTTAAAAACTGCAAACCATCTCTTACTGGTGCTCTTTAAGTGCTTTGGGAAGTATCCATGTTATAACACTTTGGCTTACCTGAAGACTCGAAGTCTGGAGTTTTATACTGGACTGCCCAGTCAATTACTTCTGGTCTCCTAACGGTCACTCCTTCCATTTTCAGTATTTGGCACATTTCCTCTATCTCGGAAATGGCTTTTTTGACGTGTTCACGAGGGAAACTCTGACCCCCATGCTTCTGGAAAAATTGCCAGTTTTTTTCATTAGAGGTGGCCTAAAAGAGAATAGGACATATTAAAGGGAAACAAAAACAATCACAAGGTCTCTCTCCCAACTCTACTGATCAATGAAACGACATCATAAAACAGTGCAACACTATTTTGCAGAGCATGTTTTCTAAAATGTTTAAGTGCTTTAATTGCACAAAATTCAATTGATTTAAAAAAAAAACATTTTACAGGGACATGTGAAATATCTTCATTGTTTTGGGATAGTGACATCAGAATGACAGCCTCTGAAGATGTATTCCTTTGCCCATTGTTTACTGTGTCGCCTCTTCATGAAAGCTGGTGCAAAACCAGAACATTAAAACTGCAATCACGGACAATTGTTAGATGAACGTGGCAGTGTAAATTTCAAACACCTGTGGATTTAGCAAATGTTCATTGTTTAGTTAGCACTCTATTTGTGAAAGATAAGCAACATCTAAAATTCCTAAATGGAATAAGGGTCCATTGTTAGCTGAATACTGCATGAGTAGCATAAAGAATCCCCGTGCACAACCACTGCATAGTGTTTGATCAATAATCTATTAATGGAACCAGAACATACATATTCAAATCAAAGGCCATTATTAGCTCGAAATTGCTGGCAGTAGATTCCATAATCTCTGATTCCTGTAGAGAAAATGAAATGTGTTTAGAAAGAAAAGTCTATTTTACCTGGAACCATGTATTCTTAACTACGTAATTAAATATTCCCTCTTCTTTTTACTACAGACAATCAAATAATATAGTTCAGTATTTCACTTGCTGCTTTCAATAAACCTTTCATTGTTTGAAAAAAGCATTCATGCTAATTGTGCGAAAACATGTAATATACAACACATACTTCGGGTAACTTTTGTGAAACGTTCGTATATTGTTAGCTGAAGGTTATGGTGACATTTACAAACCACCCAGCTTTGTACATTTTAATGTCACCACCAATCTGAGATTGCAATATATATGGAATAAAGTATCCCCTGCTGTGCAAGGATATTACAAGTCACAGAGGAGTTCTGTGACCATACAGTGGAACAAGGCCAAGTTCCTTTATAGGGTCATGAAACTCCAAGGTGCCTTATAATACCCTTGTAATGTGCAGCAGGGGTACTTTATTCCTTATAATACGTAGCCACACCAAAACCCTTGGGGAGAGATGTTGCTTAATGGGCAGACCTGTCAACGTTTGAAGTGGGGAACCAGGTTTGAGTCCCAATACTGGCTCAATATTCTATGATTCTGGGAAAATCACATAATGTCCCTGTGCCTAAAAAATCCCTGAGTTCGTGTATTGTAATTTGGTGCTCATGTAAAGAGCTCTGATGACTTTAGGCCATGCTACATAAAACTACAAAGAAAATCCACAAACCACTTAATTCCTACATGTGGTGCTCTTTCATATGAAAGAAATAATAAACATGAAGAACAAAATTAGAATCTCTGGTGAAAAAGTAAACACACTAAAAAGCAGTTAGATATTTGTTGCAAAAAGATATTAGAACTAGGTAAATACAAGTGAAGTAGTTCAGAATTTGTTGAAACATCCAGAGCGCCTCTATGTTCCCTATATTACCTAAAGTGTGTAAAAAATAACATGTTGCCAGAAATATCTCCTGTCTGATTTTCATTCTTGATCACTCTTGATCTAGAAAAACAGAGCAGAAGGGAAAGTCACAATTAGTTCTAATTTTTCAGGTCGAGCGTTAGTGTTTGGACTGCTTTATACTTTTAAGGATACTATAGAGTGAGTTCCAGCGTTTACATTGGTTAGTTGCAGTGTCCTTCAAAAATCCTTGCTTTCTAGTGGTCAGTTCTGCCTCTTTATTCTGCCTTTTTTCACTTTGGGAGCAGCCCAAAGTACTGTGTAATTACGCGATGTCCTGTTTATCTCTTCTGTAAGGGACTTTTTTTTGGCATGTGCCTGTTTCACCTCAACAGTGTGGGTGCTTGTTCAGTTACTCCTCCCCACCAGCTCCCTCTGTAAACATAAACCAACAGCAGAGGGGGGCTTTTCCAGGGCCAGCTCACCCTCGCTCTCTTCCTTTTGTTATT
Organism: Pleurodeles waltl; assembly: GCF_031143425.1. NCBI lineage: Eukaryota > Metazoa > Chordata > Amphibia > Caudata > Salamandridae > Pleurodeles > Pleurodeles waltl. The sequence continues at coordinate 370,271,768 of NC_090440.1, read as the reverse complement.
TTCAGTCTGTGTGGCAATAAAAGTCCAGTCAGTAATTTACAACGCTAAGAGCTCTAACTCAAGCAAACACGACACCATTGCATTCCAAATGCTTGTTTCTTTTTCCGCACACAATGAATTCCATTCATTGGCAAGGGCAATTTCTTCAGGAGAAAGCATTCAGGGGGCTCCCCATCTCACTCTCCTCCCCTCTCATCCAGCACAATAGCCCTCAAAACAAAAGGCAGATTATTAGGTTAAAAAAGACAGTCGATTCTTGGGTGCTCGGCTCCCGCCCGCTCCCCCTTCTCCACACATCTGGTGTGCACGTGTGGCAAGTGCTAATGAAGACTTTCCTGAGTGAGCCACAATTAGTTCAGAGGGCCGGCTGGGCCCTCTCCGCCAGCCGAGGGGAAACAAGCACTCCCTTCACAGCCTTAGCCTCGCACCCCACTGCCGCAACTCACACAAAAGCGTAAGCGATACTGCCTGACTTTACCCTCTTTTTTAATTGTTGTTTTATTCCTTTCATTTGAAAATGACAGGCAGCAGTATTTCCATGATCTCCCTGAAACAATAAGTGTAAGATCCGGCGCTCGACAGACAGGTGCAGAATTAAAGCTTCTTTTCCAAAGCAGAGTTTATTTCTTTCATAATGATAATACAGGACCCACGGAGAATCGCTGCTCACAGGGAGGAGGGCAGGGACCAACTGTCCTCACCTCACAAGCAAGATTTCACATGAGAATATTACATACATCATAAAGGTACATACATTCTACAAGATAGAAATAGAAGACAGATAGACGATACTACAGTAGATACTACAACACCTCCCTCCTATATAACAAATCGATTTAAATTGTAGTCTTGGAGACGTAAAGGGAATCTACAGATCCTTTTATCCTTAATGGCACTAGGTACATTCTGAGAATTTGCTTCGTCACACACAGGAGAACAAACATTCAAAGTACGTTGAACATCATCAGCAGTGTATTCAGAGGAAGAAGAAACATTTGTTACATTGGTACTACAAGAACTCAGAGGCGGATCAATCTCAGATGATGGAGAAGTGGAGGTGCTAATACAGGTTTTATCAGGTTCAACCCAAACAGAGCTTTCATCAGAAGAAACATGAGTGTTATCATAAACCTGTGCTTGCATATCAGAAATAGGGACAAGTCTAGACTTATTCCACCAACCCTTATCACGTACCAAAACAGCATTCTTCGTGACTTTATCTACTTTAACAGGGTGTGTGAATGTGTAATCTCCTTTCCTTACTTTACAAGGTTTTTTTATCAGAACCCAACCTCCCACAATAAAGTCTCTAACCTTAGTGTGTCTTGAGGAATCAAAATACTCTTTTTGCTTCCTCTGCTTGTTCCCTACCATCTCCCTGATAGAGTGCGCAGAGTTTTCTCTTTTAACAATTTCAGAATGCAAAGAGTCAAGCCGACTGGGTACTGCTCTTGATCTACACTTCCTTCCTCTCAGCAATTTAAAGGGAGTAACTCCAGCAGTGGAATGAGGGGTGGAATGGTACTCTGCGATTTCTTCTTAATGAAATCCTTAATATCAACTCCTGAAGAAAGAGCAGACTGTATTCTATCTTTGATGAAAAGGTTCGCCTTTTCCACTAAGCCATTCGTGGAAGGACTATATAGGACAACTTGCAGGTGAGTGATATCATAGTTGGCAAGAAAAGTTTTCATCACTTTGGATACAAAATGAGTGTCATTGTCTGTTACAATTTCCCTCGGAGCCCATTCTAAGGTAAAAACATTTTCAAGAAAATAAATAACCAAATTAGTGGAGGGAGAATCCACAAAGGAGTAGTATATCCATTTTGAATGATAATCAATTAACACTATCATGAATCTAGTGGATCAGGTAGTAAATTGAACAGACCTGCAAAGTCTAATGCTACTTTACACCAGGGCTGATCAGGCCAGGGAACGTTTTGAAGAGGTTTCAGAATGGTTTTCCAGTGCTTGTTAGAAACCAAGCATTGTGGGCACAAATTAATCACATCCTCAACCTGCTTATTCATGGAGGGCCACCAAAAACGCTCTTGTAACTTTCTGCAAGTAGCAGTAATGCCTAGATGCCCTTCATGAGCTAGTTTTGTGATTCTATTCCTCAAGCTAGCAGGTGGAACAAACCATTCATTGCGAACACAAATATTATTTTTGCAAGACAATTCCGAAGAAATTTGAGCAAATGGTTTCAAAGAGCTTGGAACATTACGAATGGAAGCCAGCCTTTCTTCAAACAATTCATAAAACTCAATAATATGTCACCACTAGCAGTGGCATTCACCCATTCGAGCTCTGAAATGTACCCGTTAAGGTCATTGACGGCATCAATAGCAGCAACAACACATTCGTAGTCATTCTGAATACTTTCTGTAAAAGGCAGAGGCATGCGTGAAAGACAGTCAGCTTGAAAATTCTTTCCTCCTTGAATATACTTGATGGTAAAGTCATATTCCAGCATTTTAGAAAGTAAACGAACAAGACAAGTGGAAGCTTTACCTAATCCATCTCCTTTCAACAAAAAAACAAGGGATTTGTGATCAGTGTGTATCTCAAAAGAATTCCCCCATAAAAATGTTTTGAATTTTTGAACAGCCCACACACAAGCTAGTGCTTCCCTCTCAATAGTACTATAGTTAGTTTCTGCTTCTAACAGAGCTCTGGATGCAAACATCATGGTGATGAGTTTCTCATTAACTGAGTGGTTAAACACAGCTCCAATCCCCTTCGCACTAGCATCCACAGTTGAAGTATACGCCAAGAAAGTTTGAGAAGTAGGTTCTTTATTTTAAGCATCCCAGCCAACAGTGATCTCTAGACGTCCATCTCTCTCATGAGTCTCCTCCAAATGACCACACACTAAACATTCCAAATTGATGTAATGAGTGACATCTACACCTGGAACAGAATTCCTTACATTCTACAACAAGCATTGACATCATGAGAGCAATCTACCACACACCTTCCCTCTTAACATATTTTAACACAATAAAAATTCTAACAACTTAGATTCAGGATAATACAAGAACATGAAAAATAAATAAACAACAAAGACAAATAGTTAACCTTTCCGTATCTTAAGGTCTAACACTAATTTTCTCCTGTTATTTTATAATTTCAATAACAGACATACAATAACGGAAAGTTCTACAAAATAGAATCATGAGAATTTCCTAGAGATTACAATACGATTCATATTCCACACTCTTCCATCCTTAACTTTGACCGCATTCCTGAAGAGTTTTATTACCTCAAATGGCCCCATGAACTTACTACTTCCCTTACATAGTGATGCTTTCCTCACCAAAATTTGATCACCTACATCCACCCCAATATCTAACGTGCCCTTCTTTTTATCAAAGTATTCTTTCCTTTTTTGTATACACCTCTTCTCCAGTGTGTTACTTCCATTGTTCCATGTAACACTATCATTCTTTCCCCAAAACACCCATCCTGGTGCCAAAAGAGTGTTGGCCTTACGACCTCTAAAAAGTTCAAAAGGAACTTTTCCTGTGGTAGAGTGAGGTGTGAATCTATAAGCTTGAAGAAATTTCTTGAGGCCCACCTTCCAGTTCCTGTTGGATATAGACTCTAACTGTATACATTCTTTAACACATCTATTAAATCTTTCCACAATACCATTTCCTTCAGGATCATACAAGGAACATTTCCTATGTCTAATCCCTTTATTCTGTAGATATTCCTTCATTTCAGTAGAAACAAATTGTGGACCATTGTCTGACACAATCATATCAGGAAACCCTTCACGACTGAAGATGTCCTCAAAAACTTCTAGGATTCTCCTAGTCTCAATACTACTGCAGATTCCAATTTGCGCCCATCTGGAAAACTGATCAATTAAAACCAAGATGTAGTTGGATCCACCTTTACCATGAATAGGTCCAACAATATCTACTGCAACAACCTCCCAAGGTTTGTTAGACATGTCTCTTATACACATTGGCGGTATTCTAGTCTTATACACCTTATCGCTATTACAGCAATCAGGACAAATCCTTATAATTCTTTCTATCATTAAGTCCATACCTGGCCACCAATAATTAAGGCGAATCCTGGCCTGGCTTTCGTTCTACTCATTCCTTGATGCCCTTCATGACCCAAATCAATAATCTAGTTCCTCAAACTAGCTGGGACCACCAACCTCAGACCACGCAAAACCACGTCGCTCTCCATAGACAATTCATCTCTTACCCTCCAAAATCCTCCCAACTCCTTATCATGTTTAACATTACTATTCCATCCATACCTAAGTCCCTCACACACCTGCTGCAATACAGAATCTTCAGCTACTGCTTTCGACCATTCATTATGCTCAACAACACCATCAGTTACACTGCACACACTGAAATCTGTTTCCTCACCCTTCTCCAAACCACCCTCCGTTTCAGAACTTAGTCTAGACAAACAATCAGCAATCTTGTTTTTAGACCCTGGAACATAGAACATATCAAAACAATAATCCTGTAGATTGATCACCCATCTACTTATTCTGCTGGAAATCATATCAAGCCCTTTTTTTGTAAATACTTCCACCAAGGGTTTGTGGTCTGTGAAAATCTGAAATTGCCTACCCCATACAAAATTCTTGAATTTGTTGACTGCCCAGAAAACACTAAGAGCTTCCTTTTCAATTGTAGAATAATTAATTTCTGCTCCTCGTAAAGTTCTGGAACTATACACCACGGGCTTAAGATCACCATCACCCATGTCCTGTAATAACACTGCCCCTAAACCTCTCACACTGGCAATCGTCATCACCACACATGTCTTATCAGGATCAAAAGAATTCAAATTTCCAATCATCAATAGTTCCCTTTTTATCTTATCAAACTCTTTCTTGCACTCATCATCCCAAACAAATTCTATCCCTTTTTTAAGTAATCTTCTCATGTGAATTGTTTTCGAAGCTAAATTGGGTAGAAACTTGGCGTGAAACTCAACCATCCCAAGAAAGGACAATAATTCCTCCTTTTTCTCAGGATCACTCAGATTCAATATATTGCTGATCAATTCATCCTTCGGACACAAACCCTTCGCTGTAATTTTATGCCCCAAATACTCAACCTCAGTCTTGCAAAAGGAACACTTTTCCAACTTGAGAGTCAAGCGATGGTCTCTTAGTATAGCTAGAGCTCTCCTAACTCTCATATCATGCTCTTCCTCAGATCGTCCATGTATCAAAATGTCATCTTGGAAACACTTTACACCAGTTTCAGACCCAAAAAGATTATACATCAAACACTGAAATACTGCAGCAGCAGATACCAATCCAAAAGGCATCCTGATAAACCTAAATGTTCCAAAAGGGGTAATGAAGGTGGTGTAGTCCCGTGAATCTGGATGCAGCATGATCTGATGATAAGCCGAAGTCAAATCAAGTTTGCTGAAGATTTTAGATCCATGTAGCATTGTGACCATTTCTGTTATGTTAGGCAATGGAAATCGATCACTGACCACACATTTATTAAGGTTCCTCACGTCAACACATAACCTAATCTCTCCAGATGGCTTGTGTGCAACGACAACAGGAGAAACCCATTCCGAAGAGTCCACTGGTTAAATTATTCCTTCATCACACAATCTGTGTATTTCTTTTTCCACATCATTCCTCATAGATATAGGAATAGATCGCACTTTTGTAGTCACAGGAATGGAACCTCTTTTTATCTTTATGCGATGTGAATATTTCTTTAAGCAACCCAATTTATCGCTGAACAATTCCTTATATTCTTCAATGAAATCAGGCAAATCTTTCCTTCTTTTATCATTCATAAAAAGTTCACAAATGTTGTGCAGGCTGTCTATGAATTCATCCTTGAGCATGACAGGTGTCCTCGAATTGGGGTCTAAAATGATATTCAGTTCCTTTTGGTGTGGCCAGCTCAACACACTATCTCCTTTCACAGGAACATAAACTTTCCCAAAAATAGATTTGGACTTGAAAGTGATATCTGCCTCAAAATATCCCCTTAACTCGATTATTTGCCCTCCATACGCTCCTGGAACAACATCCGGTGACTTCAACTTAATTTTATGATTAAATTGCTCGCCAAATAAAGTATTGTAGATTAGAGTTAACCACGCTCCAGAGTCGAAAAGCACTTCACTTGCAATACCTGCAATAAACACCGTATCCTTCGGATAGTTTTTCTTGTCGGTGTATGTAGTTACTGACAATATGCAATCCTCTACAACCTTCACAGATGGAGAATTTCTATCAGACCTACAACATTTTGCAAAATTTCCTTTTTTATTGCACAGTTTGCAAGTAACATTAATCGCCTGACATTTCCTGTATGACGCATAATGACCACTGTTTCCGCAACCGAAACATCTACCCTCCTTAAATTTGTTCCACTGACTTTGATCAGCCTTCCCATCCTCTCTGTCACTGCTTGACTCTTTCCTTGAATTTTGTTCCTTCCTGGTAGTAATTTTATTTATGCTTACGTTTTTGTCTTTCTCCAATTCTTCAACACAAGCCATGGTGTGTTCTACAGTCTTAGCTAGTGTAATAACTTCATGAAGAGATGGATCATCCTTGCTCCACAATTCCTGTCTTATTTTATCGCTCGAACATCTCAACATAAATTGGTCTCTAATTCGTTTATCAATACTACTGCCAAATTTGCAGTTAGACGCTAATTTCCTTAAAGCAGTAATATACTCTTCAACACTTTCACCAGATTTTTGTTCTCTCATTCCGAAGTGGTAACGTTCCAAAATAGTGCTTACTTTAGGTAAAAAATGTAAATCTAATTTTTTTAGACACATTTCAAATTCATTAAGGTCAGTCTCTTCATCACCAGGGTCTGGTAGATTTTCAAAGATTTCCTGCCCTTCACAACCCAAACAGTGCATCAACAATGCTGTGTTTCTTTCATTTGATAAGTTAGTTCCACATACTCTGGAATAATGAAGGAAGGTTTTTTTCCATTTTGACCACTTTATGGGTGGTTCTCCGGGCATCGTCAAAAAAAAAGGAGGAGGAGAAATATTCTGCATAGTACTACCCTTAATAATAAATTTCACTCAGGTATAATTGTTGTCAAGTGCTATGAGCAAGTAATCTTTGCCTCTAGTATTTATTTATCTTTTATTTTAAATGTTTAAGTACCCAGAAGAAATGTCCAGCTTCTTACAGAGCATGGTATGCGCGCTCGGTAAATAAAACAAATTGTTTTAACTCGCGCTAAAAATGAAGTATCCAGTTACGTGAGGGCACAGCAGGAATCTAACACGTCTTCGGGTTAGCGCGGCAGGCATGAGTTTGAAGGATGCGTGCAGAAAAGAAAACGTCCTGCTTCTCAGCGCGTTCAAAAGAACGTTCTGTTTTGACAGCGCGCGATGCCTGTCAGCTGTACACAATAACTCTTCTTCCACAGCGCGCAGTAGAATTCTTCAGCATGCGAGCACCGAATAATAATTCAAATGATGACAACAACGAAGATGGGAACAAATACAACGTTGAAAATTGTAGAAATGCTTAAGAGTTCCTTAAGCAATAAAACATTTAAATTGTAAACGCTGACCTGACCAGAAATACGAAGCAGTTCCCAGTCCGAATATTCTTCCAGTAGGTTTTAAATCCAAATACGATTCCTGAAAATGAGTAAAAGTTCAATTTCCTAGGTGACCCAAAATAGCAAAGGTTGTTAGGATGCTTCAAAAGTCCCTCGTCGCCAAATGTGAAGTATACGCCAAGAAAGTTTGAGAAGTAGGGGCCAGATGTAGCAAAAAAACAAATTGCAAGTGCAATTTGCGAGTCCTTCCGACTCGCAAATTGCAACTCGCAATTTGGTATGCAGAACGGTGTCTCAGACACCGTCTGCGAGTCGCTATGGGGTCGCAAAGACCCACCTCATTAATATTAATGAGGTGGGTCGCAAATTGCGGCCCCATATCGACTATGGGCACTCGCTAACATGGAGGCCTGCTGTAGTCAGCAGACCTCCATGTTCGTGACTGCTTATCAATAAAGCAGTATTTTTTTTTTTTAAGTGTAGCCCCTTTTCCTTAAAGGAAAACGAGCTGCACTTAAAAAAAAATCCGAAACCTTTAGTTTCGGAATTTTTTCAGGGCAGGTAGTGGTCCCTTGGACCACTACCTGCCCTGAAAAAATATTTTGTGGTCCATTCACAAAGGGGAAGGGGTCCCATGGGGACCCCTTCCAATTTGCGAGTGGGTTCCCATCCACTTCAAGTGGATGGTAACTGCGACTCCATTTGCGACCGCCTACGCGGTCGCAGATGGAATTGCATACCACTGCGAATCGCAAATAGGAAGGGAACACCCCTTCCTATTTGCGATTCGGAAATGCATTTTGCGAGTCGGTCCCGACTCGCAAAATGCATTTCTGAATAGGAAACTCCAGTTTGCAACTCGCAAATGGCAATTTTTGCCGTTTGCGAGTCGCAAACAGTTTGCTACATCTGGCCCTAGGTTCTTTATTTTAAGCATCCCAGCCAACTGTGATCTCTAGACGTCCATCTCTCTCATGAGTCTCCTCCAAATGACCACACACTAAACATTCCAAATTGATGTCATGAGTGACATCTACACCTGGAACAGAATTCCTTACATTCTAAAACAAGCATTGACATCATGAGAGCAATCTACCACACAAGTAATCATACATTTACCTCCAGGAATAAAGGAGCTCAAAGCAGGAGCATCACACACAAGATGTTTGAGTTTAGTAAATGCTGCATCAATATCAGGGGTCCAAAGAAATCTAACACCCTTTTTTAACAAGTCCCTCAAAGGTTGTACAAAAATTGCATATTCGGATACAAAACAAGCATAATACTCACACAAACTTAAAAAGAACCTGAGAGCATCTTTATTGTCAGGAGCCGGTGCCTTAAGGATTGCTTCCAAATTGCATGACTTAGGTTTAATCCCCTCGGAAGAAATGGTGTGTCCCAAATAATCTAATTCTTGAACAAAGAATTTGCATTTGCCTGGCTTAATTGTTACACCAGTGTCCTCTAAAATGCGCAGCACTTTACTCAGTATTTCCAAATGCTGTTCCCTAGTATCAGTGAAGACAAGAATATCGTCTTGAAAGGCCTGAACATTAGACATATCAGAAAATAATACATCCATTGTTTTCTGAAAAACACTTGCAGCGGATGCAAGTCCAAAAGGAAGTCTTAGGTATTTATAAGCTACAAAGGGTGTTACAAAGGTGGTGAGTTCTTGGGATTCTAATCTCAAAGCTATCTGGTGATAAGCTGAGTGCAAATCAATTGCAATAAAATATTTTGCAGATCCAATATTGGCTAACATCGCCTGAATGCGTGTTAAAGGATGGCAGTCAATGATGATGTTGTTATTTAAAGATCTCAAGTCCACACAGAGACGTAACTCACCATATATTTTTTTTGCTAAAACAATAGGTGAGACCCATTCTGAAGAGTCTGTGGGAGAGATAACACCATCCTTAACGAGAGCACTCAAGAGTTTTTTCAAATCATTTTGCACGCTAATAGGTACTGGTCTCAACTTGTATTTGACCGGAATGGCATTTTTTTTAAATCTGATAACATGCTCAAATCCTTTCATAGAGCCAATCTCATCTTTGAAAAGATTTGGAAATTTAGAGGTTAATGTGGTTAAAATATCATCCCCCTTATCCAAGGATAAGATGGGTGTACTCCCCAAAACAATAGGATCGTCTTCACCAGGTCTTAAATGCGGGCCTAATTTAGCCAAATCCATCCATCCTACTAAATCTCTCCCATCTACAGCAACATACACCTTAGTCTGGGTGTCTCTGCCAAGGATGCTAAGGTTTGCGTGAAAATAACCTAATAACTGAATTTCCTTGTCCCCAAATGGTTTGGGATTAATGTCTGGTTGCTGTAATTTGACGGAATCATGCCACAATGAGAAGAAAGTCCTATCTGCCAAGATGGTGATAGGCGCTCCAGAATCTGCCATCACAGTAATAGATTTACCATTGATAAGAGCTTGACACAATGGGCCTTTAACCTTGACATCCCTTTCTTTACTTTGAATAGTGAGGAGCAAATTGGAAAATGTACTGGTACAATCCTGAATATCACTATTAGAACTATCAGGAACATTAACATAGTGTATGCCAACAGATGACCCAGTAGATTGAGATCTACAGAGGCTTTGAAAGTGTCCAATTTTACCACATGTAGTGCATCTCTTGCTAATAGCTTGACATGCAGGATTGTTACCTAAATTACTTTTTGAACCACAACGATAACACATGAATTGTTTTCTTTTGCTCTTAGTTGTCTTCCAAGTTATGGCAGAGACTGGAACATTCTCCGAAATATAAGAAACTGATGATAAACCTCCATGAGTACTCATGGCTTGAGTAGAGATAATGGATATTTCTATACTTTTAGCAATGTCTATTACTTCAGATAATAAGGGATTCCTACAAGTGAGTAATCTCTCTTGCATTTTTTTTAGAAAAGCAATTAAGAACAAATTTATCTCTAATATAACTATCCTGACAGTTTTCAAACTCACAAGATGAAGCTAAAATGCGTAATGCAGCAATGTATTGCTCAACAGATTCATCTGGAAACTGTTTCCATTTTAAAAAAACTGTGTCTCTCTAAGAGTACACTAGCTTCATCGGAATACTGTTTTTTGAATCTTTTCTTGGCTTCAAGATATACATCCCAGTCACTATCAGCTCCAGGATTAGTAATTAGAGGAAGATTGTCAAATACTTTTTGACCTTCAATGCCCAGATCACTTAATAACAAGGCCAATTTCCTAGCAGGGCTGTATTGAAGAGCATCAATGGCTAGTAAATAATTCTCAAAAGTAGGTACCCATTGTTTCCATTTGATTTCTAGTTTGACAGATTTTTGTAAGGAAGGGGGTGGATGAATCACATTGTCATTAGAAGCCATTATATGTGTACGTAACAAGGCAAACAAACCAACTGTTAACCAAAATATTAAGAAAATGTAGAAAGGAAATGCCTAAATACATATATCTAGAATACTGTAAGCAAGAAACGGTGGAGTCGTCCGGAACAGTTAAGATCCCTCAAATTGCCGAGTACCGACGAGTATCCTTCGGAACTTCTGAAATCAGAAGGAAAGGTCCTTCCGAGTCAGATGTGAGTGTCGAGGGATGATGCGTCGTCTTTAAATTGCGGAGTATTTCTGAAGTTCTGAATTCGGAACAATGATCCTTCGCCGAGTCAGCTGTCCTCCGAAACAACTCAGATCCTTCTGAGCGTCTTTAAATAGCTGGGCAACGGCGACGTCAGCAGCGGGAAATGTTGCCGGGCAACGTCAACCCTTCACTGTAATGGTTCAGATCTTTCCGAGCGTCCTTAGGTTGCTGGGCAACGGCCGGAGTGATTCTGAACGGCTCAGATATCCGTGAGCCAGCAGACACAAGGCGATAGTTGCAAGGCAACTGGTGCGGAGCAGGTACAAGCCTCGAAGGCTGGTCGTTGATAAAAACAATGTGGAGAAAAAAACTAAAAAAAATTGTGGAAGAGGAAAAGGACAAGTCCTTAGATAAGCCACTCCGCGCCAAAGTTTAGTTTGTTTAGTTTAGTTTATAGATTTGTAGAGCGCATGGCTACCCGGGGGCATCCCAGCGCTAAAGTACACCATGAATGTCAGAAGAGCCAGGGGAAGCAGATTAACTGGGAAAGAGAATGGTTTTCAACTTCCTCCTAAAGAGAAGTTCAGAGGATTCCTGACAGCATTCAAAGGGCAGGGCATTCCAGAGCCAAGCAGCCCTGATGGAGAACGAATTACCTCCCCATGATCTCTTGAACGAAGGGATGTAAACCTGTTGAGAACAACGAGATCTAAGAGGTCTAAGGGGCGAGTAAAGAAAGATCCGTTTTCTAAGGGAAAGGGGACCCTTATTGTGTAAGGCTCTGTGAACAAGACACAGAGCTTTAAACTGAATGCGCTGCTTAATCGGGAGCCAATGAAGAGCTGCAAGTGCTGGTTTAGCGGAAAGATGCCTTGGGGTATTCATGAGAAGTCTAGCTGCCGCGTTCTGCGTAACCTGCAGCCTCATTATTACATAATCTGGAGAACTAAGATATAGAGAGTTCCAGTAGTCCAGGCGGGAGAGAACTAGGGCTTGTACAAGAATTCTTCTGGCAGCGAATGGCAGAAGTCCAAGAATCTTCCTGACACTTCTAATTAAGCCGAAGCAGATCGAGGAGATTCTTTTAGCTTGTGGCTCCATAGTTAAGCGTGGGTCAAGAAGAAAGCCGAGGCTTTTTACTTCTGTTATTGGAGGAGGCAGGCTGTTAAAAGCCTCAGAGTACATAGCCAGAGGGGCGGTAGGGGCACCATTACCTATAATCATTACCTCTGATTTGCTGTCATTAAATTTCAGTTTCGACAGGGTCATCCAGTCCCCAATATCTTTCATGCAGTCGGCCAGGTTGGCAGAGGGGGAGTCCCTACTACTAGAGAGGGAAACCACCAATTGCGTGTCATCAGCATAAGTGACCATAGAGAGGTTATAAGGAGCGACTACTGTGGCCAAGGATGACAGATAGATGTTAAACAAGGTGGGGCTTAAAGATGAACCCTGCGGGATTCCACAAGATAGAGACCTGACGTCAGACAAACAGTCCAAAACACCAAAATATTCCTCCTTCAGCAAGTCCAAAAGGAAATCCTGTGGGTCCTGGAGGCGACAGCAAGAAGCGAAAATGAAACTTAGTCCCACTCCTGGTACCAAAATGTAAGATCTGGCGCTCGACAGACAGACGCAGAATTAAAGCTTCTTTTCCAAATCGAAGTTTATTTCTTTCATAAGGATAATACAGGACCCACAGAGAATCGCTGCTCACATGGAGGAGGGCAGGGACCAACTGTCCTCACCTCGCAAGCAAGATTCCACATGAGAATATTACAAACATCATAAAGGTACATACATTCTACAAGATAGAAAAAGAAGATAGATAGAAGATACTACAGTAGATACTACAATAAGGAATTGTTAAACAGATGTCCGCTCGGCTGGGCAAGATCATTCACATAGTGTTGTCTGCTTAAGAGACCACATTGTGTTCTCTGCCATTTGGTGCTATTACAATCGGGCTAAAAGTACAGGAGCAAGTCTCCATTAAGGCTGCTTCCATATTTCGTAGTTACTTTGTCGCCTTCCTAAAAAAAATCAGCACAGTGGTGAATGAGATAACGTGCATTTGGAGGGTAAGAAAGATACCTACTTTTGGTTGCAATTGTTTCTTTCTCTTCACAGATGGTTGGAGGTTAGGGCAGCCTATTGCTCTAGAAAATGTAATAATTCAGCAGATTATTCTATTCATAGCTCACTGTGCTACGGCTTTCAAAAGTTCACAATTTCCACAGTACTATTGCCTGATGAACTATTCATGTTTCCATCACTATTCCCTTGTTTCTTTCCCTGCCCGTCCCTCCCTGCTCCCATTTATCGGCAATATGATTTAGATTTCTCTTTACACTCTTTCCTGCAATGTAATGTTGTGTGATGCTTTTCTGCAATTTTATGTCATGTTATGCTATGTTTGTTCCTTGTATAATGCTTGTGTGTGGGGGGGAATTCCTTTAGCCAGCCAGCAACACTGATGGTGGGGCGGTGAAAGGGGATATTCCCTGCTTGTAATTCATTTTGTGTACTTAAGGAAAACATTTTAAAATGCAAATTAAACACCAGCATGATTGTTGCTGCCAGTCCATAATACTTTATTGAAATCAAAGTTACATTGTGATCTACCTCCTGAAAGAGGGGTCGCCACGTGACTCTGCAGCGCTGCAGATCCCCTCTCCAGTCTCATGCTCATCAAGTGAGTTCTCCTATTTGCTCAGTAGAAGGAAATAGACTACATTTCCCAGAGTGCATTAAGTTGTCCTTCAAAGCTTGAGGCTTGACTGGCAGTCTTTGGCAAGAAAGGAGGGCACCCTGCTATAGAAGTATACATTTTTATTAATGAGAAAACACAGATGCATGAATTTTTGTATAACGAGTGTACCTAAAGAAAGTAATACTTGGCCTTAACATGGAGCTACAAATCTGTGTCTTACAACTCACCGAGATATGCGTTCTTTGGTTTCTTGGCCCAGTACTGCACGTAGGTAGGTGAGTGTATGTGGGCAGTCTATTAGGAAAAAACCTAACCCCTCCTCAATACTCTTCTCTGGACTGATCTCTCACCCCCTCACAGGTCTGATTACTGTCGTCTAAAGCTGCTTATATTTCTGGTAATGGTACAGCTCTTTCTTGTTTTGAACGTCAAAATAATGTTTACTGGATATATTTTTAACAACTTTCCACACGTGTTATGCAGTGCTGTCCTCACTGGCAACAGTGGCTTGTGACGAGGGAGAAATGAGTGTGCGAAACTGTGTAGGTTTTTTATACCCTGCTTTGGCAAGCATGAGGATCATTTCATTTAGATTTGAAGCAGTTAACTGTGGGTGGTCCTATCCAACTCTTTCTCCCTGTGTTTATTTTTGTTGCACATGATGCAGTGTGTGTGCAGTGCGATATGTGACACCCGTGACAGTCATCAGAGATGTAATGTGCTAGTTTATTTGTTGTTCTGGCTTACCTTATTTGCCTTTTAAAGCTTAAGTAACTTAATCAAATATTCTCTTGTTTGGCTATCAAGTGGATATTCAGCCCTGTCAGCACTTGCTATGGCTTGCCAAGTTTTTTCCAACCTTGGTTCGTGTTTTCTAATAATCTCTCCTTATTGCAGTTATGACCATGATTCACGCCAACTTAACATCCTTATTACACTATGACTGTTTCAACACTCTTGATATGTTTGGGTGACCCTTCTAGTTGATTTCTCTCATTACTCCTCTGTGGCTGTCTTGTGTCTTTTTCTTGGGGAATTGTGTTAGCTAGCCAGCAATTCTGATTGTGGGGTGGTGAAAGTGGTATTATATTGTAATTAGACTGGCAGATCAAAATTAGGAGGCTAAATGGCAACATTTAAATTTCCTGCAGGTAGAGGAAGAAGGTTAAGGGAAGTGCTTTAGTTATATACAGGGCCACTGGCATTATGTGCCCCGGAAAAGAGCAAATTATGAGGCAGGTTTTATGTGGCAAGAAAAGTCCAATTAGGCATTTACAACGCTAATAGCTCTAAACTCTCACGAATGCGATACCTGTTGCATTGCAAATGCTTGTTAATTATGCTGTGACCTGCCTTTTCTATTGCCTGCTGCCTCTGGTAGCAAGCATTGTGACATCAGAACTCAACTGAAATATGTTATTGTTGTTGAGCGGTTAGTCCATTTAATTATTACAAGTGACCAGGAACATCATGTCACCTGTAATAAGTAAATTAAAGACTGGCTTTTATAACCGGATCACAGGCTCCCATGTAATATAGGATCATAGTACACAGATACCAGTTGTGAGTCCTTTCTTTATTACATGTTTGAGAGTGAGCTTTGGGCCCCCCTATCAACTATTATCTCTTTTTGTACTTACCTGTTTCAGCCATTAGTTTGAGAATTTGTAAATCATGTATTTGTTTATCCCAGTGGAGTATTCATCTGTTACCTAATGTTACTGGCAATTTAGCACTTCTTTGGGGCGGTATTCTGCCTCCCAAAGAGGTGCTTATACTGAATAAGGGACTGTTTAACGTCTTGCTCTGTTGGCTTCAGTTCCACCTTCATGCCCATTCCTCTCCCCATCCCCATCCCACTCTTATGGGAAGGCTTCTGATTCTTTTCTCTTTTGTTTGCTTTAGAATTTTCTAACGTTCCTTTATTTTATATTGTTTAATCGTCAAATCTACTTCTATATCATTGGGCTTTAGGTCAACTTGAAAAGGCTGCAGGCACAATGGACACTCCTCTGGAGCACCTGCTCACATGTTGCTGTGCATCGCTGCTGTTTTGAAGCAGCAGGGTACGGTGACTCTTGCATAATAGAGAATGGCTGCATACATGCCAACTCTCCCAATTAAGAAAGGGAGGCTTTCAATTTCAAGGCTAGTTTCCCGCCTCCTGTTTCCGGCATGCAAAAACCTGATATTTGCATTTCTGATATCTGCTCCTGAAGCACCTTGCAAGTCCCATACCTGGCAATGTACCTGATTCAGGCCTGACTAGAAATGTAGAAATACATTTTCCTGATTCTTTTTTAAAACCTCCCACTTTTCCCATCTAAAATATTGGCATGTGTGTGACAGGTTGTTTTCATACCTTTTATTTATATACATCTATTCTTAACTCTGTTTAGAGTTAGTAACGAAACGCCTTCTGAGTGTGTCCAAACGATCTAGTACCACTACTCAACCTCGTACAATAAAATCACCCAGTCATAAAATATCATCAGAGACTGACTGCTTTAATAATGTATTATTCATCTCATAGATGCTTCTTTAAGAGCGTTGCAATAATCTTGCTACGAATGATTGGCTGATTTTTCTCAACCTCGTTGTAGAATGAATGTGCTTCCGTGTGTCGCTCCTTTCCCCCCTCCCTCTTTCCCGTGTCTCGCTCCTCGTTATGTTCCCTCGCCACTGCTTTCCCCGCCCCGCCGGTTCTTTGCCACCAATTTCCTTGCGCCCTGCTTCTCGCTCCTTCTCTTTCCCACCATCACTTCAGCCTCCCAGGCTGTTCTTCATTATAATCTTTCAATCCTTTCCAGAGATCCGGTTCACATAGAAAAAGAAGAGCACTATAATGTCTGCAAGGGAGGTTTCAGTAAAGACCACCTTTCGGTTCTTAGATGTGACTGGCTCTAAAGTCCAGGACTGTGTTTCCCTGTGCTAACACATTAACAGGGACCTCTCTGCTTGGTAGTGATTGTTTTCTAGAGAACACCAAACCGCACCGACCATTGTTTCAGTTACTGTTTTACATGAATGTTCCTTGGACACACCAAAATAAACATGCAGTATAGAAACATGTGTAATGGGTAATCAGTGTAACCTGGCCCTATACTGCCTTTTTGGGATTTTAGTAACACTCACAAACCACTTTGGCCTCGTGGTTTACACAATACTCCCGTTTTCCCATTTTTCCATTACAAAAAAAAAACAGAAAAACATCTACTTTCCCGTCTGTATATATATCTTCAAATATGGAAGAATATTGAAAACAGGTTTTCTTTTGAACAATTCTCACTACTGACAGGTCGGGGAGGTAAAAAAAGACAAGCATTTGCAATGCAATGAGGCTCACGTTTGCTCGAGTAAGAGCTATTAGCATTCTAAATTCCTAACTGGACTTTTCTTGCCACATAAATTGAAAATAAAAAGTAAAACAGTTGACATAAGCGAGCCCATTCAAAGCTCCAGGGCCGCAATGAACGTGAAACACAAAAGGAAAAAGAAGTTTGCTTGCAGTCAAACGTATTGATAAACATGCAATGATCCATGTAACAGGGTTGATGGCCAAGGCGGTAACAAAACTATCCCAAGGACAAAAGTAAAACATTTACAAATGATAACAAAGGATTTTTGAAAGGCAAGCCCATGAACTAATGATGATGGGCATGCCGTGGGCGTGGATAAAAGCCCATAAATAGGCCTGACCACTTGCGCGCTTGACCTAAAAATGATTTTCTAATGAAGCTTAAATAACTAGCAGTACAGTTGTTTAAGCTGCTCTACAGCGCTTATTATTTCAGATGACTGTATTGTACAGTAAATGGCTAAAAGCTATTGGACATCATTCAAACGTGAGCAAACATTTGTCAGTTAAATAAATGTGGAAATATACCCATGGCAGGTTAATTTTTTACACTAAGCACAAAATAAGTATGGGTAAATACAGGCAGAAAATAAATACCATAAACCCAGGAGCCTTATTTATGGTGTCAATGCAACAATAGGATGACAATATAAGAACATATTACACATTGTATCTCTCCATTTGCTTTATATATAACGTGATACACACAAACAATTCTTTTTTGACCAATTAAAAAATTGGAACAGTTTTTTAGAGACGCAAAAATCTACTTTGTGTAAAAAGTGCATCATGAGTGTAATAAACTCAAAATTAGTCTTAAGGAGCTCACAGTGGATCTCATTCGTGGAGCTCAACTTCCTTCCCCAAAGTGCCTTTCTCCAAATGTATGCAGAACAAATTCAATGGCTGTCCTATTTTCCACAATTAACTCTGTAAATGAGATGGTTTTAAATGTATACTCCGAGTAACAAGTAGGGCTAGCAAAGCTCAATTCACAAATGTTTGAATGTAAACTGTTCTAGAAGAAGTGAATCTGAGACCAACTACCCGACCTCTAATCTGCCCTCGTCATTTATTGAGTTGTTTGTCTCATTTCTTTTAAAGGCAACTGGCTTTTGCATGGGAAGCCATTAGAGGAGTGTTGACCCATATAGATTCAGGCCAGATAAGGATGGATTAATGTCAGAATTTCAGGCTGATCACTGTTTTAGCAATTTAGTTTCATTTGGATTCATTAAATATAACTTAAGTGGCTCGCCCAAGAATCTGGTGTGGACCTGCTTTCCTGGCCATCTGGCTGCAGGTATGCCTTCAGCAGTCACCACAAGGCTAACTGGGTGTAAATGCCAGTCATAAGGCCAACAAGGAGGTGGATTGCATGACCTTTTGTGATCTGGGAACTATCTGAGCTTTTTGATGAGGCAGACACAAGAAGGTAGTTGTTCTCGTTAAGCTATGGGGTTTAGTGTACAAAGTGAGAGGATACGATCTTTAGCCAATCCAATTGCCTGATTTATTTGAGCCCCAAAGGCGATCTTGGACTCTACTAAAAATGTGAGGATCCCCAGTGTAGACATAATTAAAGTTGGGGCGAGAAGAATGATTGTGGATGCCTATCTCTACAGGCATAACTTCTCCATGTTTTAGTCGTTACAGTGGCAGCATAGCAGGAAACGATGGAGGGTATGAAAACTGGTCTTGTCAAGTAAAGAAGCCTGAGAGGGACAACAGATAGTTCGTGCTATGAAGTGTAGACAGCGAGGAGTTTGTAGGCCAGCTAATATATGTGATATCATAAATGTCCGGACCCATGGCTCCTGCACCTTTGCTGGACCACAAGGAGAGGGGCTGCAATGCGTGAGAATTGAAAGCTGAACAATTTCTTGCTGACAGACAATCATGGAGTAGGTGAGTATTCTCTTCGTTTTGAGGATATAATTGGTGGGTCGTTCACTTTGTTAAGGAAGATGGGCCATGGATGAGCTAGCTTTAAGGACTATTTCACAGAGAAAAAGGAGGATTTAATTATGACATATAGGGGGAAAGCATGGGGACTGGAAGGCCAACACTCCCTACGACTGACGTATGAATGGAGTAATAGGGCTGGAAGATATTCTTGTCTGTTAAACATATATCCTTCCTTACTAGCAGTAAGACAATAAAGAAAAGATAACAGACAGGAAATCTGTGCTTTGAGTTCTGACTGAGGGTGTGTTGGATTGAAATGTAGCACTGCACTTAATTATCTAAAAAACGGTAGATGAAAGGAAAGAGCTCTAGGCCGGCAAGATCACCGAAGTTCCTAGAAGAAGCTGCATACCTATTAAGTTACTAGCTGGGTCTAGGTTTTGGGCATACGTAGAAATACAGAGAATAGTGTTGTCACAATTGCTTAGACAGCCAGGAATTTACTGAGTGGAGTAGATAACTATAGCAAACCAGATAGATCTAGTAAGTTTCAGACAATCCATATGAATTCACATTTTGCAGCAAAAAAAGTGACTGCAAATTTGGGCATACGACTTGTTCATGGTGTGGTCTAACTCATAGTAGTGAGGATGAGAGGAGAGAGAAAGAGAGTAATGGTAAATCTCTTTAAGCAGGGGATATTTATCAGCTATAACCCACTGTTTACATATGTGTGGGTCACAAAATGATGTAATTGGTTACAAAGTGTGCCAAATCAACGTGCCAATCACAATGTTTTCGTACCAAGTGAGACCGTGTTACTCTTAGTTATTGTCTACTGTTTTCAACAATTGGAAGACACTTTTTCCACACTTTACTAAAGTGTTGTTTGAGAAAGAATACGTCTACCCAAATATTTAGCTTATAGCCTTTTATTTGAAGAATGGCAGCTGTACCATTCAGCTTACAAAGTGACAGAGGAAGATCTGTTCTGTTTAAACTTTGCACTTTGCTGCCAGTGCAACAATTGTTTCCCCTGTACCTACCCCTCCACGGACAGCCCTGACGATATGGCAGACACTGCCTTCAAGGAAAAACTCATTGACTGCAATTCAACTACCATTTTACTTTGAAGAATCGTTGCCCTAAAATGTACATACTTGAAATGCCACCTCAAAGTGTGGGCACCATTCTGGCAGCCACATTATTATGCTGGGAGATTTCTCACAGCACATCAGGAACATTTGCAGGGCTTTCCTTACAAGAGTGTCTGGGTTTACACTGCATATGTTCTTTACACTTT
This sequence comes from Pleurodeles waltl, assembly GCF_031143425.1. Taxonomy (NCBI): domain Eukaryota; kingdom Metazoa; phylum Chordata; class Amphibia; order Caudata; family Salamandridae; genus Pleurodeles; species Pleurodeles waltl. Next base: position 370,251,333 of record NC_090440.1, on the reverse strand, counting down.
AGTCTTGCATGGAGATGATATCTTCAAAACTGCTGACTTACCAGTCGGCTCTTGCTGCAGTCTGTCTAACGCTATTTCCGGCAGCATGATGGCTGCCTTATGGCACTTGCAAAGAAGGAACTGGCGTAGCTCCACCATGGATAACACTGCCTCTTCCAAACCTTGTAACAAGGTGGAGGAATGCAAAGTTTAGGAGATGTGACGTAAGATGTTTGCTTACAGATGTACCGTTACTGTGCACCTCTACGAAGGCCCCTAACTTTACTCCATATACTTAACATATCTGCTGAAGGATAGACATAACTCACTGATAATAAAGGCAGCCTTTATTTATATCAATTAGTTCATATTTTTACCTTTACTTCCACTGAGAAAGGAGGCACATGGGCATTTTCAGCTCTTCCCACAATGACTTCCTCTAATGGGTCCCATTCATTATATGAACACACAGGAGAGTCCTCCGGAACAGGATCTGTGACCTTGGCGTCAGCAGCACAGGGATTGTGGGATCCAGCTGCTGCGTGGGTGCTCTGGAAAGTTCGCTGCACCCATCCTGTAAAACCTCGACTCAACTAAAAGAGAACCAGAAAGAAAGTAAAAAATAACAGCTAATGACCATTCACAACCGATGATCAGTAAATGCACTGAATATGGTGGAGCCTTCTGATGCCAGTGAAATACACATTTCAGCTGGGCTCACACTGTGACTTTGTATTCATACTGTGATCTATGGAAATCCTGTTTAGTGTGCGTCTATGGTATGACATTAAGGTGCATATTTATACTCCATTTGCGCTGAATTTGCGTCATTTTTTTTACGATAGCCCACCCTTTCTCCGGCTTACGCCATTCCATAAATATGGCACCTGGCTGGCGCTCAGGAATTGCACAAGCCAGTGATAAACGCTTTGATGCAAAACTGCGTTAGTGCATTTTTTCATCAAAAAGTATAAATATGCCCCTAAATCTTTCTATGTGAACAAATACAAGTTGACATTTTGTTTGTTTTGAACATCAACTAAAGTCCTAATATGTGCCCATTATTGACATTGTTTATAAAGGTATGTATGGTATGAATGCAACGCATGTGTTAACGAGGAGGCACCATGTAATGAATTTGTGTCCACTGCAGGCCACAAAGTGCTACCAGATCAATATTTCTTGTGAAGCTCCGGTGGCTCAGTCCCCTGGGCAGTATTTACAAGGCAGCATTAAGCTACTTTTTGTGGCTTAACTCCGCCTTGTAAATACAACCCCTTCACATTCAGCACTTTCCATGGAAGGGGCGTGAAATGGATGTTGCTGAGGGTGTTCCACAGCAACACCCTTTGCATTTTGTTGCTGTCCTAGATTCATGAGATTTTATAAACCTGAGGCAGTGGTGTTAGTATGGTGCAACAAGGAGAAAAGCTTTAATTTCTTCTCGTTTGTTGCTTTTTCTATGTGTTCTGCCTTCTAAAAATAGCAAAAAGAGCAAATTGGCATTAAAGATTATTATTATGCAGAAAGGTATCCCTTCCAGCACAAAAACAATCTCCCCCGGAAGGTAGTGATCCTTGCACCATGGCGCAAGGGTGGCTGCGTTGGTACTCAGCAGCTAATTTAGCCCCAGCGGAAACACAGGGCTGCACCATATTCTAGTAAATACTGCACATTCCTGGGTTTTAGAACTGACGCAGCGCTGACAAATTTGGTGCACCAGTCGCACTGTGCCACTTCTTGTAAATCTGCCCCAATGACTTTTACCTATGTGTTTTGGTTTGCAGTGTAGTGCATGTAGGCCAGGTGCCACAGAACCCTCCCAGGCCTGTCGCTGCTGGAGAGAGGACACAACAAGGCCACCATCTTGGGAGGGTTTTGTCTCATTCCGACAGACTGGAAAAAAATGAGTTATTTCCCAGACTGCCCCAACACGCACCAGACAAAGTACCCTTGGGAAGAGGATGTGGTGTAAAGGCCAGAGCTGACGACTTTGGAGCTGGGAAAACACAGTTCTAATCACGGTGCTGGGTCAACATCCTGTGATTCTAGGCAAATCACTTAATCTCCCCTTGCTACCAAAAATCAATGTGTCCTTGTTTAATGTAACCGGTGCTCATGTAAAGCTTATGTAAAGGTCTATAATACCTTTGTATCAAGTTTGCGCTTTATAACGCAAAAAATAATAAATAAAGCGCTCCAATACCTTTGTGTTGAGTTTGTGCTATATAAAACTGCAAATAAATAAATAAATAAAAAATACATTGCAAAGAAACAGCAAGATGCCTGAAAACAAGGAAGAGCAAGAAACAAAATACTACCATGAGTGAGAAGCAGCGAGGCAAAGGAAAACAAGGGTGTACTGGCCAAGTGGCCATGGTGGCACAGGAGTTAACAAGCAACAGTGGGAGGAGGGTGATTGAGCAGCAGGACAAGCAAGAATACGACATTAGAGAGTGGGATTCAAGTGCTATGGACAAAGCAGTAGGTTGCTTGTACAGTGCCCCCGAGCTCAGCATTGTAAGCACACTGACTCAAAGGAGCAGGAAACCAAGATAAAAAAAGTCCCCCAAAGAACAGATAAACATGACAAAGCGCAATTATATAGTCCCTGCTCCCAAAGAGAAAACTGAGGGACAAAGAGGAATGACTGACTACTAGCAAGCAAGGATTTTTAAATGACACTAAAACTAACAATTAAAATGGCTTTAAGCCCACAGAAGTAAGTATACTAAAAGTAAACAAGAGGCCGTACGCCTACTCTCGACCTAAAGAAATGGTAAATCATTGTTGGAAATGGCCCTTTCTGCAAGGTTTCCCCTGACAATTTGCCTCTGATTACCTGTTTTTTTTATACTGTGCTCAATTTCATTTTTGCTGACTTTAGGACTCTGGGCACTTTACCACTGCTGACCAGTGCTAAAGTGCAAGTGCTTTCTGTCTAAATTGCATTGGTATTTGGTTTATCCATGATTGGCACATTTGATTTACTAGTAAGTCCCTAGTACAGTGCACAGTGTGAGCTCATGGTCTGTAAATCAAATGCTACTGGTTAGCCTGCAGCACTGATTGTGCCACCCACATGGGTTGTCCTGTAAACATGTCTCAGACCTGCCACTGCAGTGTCTGTGTGGGCAATTTTAAATGGCAATTCAACCTAAACCTTCCCTTTTACTACATGCAAGTCATCCCAAAGGTAGACCCCAGGTAGCCCCATGGGCAGGGGGCAGTATATATAAAAGGTAGGACATGTATTGGTGTTTTACATGTCCTGATAGTGAAATACTGCTAAATTCGGTTTTCACTATTTCAAGGGCTATCTCACCAATAGGTTAACAAGGGAATTGCCTTGAAATACCTTTTAAGTGTAATTTCCCATTGGGAGCAGATGGAAATGGGGAGTTTGGGGTCTCTGAACTCACAATTTAAAAATACATCTTTGGTGAAGTTGACTTTTGAATTGCCACTTTTAGAAAGTATGCATTTTCTTGCATAACCATTCTGTGCCTCTGCCTGGCTGTGGAATACACGTCTGGGTCAGGATGACAGTTGGGCTGTTTGTAAATTCACTCTAGACAGTCACACAAAGGGGGATGAGGTGTGCCCTGCATATCCTGATGGATCTTCCTGGGCTAGAGTGTTGGGGGGAGTTGACACTTGCATCTGAATAGGGCTATGCCTGTCCTTACACAAAGCAGTCTCCAACCCCCTGGAGTGTGTCTGGGGCCAGGGCAGGAAAAGGCAGGGTCTTGTTATTATTAGCAGTAGACCACAAACCCCCACTAGGTCAAGTTAAGCTCTCAGTAAATTAATACTTGCTCAACCCTTGGTGGCTTGGCCCACGGGAGACAGGTGTGTAATGCATTTAAAACAAAACAGTAAGCAAGTAAAACAGATCACACAATAAAAATCCAACACCAATTTATAAACATATGAAATATTTTTATCTTTAAAATGACACCAAAACATCAAAAATCCAATGGAGGGAACCAGAGATATGATTTTGTAAAGATTAAAAGTGAAACTAGCCCTTAGCAAATAGCGCTCAAAGAGTTAAAAAAAGGTTGCACTGGACAGGGACAAAGTCCAGAGTTCAGGCCACCCACAATGTAACACAGTTACGCTTACTTTTAGAAGTGTTTCTTTATTCAGGAAAGTGGACCCCAGCAACAGCCAAGGGTTCAGAGGCTCTGGTTTGCCTCTTGGAGTCTGTGACTACTACACCCACAGTGCACCTCTTCAACTTATGGAGCTTTTTATAACAGTTGCTCCAAACTTTTCAAAACTTCTAGATCCCCTTCCAGGGGTCCTTTTTGGGTCATTAAAGTGTCTACAAACATGATCCAAGGTTCCAGATGCTCTGAGTTGCTCCTTGGGAGTTGAGTCTACAAATCCTAGAATGCTTCTGGTCAGAATCCTCAAATGGCCACTGGATGCTGGTTAGCTGAGCTCTTCTTGCAGGACTTGATGCAGGGGACTCTAGTCAGCTCCTTTATATCTGTAGCTTACAGGGAGCCCACTCCTGAAGTTGCAAAAGCAAGGCAAATTCATTTTCTTGGTGAAGTCCAAAGTGTGCATCTGATGCAGTCCTTGGGAGTGCAGTTCTTCAGGTGCCGGCCTGGGGTCCAACAGGGCAGTTCTTCATCTCCAGTATTTTCTCCATAGGAGATCTCAATTTTGGGGCAGCTATGACATATTTATCCTTGTTCCTAGGTTGGGAAGCAGGGGGGTGCTCCTGTCCAATGAAGTACAGGCCACCACCCTCAGAGGTGGCCACTTCACATGAAGTGTGCCAAAAATCAATCCCAGAAAACAACATTCTCTAAAAATCCAAGATGGTAAAAATTCATCCGTGGAGGTTAGATCTGGCTCAGTCTACCTTCTGGTGTGGCTAAATCTCACTTAGCATACCCATTCCAGCCTCTCTCCTAATCTACCATCTAGCCATCTGTCTGGGGAGCAAGAAATGGGGGAGGTTCAGTTTCTGTCCCAAGTACATTTCCCTCCTTTGGCTACTCTTCCCCCATCTTGCTCTGCCATCTGCTGCAGCAGATCTTCCCCCACCAGATGCCTCCTTTGTCTCAATGCAGGTCACTTGACACCTCATTAAGATAGCCTGGCTCAGGCTGCCAAAGACTGACCAATCAGGAAAGGACCCTACAGGCCTGAATTTGTCAATTTTCAGAAAGAGATCTAAAACTCTTTCCCTGTGCTAGTTATAGTAAATTCAACATTGGCACCAAACTTGCTAAATTTAACTCATCTCGATTGGAAATAAGACATTATTACTTTGAAATAAAGTGTCCCAATGTCAGCCTATGGAGCCCATTGACTACAATGGGGAAAACACATTTGTCTGTTTTCCCACACCAGGGCTTATAAAACATATTTTATAAGGTTGCTACTTATATTTACACTGCTCCCAACCCCAGAGGCACCTAGGGCAGACCTTAGGGGTGACATATATCCAAAGATAAGGTAGTTTGAGACTTTGGAAGTACTTTTAATTCCAAAGTCGAATTTGGGGTTCATTTTAACTTAAAAGCAATCAGCAAGGCAGGCCTGCCTTTACAATGACATCAGGAACCACAGCAAGGCACCTATAGGTGCACTAACTTTACTGGGGTCCTTAAACCTACATGCCCTACCATGTACTAGGGACGTTTATATAGGTTGTCATAGCCAATTATAATTAGGCCTAATTTGCATATACAATTTTAAATGGAGCACTGGCCCTGGGACTGGTTAGCAATGCCCAGGGAATAGTCACAGTCAGAAAACACCATTATCAGCTAAACCGTGGGGCAAAAAGTGAGGGAGCTTCTGCAATCATCCCAGTTTTCCCACACATGTGCACTACAAATACTTTCCTTTGAAGTGCGCCTACTTCAAAGGCAGAAATGAGTATAAGAATTGGGCCTTTGAGACCACAACTTCAGAACACTTCTGGACCGAGGACATTCTGCCGTGTAGAAGAGCTGGATGCTATAGGAGGAACTGAACTTGAACCGAGCTTGCCTCTTGTTAGAAATCTTAAGGACATCAAAGACTTCATCTGCCACTTCCTGGACTCTTCTACTGAGAGTCCTTACTTGCCAAGTGGTGCCAAATCCAGTCCCTGATCCCTTGGAAGCTGAAACTGGTATCCTGAGGAAGAAAACCTAAACGTCGGATCCTTCGGCTCAAAATCAACATAAATTCTGAGCATTTACTTCTTATATGTCCCTTGCAGATGCAGGCATGAAAAACGAGCTTAATGTGACTATGTTTGCAGCAGCAGAATGGATGCAGCACCTGCCTTGTGGCCGAAGAATCAACCCAGCACCTGCCTTGAGGTAGAAGGATTGACACAGTGCCTGTAGAACCAATGCAGCGCCTGTTCCATTTCTGCTTTATCATCAATGTGTGTCTGGATTTTCCCCCATATCGTCCCTGGGGGTCATTTTCGCATCCACACCGCACCACAGCAAGGATCCAAGGCTGCGTGACTGCAAACCGATGCATCACCTCTCCTTCAGTGAAAGAACTAATGCATTACCTCCATTCGTGGATCGCAGGTGTTACAGGAGGCGGCGCACGGGGGGAGCAAGAGGTGGTTGGAAATATTAATAACATTAAAAAAATGTAACAAAATAAACGTACCTGCACGCCGTGCTCCGCCACCGCTTCTCCGTCTCCTCTGCAGGCTGCAGGCACAGGCCCCCAGCCTGCCCTGTGGCCAATCCTAACGCTGCTCAGAGCATCACCAGGATTAGCTGGGAGGGCCCAGCCAGGGCGCTCCCAGGCAGAATGGAAGCCTGTGCAGGCTCTCCCCAGCCTGACAACTGTGTTGCTAGGCTGGACAGAATCTACTGAGCATGTAAGTTTGGCCGGCCATCTCGGCTGGCCAAACACACATGCACAGTGAGGGGGAGTGCTGTGCACCCCCCCTCACTTCTCGTCACCACGGTGGCCCCGCCCCTTAAAAAAAAAACGATAATAAACAAAGTTTATTATTGTTTCCTTCTAAAGTTTTCGCAGCTACTGCTGCTGGTGGGGGCAACACTCCTCCACCCTAACGGAGGAGCCACCTCTGATTACCTCCCCTGCCAGTAAGGAACCAATGCATCACTTCTCATGCAATAAGAGAATCGACTCATCACCTCCCCTGTCAGTAGTGAACGGACACATCACCTCACCTACACAGTAAGGAACCAACGCATCACTTTGTTTTCCAGCGCCTCACCTCCTCTTTGGCCCGCATCTTCTTTGTTTTTAATGTATCCCAGGTACTGTGTGTTAGAAAGAGACAACAATTGATTCTTCTGGATTGAGACTCTTTGCAACTTTTTAAAAGTGATATATTTGCTTGTGTATGTTGGATTTTTGTCATTTTGGTCTTGTTTAACTCAGATAAATATAGGCAAATTTTCCGAACTGGTGTTAAATACTTTTGTTGTGTTTTCACTGAGTTACTGTGTGTGTGTGTAAGGAAATGCCTCCTTGGAATGGTTACCCCCTGACTTTTTGCCTTTGCTGATGCTAAGTGTTGATTGAAAGTGTGCTGGGACCCTGCTAACCAGGCCCCAGCACTGTACCTTTGCTTGCACAGCCCTGGCACTCAGATAAGTCCTTTGTAACTGGTACCCCTGGTACCAAGGGCCCTGATGCCAGGGAAGGTCTCTAAGGGCTGCAGCATGTCTTATGCCACCCTGGTGACCCCTCATTCAGCACATGCACACTGGCTCACAGTTTGTGTGTGCTGGTGGGGAGAAAATGACTAAGTCGACATGGCACTCCCCTCAGAATGCCATGCCAACCTCACACTGCCTGTGGCATAGGGAAGTCACCCCTCTAGCAGACCTTACAGCCCTAAGGCGGGGTGCACTATACCACAGGTGAGGGCATATGTGCATGAGCACTCTGCCCCTACAGTGTCTAGGCAAAACCTTAGACATTGTAAGTGCAGGGTAGCCATAAGAGTATATGGTCTGGGAGTTTGTCAAACACGAACTCCACAGTTCCATAATGGCTACACTGAAATCTGGGAAGTTTAGTATCAAACTTCTCAGCACAATAAATGCACACTGATGCCAGGGTGGGATTTATTGTAACATGCACCCAGAGGGCATCTTAGATATGCCCCCTGAATACCAACCCGACTTCTAGTGTGGGACTGACCAGTTTCTGCCAGCCTGCCACAACCATACGAGTTGATGGCCACATGGGGAGAGTACCTTTGTCACTCTGTGGCCAAGAACAAAGCCTGTACTGGGTGGAGGTGCTTCTCACCTCCCACTGCAGGAACTGTAACACCTGGCGGTGAGCCTCAAAGGCTCACCCCCTTTGTTACAGCACCACAGGGCATCCCAGCTAGTGGAGATGCCCGCCCCTCTGGCCACTGCCCCCACGTTTTGGTGGCAAGGCTGGAGGAGATAATTAGAAAAACAAGTAGGAGTCACCCACCAGTCAGGACAGCCCCTAAGGTGCCCTGAGCTGAGGTGACTCCTGCCTTTAGAAATCCTCCATCTTAGTTTTGGAGGATTCCCCCAATAGGATTAGGGATGTCCCCCCCTCCCCACAGGGAGGAGGCACAAAGAGGGTGTAGCCACCCTCCAGGAGAGTAGCCATTGGCTACTGCCCTCCCAGACCTAAACACACCCCTAAATCTAGTATTTAGGGGCACCCAAGAACACAGGAGGTCAGATCCCTGCAACCTGAACTGAAGAAGAAGGACTGCTGACCTACAAGCCTGCAGAGACGACGGACGACGACAATTGCTTTGGCCCCAGCCCTACTGGCCTGTCTCCTGAGTCGAAAACCTGCAACCAGCGACAGATCCAACAGGGACCAGTGACCTCTGAAGCCTCATAGAACTGCCCTGTCCCCCAGAACCAAGAAACTCCCGTGAGCAGCAGCTCTGCTCAACAACCTGCAACCATCTTGCAACTTTTCTTCAACTTTAAAGACCTCACTCTTCCTGCCGGAAGCGTGAGACTTCACACTCTGCACCCGACGCCTCCGGCTCGAGATCCAGAGAACAAATACCACAGGGAGGACTCCCTGGCGACTGCGACCCCGTGAGTAGCCCGAGACGACCCCCCTGCAGAGAGAATCCAGAGGCTCCCCCTGACCGCGACTGCGTCTAACAAGGGACCGACCCCTGGACCAAGCACTGCACCCCCAGGACCTGAAGGAACCGAACCTCAGTGCAGGAGTGACCCCCAGGCGACCCTCTGCCTAGCCCAGGTGGTGGCTGGCCCGAGAAGCCCCCCCTGTGCCTGCCTGCACCCCTAGAGTGACCTCCGGGTCCCTCCATTGAAACCTATTAAAAACCCGACGCCTGCTTTGCACTCTGCACCCAGCCGCCCCTGTGCCGCTGAGGGTGTGTTTTGTGTGCCTTCTTGTGTCCCCCCCAGTGCTCTACAAAACCCCCATGGTCTGCCCCCGAGGGCGTGGGTACTTACCCGCTGGCAGACTAGAACCGGAGCACCTTTGTTCTCCATGGGCGCGGATGTGTTTTGGGCACCTCTTTGACCTCTGCACCTGACCGGCCCTGAGCTGCTGGTGTGGTAACTTTGGGGTTGCCTTGAACCCCCAACGGTGGGCTGCCTATGCCCAGGAACTGAGACTTCTAAGTGTCTTACTTACCTCACAATCTAACCATTACTTACCTCCCCCAGGAACTGTTGATTTTTGCACTGTCTACTTTAAAAAAAGCTTATTGCCATTTTACCAAAACTGTATATCTTATTCTCTAATTCAAAGTTCCTAACTTACCTGTGTGGAGTACCTTGCATTTTTGTATTTACTTCAAATCTTGAACTTGTGGTTCTAAAAATAAATTAAGAAAATATATTTGTCTATATAAAAACTATTGGCCCGGAGTTAAGTCTTTGAGTGTGTGTTCCTCATTTATTGCTTGTGTGTGTACAACAAATGCTTAACACTACCCTCTGATAAGCCTACTGCTCGACCACACTACCACAAAATAGAGCATTAGAATTATCTAATTTTGCAACTATCTTACCTCTAAGGGGAACCCTTGGACACTGTGCACACTTTTTCTTACTTTGAAATAGTGTATACAGAGCCAACTTCCTACAGTGTGTGTGAACAAATACTTTACACATCGCATCCGAGGTAAGCCTGGCTGCTTGAACCAAGCTACCAAAGGAGAGAACAGGGGTTATCTTAGGTGTGTGACTCCCTTACCCTGACTAGAGTGAGGGTCCCTACTTGGACAGGGTGTAACCTCACTGCCAACTCATGACCTCAGTTTTAACGATCGTCAACACAAAAGATGTGGTTACAACTCAGTTCTGCACAGTGTGGGGAACATGTGGTAGGAGTGAGCTCACTGAGATGGACAATAATTCTATATAAAGCCATCACACTTTTCCCTAGGTATGAACTACAGTTCAATTAGCTGATGGCTATAATGAATCCCTGCCTAGAGGTGTGATCACAACACAAAGGGTGTCTCAGTGATGGGGACCACGACTTCCTTTGAGCAGGTGCTGCACTCAAAACGAATTCTGCATGCCCCCACCAGTGGAGTGTCTATTAAGGGATTTTTGGATGACTGAAACATGCCCCTGTCCTTTCTGTCTCATGTTCAAGTCACAGGACACAAGTCAAATGTACACCAACAGACTATCGCTGTGTACTTTATTTTATTGACTAATGACTCACTGCCGACATGTTATGGAAAACACAGGCAAAAAGGTTTACTACATTTGGCATATCATAGTTCTGACCCCTTAAACAGAGAACTGATGATAGATCTTGTTTTCAGCACTCATGACATTCTGATTTGCAAAGAGACTGCAGAAAAATGAAGTCCAGGCTACTTAGTCTGGACAGGTTTCTACCCATTAGTGCACTCAATCAAACGTTTGATGTTACTGTTGCACACGAGCTAGGTTGAAAGGTTGTTTCCTGCATTCAACAGTGCAACATCTGCCTTTAACATTTGAGATATTGACCACTCAAGTTTGTATTTTTGGCACCCCCGCAGTCCAACACTTGAGGCCAGTTTTGAGCCGTAGGCAGTTTTCCAAAGAACCCCTCATCTTAACTTCTAAAGGTTCATAATATCTTTTCTAAGTAAGGTCAGAGTTCCTGGCCCAACTCCAACTATGATAGTAATGCAAAGCTGAATAAACACACTTCAGCCGCCCGGGAAGAACTAAGGGCCAGATGTAGCAAAATGCAAAATTGCAACTTGCAATTTGCGAGTCCATCCGACTCGCAAATTGCAAGTCGCAATTTGCTATGCAGTACGGTGTCTCAGACACCGACTGCGACTCGCAATGGGGTCGCAATGACCCACCTCATCAATATTCATGAGGTGGGTCGCAAATTGCGGCCCCATTGCGAGTATAGGCACTCGCAAACATGGAGGCCTGCTGTAGTCAGCAGACCTCCGTGTTCGTGACTGCTTTAAATAAAGCAGTTTTTTTTTTTTTAAGTGTAGCCCGTTTTCCTTAAAGGAAAACGAGCTGCACTTAAAAAAAAAAACGAAACCTTTAGTTTCGGTATTTTTTCAGGGCAGGGAGTGGTCCCTTGGACCACTCCCTGCCCTGAAAAAATATTTTTGGGTCCATTCACAAAGTGGAAGGGGTCCCATGGGGACCCCTTCCAATTTGCGAGTGGGTTACCATCCACTTGAAGTGGATGGTAACTGCGACTCCATTTGCGACCGCGTACGCGGTCGCAAATGGAATTGCATCCCACTGCGAGTCGCAAATAGGACGGGAACACCCCTTCCTATTTGCGAGTCAGAAATGCATTTTGCGAGTCGGAGCCGACTCGCAAAATGCATTTCTGAATAGCAAAGTGGCTTTTGCGCCTCGCAAACGCCGATTTTCGCCATTTGCGAGGCGCAAACACTTTGCTACATCTGGCCCTAAGTCACAATCCAGGGAGAATAAACCCAACAGCTCTTTTAGGGAAAAGTTATACTGTTTTATCCACACAAAAAACACAGCAGAATTGCACACTGCTTAGGTTTGTAACAAGCATTGACAAAGCCAACAGGTCTCGCCGATGCAAGAGATATTGACTCTGCCAATGTGTTTTAGCCATGTTGTACATCAGCGTGGCAAAAATGTAGTTGACTAAAGTATCAGAGTGGAATTACTAAGAGTGGAGTTGAGTGGCAGAGAGTTGAGTGGCAGAGAGTGTTGTGTATGTGAGTGGCACACTGTGAAGTTGCTGCAGAGTGGCACACACTGGCGTGGTAGAGTAGAGTGGACTGGTGTATAGTGCATTGGTATAGAGTGTTGCAGAGTATAGTGGCATAGAGAGCAGTGCCACTGAGTGCAGTGGCATTGAATTCAGCGGCATACAATGCAGTGTCATAGAAGGCAGTGGCGTAGATTAGAGTGGTGCATAGTAGAGTGCAGTGGGGCAGAGTGGAGTGGTGCAGAGAGGAGTGCCACAGAGTGGAGTGGCGTAGAATAGAGTGATGCAGAGGACAGTGGTGCAGAGTAGAATTGAGTGGCATAAAATGCAATCACATAGAGTGCAACGTAGAGTGGAGTGGCATAGAGTGCAGTGGCACAGAGTAGTGCAGAGCAGAGTAGGATAGAGTGGTGCGTAGTAGAGTATAGTGCTGAAGAGTGCAGTGGGAGAGTAGAGTAGCGTAGAGTGGAGTGGAGTAGTGCAGAGTAGAATAGCTTAACGTTCCGTGGCTGATAGTGCAGTGTTGCAGAGAAGAAGTGTTGAAGTACAGTGGTGTAGAGTGGCATACAAATCAGTGGCGTAGAGTGCAGTGACAGAGTGCAGTTATGTAGAGTGCAGTGGTCAGGAGTAGATTGACGTAAAGTGGAGTGGCACAGAGTGGGGCAGTGTGGCACAGAGGAGATTGTTTCAGAGTAGAGTGAAGTGGTGTGGAGTGGTGCAGGGTACAGTGCAGTTGCCTATAGTGGCATAGAGTGTAATGACGTAGAGTACAATTGTGTAAAGTGCAGCGGCATAGAGTACAGTGGTGCAGAGTAGATTCGAGTAGCGTACAGTGGACTGGCATGCAGTGCAGGTGCTTAGATTTGAGGTTTACAGAGTAAAGTGAATTGGCATACAGTGTACTGGCAGAGTGCAGTGGCGTAGAGTGCAGTATTGCAGAGTGGAATAGAGTACAGTGGCGTAGAGTGAAGTTGTGCAGAGTAGATTGGTGTGGTCTATACTCCAATGGTGTAGAGTGCAGTGGCGAATAGTGCAGTAGTGTAGAGTGGCAAAGAGTACACTGGCAAAGAGTAGAGTGGTACATGGTAGAGTATAGAGGTGTAGCGTGATGTGGCATAGAGGGTAATGGCATAGAGTGGTGCAGAGTGCAGTGGCATGGAGGGGTGTACAGTGGAGTGGTGCAGAGTAGAGTGGAATGGCATAGAGTGGAGTATTCATGGTGTGGTAGCACACTGCCATTACAGACAACACATTTTAACTTGAAATGACCATTACATTTGCACAGACATACAGTTTTACTAACAAAACTATACAGTGCACAGACGAAAGTGTAATGATGTGTTTGATCATATTAAAGTATTGGTTACTAACGCACTTCAGAAATATTAAAACATGAGCCTCGTTTGTGTTCCTATTTCTAATACATTCTGAAATATTTACACAGTTCAATTAAATGTTGTGTGCTAGAAGAAAACTCTTTCCTACCCTCAGTATCCAGCACAATTGTCACATAAATCCTCTTACTTTGAAATCAGAGAAAGAAAAGAAAACGGGTGCCCTTGGAAGACAGCACCTGGCATTTGTCCTCAGTCTTTGAAACCACAGCAAATGTGACGAGATAAGAACAAGATTTACAGGCCTGTTTACAGAAAGGGAGCACTTGGAAGGATTCTGTAAATAATGTTTTGGTGAGCTAAGGTACAAACTCAAGCTAGATAGCCTAAAAGAAATAAAGGCAGCAAATGGAAAGCAAGAAATTGTGAGTTACAAACCACAAAGCCAAAGGCAAGCAACAAGAAGAATGTGTTCCTAGGTCAACTTCCGTAATCTCCCCAAGATGTCTTTATCAAACCAGACTGCTGCGCTGTCTGGTGGGCTGCGACCTATTGCAAAAACAGAATAGCAGTCCTTACAAAATAGCTTTGCTGTTCTTCAGCGGCTCTGTACCTGGCTAACAGAGTAAATCAGATTAACATGTGTACCCCAGACTAAACTATTTTGCATGTGGGACATTATTCCAAAACCTGACAAATGTTTTTCACTTCTCATCTTGACATATGTGACAGGCGTTATATGACGTGCACCAGAAAACATGGCGAGGGGATGATGTGCCCAAATCAAATGATATAATATAGAGTGAGATGTGCCAGCCTCCTTAGGAAATCACAGTGCTTTTGAAACCAACTGTTAGGGCACATTGCAAAACATTTTTATTGCAACATTTGATTCTCTGGTGCAAACAGAGCAGAATTGAAAAAAATATGTTACTGTTCTTGATGACGAACCACGTATGTAAAACGGGAGGAGCTATGAACTTTGAGTTCTTCCAAGGAAGAGTGTATACCTCAGGTTATTTACCCTTCTAGAATAAGTCCCTGTTGCATGACATCATGTTGGCACAGCTTTGAACTTTCCTATATTCAGTGGTGACATATGTTATGCTGTGTTTGATAGTATGGTGCTGCTTGTAAGCCCTGGAAAATTCTGGAAAGAAAGTGGCCAGTTGTTTATGGAAGACTCACTTTTGAGGAGGTTGGCATTTATGGGTTTAAAATAGTGTTATACCATTAATTGTGTTTGACCACTGCCTTTGTGTTTCACCACTGCGCATATTAGTTGTTCAATGTTCACCAGTAGCACATCACATGTTGTATTCAGTTTAGCTGCCTATTGGCTTTAACGTGGCATTAGACATTACATTTAGTATTCAGTTTAGCTGCCTATTGGCTTTAACGTGGCATTAGACATTACATTTTGTATTCAGTTTAGCTGCTTATGGGCTTTATCGTGGAGTTTGACATTGCAGTTGAGACATTGCAGATGAGCTGTGTTTTTCCACATGGTAGACCAAGCTGAGTTTTTCGTATTGTGTTCACACTGAACCCTAGCGTGATAAGAGAGCGGATATTTTGTGTTTTCCTCTCTACTCAGCCTTGGGAAGGAGCAAGGTAGGAGCTCTGGCCAATCTCCAATGGCTTGTTTTTTTCCCAACTCTGAGAGGAAGGTGCCTGTTAGCAGGCTTTTTCATTATAAGACGTGTCCCTGGACGGCAGCAAGAGGGAATTTTCCAGGACTTCAGTCAGGAGCGGACATCAGCTGCCTGACCTCCCGTTTGGGTGGAAAATCTTTTTCTTGCAATTGAACAGGAGTCATCAACTTGCAGGCATGAGAAAGATGACGAGCAGTGATAGGACCTACGATGATTAATTTTGACTTTTATTCTTTGCTTTGAAGTTATGCTATAATATAATCACATGTATTTGCTGTGTACATTGCAATTGAGAAGTACTTTGATATATTGCTTTCATTGCTGTGACTACTTTTAAACGTGTGCTTCCAACTTACTAATCTCGTATCTCAGGAACCACGTGGTGAAGAAATAATAATAAATGTCTTCCTTAAACTAAGAAGTGCATTCCAGAGAAGTTTTGTCCGCTCGGTCATAAGATAAGTAAAGCAAAACAAATAGCTCCTTTTTAAAATTATTTTTAAGAAAGAGTGCTGTGAAGCCATTCAGAATATTAGATGATTACCAATGGAGCAGACGCCCTGAGGGTATGCATGCAGCGTTACATGTTTTTAGAAGAAACAATGGGCTCACTGCGAAATATGGCAAATTATTTGGTGGAGCAAATTGCTTTATAGTTCATACATCCAGAGAGAGGTATTGGTATTTGATAACAAAAGTCTTGAGTAAATCATGGTGGCTTTGTAATGAAAAGCTATAAATAATTGTAGGAGGCTGGACTGGCTTGTAGTGAGTACCAAGGGGTACTTACACCTTGCACCAGGCCCAGGTATCCCTTATTAGTGTAGAGGGGTGTCTAGCAGCTTAGGCTGATAGAAAAGGTACCTTAGCAGAGCAGCTTAGGCTGAACTAGGAGACGAGTGAAGCTCCTACAGTACCACTAGTGTCATATGCACAATATCATAAGAAAACACAATACACAGGTATACTAAAAATAAAGGTACTTTATTTTTATGACAATATGCCAAAAGTATCTCAGTGAGTACCCTCAGTATGAGGATAGCAAATATACACAAGATATATGTACACAATACCAAAATATGCAGTAATAGCAATAGAAAACAGTGCAAACAATGTATAGTCACAATAGAATGCAATGGGGGCACATAGGGATAGGGGCAACACAAACCATATACTCTAGAAGTGGAATGCGAACCACGAATGGACCCCAAACCTATGTGAACTTGTAGAGGGTCGCTGGGACTGTAAGAAAACAGTGAGGGTTAGAAAAATAGCCCACCCCAAGACCCTGAAAACTGCGTGCAAAGTGCACCTAAGTTCCCCAAAGAGCACAGAAGTCGTGATAGGGGAATCCTGCAAGAAACAACAACACCAGCAATGCAACAACGATGGATTTCCTGACAAGAGTACCTGTGGAACAAGGGGACCAAGTCCAAAAGTCACGATCAAGTCGGGAGTGGGCAGATGCCCAGGAAATGCCAGCTGTGGGTGCAAAGAAGCTGCCACTGGATGGTAGAAGCTGTGGATTCTGCAAGAACGACAAGGGCTAGAAACTTCCCCTTTGGAGGATGGATGTCCCACGTCGTGAAGAGTCGTGCAGAAGTGTTTCCGTGCAGGAAGACCGCAAACAAGCCTTGCTAGCTGCAAGGGTCGCAGTTAGGGTTTTTGGACGCTGCTGTGGCCCAGGAGGGACCAGGATGTCGCCAATTGTGTGAGAAGACAGAGGGGGCGCCCAGCAAAAGAAGGAGCCCACTCAGAAGCAAGCAGCACCTGCAGAAGTGCCGGAACAGGCACTACAAAGTGGAGTGAGCTGGAGCTCACCCGAAGTTGCACAAGATGGTCCCACGAAGCCGGAGGACAACTCAGGAGGTCGTGCAATGCAGGTTAGAGTGCCGGGGACCCAGACTTGGCTGTGCACAAAGGAAATCCTCGAAGAGTGCACTGGAGCCGGAGTAGCTGCAAAACATGCAGTTCCCAGCAATGCAGTCTAGCGTGGGGAGGCAAGGACTTACCTCCACCAAACTTGGACTGAAGAGTCACTGGACTGTGGAAGTCACTTGGACAGGGTTGCTGAGTTCAAGGGACCTCGCTCGTCGTGCTGAGAGGAGACCCAGAGGACTGGTGATGCAGTTCTTTGGTGCCTGCGGTTGCAGGGGGAAGATTCAGTTGACCCACTGGAGATTTCTTCGGAGCTTCTAGTGCAGAGAGGAGGCAGACTACCCCCACAGCATGCACCACCAGGAAAACAGTCAAGAAGGCGGCAGGATCAGAGTTACAAGGTCGCAGTAGTCGTCGTTGCTACTTTGTTGCAGTTTTGCAGGCTTCCAGCACGGTCAGCAGTCGATTCCTTGGCAGAAGGTGAAGAGAGAGATGCAGAGGAACTCTGATGAGCTCTTGCATTCGTTATCTAAGGAATTCCCCAAAGCAGAGACCCTAAATAGTCAGAAAAGGAGGTTTGGCTACCTAGGAGAGAGGATAGGCTAGCAACACCTGAAGGAGCCTATCAGAAGGAGTCTCTGACGTCACCTGCTGGCCCTGGCCACTCAGAGCATTCCAGTGTGGCAGCAGCACCTCTGTTTCCAAGATGGCAGAGGTCTGGAGCACACTGGAGGAGATCTGGGCACCTCCCAGGGGAGGTGCAGGTCAGGGGAGTGGTCACTCCCCTTTCCTTTGTCCAGTTTCGCGCCAGAGCAGGGCTGAGGGATCCCTGAACCGGCGTAGACTGGCTTATGCAGAGATGGGCACCATCTGTGCCCATCAAAGCATTTCTAGAGGCTGGGGGAGGGTACTCCTCCCCAGCCCTGACACCTTATTCCAAAGGGAGAGGGTGTAACACCCTCTCTCTGAGGAAGTCCTTTGTTCTGCCTTCCTGGGCCAAGCCTGGCTGGACCCCAGGAGGGCAGAAACCTGTCTGAGGGGTTGGCAGCAGCAGCAGCTGCAGTGAAACCCCGGGAAAGGCAGTTTGGCAGTACCCGGGTCTATGCTAGAGACCCGGGGAATCATGGGATTGTCTCCCCAATACCAGGATGGCATTGGGGGGGCAATTCCATGATCTTAGACATGTTAAATGGCCATAATCGGAGTTACCATTGTAAAGCTATACATAGGTAGTGACCTATGTATAGTGCACGCGTGTAATGGTGTCCCCGCACTCACAAAGTCCGGGGAATTGGCCCTGAACAATGTGGGGGCACCTTGGCTAGTGCCAGGGTGCCCACACACTAAGTAACTTAGCACCCAACCTTTATCAGGTAAAGGTTAGACATATAGGTGACTTATAAGTTACTTAAGTGCAGTGTAAAATGGCTGTGAAATAACGTGGACGTTATTTCACTCAGGCTGCAGTGGCAGGCCTGTGTAAGAATTGTCAGAGCTCCCTATGTGTGGCAAAAGAAATGCTGCAGCCCATAGGGATCTCCTGGAACCCCAATACCCTGGGTACCTCAGTACCATATACTAGGGAATTATAAAGGTGTTCCAGTATGCCAATGTAAATTGGTAAAATTGGTCACTAGCCTGTTAGTGACAATTTGTACAGAGAGAGCATAACCACTGAGGTTCTGATTAGCAGAGCCTCAGTGAGACAGTTAGGCACCACACAGGGAACACATACATATAGGTCACAAACTTATGAGCACTGGGGTCCTGGCTAGCAGGGTCCCAGTGACACATAACAAACATACTGAAAACATAGGGTTTTCACTATGAGCACTGGGCCCTGGCTAGCAGGATTCCAGTGAGACAGTGACAACACCCTGACATACACTCCAAAACAGGCCAAAAGTGGGGGTAACAAGGCTAGAAAGAGGCTACTTTCTCACACCCTCCCCCCCCCCCCAAACAAAGGACAATAAGGCTAACCTTGGCCAGTTGAGACTTTATTGTCTAAGTGGTGATAAGTAGAGAGTAGCTCTGCAACAAACTGGTTACTCCCTTTATCACCCACTATATGGTTACTTCCGTGTGGGGATGTAAACCACCCTGTTTGAAGTTTTTTAGCTAAGCAACAATGTGAAGATATATTTTCAGAGTTTCTATCAGTAAGTTTTAGTTTAGAGCAGTGGGAATTGTCCACTGAACCTATTTGTAGTGATGAAAATGCCAGACAGGGATGCTGTCTCAGTAAAGCCATAGCTGGGCAAATCTTTTGTCCATATGGCTGGAAGAGGGAACAGGGATGCTGTTTCTCTTTAGTTGGAGCAGGGCAGGGATGCTGTCCTATGAGCTCCATAATAGGGCAGGGATGCTGTCCTAAGTGTTGTGAGGCAGTGCAGGGTTTCTGCACTAAAGTTTCTCTGGGAGGGTTGGAGGGATGCTCCATGTTACCTAAAATGGTGCTCTTTTTCTCACCATTATGAGTTATCCCACAGAGAGGTACTTCCACCTCAGGGAGTACAGCTATGCCAGCTGATGATTCCCTTGGAACAGGTGCCACCCCAGGAGAGGTTTCTCCCACCACAGGAATGGTATCCTTAATGTTAGGGTGGGTAGGGGATACAGTGATACCCTTTTTATTTGTTGTTGGAGAGGGATCCTGACTTTTCAGGCCTTCTCTCCTTTGCTTTTTCATTTCAGTAGAAATAAGAGGGAACAATTCCTCAGGGATACCCAGCATGGCTGCATGGGTATAAAACTCTACATGAGCCCAACCTGAGGCCTCTAGGTCATTTCCTAAGAGACAGTCTACAGGTAAGCTAGGTGATACCACCACCTGCTTAGGGCCAGTAACTCCACCCCAACTAAACTGAATTATAGCTAAGGGAAGAAACTTAGTGGAGTTATGGACATCAATAATCTTATACTGTTGTCCAATGATGTGTTGTTCAGGAGGCACTAGGTTTTCAGTCACCAAAGTAATACTGGCACCTGTGTCCCTGTAGGCCAAGGCCTCAACACCATTTATTGTAACTGTCTGCCTGTACTTATCCATTGTAAGGGGACAAGCAGCCAGTGTGGCATGGCCAATGCCACTAGGTGTGACAGAAACTGTCTTGGGACTGACTACCCCAGTTTCTATGATGGACCAATAAGTGAACCCAACTACACCCTTAACTTGACTGTTGGCAGCAGTCCCACCACTAGTACCACTACTGCTAGGGGCACTAGAGCTTGATGTATTAGTGGTGGTAGGCTCAGGGGGTTTACCTGGACAGGACTTATCCCCCGGCCTATGGCCTCTGTTTTTACACACAAAGCACCACGGCTTTTTAATGTGTGTGGGTTGAGAAGAAGAAGAAGAATTTGTTTTATCTCCACCTCCTAAAGAGTGTTTAGGATTTGAAGAAGGATCTTTGTAATCACCCTTATCCCCATGCTTATCCTGAGATTTCTCACCATCTTTCTTCTTGCCATCCTTGTCACCACCTGTATGAACTTTTCTGTTCACTCTTGTTCTTACCCATTTGTCTGCCTTCTTTCCCAATTCTTGGGGAGAGGTCAGATCTGAGTCCACTAGATACTGGTGAAACAAATCAGACACACAATTATTAAGAATATGCTCTCTCAGGATTAAGTTATACAGGCTTTCATAGTCAGAAACTTTACTGCCATGTAACCACCCCTCCAAGGCCTTCACTGAATGGTCAACAAAGTCTACCCAGTCTTGTGAAGACTCCTTTTTGGTTTCTCTGAACTTCATCCTGTGCTGTTCAGTGGTTAAGCCATAACCATCTAGGAGTGCATTCTTAAGAACTGTAAAATTATTGGCATCACTTTCCTTCACAGTAAGGAGCCTATCTCTACCCTTTCAACTGAAAGATAGCCATAGGATAGCAGCCCACTGCCTTTGAGGGACCTCCTGTACAACACAGGCCCTCTCAAGTGCAGCAAACCACTTGTTAATGTCATCCCCCTCCTTGTAAGGGGGAACTATCTTGTGCAGATTCCTAGAATCATGCTCTTTTGCAGGATGACTATTTGGAATACTGCTGCTGCCACCATGGGGTCCTAACCCCAACCTCTGTCTTTCTTTTTCTAAAACTAAGGTTTGCCTATCTAAATCCAGCTGTTGCTTCTTGAGCTTCAGCCTGGATTCTTCCACTCTCAATCTATTGAGCTCCCTTTCTAACACTCTGGCATCAGGGTGGGTGGGTGGGGCATGCCTTGAAACAGAAGAATGGTGAGACTGAACAGAGGGAGACCTGGCCCTAACAGATGGCACTCTAACATTCTGGCCTATAGAAGTAACACTTCTACTGTGATGAGAAGCAACACTATTACTGTGATGTGAATTCACTATAGTACCAGCTATGCTCGGTGGCCTGCTAAGGGGCAGGTTGGAAAGATTCCCTCCCAAATCTTTTGCTAGGGGTGCCCCAGGATCAGATTGGGAACCATCATCCAATTTCTCAACAGAAGTGCCAACTAAGGTCTTATCTTGTTCAATGAGCATATTAACCAACAGCTGTCTTGAGGGATTCTTCCCTACCCCTAAACCTCTATCTATGCAGAGACTCCTTGCTTCCTTCCAGCTAAGGTTGTCGTAAGCTATGCTGGACAGATCAAGAGTTTGGACTGTACCAGACATGATAGAAAAGGTTTAAGGGACAGAAAAAGAAAGAAAAAGTTTCAGAACTTTTTAAAGAACAGAAAAAAAACTGTTACAACTTTTTAAGAACTTTTTGAAAGTTTAGAGGTACTTTTCAGCACTTAGTAAAAGAAGTGAGAGAAGAAAAGCAAAACTTTTTGGTTAGGTGTACATACACTGAACTTGTTTTGTATATTTTTCTCTTATGAAAAGTACATGACAAAAGTGGTAAGTAGTTGCAAAGTACTTATCCCACCGCTGCACAACCAATGTAGGAGGCTGGACTGGCTTGTAGTGAGTACCAAGGGGTACTTACACCTTGCACCTGGCCCAGGTATCCCTTATTAGTGTAGAGGGGTGTCTAGCAGCTTAGGCTGATAGAAAAGGTAGCTTAGCAGAGCAGCTTAGGCTGAACTAGGAGACGAGTGAAGCTCCTACAGTACCACTAGTGTCATATGCACAATATCATAAGAAAACACAATACACGGGTATACTAAAAATACAGGTACTTTATTTTTATGACAATATGCCAAAAGTATCTCAGTGAGTACCCTCAGTATGAGGATAGCAAATATACACAAGATATATGTACACAATACCAAAATATGTAGTAATAGCAATAGAAAACAGTGCAAACAATGTATAGTCACAATAGAATGCAATGGGGGCACATAGGGATAGGGGCAACACAAACCATATACTCTAGAAGTGGAATGCAACCACGAATGGACCCCAAACCTATGTGACCTTGTAGAGGGTCGCTGGGACTGTAAGAAAACAGTGAGGGTTAGAAAAATAGCCCACCCCAAGACCCTGAAAAGTGGGTGCAAAGTGCACCTAAGTTCCCCAAAGAGCACAGAAGTCGTGATAGGGGAATCGTGCAAGAAACAACAACACCAGCAATGCAACAACAATGGATTTCCTTACGAGAGTACCTGTGGAACAAGGAGACCAAGTCCAAAAGTCATGATCAAGTCGGAAGTGGGCAGATGCCCAGGAAATGCCAGCTGTGGGTGCAAAGAAGCTGTCACTGGATGGTAGAAGCTGTGGATTCTGCAAGAACGACAAGGGCTAGAAACTTCCCCTTTGGAGGATGGATGTCCCACATCGTGCAGAAGTGTTTCCGTGCAGGAAGACCGCAAACAAGCCTTGCTAGCTGCAAGGGTCACGGTTAGGGTTTTTGGATGCTGCTGTGGCCCAGGAGGGACCAGGATGTCGCCAATTGCGTGAGGAGACAGAGGAGGCGCCCAGCAAGAGAAGGAGCCCACTCAGAAGCAAACAGCATCTGCAGAAGTGCCGGAACAGGCACTACAAAGTGGAGTGAACCGGAGCTCACCCGAAGTTGCACAAGAGGGTCCCACGAAGCCGGAGGACAACTCAGGAGGTCGTGCAATGCAGGTTAGAGTGCCGGGGACCCAGACTTGGCTGTGCACAAAGGAAATCCTCAAAGAGTGCACTGGAGCCGGAGTAGCTGCAAAACATGTGGTTCCCAGCAATGCAGTCTAGCGTGGGGAGGCAAGGACTTACCTCCACCAAACTTGGACTGAAGAGTCACTGGACTGTGGGAGTCACTTGGACAGGGTTGCTGAGTTCAAGAGACCTCGCTCGTCGTGCTGAGAGGAGACCCAGAGGACCGGTGATGCAGTTCTTTGGTGCCTGCGGTTGCAGGGGGAAGATTCCGTCGACCCACGGGAGATTTCTTCGGAGCTTCTAGTGCAGAGAGGAGGCAGACTACCCCCACAGCATGCACCACCAGGAAAACAGTCGAGAAGATGGCAGGATCAGCGTTACAAGGTCGCAGTAGTCGTCGTTGATACTTTGTTGCAGTTTTGCAGGCTTCCAGCGCGGTCAGCAGTCGATTCCTTGGCAGAAGGTGAAGAGAGAGATGCAGAGGAACTCTGATGAGCTCTTGCATTCGTTATCTAAGGAATTCCCCAAAGCAGAGACCCTAAATAGCCAGAAAAGGAGGTTTGGCTACCTAGGAGAGAGGATAGGCTAGCAACACCTGAAGGAGCCTATCAGAAGGAGTCTCTGACGTCACCTACTGGCTCTGGCCACTCGGAGCATTCCACTGTGCCAGCAGCACCTCTGTTTCCAAGATGGCAGAGGTCTGGAGCACACTGGAGGAGCTCTGGGCACCTCCCAGGGGAGGTGCAGGTCAGGGGAGTGGTCACTCCCCTTTCCTTTGTCCAGTTTCGCGCCAGAGCAGGGCTGAGGGATCCCTGAACCGGTGTAGACTGGCTTATGCAGAGATGGGAACCATCTGTGCCCATCAAAGCATTTCCAGAGGCTGGGGGAGGCTACTCCTCCCCAGCCCTGACACCTTATTACAAAGGGAGAGGGTGTAACACCCTCTCTCTGAGGAAGTCCTTTGTTCTGCCATCCTGGGACAAGCCTGGCTGGACCCCAGGAGGGCAGAAACCTGTCTGAGGGGTTGGCAGCAGCAACAGCTGCAGTGAAACCCCAGGAAAGGCAGTTTGGCAGTACCCGGGTCTGTGCTAGAGACCCGGGGAATCATGGGATTGTCTCCCCAATACCAGGATGGCATTGGGGGGGGGCAATTCCATGATCTTAGACATGTTACATGGCCATATTCGGAGTTACCATTGTGAAGCTATACATAGGTAGTGACCTATGTATAGTGCACGCGTGTAATGGTGTCCCCGCACTCACAAAGTCCGGGGAATTGGCCCTGAACAATGTGGGGCACCTTGGCTAGTGCCAGGGTGCCCACACACTAAGTAACTTAGCACCCAACCTTTACCAGGTAAAGGTTATACATATAGGTGACTTATAAGTTACTTAAGTGCAGTGTAAAATGGCTGTGAAATAACGTGGACGTTATTTCACTCAGGCTGCAGTGGCAGGCCTGTGTAAGAATTGTCAGAGCTCCCTATGGGTGGCAAAAGAAATGCTGCAGCCCATAGGGATCTCCTGGAACCCCAATACCCTGGGTACCTCAGTACCATATACTAGGGAATTATAAGGGTGTTCCAGTATGCCAATGTAAATTGGTAAAATTGGTCACTAGCCTGTTAGTGACAATTTGTACAGAGAGAGCATAACCACTGAGGTTCTGGTTAGCAGAGCCTCAGTGAGACAGTTAGGCATCACACAGGGAACACATACATATAGGTCACAAACTTATGAGCACTGGGGTCCTGGCTAGCAGGGTCCCAGTGGCACATAACAAACATACTGAAAACATAGGGTTTTCACTATGAGCACTGGGCCCTGGCTAGCAGGATTCCAGTGAGACAGTGAAAACACCCTGACATACACTCACAAACAGGCCAAAAGTGGGGGTAACAAGGCTAGAAAGAGGCTACTTTCTCACAATAATGACCTTTTACCAATATTTGGGGATCAAGTCAACCAGATCCCTTAGCTGGGTTCAGCAATGGCAGAGAGCTATGTCCCAAGCTAAATCGGCTTTCAGTGGTCTGCATGACCTCAATAGGAAGTAAGTTGCTTGCTCTGCTGGCAAAAGCCTTCAGTGGGAAGGTGGCATTGATTTCCCTACGTAAGAGTGGTCTGCAGTCTGATTCGCAGAAAGGAGTATGCCTCAAAAGAACCCTGAACCTATTGGTGTGTGAAGGTCAAATTCCAAAGGTTTCGGTTTGGAAGTTCATCCCAACATGGCTGGTGTGATCGGCAAGTGCTCATCCTAATTTGGCATACATTTTCATTAAAACAAAAAAACACTAGTCGGTGTAGTCCCTCTTAAAAGAGAAGTGAGAATAAGCTGGTAGATCTATCACAATGCCGACCCACAAATTTGTTACAAATCAATAAAGGTTACAGAGGGTGTTAACCCCACTACTATTAAGGGTGGTATTTACATTTGAAGCTAGATAATGCCTGTTCCCCTGGTGTCCAATATAATTCGGAGCATTTGCTTCTTAGATGTCTCTTGCAGATGCAGGCACGAAAAACGAGCCTAATGTGTCTATGTTTAAAATACAGCACTTTGACTGAATGAAAATTATTAAATGGATTGGCTTGATATTTGTATTGCTGTGGCTCATTTTACTGAAGTGTGTAAATAGTTTTAAACTTTGAATGTATTTTGTCATTTGAATTTGCATTGTTTTATCAATTGTGCTGTCTTGGGTGTTTGTTAGAAATGGGATTCCTAGTTGGCTGAGGAATGCACCAAGGCTAGGCAGGAACCACCACGCTAGTCATGGTAAGCTGAATACACACTAAAAGATAACCTGTGCGCACCCTCTGGTGCCTTGGCAGAGAGCAGCCAGGCTTATCTCAAGAGGAAATGTGTAAAGTATTTGTGCAACACACACACAGTAAAACAATGAAAGCACCATAAAAAGACTCCATACAGGTTTAGAAAAATAGAGAATATTTTTCTGAGCAAAATAAGACCAAAACGACATAAATCCATTGAGTACTTTTCACGTTATAGGCTCTTTATACTGTGAGTAAAACACAATTGCTTGTATTAGGTTCCCTACAATAATTGTAGGGCAATTATAATGGTCCGATTTGGGGATCTATAAGAAACATTCTGGGCATCGGAGTGGGAAAGCAGTGCTCCTAAAATCTTTAAAAGGTATGTGTACCAGCATGCACTAAGTAAACTCAGTTGCCCAGGATATTGTGCAGCTCAGCAGCAGAGCCCCACACCTCCCCCCGGTCCCCAGGATTCACAGTACCTTGTTCTTGTGTGAAGCAGCGAGCTGCAGATGAGCTACTGGTATGGACAGCCTCAAGTACGGAGCGACTGATGTTGTGGTCTCCTCCCTGGAGCCACGCTGAGCCGAGTTAAGCCATGTTCATGCGGTGCTGGTTGCAGTGAGTGGGTGTTATAACTTCCTGCAGATGGAGCTGTAGTTGGGACACGACGTTACCCTGGCATTGCTTGGCCACAGAAAGGTGGCCATCTGGGCTGACATGCTGCCACTAGTCAGGACTCTGCCATAGATTCGCACAGAAACGCGGATCCTTTGCTGGGATGAAGCACTTATCATTTAGAGATGGAAGCGCTGGTTTTCGCAACACAAAGTTCTTTTCTTGTGCAAAGCGTAGCGCTGATTCTCACAGAACAGACTTCACAAGAGTGTATTAAAAACGGAAACAAAGTCTTTGATGGCCCTGAGACTTCGGGAACAGGGGGCAATCCAACAAGCCCTTGGAGATAACTTTAGAGGGAAGGCAGAGTCCAACTCTCCTTCCTGCAGAGTCAGGCAGCAGCAGGCAGCAGGGCTACAAGCAGAAAAGCAGTCCTTCCAGAAAAGGAGTCCAGTTGAGTCCTTTAAGCAGTGTCTGAAGTACACAGGGATCCCTGTCAACCCAGTACTGTCTGCTAGTGTAGCTATAGGGGGTAAATCAGCCCTTTGTGTGGGGACAGGGCACTACCCTCTAAAGTGTCCTTCCTGCCCAGGAAGACCCATCGGTATGCAAATGAATGCAGATGCAGTTGAGTGTCCTGTGTTGTGGATGTCTAGAGGGAATGCACAAATGTAACTCTCACCCAGCTCAATCCAGATGTGTACTGGAGATAGGCTGTCAGGCACACAGTGCAGTAAGTGCAGAGAAATGGCCACTTTCTAAAAGTGGCATTTTAAAAATAGTAATGTTAAATCCGACTTCACCAGTAAAGAGGACTTATCATTACCATTCCAAAAATATGAATCACTACAAAGCTACTCCTTTCTGATCTGGAATTACAGCTTAAAAGTATATTAAGGAATTTCCCAATGCAAGCTTATATGAGGAGTAGGCCTCACAGTAGTGAAAGGCGAAATAGGTTCCTTGTCACTACTAGGACATGTAAAACATAAGTGCACATGTCCTGCCTTTTACATACATAGCACCATAACCTTAGGGTTAATTAGAGCTTAACTTAGGGATGGCATATGTAATAAAAAGGGGAGTTTAAGGCTTGGCAAGAAGTTTTAAATACCAAGTCAAAGTGGCAGTAAACTGCATATGCAGGCCTCGCAAAGGCTGACGTGAGACAGGATTGAAGGGCTACTTATGTGGGTGGCACAATCAGTGCTGCATGCCTACCAGTAGCATTTGAAGTACAGGCCCTGGTTATATAGTAGACTACTTTACAAGGGACTTACGTGTAAATAACATATGTCAAACAGGTATACAACAATGTCATCATGTTTAAGGGAGAAAGCACTTGCACTTTACCACTGGGTAACAGTGGTAAAGTGCTCAGACTCCTAAAGCCAACAAACAGAAGGTCAGAAAAAGAGGAGGAGGAAGTTTGGGGTAGCCCTGCAAAAAGGGCCATTTCCAATAGTGTTGAAACATTTATATACTGTGTTTATGATACATTATATGAACCTAATGGTTTTACTAAATATTTTTTTGGTGAAGAAATGTTTGTAGCTGCTGACAAAACTGGGTTTGTGTGCTGAGTTTTAGGGACCCATACTCAAAATGGTAAATTTGAAAGTACAAGTCCTGGAATGAGAATTGCTCTTAGGTTAAAAGCCAGATGGGCTTAAAGGTGTTATATATGTCATATACATTTTTGGCAGTGATGTTTTTTCATCCATAAATTTAGAAAATGTTTAAGTTGTACTGACAAGAACATTTCCTGATCTTGGGGACTAGTTTGGTACACTTTAATTGTTCTGTGACAAACTCAAGTGTGATGAAAAGAGCTTAAAGTAATTCCGCTGTTCAGCGGGAGGCCAGCATTACAGTGGACTAGCTGCCAGGTCAAATTGATGCTGCCAACACCAGCACATTTATGTTTTTCTGTTACAGGAAGTCACAAGCCCAAAAAGTCCAAGTTGCTCCTGTTTTCAGGGTCTCGGCTCTAGACGGCGCGCATGCGCTGTCTTGAACTCAGACATGCTGTAGCCACTTCTGGGCTTACAGCCCCGCCCATAGGCCTCCCTTTACCTGGGCCCATTGTCGCTCCATTTTTAGGTGTCCCTATTTGTCAAGGGCATGTATAGGTCATGCCTCTTCCTCTGTTTATCACTCCCAGAGAGCAGGGATTAAGTACACTCTCCCTCCTCTGCGATGATTTTTATGACCATTGTGGGGACTTATTTTTTCTTGGCTGAGGAGCCCTCAGCAGGAGCGCTCGTGTTTTCACATGCTCTTCAAACACCTGAGCAGAAAAATGTAGGCTTTCGAGCTGCAGCTGAGTGGAGTTGAGTTTTGGATTTGAACAAGCCTAGTTGTTTTTGCTTCCTCACCTCGTGCTATTGTCGCGAATGTGAAGACAGTGGTTGGAATAAGGGTTTTATTCTAGCATGCGGTTGAGGACCGCCCCAGGTGACCTCCTACCTGGGCAGAGTCTGCAGTGTTTTAGTGAGCGCTGCTTGTGCTGGAAAGAATTCATGAGCGCTGGGATGTCAAAGGTGGCCATTGTTCCGCCGGCTCCCGACATGTGGGTCAGCTACAAGAGCTCTCATGTCTCCTGGGGCTTGGAGCTGGCAGGGAGGAAAGCACTGCACCAAAATCTTTAGCGGCATCAGCAAAAACATTTAGCATATTTTCAGGAGCAGTTCGCGTGGCTGGGGCCAGGTGGGGTAGGGGGCGCGTGGGGCACGGGCACAATAAGAAATTATTCTTTCCATGTAAAAGGATTTGCAGCGGTTGCTGTTGGCGGGGGGCAATGCTCCTCCACCCATACGGAGGAGCTGCGTCTGCATATTTTTCATTGCTGATTCCCTCAGAAAGACACCCTCCTTTCATAGCAGGAATTTATCTTCTAGGGAGAGGGAGGGCAGACACACACACTGCCTCATTATGGGGCAACCGTGCATTTTACAGTACACTCAGGCTGCATGCTGCTGTGAGCACCTAGCCTGAGCGATCGGAGACTTTCAGTGGGGGAAGAACATGTAGCGCGAAGGCATAGCACCTCCTCTACCCCCCCTCCCAGGCACTAGCTTCTGTAAACATTTCTGCCTCGCTGACTCACTTCTCTACAGCCCACCTGTAATGAAGCGCTTATGCTATTCGAATGTGCGAGGTTTGCATTGTGGTGCGCGATGTTGAGCTGATGGTTGGTTTATAAAGTCGAGTTTAATGGAAGAAAACATGTGCCTACAGAAGGAATCGGTCTTCTGTTACCAGATGATGAAGTGCAGCACAGGAAATGCTATTGCATAAAAAAAAACTGTTGTGTGTTTTTGCTTGTCACATTTTCAATTTTGCTGGAACAAAAGCTGAGAACAGACAGCTGCACTTTTGTATGAGGACTGTCTCAAGACTTTTTTATTGGCATGATTGCTTTAGTTTTTGGCCATTTCATTTTAAAAAGAAATCCTGCAAGATTGCATTTCAATGCTAGGCAGCACCCGTGTTTTAAAAGAGTGGACTCTGAGCTAAGCTCAGAGAGGTGTCGAAGTTCACTATCTTTAGTGGATAGTCTTCATGGTTTCATTTTCAGGTCTCGGCTCTAGACAGTGCCTTTCACCCCTCTGGCTTTCTAAATTCAGCTCACAATGAGGGGTGGGGGGTTTGGTGCTGTGTCCGTCGTAGCAGATGAACAGCATATGAAGCTACTGTGTTCATAAACTGGGAAACGCTGGACCGTACCCAGCCTTTGTCCACTGAAAAGGCTCCCAGAGCACTCCACGTGTGCCTGGATGGATTTCAGTTTTCTGTTAAAAAAAAAAACAAATGTGCGTATTTTTGCATACTTGGGTGCTCTGGATGGTGTTCATGAATCTGACTGCAGGCCAACATTTGGGAATCATTTGCCAAGGTTGTAAGTGGTGAGTTACCATACCGTCCAGTGGTGTCTCAATTATGTACAGGAAATGGTTAAATTAGGGTTTGTTTAATGAAACATGGCAGGAGTTATTCCTCTAATACCCTCTCTGGCATATAGATGGACTTGAAAATATGACTTCTCAAAAGGCTAGTCCTGACAATATTACATATGAAAGAAGAGTTTAGTGTTGATAAGAAGCTGGTTTTATTCATAACGTTTGCAAGCACTGAAGCCAAATATTGCAGTTGCCACTCTTAGTTAGTTTTTTAGGGTTGAGCACGCGCAAGCGCTCTGGACCATGTTGTAATCCCTATGTGGGCTTCTAACCACGCCCATGTCACACCCATCACTTTCATTAGTTCGTGGGCTTGCTTTTAAAAAATCAATTGATTCTATTTGTGTAAGGCATGCATACATCATGCCTTTTCCAGTGTTTAGCCCTCCTTGAGCGCACCGGTAAACTACTGAAAACATACAAGGCTCTGTGTTTTCTGCTGGTTTCTGGACTACTTTATCTTTTCATTTCCTGTGCAGCGCGATTTCTCGGGGCAGAAGTCGATCACTTTGTATGACATCGACCCCGTTACATGGATAGTTGCACTTTTGCTGGTTACATGGATAATTGCACATTTGCCGGTACCACGGATTATTGCCCTTTTGCGGATAGGTTTCACTGCGATCGAACTTCTGTTTCCTTTTCTGTGTCTCCTTCACAGTCATGGCAACCATCGTCTCGCATATGTGAAACTGTTTTACTTTTCATTATTAGTTTATGTGGCAAGAAAAGTCCGGTTAGGAGTTTACAATGCAAATAGCTCTAACATGAGCAAACGAGATCCCGCTACAATAGGGACAGACAAAAGGCAGACCGAATAAAAGATAACAAGTTTAGTGAGCATGGATCCTAGATGTCGCATTTAATGCCAAGAAGGTCTGGTTAGAAAACTGAACAAGCAAATAGCTAACCAGAGCTCGGCAATCAAAACGCTAGGCAGAACCTGAACAAAATAATGTGAATGCCCAGTAGGATGGCAAAGTGCTTTCCCCACAAAGACGTATGCAGGCAAAACGATTCCAGAAGAAAAACTTCTCACTTCTGTGTGCATTTTAAACCTTTACATTCTGGGAACATGACGATAAGTGCACTACTCTGACTCACTTTAATGAAACCAGATAGGGAATGCTGTACCACCACAACCTTGACGTTCTTACCACAAGTGAACATTGTGACAGCCCCCAGGAGAATATTGGGGCCCTGGCAGCATGAAGTCACATTGAGTAATCCTGAGTGTGCCTATGTCGTTGTCCAAAGGAAAATCTTTGCAATTAAAGGCAGACTTGTGGACCCACCCATCGGATGATGCAATGATGCACACAGTGCTTAATTTGTAAATAAAAACGTGCCGATGCCCAAAGCCCTCCTCTTAAACACGCTGCTGCTTCAATTAAATGTGCGATAAAACGTGCCGATGCCCAAAGCCCTCCACTTAAACACGCTGCTGCTACAATTAAATATGCGAGCACAGGTTAGTGAGGCAGTGTAACCCTGATGCCATCTCCATTTACAGCCACTCCCTGACCCTTCAGCTCACTCCTGCAGGTTTCTGCTTTCTCCCTTGTGACGTGTTATCGTTTTTCTCTTCCTCCATCTTTCCCATATGTGTCTTTTGCTCGCAGTAAATGCTTATGGCAGAAAAATAAGTTCCGGCCCTCAAAAAATAAGTGCTGGTGCTCCGCACCGGAAACAACAAACACAAATTAAGCACTGGATGCACAACATATACATCTAGAAAAGCTTCATGCTGCAAAAACCATGTGTGCTGCCTGAGCATACTCCATTCTAGCCCACCTCCATATACAAAGAATCTGAAGGGCTTCTAGCAGTGAAAGCCTACACAAGCATGAGGCCATCACTTTGTTAAGAGTGGTCCAAATGACTAGGTTTCACAGTTTTTCAAATGTCAGGCAAAGAAACGTTTCAGTTAGAAAAATAAATTCTATATTAAACAAGCTACAAGCAGTAAGAATCATGATTTTTTGAAGCTCTGGAAATGCATGCAAAACCAAATTCAACATGGTAAGCTTGATCCACGCTTTGTATACTGACATGTTTATGTCTGGTACTTTAACTTCTGTGGCCAATAAGTTGTGGGTTCTCTGAATGTATCACTGCTGCAATAAATAGGAAAGTGTCCTTAATTTAGAAATGGGTGCTACAAACAGCAACACTAACATCAACACCTGGTGTAGGCAGTGTTCATGTTCTAGCGTAAGACATAGGCAATACCTCACTGTAAGGAAGCTACCAGTCACTTATTCTGTATGTCTCCACCACAATTTACAACCACGGTGGGAATAACTCTGTGTTTTTGCTGAATAACCTCTGTGTTTTTACTGGGCTTCCAGGGTAGAAGTAAGCAGTAACCCGCACAGTTCAAGGCAGCGGGTGCATTTCCGCTGCTGTTTCAATGAGAGGGCAGGCCTTTTGTTCTTAATCTCCCTTTCTCCATTTGCAAAAGTCTGTCAGCATTTGGATGAAGGAAAGTAAGAGAAATCTCAAAGCCCAGGAAGTCAGCGCAGCTCCTCCATCCACAGTGGATGCGTACTATAATCAAATCTCTGGCACCGAGTGTGAAACGTGGACCTGCCAGGGGGAAAGCGCTGCCAACACGCCCTGGCCTGGGACTGGAACAGGATGCTGACTCAACACTAATTGGTGTGGAAGGAACAGCACTAAAATAAAAACACAAGCATTTGCAATGCAATGGGTCTTGCGTTTCCTTGAGTTAGAGCTATTAGCGTTATAAATTCCTAACTGGACTTTTCTTGCTACATACATCGAAAATGAAAAGCAAAACAGTTGACATAAGCGATCAGATTTAAAGCTCCACGGCTGCCATGAGTGTGAGCGCGAAAGAGACACACAAAAGGAAGTTCACTCGCCGTCAAACATATCGGCAAAAGTGCAATTATCCATGTAACAGGGTCGGTCCCCAAAGCAGTAACAAAACCGCCCCAAGGGGGGACAAACATATAGCATTTGCCAATGATAACAAAGGATGTTTGAAAGGCAAGCCCACGAACGAGTGAAAGTGATGGGTGTGAGGTGGGCATGGTTAAAAGCCCACATACATTCCAAGACATTGGAAAATGCTCAACCTAAAAAAGAGCTATGACGCAGCCAGCGCTGCCTCCCTCATACTGCTTTTTTTCATAACTTTCAGCCATGCTCAACAACAGCCGTGTTACTACACAACATGGCTAAAACACATTAACAGTGTCGTTGACAAAGCCAGTAGCTCTTGCATTGCAGGGACCCTATAGGCTTTGCCAATGCTTGGTTTTTTTTGAGGGGAGGGGTCTTTGTCAGTGGCGGCTGGTGACATTTGAAAGTGGTCGGACGTAATAGTCTGGGTACGACTTTTATGTAGCGAGCAAGCTCAGTGGACAAACGTGGGGTCCAGGGTGGGTTCCTCCACCCAAGAAAAAATAGAAAAAAGATTGGCAAATGGTCCATTTGAAAGGAAATAAATTTAGTGAGAAAGCAAGGTTTATAAAGCAGTGGGAATGTATAGTCTTGAAATATTAAACACATATCTTACTGCATTAATACGTTCACCCTTTACTTTAATGTGCGAATTGTACAATGCAACAACTTCAGGCGCTTTAAAATGTGTGTTAACCCACTGTCTTGCACTCCATGCGGCATCAACTTTGGAAGAATATGTTCCAACCAGGCATCAGGAAGCACACACAACTGCTGGATGCAACCAGTCATACAGAAATATGTGCAGACAGGCCTTTAAGTGGGATGAAAAAAGTGGGGGCTCTCTAAAAGGAAAAATGCAAAATGAGATGTTATTGCATCCAGAAATATAACACAACAATTGACATCACGTAAAGCCTGCCAGTACAGTTGGCTTTATCACTGGTTGTTAGCTGTGGAAGATAAATGAGTAACAACAATGATTAGTTATAAATAATTAACATTGAAAATGTTTCAATTCTGAAATTGTGAGACTATGAATTAATTATTGTTGAGGCCTGCGGAAGGAGTAGGGCCTTCAGTTATTTGTTCTTTAATGTTAGATATATTTGCCCTATTTCTCGTCACATCTCATCCATCTGCACATTTTCAACCTCCTCTCTCCTCTTCAGCACCCTCTTTTCACTCTCCCCTGAATGCACTCCCTGCATCTCCCTCATTTTACCACCCCAAACATACATTGCACTCATTCACATATAAGCACTTTATTTCCTTTTGCTTTTGCCTTCTAAATATTATGACCTCTGTGTATCCTCTTCACTCACATTTACACTAAGGGCCAGATGGATCAAGGTTTTTTGCATTCACAAACGGTGCCAATGTCCGTTTGCGAATGCAAAAAGACAGTTCAGAATGTAAGGAAGACATTCTGAACGCACTTTTAAGGAATCGCTAAAATAGCGATTCCTTAAAATTGAGACTCTGTTTAGAGAGTCGCAAATTGCGACTCTCTAAATAAGAAATTGCAAATAAGGATTCCTTATTTGCGATTTCTTAGCACATGTATGAAACAATTCCTAAATGCGATTTGGGCATTTAGGAATCGCTATTTACCACCAGGCTAAACCTGGTGGTAACCATGTGCAAAATTTTAAAATGCATTTTAAATGCATTTTTAAAATGTACATGTAAAGCACACATGCCCTTTTGGCATGTGTGCACCTTACATGTCCCAAAAAATAATTTTGGGGTGCAGCAGAGGGGGCCTAAGGCCCCCAGCACCCTGGGGTTTTGCATTTCCAAAATTGCGATTTCTGGTTAAGAAATCGCAATTTTGGAAATGCAAAAAATTCGCAGATATGGGCCAACAGGCCCATTGGTGCGAATGGGGCCGGTATCGCAATTTGCGATTCGGTAATAGCATTTGCGATTTTTAAGAAATCGCTATCAACGATTCGCAAATGTGATACATGCCATTTTGTGAGTCGGAAATAGCGATTTCTTAAAAATCGATATTTCCGAATCGCAAAAGGCCTTCATGATACATCTGGCCCTAAATGTCAAATGTAACTGGAAAACGTGATCAATGTTCTGTGTGCTTTGTGAAGACACCAACACACTGACAGGCACTTTGCTTCATCTTCAGCCTCAGCACCAGCCCTCTCAATGAAAGCCCCTCATAAACACCTGGCACGAATCAAAGTGTGCACTAGGCAAGACAGAAACAGATCATGATGAAACAGCTAACTCTCTTGGTGAAAGCAACATTAATTAAAACATGTGAAATAAAAGTAACTAAATCACTTTTTAATATTCATTGTTTGCATATCAATTCATGTTTTTGGCATTAATGCTAAGGGCATGATGATAGGGACAGTTTTAAGGCCATACAGCAAATAAATGCCTTTACTGTAAGCACATATTTCTCCCTTTGTGCTTGAATCCAATATTTGGATCAATTTTGCAAGGGAACAAGAACCATGCTCGTCTTTTGGATCAATTTCATGAGGGAACAAATGCAGCACCTCCACTTCTAAAGGAGCCAGCGATTTGCAGCCAGGGCCTGGGGCATCACAGTGGGAGAGGTTAGTGTGGCAAGGGGTCTCAGTACCATAAAGATAACATAAGATTAGTATTATAACACTGACCACTACCCAAGACAAGACTCCAAGTTACTCATGCTTGCATCCACTTTTACTGCGTGAGGAATGGGGGAAAAAGTGGTCTCTATGTCAGTGAATGTTAGACAGTTGGGATGAAGAAGTTTCAGTGATAAAAGGTACACATTTATTTGAGCTGCGGATTACATGTTTAATATGACATATCACGTCATTAGTCTGCAGAAGAAATAAAACGAGCATAACTAGCCATGATAAATTACTGGAACCATTACTGCCTTTGAGAGACGAAATCACCTACAGAGGCAGTGAAAGGAGAGGAGAGCTGAGAGAACCGATTTTTTTCTTATTGTCTGTAAAAAAGATAGAGCTCCAACTTACTTCTGTGCAGGGTTGTCTTTGGCATATTTATGACTTGAGGTCTTCAGGTCACACTCCTGTCTGCCAGAGAGCCATGGATGGAGTTATTTATTGTATTTATTCCATTTCTCTGCCACAGACTGCTTGTAATGCAGGAAAAGGGGATTTTCTTTGCGCAATGCCACATTCTTTTAATATAATGTGACCTCTGGTACTTAGACCCTTTGGATCACACCCCACCATTTGAGTAAATAGGAAAGGGTGGATAATAATATCGGAGTGACATGAAGTTTTCAGAAACCAGGGCTGAACAAAAAAGCTCCAGGCTGTTTACTATCAGGTCTTCTGGTGGAGGAGGAGATAAGCCAGGACGTCACTGCGTTCTGAGAAAATGTAAGGGCTTTGCGTGGGCACGCCCTGTCAGCCCTACTGTGCAGCTTTCAGCCACATACTGACGCAGGCGCAGTGGGGCTTTTCAAAGTGCACAACTTTCACTCGGAAAATGTTGTGCAGAAAATGTTTTACTTTCATCATGTAATTAAATATATGCTTCACTAGAGAGGCCAGAAAAGGCCAGGGGCGCAGCCCCTTAGCCCTTGAACACCAGCCGCCCCTGGTCTTTGGCCGGCCCTCTGAATGCTCCTTACTGCCACTGTAACATGCATCTAAACCTCTCATTTGATCCCGCGCTCTAAACCTAGCAGTAAGGCAAAGCCGAGGTAATAAAGGCCCTGCTGCTTTATAGAGGAAAACCTGAGCCACTGGTGAGCCATTCGTCACAAGTGGCCTACTAAGTAGATGGGTACATGTGCAGTCTTCCAATCATACATCAGGGAAAATAGCAGTGGCGTAACACAAAATGATACCCCACCACCACCACCATAAATATCTCACAGATAATCATTGGTCTTGGGTTGAATGGGACCCCATGAAGGACCGAAATGCCCCTGGTGGTTACCCCCACCCCCACCACACCGCAGGGGCTGCAGGGGGCCTGTATTACGTCCTGGCAAACAGAGTGGGTAAGTGTACAACACTCAGTATGCCTCTGTGTGTCATTCACCAGTCTCTGTGGCAAGGCCACATCTGGCAGTGGCCGGCCTTCAAGTGTTTTGGCCTCATAGAGTAGTCTAGCAATTGATAAATTAAATAAATAAATCTGCTAAAATCTAAAAGCGCTTGGAAACTCACTAACTCCAGTATAAACAGCTACAATTGACATTTACTTATTTGCCACTTGAATTGGCTGCTGGTTACATATATTTCAGCTTGCAACATTCATCCATTTGGTAGAATATCTATCCTGCACATGAAGGAATCTGCAGAGCATTTTGCGATCTCAGAAAAAAGAGATGACACAGGGCCCGACCCATCCCCTAAATTTCTTTGGCGGAGGGAGGGGTTGAACACAGACAGAGCTCGAGACAGTTTCAGCAGGTTCTAAAACCGGCACTGCTGCTGCATGTAGACATGTAAGCCACGACAATTCCCAACCCAAAACCAGTTGCCTTGGAAAAAATTTTGTTAGGGGTCCTGACAGATTCCATCCACCCACAATGCAGCTGCCAGCAGCACCAAGGCATTGCAAGAAACCAGCACCTCCCCTCCCACCCCTGCACACACACACACGTGTGAGGCTCAGTCTGAACCTTAAGGGAAGAGGCGCCTTGTGCTTCTGACTTGCACAACATGCATGTCATATTTAAACAAGCATTGCAAAGCCAATAGGTCTCACCTATACAAGAACTATTGGCTTTGGCAGTGAGTTTTACAATAGTGTACACCGTTGTGGCCTCTGTCGAGCATAGGTAAAAGTTAGTGGTGTGGAGAGTCAAAGTGAAGTGGGGGAGGGGGTGGGGTCATAGCGTGGTTTTGTTGGAGTGTTGTAGAGTGGAGTAGGGAGAGTAGTTGAGTGGAGGGGAGTAGAATTCAGTGATTCAGTGGTAGTGTGTTGTGGAGTGCAATGGGGTGGAATAGGGTGGAGTTGGTTGGAGCAGATTGAAGTAGTGGGGTGGACTGGATTGGAGTAGAGTGGGGTGGATTTGATTGGGGTAGAGTGGGGTGAATTGAGTGGAGTGGGGAGGATTGGATTGGAGTGGGGTGAACTAAAATGAGATGAGGTGGATTGGATTGGGGTGAATTCAAATGGGGTGAGTTAGATTGGATTGGAGTGGGTGGTTTGGATTGGAGTGATAGGGCTGGAGTGGATTGGAGGGGGGCAGATTGGACTGGGGCGGAGAGGGGTGGATTCAGTTGAACTAGAGTGGGTGGATTGGATTCACTGGATTGGAGTGGGGTAGACTGGACTGGAGTGAGGTGGATTGTAGTGGGGTGGATGGATTGGATTGTGAGTGGGGTGGATGGATTGGATTGGAGTGGGGTGGAGTGAACTGGGATGGGTGGGGTGAGTTAGATTGGGAAGGGGTGGATTGTAGTGGGGTGGATCTGATATGGATGGATTGGATTGGTGTGTGGTGGATTGGATTGGAGTGGGGTGGGCTGAACTGGGATGGAATGGAGTGGATTGCATTGGGGTAGGGTGGGCTGGATTGGAATAGAGTGAGGTGGATTAGAGTGGGGTGGAGTGGATTGAAATGGGGTGGGGTGGACTGGAAGGGTGGATTGGGTTGCAGTGGTGTGGGGCAAATTGGATTAGAGTGGGGTGGACTGGGGTGGACTGGAGTGGGGATGATCAGATCGAGGTGGATCAGATTGGTGTGAGGTGGACTGAATTGAAGGAAGTGGATTGTACTGAGTGTGGAGGACTGGCTTGAGTGGGGTGGATTAAATTGAGGTGGGTGGCCTAGGGTGGGGTGAATTGGATTTAGTGTGGGGGATTGGATTGATTATGGAGGATTGGATTGTGGTGGATTAGATTGGGTATGGTGGATTGTATAGGGGTGGGGGATTGGATTGGGGTGGGTGAGGTGGACTGTAGTAGGGTGGGGTGAATTGGAGTGGAGTGGGGTGGATTGGATTGGATTGAGTGAGGTGGATTGGGGTGTGGTGGATTGGATTGGATTGGGGTGAGGTGGATTGTATGTATTGAAGTGTGGTAGATTGGACTGGGTTGGATTGGAGTGGATTGAAATGGTGTGGGATGGGATGGATTGGAGTGGGGCTTATTGTTCTGGATTGGAGTGGGATAGATTGGAGTGGGGTAAATTTGAGTGGGGCAGACTGCAATGGGGCAAATTGGAGTGGGGAAGATTGTTTTGGATTGGAGTGAGGCAGATTGGAGTGAGGCGGATAGGAGTGGAACAGATTGTTTTGGATTGGAGTGGGGCAGATTGGAGTGGGGCAGATAGGAGTGGGGTGGATTGTTTTGAATTAAAGTGGGTCACTTTGGAGTGAGGCGGATTGGAGTGGGAAAGACTGTTTTGAATTGGAGTGGGGCAGATTGTTTTGGATTGGAGTGGGGCAGAATGGAATGGGACATATTGTTTCGGACTGGAGTGCATAAGATTGCAGTGAGGCAGATTGTTTTGGATTGGGCAGATTGGAGTGGGGCAGATTGTTTTGAATTGGAGTGGGGAAGATTGTTTTGGTTTAGAATGGGGCAGACTCCATTGGGGCAGATGGGAGTGTTGCATATTGCTTTGGATTAGAGTGGGGCAGACAGTTTTGGATTGGAGTGGGGCAGATTGTTTTGGAGTAGTGTAGAATGTTTTGGATTGGAGTGGGGCACACTGGAGCGGGGCAGATTAGATTGGGGTGGGTTGACAGGATTGGAGTTTGGTGGTTAGGAGTAGATTGGATTGGTGTGGGGTGAAGTGGATTGCAGTGGGGCAGATTAGAGTGGGGTGGATTGGGGTGTACCGCACGATTATTTGTTAAAGCATCATTTCAGAAATTACACACAATAAATGATGTTGCTTTGCAATATTTAGAACAAAATAATCCTCATATTCTGAGAACAGCACAATTTTGTCTTGCCGGGCACTTGCCTTTTGTTTGGAAATTATGTCATGTGTGCAGTGACAAATTACAAGGCTGTAAAGCAGAGCGCCACGCAAGTCAGCGAATGGTATACGACAGGTGGGCTCCAAGCCATTTACTGTACTCAACAGAGTCTTGCTAGCGAGACGCATGCACTGGCTCATGCACTCGCAAGCTCGACCCTAAAAACCAGGCTATAAAGCACAGTGACACGCGAGCCAACAAATGGTATGCGGAGTCCAAGCAGGTTACTATACCAGTGTCTCACAAGCGACCCTAAAAACAAAGTATTTACTTCTCCAAGTCCAGAACGGTGTACAACACACAAATTCACTGAGATGTACTGAGATGTACTACGGTTGGTGTGCCACCAGAGAGAAACAGCAAAGCGTAACATTACGTTGAGGGCATTTATTACGTGCACACAGTAAATCTGTAGAAATGGCACCCAGGATATATGCGCTGTCTAAAAAGACAGTCTTCCCTTGCTTAGACAAGATTCGCCTAGTGGCCTTACAGACATGTTTTTTAGTGGATACGCATCCTCGAATGTTTGAACAGAAGCTGCAGAACAGCAACAGGCTCGCCTAACAGTGCAGGTAGAGACAGCGGGACGGATTTACAGAGAAGCGAAAACCTGGCTGCGTCGAGGGGCTGGGGTGGCCGGGGCGGGGGGTGCTCGAGCAGATTAGTAGCAGCTAGGGCTGGGGAAAGAGGTGCTTCTTGGCGCACAAACAGGCTGAGGTTAGTTGCAGTGCATGATCAGGGAAAGAAAGACGGTGACAAACCGGAGTAGCTTTAAGACTGTCGAACCCACGGGGTACAAGAAAAACTATTCGAACACACTCGTTTCAGAGTCTAAGATGCGAGAGATCTGGGGTTAAGGGCAACAGAAGCAACTGTGTTTCCAAATCTACCACTGGCAGGCACTGGACGATTAGAATGATCTATTATTTTTGGCCAAAATCAGAAAAATCTTAAGGTATAAAAGAACACCAAGTTATCTTTCCTCCGCAGATGGAGCGGCTAGCAAGCCTCGAGATACGCACCATTGATCCTATGTAGTGGACGGCTTCGGCGCCCCTG
Organism: Pleurodeles waltl; assembly: GCF_031143425.1. NCBI lineage: Eukaryota > Metazoa > Chordata > Amphibia > Caudata > Salamandridae > Pleurodeles > Pleurodeles waltl. The sequence continues at coordinate 370,209,966 of NC_090440.1, read as the reverse complement.
CTGCCCCCTCGCACGCATCGCACTCGCAGCATGGTGGCTCTCTCCGGCTCTGACGAGGAATGTTCTCGCGACTGGTGCAGAGCCTGCTGTCCTTGGTGTCTGTCACTGACTGACTGCAAATGTGGCGAAAGGGATCCGTTGTACTAAGGGCTTTATATCAGCTCTGCGGCCCCGCCCCATTGGCAGCAGTACAGAACAGGTGCATACCTGCTAAGTTTTCAGTTTGCCCATATGTGACATTTTCATGCTTTCAGCATACTTACGCGTGACATTTACTGCATTATGAGTGACACTTTACTGGAGCACAGGGGAAGAACAGAATGATGGGTGCAGACAACATAGGGGACAGAGAAAGAAGAAGTGGCACAGATCGAGGTGGATAAAGATATAGGAACAGAGCCCAGAAACACACTCGGGCATAAGTGACATTAGGCAAAGCACAAGGTGGGCATGAAAAAATGGGTCAGAAGGGATGAGCCTTTGTCTACTTGCTGGTCAAGGAGGAGCATTACTGTACGCAAAAGCCACGTCTGGAGAAAGAGCCTGGAGAGGACGTGTAGAAAGCTACCTCAAAGCAGTTCTTTGACTCTAAATTATATCATGTTTGAAGTATTAATTTGTATTTAATAAGTCCACATGCTATCTGAAGCCATGCTTATGTGCAATATGTTTCATATGCGAGCACCAACGCTTATGAGCAGCATTGTGAACCGGACAGTACCAGCAGTTCAATCTATTGTCTATACTTCTGATAAGAGACTGCCAGCACTTATGAGTGTAATGGTTAATCAGAAAGTGCAGACCAGCGGGCTTGGTTCCAGGAATTAATATCTGGATGGGCCAAGGGAATGTTGAGTTGGGCCAATGGTGGGCTCAATTTTTGACAATTCTGGTGGCAGCCTACAAGCACTAGACTTACATTATATTTTCTTCCAAACAGTCATACAGAGCATGTGGGGAGTTATTTGAGATTAAAAGCTGATATCTATACTGGTCAGGCCCAACCCTAATTATTACAGCAGGCCAGGCTTCAATAAAAGCACCTAGATATCAAGTGGTTCGTAATAGTAGTGGAAGTTTAAGGAGATCCCTGTAATCCTACCCAAGCCTTTGCATCTTTGCACTATGTAGAATGGTAGAACTCCCAGTTCCAAAGCTATCAAAATCGGGGAGTGATCAGACAGTGCGGCCAGAAGAATTTCAGACACACGAACCAACTGTAATAACCGGTGGGTAATTAAAAAGTAGTCTAGCCGGGATTGAGTCCCATGTACCGCAGACACGAAAGTATATTTGCGGTCAGTTGGGTTGCAGAGGCGCCAATGATCCAATAGACCATGGTCTGACAGATTGTCACGGAAAAGGGCCTGGTCCGCATTATTACCCGTATCCAGACCGCTGGAGCGATCTAAGATGGCATCTTGCACTAAATTCCAGTCCCCGCACAACAAGTATTGGGAGGCCCCAATCTCTGTCAGAGTTCTGTTAAGAGAGAGGAAAAAAGAATGTTTGGAGCCAATGGGAGCGTAAATGGAACCATCACAAATCGAAGAAGATCCGAGGGTAAGCTTGGCCAAGACGTAGCGTCCTTCCGGATCGTTCCATGTCTTAAGAAGCCTAAACTGAAGAGATTGATGAATAAGTATTGCAACCCCACATTTCCACCCAGAACCCTGCGACTCGCCATGCACAGCTGGTGCTCCACTATAAAGCACCTTGCCCACCCAATCTCTGCAAAGTTTTCCTGACTCAGATGGGGTGAGGTGGGTTTCCTGTAAAAGAGCAATGTCAGTACTTTTTTATCGGAGATAAGAGAGGACCTTCTGACGCTTGATATAATGAGTCATACCATGTACGTTCCAAGAGAGAACTGTGAGCGGGGTCGTCGATCCCATTATGCAGTAGAGTAGGAGCGCAGTCTTACAAGTAGTTGGGGATTTCGCGATCGGCAAGACACTGGGTATATGTAAGAGCTAGATATAGCGGATCTCCACGAACTTGTGTTTTGAAATGGGGCAATTAAATAAGGTGAAACAGGAAATGAGGAGGAAACCCCTTGATCACAGAAAAGTAGGAAAAGAGAAAAGAGAAGAAAGGAGAGAGGAATGAAAGATAAAATGGGAAACAGAAGGGAAAAGAAAGTAAAGAAAAGAAATAATGAACCAGAGCTACAAGAGGGAAGAAGGGGTAGCTGCAGTGATCGAGAAATATCTCGTCACTAGAAGGCCTGTTAAACTGCGGGTCGGAACCTGGGAGACCCGCACGCCGGGCGGTCATTGGAGGGAACCGGGAGGGGGACAAGGGAATCAACATATTAACTAATATGATTTCCAAGGGGCCTCCCCGGCAGATTAAGCCATGGAGTGGTATACATTTGAGAAATGAGGCTAGGGAGGAGGAGAGAATAGTACACTCTGGTCGATCATCCAGACAAGGAGTAATAAAAAGATAACCAGCCATAGTAATAAAGAAACATGTAGTCCATGTCATGTACACCGAAGTCAGTAACACTAATGGGCTAAGCCCCCAGACTTCAAGGGGAGGGCAAGCTATAAGTCCCAGAGTTGAGAAAAAAGGACAATTGAAGCAACGTGGCCCAGGGAGTACCCAGAAAGGAGAACACAATCCTAGGAAGGCCCAGCAGGAGGACAAAAGGCCGGTATACTGTGCTGTTCGGGCATTCCGTCAGAGTAATGGGTTGAAATAAGTGGGACGGCGGGAAGAGGGGGGCCGCCAGCGTCGGACTGCATGACCCCAATCAACAACCGAAGGTTGAGCACATGACATACGCAGTGTAATCAATACATACACAAAATCTATACTAAAAGGAACAAACGTTCAACTAGCTGCATCAAAGAACATATGCAATATTCTAGTAGTAAGAGGGTACATCCGTTGTCACTCCGAGACATGAGCCATAGCCAATCTTCTGGGTAGTATGACATTCACAAGAGAAATGGCCAGATAGCCCAACCAGGAGTAGCTCTAAATCATAACAAATACAGTTAACGCTTGAGGACAAGTAGCAAGCCCTTACCCCCACCCGACCCACTCCCACCAAGAAAGAGGACAATGACATTAATAGCTTATTTTGGCACTTAGCTGTCCAGGAATGGGAACTTGTTGCTGAGTAAGAGGTGGGAAGATCTCAGAGCTCCCCTAGGTCCAGTATCAGGGGTGTTCCTCAGGAGTTGGTTTCAAGGGGGAGCGAGAATTATCCCTGCCCTGATCCAAAGTATGATCAATCACCGCTTGGAGGGCGTGGTCGTGACCCTCCTGAGTTTTGGATGAGCGATTGTAGATCCTGCCTCTCTTTTGCAAGACAAGACGCTGTGGTTGAGACAACGAAGAGGAGGCTGCTGGTAGATCCTCGTAGATGAGATTGTCCAGGTCTGAATGCGTAGCGGTGGTGTCCATAGGGTGAGAAGCCAGGCCGCTCAGGAAGGCGCTGAGGTCCGCTGGTTCAGTGAAATCCCTGGATTTGTCATTGTGAGTGACCCACATGCGTGCTGGCTCAAAGAGGCCATATTTAATGTCCAAATTCCTGAGTTGGGGACAAAGGGCCAGAAATGCTTTCCGCTTTTCATTTGTTGGTCTGGAGAAATCAGCCGCCACCCTGATTTCATGTCCCTCAAGGGAGTATGGACCTTGGGATTTGGCTGCCAAAATGGTCTGGTGAGCTTGTTCATGCTGCAGGAAGCATACGATGATAGGCAGTGGTTTGTCGGGGTCGCTTTATGGAGAGGACCGATCCTGTGCGCTCTTTGGAACTCTAATGGCGGCGAGTACTCCAAACCCGTAAGCTCGAGCAAGAGATTTTTGAGGAAAGTTTTTACATCGGAGCCCTCTTTGTGTTCCGGAATACCAAAAAGGCGTATGTTATCTCTTCGACTCCTATCCTCCAGGTCAGTGACCTTTGCTCACAGGGATCTCAACTTAGCCTCCTGACCGGGTAAGACCGCTTCATGATCTTCCATGATCGTGAGGTGCTGATCCAATTTATGCACAGTCCCTGGAAAGCCAGCTATGTCTGCCCGAATGGAGGAGAAGGCTACAGTCAATTCAGAGATTCTGGTGTCCATTGTCTCCAGGCGGCGCCCCACTGCAGCAATCTCCTGCAGTATGCGATCTGTCACCTCCAATGGGGGGGAAGCAGCGGGTGATGGCGCAGAACCTGGAGAGGTCCCCTGCGTTGCCATGGCTTTAGGTTGTGCCAGGGCCTCAGAGAACAGCAAGTGGCGGGAGTGTTTACCAGAAGATTTCCCGCTTGGCATTTCGGATCTTCCAAAAATGAAGTACCGCGTAAAGATGCATGCAGGGCACTTTGTTAGCAATGTGGCCAGTAGGAAGACTGGTGAGTGTAGTCAACAGGAGGTATCAAACAGACAGGGCAAGTCGGTAATAGGAGATAAGGTCGACGCACGGATCACACTGGTGCATGAGAGGTTCAGAGCACCGGGCTGCGCCCACTTTTCCTCACATTCCTATTTCAATGTTCAGATTAAGAGATCCCTGGTAACGCCGGGCCAACATCGTTCACCAGTCTAAAGCCAGGACATAGGAGTGGAGGGCAGAGGAGGGACGACTGCTTTACGGAGGCCCGGCGGGTCCAATTGATGGGGACCCTGTCACTGTGGCATTGTAAGCAGACCAATGGTTCTTGCCCTGTAAGACGCTCTCCGAGGGGCCCAGCTACTCCATGAAAACAGTGGTTCCTCACCTGAGCTCCCAAAGCTGGCACTAGCTTTCGTCGAGGAAACTCCAGGCGGGGCAGAATGATGCTACTCCCTCCTGCACGCTTATCAGTACTGCGCCCCCTCCGAGCATCAGAATAGGCCCTCAATACATATCTGTTAGGGCCAATTGACCCAAGTATGCCATGCTGCACTGGGTGTATTCGTTGGTGTGTCCTAGCACTACGGCCGTATCTCAGGCTGTCAAAAGTTAGTTTAAATTATTGGCCAGAAAGGGGTGGGGGCATTTACCCCTCAGCTCGCTTCTCCCAGCCGTCATGCCCCTTGATGGGCGAAAACAGGTGCGCGCCGTCTGCGGAAGGCAGTCCTTACCTCCCGCTCCACCGCTGACGTGCTCTCGCCCGGTAGAAATCGAGGCCGCGGCGCAGGGTGCCTCACGAGGCCGCGCCCGGCCAAACACTATGAGAGACCGCTGCGGCTGCTGAGTGTCACGGGACGCCTTGTTTCCCGTTCTTCGGATCCCACTTGTTGCCAGGGATCTTTAGGATAGCGGGGGAAGCTCTCTTCCAGCACAGAGCCCCCTCCGCAGGCCCCCGATCCCACCCGGCACACGGAACTCCGTGCTCAGGCGGCCATTCGGATCGGCAGTCATACCACGCCCCCAATCTTAAATATTTCATCTCTATTGCTGGATTTAATACTAAGAGCATATAGTCATGCCTTACTATGGACTAAGAACTAGTATTAGCTCAAAGTATTTGTATTTCAACAAGAACTACACATGCTTACTAGCGAATACAATGAGGGAAACTTATATTTATGTATACATTTTTTAATGTTGATTGAATTTAAATCCAAGTTGTATTTTTTATTTATTTATTTATTTCAGAAAGCTTTTTAAAGTATTTGCATTGGCTCTGCAACAGTATGAAGATTCAGTAAGGATCTAATGTTTTGAATGCAGATTTTCTTCAGCTCTAACACTCTTCCTAGGTTGAATACTAAAGATACAAATAAAAGTGAAAGGATATGCTTAGAGTTCAAAGCTGAGTTGATAGGGTCAGTTGCTCTACCGCCATAAATATTTGTGAATCTTCTGATGGATTTGGTTATGATATTTGATTTTAGTTTTCTCGCAAGCATGTAGTCCACCCAAAATAACTTGTTGTTGATGGTTATCCCCATGTAGTCATATGCCTTTTACCGCATTAATTGGTACCCCCCTCGGATGCCACCTGGGTGTTTAGTAAGCTTACCAAAATACATTATTTGGTTTTCCTTAGATTTACGATTAAGCCATTCCCAGATATGAATTTATGAAGCCTTGACAGTTAACATTGTAGGCCAGCTGTAGTTAGTGAAAAGAGTAATCACCAGCATAAGCTAAATGCATGATTGGTTGGTTGCATATTTTTGGACAACAACAATAAACCTCTTACCCCTGCACCTCACGAGATTCACTATCAGTTTTTCCCTACAATTATTTTAGCATGGGAAAAAATTACAATTAGCATAGGGTTATTAAGAGGGGTGTCATTATCATAAGACCATGTAGCAGTGGGTGCTGTCAAAAAAAGTATAAGACACCTCACTTAAGCAACCACTATTTGCGGGTTGGATGGAAAATCCACTAAGGCTTCTCATTAGCATATTCCTATGTGTGCAAAGATGCTTTTCCCTGCATCAGTTGTCATTACGGCAGGTAAATCTAGTGTGTGTTTCTATGTCTACCCCTATAGTTTATTGTTTCAGTACCTCAGTATCAGAGTGTTGCTCTCCACTCACTAGATCTCATGACCGCCAAACTAAATATATGTGTCCAAGGGACTTTATCGTTCTTTATTTATAAAGACCCTGGGTGTATGATTGAAACCATAATTACATGCTGTGTGTGGCCAGTGTGCTAGAGACAGCAACATGTTGCATTGCCGGGGAATTTTGTGGCAAACTTATCAGGGCAAGAGGAGCACAGAATCACCCACCAGTTCACCCCACCAGCAACGGGAGAAAGAAAGGAAACAGTATACAGTGAAAGTCAACAGATAAATGCGGTAAACAGTATGCTGTAGTATAACAACAGTGCCAGATTCACTTATATAAGCAATGCATCAATGAATGTTACTAAATATCCACCGGGTGAATGCCTACCAGTGAACAGTTGTATTAAACACATTTACCCACTGGACATATTTATCTGTTGACTTTAACTGTAGGCTGTTCTACCTTTTCCTCCCATTGCAGGTGAGATGAACCAATGGGTGTTTCTGTGATCTTTTTATATTTTTTTAACATTCAGTTATATATATTTATATTTTTAAGTATTTTAAATAATAAATAATTTAATTTAACATTATTTCCTAAGTGCCTCCTCCCATTATTTTCTATTGGATGGTGTTGGAGTAAAAGGTGTTAGCCATGTGTACAGCTGGATTTACTACAAATATGTAAGGCCCTCATTAGGACTTTGGCGGTCAATTCTATTGACTGCCAAAGCCAAACCAGCCATTCGACCGCTATTTTACCAATGGTGGCTGCTCACCGCCATTTTTGAGCAGAAGAGCAGCCATCATTCGTTCTGGCAGTCGGCGGTGCAGAAGCTGTTCCCTCGCCAGCACCGCCACACCAGCATGATTCTGCCCTCCGTATTATGAGCCGTAATACAGCTTGGCGGTGTCCTGCTGGTGTGGTGGTTGCAGAGAGGGAAGACCGCCAGGGCCCCTCCCCTCCAGGGCGTCCTCCTCGACGGAAGAGGTAAGTGGGCATCCAAAAGGGGGAGGGGTTTTTTGGTGTGTTTAGGTGCGTGTGTGTGTTTGCGGAAGGGGGACGGGGTGCTGAATATATGCATGTCTGTGATTGTATGTGTGTGTGTGTGTGTGTATGTGCGCATGTATGGGGGTGTCTGTATGGATGAATTTGAGTGAGTGGGTGTGTCTGAGTGCATGTATGCATATGCGGAATGGGTGTGTATGTGAATGCATGCGTGAGTGAAGGGGCGTGGGGGTGTCTGTGAGTGTATGGATGGATGGGGGGATGTGTGCATGTGTGGTGACGTGTGTGTGTGTGTGTCGGCGACAGGAATGATGATTCCTGTTCAAGCTATTAAGGATGATTCTAGACCACAAAGTAAAGATGCTTTGAGGTCATTTTTAGGATTATGTGAATATTACACTGGGTGTATTCAAGAATATGCAATAGTAGTACAACCATGGATAAACGTATTCAAATGCACATTTATTTGTCATTAGTGTTTGGTTAATTAAAACCTTTACACACACAATAAGCTGAAATTAGAAACAAAACATGTTTATTTGTCATGTTAAGTTTAAAAAAATGCCAAAAAGGTTCATTTAATGTGTTGATTAAAATGTATCTTTTAGTTCAATTATGGTTTATAGTCCAACAAACTAAAGTGCATGAGTAAAAGTGTATTGGCTTGAAATATTGAAAACAATAAGTAAAGAGCATAAAGTGTGCTTGCCGACAGATAAAGAGACACATCGCAAGTGGGTTCTTTGTAAAACAGACCTCCAAATTGCAGTGCTCCAGTGTCTTGTTTCAAAAGACAGATGGAGTCCTTCTAAAAGGTTAGATATTACCCACTTGGGTTTTGATGGAATATAGTGAATAGAATGTATTAATTACAAACATCAGTATGGTGCTTGTGGACTAGTGAAGAATGCCACGTCTCAAGGGAAATCTTTGTGGAAACAGAGACCATATGTTGCAATTTCCCCACATCTTTTTTCAAGAGATAAACAAAGTCCTCCTGGGTGTTCATTTAGCCAGCTCTCAGCTATGTGGAACACCCTGTTATTTGTTTTTTTAAATTATGGACTCAAAAATGGCCAGAAACTTCACAACCATTATGCTTAAACTGGTGTTTTCTGGGCTTAATGCTGCTATGAGGTCTTGGTGGCATGATCGAGCCATCACTTGTTTGAATACCGTCCACAGTATCCTTCTGCATGTAGTTAACATTGCCAAGCAAATACATATTATATGTATCATGGTCTCTTTGGCAGAGCCACACAATCTACATGCAACTGCTCCTGTTGTATTTAGCCAGTCCGGCATTTGGTTCAGCGTGGGTTGTACACCAAAGAGAAGATACAGGAACTTGTGTTTAATGTGGCTGGAGTAGCCTGTGTCGAAGTAAGTTTGAGGTTTTAGGCCCCTGAAGCTGTTCATAGTGTCTAAAGCATGGGCACGCTTAGTAAGGGTCACTTTATCTTCCTGCAAGGATAATCTTCAGGTGGCATTGTTCACAAGCCTTTTAACTCTTTTGCTGACACTGAGGTGTTCCACAGGTAGTTGATCTGCAGCGACAGTTAGGAAGTGTCAAAAAAGCATCTGAAGTATGACTCAACCTTTGGCATACTGATTTCTACCCAGCTGGTGGTATACATTTCCCATCCTTCAGCAACATGTCACTTTCTACTTCTAATTTTCCAGAAACTTTCCAATATGGAAATGATTCTGATGAGATTTCCCTCTTTTTAGGCCACCCCTCCTGTACATATTCCAAAATACTCTTGAATAAGGAATCATCTTCCACCTCAATTTTCTGCATTTCTTCACTCACTCCTTCAAACTCTCCAGTCATCAAATCAGATATGCTGTCTACAACTTCAGACTCATCCACTCCATCAAAATTCTCCTTTCCACAACATAGTAACCTTGATAAGCAGTCAGCAATTACATTATTTCTCATGAGTACATATTCCACCTTGAAATTGTACTCTTGGAGTCTGGACATTAACTTCGCAATGCGCACAGTAGATTGCACCCCCTTCCAGGAGTCAATATTCCAACAAATGGTTTATGATCTGTTCTTAAAATGAAGTGAGTGCCCCATAGATAATTGTGGAAATGTTCCACAGCCCTCACTTGTGGCAACAGTTCTTTCTCTTTCACTGCATACCTTCTTTCGGTTTCACTCAGGGTATGCAAAGGTAAATGCTACATTCCACTCTTCAATACTGGCATCTACAGTAAAGATGCATTCTTTGTGGACACACAAGGGTTTAAGTGTAGGTGCTCTCACAATTTCTGATTTAGCTAAATCAAAAACTTGTTGTTGCCTTTCTGATCACAGAAACTCCATATTTCTCCTAGTAAGTTCTCTTAATGGTTCCATTTCTGTGGCAAAGTTGTTGATAAATTTACTGTAATACTCACACAGCCCTGCAAACAAGAGCAATTTCTCCTTGTTGGTGCGTTGATAATGGCTTCCACTAATGACTTTTTTGGCACAACTCCTTCCTTTGACAACATATGTCCCAAGTATTCCACAGAATCATGAAAAAGTTGACATTTGCTCTCCTTCAACGTTAAACCTCATTTCTGCAACACCTCACACACCTCCTTTAAAAGCTCTAAGTGTTCTTGCTTATTCTTTGAGAAAATTAAAATGTAATCTTGAAAGCATTTAACAAAAGCTTCCAACCCTTTTAAAAGCTGACACATTGCCCTCTGGAACACAGATGCCACGGATGCAAGAACAAAACGGCATCCTCCTAAACTGTAATAGACCTTGTGGAGTAATAAAGGCAGTCAAGCATTTGGAACATTCAGGCAACTCCATTTGATAATAAGCTGACCTTATGTCAAGCTTGGAGAACACACCTGCACCTTCTAGTACACACACAACTTCACTGATATTCGGTAAGGGATGGCAGTCAACCACAATATTAGTATTAAGTGCTCTCAGATCTATGCATAATCTCAAGGTATTATCTGGCTTCTGTGCGAGAACTCTGGGAGTTACCCACTCAGAGGATTCAACCTCTTCAATGATTCCCTCACGCAACATCTCATCCAATAAACCTTTGAGTTCACTTCTCACATTAATGGGTACTCCCTTAGCTTCTGTTTCACTGGTAGTGCACCTTTCTTAAGTTTGATACAATTAGTGTAACCTTTCAATTTGCCCGATATCTCAGTGAATACATCAGAAAACTGAGATGTTGACCCTGTAAAACTATTAGATTCACTTACTACCAATACAGATGCTTTACTACGGGGATTTAATATGATGCCCAGCTTCCACTGATCCTTCCATCCAAGCACATTCACTCCTTTTACTGCCACATACATTTTTATGTTGGCTTCTCTTCCCTTGAATGTTATTACTACTTCAGTATAACCTTTAATTTAAATGACAGAACCATCAAACTTTTGAGCCACAATATCTGATTCTTTCAAATCATTCAATCACCAAACTTCTCTGCCCTTTTTCCTTGTTATCACCTCCACTGGAACTGCAGTTTACACATGGTGCCTCCATTACACAAGCCGGGTTACTATTTGATAGGTAGCTAGTTTTCTCTTATCACCCTTACACACTCATGCGAAAAATGTCCTATCTGTCCACATTTGTTACATTCTTTCCCAGTGGCAGGACAATGAGTTAATGAAGCTAAATGGCTACAGTTGCCACATCTATTATAAGCAACAGCTTTGTCATATTCCTTTCCTGCCTGTCCATTTTGCCATACAGAACTATGTGCAACACTTTTCCCATATTCTCCACCAAAGGTGTAGAAGCTTGGCAAAATCAGAGACAGGAACTCATCAGGAAAGATAAAGAAAAATGTATTTTAACATGACACGGGGACTGCAGGTTCGAAAGGCCAAGTCCAAGTCCTCAAGCACACCCACCGACTACTGAAAACACACAAGGCTCCATGTTTTCAGCATGGTTTCTGGACTACCTTTTCTTATTTTGTACACAGCGTGATCTCACTGGGCAGTAGTTGAGTGCTTTGCATGACATCGGCCCTGTTACATGGATAATTGCATAACCGCTGATACGTTTGACTGCGAGCAAACTTCTGTTTCCTTTTGTGTGCTCCTTTACGCTCATGGCGTGGCGCTTTAAATCGGCTCGCTTATGTAAAATGGTATTACTTTTCATTTTCAATTTATGATGCAAGAAAAGTCCGGTTAGGACTTTATGACACTAATAGCTCTAAGTCGAGCAATTACGAGCATTGCATTGCAAACCAATGAAGGCACTGCAGACGGTAAACTGTTGGGCTGCCCGAATCTTAGTAGGGCGGGTGTGCCATGGGTACATGGTACTCTGGCACATTTGTGACAGAGTACCCTGTCTAACTCTAAATTGGTTTCTCTGTTCTAAATATACCCAAATAGGCCGTTACCCCTTGTAAACTAACAACACTGATTTTCAAGCTCCGTACTAGTATAGCTCTCTGCCCCCATCAGTATGAGTGCATCTAGAAACATGGATAGACCGCTTTATTTCCCATGTTCTCTCTTTTTCACTTTCAGCATTTATTTGATTATTTTTGATGGATTGGTTCCATTTTGGCCGATCCATAACCTTTTTCTTGCATATGTCTTTAAAACTATCTTGTCTTCTGAAGATGGCCCCTTGGTAAGAGACAAATACAAAAGCTCAGTCTCTCTGACCTAGGGCCATGTTTTGGTGCTTCACACATATATATTTGGACTCATGCTCACAGTAGTTAGTGATCCAGATGTCTGCTGAGTGCAAATGCAGTGTTCTTGTCTCGGCAGGTGTTGATTTCTTACACTTTCATTCATTTGTTGATGTGATAAGTGTGCCTTAAAAGTGGGTTTGATCTCCTTTGGCTTTACTTTGTCGAGTTACACATGCACTCTTTACCCTTACAGAATTATCGGGCTATGCCTGGAATTTTGGAGTGTTCGGTTGAGTGCACCTACATATGAGGCCTCACCTTTACCAATTAATAAGTTAATGAATTATTGTTTTTTAGATTATTGATTGCTCCATCACTTATACTGACCACTACACTGACATTTCTGGGCTGTTTGCCACTAACATTTCTTGCCATTGGAAAAAGATAACTTTATGCTCTTAAAGGGACGGGAGAGTCCTCAGCTGTTATACAGGTGTGTACCCCTGCTCTCAGTGCCCAACTTTCTTAAATTCTTGTAGTCTGAATTTTATTTTGGCCTGGTGTCAAGTGTGCCTGCAGAAGGCTAGGCCAATCCTTGACAATATGTGGTATAGAACCTGTCCTGTGACCTGGAGGAGTGCATCAAGCATACCCTCAAAGTGGATAGAGAACCATTGTCACTGTCTGGGGCTCAGTACATAAAGGCGTAGCAGCATTCTAGAGTGGTTTGTGACCTGATCCTTGGGATGACCTTTTTGTCAGTGTCAATGAGAGAGTGGCCTACTGACCCCTCTTTTGTAAAGTTCCACTGTTAAGTGAAACCTAGCGTTTCACAGTGTAGTGAAAATAGGTACGTTTGACCATTGACTTTGTGTTTCACCACTGTGCATATTAGTTGTTCACTGTTCGCCAGTTGCAGATTACATTTTGTATTCAGTTTAGCTGCCTATTGGCTTTATCGTGGAGTTAGACATTACATTTTGTATTCAGTTTAGCTGCCTATTGGCTTTATCGTGGAGTTAGACATTACATTTTGTATTCAGTTTAGCTGCCTATTGGCTTTATTGTGGCGTTAGACATTACAGTTGAGACATTGCAGATCAGCTGTGTTTTTCCACATGGTAAACTAAGCTTGTGTTTTTCATATTTTCTCTTACCGAACACGATAGCATGATAAGGAAGCGCATATTTTTGGTTTTTCTTTAGTACAGAAAACAGTTTGACCTTGAAGGGCGTGTCTAAGAACGATGGCCAGCTTTCGACACATTCCTGTCAAGGTTTCCCTAAATAAGCCAGCATTTTTTTATAATTCCGATCTGAGAGGGAAGGGCCTTTCAGAAGGCTTTTTCCCATGATTATTTAATCTATAAAGGTGTCCCTGGGCAGCAGCGATGGGAATTTTCCAAGACTTCAGTCAGAATTGGACGTCAAATGCCTGACACAGACACTTGTCCAGTGAGGGTGGAAAACTCTTTCTCGCAGTTGAACAGGGGTCATCAACTTGCTGGCATGAGAAAGATGAATAGCAGTGGCAGGCCCTATAGTGATGAATTTTGACTTTATTCTTTGCTTTGCAATTATGCTATAATATAATCACATATATTTGCTGTGTACATTGCAGTTGAGAATCACTTTGATATATTTTCCTTTCATTGCTGTGACTATTTTTAAACGTGTGTTTCCAACCTACTGATCTCCTTTCTCAGGAACCTCGTGGTGAAGTAATAATAAATGTCTTCTTTAAACTAAGAAGTGCATTCCAGAGATTTTTGTCAGCTCGGTCATTAGTGAAAGCAAAACACACAGTCAAGTGCTTGTGCTTATAAAACATGCATGTACCACAGGTGTGGTAATAGGACTGTGTATCGGTCTGTGTACTGATGCCAGAGGGATCCATTTTGGATGTGCCAGGTATGGCACAAGATTGATATTAAGGCATCCTCCAAAGACAGTAAAAATGTATTCTTTGTATTCCTGTAGCTGGTGGAAGGAGATCCACACACCGAAGAGATGTGCAGGAACAACAGGTCTTGAGGGACTGTTCTTTGAGTACTTTTGTTATTTTTGTACAATTGTTATAGCACAAAATGCATCTTGGCAACAAAAATTGATGCGAGGATGCATTTAACGCTGAAATATAGTGGTAAATAAAAGATTTGCATTATCCCAAGGCCCTTCTTATCACTTCCTAGAGCGTCCTGAACTGCTGGATGAAAACTTGCTTAGCAATGTGTTTCCTTTGGATTTCTGCGGAGCTCTCAACATCCTTTCAGTTCCTTCATCACAGGTGAAACAGAGACATGCCCTTAAGCTCAATTGAGCCTGCCACCGCCTGCTGCCTGGCGACTTGGTGCTGGTGAAGACATTGTGGATACCCGCTTCACAGTGTAAGAAAGTCCCTGCACTTGCAGAGTCTGTGGCAGCTGATCAAAGGGTCTGCTCAAATAGGGCTCTTCCTGCTGGATCATCCTGTGCAAGCAATAACAGCAGGGTGAATCTCTCAGGGGTGTATTTGTCAGGGTGTATCTCTCAGGGGTGTATCTCTTGTTCTAAGTACAAAGCGTGTAGTCAGTGACTCCTTTTGCATCACTTATCGTCTCATGAGTGATTTTGAAAGTAGGGGCTGCATTGGTGAGTCCTAAACTGAACATGAATAAATTTCCATACAAAAGACAAAACCAATTATGTTAGTTTATCAAATATAAGAATTTATATTCCTTTGACATGTGCTTCTCGACATCCAAAGTATGCTGTAGAAAGCACAGTTAGGTGCCATGCACAGCAGGGGGGTGTAAAATTACGTGAAATCTTGTTATGCAAAATGACACATAATTATGCAAACTAGTTAGAATGCTCAAGGGCACTATGACTAGTTTTAAGGGTAGACCTCAGTATTGATGATGATGCTAGGGAGTAGGGTGCCAGCCAATTTCAAGTTCCAAGTGGTCACGATTCTTTGCGAGAGTGGTTCTTTAGATTGGACCGATTTAATTTTGTATTCCCACAGATCATTTAACAGAGGCAAGGGTATTCTCCATTGCTGCAAGATCAAAGATTTAGCAATTAGGATCTATCACACAGGCTGTTGTAGTTGTTATCCTACTTAGAGCAGAAGAAAGAATTCTTGCTGACAGCTCTTGCTGAAGAATACGGTACCAATTCCCAACTCCTGTTTGTTTCTGAACCCACAAGGCTTGAGTAATCATGAAAGAGAGTGATTCGATGGGTAGCGGATTGCAAAAACGATTGACTGGATATAATTAGAGATCTGAAAAAATGAGAGACTTAAAGAATCTGGGATGGAGGGATTATTAGTCTTGTGTTGTGCCCATGTTTTAACATTGCCTCCTGCTCTAAAATCTTGAAGCGTAAGGAAACCCAATTCTGCCCAGTCATCTATAACTTTACTGGAAAGGAGGAGCCCAAATGCCGCAGCTTCCTTTAAAGAAATTAATGGATGAAAGCGAGTAAATTGATAGAGCAGCTGTATCTCGGTACCTCTGGACCAGAGTAGATTTGGAACCATATATCTAGTACGTTTCGGGAGCTGCAGCATTTTGAGAAAATGAAATAATTGGATAATATTTTCTAGGAGCATTTACTTCAGGTAAAAATTAGCATCGCCATGACGCGTAGTGGCAGCATGAACAATCCAATCCATAAATGCTGCCTCATAATACTTCTTAAAATGGGGTAAGGCTAGGCCTCCATCCTCGACAGTCAGTTGGAGTGATTCCAGCTAAATATGAGGTTTTTAGCTTGCCCAAATAAACTCACAAAGAATTGAATTTAGATCCTTGACAAATTAATTGAGGAATCTTGATCATTATATTCGAAAAAATGAACAGAAATAAAGGGCGTATTTTCATTTTGACAAGTGCAATGCAACCAATTATTGTTAATGGGGACTTCTGCCACTTGAGCATAAGAGCCTGTGCTTTCTTAAGAGTGGAGAGATAGTTAAGGGATCAAAGATGTGACATATCTTGGGAAACATAAATACCAAGATATCTAATTGATTGGGGAGCCTGGTAGTTGATTTCCATTTTGTATGGCAATAATGATTGGTGGGCGTTAAAGAGTAGTGCCTCAGACTTCAATTTGTTGATCCGATAACCTCCTAAATCACAGAAGGCTTTGATCTTTTTAAATGCACGCCCAATATTATGGGTTTTGGCAGCAGGATACAGAAGTGTATCATCTGCGAAAAGTTTTACTTTGGGTGTGCTTAAGAATGGAGCTTTGATAGGATCATCTTGTCTCAGAGCCGAAGCCAATGTTTCAATAAATAATGCAAAGCGAACCGGAGATGAAGGGCATCCCTGGCGAGTTCCATGATGTATCAGCACCTTGCCAGCTACTCTTGAGTTAACTAAGATTTTGGCTTCCGCCCCTTGATAAAGATTTGAGAGGAATTGAACTACTTTGTGGGGAAACGTAAATCTCCTCAAGATTGAAAAAAGAACCTCCTATTGAACCAAATCAAATGCTTTTTCAGCATCGAGGACTAATATAGCTGGCTTGATTTTTGTCTTTGAGTAATAATCTATTGGCTGAAGCCAGAGGTTTGTATTGATAGAGATAGATCTTCCTGGGAGGAACCCACATTGATCTTGATGTATGAGGCTCTGGGCTAACGGTGTAATGTGAGCTGCCCAAATTTTCAAATGATCTTGTAATCATTATTAAGAAGGCTGATAGGGCGATAGGAATCTGGCTTCCCCCAGGCTGACCCTTCTTGAGGAAGCCGACTATAACCCCCCTAGTGAAGGAACTAGGTACTTCCTGACCAATAAATATGTGTTAAATAAAGCAACTAGCGTTGTGAAAATCTGCTCAGAAAGAGCCTTATACAATTCTGCAGGAAGACCATCTTCGCCAGAGGCTTTGCCATGAGAGGAACTACTAATAGCCTCAGTTTCATCGATGATGGTAATTTGCCGCAGCAATGCAGCCAGAAGATCTTCATTAAGACTCGGTAAAATAACTGACTTGAGATATTCTTTAATATGGTCATCATGCACTTCAGTCTTCAGAGTATAAAGATTTGTGTAGTGTGCTAAGAATATCTTGCCTATCTCCTATGCCTGATTCATATTTCAACCCTGCGCCTCATCAAATATGGTTTTGATTACAGGGGCATTTGTTTTTTTTAACAAAATGTGCCAAAAACCTCCCTACATGGTGACTCTCTTCATAATACTGCTAAAAGCATGTATTGTGATTAGCACCTATGTTACTTCCTAAAGGAGCCCAAAAACTTCCCTTGCCTGCTGGACGCTTTGTAAAAATATGAGCCCAACCCTTATAAAAACCTTAAGTTTCGCTTGTTGAACAATACCGGCAGGGGCCCCAAGCCCTTTGAAGTCATCAATGAGGCTTGCAAGTTCACAACATCGACATGCTGTTGCCATGGACATATCGGAAAAGACCCAAAAAGAGAAATCGCCTCCTGTGTTAAACGTTTTCATTTTTATGGCTTGCGATAAGATCTGTTCCTTAATCCTGAATTCACCAAAATTAACCAAAATAGTGTGTGGATATTTAATATTCAGGGGTCTTGCTGAAGGCACTCTATGCACCCGCATGATGGTAAGGTCTGGATAAGCTGCGATCTTGTCTGGAAGAATGCACTTATAGATTAAGGGGGTCATTACGACCTTGGCGGGCGGCATCAGCCGCCCGACAAGTGCTGACCGCCGTGCGGCCGCCAATGCAGCCGTACCCCCGCCACGGCCATTTCGAGATCCCCGCTGGGCCGGCAGGCGGAAACCTGGTTTCCGCCCGCCGGCCCAGTGGGGATCACGGCCGAAACATAGGAGCCGGCTCCAAATGGAGCCGGCGGAGTTGCGGCCGTGCGACGGGTGCAGTTGCACCCGTCGCACTTTTCACTGTCTGCATAGCAGACAGTGAAAAGCTGCATGGGGCCCTGTCAGGGGGCCCCTGCACTGCCCATGCCAGTGGCATGGGCAGTGCAGGGGCCCACAGTGGCCCCACGACTCCCCATTCCGCCAGCCTTTTCCTGGCGGTGCAAACCGCCAGAAAAAGGCTGGCGGTCGGGGACTCGTAATCCCCTGGCCAGCGCTGCAAGCAGCGATGCGCTGGCGGATTATCACCGCCGGGGCAAAAGTGGCGGAATACCGCTGGCCCCGGCGGTGCGACCACGGCGCTTCCGCCGCGGTCGTAATCCGCCTGGAAGCACCTCCAGCCTGTTGGCGGAGCTTCCGTCATTTTAGCCCTGGCGGTCTCGTACCGCCAGGGTCAAAATGACCCCCTAAGTCTGTGATTACTTTAGAGACCGTAGATGTTGCTTCTGCCTCTTTGGGAATTCCAACGGATCTGAGGTTAGAACGTCTGGATCTATTTTCGACTTCATCAAGTTTATATTATAGTTACTCAAGCTCTGACTTGATCTGGTTTGTCGCAGTTTTGCGTCCATTGTGAGCATCCTCGAAATTTGAGACTCTCTGTTCCACTTGGGAAGTCCGTGATGAAAAATGCGATATGTTCGAATTGAGCTGAGCCAGTTGCTAGTTGGTCTTTCTATGTGCCTCTTCGTGGGACAATTTCAGATCACGTGGCTCCCTAAGGATCTGACTCAGCATATTCTCGACAGTTAGTCTAGGTGGATGTGACAGGGGATACCGTAAGAACAACTTGCAGCCAGCGGTATGCTGTGAAGTTTGTCTTTATTAGACAGTACTAATAGTGCATAGTTTATAATTTTGGTTGCTTCTTTGTTCTGCTTTTCGAATTCACAAGGTGTTCATCTTCTTCTGCTTCTTCCTTCCAGATGGATTCTCAGGAGGTGCATGTGGGAAAGAAGAAGAGAAACACAACTGTTGGTTGGGCTAACTTTTTGCTGGAGTGTGAGGCAGTGTGCTCCCTTTTTTCTTTTTGTCCAATGACTGCTCCTTTGAGCTAACGAGCTGACGAGCTCTGGTGAAGCACCTGTGCGCCAGTGAGTGGTACATAAACCTGAGAATACTATTGGCGGCATTTCAAGCAACCCCACAGACTTTGGCTGCTCTCTGCTGATGACGGGCTAAACCTAGAAACACGTGTCCAGAGATACACAGCACTTGCTGCACCTAGTTAGGTGAAAGACTTTTGATTACTTTTTCAACACAAAAGAAAGTGACTGCATTTACCATGATGCATTGGGGCTAACTTTTTGCTGGAGTGTGAGGCAGTGTGCTCCCTTTTTTCTTTTTGTCCAATGACTGCTCCTTTGAGCTAACGAGCTGACGAGCTCTGGTGAAGCACCTGTGCGCCAGTGAGTGGTACATAAACCTGAGAAGACTTTTGGCGGCATTTCAAGCAACCCCACAGACTTTGGCTGCTCTCTGCTGATGACGGGCTAAACCTAGAAACACGTGTCCAGAGATACACAGCACTTGCTGCACCTACTTAGGTGAAAGACTTTTGATTACTTTTTCAACACAAAACAAAGTGACTGCATTTACCATGATGCATTGGGGCCAACTTTTTGCTGGAGTGTGAGGCAGTGTGCTCCCTTTTTTCTTTTTGTCCAATGACTGCTCCTTTGAGCTAACGAGCTGACGAGCTCTGGTGAAGCACCTGTGTGCCAGTGAGTGGTACATAAACCTGAGAAGACTTTTGGCGGCATTTCAAGCAACCCCACAGACTTTGGCTGCTCTCTGCTGATGACGGGCTAAACCTAGAAACATGTGTCCAGAGATACACAGCACTTGCTGCACCTACTTAGGTGAAAGACTTTTGATTACTTGTTCAACACAAAACAAAGTGACTGCTTTTACCATGATGCAATGGGGCTAACTTTTTGCTGGAGTGTGAGGCAGTGTGCTCCCTTTTTTCTTTTTGTCCAATGACTGCTCCTTTGAGCTAACGAGCTGACGAGCTCTGGTGAAGCACCTGTGCGCCAGTGAGTGGTACATAAACCTGAGAAGACTTTTGGCGGCATTTCAAGCAACCCCACAGACTTTGGCTGCTCTCTGCTGATGACGGGCTAAACCTAGAAACACGTGTCCAGAGATACACAGCACTTGCTGCACCTAGTTAGGTGAAAGACTTTTGATTACTTTTTCAACACAAAAGAAAGTGACTGCATTTACCATGATGCATTGGGGCTAACTTTTTGCTGGAGTGTGAGGCAGTGTGCTCCCTTTTTTCTTTTTGTCCAATGACTGCTCCTTTGAGCTAACGAGCTGACGAGCTCTGGTGAAGCACCTGTGCGCCAGTGAGTGGTACATAAACCTGAGAATACTTTTGGCGGCATTTCAAGCAACCCCACAGACTTTGGCTGCTCTCTGCTGATGACGGGCTAAACCTAGAAACACGTGTCCAGAGATACACAGCACTTGCTGCACTTACTTAGGTGAAAGACTTTTGATTACTTTTTCAACACAAAACAAAGTGACTGCATTTACCATGATGCATTGGGGCTAACTTTTTGCTGGAGTGTGAGGCAGTGTGCTCCCTTTTTTCTTTTTGTCCAATGACTGCTCCTTTGAGCTAACCAGCTGACGAGCTCTGGTGAAGCACCTGTGCGCCAGTGAGTGGTACATAAACCTGAGAAGACTTTTGGCGGCATTTCAAGCAACCCCACAGACTTTGGCTGCTCTCTGCTGATGACGGGCTAAACCTAGAAACACGTGTCCAGAGATACACAGCACTTGCTGCACCTACTTAGGTGAAAGACTTTTGATTACTTTTTCAACACAAAACAAAGTGACTGCATTTACCATGATGCATTGGGGCTAACTTTTTGCTGGAGTGTGAGGCAGTGTGCTCCCTTTTTTCTTTTTGTCCAATGACTGCTCCTTTGAGCTAACCATCTGACGAGCTCTGGTGAAGCACCTGTGCGCCAGTGAGTGGTACATAAACCTGAGAAGACTTTTGGCGGCATTTCAAGCAACCCCACAGACTTTGGCTGCTCTCTTCTGATGACGGGCTAAACCTAGAAAGACGTGTCCAGAGATACACAGCACTTGCTGCACCTACTTAGGTGAAAGACTTTTGACTACTTTTTCAACACAAAACAAAGTGACTGCATTTACCATGATGCATTGGGGCTAACTTTTTGCTGGAGTGTGAGGCAGTGTGCTCCCTTTTCTCTTTTTGTCCAATGACTGCTCCTTTGAGCTAACCAGCTGACGAGCTCTGGTGAAGCACCTGTGCGCCAGTGAGTGGTACATAAACCTGAGAAGACTTTTGGCGGCATTTCAAGCAACCCCACAGACTTTGGCTGCTCTCTGCTGATGACGGGCTAAACCTAGAAACACGTGTCCAGAGATACACAGCACTTGCTGCACCTACTTAGGTGAAAGACTTTTGATTACTTTTTCAACACAAAACAAAGTGACTGCATTTACCATGATGCATTGGGGCTAACTTTTTGCTGGAGTGTGAGGCAGTGTGCTCCCTTTTTTCTTTTTGTCCAACAACTGTTGGTGGAGTGGTAAGATTCTCTCGGTTCTCTTTTTTCTATTTTCTCTAAACTGTTTTATCTTTTCTCTGATCTTTTCTTGTCTACTGTTCTTTCTCTTTGAATCCTGCTCTCCTTCTCTGGGTCTTATCTTTTCTGAGGTGCGTTTTGGCTATCTTCTACTTTTCTGAGATTTCTTCTTTTCTTGCTCTCTTTTTCTCTGGATCTATCTTTTCTTATTCTTCTTCTTGGCTCACTTCGACTCTTCTGAGGTTTTCTTATCTCTCTTTCTTTCTCTGTCCCTGTCCCTGACGTATTGCTCCCCTTCTAGTCGCTGTTATTCTAAATGTTACTAATAAAACACAACAAAAAAACAATTCAGCCATCTTGGCTTTTCTTTGTTATCTTTAGTGCAGCGGAAAAATAAACTAAAGTTTGGACATCCTTCTGTCTTGTGTTTTGTTTGTTTTCTTTTGTTCGTTTTGATAGGAGAAGGTTTTATGAGACCACTTCTGAATCAACCCAAAACCTCTTTTTTATGTTGAAACAAAAATAGAAAGAGGAACAAAAACAATAAAACCAAAACAACAAACGACAAAACAACAAAATCCCAATACCAATCCTACAGTACTAGCGTTCAGCGTGCAACCGGCCTGTCCGCCTCCCACTCGCACTGCCTATAGGTTAGACCCGTCCACTGCTGGACCGTACCTGCCAAGGCCACGCTCTCCCCAGAGTGTGGCCGGATTTCTGGTGTTGCCGCCTCCTGGTCCTCTGGTCCTGGGCTCGGGGAAAACACTGCCATCATTATGTGCCGCTTGTGGAGCCAGGAGCCTGCTGTGCTGGTTTCTTGACTTGGACGGTTCGTCCGACCTCTCCAGGTGTTCCTCGCGATCGTCCTCCTGCCGCTTACCCAAGTGGTCTTCCCGGTTCTTCCTTCGTTCTCTCCAGGACGTGCTGATGAGAGATTTACGAATCCCACCATCACCCGGAAGTTGCTCCTGATTAGAGGATGTCGGCAGTGCCTCCGGGTCAGGCAGGCTGGAGGCAAAGGTGCCCCTGGGGTACTGCCGGGTTGACGCCGTGTCGGTCGGCCCGTGACAGTGGTAAAGCTGAGCTTGAGGAATCTGAGCTGGATGGGCAGGTAGGTGAAGTCTGAGTAGGGTTGGCATCCCTGTTGGGTGATGGATCTGATGCTGGATGAGAAGAGTCTCTGGACATTGGATCAATTGAATCTGTTACGTTGTCGACAGTTGGATTGTTTGATACTTCATTAGCCATTAGCTGTGCTGGTGTTTCCTGAGGGGGGAGGCTCTGTGGTGGTATGAGACTGTGCCTGGGTAACCGACTGTCCAGGTTGGTCATCCTGATCCAGGCGAGCAGAGCTGCTGTCATCATTGTGGACCTCTTCTGGTGGGGGACTGGATGTTGCTGGCACCTCCACTCCGGTGACATTGGGTGGGGGACCTGTGGGGATGTAAATGCAGTGTTATTGTTTCTGCGTGTGACATCGTGTGCATTGGTGTGTTGGCCTCTATGGTTGTGAGTGCCATGTCAGCTTTGCCTTGTGTGAGTAGTTATTTGGGGTGATAGGTGACTCTCTCTAGTGTGCATGCTGTGGTGATGGGTGTCCATGCAGGGCTGTGAGTGGTGTCCATGCATTGGTGGGGCATGCAGTGCTGGGTACTGGGATGGGTGGGTTGTGATGGTGGGGTGTATGTGAGGTGGTGGGGTGATGGGGTTGAGGGTAGGGGTGGGGGTATGTGATGGCATTCAGTAACGGGGGTGAAAGTAATAGAGAGTTGACTTACCAAAGTCCAGTCCTCCTGCTACTCCTGCCAGGGCCTCAGGATGCAGTATTGCCAAGACTTGCTCCTCCCATGCTGTTAGTTGTGGGGGAGGAGGTGGGGGTCCACCGCCAGTCCTCTGTACTGCTATCTGGTATCTTGCTGCCACGGAATGCACCTTCCCCTGTAGGTCGTTCCACCTCTTCCTGATGTCATCCCTTGTTCTTGGGTGCTGTCCCACGGCGTTGACCCTGTCCACGATTCTCTGCCATAGCTCCATCTTCCTAGAGATGGATGTCTGCTGCACCTGTGATCCGAATAGCTGTGGCTCTACCCTGATGATTTCCTCCACCATGATCCTTAGCTCCTTCTCTGAGAACCTAAGGGTGTCATTATGGTGCCATGGGTGTAGTGTGAGGGTGTGTGGGGTGATGTGTTGGGGTGTGTGCTGTGATGTGTGTGGATGGTGTATGGGTGATAGTGTTCTGTGGCTCTGGTTCTGTGGGTGCTCTTGCTGTATCTCTCTCTAGTGGCAATTTTTGTCAGTCGTAAAGGGATGTGGGTAATGTGGGTGTGTGTTTTCTAGTGGTGTGGGTGTTGTATGTGTATATGTGTCAGGTGTGTGTAGTTTGAATTGTCCAACGTGGTGTTTTTTGTTAGTGTGTGTGTATTTTGAGCGTGGTGGTATGTACCGCCAATGGTTTACCGTGGTTCAATGTTCACCCCGGTGATTCGTGGGTCATAATGTTGTGGGCGTAGTTCTGTTAGCGTAACGGTGTGGGTTTTGCTACCGCCAGTTTATCACTGACCTTTGAGCTGGCAGACGTGTGTGTGTGTCTGTATAGTGACGGATTGCTATGTGTGGGTCATAATATGGGTAGCGATATACCGCCGCGGTAGCCGTATGTTGGCGGCAGTCAGCATGGCGGTGAGCTGGACTTACCGTCAAAGTTATAATGAGGGCCTATGTCTTTTCTAGAATATGAGCTGTCCAAACAGATGATTGTATAGCTCTTTAGATACAAATTCCAAGGCAGTTCAACTGTTTCCAGTAGCCACATATGTTATGTTATTTGTATTTGTATATCTTGTTACTTCCTGTAAGGGTATCCTGGCACTGAGCAGGTGTGTACCTAGCCCTGCCTGTGGTAAGTAAGGTCTTCAGCTTTGTGCAGAATTCAAGAAGTGAATAATAAAAGAGTGGCTCCTGCTGCTCACATGTTTTTTTTTAATGTATATATTTCTATGGGTGCTTCGGTGCCCACCTAGGACACCTACATTCTGCACAATGTTTGAGGCTGCAGGGGAGCCACAAGGCACCCATGGCCCCGGGCGTCTTTTCAGCCAGAGCCCTGTTTTTGTTAACTGGGGTTGCCTTGGTGCCCACCTTGGGCATCCACATCCTTTTTTTTTACGGTGGGGCCTACAGGGGAGACCCAAGGTCCCTGTGGCCCCTGCCAACTCACCAGCCAGCACCTTAGCAGGAGTAGGCCATATTTTATTAAACTATGTGGGCACCTTGGTTCCAACCGAGGGCCCCCACATCTTTAGTTTTAAATTGGAGGACATGGGGGAGCCCCATGGTACCTGTTACCACTACTGGCTTCCCAGCCAGCACCCCTTGTGCAGCAGGTAAGAGCTGGCTCTGTTGTTTTGCTCCCATCTGGGCAGGAGCAGCTTTAGTCTTTGCTCCTGCCTGGATGGAAGCAAAATTGTGTTCCCTTCCTGGGGGAGCGCAAGTAGGGAATACCGTTTATATTCCCTGCTCTCACTCTCCTGGGCAAGATACACAGCAGTGTTCCTGTGGATGGAGTTGCCAGGACATTGCGCTCATCAGACACCAAGGGATGGAGTCCCCAGAGATGAACAATGGCTTGGGAAGGGGCGCAGAACCCCCCACCCCTAAATATAAAACTCTGCTCCGGCAAATGGGGTCCACCAGGGCTTCAATGAGGCTAGGGTGGGGGACTACAGGCCTAGTCCCCTAAAAAGAACAATCGCCTCCTGGGGATGGGGTTCCTGGGTCCCAAAAAAGGCTTGTTGCATAAACTACAACTTTGACATGGTTATACAGGGTTTGCTCTCCCACCTATGGATGGCACAAATGAACTTAGTTCCATGCACCAGCACTGAATGTAAAAGACAGATTATTCTAGCCCCTCATAAACCAATCAAATACACTGTAGGAGAGTTTTTGCTTTTGTGTTACTAACATTCCCCATGAGAGGATCAGAAACATGGTGGTAACAGAAACAAATCTATTTCGTGGTCTTTGGACAAATTATCGGAAACAAATACAAAAATGTTGTGTCAAGAATATTGGTATGTCAAAAATATCGTTGACCGGAATATCAAAAGTAAAAATATTGTTTTAAGTGTTGTTCTTAATATCATTGTAAAAAATTGCTAAAATAGAAAATATTATTACATGTAATTACATTTGTAAGTGTTAATTAGGAAGTAATTTATAATTAATGTATGAAAACAATGGAATTTTAAAGTAAAGTTTAGGTTAAATATTTAATTGATGTGCAAATTAAAATTTGAAACATTTGAAATGTGTTTTGTTACATTAATCATTGTAATAAATTATTATTTGTAGTTATTGAAAATATGTAAATGGTATTACATTTTAAAACGTTTTAAATAATAAAGTAAATATTTAAATTCCAGTTTTGTTTCTTAGAATTATAACTACATAAAAATTAAATTTAATAAAGTAAAATAATTGAAATGTGGAAAAATTTATAATAAGATATTTTAAATATTTTTGTTTTTAAATTCTAATTTAATTGTAAAAAGAATTCTTAATTTCTTATTTAAGAATTGTTTTTATAATTTGTTTAATGTTATAAGTGTTAATTTTGGATTATGACTGTATTTTTTATGCTTTCAAGTTTAATGATAGTAAATATGTTAGAAATTATATTAATTATTAATAGTGTAAAATATCATTGTATATGACACTATTTAAAAATGAATATATAGGTTTGTAGTTTCGGTTAGTGTGTTTTTACATTAAATATGAGTGCATTTTATGGATACAAATTAGTGTGTCCATAGAGTGTTGATTGTGTACATAAAAATATTTAGTTTGTAGCACATTGTATAAAATGTTTTTATTTTTAGTGAATATAGTACATTTCACCCTTTTAGTGTCTAACACCTTCTCCAAATTAGCTTAGTCTGGAGTGGGAATGATAAATGCCACCCCTTTAGTGTCCAAAACCTTTCCCCAGTAGGTTTGGATTGGAGTGGGAATAGTAAATGTCACCCTTTTAGTGTCCAACACCTTCCCCAAATTGGTATAGATTGGAGTGGGAATAGTATATTACACCCATTTAGTGTCCATTGCTTTCCTGAAACTGGTTTAGATTGAAGTGGGAATAGTAAATTGTTCCTATGTATTATCCAGGACCTTCTCTAAATTGGTATAGATTGGAGTGGGAATAGTAAATATCACCCCTTTAGTGTCCAACAACTTCTCCAAATTGGTGTACATCACTTTTATTGTCCAACACCTTCCACAAATTGGTATAGGTTGGAGTGTGAATAGTGTCATGCCTTTTTGTACAACACCCTCCCCAATTGATTTTGATTAGATTAGGGTGGGAGTTGTAAATGTCACCAGTTTAGTGTACAACACCTTCCCCAACTTGGTATAGGTTGGAGTGGACTTAGCAAATGTCACACTTTTAGTGTCCATCACCATCCCACATTGGTAGAGATTGGAGTGAGAATAGTAAATGTCACCCTCTTAGCGTCCAAACAGCTTTCCAAAATTGGTTTTAGATTGGTGTGGGACTATAAAGATCACCCCTGTAGCATACAAAAATTCTCCAGATTGGTATAGATAGTAGTGGGAATAGTAAATGTCACCCTTTTAGTGTTCAACACCTTCCCTAAATTGGTTTAGATTGGAGTGGAAATAGTAAATGTCACCCCTTTAGAGTCCTACACCTTCTTCAAATTGATTTAGATAGGAGTGGGATAAGTAAATGTCACCCCTTTAGTGTCCAACACTTTCCCCAAGTTGGTTTAAAATGGAGTGGTAATAATAAATGTAACCTTTTCAGTGCCCAGCACCTTCTCCAAATTGGTTTAGATTGAAGTGTGAATAGTAAATGTCACTCCTTTGGTATCCAACACTTTATTTTAAATGGTTTACGTTGGAGTGTGATTATTTAATTTCAAAATACATTTTAGTGTGAAATCCTTTGTTTAAATTGTATTTGTGTGTAGTAGAAATAGTTTGTATTACTTAATTAGTATTTCATTTTGATGTTTAGAAATATAATAACAATCTAGCTAGCTGTATGCTTGTAGTAAATAATATTATTATTTACATATTTCTATAGAATAAAGATGTAACACATTTTTCAAATTTTATTTATGCTTTCAAAGTTGTAAATAAACATTTATATATAGACAAATAAATAAAACTTGTGAATACATTTTTATTACATAAAATTTTTAAATCATATTTAAATGTTATTGCATGTTGTACATTTTCCACATTTTTCCAATTGTTTATATTTTTTTAAACTTTTATTCAATTGTTTTATATACATATACATATACATATTTTCGTATCATTTTAACATAGGTTTTTAGCATATAATAAATAATTCTATATTTCTGATGGATACAACTACCTGTGGATTCCTCACCTAATGAATTCTCCCCATACGTAGCATTCAATGGAAACTTCTCTCTAGCTCTGCACGTCGGCGAGGACGTCACAATTGCCTGACTCCATGTGGCTCCGCCTGACGTCATCGTGGCAATAAGAGGCCCTCGCCGGCATGCTGACGTCAGTTCCCTTTTTTCCGTGCCTTTGATAACGGTTACTTTTCCAGCTACCTGTAACATTTGCTCTTCGGAAGGGATACTTTGTGTTTTTTCTCGACATGTCGGCTCCGAAGAAGTCAGGTTTTAAACCCTGCAGAGAGTGCGGAGGTCGGATGTCGGTGACTGACCCCCACAACGACTGTCTTTGGGGCCTGAGTTCGGACCACGACGTCCAGGAATGTGGTTCATGCCAAAAAATGAACCCGAAGGCCTTGAAGGAACGTGAGGCTAAGAAGGAGAGAAAACGGCACCATGGATCATCGTTGGGGAAGTCAAGTCACAAGAAGCGGCGTCATCGTGACTCCAGGCGTCGTTCCAGAAGCCGGTCGGAGTTGAGGTCTCTGTCGACTCGACCCTGTAAGTCTTGGGACGTCAGCCCGTCTGTGTCTCCACAACCAGTGACACTGCAGATGTCCCCGGCGCCGTCGGTCTTTGAGGTTGTGGAGCCTCAAAGTCAATAGGCTTCTCCAGTGCATCCAGGCGAGCAGGAGTCAAGTCCGGCTCCTAAGGACTATCCTTCATTTCCGGCTCCGTGTACTGATCCGGCGGCATTTCTACATGCCATGTTTGCCATATTCCAGAACCTGGCTCCGGGAGGTGGTGCGCCAGCTGGCCCCACTGGTCCCCTGGCATTCAACCTAGGCATTCCGGTTCCGTACAGGCCGATGCCGTTTATGCTGCTCTGTCCGGCAGGAGACTCTAACCAGGCGCCAGTGCTGGCGGCGCAGCTGTTGACATCGAGAGAAAGACTTTCGACACCGTTGTCTGTTGAGTTGGAGCCTCGAAGCCGGATGGCGTCGACGGTGCAGGGCCTTTATCCATGGCGCAGATGGATCCATCTACGGCGTCGGGAGGATCCGGAGATCCTGTAATGACGCCTTCTTGGCGCCATTCACTGATGTCGTTGCACTCCATGTCGACGCCAGGGTTGGAAGCCAAATTGAGGTCCAGAAGGAAGGCCCTCAGGTTGCTGGAGGAGACGGAGTACCAGCAGCAGATCCTTGAGGAAGAGGAGATTACTGATCCCCAGAATGAGTTTCCAGGATTGGATACGGCCAGTGGACTAGATACTCCCCTGGGGATCTGGCCTCCCCAGGGGAGTATACAGAGGAGGCAGCCACCTTATATTCCATCATCAGGAAGGCTGCGAATTTCCTGGAACTTCCCCTGCCTACGGCGCAGGTTAAGACCAACCTTCTGACAGAAGTTCTTCACCCTGCCACAGCCATTGCGGATCCTCTGTTGCCATTCAATGAGGCTCTCATGGAGCCAATAGAGGAGGTGTGGAAGAAGCCTGTCACCTTGTTGGCTGTGAGCAGGTCGGTGGCCAGACGATATGGGTCTGCACCTGGAGACCCCGAATTTCTGTCTAAACATCCGTCTCCAGAGAGGCTGGTCGTACAGGCATCCTGTTCCTCACGGTCTGCTCCTGGCTCCTTTCCGGGAGTACCATCTGACCGGGAGTCCAAGCGTATGGAACAGTCGGCCAAGAAAGTTTTCTCATCGTGTAGCATGGCGTTGAAATCTGCAAATGCTACCTGCATCCTTGGAAGGTACATTCACGCAATAATGGATGCAGCGAAGACAGTGTTACCAGACATGCCCCAGAACTTACATGGTCTACTTTCGGATGCCCAGGCAGCAGCTACGCAAGTCATTCAGTCAGGGCTGGATACCACGGACTCTGTTGCAAGAGCCATGGGGACCTCTGTTGCCACCAGGCGTCATGCTTGGTTGCGCACATCTGGATTTTCTTCAGACGTTCAGGCCACGCTCTTGGACTTGCCTTTTGATGGGGCTAAATTGTTTGGATCTAAAGCGGACTCTGCGCTAGAGCGCTTTAAGGAGTGTAGGGCCACTGCTAAGTCCTTGGGCCTGGAGGCTGTTTCGACCCCATTTCAATCTTTTAGGCGGCTGCAAGTTTTTGGATGAGGGGCTTCCTTTCGTGGGAGATTGCAGTAGCCGGGACAGCAGTCTTTGAGCCTCCCTTATCGATCATTTAGGGGGCGGGGTAGGGTCCGCACTAGAGGGGCCACCCAGCAGCAGCACCCTTCCTCTTCCTCCGGAGGGATTCAACAAGGAAAGCAGCCCTAGTCCTCTCGCCATCGCGTCCCATGCCTCTCTGGTAGGGGGGAGGCTATCTCTTTTTCTTCCCATGTGGGAGTCCATAACATACGATTCCTGGGTCATCAGCGTGGTGAGAAAAGGCTATGCCCTTCCCTTTCGGGAGATTCCCCCTCCTTTCCCTCCCCATCCTTCCTTTTGTTCAGAAGATCATCTCCTGTTGCTAGAACAGGAGGTTCTGTCCCTATTGTTGAAAGGTGCAGTGGAGTTGGTTCCCGAGCAGGAGAAGGGTCACAGATGTTATTCAAGGTACTTTCTGATCCCCAAAAAGGATGGTCGCCTGAGGCCTATCTTGGACCTGAGGATTTTGAATTGGTTCCTCAAGCAGGAGAAATTCAAAATGTTGACTCTAGCACAGGTACTTATGGCATTGAACAAGGAGGATTGGATGGTGTCGGTCTACTTGCAGGATGCTTATTTCCATATTCCTATTCTCAAGTCACACAGGAAGTATCTCCGGTTTGTGGTGGGGTCGCAACACTACCAGTTTGCGGTCCTTCCTTTTGGTCTTACTTCCGCACCTCGGGTCTTCAGGGAGGTGATGGCGGTTGTTGCAGCAGACCTCAGAAGGAAGGGAATAGCAGAATTCCCTTACCTGGACGATTGGTTGATCAAAGCCAAGTCTCCGGGGCTTGTGTTGCATCATCTGCAGCTGGCAACCCAGTTGTTGTTCAGTCTGGGCTTTTCAATAAATGTGCCCAACTCTCACCTAGAGCCCTCTCAATGCCTCCTGTTCATAGGGGCAGTACTGGACACTACATTGAATCGGGCCTTTTCTCCGCCACAGCGGATCCAGGACATTCAGGCGTTGATTCCAATGTTTCAAGAAGGAGCGGTTGTTCCAGTCCTCAAGGTCCTTCGTTTGCTCGGTTTGTTCGCTTCTTGCATTCTGTTGGTCACTCATGCACGCTGGCACATGAGGGCTCTTCAGTGGTGCCTCCGCAGGCAGTGGTTTCAACACAAAGGGGATCTCAAGGAGTCGGTAAAGATCTCCAGGGACACTGCGGCAGATCTCCAATGGTGGGCTGCGGACAGCAACCTGTCTCAAGGAAAGCCGTTTTCACTGCCTCCTCCGGTGACCACAGTGATAAAGGATGCCTCTACCTTGGGTTGGGGAGCGAATCTGGGGGACCTGGAGATCAAGGGTCGTTGGTCTCCAGTGGAGCAGGTGTTTCATATCAATCTGCAGGCGATTCATTCGGCCCTCAAGGCCTTCCTCCCTACCCTTCGCGGTCAGTCGGTTCAAGTTCTAACGGACAACACGACCGCAATGTGGTACATCAACAAGCAGGGAGGAGTGGGGTCGTACCTTCTCTGCAGAGAGGCTCTACGGCTCTGGTCCTGGGCTCGGGACCATCGGCTTTGCCTAATAGCAAACCATCTGGCCGGGGTTCAAAACGTGCCTGCGGACAGTCTCAGTCGGCTCTTCTCAGACGATCATGAGTGGCGTCTTCATCCGGATCTGGTTCTTTACATCTTTCGGATGTGCGGTTTTCCCCAGATAGACCTTTTTGCCACTCGGGAGAACGCGCACTGTCCGTCGTTCTGCAGCCTTCAGTATCCGATGCAAGGAGCGTTGGGGGACACGTTTCAGATGTCCTGGTGTGGCCAGTTGCTTTCCGCGTTTACCCCCATAACCTTGATTCCTCAGGTTCTGAGGAAGATTCGCCAAGACCGAGCCCAAGTCATTCTAATAGCTCCGGATTGGCCTCGAAGGGTGTGGTACGCAGACCTACTCCAACTCTCGCTGTGCCCTCCGCTCCGTCTCCCTCTGAGGGCAGACCTTCTCTCGCAGTCGCAGGGGCAGGTTCTACACCCCCACCTCCAGAGCCTGCACCTTCATGCCTGGAGATTGAACGGGGCAACCTGAGTGCTTTTTCTCTCCCGCCAGAGGTGGTGGACGTTCTTTTATCGGCCAGGCAACACTCCACAAAATCTGTCTATGCGAGCAGGTGGCCTAAATTCGTTCATTGGTGTGGAGAGCAACAAATTAATCCTTTAAGTGCCCATCTGTCAGATATATTGCTGTTTGCTTTGTCGTTGGCGCGGCGAGGGTGCGCTGTGGCCACTGTCAAAGGCTATCTTTCGGGCTTCTTATGTATTCCTGATCAACCCTCTCTGTTCAAATCCCCTTTAGTATTAAGGTTTTTGAAGGGGCTTACCAATAGGTTTCCTCCCACTCTGTTTATCATGCCCCAGTGGGATTTAAATCTGGTGTTAACTTTTTTGATGGGCTCTCCCTTTGAGCCGCTTCATTCTTGCCCTTTAAGGTATTTGTTTTTAAAGACTGTGTTTCTAATAGCCATCACGTCGGCTAGACGTGTGAGTGAGCTTCAGGCGCTTTCTGTTCATCCACCTTTTACAACCTTTCATAAAGACAAAGTGGTTTTGAGGACCAGGGCGGCTTTCCTCCCCAAGGTAGTGTCTCCGTTACATTTGGGACAATCCATCACTCTCTTGACATTCTACCCTCCTCCGCATTCATTTAAGGAGGAGGAAAGACTCCATCGTCTGGACCCCAGGAGGGCTCTCAGTTGTTACATTGACAGGACGAGAGAGTTCTGCTTGGATGACCAACTTTTTATTGGATACGTGGGGAAGAGGAAGGGGAAGGCCGTCCACAAACGAACGCTATCCAGGTGGGTCGTTCTTTGTATTAAGATATGTTATTCATTGGCGAAGAATGATCCTCCTGAGGGTATCAGAGCCCATTCCACCAGGGCCAAGTCGACCTCATTGGCCCTGGCCAGAGGTGTTCCAGTGGCAGACCTTTGTAAGGCCGAGACTTGGTCTTCCCTCCACACCTTTGTAAAGCATTATTGCCTGGATTCGGAGGTGAGGAGGGATGGCCATTTTGCACGGTCTGTGCTGCAGGAGTTCTTGGTGTGACCAGTCAGACACCATCCTCCAAGGTGGTACTGCTTTGGGACTCTATTCATTAGGTGAGGAATCCACAGGTAGTTGTATCCATCAGAAGAGCAAGTTACTTACCTTCGGTAACGCTTTTTCTGGTGGATACACTAGCTACCTGTGGATTCCTCACGGTCCCTCCCGCCTCCCAGTTGTCTGTCTGGTCATACTGAGATCTCCTTGGGTGTGCATTTGTATATTTTATTTATGTATATTTGTATATATATATATATAGTTGCATTTCTGTTTATTTGCAAGTTATAGAATTTGTTCATAATGGTGTAGAACTTTTAAGAAGGTGCATTGGTATTGTTTCTATTATTAGCGATTACTTTTTCCATAAAGGTTTATTGCATATAGTTATGAAGGGTTTGGATTATCAATGTTTATCTATTCATCTCAAAGGCACGTCAAAAATGTGTTAAACTGACGTCAGCACGCCGGCGAGGGCCTCTTATTGCCACGATGACGTCAGACGGAGCCACGTGGAGTCAGGCAATTGTGACATCCTCGCCGACGTGCAGAGCTAGAGAGAAGTTTCCGTTGACTGCTGAGCATGGGGAGAATTCATTAGGTGAGGAATCCACAGGTAGCTAGTGTATACACCAGAAAAAGTGTTTCCGAAGGTAAGTAACTTGCTCATTTGACACATTATTTAATTTATACTTTACAGCAAAAAAAAAAACTTCCACCTTCTCCAGAACTGTTAAAAAGCTTGAGTGTGAGCTCAAGTATGAGATTTATCTGACTTTGAGTGTTTTGAAAATGGTTCTTAAAGGGATTAGATAACTGGTCTGCCACTGCTGCTGGATATCAGTATTTTCTTTTGGCTTCCTTGTAGGATCAATTGAGCTCTTCTGCTTCACCCCTCTGTTGGAAATATTCCAGATGCATGTGTATGCTTGTGCAGGCTCCAAGTGCTTTATTTTCATCCCTTTTCCCCAGAGGAGTGAACGGCTGATACAGACTCCACTTTTGTTAAAGTTACCTGTGCAGCCTGTGGGGGTTGGAATGATTAGTAGTTGTCAATGGCAACAGCAACAGTTGTTGGAGGACTTGCTCAGCTATAGTACATTTTAAGTGTCAGAAAGCAGTCTATTATATTCATCATTATCCCCAGTTCGTACAGAAAGAGTGGTAGATATGCTGAAGAGGAAGCCTTCTATAAACAAGCATTAGCAAAGCCAGTAGGTCTAGCCTATGTGAGCTATTGGCTTCTGCAATGTTTTGTAGCCATGCTGTACAGCATTCCGGATGCTTTGCAGTGTGCCTAACAATAATTTAAACAAAAATGATGTGATGCAGTCAGGGCTAATGCATTTTTTTAGGCTCACAAGCTCTTTGACCTGCTGTAAATATTGTGGGCTTTTATCCACACCCATTAAAAATCACTTGATATAATTGGTAAATGTTTTACGTTTGTCCCGCCGTAAGGCTGGTTTTGTCAAGCCTTGCAGATCATCTCTGTTCCATGGATTATTGCATGATTGCCCATATACTTCAGCGTGGACAAACTATTTATTTTGTCACTCCTCTTTGTGCTGCATGGCGGCCATGGTGCTCACAGCGCAAACAGGCCCCATAGTGTGAACTCAATCGGCAGTATTATAGCGCTGGTCACATTGTTCACAGTTACCTAATGAGAGTCACTTCTTGTGGCTCGCTTCTTAAAACACTTTAAATTGGTGAATGCTTTACCTAAAACAGAAATCCTCAAAGTGGAAGTAGCTCTCCCGGCACAGCGGGAGAGCCGACAATATTCACTGCACTCTGAAAAACTTGCCCCTTTATGCCATGCAGGGCCTTACTTTTACAAAAAAACGTCTTCGTCATAACTCAGCCTGTGGTGGTCCTAGGACAATGGGACCACCACCAAAACATTCACAACATGTTCTTTCTGTCTACTTCATATTCGGGTCCCCACACTAAGTTAGTGGGGACCCCAAAATAATAACCCCTCCTACTATTCATTGTCTGTTTAAGCTCTCTCATGGCTGGAACCTTTGTTTTATAGTTGGGGGTTGCTTATGCTTTAAGGTCCTTGTTTGTAATATCATTGTTGTAGGCCTGCTACCCCTGAATATATGTAATGCACTATGTCCTGTAAGAGCTAAATATATGGTTATACTGCATTATTTATTGCAATTTTTTTGTGTGTTATGTCCTCTGGGGGCTAACTCTATAGTTCCATGACCATGTTTTTCACACATGCTATTTTCATTGTGGTGTCTTCTAGGGGCTGTTCTAAGCATTACAGTCATATCAACATATTAATATATATATATTTTTAAAATGGGGATCAAGGTGAATTGAAACCACACCTTCTTCCTTTATTATATATATGCAATTTATGGCACTTTTCGGTGCACGGGTCGTGAGGGCCAATCCCCTAGACCTCAAATAGCCATGGGCTCATAACATTGAAAAGGAGACCCAACACATCGAATTAAATTTCATTGTCAGTAGATCGGATGGCGTTCTGCCGTGGAGCGCGTTACATACTGCAATTATGAGCCCTGAAGAAGTCCGTTTGGACGAAACGCGTTGGCTATGATGGATTAGATATTGTCATTGTGGATAAATAAAGAACAAACATTTTTCATAAGAACTCTATTGAATTATGTGATTTTTGAAGAAATATGATAATTTTGTGGATATCAATGGACACTTCGATGTGCTGGGTCTCCTTTTCAATATTAAAATATTTGTGGCACAGAAACTTGTCCCATAATGCTTTGCAGGGCATAACTTTTACAAAACATTGTCCCTCATAGCTCAGTCTGTGGTGGCCCTGGGACAATGGGACCACATCCAAAATATTGACGGCAATGTGCTCTTTCTGTCTACATCATCTCCAAAATAATAACCACTACCACCATTCATTATCTTTTTAAGCTTTCCCATGGCTGGAACTTATGTTTCACTTCTGAGAGAAGTTATGTTTATGGGCCTCGTTTGTAATACCATTACAATAGTCCTCCTAGCCTTAAAATGTGTAATGCACTATGCCCTCTAGGGGCTAAATATATGGTTACACTGCATTACTTTCTTCCATTCTTATTTTGTGTGGTTATGCTCTCTAAAGGCTGACTATATTGTTACATGACCATGTTTCTTCCAAATGTGATTTTTATTGTGGTGTCCTCTAGGGACTGTCCTGAGCATTGCAGTAAACATACTGTAATATTCGCAGCACGAAGACTCGCCCCATGCCCTTTGCAGGGCATTACTTTTACAAAACATTTTTGTTCACAACTCAACCTGTGGTGGTCCTAGGACAATGGGACCAACTTCAAAACACTCTTTCGGTCTCTATCATCTCTGGGTCCCTATACTAGGGACCCCAAAATAATAACACCTCCTACCAGTCAATGTCTTTTAAGCTTTATCAAGCCTACAACTTTTGTTTTACAACTGGGAGCATTTTTATTTTAAAGGCCTTGTTTGTAATATCATTGCAGTAGGACTGCTCGCCCTAACAATGCCATCAGGGGCTAAATATATGGTTACACTGCATTACTTTCTCCTGTTTTTATGGGGCTAACCCCTCCAGGGGCAAACAATATGGTTATATGACTATGGCCCTCATTAAGATATTAACTGTAATATCCGAATTCCGCCGCTGTGACTGCTGCCAACATACCGCCACGTAGGAAAACATCCATCCGCCAGATTATGAAACACAAACACAAAACCGACAGAAACCAGCCACAACCAAAAATCCACCAGACCCAATGAAGGCAAAAAACTGTCTGAACTAGCACCCATACTGTTATGCCACCAAAACAACGTCCTCCAAATAATGACCCATGAATCATCACAGTGGACAGTCAATGGCAGTAAACCATTGGCGGTGCACACCGCCAAGGTGGAAACCCAAAACCAAAACAAGACAACATTGGCCAGAACAAAAACCTCACACCTGGCACAAATACACACACCCAACACACCCACCAACAGCACTATAAAACACACACCCACAATCCTTTGCAAACACGAGAAGATCGCCACACCTAGCCAGGCAAATCCCAGAGATAACTGCACACACATACCACAACTACCCATTAATCCGTCACTCACCACACACCACACACCCCACCACATCACACAACACATACTACACTACACCAATGTCCCCACAAAGGCACCCCCGGTTCACTGATGAGGAGTTGCGGGTGATGGTGGAGGAAATAGTCAGGATAGAACCCCAGCTGTTTGGAGCACAGGTACAGCAGATCTCCATTGCAAGGAAGATGGAGCTATGGCGGAGAATCGTGGACAGGTTGAACTCCATGGGACAACATCCACGCACAAGAGATGACATTCAGAAGAGGTGGAAAGACCTACGGGGGAAGGTGCGTTCCATTGCAGCAAGGCACCAGCTTGCCATCAGGAGGACTGGTGGTGGACCCCTACCTCCTCCCCCACAGCTGACAGCATGGGAGAAGCAAATATTGGCAATACTGCATCCTGAGGGACTCACTGGAGTAGCCGGAGGACTGGACACTGGTGAGTCACCATTAACAGCCTACCACCACCCCACACCTGCATGCCAACCCACCCCATCACCTTGACTCCCTTCACCCCATTCCATCCCCACAGTGCACTACCCCAATTACCACACCTAAATGTCCACCCCAGCATGCCGTACCCACTGCAAGTACATCTCACACACCTCTGTATGCACATGTGCACCATACACTGACAGAGGTGGGAGGACAACACCAATAACATTGGAAAAGCTAGAAATGTGGAATATGTCACAGACAATTACCCCAACAAATCACTTACATCCCCACAGGTGCCCAAGCCAATGTCAGCGGCGAGGAGGTGCCACGGCAACCCAGTCCCCCCCCAGAAGATGCCCTCAGTAGTAATGACAGCAACTGTGGAGATTTCCATCTGGATGAACTCCCTGGCCCATCTGGGACCACTGGTCAGTCGGCTACCACATCCCACAGCCAGTCCACCACAGGCCCCCCCTTCAGACTCAAACACCACAGCTGCCAGCCAACACCCCCAAACCTCTGTCCCCAGGATACATCAATCAGTAGTGTGCCCACCTGTACAGGGACCCGAGTTGACACCACACAGGCAAGACGATGAGGGTCCTGGTGTAAGTGGGAGTGGGCACATCATTGAGAGGACACAGGCACAGGGAGCCAGGGACAGCTGGAGAAGAGCTGTGTGCCAGGGGGACGTCAGGCCCAGGGAAATGACTGACCAAGAGGCACTCACAAATGTCCTGGGGGCATACCAACAATCCCAAGACAGGATGGGTCAGGTGTTAAACATCATGCAGGAGAACCAGCGGCTGCAGAGGGAACGCCACCAGGAGGTCATGCAGCAATTGCAGTCCTTGAATACCACCATGGCCTCCATTGCACGGGTGCTGAGTGACATGACACACATCATGCAGGAGTACACAGCACACCAGGGGGGCCCTATTACTAGCCAGTGTACTGACCAGCCCTCCATACTGACCAGCCCTCCACATCTACTGCAGCCAGTGGACAGGAGGCCCTGCCACAGGACCCACAGGCCACCAGCACCCCTACCCCTGCAGAAGGTGAACCACCCCGCAAACGTTCCTTGCGACCCAGACAGACACCAGAGACAGTTGCCAAGACCAAGACCACCACCAGGAAATGAGCCCCTCCAGAATGTCACCCTTGTGTTCCACTGAGTGACCTTGTTCACTTTGGACTGCCATTGATCCTCTTGCTATGGCCCCTTGGACACTATACCTGTGCTACAAACAGACTGGCACACTACACTGGACTATTCCCAACCATCACCCCGCTCTATTGCACTATCCACTGTTATTTTTGTCATTCCAATAAACTCCCTGGAACACAACTTGAGTAATAGTGCTTTATCAGAAGGAAATGTGCAATGTAGTGAACTGTATTGAACTGCATGATCCTGTGCAAATGTCCTACAATGTGTTTATCCATCTAACAAATGTGTCTAATCAGTCTGTAGTCATCACATCAGTACACTGTTGTAACCACACCAACATTTGCAATAAGGGAAGGCATAGGTGACATTCCATTGGGATGCCAAGGTAGTGACTGGCATAATACTACAGCCACAAAGCACATTACTTAAATGGAGACATGTATAGATCAACAGTCTTACCTGAGTGTCATTGGATGTCCTGCTGAATTATATGTGTCCTGCTGTCCACATCCTCCGCCTCTTCCTCCTCCTCACTGTCCTCAGTGTCCACTGCTGCCACACGTGCATTGTCACCCCCATCCTCCTGCAAATAGGGCACATGGCGTCTGAGGGTCAAATTGTGCAGCATACAGCACACTACCACAATCTGGCAGACCTTCTCGGTGGAGTATCATAGGGATCCACCTGTCAAATGGAGGCACCTGAACCTGGTTTTCTGGAGACTGAAGTTGTGTTCCACAACCCTCCTGATACGCCCGTGAGCATCATTGTACCAATGCTCAGCCACTATTCTCAGATTCCTGACAGGGGTCAACAACCAGGACAGGTTTGGGTAGCCGGAGTCACCTGGAAGAAGTGAGGGACACACATTAGCCATGCACAATGGCATGGGGTATGACTCCAGTAGGCAAACACTGACATACATTGGGCGGGGACTCACACTCACCTATGAGCCACACTCTGTGCCTCTGTAGTCATGCCTTCACCTGTGGATGCTGCTATTCCTCAAGACAAAGGCATCATGCACAGATCCTGGATACTTGGCAGTGACATGGGAGATGTACTGGTCAGCAAGGCACACCATCTCGACATTGAGAGTACACTTGTTCATTTACCCTGGGAGGAACTAAGGCAATATGGGTCCCGTCAATGGCCCGGCTCACATGTGATATCCGTCCCATTGTGTAGAATCCAGCCTTTACAGTGTGCAAATCATCAACCTGGGTGAATGCGATGTAGCTGCACATGTGTTTGAGCAAGGCAGCCAAAACCCTTGCAAGCACAATCAAGAGCATTGGCTGTGACATTCCTGCGGGAAAGCCCACAGTCACCGGGAAAGAACCAGTTGCCAGGAAATGGAGCACTGACAGGTTCTGCACAAGAGGAGTGTAGGAAGGTGGCTCTGTATATATTATTTCAAAGTAAGAAATAGTGCGCACAGAGTCCAAGGGTTCCCCTTAGAGGTAAGACAGTGGCAAAAAGAGATAATTCTAATGCTCTATTTTGTGGTAATGTGGTCGAGCAGTAGGCTTATCAGAGGGTAGTGTTAATCATTTGTTGTACACACACAGGCAATAAATGAGGAAAAATATATTTTCTTAGTTTATTTTAAGAATCACAGGTAATACTTTAAATGTAAGGTACTTCAATTAGATACTTTAGGAACTTTGAATAAAAGCAATATCACGTACAGTCTTTGTAAAAATGGCAATAAGCTATTTTCAAAGTGGACACTGCAAAAATCAACAGTTCCTGGGGGAGGTAAGTAAAGGTTAGGTTTGCAGGTAAGTAAAACAGTTACAAGTCTCAAAGTTGGGGCAAAGGTAGCCCACCGTTGGGGGTTCAAGGCAACCCCAAAGTTACCATACCAGCAGCTCAGGGCCGGTCAGGTGCAGAGGTCAAAGAGGTGCCCAAAACACATAAGCTTCAATGGAGAGCAGGGGTGCCCCGGTTCCAGTCTGCCAGCAGGTAAGTACCCGGGTCCTCGGGGGGCAGACCAAGGGGGTTTTGTAGGGCACCGGGGGGACACAAGAAGGCACAGAAAGTACACCCTCAGTGGCACAGGGGCGGCCGGGTGTAGTGTGCAAACAGGCGTCGGGTTTTAGATAGGAAGTAATGGAGGGACCCGGGGGTCACTTCAACAATGCAGGCAGGCACAGGAGGGGCTCCTTGGGGCAGCCACCACCTGGGCTAGGCAGAGGGTCGCCTGGGGGTCGCTCCTGCACTTGAGTTCGGTTCCTTCAGATCCTGGGGGCTGCGGGTGCAGTGTTGGTTCCAGGCGTCGGGTCCCTTTTTACAGGCAGTCGCAGTCAGGGGGAGTCTCTGGATTCTCTCTGCAGACATCACTGTGGGGACTCAGGGGGGTCGTCTATGAATACTCACAGGCTCACAGTCGCCGAGGAGTCCTCCCTGAGGTGTTGGTTTTCTGCAGGTCGAGCCGGAGGCGTCGGGTGCAGAGTGGGAAGTCTCACGTTTCCAGCGGGAAACGTGAAGTCTTTAAAGTTGCTTCCTTGTTACAAAGAAGTTGCAGGTTTTTGAACAGAGCCGCTGTTCACAGGAGTTTCTTGGTCCTTGGGTGCAGGGCAGTCCTCTGAGGCTTCAGAGGTCGCTGGTCCCTGTTGGATGCGTCGCTGTTGCAGTTTTCTTCGAAGTTGGGAGACAGGCCGGTAGAGCTGGGGCCAAAGCAGTTGTCGTCTCCGTCTTCTCTGCAGGGCTTCACGTCAGCAGTCCTTCTTCTTGTTAAGGTTGCAGGAATCTAGTTTCCTAGGTTCTGGGGTGACCCTAAATACTGAATTTAGGGGTGTGTTTAGGTCTGGGAGGGCAGTAGCCAATGGCTACTGTCCTTGAGGGTGGCTACACCCTCTTTGTGCCTCCTCCCTGTGGGGAGGGGCGCACATCCCTAATCCTATTGGGAGAATCCTCCAAACTCAAGATGGAGGATTTCTCAAGGCAGGGGTCACCTCAGCTCAGGACACCTTAGGGGCTGTCCTGACTGGTGGGTGACTCCTCCTTGTTTTTCTCATTATCTCCTCCAGCCTTGCAGCCAAAATTGAGGGCAGTGGCCGGAGGGGCGGGCATCTCCATTAGCTGGGATGCCCTGGGGTGCTGTAACAAAAGGGGTCAGCCTTTGAGGATCACCCCCAAGTGTTACAGTTCCTGCAGGGGGAGGTGAGAAGCACCTCCACCCAGTACAGGCTTTGTTCCTGGCCACAGAGTGACAAAAGCACTCTCACCATGTGGCCAGCAACATGTCTGGTGTGTGGCAGGCTGGCAGAAACTGGTCAGCCTACACTGGAAGTTGGGTATGTTTTCAGGGGGCATCTCTAAGATGCCCTCTGGGTGTATTTTACAATACATTGTACACTGGCATCAGTGTGCATTTATTGTGCTGAGAAGTTTGATACCAAACTTCACAGTTTTCAGTGTAGCCATTATGGTACTGTGGAGTTCGTGTTTGACAAACTCCCAGACCATATACTCTTATGGCTACCCTGCACTTACAATGTCTAATGTTTTGCTTAGACACTGTAGGGGCATAGTGCTCATGCACCTATGCCCTCACCTGTGGCATAGTGCTCCCTGCCTTAGGGCTGTAAGGCCTGCTAGAGGGGTGACTTACCTATGCCACAGGCAGTGTTAGGTTGGCATGGCACTCTGAGGGGAGTGCCATGTCGACTTAGTCAATTTCTCCCCACCAGCACACACAAGTTGAGAGGCAGTGTCCATGTGCTGAGTGAGGGGTCCCTAGGGTGGCATAAGACATGCTGCAGCCCTTAGAGACCTTCCCTGGCATCAGGGCCCTTGGTACCAGGGGTACCAGTTACAAGGGACTTACCTGGGTGCCAGGGTTGTGCCAATTGTGGAGACAAAGGTACAGTTTAGGGAAAGAAGACTGGTTCTGGGGCCTGACTAGCAGGGTCCCAGCACACTTTCAAATCATAACTTAGCCTCAGAAAAGGCAAAAGGTCAGAGGGTAACCATGCCAAGGAGGCATTTCCTTACAAGGGGGGATTACTGTGGTGCAACGGATAACAGGTATCAGATCAGGCTCCAATTGTGCACACAGCTCTGTGATTGTGGCTCTGTCCAGACAATAGGTGAGTATGATGTGCTGGTCTTTCAGTGTAGCCAAGTCCACAACCGGTCTGTACACGGGTGCATGCCTCCTCCTCCTACTCCTCCACAGTGGTTGGGTACCTAAGTGAGCCAAAAGTAAAATGGGTGTGATGACAAGACCTATGGACACACAAAATCAGAGTACACAGAGCATGTATGTATGGAGGACACTAGAATTGTATAGGTGTGTACAGTCGACACCAATGGCACACATGCTAATGCAATACATGAGTACTAGCAGCAGGAAATGACAACCGGCTGTCCTGTATGCAGGGACAGGTGGAAGTGACCTCACTCCGCCAGCGTTAGGCGTCATGGCGGAAAGCAATTTGCACCACCGTGCAATTCCGCATTGGCTAACATGGGGCTCTATGGAGTGC
This sequence comes from Pleurodeles waltl, assembly GCF_031143425.1. Taxonomy (NCBI): domain Eukaryota; kingdom Metazoa; phylum Chordata; class Amphibia; order Caudata; family Salamandridae; genus Pleurodeles; species Pleurodeles waltl. Next base: position 370,166,607 of record NC_090440.1, on the reverse strand, counting down.
TGGAACCAATGATGATCAATGCCTGCGGTGACGGTGTTCACCACTGCGACCTCCATTTTCTTTCTACCACTTCACTTGATTCCTGACTTTCCACAGTGATACAATTCTGCGTGGGCTGCTCTGACCTGTGTCTGGAACATGCCATGGCCCGTGCAACAGGGAAAAGGGACCCAGCCTTCACGTCAGAGGAGTTGGAGAGGCTCGTGGATGGAATCCTACCCCTGTATGCGCATTTGTCTGGGCCTCCAGACCAACAGGTGAGTACATCATGGGTACGTTGCATGCGACATGGCTGCATGTAGATGTATGTGTGCGATGCCAGTGTATCATTTGGAGGAGGGTATGGCTGCAGGCAATGTAAATGCAGAGGTATGGGTCATGTGTGTGCTTGATGAGGGGCAAATGCAAGCCATTTGTGTGACAGACTGGATTGTATGGTTCATGGTATCCTTCTGTCTGTTTCCTCGGAAGGTCAGTGCCCATCAGAAGAAGAGGTTGTGGCCAAGGACGGCAGAGCACCCACTGCAAGGAAACGGTGGGAGGACCTGAGACGCTGGGCCCGGAAGACCGTGGAGGCCCAGCTGGGGACAGCCTCTCAATAAAGTAGGGGTGCCTGTTGGAGCCTGACCCCCCCAATCGCCTGTATACTGGTAGTGGCCAATCCTGAGTTAGATGGGCGCTTCAGGGCAACACAGCAGCCACAGTGTGTATGGTATTCATTATTTGTTGCCTGGCATTGGGTATGGGTGCAGAGTTCTAGTCAGTGGATGCCCCAAAAGGCCGGTTTAGACATTCCTGCGTGGTCCTGCTTAGTATGTAGGGTGGTATGTATTTCTGGTATTGCTAGGTAGCTACCTTGCCAGTACATTATGGTACTGTGGAGTTCGTGTTTGACAAACTCCCAGACCATATACTCTTATGGCTACCCTGCACTTACAATGTCTAATGTTTTGCTTAGACACTGTAGGGGCATAGTGCTCATGCACCTATGCCCTCACCTGTGGCATAGTGGGCATAGGGCCCTGCCTTAGGGCTGTAAGGCCTGCTAGAGGGGTGACTTACCTATGCCACAGGCAGTGTGAGGTTGGCATGGCACTCTGAGGGGAGTGCCATGTCGACTTAGTCATTTTCTCCCCACCAGCACACACAAGTTGAGAGGCAGTGTGCATGTGCTGAGTGAGGGGTCCCTAGGATGGCATAAGACATGCTGCAGCCCTTAGAGACCTTCCCTGGCATCAGGGCCCTTGGTACCAGGGGTACCAGTTACAAGGGACTTACCTGGGTGCCAGGGTTGTGCCAATTGTGGAGACAAAGGTACAGTTTAGGGAAAGAAGACTGGTTCTGGGGCCTGACTAGCAGGGTCCCAGCACACTTTCAAATCATAACTTAGCCTCAGAAAAGGCAAAAGGTCAGGGGGTAACCATGCCAAGGAGGCATTTCCTTACAAGGGGGGATTACTGTGGTGCAACGGATAACAGGTATCAGATCAGGCTCCAATTGTGCACACAGCTCTGTGATTGTGGCTCTGTCCAGACAATAGGTGAGTATGATGTGCTGGTCTTTCAGTGTAGCCAAGTCCACAACCGGTCTGTACACGGGTGCATGCCTCCTCCTCCTACTCCTCCACAGTGGTTGGGTACCTAAGTGAGCCAAAAGTAAAATGGGTGTGATGACAAGACCTATGGACACACAAAATCAGAGTACACAGAGCATGTATGTATGGAGGACACTAGAATTGTATAGGTGTGTACAGTCGACACCAATGGCACACATGTTAATGCAATACATGAGTACTAGCAGCAGGAAATGACAACCGGCTGTCCTGTATGCAGGGACAGGTGGAAGTGACCTCACTCCGCCAGCGTTAGGCGTCATGGCGGAAAGCAATTTGCACCACCGTGCAATTCCACATTGGCTAACATGGGGCTCTATGGAGTGCGGGAACCAATGATGATCAATGCCTGCGGTGACGGTGTTCACCACTGCGACCTCCATTTTCTTTCTACCACTTCACTTGATTCCTGACTTTCCACAGTGATACAATTCTGCGTGGGCTGCTCTGACCTGTGTCTGGAACATGCCATGGCCCGTGCAACAGGGAAAAGGGACCCAGCCTTCACGTCAGAGGAGTTGGAGAGGCTCGTGGATGGAATCCTACCCCTGTATGCGCATTTGTCTGGGCCTCCAGAGCCTGACCTCCCCAATCGCCTTGCCAGGGCTGACAGGGATTAGTTGTTCCCAGTAGGTGTGCAGATGGTAGTGTTTGGGTTCCTACCTGCTGTAGTGCCTAGGCAATGGTTTGTCACTGTGGTCCATACTGCCTAATCTTAGTCCCAGGGAGTGATTCTGATGTGTATGCCATCTGTGCAGTTGGTGCTGTGATTGACCCTGTGCTCCCTTTCTTTCTCCCCCACCCTCTCTCCTTATGTCATCCTGTCAATGTGTGCATTAGCACCATCTGGGGAATGAGCTGGGGCACTGGCGAGTGAGGGAGCTGCAGCCCACAGGACCCAGGAGGCAGAGTCCACCGACGTCGAGGGGACCAGTTGGTTGGAGGGTGAGGGGAGCATCATGGGGAGACTGGAGCTGAAACAACTGTCTCTGATTTCTCCTCCAATGGAAGCTCTCCAGTGGTGGCAGACCCCTGTGCAAACACCCCAGCTAGATCATCTTTCACCACCCCCATACCAGCACCGCCCTCCCAGTAGCCCCCCACCCATTTGCCCCTGCCTGCTCACCCTGGAGGGTGGGCATCTCCTTCACCCCAGGCACCTCAGGCCCTGTCCCAGTCAGCACTGCTGCCCTCAGTGAGGAGCTATTGACTTCCTGAGATCCATCTCCGTAGGGCAGTCAACCACAGTGAATGCCATCCATGGGCTGGCATCCCAGATGCAGCAATGCAATGCCTTTTTGGAGGGCATTCACGGTGGCTTGGCGGCCCTACACAGATCATTTCAGGCTCTGGCCTCCTCTCTGACTGCAGCCAGTGTCCCTGTTTCTTCCGTCCCCTCTCCAACTACCTCTTCCCAGTCCCTGTCTCCTCTCCCCCAACCCATCCCATGCACACATTCTGACAAGCATGCACCCAAAACAGTACTCGTACAGACAAACACAGGCACCACACTTTAGTCTACAATCACACACAGAGCCAATACACAGATGCACCCAACAAAAGCCACTGTCTCCACTGTCTCCCGGTCCTCCTCTTTCCTCACAGTCACATCAGCACTCACACCTTCATCCACTGCATCAACAGTCACAGATCCTGCACCTGTACAGCCTTGCCCACAGTCACCACAACAGCTGACCTGCAGACATGCTCCTCACACACCACATGCGCAGTCACCACCATCAGCACCTCATGCAGCACACCCACCTCACTTACAGACACGAGTGCAACATCCATCCACATGTCCTGTTTGTCCTCCTCCTCCTCCCTGTCTGCCCCCCTCCAAAGACACACAAACGCTCCCACTCAGACCCCCAAAAGCCATCCACCTCACACACGCACACTGTCCATGCACCTGCACCCAAGTCCAGCACACCTTCTCCTCCTACAACCAATCCATCTACTTCCACTCACATACCTCCTCCCACAATCCCCCATTGGTCCTAAGAAGCTTTTCCTTTCCCGCCTTGACCTGTTACCTCCCCCTCCCCATCCTGCCCATAAGAGAAATGTCCCACCCCCTCAGCCCAGTACCTCCAGCACCAAATCGAGCCCTGTTCCTCCCTCTGAGACTTCAGCTGCCACTAAGGGGCACAAGAGTGGCACTCCGGTCCCCTGCCCCAAGCCCACTCCTCTGCCTGCTAAACAGAAGGGTAAAGACCAACCCCCTCCCAAACCCAAGCCCAAGGACCACCCTCCCAAGAAGAAGCCCCCCCACAACACCCATCCCCTCATCCCCCGAGGTACCTGCCTATTTCCAACATGATGCCCCTTGCCAGTGGAGTGCCAATGTTGTCAGGAGTCAAGTTGGGCCTTGGACGTTGCCCTGTGGCCATTTGCAAACTTTGGACTGTCCAATGGCCCTGCATGTAAATATGTATATATTTATTTATTTGAATTTGAGCTTGTCATCCAATATGATTACAGTGGTTGGATCAGAGGTATGTGTCATTGTTTTCTTTGCTCCTGGGTTCTGTTGCTGTCAATTTACTCTGCAGATTGTTCTTGGTGTGTGGTGTGTGTGTATGGTGTGTGTTGTGCGTGTGTGTGTGTGGTCACTCTCCCCTCTCTCCCTTGTGTGCTAGGGGGCTGTACTCACCATTGTGGTCTCGTCAGCGTTGGTGCTCCTGGACGGCCATTGCGTGGTACAGCATCGGGAAGACTTTCAGTTCTGGTTTCATGACGGCCGCTGACTCCTCTGTAGTCCTGGAGGTGAGTGTCTCCTTTCATACGATGCGTTTCCGCCAGGCTTTTGGTGGCGTTGCTACCGCCCCGGAAATCCTGGTGGTCTGCAATGTCATGATATGGTGGGCGGATCCTTGTCTTCCGCCTGCCTGAAGAGGTCCACCGCTGTGTGCAGTGGCCGTACCGCACTGGTAGTTGGGGTGGTACATTGGCTGTCTATGGGAGGGATCACCGCTAGGATCATAATTTGGCGGTCATTACCGCCAGCCTGGCAGCGGTACTACCGCCTTTGCCAGCGTGGCAGTCAGCTGACCGTCAATGTCATAATGACCACCTATATTTCTTACAAATATTTTTCTTATGGTGCCCTCTAGGGTCTATTGTGAGCATTACAGTCTAATGCCAAAGGTTTAGTTCTCATAAAGATTTATATGATAATTATATACTGTATGTTTTAATAATCTCTCCTTATTATAATTAAGACCATAATTCACACCAATTTAACATCCTTATTACACTATGACTGTTTGAACACTCTTGATATGTTTGGGTGACCCTGCTGGTTTATTTCCCGTCTGTGGCTGTCTTGTGTCTGTTTTTGGGGGAATTGTGTTAGCCAGCCAGCAACTTTGATGATGGTGAAAGTGGTATTCTTATGCATTTTTTGCTGCAGATAAGGGACGAAGGTAAATGGAAGTGCTTTAGTTAAATGCATGGCCACTGGAATTATATTGCAGGAAAAGACGAAATTATGAGGCAGGGTTGACCAAATTATGTGGTAAGAAAAGTCCAGTTATGAATTTACAATGCCAATATGCTTGTTTATTATTATTTTTTGCCACGCTGCTATACAGCATGTCTAAATATTATTGCCAAAGTCAGCTATGCCCAAGCTGTACAGCTTGTACAAAAGTCAATGGCAGAGGGAATATTCTGAAAAGGTGTGACCTTTTGGCTTTGCCAAAGTTTGTTTAATTCTTATCATTGAAATTATCTATTATAGTGTAAGGGTGCTAAACACATATTGGTAACATTGACTGACCAGTAGTTAACAGGTTCCTATCCTGGCATAGTTAACTTTACCCAGGGCATCTTTAAAGGCCTAAATAAGACGTTTACAGAGTAATCAGTGAAATGGTGAGCGCATCCCTATGAAGAAAGCTAATAGGGCAAAGCTGCCCACCTCCTGCTTCATTCTTAAACAAACTGGGCTCTGCCGTTTCTTTTAAAAGTGCTCTGAGTGTGATAGAGAGAGCTCAAAATGCTGAAACATGTGAACAGTTCAGTCTCAAACTAAAAAGTGTACAATTTATAGATGGGTGAACCGCCCCAGACAGTGCTGTTCTCCTCATAATGAGAATACATTTCCTTAAGGGCCTGATAAATGAATCCCCGCCTTGAGAATCGTACACATGTTTAATCGTGATTACATATTTATAGGAAAAAAACAAATGTCCTTACTAAGATGGGAGCATTCTTCACATCACGTTTGAGGGGTAAATGAAGCATTAAAGCTATTATAGAGCTAAAGCCTTTCCTTTCTATCAGTCACTCCACCAACAGGGATGATAAACATTATTTGTGTTGAGAGGAACTCAAGAAGGCAACCACATACAAGATACTAGCCACGAATATGCACATATACGTTTCCACATAAGAAAAGGGCCATTAGCACCTCAAGAGACCAGTGTGGTGCAAGTCAGTTTACTCTCCAGACTGGGGGATGGGCTGTGCTGTGAAGAACACACCTTTAGGAATGAAGGAGTGTTTGATGCCGATTTGATATCCGGACAGCCGCCAAGATGGGACCCAGGCGTCCAAAAAAAAGGCTATCTCTAAACATAGCCTGGGGTTTGGAGCCATTATACATTAACAACGAATGTAAATATACTTGTTTTCTGAGGAGGGGGGGGGTTATTATGCTTTGTTTCGACTGTTTGCCACCTTTGAAGCTCCTCTCCGAGCGAAATTCTCAAGGCGCTTTAGCTTGCATTCGGCCAGAGAAGCTTCTCTGCGGCGTGCTCCTGGCACTGTGAGCTGGGCTGAGGGTCGAGGAGAGGTGACTGGTTGATATGGATACCAATCATCCCAGCCCGGGCCTGGATTGATTACTTTGGGCCTCATTAGGAGTTTGGAAGTCCGAGGACCGCCATGTTGGCGCTGGTGGTCTGGCCGCCAACAGGCTGGCGGAGAAGACCGCCAAATTATGACATTGGCAGTGATGGATACAGAATCCCGCCAAAGCACCGCTGGCACCACCAGTGTGGTCAGAGCTGCGCTGTGGGCTGTGGATAGGAGCCCCCAACAGTGCAGCGGAGACCATGTTACCGCTGGACACATTACGAGGTTGCACACTATAAGATTTCTGCCGTGGTTGGACCTCTATGGAACACCAGGCAGAAACGAACAGTATAAAAGGAGACAATCACCTCCAGGAAGCCATACTCGCCTGCAGCCACCAAGGAACCAGAACTAGATACCATCCCGCTGCTCCTGCTCGCCGACAGACAACTGAATCATCGCTGACGACAACAACAACAACCGGAAGTACAAACTCTCACCTTTTACAATTGTTGTACAGTATATGTACAGTTATACAGTATAACCTACCATAGGGAAGGGCGTGCGAGAACTACACTCACATGTAACAGTACAGTGACACTCTCACATACAGCAACAAAGACACCCACACATATACAGCATGCACACTGCAGCCAGCACACACACACCACACGTCAGTATCACACAGTTATGCATGAAAACACAGCACAGGCCCAACCTCACATATTCTCATACAACATAGGAACTCATAAAAAGAACACCACAACCACACAAATATAAACACATATCAAGCACTTACAACCAACACTGGCCAGTAACTCGACACACATACAACACAATGTACAACTGACTTTGATGGAACACACACAATTACACAATCATACAACCCAGTAATCGACACACACGTCACACACACACAGCACAACAAACCTATAATGCCCTACACAATGCATGCAAATAGTCAAAACAGACCAAAGCAATACAGCACAACAACAAACACATATCATCAAAAACAAAACACAATACCATGACAATGATCTTTCAGCTACAGACACATACCCATCACACAACACACACCCCATCCCTGGGGGACAAACGCACTGCACAAAACCTCACAGACTGCTCAACAATACAGGAAGCACAAGCAGCACACACACACAAATACTGGCACACAACCAATGTCAGCCAGGAACAACTCAAACCTACGAAAGGAAATGCAGGACAAAGATGTAACCAGAAAAGCAACAACTGGTTGGTTATACATATATTATTGTGCACAAAGATATACGTCCAAGGCCATTGACCAGTCCATCTATACAAATGTGCTCTTGCACCAAAGGCACAAAATGGTGTCCCAACTTGACTCCTGACTGCATGTAACCTCCACTGATAGAGGCATCAAGGGGGCAGGCACCTCAGGGATTCTCGGAGGGTGATGTGGGAGGGGGTTTGGCTTAGCTTGAGAAGTGGTGTTTAGGCTTTGGCTTGGGAGGGGTTTGGACTATTTTGGGAGGGCTGGACTTCTTTTTTGCAGGGGGGGCATGGGTGCTGGCAGTGGGGTAATGGAGGCATTGGAGGTAGAAGGGATGGTCTTGAGAAGGGAAACAGATCTTCTAGGCATGTCATGAAGTAGAAGAGTAGGGAAAAGGTCAAACTTGGAAAGGAAAAATATTTTTGACACAAGGGGACGGTCATCAGAAGGAGGTTTGGGTGTGGAGGGAGAGGGAGTAGTTGTCTAACATTTAGGGTGTCTGTTGCGGTGGTGACTATAGGTATGGTGGATCTGCTGCATATAGGAGTATCAGTGGTTGTGGTGTCTGTGGGTGTGGTGACTGGGGTGGATGTCTGAGGGTCTGCTGGGGAGCTGTCTGCAGGTAGGGTAGGTGTGGTGGCTGGATAAATGAATGTTGGTGTGGTGTCTGCAGGTGTGTCAGGTGTTGTGTCTGTGATGCTGGGGGTGGTGGGAATAGCAGGGCTGGTCGTGACTGTTGCTGTGTCTGCAGGTGGATTTTGTTTGTGTGCATGCCGGTGGTGTGTCTTGTGGTGCTTATGTTTGTATGCTCTTCCCTTGTCTGTTGAGTTGGATGCATCCAAGAGTGTTTGTGTGCTTTGGCTGGGTCGGGGAAGGGGGGATTTGGCCTAGTGAAGAAGAAGGTAGAGGAGGGAGAGTAGACAAAGGGTTATTGGCTGCCGTCAGTGTGGAGGCCAGAGCCCGAAAAGATCTCTGTAGGCCAGACAGTGCACCGTGAATGCCCTCCAGGAACTCATTACTCTGTTGGATTTGAGTTGCCAGTCCATGGATGGCATTCACGATGGTAGACTGACCCACAGAGATGGTTCTCAGGAGGTCAATAGCCTCCTTATTGAGGGAAGCTGGGCTAACAGGGGCTAGGGCAGAGATACCTACGGCAAATGAGATGCTCACCCTTTTGGATAGGCGGCACAGCCAACTGGGTGGGGAGCTACAGGGAGGGCGGTGATAGAAAGGAGGGTGGCAGACAGAGATGGTACTGGGGTGGTCCCAGATGGGTCCACCACCACTAGGGAGTGGCCACTGGAGGAGGATTCCGAAGAAGATGTAGTGGATCTGTTTTCCCACATGGCACTCCCCTCGCCCTCCGAGCCACTGGGTCCCTCGTCTGTGGTGTCGTGACTGGAGGTCCCATGGCCAGAAGCTTCCCCACTTGGCTGTGCCCTGTCTCCTTCACCTGCTTGTGCTGATGCTGAAAATAGTGAAGTAGGGTCATCACATTCACAACATAACAATTCCATCATACATTACACTAAGGGCCTCATTCTGAGGCTGGCGGGCGGCGGTAGCCGCCCGCCTGGCGGGAACCGCCATATGGCCGCTCCGCGGTTGAAAGACCGCGGAGGCCATTCTGGCTTTCCCGCTGGGCTGGCGGGCGACCGCCAGAAGGCCGCCCGCCAGCCCAGCGGGAAACCCCTTCCCACGAGGAAGCCGGCTCCGAATGGAGCCGGCGGAGTGGGAAGGTGCGATGGGTGCAGTTGCACCCGTCGCGAATTTCAGTGTCTGCTAAGCAGACACTGAAATTCTTTGTGGGGCCCTCTTACGGGGGCCCCTGCAGTGCCCATGCCATTGGCCCTGGCCATTGCCATTGGCCAGGGGCCCAACGAAACCCCATACCGCCATCCTGTTCCTGGCGGGCGAACCGCCAGGAACAGGATGGCGGTATGGGGTGTCGGAATCCCCATGGCGGCGCAGCAAGCTGCGCCGCCATGGAGGATTCCTGAGGGCAGCGGAAAACCGCTGGGAGACCGCCGGTTTTCCTGTTCTGACCGCGGCCAAACCGCCGCGGTCAGAATGCCCTGCGGGGCACCGCCAGCCTGTTGGCGGTGCTCCCACCGACCCCTGCGGTCAAGGTGACCCCCTAAGTCTCATTACATCCTGCTCACCTACACCCACAGGTGGTGCCAGTAAATTGCCAACATAATTTCATAACAAAATATGGTGTATGTCCCTCAAGAAAAAGATTGTTACACACCAGCTAAGCTACCTAACTCACACCTATAGTGCCATGTATTAAGTTCATCAATCACACTGACCATACTATGACAAGGTGACATTGCCACACAATACAGGTCCCCTATCCACAACAACATAGTCAATCAAGCAATTGTCCAGAAATGTGAGACAACTTTCCACTAATCAAAAACACGTACTCAACACATACAAATATTTTACCCTGATGTCAAGTACCAGGCAATGACACATGTTGTAAAGTGAAGGCAAGCAAGCCTTGTGTAGACAAGCCATTCCTTCTTCATTTCACATAGTTACTACCATACACAATGCACACATGCAAACATGTAACACCTCAAATTGTCTCACATGTCAATTTTAGTTCAAGGAGTCAGAACACATGTCACACACACATGCACCAATAGTGATGTATCAAGGACTGAAAATACAATGTGGACCAAGACATCTAGGTCATTGGTCCTCTGAGAACATACATTTTCAGTCATGTAAGGGCCAAGTAAGCTCCGACCTATGTTCCACACACAACCACGTTATCAATAAAGTGTACCTTACAAAAGGACCACAGTACTGTGCAGGAAGGTGACAATCAGGGCTACCTAATCATGGAATTAGGCCATCAATAGGCCACAGACAGTGACAACATCACTTCCCACAAATCAGATATGGCAAGCCTTATCTCTGTCTGTGGAGAATTCTGAGAGCCAAAGCACATGTGATGCTAACATTACAGGTAAACCGACCATGTTACAAGCCAAAAGCCTAGATACACTTGCAGTACTACACACATGTGTAAATTAACTACCACACCTGCACCACATAGGTGTCATTGCCAACATTAGGTTCCTAAACAGCCAGGACTCTGTTGACGTATCCTTCATAGCAACAGCAGGTAGATATGACTATTTCCAATGTTGATTCATGACTGAACCTTTCAATTAACACATTATATTCTCAAAATAGGTTGAGTGTAACTGTGAATAGGCTACAATTGCCTATGTATCTTGCCTACTACAGTATATCCAAGGACAATGCTGTGTTTCCACTTTCCACAAACAGACCATTAGCATGGTAGTGACATTCCTAGTCTCTGACACAAAATATATGTCCACATAGAGATGTGGCAACATCTTAATGGTATCTAACATGTATGTTATAAACTCTGATAAAACATCACAAATATCTATGTACATCCCTCACTCACCAAGTGGGATTAGTTTGCAAGAGGTGTGGAAATACTGACCACAAAGGGATTTGGTGAACTTTTCCACGTTTGGGACAATGGTAGTTGTTGTCAGACAGGCCAAGAACAGGATTCAGTTTGCAGGTACTTGCAATATCTGTGCTCTAGACAAACAAAATCTAAGAGAGTGGATAGCCTCATTAACCATGTCCAGAAGGAGGGGCAAAGACGGACCACCAATCCCAGCAGAGCAAATGAAAGTTAAGAATGGAGTCACTAAAATGCTGGACGTCAGTGAAGAGTTTCAGAGTTTACAGGCTATCTTCAAGGAGGCAGGATAAAGTAGCATTTAAAAAATAAAATAAAAATAAACCTCTTGTTGCAGAACAGGAGTGGCAACCCACAGATGCACAGTTGATGATCTAAGCTAGTGGCAGGGAGAGGCAGCATGGGCATGGGCAGAGGAATTTGAATTATCAAATGTCAACCCATGTTCAAAATGAAGAAATACATACTAGGCCAACATCTAAAAAGTACTGAGATAAACTGCAAGGGCAAACTCTACGTATAATAATAGGTCAGACTAGAATCACCTGATTTAAAGTCAATGGATTAAGAGATATTCTGAAGCAAAATTATGGCCCTCATTACAACCCTGGCGGTCGGTGTTAAAGCGGCGGTAAGACCGCCAACAGGCCGGTGGAAAAAAAATGGAATCACAACCATGGCGGAAACCGCCAACATAGACAGACACTTTAACACTCCGACCGCCACTGCAGTACAAACAAACACCGCGGCGGTAACCGCCAACAGACAGGCGGAAGACAACGTACAGCCCACAGTATTACAACAGGCCAATCCGCCATCTTTTCCGGGGCGGATTCACCGCAGACAAAAACACGGCAGAAACAGGACTTGGAAGGGAAAACGCTCACCTCTACACACCCCACGAGGAACCAGGACTCCATGGAGCCAGAACTCCTTATTCTACCTGACTTTGTCTTCCTGCTCCTCTACCAGGAGCACGAATGCCGGCGGCGAAGACCACAGTGAGTACTGCACCTACGACACAGGGGAGGGGGAGGGAAAAGAGAGTGACACACAAACGCAACACGCAACACCCCCACCCTCACCCACTACAACACACACACTAATACATGTTGATACATTACATTTACACCCCCCAACCCCCCCCCCCCCCGGAAGAATGCAAAGACAAAAGGAAATGATTGTAACAATTGTAATCGATTAAAATCCAGTACTCAAAAATATATATACACTATTAACAAATACGTACACCAAGAATACAAGTCCAGGTACTGCACCATTTATAGTCCGCGGACATCTGGGCCAAAAATGCATGGGCGAAGCCCACACAAGATACCCGATCAAAACGGAGAGAACACTGCAGGGGCATCAGATAGAAATACAACAGGCACCTCAGGGGGAAGGGAAGGGGGGGCACCTCAGCTGGAGGAGTGCACAACGCCAGATCCAGGAGGGGGCTCCATGCCCACTGCTGTATCCTGGGGAGTGCAAAGCCACAGTCTCTCCCGTGGGTGGTTTGCCCACTGCTTTATTCTGGGGAGTGCAAAGCCACAGTCTCACAAGTGGATAACAGTCTCCACTGGTTCTGGAGGGGGCTTTGTGCCCAGAGTGCTTCATCCTGCAAAGGACAGAGGTAGTGGATGCCTTTCTCCACTGGTTCTGGAGGGGGCTTTGTGCCCAGAGTGCTTCATCCTGCCAAGGAGAGAGGTAGTGGATACCTTTCTTCACTGGTCCTAGAGGGGGCTTTGTGCCCAGAGTGCTTCATCCTGCTCGTGGCGGCCTCAATAGCGGCGGTGCTTGCGGCGCTCATTGGCCTGCGGTGCTGGTGGGTGGCTCAGTGAGCATGCTCTGGCGGCGGTGTCCTTGGCAGCGGTGCTGCTGGCGGCGGTGTCCTGGGCAGCAGTGCTGGTGGCAGCGGTGTCCTGGCCAGCGGTGCTGGTGGCGGCAGGGTCCTTGGCAGCGGTGCTGCTGGCGGCGGTGTCCTTGGCAGCGGTGCTGCTGGCGGCAGTGTCCTGGGCAGCGGTGCTGATGGCAGCGGTGTCCTTGGCAGCGGTGCTGGTGGCGGCGGTGTCCTTGGCAGCGGTGCTGGTGGCGGTCTTGTCCGCCATACAGGTTGGCGGCGACTTCCCTTTCTATCTGTGCCCCTTCCCCACCTTGGATGGTGGCGCAGCTGTCTTCCCAATCCCAACTGTAGTCCTGGGAGAGCCCTTGGTGGCAGGTGTTTTGCCCTTCTGCCTCCGGGCAGTGGCCAACTTCTTATGCTTCTGAGGTGGGGGACTGTCCGTGGTCTGGCTCCTTGGCACACTGGCTGCCTTGCTGCTTGACGCACTCCAGAAGCCGGTTACTGCTGGCACCACTGTCCCCGCTGATGTGGTGGCTGAGGTGCTGGGTTGGGACCTGGAAAGGTGTGCCCTAGGGGACTGAAGGGGTGGGGGAGGTGAGGGGAAGAGGTCAAGGTTGGACAGGAAAAGTTTTTAGACACACTGGGACGGGTAGATGGAGGGGGTTTGGGAGTGGAGGAAGAGGTAATGGTTGTAGGAGGTGTACGTTTGCTGACTTTGGGTGAAGGTGCATGGGCTGGAGGCTGTCGTGAGGTGGATGGCTGTTGGGTGGGTGTGTGACTGCGTTTGTGTACCTTGGGAGGTGGGCTCACAGACACACTGGGAGAGGACAAAGGGGATGTGTGAATGGTAGTGCGGGTGGTGAGTGCACGTGAGCGGTGTGCGGTGATGAGTGTGCTGGTGATGGACGTAGTGGCTGAAGATGTACTGCATGCAGGTGTGAGTGGAGACGTGACAGGGAGGGAGGAGGGAGACAAGGAGGAGGGGGACACAGTGGAGGCAGTGGCTGTTGGTATGTCTGCATGGGTATGATGCTTGTGTGAGTGCCTGTGGGATGTGTGGTGCTTATGTTTGCCAGAGCTTCCCTTGTGTGTTGAGGTGTGTGCATGCTGGTCTGATGGTGTGCTTGGGATAGGCTGAGGTACAGGGGTTTGGGTCTGGGTGGAGGAAGTTGGAGGGGTGAGGCTGGACACAGGGACAATGGCTGCCATCAGTGCTGAGGCCAGAGTCTGAAAAGCTTGCTGTTGGGCTGCCTGACCAGAATGAATGCCCTCCAGGTATGCATTGGTCTGTTGCAACTGCCTCTCTACACCCTGGATGGCATTCAGAATGGCAGACTGTCCAACAGTGAGGGATCTGAGAAGGTCAATGGGCTCCTCACTGAGGGCAGCATGGCTGACAGGGGCAGGGGCTGAGGTGCCTGGGGCGAAGGAGATGCCCACCCTCCTGGGTGACCGGGCACAGGGCACACGCTGAGGGGCTGCTGGGAGGGCGGTGCTGGTAGAGGGGGAGGCGGCTGTACCTGTAGATGTGGGGGGCACAGAGGGGCCTGCCACCACAAGGAAGCTCACATCAGAGGAGGAGTCTGTGTCGCTGGTCACAGCTCCTGTCTCCGCCATGGAGCTCCCCTTGCCCTCCGTCCCACTGGTGGCTTCAGACTCCGTTGTCTCGCCCTCCAGGGCCATGTGGGATGCAGCTCCCTCCTGCTCCAGTGCCACTGCTCCTCCTCCTGATGATGCTATTGCACACAAGAACAGGGAGACCAAAAAAAGGGGGGGAAGACAGAAGAAAGACATGTTGAGTGCATGCAATACATACGTTGGCGGACACTACAGACACAGAAGACCTCTGCACTACGCCGTGCACTTAGAGTTCCCTAATTAATCACAGGGACATGGGGTACAAGGCCTATGCCCGATTGCTGCACACATGGAAGTCACACGAGCTTGACTAGGTGTAGTTGGCTCTGAACACTGGTGGGGTGGGGTGCCACATGGCCTGCCTTACGAAGGGACCTTGCCTACTAAAGTCGCCCTGGCCTAGGGGAACCCACAGCCCTCCTCCCCCACCCAGACACCTCGTAATGCGCACTGATTCAGCTGAATGAGCGTGAACTCACCCCCTTGTGTCTGCTGTGATGCTCTCAAGCGCCCATCCAACTCCAGATACGCCACCGCCAGGATCCGGAACATCAGGGGGGTCATGGTGCGACGGGCACCCCTCCCACATTGGGAGGCCATCCCCAGCTGGGCCTCCGCCTTCTTTTTGCTCCAGCGGCGAATGTCCTCCCATCTTTTCCGGCAGTGGTTGCTCTGTCTGTGGTGGACCCCAGGGTCCGGACTTTCTTGGCGATGGCACGCCAAATATCCTTCTGGTGGGCGCTGACCTACAGGAATAGTACAGGGGAAAAGCAGAAGATACAACCGTCCAGACCGTCACAGTCATTGGCCCGTGTTCCTACCCTTGCCATGACGCACATGCACTCACTGTTGTTTCATGCACGCCTCATTCTCCCCCCCCCCATCTTCCATCCACACCACTCCACACAGGCATTGCCCATACAGCATGCGCACAGTGTACTTACCTGTTTGTCTGGAAGACCGTAGAGTAGCGTGTACTGGGGAGGACCCCATCCACTAGTTTCTCCAACTCCTCCATGGTGAAGGCAGGGGCCCTTTCCCCAGACACATGAGCCATTGTCTCTTCCAGACTGAGGTCACAGCAGCACTTGCAGTGTAGGTCCTCTTCTGTCAAAGATCAGGTATCAAGTGAGTGAACAGATAGAAAATGGCGGTCACGTCCGCGGCGGTGCGTACCGTCACCGCAGGCGTGAATTGTCATTGGCTCCTGAGACCCATAGGGTCCAATGTTAACCAATGCAGGATTGTGCTGCGGTCTTCGACCGCCTACCGCGACTGTGTACAACGCCAGCGCAATTACCTCATATCCCCTTGTCCCACATTACAGGTCAGGCAGCCGCCATTTCAGGGGGCCACATGGCATTATTTTTAAATGCCTCACACATATCTAGGCCTTGCATACACATTAAGACAGGGACATAGCGGATTGAAAAATTTGTGCAATAAAGTTGTGTTTTCGTACCTCAGTGTTGGCTGACCCTCTGCTCGCTGTTCTCCTCCATAGAGCACGTCCGCTAGGGCAGGTGAGGAGATGGCGGAATCCTCCGGTGTACAGACCGCTGGTGGACCTGTCGACAATGGAAGAGCGACATGTAATTGTCACCTACAGACTGGACCATGCCACAATCCAGGAAGTGTTTGCCCAGTTGGAGCCGGACCTGATGTCAGCTATCCGCCATCCCGCAGGTATCCCCCCTCTAGTGCAGGTGCTGTCAGTACTCCATTTCCTGGCAGGTGGGTCTTTTCAGACGACAGTGGCCATAGCATCACGGATGTACCAGCCCATGTTCTCCAACGTGTTGTCCAGAGTGTTGTCTGCCCTGCTGAAACACATGCGCAGCTACATCGTTTTCCCTCAGGTGGAGGATTTGCCTACAGTGAAAGGTGACTTCTATGCCCTGGGACATATCCCCAACATCATTGGTGACATTGATGGGACACATGTGACCTTGTTCCCCCCGCAGGAGTGAACAGGTGTACAGAAACCGGAAGAGTTACCATTCTATGAATGGGCAGATGGTATGTTTGGCCGACCAGTACATCTCCCATGTGAATGCCAAGTTTCCTGGCTCAGTGCATGATGCTTACATTCTGAGTAACAGCAGCATCCCTTATGTGATGGGGCAACTCCAGAGGCATCGTGTGTAGCTATTAGGTGAGGACATGGACCCTATACAGTGTGACTAGGTGTCTAGGTCTGGGGTTGTCCCTAAGGGTTAGTGTGTGTCTAACAGTTGTTCCTCGACATTTGCAGGTGACTCTGGGTACCCCAACCTATCATGGCTACTGACCCCAGTGAGAAATCCCAGGACAAGGGCAGAGGAACGCTACGATGAGGCCCTTGGGAGAACTAGGAGGGTTATAGAGAGGACCTTCGGTCTCCTGAAGGCCAGGTTCAGGTGCCTCCATATGACAGGTGGTTCCCTATTCTACTCACCAAAGAAGGTGTGCCAGATCATCGTGGTCTGCTGTATGCTTCACAACTTGGCTTTGCGACGACAGGTGCCTTTTCTGCAGGAGGATGGTCCAGATGGAGGTCTTGTGGCAGCTGTGGAACCTGTGGACAGTGAAGACGAGGAAGCAGAAGAAGAGGATATCGATAACAGAAACACGTTGATTCATCAATACTTCCAGTGAGACACAGGTAAGAAGACATCACTGCCTGCTACATCTGATACACTTGTTCTACCTCTCATATGTCTGTCACTTTCACCCAGTGTATGGACCCTGAGTTGTCACTTTCCCTTTCGATTTCACAGATGTGGGTCCCAATGTGTGACATCTGCTTTGTTTCCTCATGGACTAGAGCTGTGTGACATAGGTATGTTGACAATACAATCGATATTGCATTTTTCCTCAGTTATTGCAAATACACATTTTCGAAAGCACAGACTGACTCCAGATAGTTTTGTGATTTAAGGGTGTTTATTTAAGTGCTAAATAGTGGAGGGGGTTGTAAATTGGTCAGGGGTGATGGTGGAGGAATGTCCATGGCAGAGTCCAGTCTATTAGTCTCACAGGTGCATTGTCCAAAGGAGCATAGGAAGTGGAGCTTGGGCAGTTGATGGATGGACATGGTGACAAAGTGGAACAAAAGGATGACAATCAGGGTGGTCTCATTTCTTGGCGGGGGTCTTGGCATTGTTCTCTGTCTTTGTCCTGGATCTCAGGGACCGCTTGTGGGGTGGTTCTCCATCTGCAGGGGGTGAGGTGCTGGTGTCGTGGTCCTGTGGCGGTGCCTCCTGTCCACTAGCGCCGGCGGAGGTGGTGGGCAGTTCATCGTCCAGGCTAGTGTCAGGGGCCCCTTGTTGTGCCACAGTGTCCCTCCTGGTGTTCACGAGTTCCTTCAGCACTCCTACAATGGTGCCCAGGGTGGTATTGATGGTTTTGAGTTCCTCCCTGAACCCCAAATACTGTTCCTTCTGCAGCCACTGGGTCTCCTGAAACTTGGCCAGTACCGTTGCCATCGTCTCCTGGGAATGGTGGTAGGCTCCCATGATGTTGGAGAGGGCCTCATGGAGAGTGGGTTACCTGGGCCTGTCCTCCCCCTGTCGCACAGCAGCCCTCCCAGTTCCCCTGTGTTCCTGGGCCTCTGTCCCCTGAACCGTGTGCCCACTGCCCCCAGGTCCCTGCTGTTGTTGGGGTGGTGGGTTAGCCTGGGTTCCCTGTAGTGGTGGACATACTGCTGCTTGACGTGTCCTGGGGACAGAGGTATGGGCCCGCTGGGTGGGTGCTGTGCTGGTGTTTCCAGAGGGGGGAGGCTCTGTTGTGGCTTGTGCCAGTGTGAGGGGAACCGACTATCCTGAGGTCCCAGATGGGCCGGGCTGGTCATCTAGATCCAGTTGGACAGAGCTGCTATCATCAGTGTGGGCCTGTTCTGTGGGGGGAGTGGACATGTATGTAACCTCCTGTCCGGTGACGTTGGGTAGGGGTCCTGCAGGGGTTCAAAGGCATAATTATTGCATCTGTGTGTGCCATGGTGTGCAATGGGTGGGTGACCCTGTACCCCAGTGCTTGCATTCTTGTATAGGACCTTGTGTGATAATTGTTTAGGGGTGTGTGTGGGTATGTGCAGTGGCCATGCATTGGTGATGGGTGTCCATGCTTTGGTGTTGCATGCAGGGCTTGGTGTTGGGATGTGTGGTTTGTGATAGTGGGACATATGTGAGGAGTTGGAGTGATGAGGGTGAGGGCGAGGGTGGGGGTATGTGATAGCATGCAGGTAGGGTGGGGGAGGAAGTAGTTAAAGATTTGACTTACCAGAGTCCATTCCTCCTGCTACTCCAGCGAGGACCTCAGGATGCAGTATAGCCAAGGCCTGCTCCTCCCTAGTTGTTAGTTGTGGGGGAGGAGGTGGGGGTCCGCCGCCAGTCCTCTGAACCGCGATGTGGTGTCTTGAGACCACGGAACGTATCTTCCCCCGTAGGTCGTTCCACCTATTCCTGATGTCATCCCTAGTTCTTGGGTGCTGTCCCACTGCGTTGACCCTGTCCACGATTCTGCGCCATAGCTCCATCTTCCTAGCTATGGGGGTGTGCTGCACCTGTGATCCGAATAGCTGTGGCTCTACCCGGATGATTTCCTCAACCATGACCCTGAGCTCCTCCTCAGAAAACCTGGGGTGTCTTTACGGTGCCATGGGGTGGTGTGGGTGATGTGTGAGGTGGTGTATGTTGTGATGTGTGGGGTGATGTTTAGGGGTGTGTGGTGTTTTGTGCATGAATGTGTATGTGTGATGGTGTTGTGTGCCTCTGTATGGTGGGGTTGTCTTTGCTGTGCTGTCTCTCTGGCCTTCGTCTAAATTTCTGGTCGTAAGGGTTTGTGGGTGATGTGGGTGTGTTTTTTATATTGTATTGAGTGTGTGGGAGTGGTGTGTGTATGTGTATCAGGTGTGTGTATTTGCAATTGTCCAATGTAGTTGTGTTTTGTAAATGTGTATGTATTTTGTGGGTCGTGATAGTGTGGGCGTATTCCTGTTGGCCTGACGGTGGAGGTTTTGTTATCGCAAGTTTATCACTGACCTTTGGTGTGGCAGACTTGTGTGGGTGTCTTTATTTTGGCGGATTCCGAGCTGTGGGTTGTAATAGCTGTGGCGGAATTCCACGGCCGCCACAGTATGTTGGCGGTCTTCTGCACGGCGGTAAGCGGCATTTACCGCCAATGTTGTAATGACCCCCTATGTCTTTTCTAGAATATGAGCTGTCCAAACAGATGATTGTATAGCTCTTTAGATACAAATTCCAAGGCAGTTCAACTGTTTCAAGTAGCGCATATGTTATGTTATTTGTATTGTACATCTTGCTACTTCCTGTAAGGGTATCAGTGGTGCTGAGCAGGTGTGTGCCTAGCTCTGCCTGTGGTAAGTAAGGTCTTCAGCTTTGTGCAGAATCCAAGAAGTGAATAATAAATGAGCGGCTCCTTCTGCTCATATGTTATTTTTTTTATGTATATATTTCTATGGGTGCTTCGGTGCCCACCTAGGACACCTACATTATGTACAATGTTTGAGGCTGCAGGGGAGCTACAAGGCACCCATGGACCCGGACGGCTTTTCAACCAGAACCCTGGTATCAGTCAGCCATTTATTGTTAACCGGGGTTGCCTTGGTGCCGACCTGGGGCACCCACATCCTTTTTTATTTTGGGGTCTACAGGGAAGACCCAAGGTCCCTGTGGCCCCTACCAACTCACCAGCCAGCACCTTGGTGAGAGTACGCCATATTTTATTTAACTGTGGGCACTCTGGTTCCCACCCAGGGCCCCCACATCTTTATTTTTAAATTGGAGGACATGGGGGAGCCCCAAGGTACCTGTGACCCCTACCAGCTTCCCAGCCAGTACCCCTTGTGGGGTAAGTAAAAGCTAGCTCTGTTGTGTTGCTCCCATCTGGGCAGGAGCAGCTTTACTCTTTGCTCCTGCCTGGATGGGAGCAAAATTGTGTTCCCTTCCTGGAGGAGTGCAAGTAGGGAATACAGTTATATATTCCCTGCTATCACTCTCCGGGGCAATATACACTGCAGTGTCTCTGTGGATGGAGTTCCCATAACATTGCACTCATCGGACCCTAAGGGATGGAGGCCACAGAGATGAACAACAGCTTGGAAAGGGGCACTGAACCCCCCCACCCAAATATAAAACTCTGCTCTGGCAAATGGGGTCCACCAGGGCTTCTATGAGGCTAGGGGAGGGGGTCTACAGGCCTAGTCCCCTAGAAAGAACAATCGCCTCCAGGGGATGGGGTTCCCGGGGCCTGAAAAAGGCTTGTTGCATAAAAAAATATATTGTAAAAAAATATTGTAATAAAAAAATGTTGTGTCAAGAACATTGGTATGTCAAAAATATCATCAACAGGAATATCAAAAATAAAAATATTGTTTTAAGTGTTGTTCTTATTATCATTGTAAACAATAGTTAAAATAGAAAATATCATTGCATGTAATTTCATTTGTAAGTGTTAATTAGGAAGTAATTTATTGTAGTGTTTTATTTTGTTTGTTTATTATTTTTTTATTTGGACTTTTAGTAATTAATGTATAAAAACAATGGATTTCAAAGTAAAGTTTATGTTCAATATTTTATTGATGTGCAAATTAATATTTGAAACATTTTAAATGTGTTTTGTTACATTATTGATTTTATTAAATTATTATTTGTAATTAATTAAAATATGTAAATGGTATTAGATTTTAAAATGTTTTAAATAATAAAGTAAATATTTAAATTACAAATTTGTTTTTTAGTATTAGAAATATAAATAAAATTTAATTTAATTTAATAAAATAATTGAAATGTGTATAAATAAACATTTTAAACTGTATAATTTTGTGGAAAAATGTATAATAAGATATTTCAAATATTTTTGTCTTTCAATTATAATTTAATTGTAAAAAAATATTCTTAATTCATAATTTAAGAATTTTGTTTATAATTTGTTTTAATGTTAAAAGTGTTAATTTTGGATTATGATTATATTTTTTTATGCTTTTAAGTTTAATGGTGGTAAATATGTGAAAAATGATATTAATTATTAATAGTGTAAAATATCATTGTACATGTTACTATTTAAAAATGAATATATAGGTATTTAGTTTTGGTTAGTGTGTTTTTAAAGTAAATATGAGTGCATTTTATGGATAAAAAATAGTGTGTCCATAGAGTGTTGACTGTGTACATAAAAATATTTAGTTTGTAGCATATTATATAAAATGTTTTAGTTTTTAGTGAAAATAGTACATTTCACCCTTTTAGTGTCTAACACCTTCTCCGAATTAGCTTAGTCTGGAGTGGAAATGATAAATTCCACCCCGTTAGTGTCCAAAACCTTTCCCCACTAGGGTTAGATTGGAGTGGGAATAGTAAATGTCACCCTTTTAGTGTCCAACACCTCCCCCAAATTGGTTTAGATTGGAGTGGGAATAGTATTTTACACCCATTTCGTGTCTATTACTTTCCCGAAACTGGTTGAGATTGAAGCGGGAATAGTAAAGGGTTCCTATATATTATCCAGCACCTTCTCTAAATTGGTATAGATTGGAGTGGGAATAGTAAATATCACCCCTTTAGTGTCCAACAACTTCTCCAAAATTGGTGTACATTGGAGTGGGACTAGTAAATGACACCACTTTTAATGTCCAACACCTTCCACAAATTGGTACAGGTTGGAGTGTGAATAGTGTCATGCCTTTTTGTACAACACCTTCCCCAATTGGTTTTGATTAGGGTGGGAGTTGTAAATGTCACCTGTTTAGTGTACAACACCTTCCCCAACTTAGTACAGGTTGGAGTGGATTTAGCAAATGTCACACTTTTAGTGTCCATCACCATCCCCAAATTGGTATTGATGGGAGTGAGAATAGTAAATGTCGCCCTCTTAGTGTCCAAACAGCTTCCCAAAATTGGTTTTAGATTGGTGTGGGACTATAAAGATCACCCCTGTAGCATCCAAAAATTCTCCAAATTGGTACAGATAGTAGTGGGAATAGTAAATGTCACCCTTTTAGTGTTCAACACCTTCCCTAAATTGGTTTAGATTGGAGTGGAAACCCTATAGAGTCCTACACCTTCTTCAAATTGATTTAGATAGGAGTGGGATTAGTAAATGTCACCCCTTTAGTGTCCAACACATTCCCCAAGTTGGTTTAAAATGGAGTGGTAATAGTAAATGTAACCTTTTCAGTGCCCAGCACCTTCTCCAAATTGGTTTAGATTGAAGTGGGAATAGTAAATGTCACTCCTTTGGTATCCAACACTTTATTTAAAATGGTTTACGCTGGAGTGTGATTATTTAATTTTAAAATACATTTTAGTGTGGAATCCTTTGTTTAAATTGTATTTGTATGTAGTAGAAATAGTTTGTATTACTTAATTAGTATTTCATTTTGATGTTTAGAAATATAATAAAAATCTAGCTAGTTGTATGCTTGTAGTAAATAATACTATTATTTACATATTTCTATAGAATAAAGATGTAACACATTTTTCAAATTTATATTTATGATTTCAAAGTTATAAATAAACATTTATATATAGACAAATAAATAAAACATTTGAATACATTTTTATTATTACATAAAAAATGTAAGTCATATTTAAATTTTATTGCATGTTACAGAGTCCACTTTTGTTAAAGTAACCTGTGCAGCCTGTAGGGGTTGGGATGATTAGTAGTTGTCAACGGCAACAGCAACAGTAGTTGGAGAACTTGCTCAGCTATAATACATTTTAAGTGTCAGAAAGTAGTCTAATATATTCATCATTATCCTCAGTTTGTACAGAAAGAGTGGTAGATATGCTGAAGAGGAAGAATTCTTTAAACAAGCATTAGCAAAGCCAGTAGGTCTTGCCTATGAGAGCTATTGGCTTATGCAATATTTGTAGCCATGCTGTACAGCATTCCGCATGCTTTGCAGTGTGGTTAACAATAATTTTTAAAAAACGATATGATGCAGTCAGGGCTAATGCACTTTTTTAGGTGCATTAGCGCTGCATGCATCATAGTACTTTTTTAGGTCGAGCGCACAAGCTCTTTGACCTGCTGTAAGTATTGTGGGCTTTTATCCACACCAATTAAAAATCACTTGATATAATTGGTAAATGTTTTACGTTTGTCCCGCCTTGAGGCTGTTTTTGTCACGCCTTGCAGATCGTCCCTGTTCCATGGATTATTGCATGATTGCGATATACTTCAGCGTGGACAAACTATTTGTTTTGTCTCTCCTCTTTGTGCTGCATGGCGGCCATGGTGCTCACAGTGCAAACAAGCACCATAGTGTGAACTCAACGGCGGAATTGGAGCACTGGTCACATTGTTCACAGTTACCTAATCAGAGTCACTTCTTGTGGCTCTCTCCTTAAAACACTTTAAATTGGTAAATGCTTTACCAAAAAAAGGAAATCCTCAAAGTGGAAGCAACTCTTCCGGCACAGCGAGAGAGGTGATACTAAAATATTCACTGCACTCTGGAAACCTCGCTCCACAATGCTTTGCAGGGCATTACTTTTACAAAACATTTTCGTCATAATTCAGCCTGTGGTGGTCCTAGGACAATTGGACCACTACCAAAACGTTCACAACAACATGGTCTTTCTGTCTACACCATATTTGGGTCCCCACACTAAGCTAGTGGGGTCCCTAAAATAATAACCCTGCCTACTATTCATTGTCTGTTTAAGCTCTCTCATGGCTGGAACCTTTGTTTTACAGTTGGGGGTTGCTTTATGCTTTAAGGGCCTTGCTTATAATATCATTGTAATAGGCCTGCTACCCCTGAATATATGTAATGCACTATGTCCTGTAGGAGCTAAATATATGGTTACACTGCATCATTCATTGCCATTTTCTTTTTGTTTGTTATGCCCTCTAGGGGATAACTGTATAGTTACATGACCATGTTTCTCACACATGCTATTTTCATTGTGGTGTCCTCTAGGGGCTGTTCTAAGCATTACATTCATATCAACATATTAAAATATTTGTGGCACGGAAGCTTGTCCAATAATGCTTTGCAGGGCATGACTTTTACAAAACATTGTCCCTCATAGCATAGCCTGTGGTGATCCTAGGAAAATAGGACCACCTCCAAAACATTGACCGTAATGTGCTCTTTCTGTCTCCATCATCTCCAAAATAATAACCACTACCTCCATTCACTATCTTTTTAAGCTTTCTCATGGTTGGAACTTATGTTTCACAGCTGAGAGAAGTTATGTTTGTAATATCATTACAATAGTCCTCCTAGCCTTAAAATGTGTAATGCACTATGCCCTCTAGGGGCTAAATATATGGTTACACTGCATTTCTTTCTTCCATTCTTTTTCTGTGTGGTTATGCTCTCTAAAGGCTGACTGTATGGTTACATACCATGTTTCTTCCAAATATGGTTTGTATTGTGGTGTCCTCTAGGGGCTGTTCTGAGCATTGCAGTCAACATACTATTGTATTTGCAGCACGAAACTCGCCCCTTGCCCTTTGCAGGGCATTACTTTTACAAAACATTTTTGCTCATAACTCAACCTGTGGTGGTTCTATGACAATGGGACCACCTTCAAAACGCTCTTTCTGTCTCCATCATCTCTAGGTCCCCACACTAGGTTAGAGGGGACCCCAAAATAATAACACCTTATTCCAGTCAGTGTCTTTTAGGCTTTCTAATGCCTACAACTTTTGTTTTACAGGTGGGAGCATTTTTGTTTTAAAGGCCTTGTTTGCAATATCATTGCAGTTGGACTGCTAGCCCTAAAAATGCCACCAGGGGCTAAGTATATGGTTACACTAAATTACTTTCTCCAGTTTTTTTATGGGGTTAACCCCTCTAGGAGGTTAAAAATATGGTTACATGACTATGGCCCTCATTAAGACATTGGCGGTAAATTCCAAATACTGCTGCGATAACTGCCGCCAACATACCGCCACGTAGGCAAACATCCATCTGCCAGATTATGACACACAAACACAAAACCGAGAGAAACCAGCCACAACCAAAAATCCGCCAGACCCAACAAAGGCGAAAAACTGTCTGAACTAGCACCCATACCGTTACGCCACCAAAACAACACCCTTCAAATAATGACCCACGAATAACCACAGTGGACAGTCAACGGCGGTAAACCATTGGCAGTGAACACCACCAAGGCGGAAATGGCCACCCAAAACCAAAACAACGCAACATTGGCCAGAACAAAAACCCCACACCTGACACAAATACACACACACCCACCAACAGCACTATACAACACACACCCATATCACCCACAATCCTTTGTAAACACGAGCACATCGCCACACCTAGCCAGGCCAATTCCAAAGATAACTGCACACACTTACCACAACTACCCATTCATCCGTCACTTACCACACACCCCACCACATTACACAACACCCTCTGCACAACACATACCACACAACACCCATGTCCCCACAAAGGCACCCCCGGTTCACAGATGAGGAGTTGCGGGTGATGGTGGCGGAGATAGTCAGGGTAGAGCCACAGCTGTTTGGAGCACAGGTACAGAAGATCTCCATTGCAAGGAAGATGGAGCTATGGCCAAGAATCGTGCACAGGGTGAACTCTGTGGGACAACATCCATGCACAAGAGACGACATTCTGAAGAGGTGGAACGATCTACGGGGAAGGTGCGTACCATTGCACCAAGGCATCAACTTGCTATCAGGAGGACTGGTGGTGGACCCCCACCTCCTCCCCACAGCTGACAGCATGGGAGGAGCAAATCTTGGCAATACTGCAGCATGAGGGACTCACTGGAGTAGCCAGAGGACTGGACACTGGTGAGTCGCCATTAACAACCTACCACCACCCCATACCTGCATGCCAACCAACCCTCTCACCCTCACTCCCCTCACCCCACTCCATCCCCACAGTGCACTACCCCAATTGCCACACCTAAATGTCCACCCCTGCATGCCATACCAACTGCAAGCACATCTTACCCAGCTCTGCTTGCACACCCACCACCAATGCATGGACAGCATGGAGAACTACCAATACCACATCACATAACCATACACTGACAAAGGTGGGAGGACAA
Source organism: Pleurodeles waltl (assembly GCF_031143425.1). Taxonomy (NCBI): domain Eukaryota; kingdom Metazoa; phylum Chordata; class Amphibia; order Caudata; family Salamandridae; genus Pleurodeles; species Pleurodeles waltl. The sequence continues at coordinate 370,139,934 of NC_090440.1, read as the reverse complement.
CACCAGTAACATTGGGAAAGCTAGAAATGTGGAATATGTCATAGACAAGTACCCTAACAAATCACTTACATCTCCACAGGTGCCCCAGCCAATGTCAGTGGCGAGGAGGTGCAACGCCAACCCAGTCCCTCACCAGAAGATGTCCTCAGTAATGACAGCAACTCTGGAGTTTTCGATCTGGATGAACTCCCTGGCCCATCTGGGACCACTGGTCAGTTGGCTTCCACATCCCACAGCCAGTCCACCACAGGCCCCCCTCAGACTCAAACACCACAGCAGCCAGCCAACACCCCCAAACCTCTGTCCCCAGTACACGTCAATCAGTAGTGTGCCCACCTGTACAGGGACCCGAGTTGACACCACACAGGCAAGACGATGAGGGTCCTGGTGTAAGTGGGAGTAGGCACACCGTTAAGGGAACACAGGCACAGGGGGCCAGGGACGGTTGGAGGTCAGCTGTGTGCTAGGGGGAGGACAGGCCCAGGGAACCAACTGCCTAAGAGGGACTCACAAATGTCCTGGGGGCATACCAACAATCCCAAGACAGGATGGGTCAGGTGTTAAACATCATGCAGGAGAACCAGCTGCTGCAGGGGAAACACCACCAGGAGGTCATGCAATATTGCAGTCCTTGAATACTACCATGGCCTCCATTGCAGGTGTGCTGAATGACATGGCAAACATCATGCGGGAGTACACAGCACACCAGCGGGCCCCTACCACCAGCCAGTGTACTGACCAGCCCTCCATACTGACCAGCCCTCCACATCTGCTGCAGCCAATGGACAGGAGGCCCTGCCACAGAACCCACAAGCCACCAGCACACCTCCCCCTGCAGAAGGTGAACCACCTCGCAAACGTTCCCTGCAACTCAGACAGACACCAGAGACAGTTACCAAGACCACTGCCAGGAAATGAGCCCCTCCAGAATGTCACCCTTGTGTTCCACTGAGTGACCGTGTTCACTTTGGACTGCCATTGATCCTCTTCCTATGGCCCCTTGGGAACTGGACCTGTGCTACAAACAGACTAGCCCACTACACTGGACTATTCCCAACATCACCCCACTCTGTTGCACTATCCATTGTTTTTTTTGTTATTCAAATAAACACCCTTGAGCACAACTTGAGTGATAGTGCTTTCACAGAAAAAAATGTGCAATGTAGTGAACTGTATTGAACTGCATGATCCTGTGCAAATGTCCTGTAATGTGTTTATCCATCTAACAAATGTGTCTCATCAGTCTGTAGTCATCGCATCAGTACACTGTTGTAATCACACAAACATTTGCAATACGGGAAGGCATAGGTGACAGTCCATTGGGATGGCAAGGTAGAGACTGGCATAATACTACAGCCACAAAGCACATCACTTAAATGGAGACATGTATAGATCAACAGTGTTACAGGAGTGTCATTGGAAGTACTGCTGAATTATGTGTCCTGTTGTCCACATGCTCCTCCTCTTCCTCCTCCTCACTGTCCTCAGTGTCCACTGCTGCCCCACGTGCATTGTCACCCACATCCTCCTGCAGATTGGGCACATGGCGTCTGAGGGCAAAATTGTGCAGCATGCAGCACACCACCACAATCTGGCAGACCTTCTCAGGGGAGTAGCATAGGGATCCACCTGTCAAATGGAGGCACCTGATCTTGTTTTTTTCGGAGACTGAAGGGGCGTTCCACAACCCTCCTGGTACGCCAATGAGCATCATTGTACCAATTCACAGTCCCTGTTTTCAGATTCCTGACAGGGGTCAACAACCAGGACAGGTTTGGGTAGCCGGAGTCACCTGGAAGAAGTGAGGGACACACATTAGCCATGCACAATAGCATGAGGAATGACTCCAGTAGGCATACACTGACAGACATTGGGCAGGGACTCAAGCTCACCTATGAGCCACACTCTGTGCCTCTGCAGTCGTGCCATCACCTGTGGACGCTGCTATTCCTCAAGACAAAGGCATCATGCACAGATCCAGGATACTTGGCAGTATGTACTGGTCAGCAAAGCACACCATCTGGACATTGAGAGAGTGGAAACTCTTCCTATTCCTTTACACTTGTTCATTCGCCCTGGGAGGGACTAAGGCAATATGGGTCCTGTCAATGGCCCGATCACATGTGGTATGCGTCCCATTGCGTAGAATCCAGCCTTCACAGTGGGCAAATCATCAACCTGGGGGAATGCGATGTAGCTGCACAAGTGTTTGAGCAAGGCAGCCAAAACCCTTGCAAGCACAATCAAGAACATTGGCTGTGACATTCCTGCAGGAAAGCCCACAGTCACCTGGAAAGAACCAATTGCCAGGAAATGGAGCACTGACACTACCTGCACAGGAGGGGAGACTACTGTGGTGCAACAGATAGCAGGTAGCAGATCGGGCTCCAATTGTGCACACAGCTCTGTGATTGTGGCCCTGTCCAGACAATAGGTGAGTATGATGTGCCAGTCTTTCAGTGTAGTCAAGTCCACAATGGGTCTGTACACAGATTCATGCCTCCTCCTCCTACTCCTCCACAGTGATTGGTACCTTAGTGAGCCAAAAGTAAAATGGGTGTGATGACAGGACCTATGGACACACAACATCAGAGTACCACAGAGCATGTGTGTATCGAGGACACTAGAATTGTGTAGGTGTGTACAGTCAACACCAATGGTGCACATATTAATGCAATACATGAGTACTAGCAGCAGGAAATGGCAACCGGCTGTCCTGTATGCAGGGACAGGTGGAAGTGACCTCACTCCGTCGGCGGTAGGTGTCATGGCAGAAGGCGATCTGCTCCACCGTGCAATTCCTCATTGGCTAACATGGGGCTCTATGGAGTGAGCGAAACAAAGATGATTAATGCCTGCGGTGACGGTGTTCACCGCCGTGACCATGACCGCCATTTTCTTTCTACCACTTCACTTGATTCCTGACTTTCCACAGTGATACATCTCTACGTGGGCTGCTCTGACCTGTGTCTGGAACCTGCCATGGCCCATGCAACAGGGAAAAGGGACCCAGCATTCATGTCGGAGGAGTTGGAGAGGCTGTTGGTTGGGGTCTACCCCTGTATGCGCAGTTGTATGGTCCTCCAGACCAACAGGTGAGCACATCATGGGTACGTTGCATGCAACATGGCTGCATGTAGGTGTATGTGTGCGATGCCAGTATCATTTGGAGGGGGGGGTGGCTGCAGGCAATGTGAATTCAGAGGTATGGGTCATGTGTGTGCTTGATGAGGGGCAAATGCAAGCCATTTATGTGACAGACTGGTAGTGACTGTGACAGTAGCCCCCCACTCAGTTGCCGTGCCTGCTCACCCTGGAGGGTGGGTGTCTCCCTCGCCCCAGGCACCTCAGGCCCTGCCACAGTCAGCACTGCTGCCCTCAGTGAGGAGTTATTGACCTCCTGAGATCTATCTCTGGAGGGCAGTCAACCATAGTGAATGCCATCCAAGGGCTGGCATTGCAGATGCAGCAATGCAATGCCTTCTTGGAGGGCATTCACGGTGGCTTGGCGGCCCTACACAGATCGTTTCAAGCTCTGGCCTCCTCTCTGACGGCAGCCAGTGTCCATGTTTCTTCCGTCCCCTCTCCAACTACCTCTTCCCAGTCCCTGTCTCCTCTCCCCCAACCCATCCCACGTACACATTCTGACAAGCATGCACCCACAACAGCAGACAGGACTCATACAGACAAACTCAGGCACCACACTTCAGTCCACAAACACACACACAGCCAACAGACAGATGCACCCAACAAAAGCCACTGCCTCCACTGTCTCCTCCTCCTCCTCTTCCTTTACAGGCACATCAGCACTCACACATTCATGCACTGCATCAACAGTCACAGATCCTGCCACCTGTACAGCCTTACCCACAGTCACCACAACAGCTGACCCGCAGACATGCTCCCCACACACCACATGCGCAGTCACCACCACCACCATCACCACCTCATGCAGCACACCCACCTCACTTGCAGACACCACCGCAACATCCATCCACATGTCCTGTTTGACCTCCTCCTCCCTGTCTGCCCCCTCCAAAAACACACATACACTCCCACTCTGACCCCCAACAGCCATGCACCTCACACATGCACACTTTTCATGCACCTGCACCCAAATCCAGCACACCTGCCCCTCCTACAACCAATCCCTCTACCTCCACTCCCATACCTCCTCCCACAACCCACCCCATTGGTCCAAAGAAGCTTTTCCTTTCCCACCTTGACCTCTTCCTCTCACTCTCCCCATCCTGCCCGTAAGAGAAAAGTCCCACCCCCCCAGCCCAGTACCACCAGCACCAAATCGAGCCCTGTTCCTCCCCCTAAGACTGCAGCTGCCACTAAGGGGCACAAAAATGGCACTCCGGTCCCCTGCCCCAAGCCCACTCCTCCACCCCCTAAACAGAAGGGTAAAGACCCACCCCCTCCCAAACCTAAGCCCAAGGACCCCCCTCCCAAGAAGAAGCCCTAACCCACAACACCCCCCCACCTCCTGAGGTGCCTTCCTATTTCCAACATGATGCCCCTGGCCAGTGGAGTGACAATATTGTCAGGAGTCAAGTTGGGCCTTGGACGTTGCCCTGTGGCCATTTGCAAACTTTGGACTGGCCTGAAGTGGTCCACTGCCGTGTTCAGTGGTCGTACCACTCTGGCGGTTGGGGTGGTACATTGGCTGTCTATGGGGGGGATCACCGCCATGGTCATAATTTGGCGGTCATTACCGCCAGCCTGGCAGCGGTACTAACGCCATTGCCAGCATGGCGGTCAGCTGACTGTCAATGTCATATTGACCACCTATATTTCTTACAAATATTTTTCTTATGGTGCCCTCTAGGGGCTATTTTGAGCCAAAAGTTTATTTCTCATAAAGGTTTATATGATAATTATATATGTTTTAATAATCTCTCCTTATTATAATTAACACCATAAATCACACCTTATAACACAATGACTATGAACACTCTTGAAATGTGTGTGTAACCCTTCTAGTTGATTTCTCCTCTGTGGCTGTCTTGTGTCTTTTTGGGGGGAATTGTTTTAGCCAGCCAGCAACTTTGATGGTGGGATGGTGAAAGTGGTATTCAATTGCATTTTTTGCTGCATATAGAGGAAGAAGGTAAATGGAAGTACTTTAGTTATATGCAGTGCCACTGGAATTATATGGCAGGAAAAGACGAAATTATGAGGCAGGGTTGACCATTTTATGTGGCAAGAAAAGTCCAGCTTTGAATTTACAATGCCAATAGCTCTAGCAAATGCGAGACCTATTGCATGGCAAATGCTTGTTTATTATTATTTTTTGCCACGCTGCTATACAGCATGTCTGAAAATTATTGTCAAAGTCAACTGTGCCCAAGTTGTACAGCATGTACAAAAGGCAATGGCAGAGGGAATATTCTGAAAAGGTGTTACCTTTTAGCTTTGCCAAAGTTTGTTTAATTCTTAACATTCTTATCATTGAAACTATCTATTACAGCGCAAGGGTGCTAAACACATATTGGTAAGATTGACTGACCAGTAGTTAACAGGTTCCTATCCTGGCATAGTTAACTTTACCCAGGCCATCTTTAAAGGCCTAAATAAGATGTTTACAAAGTAATCAGTGAAATGGTGAGCACATCCCTATAAAGAGAGCGAATAGGGCAATGCTGCCCACCTCCTGCTCCATTCTTAAACAAACAGGGCTCTGCCATTTCTTTTAAAAGTGCTCTGAGTGTGATAGAGAGAGCTTGAAACGCTAAGACATGTGAACAGTTCAGTCTCAAACTAAAAAAGTGTACAATTTATAGATGGGTGAACCACCCAAGACAGTGCTGTTCTCCTCATAATGAGAATAAATGTCCTCAAGGGCCTGATAAATGAATCCCCGCCTTGAGAATCATACACATGATTTAATCGTGATTACATATTAATATGAAACAAAACAATGTCCTTACTAAGATGGGAGCATTCTTCACATCACATTTGAGGGGTAAATGAAGCATTAAAGCTATCATAGAGCTAAAGCCTTTCCTTTCCATCAGTCACTCCACCAGCAGGGATGTTAAACATTATTTGCGTTGAGAGGAACACAAGAGGCAACCATATACAAGACACTAGCCATGAATATGCACATATACATTTCCACATAAGAAAAGGGCCATTAGCACCTCAAGAGGCCTGTGTGGTGCAAGTTAGTTTACTCTCCAGACTGGAGGATGGGCTGTTCTGTGAAGAACACACCTTTAGGAATAAAGGAGTATTTGATGCCAATTTGATATCCAGACAGCGGCCAAGGTGGGAACCAGGTGTCCAAAAAAAGTCTGTCTCTAATCATAGCCTCGAGTTTGGAGCCATTATACATTAACAATGAATGCAAATGTACCTTGTTTTCTGAGGGGGGGTTATTATGCTTTGTTTCGACTGTTTGCCACCTTTGAAGCTCTTCTCCGAGCGAAATGCTCAAGGCGCTTTAGCTTGCACTCGGCCAGAGAAGCTTTTCAGCTTCTCTGCTGTGTGCTCTTGGCACTATGAGCTTGGCTGAGGGTCGAGGATAGGTGACTGGTTGTCAAGGACACCAATCATCTCAGCCCAGGCCTGGATTGATTACTTTGGGCCTCATTAGGTGTTTGGCCGTCCGAGGACCACCATGTTGGCGGTCCGACCGCCAACAGGCTGGCGGAGAAGACCGCCAAATTATGACATTGGCAGTGATGCATACAGAATCCTGCCAAAGCACCGCTGCCACCGCCAGTGTGGTCAGAACTCCGCTGTGGGCTGTGGATAGGAGCCCCCAACCATGCGGCGGAGACCATGTTACCGCGGGACTCATTACGAGGTTGCACAGTCCAACATTTCTACTGCGGTCGGACCACTATGGAACTCCATGCGGAAATGAACAGTATAAAAGGAAACAATCACCTCCAGGAAGCCATACTCGCCTGAAGCCACCAAGGAACCAGAACTAGACACCATACCGCTGCTCCTGCACGCCGACAGACAACTGAATCATCGCTGACGACAACAACAACAACCGGAAGTACACACTCTCACCTGTTACAATTGTTGTACAGTATATGTACAGTCATATAGCATACCGTAGGGAAGGGCGTGCGAGAACTACACTCACATGTAACAGTACAGTGACACACTCACACACAGCAACAAAGACACCCACATATACACAGCACGCACACTGCAGCCAGCACACACACACCACACGTCAGTATCACACAGTTACGCATGGAAACACAGCACAGGCCCAGCCTCACATATTCCCATTCAACATAGGAACTCATAAAAACAACACCACAACCACACAAATATAAACACATGTCAAACGCTCACAACCTACACTGGCCAGTAACTCGACACACATACAACACAATGTACAACTATCTGTGATGGAACACACACAATTACACAATCATACAACCTAGCAATCAACACACACATCACACACAATATAATGCCATACACAATACATACACTCAAACAGTCAAAACAGACAAAAGCAACACAGCACAACAACAAACACATAGCAATACAAACAAAACACAATACCATGACAAAACTATTTCAGCTACAGACACATATCCATCACACAACACACACCCTATCTCTGGGGGACAAAAGCACTGCACGAAACCTCACAGACTGCTCAACAATACAGGAAGCACAAGCAGCACACACACACAAACACTGGCACACAACCAATGTCAACCAGGAACAACTCAAACCTATGAAAGGAAATGCAGGACAAAGATGTAACCAGAGAACCAACAACTGGTTGGTTATACATATATTATTGTGCACAAAGATATAAGTGCAAGGCCATTGACCAGTCCATCTATACAAATGTGCTCTTGCGCCAAAGGCACGTAATGGTGCCCCAACTTGACTCCTGATTACCATGTAACCTCCACAGATAGGGGCATTAAGGGGACAGTTACCTCCGGGATTCTTGGAGGGTGATAGGGGTGGGGGTTGGGCTTAGGCTTGAGAAGGGGTGTTTAGGCTTTGGCTTGGGAGGGGGTTGGACCGTTTTGAGAGGGGTGGACTTCTTTTTTTGCAGGGGGAGGGGCATGGGTGCTGGCAGTGGGGTAGGGGAGGCATTGGAGGTAGAAGGGATGGCCTTGGGAAGGGAAACATATCTTCTAGGCATGTCACGGCAGTGGAAGAGAAAGGAAAAGGTCAGACTTGGAAAAATATATATTTTTGACACAAGGGGATGGTCTTCAGAAGGAGGTTTGGGTTTGGAGGGAGAGGGAGTAGTTGTCTAATGTTTAGAGTGTCTGTTGTGGTGGTGGCTGCAGGTATGGTGGACTTGCTGCATGTAGGTGTGTCAGTGGTTGTGGTGCCTGCGGGTGTGGTGACTGGGATGGATGTATGAGGATCTGCTGGGGAGCTGTCTGCAGGTAGGGTAGGTGTGGTAGCTGGATAAGTGAATGTTGGTGTGGTGTCTTCAGGTGTGTTAGGTGTTGTGTCTGTGATGCTGGGGGTGGTGGGAATAGCAGGGCTGGTCGTGACTGTTGCTGTGTCTGCAGGTGGATTTGGTTTGTGTGCATGCCGGTGGTGTGTCTTGTGGTGCTTATGTTTGTATGCTCTTCTATTGTCTGTTGAGGTGGATGCATCCAAGAGTGTTTGTGTGCTTTGGCTGGGTCGGGAAAGGGGGGGTTCGGCCTAGTGAAGAAGAAGGTGGAGGAGGGACGGTAGACAAAGGGTTACTGGCTGCCGTCAGTGTGGAGGCCAGAGCCCGAAAAGATCTCTGTAGGCCAGACAGTGCACCGTGAATGCCCTCCAGGAACTCAATACTCTGTTGGATTTGAGCTGCCAGTCCATGGATGGCATTCACAATGGTCAACTGACCCACAGAGATGGTTCTCAGGAGGTCAATAGCCTCCTTACTGAGGGCAGCTGGGCTAACGGGCTGGGGCAGATATGCCTGCTGCAAAGGAGACACCCACCCTTTTGGATGGGCAGCACAGCCAACTGGTTGGAGAGCTACAGGGAGGGCGGTGAGAGAAAGGAGGGTGGCAGACAGAGATGGTACTGGGGTGGTCCCGATGGGTCCACCACCACTAGGGAGTGGCCACTGGAGGAGGATTCCAAAGAAGATGGAGTGGATCCGATCTCCCCATGGCACTCCCCTCGCCCTCTGGGCCACTGGGTCCCTCGCTGTCTGTGGTGTCGTGACTGTAGGTCCCATGGTCAGAAGCTTCCCCACTTGGCTGTGCCCCATCTCCTTCACCTTCCTGTGCTGATGCTGCAAATAGATAGTGAAGTAGGGTCATCACATTCACAAGATAACAATTCCATCATACATTACACTAAGGCCCTCATTACAACCCTGGCAGTCAGTTTTAAAGCGGTGGTAATACCGCCACGAAGCCGGCGGTAAAATAAATGGAATTATGACCACAGCGGAACACAGACAGCCACTTTAACACACCGATCGCCACAGTGGTAGGAACAAGCACTGCGGCGGTAACCGCCAACAGCCAGGCAGAAGACAATGTACCGCCCACAGTATTACAAGAGGCCTATCCGCCACCTTTTCCATGGTGGTACCAACGACATCAAAAGCACGGCGGAAACAGATCTCAGAAGTCAAAGGACTCACCTCTGGAGACTCAAGGAAAAGCCACGCCGCCATGGAGCCTGAACCCCATGCTGGTCTACCTCCTCCTACACCAGGCATACCAACGCCGGCGACGACAACCACGGTGAGTACTGCCGCCTAGCAAACATGTTGTTAGTTGTGGGGGAGGATGTGGGGGTCCCCCGCCAGTCCTCTGTACTGCTATCTGGTGTCTTGCTACCAAAGAACGCACCTTCCCCTGTAGGTCATTCCACCTCTTCCTGATGTCATCCCTTGTTCTTGGGTGCTCTCCCACGGTGTTGGCCCTGTCTGCGATTCTCCGCCATAGCTCCATCTTCTTAGCGATGGATGTCTGCTACACCTGTGATCCGAATAGCTGTGGCTCTACCCGGAAGATTTCCTCGACCATGACCCTTAGCTCCTCCTCTGAGAACCTGGGGTGTCTTTGTGGTGCCATGGGTGTAGTGTGAGTGGTGTGTGTTAGGGTATGTGGGGTGATGTGTTGGGGTGTGTGCTGTGAGGTGCGTGGATGGTGTATGGGTGATGGTGTTAGGTGTCTCTGGTTCTGTGGGTGCTCTTGCTGTATCTCTCTCTGGTGGCAATTTTTGTTAGTCGTAAAGGGATGTGGGTAATGTGGGTGTGTGTTTTATAGTGGTGTGGGTGTGTGGGTGTGGTGTGTGTATGTGTGTCAGGTGTGTGTAGTTTGAATTGTCCAATGTGGTGTTGTTTTGTATGTGTGTGTGTATTTTGAGCGCGGCAGTATGTATGCCAATGGTTTACCGCAGTTGAATCTCTGCTGCGGTGATTCGTGGGTCATAATATTGTGGGCGTAGTTCTGTTGGCGTAACGGTGTGGGTTTTGGTACTGCCAGTTTATCACTGACCTTTGGGCTGGCGGAGTTGTGTGTGTGTCTGTATAGTGACGGATTGCTATGTGTGGGTCATAATATGGGTAGCGGTATACCGCTGCGGTAGCCGTACGTTGGTGGCAGTCAGCATGGCGGTAAGCGGGACTTACCGCCAATGTCATAATGAGGGCCTAAGTTTCATTACTTCCTGCTCACCTACACCCCTAGGTAGTGCAAGTAAAGTGCCAACATCATGTCACAACAAAATATGGTGTATGTCCCTCAAGAAAAAGATTGTTACACACCAGCTAAGCTACCTAACTCACATATACAATACCATGTATTAGGTTCTTCATCAGTCACACTGACCATATTATGACAAGGTGACATTGCCACACAATACAGGTCCCCTATCCACAACAACATAGTCAATTAAGCAATTGTCCAGAAATGGGAGACAACCTTCCACTAATTAAAAACACATACTCAACACATACAAATATTTTACCCTGATGTCATGTACCAGGCAATGACATATGTTGTGAAGTGAAGGCAAGCAAGCCTTGTGTAGACAAGCCATACCTTCTTCATTTCACATAGTTACTACCATACACAATGCACACATGCAAACATGTATCACCTCAAATTGTCTCACATGTCAACTTTAGGTCAAGGAGTCAGAACACATGTCACACACACATGCACCAATAGTGATGTATCAAGGACTGAAAATACAATGTGGACCAAGACATCTAGGTCACTGGTCCTCCGAGAACAAACGTTATCAGTCATGTCAGGGCCAATTAAGCTCAGACCTATGTTCCAAACACAACCACAAGTTATCAATAAAGTGTACCTTACAAATAGACCACTGTTCTGTGCAGGAAGATAACAATCAGGGCTACCTAATCATGCAATTTGGACATCAATAGGCCACTGACAGTGACAGCATCACCACCCACAAATCAGACATGGCAAGCCTTAATTCTGTCTGTGGAGGATTCTGAGAGCCAAAGCACATGTGATGCTAACATTACAGGTAAACCAACCATGAGGCAAGCGAAAAGCCTAGATACACTTCCAATACTACACACATGTGTAAATTAAGTACCACACCTGCACCACATAGGTGTCATTGCCAACATTAGGGGCCAGATGTATCATGTTATCCAATAGCGATTACCCAATTGCAATTTTTTGCGAATCACAATTAAGTAATCGCTAATGGAATGTATGAAACTCCAGGAGTTTCATACTGCAATTCGCAAGGGCTTGCACATGGACCTACCTCATCAATATTCATGAGGTAGGTCGCAATTTGCGAGCCATTGCGAATGGCTACAATCACAGGGATGGTGACCTGCTGGGCTCAGCAGACCACCATGTCTGTGATCGCTTTTCAATAAAGCAATTTTTTTTTAATGCAGCCCGTTTTCCTTAAAGGAAAACTGGATGCGTTTAAAAATGAAAAATGAAAAGTTTTGTTGTCATTTTTTAAGAGTAGGCGGTGGTCCGTGGGACCACTGCCTGCTCTTAAAAAATGTTTTTGCATGCATTCACAAAGGGGCAGGGGTCCCCTAGGTAGGTGGTAACTGTGCTTATTTTGCGACTGCATTCACGGTCACAAAACAATCATACATACCTCTGGGATTCTGAATTAGGAAGGGTCGCCCTTGACACACCCCTTCCTAATACCGCATCTGTATGTAGTCGCAAATCCAATTTGCGATTCGGTAACAAGTTACCAAATCGCAAACTGGACTTATTACATACCGAAATGCATTTTTACGATCGCAAACGGCCCACTTGCGATCGTAACAATGTTTGATACATCTGGCCCTACATTCCTAAACAGCCAGGACTCTGTTGACTTATCCTTCATAGCAACAGCAGGTAGATATGACTATTTCCAAAGTTGATTCATGTCTGAACCTGTCAATTAACACATGATATTCTCAAATATCTGTTGAGTGTAACTGTGAATAGGCTACCATTGCCTATGTATCTTGCCTACTACTGTCTACCCAAGGACAATGCTGTGTTGCCACTTTCCACAAACAGACTATTAACATGGTTGTAACATTCCTAGCCTCTGACACAAAATATATATCCACATAGAGATGTGGCAACAGCTTAATGGTATCCAACATGTATATTATTAACTCTGATAAAACATCACAAATGTCTGTGTACATCTCTCACTTACCAAGTGGGATTACTTTGCAAGAGGTGTGGAAATACTGACCTTGTATGTCAGTATATATGATGGACATCACAGCCGCACATGATGCAGAGATTGAAGGCTTAAATATGTCTGACTCTATGTTGCCCATAGACAGGAATCGTGAGACATTATAGAGGACAGAGAGTAAGGAACTACACACCCTACCATCATGACATTGGGAGGATTTACTTTTTGGATGGGAATTGACAATTAACAGGGTAGAAGAAGCTGTGTAGTGGTACACATATGATACAGTCATATGTGCAGCATTATGTGCAATTGTACGGAGGGGACAACATAGCTGAGTAACATGTCTCAAAAGTACATTTTTAAATACACACCTGGCTACAGTACTTCAATTTGTTCACAGGAGACTTGTGACATTTTGCACTTACTGCATTGTCTGAGCTAACAATCTGTAACATCACTCAATTACCTGGTAAAGGAAAAAAATTGAGTTAGGTCTGTACTCACCCCCTTGTGGCTGCTCTGCTGCCTTCAAACGCCCATCCAACTCAGGGTAGGCCACCACCAAAATGTGGGCCATTAGGGGGGTCAGGGTCCGACGGGCACCCGGTCCTCGTTGGGAGGAAATCCCCAGCTGGGCCTCAGCGGTCTTCCGGGCCCAGTCTCTCAGGTCCTCCCACCTCTTCTGACAGTGGGTGCTCTGCTGGCTGTGGACCCACAGAGTCCACACTTTCTTGGCGATGGCTTGCCAAATCCCCTTCTTCTGATGGGCATTGACCTGCATGGATGACATAGACATAAAATAGAATGTCATGTCCACATGTACCATACTAAAACAGACAGAGTTACTAACAAGTTACTTTAATAAGCCAAACACAGACTGTCTTGAACATCCTCTCCACTGATAGATGAGCATATGCAGTGAGGGCATATGTGAGGTGGAAACAGGCAGACAAAATGCATATCCAGCACCAGCTGTCATGTTATCACATATGACCAGACAGCAAACACAAATGAAAATATGATTTTCCAGGAGGAGTCTGGTATACCACCTCCACTAACCATGTGCAACAGTCAAAAGGTGGCTCAGGCGACATACATCAAACACTCTCCACAATGTCTCACTACTCAAAATCTGTCACCAAACATAAGTACATGCCCGGGAAGTCACCCATTCTACCACAACTTTGGCACCCAATAGACTTTAAGGACACTAACAGAAACATTATCCATCAGTCTTTTCTTAGTATAGCTGAACTAATGAAACATATGTGCACATGGTGCACTTACCCGCTCCTCTGGTGCACCATAGAGCTGGTCATACAGAGGTAGAACCTCCTCTACCAGCTTCTCCAGCTTCTCGGGTGAGAAGGCAGCGGTCCTATAACCTATACGATGTGGCATGATTGCTCCCAGAGGCAGTACACAGCAGCTAAGGTCGTGGAGGTCTTGCTGGCAGCAGGGTCAGGAGTCAAGTGAGAGATGAAGTATGATATGGCAGTCACGCCCGCCATGTCAGAGACCGTCACCACCGTCGGACATCACCATTGGCCCAAGACGTAGGTCATTTCTTGTTGTCCACTACAGTAGGTCAGACAGATGCCATTTTGAGGTCCTTAGATGTAAAGAAAAGTGAATTTAATGGTGTGTCACAAGCTGTGAAACATACCTACACCATAGTTTTCAATGTTGGCTTTGACCAACCATGTATGTATATGCAGATGTAATAGACATGTTGTAATATTGATGAGATAAAAGTAATGTATCTTTAGTGGAATAGTTAGCACGCTCAAGGCAACTAGATAGCTAGTATTTGTGTCTTTTAAATGAGAAACATGGTAAGAATGTCAATATCACAGAGGCTTTTCATGACATGCGTATCCATTTCCAATTCATAATTGAAGAAAGAGATGAGATTGCAGTAATAAGCCATTATTTCCCTAGGTACGTGCAGTGCACAACATTTCTACTATATCATATGGCATGTCTGAGCATTATGTTTGACATATGTATTTTAACACTTGCAATGGACACAATGTGTGATAGACATACCTTCTTGTTTTCTCTCAATAGTTACCCTGGAATGAGAATGGGCAAACAACCTCCAGTGTACCGTCCATTAGCACACCTGCAGACCAAGGAGGATCAACATGTCATTCAGATCTACTGCGTGGATAGGCAGACATCATGGATCTCTGCCGTGAGTTGGAGCCAGATCTGATGCCCGCCATTCGTCATCCCAATAGCATACCACCCATTGTACAAGTCACGTCAGTGTTGCACTTCCTGGCCGCAGGGTCTTTTCAAAATACCATGGCACTAACTGCAGGGGTGTCCCAGCCTATGTTCAGTCTGGTCTTGAAGGCTGTACTATCTACATTGTTGGAACACTTGGACAGCTACATCAGATTTCAACAATGTAAAGCTTTGGCCCATGTGAAGGCAAATGTTTATGCTTTGGCACACATCCCACATGTAGTGGGAGCCACTGATGGTACCCATGTTGTAGCCTTAGTTCACCCAAATGGCAATGAACAGGTGTATCAGAACAGAAAGAACTTTCACTCCATAAATGTCCAGTTAGTCTGTTTGGCAGACATATATATTTCACAAGTATGTGCAAGGTACCCAGATTTAGTCCATGATGCCTTCATCATGTGGAACAGCATTATCCCACTGCTGATGACATAAAGGTACACACAGAGGGCCTGGCTGGTTGGTAAGTCATAAATGTGATGTGTGTCAGTATCTTATGTCTGCTTCAATATGTAAGGATGTCCATGATTTATATTTGCACATATGTAATGATTCCTTATAGAGGATTTGGGAAAACCCAAACTGTCCCTGGTTGTTGACACCAGTGAGGTACCCAACCAGCCTAGGGGAAGTCCGCTTCAATGAAGCCCATGAAAGGACAAGGCGAGTCGTTGAGCGGACTTTTGGGCTCCTGAAAGTAAGATTCTTTTGCATTGATAAGTCTGGTGGAGCCCTCCTCTACTCAAGCGCCAAAGTTTGTCAAGTCATTGTGGCCTGCTGCATGCTCCACAACCTTGCCCTGAGACATCAGATCCTATATATACCAGATGAGGGTGAGCCAGCAGTTCTACCGGGTGAAAATGCAGAAATGCCAAGTGATGATGACTGTAAAGAGGATGAAGGTGGAGACATCCGGGCAGATCTCATCAATCAGTACTTCCACTGACTGTAGATATGTGTTGTTTTGTAAAATGATAGACTCAGTGGGATATTGGTTGGCTTAGAAATATTTGAGAATGGTCACTGTATAACCACCAGACAGGTAATAAGTTGCTTAGCAGTACATAGCTCAGGCATGCATGCTAAATAGTAAATGGAGTTGTGACTATTGTGATGATCTCCTTTGGAGATGTTTGTCACAATGCACAATCAGACTTACCATTGTATTTAGGACATGTCTTTATAGGTCTTTGGTACCAATATCTGCCTATACCTTTTTTTAAAAATTTTACTTGCAGATTTCTTCACAAGGTCATCCTCATTTGGTAATTTCTGAATTGTGTCACTGGCAGGTGGGATTAGCAGGTCTGACATGTGAGGTGAACATGGATAGATCCAGGTACTGTATGGCATTATAAGGGTGGTGTCTGATTTCCATGCCCAGACTGTAGGGACAGTGGGATGGTAGTGTTCTGTTCCACAATTTAGACTTGTTTGCTATGTAATGTGGGTCCAATGGTGTCATGTGTGTGGTCTTGAGTCTCTGACATATGTCATCCTGTGCAATCCATTACCTCAACCTTCTCATTGGTATGATAATGATGCTCTCTTGCTTGCATGCAGCTGTCACTGTGTTTCCTCATTGCAGGCTACTGTGCATGTGTGTCAAGACTGACGTGGGTGAGTAGCATGCCTACAGATACCTGACCATGGTAAGTGGAAGGTTCCATGACTGGGAACATTTGTACTGACCTCTGTCTGTATTATTAAGTATGGTTATTTGGGAGGTATGGGTTGGGTATGTGATAAGACTTTAGCTGATGACACATTGAACCAATCTGTTTGCCTATCTTGACAGACGAAGTATGACATGTCCTTAGCTTCAGTAGTCTGTGGTGTGTTAGTTGTTCACAGCTGTGCTGAAGGACACATTTGTGAAGGTGTACTTCACTGTGTGATCATTGGCATGTTGTCAACATATGTGCTGGAAAGTGCTATAAATGGAGATTGTAGATTGTCTATTTGTATCATTGTGTATTAAGTGAACACAGATACATTACATTTCAGATGGGACTTGTTACATGTGTGAATATCATGTATAAGCAACAAGATTCACATTTCATTGTTTAATATAGATGAAAAAGGACTCTCAAATCTATTATGTGTTTTAGTTATGTTTAATTACAAGTACACAGGAAAACAAAATGAATTAGATCAAACCAAAAAGTGCAAACAGTGGAGGGTTCAGTCATGGTGGTTGTAATCATCAGGGTAGCTGCTACAACATTTAGGCCCTCATTTCAACATTATTGGACCGACAGCCTGCAGCCTATGCGGCCAGGAACCCGCCAGCTGCATTTGGACATCCCCGCTGTGCCGTAACATTGCAGCCGGCTCCTAATGGAGCCGGTGGCAATGTGGCGGTGCAGAGGGTGGAACAGCACCCGTCGCGCTTTCCCCTGTCTGCCAAGCAGACAGTAGAAATCGCAATGGGGCTGTGCCTGGGGGCCCCGGCACTGCCCATGCCAAGTGCATGGGCAATGCAGGGGCCCTCAGGGACCCCCGAGTCCCCTTACTGCCAGCCGTTCCATGGCAGTGTTTACCGCCATGGACAGGCTAGCTGTAAGGGGACTTGAAATCCCCAGGGCAGCGCTGCCTGCAGCGCTGCCCTGGCGGATTGCGACCACCGGGACCTCCATGGCAGTATACTGCCGGTCCCGGTGGTATGACCATGGCGCTTCCACCACGGTCATGATATGGCTGGAAGTACCACCAGGCCACTTTAACCCTGGCGGTCACCGACAACCAGGGTTAAAATGAGGGCCTTAGAGGGCCTTAGAGTCTCAGGTCCAGTGTCCTTGTACCATTGGAAAATGGAGATTGGTTAAAAAAAAGTCAACAGGGTGTATCAGTGACACACTAGGGGAAACAATCAGTAGAGGATCACTTTCTGGCAGTGGTTGAAGTCTCGGAATCTGGTCCTCCTGGATGTTTTGGAGGACATTCGCGTTAGCGGGGGGGTTTCTTCAGCTAGAGAGGCAGGGGTGTCAGAGACATGTCCTTCCCCTGGCAGAGCCTCCATTCCACTGGTTGCCACGGATAATGCAGGGACTGATGTTACGTGGCCAATGGAAGGGCTCTGGTGTTGTGGACACAACTTACTCAGGGTGGTGTTAATGTATTTCAGCACCCCTTTTAGAGAGACCATGTTGGCATTGTGGGCCTCCCACTGTTGCATAACATCCTGGTGGTTTTCCCTCTGCTGCTTTTTTATCTCCCCCATCATAGCAAGTAGTTGGTTAATCCTTAGAATACATGGGTGAGTGCGTGGGAATCCAAGCTCCACACATGAAACTTCTTCCTAGCATGATATAACACAGGGCAACCACTTGTGCTGCCTTGAGGTATTTGCCAAGCCATGCAGGGTGCATCTGCATAGCCTGGTAAATCTCATTTTAGGTTTTGCATCGCCATGCGTGGCACAAGGGAAAGGCAAAACTTTGCTAAAACTGCCATCCAATGTATAAAAAAGCCAGTGATAAAAGGATATGGTGTCCTGCCTTCCCTTACCTTCATCATGTACCTTTTGTACGGTCAATGCTGCGAGTGCATGCGCTAGCATATGCGTCTCGCTTGTGAGACTCTGTTGTGTATAGTAAAGGGCTTGGAGCCTGCCTGTTGCCCATTTGTTGGCTTGCATGGCACTCTTCTTTTCAGCCTCAAAATGTGTCACTGTAGGCCAAGCATTATTTTTGTTCCTCTGTGTGGAGCAGCCTTTGGTTTGTCAGTAATCTCCCAAGACTTGGGAGATGGTGTCCTGGCCAGCTGTATCCCTAGGAGCCTCACTCTGCTGGCCCACACCATCTCTCCCATGCACCCTAACCCCACTGGCCTGTGCCCTTGGCACAGTGTGCCCACTGCCACTGGTGCCAGGTGCTTCATTGTCTGGGTTTTCTAGTGGTGACTCAGGTGCCTGTACTGTGGAGTACATGATGGTATTAACTGTCCTTGCGACACAGGTTTGAGGGTGAATGGTTGCCTGGGATGTAGGAGCAACAGAGCTGGGAGGAGTCATGAAGGCAATATTCTGTAGAGCCCTCCTCTACTCACCCCCAATGTTTGTCAAATCATTGTGGCCTGCTGCAGCTCCACAACCTTGCCCTGAGATGTCAGATCCCATATATACCAGATGAGGGGGAACCAGCAGTAGTAGGCAGGTTAAGGCTGACAGTTGTAGACTGACCAGGTATCCCAGGGGTGTTCTCCTCACTGAGGGCTTCATCCAGGGGGGAAGTGGCTGTCTCAGGTGCCCTGTCCATGGTCCCAATGGCTAGGTGACCCATTGAAGTAGTGGAACAGACTGTTACAGATTGTAATACAACATGTGGGTACAACCTCTGACAGGCAGATATGCTTTGAGCCATAAACAGGAAGGCTTTGCTTGATTCCCTGATATGATAGTGACACCAGCTTTCAAATCTGGGGAGCAGCAATATGGGATACAGAGAATTGCTATATCATACACCTTGCTATAGGATGTCAGCGTGTCTTGGCAGTTGGATGTCTGTTGATAGACTCATGTCTTGTCTGCTGTGTAACTTTATATTGTTCTTGTTACCTCCCAATTAGCAGTAGTTCAGTATTGAGTCACCAGATGGCTGCACACTGACCTGTCAATCAGATTAGGAGTAACCATTGTACCTGGCCATATGTGTGAGGTTACACCAAGTTCAGCACACTTCTTATATGCCCCAGGTGAATGTATTTCAATAGGTGATGGGAGGTAGAAGGGACAGTTTATCAGAGGACACAGCTGTAGCTGTGTGTTGGTGGTATTATATCGGCAGATGCCCATAGGATTGCTGTCATTGACCGACACTGTACAATTGTGGAGCATTCAGGTGGGTTTAGTTGATTGTTTAATTGACATGCAAGACCATTTTCATTATGGTACACTGTTCTGGTTTTCTTAAAGGTAGAACAGTGTCTGCTGGGAGTTGTACTACCCGCGCCATACACAGACACTATGGGCCTGATTACAACTTTGGAGGAGGTGTTAATCCGTCCCAAAAGTGACGGTAAAGTGACGGATATACCACCAGCCGTATTACGAGTCCATTATGTCCTATGGAACTCGTAATACGGCTGGTGGTATATCCGTCACATTTGGGACGGATTAACACCTCCTCCAAAGTTGTAATCAGGCCCTATGTCCCCAGGTGAGTTTACTTGACATGTAGGATTCCAGAAAGGGGTATTTGGACAGATGGACACAGGGTTGGTAAGTGGGTTGGCAATTAAGTTGTCAAAAGGTGATCAGTGAGCATGCAAGACAGAACTTTAGGGTGACATCATTGGTTTAGTGGCTAACCAGACTCCACTCCCCAGGTATTCATTTCAGGCCCTCAGGATGCAGGATGTCCAAGATTCCTTCCACAATGTGAAAGTTGGGGAAGGAGGTGAGGGCCCACCACCAGTCTTGAGGACCGCCCCTGGTGCCTGGAGGCCATGGAATGTACTTTTCCCCTGAGGCCATTCCACCTTTTCCTGATGTCCTCCTTTGTGTGTGGATACCTGCCTACAGAATTCAACCTGTCGACTATTCTTTGCCACATCTCTGTTCTCCTGGCAATAGAGGTTTGCAGGACTTGGGCTACATATAGGGGTGGCTCTACTCTGATGATTTCGTCCACCATGACCCTCAATTCATCGTCTGGGAAGCAGGGGTGTTTTTGTGGGGACATGATAGTGGTGGCCAACATGAATACAAAGATATAGAAAAGGTGATGAGGTGTGGGTGCTGTGTTGAGTGGGTGACTGGTGGTGTCTGATGTGTGGGGAAAAAACATGTGTAATGTGTATGATGTGCAGGTGTGGAATGAGTGGTATTTTAAATGTAGAGGGATGCCTATTCTATGGTTCCTAATTTCTGTGTGCGGCCTCTATGTTGCTGTGTGTGGTGTTCTGGCTGCAAAGGATTGTGGGATGTGGAGGGGTGTGTTTTATAGTGTAGTTTGTAGGTATGTCGGGTGTGTGGATATGTGACAGGTGTGTGGAATTCAAACTATCCTATGTGGTGTTGTGTATTACTGTGGTGATCGCTGACTGCCGCGGTTTGCACGGCTATTGGTTTTCTGCCATGGAAGAACCGCTATGGTGGTATGTGGATTGTAATAGGTTCAAAGGATTTTTGGCGGGCTGGCGGAGCTGGTGGTGAAACTCCCTCTTTCCCACCCTCCAGTGTCCTGGCGGTGTTGGTATTTTGGCTGGACTTTGGCAGCCCTGGCTGTGTGACTCGTAATACAGCGGTCTGTCTGACCGCCAACATGGCAGTCTTTTGACGGCCGCCACTGCAGCGGTTTTGCTATTATCCCGCCAAACTCGTAATGAGGCCCTCTGTGTCTGCTTCTCTTCCTTCGGCCTAGGTTGCAAGACAGCGCCTTACATTTGACCTCAGTCTTTGGGTCTTTGAATACTCAGCAAAATGATGAGATAAGAACAAGATTGACAGGCCTGTTTATTACAGAAAACTAGCTTGTGGGACAATACTGTAAACACGGCTTTCACATGGGGGAGTGATTAACTCACTAAAGCAAATAAAGTTAGCAATGGAGAGTCATAAAATGTGAGTTACAATCCACAAAGCAAATGGCAAGCGATGGGCAGAAGGCATTCCCATGTCAACTTTCTGAAACTCCACAAAATGTATTTTGCATACCACACAGCTGTGCTGTGTGGCAGACTGGAACCTAAGAACTGAACCCATATCAAGACGGCTCCCTCCCAGTCAATATTTGCTGAAGTTAAACCAATCAGACAAGCAGGACTTATGGCCTACTGGAGACACCAAACCACATCATTCTGAGGATTCAAAGATGATGGAGACTGGCAGTAGCATTCTGGCTAAGTGTAGAGAAGGAGAGAGACTAGGGTGACCACTGGTCAGTAATTTTCACTGACTGTCCGTAATTTCACCCTAATGTCCGTAATAAAATGTTTAACAAACAGCATTTGTCTGTAATTTTGGCCTTTCTTCTAAAGGACAAATTCCCCAGCTGAAGTTGAAAGGAGGAAGTCTCCTTTTCTGTGTTCCTCAGGGAGGGGCAGACACATAAAGAAACAAGCTTTCTTCACAGTGTGCCTGCTTTCCAGAAAGAAATGTAAATGTGTGCATTTGGTTAAAACTGCAATCCTAAAAGGAGCTCTGGAGCTAGGATAGGCCTTAACTGATAGAATCACTTAAAGTTTCCTGTGACAAAGATGTTTTCCTTTTTTAGAAGTACTGTAAGGGTGCTACAAGCTGAGCTGTGGAGTGTATGCTTTTAATGGAAAGCTTTAAAAAAGGTTTGCACTAGGGATAAACTGTGTATTACTGAAGTACATACTTTAGAAGCTGTTTTTATATTAATTTAAATTTATATGCACATTGTGTGGCAGACTATATTATACTGTGAATAATGCATGTTTAAAATGATGAATTACAAATTAAGAGTACTTTCAGGGACCTCAGAGCTCTCAAAATACGTCACATCTCCCTACTACACCAAACAGGATGCAATTCTATGGGCCTCTGATTGCACACATTGGCATCTGTAGTGAATGCATTAACCAATAGAAGTTTCATGACATTTCCCACTGAATAGTTTAACTTTCATTTATTTTTCATTAGGCGTGTGTTATTTCATATGTAGTTACTTGATGCTGAAAGTACAACAAAATAGTTACAGAATATTTTGTTATTTTTATCAACACCTTTAATTCTTCCTCCGTGTTCACTGACCCCGATTCTAAAAATGCAGTTCGACTGGTGCTTTGAATATTCTGTAGGCCCAGATGTACAATTTTTTCATGCAATGCAGCAAAACAATTTGCTGTGCTGCATGAAGGGAGAGGGCAGGAATACGCCATATCAAAATATGGCACATTGCTGTCCTCTACCTGTGCTAGCGCTCAATCTGCAGCCTGGTGCCAATGCAGATACCCTTGTGCAGTGGTGCAAGGGTGCCTGAGTTACAGGCAGGATTGTTTTTGTGCAGGACAGGACACATTCCTGCACAAAATAATCCTCAGAAGCATTTTCCTCTTTCTGAGTGTGCTGCAGGATGCAGGACATTCAGAAGGAGAAAACAACAAGGAGAGAGAAAGATATTTCTCATTGTTGGGCCTCTCCTGGGAAGGCGAAAAATTCTAAAGCATTCCCAGGTCTACCAGTGTTGGTATATCTGGGAATCCTTAGAATACATGGGTGAATGCGTGGGAATCCAAGCTCCACACATGAAACTTCTTTCTAGCATATTATAACACAGGGCAACCACTTGCTGCCTTGAGTTATTTGCCAAGCCTTGCAGGGTGCATCTGCATAGCCTGGTAAATCTCATTTTAGGTTTTGCATCGCCCTGCGTGGCACAAGGGAAAGGCAAAACTTTGCTAAAACCGCCCTCCAATGTATAAGAAAGCCAGTGATAAAAGGATATGGTGTCCTGCCTTCCCTTACCTTCATCATGTACCTTTTGTAGGGTCAAGGCTGCGAGTGCATGTGCTAGCGCATGCGTCTCGCTTGTGAGACTCTGTTGTGTATAGTAAATGGCTTGGAGCCTGCCTGTTCCTTACCATTTGTTGGCTTGCATGGCACTCTTCTTTTCAGCCTCTAAATGCATCACTGCAGGCCAAGCATTATTTTTGCTCCTCTGTGTGGAGCAGGGACCAAGAACTAATTGATTCAACTGAATCAGTGCCTGTTCGCTGCTCTCGAAGTGACTCAGGTACTATTTTGTTCTTTTAATTTCTAGTGCCCTGCAAACAGAAGGTTCTTGACTGGCAAAAACGTGCCCAGCAAGACAAATAAAATTGCAAAGTTTTATTTTTTAGAGCAAACTTTTTTTATTTTGTCAAGTCCTCTTTTCTCACTTTGCACTCATGTTTTCTTTTATTTTTGCTCGTGGGTGCTGTTCTCAAAAGATGACGATTATCTTGTTCTAAGTATTGCAAAGTAACATTGTTTCTTAATTATGTGTAATTTTTTAAATTATACTTTAACACATCATGAAGTACCCCCCAATCCACCCCACTCCAATCTTCCCCACTACAATCCACCCCAATCCACCTCACCTCACCCGACACCATTCCACCACATTCCAAACCAAACCACTCACCCCAATCCACTCCAACCCACCCACTCCAATCCTCCCAGCCCAACCGCAATTTAATCTCACCCACTCCAATTTACCCCTCTCCAATCCAAAACAATCTGCACCACTCCAAAACAATCTGCCCCACTCCAATCCAAAACAATCTGCCCCAATCCAAAACAATCTACCCCTGCAATCTGCTACACTCCAATCCAAAACAATCTGTCCCACTCCAATCTACCCCATTCCAATCCAAAACAATCTGTCCAATTTGCATCTACCCCACTCCAATCTGCCCGCACTAATCCAAAACAATCTGCCCCTCTCCAACCTGGCCTACTCCAGTCTGCCCCACTCCAGTCCAAAACAATACACCCCACTCAAGTCCAATCCACCTCAACCCAATCCAATCCACCCCACTCCATCCCAATTCACCCCATTCCAATCTACCCCATTCCCATCCAATCCACCCCACACCAACCTAATCGACCCCACTGCACTCCAGCCCACTCCCATCCACACTAAATCAATCAGCCTCATTCCAATCTGCCCACTCCAATCCTAAACAATCTGTCCCACTCAATCCATTCCAATCTGCCCCACTCCAATCAGTCCAAGTTTAGTCCAAAACAATCCATCTCACTCCAGTCCAAAAGAGTCTGCCCCATTCAAATTCACTCCAATCCAATAAACCTCACCCCAACTTAATCTACCCCACTCCACCCAATTCACTGCACTCCAATCCTCCCCACTACAAGTCAGTCTACCCCACTCCAATCTAACCAACAACAAACCAATTTACCCCAATCCAGCCCAGTTCTATCTACCCCACTCCAATCTAAAACCCATCACCTCGATCCAACCCTCCCCATCCACCCCAATCCACTCTAATTCAATCCACTCCACTCCAGTTTTATCCACCCCACCCACTCCAATCCAACCCACCCCACTCCAATCCAATCTACCCATTCCAAACCAATGCAACTCAACCAACCACTGCAATCCACCACACCCCAATCAAGTCCACTGCTACCCAGCCAATCTCCCTCCAGTCAAATCCAATCCACCCACACCATTCCAATCCATCCCACTCCAATACAATCCACTTTAATTCACCCCACCACAATCCAAACTAGTTTACATTAATTCTCTCTATTCTAGTCCAATCCACCCAACTCCAAAGCCATCTACCCCTCTCCAGTCAATCCACCACACACCAATCCAATCCACCCCACACCAATCCAATCCACCCTACCCCACCTAACTACAATCCAATCCACGCCATTCCAATCCAATCTAACCCACTGAAGTCCATTCCACCACAATCCACTCCACTTTACTCCGCCCCACCCCACTAAATCTACCCCACCCCAATCCACACCACCCCTCTCCAATCAACTCCAATCCTCCCACCCCTATAAAATCTAATACACAACACTCAATTGATTCCACCCACTCCACCCTAATCCACAACACTCACTCTAATCCACCCCACTCAATCTAATCCACCCCACTCAATCAAATCCACCCCACTCAATCCAATCCACTTTACTCTAATCCGATCCACCTCACTCTAATCGGATCCACCCCAATACGATCCACCACACTACAATCCATTTCACCCGATGCCAATTCAATCCACCTCACCTCAGTGCAATCCACCCAACTCCAATCTACCCCACTTCAATTCACCCCACCCCAATCCACTTTCTCTAGTCCACTCCTTCCCATTTTACCTCACCCCATTTCAATCCACTCCACCTCACTCCACTGCAATCCACCACACTGTACTCCAACCCACCCTACTATACCCCAATTCACCCCATCCCAGTTCATTTCCCCACACTCCAATCCAATCCAATCCATCCAGTCTACCCCACTCCAAGCCACCCCATTCCAATCTAATGCATCCCATGTCAATCCAATCCACTACAATCCACCCCACTAATATCCACCCCACCCGACCCCACCCCAATCCCATTCATCCCACCCCAGCCCATCCCAGTTATGTCCACCCTACTCCAATCCAATCCATTTACCCCACCCTACTCCAATCCAATACACCCCACCTCAGTGTCATCCACTCCACTCCACTCCAATCTAAGACACACACTTCAATCCAATCCACCCCAATCCAATCCATCCCATTGCAGCCCACAACACCCCAATCCAACCCACCCCACCCAATTTCAATGCACCGCACTCCAATCCACCCCACCCAATCCACCCCACTCACTAGAGTCACCACACTTACTCAAATCCATCACACTCTACCCTAATCCACCCTACTCTTACCCAATCCAATCCACCCCACCATGCCGCAGTTCAGTCCACCCCACTGCAATCCAGTCCATCCACCCCACTCCAATGCACTCCACTGCACTCCAATCCACTCCAATCCAATCCACGCCACTCCAATCCAATCCACCCATTCCAATCCACCCCACCCCATCCCACTCTAGTCCAATCCCCCCACTCCAATCCAGTGAATACAATCCACCCCACTACGATCTAATCCACCTCACCCCATCACTCCAATCCAAACCACCCACCCCAATCCAATCTAATCTACCCAATCAAATCACCCAATTTCAATCCATGTCACCCCATTTCAAACCACCCCACTCCAATCCAATCCACTGCACACCAATCCACCCCATTCTACCCCAATCTAATCCACCCCACTCTACTCTATTCCCATTCACCCCACTACCTCAATCCAGTCCCACTCACTCGATGCTAATGCACCTCACTCGACCCTACTCTACGATGCGCTCTGCCACTGAACCACTGAAGTCTACTTCCCCTATTCAGGTCTATGAACTCTACTCCACCTACTCCACTCCACAATACTCCAACAACAATGCAAGTCTACAACACTCTACCCACACTCCACTCTGACACTCCACACCACTAACTTTTAGCCATACTGAACAACAGTCACACTGGTGGACTACATGGCAAAAAAAAAACACTGCCAAAGCCAACAGCTCCTTTATAAGTGAGACCTATTGGCTTTGCCAATGCTTATTCTTTTTTTAGTTATAGTGTCAGATATCCTGTGGTCTGTACTTATTTAATACAGTGTACTGTTAATTTTATGGAATTGTACCAAAACACTATCTTCTAGTTTTAAAGGGGATTGAGAAAAAGAAATTACTCTATTCAGTGGCTAAAGTGCACTTTGTGTAACTAGGAAGCCTGGGTTAAAATCTCAGATTCCCTGCATGCCTAAATTGTGTGATCTTTACTTGATATTGATATTTGTGAGCACTTTCAAGTAATTCGGTTTAAGTTGGACTGTGTACAAAAACCCACTTGTATCTTTTATTAGCCTGGAATGTTCCACCATCCATAACAATAATTAGCCATGAAGGAACACCAGATAATTGGTTCACGTTGTTCACTCCTGGTGTTGTCAAAAGGGAGAGTTAAGGAATATTTTAAGTTTTTAAAGTTTATGTATAGAAACGTTCATTTCAAATAAATATTAATGCAATGTTGTGATCTAACGTACTAAACTGAAACACTACTATCTATTTTTTTAAAGATTGTATTGCTGTATGCCAAAAAGAGGTTGCATCGCATGATGGAGGCCAGGTATATAGCAAAAGATTGCATTGTACATTTACAGAAGAATAGTGCTGGAGTACATACATTTATGAAGAGTTAGCACACAATTATTAAAACTTTATGTGTAACAATCTGATCCATAATAAACTGTTCATCCCATCCTCCTGCCCACTCACCGCTGCCTTAACTATCAGTGTAGGGAAGCAGAGCAGTGAACCCTGTTGTGCTTAAAAGAACATTTTCTAGTCGGGAAATCCAACAGTTTATCACAGATAGGTGCCCTTAGGCCACTGCCTTGTGTAGTTACCTAAATTTGGCTAGTGCATGGAAACCAAGAGTGTATGTGTTTGAGTGGGTTACAGGGGAAGTGTATCATCCTTGGTGCAGTCCTTAAAGCCCTTCACCAAAATATCCCACTTCTGTGCATTAAAATATTTTCTCAGACCACTCATTCTTCCCTGTGTAACAGGGTGCTCTCAGATCCAAACAAAGCGATCAAGCCCTGGTCGAACTTATGATAGTCAAGGAAAATTGACCCTTCCAGTGCAGTGTAATATTTTGTGTTACTAGAAGACGAGCCAGGACAAGGAATTTGGTGGAGGGTTTCTCAAACATAGGGTGGGGGAATATGCCCAATAGGACCATTTCTGGGGATTCATTAGTACACAGCCCATCATGGTTGACAACACCTCAACAACTCTCTAGCAGTATGAAAGAGTGTGGGGCAAGACCAAAGCATATGAAGCAAATTGACATCTAACTGCATACAGCAAGGACAAATGCAACTGCGGCTCCCTGGTATATTTTGGCAATTCTTGTAAGAAGACTCAGTTCAGAATATTAAATTGAATATGTTTAAAATGGAAGCCGCAGTATAAAAGCAGACAAGCAAGAATTGCAGCAATCTCATAGACAATGCACCATCCCTAATAATACCCAATAGTAAGAAAATACAAATAGAATACAACAATACTGCTATTAGGTTTCAATAAGCGTGCAACTTCACCAAAGTTCCTGCTGCAAGAAGGAACTAAACAGGGCTGAGGCAGCCCCACTGGAAAGCGCTCAAAGAGGCGGTGCACCGCAATATAAGCAAATAAATATATAGTGTAAGGGAAAGGAGAAGTCCGATGTTCTGACAGTGCAGATGAACAGTACTTTTTTACTATTTCGTTGCAAGTCCGAAATGTTAATTCCACACACTTCCGTAGGTGAGATAAGTTAGGACAAAAAATAAAATAAAACAGCCTTATGTTCTTGCATTTCCATAGGCAAATTGAATAATACTCAGGATGAACAGCCAACGTGTTTCACCCAATTGAAGGGCTTCTTCAGGGCTGTAATACAACCAGAAACACATATGTATACTATGCCATCAATTGCATGAAAGATGTAAATACAAAAGTAAGTGTGAGCATACACATTGTGGAAGTGAAACAAGAAACAAAATGCTGTGTACCAACACGTTAATAGAAGTGATGAGCCCGTGCAGGACATGTTCCATATCATGCAGAAAGAGAAGTATATTGAGAGGGATATGTAAAAATTAACCAACCAATGAGTTAATTGAAAATAGAATTGACATATTTATACAAGAAAATATACGTAGAGTGTTAGTGTGTGTCCAATGGAAAGTGAAATCCCAAAGAGAGGGGGGGCATCCAGGTGTCAAGTTAAACAAATAAGACAAACTGCAAAAATACATACCATCAATGGTATCCAGTCAGTAATAATAGTAACAAATGCATTGATAAATTAGTGACCTGAACAAACGAAACCAAAGAGAGGGGGAGTAAATATAAAAGTGTAAAGCAGGAGGAGTGTTTCACAGGATAAATGTCATCAAAATAACATGTAAAGTAAGCGCTTCAGAGTGGCGAAAACTAGACCACGTGCTTACATCAACTGAGTAAAATAAAGTATAAGGCAATAAGATGAGGAAAAGCGCATCAATCCAAGTCACGCTCCAAAACTAAAGTAAAACGAATATCCCCGCAAACCATAACTAATCAGACACCAAAAAGAATAACATATTGGGGCAGGCAAGATGTCCCTTAAAACAATTTGCCAGAAGCGCATCCAAAGAATTCCAAAATGTGAATGCAAAACCTGGTGAGTGGCAGCAAAAGTGAATGAATATCCGAGAGAAGCAGACAATAAATAAAAGAAGAATTAAAAATAAGCGGAACAGGAGAAACCTTACCGCTTATACTGTAATGCGGCATGTCCCCCGCTCAAGAGGGATTCTATGACGCGATCAGAACGACCGCAAGAGATCTCACGTGACCGGCCAGAGTGTAAAGCGATAGACGCCCGGAACCCGGAAATACAAAAGAAAACTTCCTAAAAATAGAAGAGGGACGAAATCAACCGCCATCTTAAGGCTGGTTGTGATTGAAAAGAGTGCATGCTAAAAATAAAGATAGGACAAAAAACAACCGCCATATTAGGGTTGATTGTCAATGAAAATGCCGGCTGCCAGAGATAAAGTAGAAAGGGTGATATGAAAAAACAAATAAAATGAACCGAATATAGATGTAAAACAGGAGAATTATGAGGAAAAATATTGGAAAGGGAGCAAACTATATAAGACTGACTGGGTACCCCATGGAACTTGAATAAGCCAAAAAATATATGAAATAAAATAAAATAAAAATAGTAACCGTGAAAAATTTTAAAAGTAAATATACAAAGGAAGGGTGAGAAGGAGAGGGTGAGTGGGGAGAGGGGGGTTTTTGGGGGGGGAGGGGAAGGGCAGATGAGCCCAAGAAAGTAATGTGATCAAGAAAAGTGTGGTTAGCATGAGGGGCGACATATACATATTGATGGAAAAAATGTGGACAATTAGAAAGATGCATATGATGACAAAATTAGCCGATTGACACATGATATGGGTCCAGACACAGATCGATCTAATCATAAGGAAGTAAAAAAAACATAGTCACAACTACCGAGAGCAAAAACGAAGTGTGCAACGTTACAAATAGCAGTAATATGGAAACAGAGTTGATGCTATAATGACTAATTAACAGGTCGACATATGTTATTAATTTGGGCATTAATCCATGAAAGATTTGAAGAAAAACAAACGGGGAGAAGATACAAAGTACATTTATAAATATAGTAATATAAAATTGGAGCAACGGAATATCCACAATATTGCAAGAGCAAAGTCAGATGAAACATGATTTCGAAAAAATCAAAAAAATATAGTAAACATAATGTAAGTGTGTTACAAACAAATAGCAAAGTAATACCCACCCCCAATGGCACATAGACAATCATGGTGAAAAACAAATAAAATTTCAAACAAAACAGTCAGACTAGAGAAAATAATGGAACTCATGATCAGTATTGAGGCCCAGTTCTACCGCTAGGAGGCGGCAGATCCAGGCCGCCTCGTTTTGGCGCAAAATCATTTCTCTATTTCACCCTCTAGAGTGAATTGGAACGTGTTCGATACCATGAAACCAGATAGTTGGATCATTAGGATGGGCCGATATTATATGTGTTGCGAGTGGATATGCAAAATCATGTTTTCTTATAGCTCGTAAATGTTCCTGTATTCTAAGTTTTAAAGGGCGTTTCGTGCTGCCCACATAGACCTTAATACATGCGCAACCCAAAATGTAAACAACAAATTTGGTATTACAATTAATGACATGATGAATAGTGAATCTCTTCATGTTGTGATAGCAAAAATCTTTGGTTTTGTCACGACCAAAAATGCAAATATTACAATCATGACAGGTGTAGAATTCCTTAGGTTTCATAGAAAGCCACGTGGTGGGACTGGGAGAAGAAACGTAGCTGGGACATAGATGGTCTCTAAGAGTTAGCCCTCTACGATAGGTAATCTTAAGTTTGTTAGGTATGAGTCCTTTAAGGCCCGGGACATCAGTCAATAAGGGCCAATGGCGTTTAAGAATTCTAAAGATACCCTGGCTGTGGGCCGTGTACCGGGTCACAAAAGATAAGAAGTCCTTCCGAATCTTGTTATTCCCATCTGTTTTAACAGTCAAAGTGTCTTTTCTAGGAGTCTTCATGATACGATGAGCGGCCTGTGTTAGGATCTTGGCATTGTAGCCCCTATTAATGAATCGGTGTCTAGTGTGCTGAATCTGTGTGCAGAAAATGTCGTTGGTACTACAATTACGTCTAACGCATCCCATTTCTCCATATGGGATATTTTGAATAACCGAAGCAGGGTGGGCACTGGTAGCGTGAAGAAGACTATTGCATGCTGTGGATTTCCTAAAAAGTGCACTCTGTATACTGTTACGTTCTATGAAAAATCTGATGTCCAAAAAGTCTATGGTATTTTTATTGTAATGTAAGCTAAGTTGCACATTGTAAGGATTGTTGTTAAGAAAAGCATGATACTGAGTAAGTTGGTCAATGGTCCTATTCCAAATAATAATGATGTCGTCAATATATCGCCCCCAAAAGACAATAAAATCCGTCCAGGGCGATGCAAGTTTGCCCCAGGCGTGTATTTTTTCGTTCCAGCCCATGAACAAACAGGCATATGATGGGGCAAATTTTGAACCCATCGCCGTCCCCTGTGTCTGTTGGTACCACTCGTTATTATGCAGAAAATAGTTTCTGGACAGAATAATATCAATCATCTGAAGAAGCATCTGATTGTGTACAAAGCAGTCTGCAGTCCTAGAATTGAGAAACATGGTGACTGCTTGAATCCCAAAAGGTTTACGTATGCATGTGTACAAGCTATTCACGTCCATAGTTACGAAGAGAAGATCCTCAGACCAAGTGAAATCAACAAATTTATTGAGGATATCTTTGCTATCCTGTATGAAAGAAGGTAAGTTGCTGACAAATTTCTGTAGGCAGAAATCCACATATTCAGATATTTTTTCTGTAGGGGAGTCTATCCCTGAAATAATAGGTCTTCCAGGGGGAAAGTTACCGCCTTTGTGTACCTTAGGAAGTGTGTAAATACAAGGAAATTTCGGGTTTTTAACAGTTAGGTATTTGAATTCATCATCAGAAAGTAGACCTTGTTTGTGCCAACCCCACAGCTTGTTATTGATATATTCAATCAGACCACCAATAGGATTGTGTGTGAGGTGTTTGTAACAGGTAGTGTCAGCTAGTTGTCTGTTAATTTCCTCCATATAGTCCCTGTAGTTCATAACCACCACATTGCCTCCCTTGTCGGCCTCACGTATAACGATCGATTGATCATTTTTGAGGCTCCGAAGAGCCTCCCTTTCTGTAGCAGGCAAGTTATCAAGTTGTTGCCAATTGTGTATGCGGGTATTAAGAGTATGATGCAGATCCAAAGAAACTCTTTTGGCAAAAAGCTCGATATTACTATGAGTATAAGATGGTGTAAATTTGGACGGGGTTTGAATCTGGTAGTTCTTTCAATTTTCTCTGAAATCCCCAAGTCTATCTGAATATCTTCTATTTCCCTACAGTCATCTTCTAGGGACAAAAGTAACTGTACATCATGAAGATCAGAGACCAACTGGATGGAGGGATGGGTGTCAGGAGTGGAGGTAACTTTGTCATGAGTCTCAAGTCGAGGTCTACTCTTGTCTCCATCTGGAGCAGAAGATAAATAATTTCTGAGTTTAAGAAGACGTGTGAATTTGAACAAATCAACAAAGACCTCCACAGGGTCGTTAGTCCGGGTAGGACAAAAGCCTAAACCTTTACTCAATAGTTTGCATTCAGTAGTGCTCAGAGTTCGATCAGACAGGTTAATAATAGTCAGATCACCCTCAGTCTTATCTGTAATAGGTGAGATGGGTATTAATCCTTTTTTGGACCTGGTTCTGACCCTCGATTTTCCTCTGTCTTTGTTTCCATCGTTTCCCACCCCTTCTGGTCTTATATCCTTGCAAATAATTTTTGTGCCTTGGCGTAACCGCTCCATTTCCACTAAAAAATTATTATTAGGAATATCGCGAGAGATCTGTATGGAAGAACCATTGTCTTTAGACGTGCAACTGTCAATTGAGGAGGTAGAACTCCCACTGGACAGGTCTGTGTCATCAGTATCTCGTCCCCTGATGGTTGAAGACTCTGGAAGTTTCACGTTATCGTATTTACGCGCAAAAGTATATATTCTGCCCAATTTGTAATCCAAATCATCACGTTTAACTTTCAGTTGTTTTTTGTCTCTTAAGTACATTTGATAATCATCAATTATTTTATCCAAAATTTCGTAGTTTTTCTTCACCAAATCTTTTTGGGTGACCTCATCAATCTCTCTTTCTAGTACCTCAATATCACCCTGAAGTTTGGTGACCTTCTTATCAGTATGCCAGATTAGTATGCGCATCATGTTGAAGGATGAGTTCTGCAAATTAGCCTCCCACTCTTTTAGCGAGTCCTCATCTAAATCCTCATATGTAGGAAAAATCAAAATTCTAAGGCCCCTGGGTATCTTATTGTTGTCCAGGTATTTTTGTAAGGTGATCCCGTCCCACCATCTAGTTAATTCTTGTTTTCTGAGCCTTTCCAACTTTTGGATTAGTATGGGATGAAGAACTAAATAGTTCCCTGGCTAGTTCTTCACGTTTGTCTTTAAAGCGTGACATGATATTGAAGGTAGGGAGTGCGTAAGAGCCTTAAGACACAAAGCAGACAAGCAAGAATTGCAGCAAGATCATAGACAACGCACCATCCCTATTAATACCCAGTAGTAAGAAAATACAAATAGAAAACAACAATACTGCTATTAGGTTTCAATAAGCGTGGGGTATCCAGTCAGTCTTATATAGTTTGCTCCCTTTCCAATATTTTTCCTCATAATTCTCCTGTTTTACATCTATATTCGGTTCATTGTTTTTTTTTCTTCATATCACCCTTTCTACTTTATCTCTGGCAGCCGGCATTTTCATTGACAATCAACCCCAATATGGCGGTTGTTTTTTGTCCTATCTTTATTTTTAGCATGAACTCTTTTCAATCACAACCAGCCTTAAGATGCCGGTTGGTTTCGTCCCTCTTCTATTTTTAGGAAATTTTATTTTGTATTTCCGGGTTCTGGGCGTCTATCGCTAGCACACCCGGACCGGAGGTTTCCTTCAAGAGGATTCCCGTCAGCGGCCGGCTTTACACTCGGGCCGGTCGCGTGAGATCTCTCGCGGTCGTTCTGATCGCGTCATAGAATCCCTCTTGAGCGCAGGACATGCTGCATTACAGTATAAGCGGTAAGGTTTCTCCTGTTCCGCTTATTTTTAATTCTTCTTTTATTTATTGTTTGCTTCTCTCGGATATTCATTCACTTTGCTGTCACTCACGAGGTTTTGTATTCATATTTTGGAATTCTTTGGATGCGCTTCTGGCAAATTGTTTTAAGGGACATCTTGCCTGCCCCAATATGTTATTCTTTTTGGTGTCTGATTAGTTATGGTTTGCGGGGATATTCGTTTTACTTTAGTTTTGGAGCGCGACTTGGATTGATGTGCTTTTCCTCATCTTATTGCCTTATACTTTATTTTACTCAGTTGATGTAAGCATGTGGTCTAGTTTTCGCCACTCTGAAGCGCTTACTTTACATGTTATTTTGATGACATTTTTCCTGTGAAACACCCCTCCTGCTTTACACTTTTATATTTACTCCCCCTCTCTTTGGTTTCGTTTGTTCAGGTCACTAATTTATCAATGCATTTGTTACTATTATTACTGACTGGATACCATTGATGGTATGTATTTTTGCAGTTTGTCCTATTTGTTTAACTTGACACCTGGATGCCCCCCTCTCTTTGGGATTTCACTTTCCATTGGACACACACTAACACTCTACGTATATTTTCTTGTATAAATATTTCAATTCTATTTTCAATTAACTCATTGGTTGGTTAATTTTTACATATCCCTCTCAATATACTTCTCTTTCTGCATGATATGGAACATGTCCTGCATGGGCTCATCACTTCTATTAACTTGTTGGTACACAGCATTTTCTTTCTTGTTTCACTTCCACAATGTGTATTCTCACACTTACTTTTGTATTTACATCTTTCATGCAATTGATGGCATAGTATACATATGTGTTTCTGGTTGTATTACAGCCCTGAAGAAGCCCTTCAATTGGGTGAAACGCGTTGGCTGTTCATCCTGAGTATTATTCAATTTGCCTATGGAAATGCAAGAACACAAGGCTGTTTTATTTTATTTTTTGTCCTAACTTATCTCACCTACAGAACTGTGTGGAATTAACATTGCGGACTTGCAACGAAATATTTAAAAAGTACTGTTCATCTGTACTGTCAGAACATCGGACTTCTCCTTTCCCTTACACTATATATTTATTTGTTTTTATTGCGGTGCACCGCCTCTTTGAGCGCTTTCCAGTGGGGCTGCCTCAGCCCTGTTTAGTTCCTTCTTGCAGCAGGAACTTTGGTGTAGTTGCACGCTTATTGAAACCTAATAGCAGTATTGTTGTTTTCCATTTGTATTTTCTTACTATTGGGTATTAATAGGGATGGTGCATTGTCTATGAGCTTGCTGCAATTCTTGCTTGTCTGCTTTGTGTCTTAAGGCTCTTACGCACTCCCTACCTTCAATATCATGTCACGCTTTAAAGACAAACGAGAAGAACTAGCCAGGGAACTATTTAGTTCTTCATCCAATATTAATGCAAAAGTTGGAAAGGCTCAGAAAACAAGAATTAACTAGAAGGTGGGACGGGATCACCTTACAAAAATACCTGGACAACAATAAGATACCCAGGGGCCTTAGAATTTTGATTTTTCCTACATATGAGGATTTAGATGAGGACTCGCTAAAAGAGTGGGAGGCTAATTTGCAGAACTCATCCTTCAACATGATGCGCATACTAATCCGACATACTGATAAGAAGGTCACCAAACTTCAGGGTGATATTGAGGTACTAGAAAGAGAGATTGATGAGGTCACCCAAAAAGATTTGGTGAAGAAAAACTACGACATTTTGGATAAAATAATTGATGATTATCAAATGTACTTAAGAGACAAAAAACAACGGAAAGTTAAACAGGATGATTTGCATTACAAATTGGGCAGAATATATACTTTTGCGCGTCAATACAATAACGTGAAACTTCCAGAGTCTTCAACCATCAGGGGACGAGATACTGATGACACAGACCTATCCAGTGGGAGTTCTATCTCCTCAATTGACAGTTGCACATCTAAAGACAATGGTTCTTCCATACAGATCTCTCGCGATATTCCTAATAATAATTTTTTAGTGGAAATGGAGCGGTTAAGCCAAGGCACAAAAATGATTTGAAAGGATATAAGACCAGAAGGGGTGGGAAACGATAGAAACAAAGACACAGGAAAATCGGGGGTCAGAACCAGGTCCAAAAAGGATTAATACCCATCTCACCTATTGCAGATAAGACTGAGGGTGATCTGACTATTATTAACCTGTCTGATCGAACTCTGAGCACTACTGAATGCAAACTATTGAGTAAAGGTTTAGGCTTTTGTCCTACCCAGACTAACGACCCTGTAGAGGTCTTTGTTGATTTGTTCAAATTCACACGTCTTCTTAAACTAAGAAATTATTTCTCTTCTGCTCCAGATGGAGACAAGAGTAGACCTCGACTAGAGACTCATGCCGAAGTTACCTCCACTCCTGACACCCATCCCTCCATCCAGTTGGTCTCTGATCTTCATGATGTACAGTTACTTATGTCCCTAGAAGATGACTGTAGGGAAATAGAGGATATTCGGATAGACTTGGGGATTTCAGAGAAAATTGAAAGAACTACCAGATTCAAACCCCGGTCCCAATTTACACCAGCTTATACTCATAGTAATATCGAGCTTTTTGCCAAAAGTGTTTCTTTGGATCTGCATCATACTCTTAATACCCACATACACAATTAGCAACAACTTGATAACTTGTCTGCTACAGAAAGGGAGGCTCTTCGGAGCCTCAAAAATGATCAATCGATCGTTATACGTGAGGCCGACAAGGGAGGCAATGTGGTGGTTATGAACTACAGGGACTATATGGAGGAAATTAACAGACAACTAGCTGACACTACCTGTTACAAACACCTCACACACAATCCTATTGGTGGTCTGATTGAATATATCAGTAACAAGCTGTGGGGTTGGCACAAACAAGGTCTACTTTCTGATGATGAATTCAAATACCTAACTGTTAAAAACCAGAAATTTCCTTGTATTTACACACTTCCTAAGGTACACAAAGGCGGTAACTTCCCCCCTGGAAGACCTATTATTTCAGGGATAGACTCCCCTACAGAAAAAATATCTGAATATGTGGATTTCTACCTACAGAAATTTGTCAGCAACTTACCTTCTTTCATACAGGATAGCAAAGATATCCTCAATAAATTTGATGATTTCACTTGGTCTGAGGATCTTCTCTTTGTAACTATGGACGTGAATAGCTTGTACACATGCATACGTAAAACTTTTGGGATTCAAGCAGTCACCATGTTTCTCAATTCTAGGACTGTGGACTGCTTTGCACACAATCAGATGCTTCTTCAGATGATTGATATTATTCTGTCCAGAAACTATTTTCTGCATAATAACGAGTGGTACCAACAGACACAGGGGATGGCGATGGGTTCAAAATTTGCCCCATCATATGCCTGTTTGTTCATGGGCAGGTACACAAAAATACACGCCTGGGGCAAATTTGCCTCGCCCTGGATGCATTTTATTGTCTTTTGGGGGCGATATATTGACGACATCATTATTATTTGGAATGGGACCATTGACCAACTTACTCAGTATCATGCTTTTCTTAACAACAATCCTTACAATGTGCAACTTAGCTTACATTACAATAAAAATACCATAGACTTTTTGGACATCAGGTTTTTCATAGAACGTAACAGTATACAGAGTGCACTTTTTAGGAAATCCACAGCATGCAATAGTCTTCTTCACTCTACCAGTGCCCACCCTGCTTCGGTTATTCAAAATATCCCATATGGAGAAATGGTACGCATTAGACGTAATTGTAATACCAACTACATCTTCTGCACACAGATTCAGCACACTAGACACTGATTCATTAATAGGGGCTACAATGCCAAGATCCTAACACAGGCCGCTCATCGTATCATGAAGACTCCTACAAAAGACACTTTGACTGTTAAAACACATGGGAATAACAGGATTCAGAAGGACTTCTTATCTTTTGTGACCCGGTACACGGCCCACAGCCAGGGTATCTTTAGAATTCTTAAACGCCATTGGCCCTTATTGACTGATGTCCCGGGCATTAAAGGACTCATACCTAACAAACCTAAGATTACCTATCGTACAGGGCTAACTCTTAGAGACCATCTATATCCCAGCTACATTTCTTCTCCCAGTCCCACCACGTGGCTTTCTATGAAACCTAAGGGATTCTACACTTGTCATGATTGTAATATTTGCATTTTTGGTCCTGACAAAACCAAAGATTTTTGCTATCACAACACGAAGAGATTTACTATT
The DNA here is from genome assembly GCF_031143425.1 of Pleurodeles waltl. Lineage (NCBI taxonomy): Eukaryota > Metazoa > Chordata > Amphibia > Caudata > Salamandridae > Pleurodeles > Pleurodeles waltl. Next base: position 370,100,965 of record NC_090440.1, on the reverse strand, counting down.
CATCATTTCATTAATTGTAATACCAAATTTGTTGTTTACATTTTGGGTTGCGCACGTAATAAGGTCTATGTGGGCAGCACAAAACACCCTTTAAAACTTAGAATACAGGAACATTTACGAGCTATAAGAAAACATGATTTTGCATATCCACTCGCAACACATATAATATCGGCCCATCCTAATGATCCAACTATCTGGTTTCATGGTATCGAACACGTTCCCATTCACTCTAGAGGGGGAAATAGAGAAATGATTTTGCGCCAAAAGGAGGCGGCCTGGATCTGCCGCCTCCAATCGGTAGAACTGGGCCTTAATACTGATCATGAGTTCCATTGTTTTCTCTATTGTGACTGTTTTGTTTGAAATGTTATTTGTTTTTCACCATGATTGTCTATGTGCCATTGGGGGTGGGTATTACTTTGCTATTTGTTTGTAACACACTTACATTATGTTTACTATATTTTTTTGATTTTTTCGAAATCATGTTTCATCTGACTTTGCTCTTGCAATATTGTGGATATTCCGTTGCTCCAATTTTATGTTACTATATTTAAACATGTACTTTGTATCTTCTCCCCATTTGTTTTTCTTCAAATCTTTCATAGATTAATGCCCAAATTAATAACATGTGTCGACCTGTTAATTAGTCATTATAGCATCGACTCTGTTTCCATATTACTGCTATTTGTAACGTTGCACACTTCGTTTGTGCTCTCGGTAGTTGTGACTATGTTTTTTTCCTTCCTTATGATTAGATCGATCTGTATCTGGACCTATATCATGTGTCAATCGGCTAATTTTGTCATCATATGCATCTTTCTAATTGTCCAAATTTTTTCCATCAATATGTATATGTCTCCCATCATGCTAACCACACTTTTCTTGATCACATTACTTTCTTGGGCTCACGTGCCCTTCCCCTTCCCCCCCTCTCCCTCCCTCACCCTCTCCTTCTCACCCTTCCTTTGTATATTTACTTTTTCAATTTTTCACGGTTACTATTTTTATTTTATTTTATTTCATATATTTTTTTGCTTATTCAAGTTCCATGGGGTACCCAGTCAGTCTTATATAGTTTGCTCCCTTTCCAATATTTTTCCTCATAATTCTCCTGTTTTACATCTATATTCGGTTCATTTTATTTGTTTTTTCATATCACCCTTTCTACTTTATCTCTGGCAGCCGGCATTTTCATCGACAATCAACCCCAATATGGCGGTTGTTTTTTGTCCTATCTTTATTTTTAGCATGCACTCTTTTCAATCACAACCAGCCTTAAGATGGCGGTTGGTTTCGTCCCTCTTCTATTTTTAGGAAGTTTTATTTTGTATTTCTGGGTTCCGGGCGTCTGTCGCTAGCACACCCGGACCGGAGGTTTCCTTCAAGAGGTTTCCCATCGGCGGCCGGCTTTACACTTGGGCCGGTCGGGTGAGATCTCTCGCAGTCGTTCTGATCGCGTCATAGAATCCCTCTTGAGCGCGGGACATGCCGCATTACAGTATAAGCGGTAAGGTTTCTCCTGTTCCGCTTATTTTGAATTCTTCTTTTATTTATTGTTTGCTTCTCTCGGATAATCATTCACTTTGCTGTCACTCACCAGGTTTTGTATTCATATTTTGGAATTCTTTGGATGCGCTTCTGGCAAATTGTTTTAAGGGACATCTTGCCTGCCCCAATATGTTATTCTTTTTGGTGTCTGATTAGTTATGGTTTGCGGGGATATTCATTTTACTTTAGGTTTGGAGCGCGACTTGGATCGATGCGCTTTTCCTCATCTTTTGCCTTATACTTTATTTTACTCAGTTGATGTAAGCACGTGGTCTAGTTTTCGCCACTCTGAAGCGCTTACTTTACATGTTATTTTGATGACATTTTTCCTGTGAACCACCCCTCCTGCTTTACACTTTTATATTTAATCCCCCTCTCTTTGGTTTCGTTTGTTCAGGTCACTAATTTATCAATGCATTTGTTACTATTATTACTGACTGGATACCATTGATGGTATGTATTTTTGCAGTTTGTCCTATTTGTTTAACTTGACACTTGGATGCCCCCCCTCTCTTTGGGATTTCACTTTCCATTGGACACACACTAACACTCTACGTATATTTTCTTGTATAAATATTTCAATTCTATTTTCAATTAACTCATTGGTTGGTTAATTTTTACATATCCCTCTCAATATACTTCTCTTTCTGCATGATATGGAACATGTCCTGCACGGGCTCATCACTTCTATTAACGTGTTGGTGCACAGCATTTTCTTTCTTGTTTCACTTCCACAATGTGTATTCTCACACTTACTTTTGTATTTACATCTTTCATGCAATTGATGGCATAGTATACATATGTGTTTCTGGTTGTATTACAGCCCTGAAGAAGCCCTTCAATTGGGCGAAACGCGTTGGCTGTTCATCCTGAGTATTATTCAATTTGCCTATGGAAATGCAAGAACACAAGGCTGTTTTATTTTATTTTTTTGTCCTAACTTATCTCACCTACGGAACTGTGTGGAATTAACATTTCGGACTTGCAACGAAATATTTAAAAAGTACTGTTCATCTGCACTGTCAGAACATCGGACTTCTCCTTTCCCTTACACTATATATTTATTTGCTTATATTGCGGTGCACCGTCTCTTTGAGCGGAAGCCACAGGATACTCTATGGGGATTTTCCAATATTTAGCCCAATCCACATTGTTCAGTGATTTGGCCAGGTCAATCTCCCTGTTAGTAATGTTTCTCAAACTGTATGCCATAGGTTTTAAAATGTTTAGAAACATAATACAAAATGTTGCTTTCTTTGCAAGAAAGATTGGGTAAATTTGGATAGCGCAGATGCCCTTGACACCGTGTTCAAAGGCATTAATTTACTACTGAACAAGGCAATAATGTGCCACTTGAATGTAGCATTCATAGAGGCATAAAAGACCATAGTGAATAAACAGTGCTATGTAGAAAATAGTAAATCAATGCACTGATAAAGTAGTCTTGAGTGGCCTGTCCTTAGATGTGTCAGTATAATTGCCTTTTGTCCTGAATTTTGAACTTTTGTCCTGAATTTTTGCCCTGAATTTTGACCCTTTGTCCTGAATTTGTTACAGTCCTGTCCACAATTTGCCTCCATACCTGGTGGTCACTCTAAGAGAAACAAACTTCTTTAGGGGAGGTCGGCACTCGACAACTGGTGCAAACGGAAATGGTGGCTTTGCAGCATCTTGCTGGGGGCACAATAAATACAGGAATAAACTCCCAGGAAGTGGAGAAGGGGTCCTGCCCGATGAAAGTGAAGTAGAGTAGACATGGAAAAAGAACACAGCTGTGAATTGTATCAAGAGTGACCTCTCAGTGCTCTCTTCTAAAGAGAATCATAAAGTTTGGCAGGCTGTTTAAGAGAGTTGGATTCAATATCCAATTTTTTAAAAGGCTGTAAAAGTGGAGGGGGAAAAGACCCCCAGCTATATCCACTACCACAAATACATTCTGTTTTGCAGTCCAAGGCCAAAAAATCAAAACAAGATTGGCCCAAACCCAAATAGCAGTTGGTTAACTCAGAAGAAGGAGAAAAGATCCTCCCCGTCTTGGTATGGCAAACACCAGATCAGTGTTGTAGAGGAAGAGAGGGTGGGTAGTGAACAGCAAGCCTATATTCCTACAGCTACTAATGCAGATCTGACAGGGTCACTTCCTAAAATTGAGTCAGTGGGTTTGCCGCAGTCATCAATACCGCCCTCATCCCTGTCAGGCTTTGATAATATGCCAGTTTGGAAAGCCTCTGCAGGAACGCAAAAGGAAACAATACTAGCTCTGCTCCATCTGGTGTTGAAGGAAGTACAAGATATTAAAATAGCCCAAGCCGATCTTGTGAGTAAATTGGAAGCGAGGCTAGAGGCTATAGAAACCAAAATTTCAGACTTAGGTACCCACCAAATAACAGCTGAGCAATGGCTTCTAGACTTGGAAGATATGTTCTCCAAACAGGCTAAACAGATCCAAACAATATAGAAAGAAATACTGAGCATGAATGGGAAGCTGAAAGATTTGGATAATCGCTCTCACAGGTCCAAACCTGTGTTTAGTAGGTGTACTTGAGAAATGGAAAGCAGATTTGGAAATGGTGGAGGCTGTTACAAGCCTGATAGCAACTCATGTACTCAATGAACCAGCTTCAGACTTGTCAATTGCTAGAGCACATAGAGAACATCCCGGCATGTCATCAAGGGATGAAAAAAGGCCTGGTGCAGCTAATTCAGCTGTAGTGTCATGATGTTACAGAAAACACTGGACTGGAGAAAAGTGGTTAATATGATAAATTGCATGCAACATTGGCAGGGCTTTTTTCATCTGCAAAGTCTAGTTATAGAGCAATGGCTATTCTAGTCAGAAAAGGGACATTAAGGAAAATGGCCCTACCCATTTAAGGCAGGACAGAATATTGCATAATCATTCCTTCAGATATTAATGGGAGGAAAATTAATCTTGTTTCATAATATGATCAGATAAGTGACGATCTGAGTGATCTGCAAAAATTAGGATGGCATTAAAAAGTTTATAGAGAGAGATTTTTATTGGGGGATATCTTAATCATGTTCCAAATGTAGGTTTGGACTCTTTGAATCTCTAGAGGCAGCAGGAGAAGAGCAAATAAAATTGTCAAAGATATATGCCTCTGTTTGAATGTGAGGGATATCTGGACGAGAAAGAATGAGACAGGGAGGTCACACACTTTCTATTCTAAGCAGTGTAAATCTGCTTCCGGGATAGATCTGTTTTTAGGATCCCTGTTCCTTTCAATCTTGGACATTTCCCTTTATGCTGGTGGGCTGACCGATCATAGGGGGTGTTCTTAAAGTGTGATGTTCCTCCCTTTACCCATTAATATTAGAGGTGGAGGATGGATTGAAAGATTATGGGGAATCAGAGGTTATTGATGTAATTATTTTGGATTTTTTTTTCTTTTTTACCACCAAAGAGCTTTCTGCTGACATTTCAACAGTGTGGGAGGCATTTAAATGCATCATATGAGGAGTACTGATCTCCTTACGAGCATCAAGAGGAAGAAATGGAGGGAGGAGGAACGGTACCTTACAAGAGGAAGTAGATAGGGCTTATCAAGCATTAGGATCAGACTTCTTGGAAGTCATATATGAGAGGTGGTGCAATGTCAGGGAGAACATTAGGGATCATTATCCCCAAAGGGAATTAGTCAATGACAGGACCTTCCAACAACAGGTGTATGAGGTAGGTGAATCTATAGGTATTTCTTTAGCCTGGAAAGCAAGAGAAGAGTAATAAAAATTCCATCTCTAAAATATGGGATCCTCAGACTTGCCAATATACTGAAAAGCTGGAAGAAATCAAACGTGTCCCTCTTTTATCTTCTGTATTGAAAATTACGATATATGCAGATGATTTGAGTCTTTTTTTAGCCCTAACTTTGGGTAATATTAAGAATGCTTAGCACGCAATAAAGACTTTTACGAATGTGTTGGCTATACAATCAATAATGAGAAAACAGAGGTGGTCATTACAACCCCGGCGGACGGTGTTAAAGCGTCGGTAAGCCCGCCAACAGGCCGGCGGACAAAAAAAGAGAATTATGACCCTGGCGGGAGCCGCCAACAAAGACAGGCACTTTAACACACTGCCCGCCATGGTGGTACAGACAAGCAGCGCGGCGGTCACCGCCAACAGACAGGCGGGACACAATGTACCGCCCATAATATCACAACCCGCCAATCCGCCACCTTTTCCGGGGCGGATTCACCGTGGATAAAAACACGGCGGAAACAGCTTTGGCAATGGAAAAACGCTCACCTGAACACATCCCACGAGGACTGAGGACTCCATGGACCCGGAACTCCAAATACTCCCTGCCCTTGTGTTTCTGCTCCTCTACGACCATCATCGACGTAGGCGCCGAAGACAACGGTGAGTACTGCACCTACGACATGGGGGAGGGAGGAGGCAAAAGTTAGGGGGACATCCACCAAACACCCCCACCCCCAACCTCAGATTATACAACATACACACCAATGCATTCACAAAAATCACAGTAACAACCTACAATCCCCCCGGAAGAATGAAAAGACAAAGTGAAATTTGGGCAAACATTGTAATGTGGCAATATACATGTCATACAAAAATATACAGATATATATGAAAATCAGTCATAATTATATACAGTACGAGAAGTAGTACAGATATGTACACAACAATGTCTGTGCACCAACAGTCCAAAAATGCATGAGCGAGGCCCACAAAGGATACCTGACCACAATCGGAGAGAGCACTGCTGGGCATCAGATAGAAATACTACAGGCACCTCAGGGGGAAGGGAAGGGGGGGCACCTCAGCCGGATGACTGCAAAGCCAGATCCACGACGGGGCTCCATGCCCATTTATGTATCCTGGGGAGTGCAAAGCCACAGTCTTTCAAGTCTCTACAGTGGGTGGGGTGCCCACTGTGCCATCCTGGTGAGTGCAAAGCCACAGTCTCTCAAGTCTCTACAGTGGGTGGCTTGCCCACTGTGCCATCCTGGGGAGTGCAAAGCCACAGTCTTTCAAGTCTCTACAGTGGGTGGGGTGCCCACTGTGCCATCCTGCGGAGTGCAAAGCCACAGTCTCTCAAGTCTCTACAGTGGGTGGGTGGTTTGCCCACTGTACCATCCGGGGGAGTGCAAAGCCACAGTCTTTCAAGTCTCTACAGTGGGTGGGGTGCCCACTGTGCCATCCTGGGGAGTGCAAAGCCACAGTCTTTCAAGTCTCTACAGTGGGTGGGGTGCCCACTGTGCCATCCTGGGGAGTGCAAAGCCACAGTCTCTCAAGTCTCTACAGTGGGTGGTTTGCCCACTGTACCATCCTGGGGAGTGCAAAGCCACAGTCTCTCAAGTAGATGCAGGTCTCCACTGGTACTGGGGGGGACTGGTGCCCAGAGTGCTTCATCCTGTGCAGGACAGACAGAGTGGATGCAGGTCTCCACTGGTTCTGGAGGGGGACTGGTGCCCAGACTGGATGAGTCTCCCCGTGAAAGTTCCTGTCCTGTCACTGTCCCAGCTGCACATGGGATAAGGAGGCCTGATGTGGCGGTCTATTCATTCCTACCCGGTGCTTGCCCTGTTCAGCGGTGCTTCGACATGGCGGTTCAGGACTGTTCAGCGGTGCTTTGCCATGGCGGTCTTTGCCCTGTTCAGCGGTGCTTTGCCATGGCGGTCTTAGCCCTGTTCAGTGGTGCTTCGACATGGTGGTTCATGACTGTTCAGCGGTGCTTTGCCATGGCGTTCCTTGCCCTGTTCAGCGGTGCTTCGACATGGCAGTTCAGGACTGTTCAGCGGTGCTTTGCCATGGCGGTCTTTGCCCTGTTCAGCGGTGCTTCGACATGGCGGTTCAGGACTGTTCAGCGGTGCTTTGCCATGGCGGTCTTTGCCCTGTTCAGCGGTGCTTTGCCATGGCAGTCTTTGCCCTGTTCAACGGTGCTTCGACATGGCGGTTCAGGACTGTTCAGCGGTGCTTTGCCATGGCGGTTCTGGTACGGACATTGGTGTGTGGCATGATGTTCCCTACACTGGGCATTGGTGTGTGGCATGACGTTCCCTCTACTGGGCATTGGTGTGTGGCATGACGTTCCATCATAGCCCACCTGGGCTGTGGCAGCCGGGCCCTCCTGGGCTGTGACTCCGGTGGTGGCGGTGGTCTCCTGACTAGTGACGATACTTGTGCCCTCCTGGGCAATGACTCTGGCGGTGGTCTCCTGAGCGGTGACGATACTTGTGCCCTCCTGGGCAATGACTCTGGTGGTGGTCTCCTGACCAGTGACGATACTTGTGCCCTCCTGGGCAATGACTCTGGCGGTGGTCTCCTGACCAGTGACGATACTTGTGCCCTCCTGGGCTGTGACTCCGGCGGTGGTCTCTGGACCAGTGACAATGGTGCTGGCGGTTGTGTCTCGACCGCCGGAAATTATGGCGCACTTCTCCACCGTGACACTCACAACAGGCTGGGCAGACTTCCTCTGGCCCTTCCCCACCTTTGGTGGAGTCACAGCTGACTCTCCAATCCCCTTGGAACCCATGTGAGTTGTTTTCCCACCAGGAGTCTTCACATGGTCCCGTCGTCCACTCTCCAATTTTAGAGCCTTTACAGGGGGTGGGCTGCCAGTGCCTTGGCTCCGGGTCATACTGCCTGCCCTGGTGGCCGGTGCACTCCACAAACCTTGAACAGGCACCACTGGTATTGGAGGCTTTTTGGCTGAGGCGCTACGACGGGACTGATAAATTGGAGGGGGGGTGGGGGCAAAAAGGTCAACTTTATAGAGGGACAGTTTCTGACGAACACTGGGATGGGTAGTAGGAGGGGGCCTGGGAGTGGAGGAAGAGGAGGTGGTTGTCGGAGGTGTCACTTTAGGTGTTATGGCTGCAGGTGCAGGTACTGGAGGCTGTCGTGAGGTGGATGGATGTTGGGTGAGTGATTGCCGGTATTTGTGTACTTTGGGAGGGGGCGTCACAGACACACTGGGAGAGGACATGGGGATGTGTAAATGGGAGTGGAGGTGGTGAGTGCAGGTGAGCGGCTTGTGGTGCTGGGTCTCTTTGTGCGATTCATGGTGCCTGTAGAAGTGGTGCATTCAGGTGTGTGTGTAGACGAGACTGGGAGGGAGGAGGGGGACACAGTGGAGGCAGTGGATGTTGCTGTGTCTGTACGTGGGTGAGGCTTGCATGAGTGCCTGTGGGTTGTGTGGTGCCTATGTTTGCTTGAGCTACCTGTGTGCTGACTTGTGTGCATGCTGGTCTGTAGGTGTGTAGGATGGGCTGGGGCACAGGAGATTGGGTCTGGGTGGAGGAGGTTGGAGGGGGGAGGCTAGACACAGGGACAATGGCTGCCATCAGTGCTGAGGCCAGAGATTGCAGGGTTCGCTGAAGGACAGCCTGACCAGAATGAATGCCCTCCAGGAATGCATTACCGTGTTGCAACTCTCGTTCTACACCCTGGATGGCATTCACAATGGTAGACTGTCCAACAGTGAGTGACCTGAGGAGGTCAATGGCCTCCTCACTGAGGGCAGCAGGGGTGACTGGGGCAGGGCCTGAGGTGCCTGGGGCGAAGGTGATGCCCACCCTCCTGGGTGAGCGGGCACGGGGCGAACGCTGAGGGGCTGCTGGGAGGGCGGTGCTGGTAGGGGAGGTGGCGGCTGTACTTGTAGAAGTGGGGCGCACAGATGGTGCCGCCACCACAATGGAGCCCCCATCGGCAGACGAGTCCGTGTCGCTGCTTGGTGATCCGGTGGCCGACGTGAAGCTCCCCTCGCCCTCCGTCCCACTGGTGCATTCAGAATCCGTGGTGTGGCCCTCCATGGCCATGTGGGATGCAGCTCCCTCGTGCTCCGGTGCCACTGTACCTCCGCCTGATGATGCTGATGTACAAAAGGACAGGGAGAGCAGAAAAAGGGGGGGAGACAGAAGAAAGAGAGTTTTAGTGCATGGCATACCGCTACCGTTGGCGGACAAGACAGACACAGCAGCCCCCTGCATTACGCCGTGCTCCTGCCCTCTGCACATGCAATTCCTGGGAAATGGCCTACATGGCAATGGTGGACATCTGCGCACATGGATGCCACAGGGGCAACTATACCTCGACTTGGCACTCTGCTGAGGTGGGGTAGAGTGCCACATGGCCTACATTATGGAGGGGCCTTGCCTACCGAACTCACCCTGGCCTAGGGAAACCCACAGCCCACCTCCCCCACCCAGACACCTCCACTGTGTGCAAAGTCCGCAGAATGAGAGTGTACTCACCCCCTTGTGTCTGCTGTGATGCCCTCAAGCGCCCATCCAACTCCGGGTAGGCCACCGCCAGGATCCGGAACATCAGGGGGGTCATGGTGCGACAGGCACCCCTCCCACGTTGGGAGGCCATCCCCAGCTGAGCCTCCGCCGTCTTCTTGCTGCAGCGGCGAATGTCCTCCTGTAGTGTGGTTAGTTTTACGTATTCATTGCGCTTTAGCTTCAGGCTTTAGGCCTTTGTGCATTTTGCCCTGAATATATTTTATTCATTTGCTAATAGCTTAGAGCCTCTGTGCACTTTGCTCTACATGTTTTTTATTAGGCTTCGTACTGTTATTTTTCAAATAGCCAGTTCTACGGTGTTGTTTTTTATTCATATCACACTGTTTTGCCTACTTCAGCACTGGAGTTCTCCATAACATGTTTACTCTGTGCTTCAGTCAAGGATACAGTCTGGTACATTGCCGATAGACGTGGTAAGAGTTTAGACTGGGCATTCCTGCGTAGGGACATTTTGTGATCACGCTGACATGTTAGTTATAAAATTACTTCCTTGTCCCAGTACACGCAAGAGGGAGATTCCGACCAGGGAACCACAACTTGACGCTGACTGCTTCGTTGCAGATGCTGAACCAAGATCACAGGCCTTTGCTCAGGTATGAGTGTATCCGTCTCCCTAGTGATACAGAAAGGCAAGCTGAAAGCTTAACATGCTGTGCTCTAAATAGAACAAGCAGAGGGAGAGTAGAAACGGTTAGGAATTATGATAGCTTTATTTCTATGTTTTACTCTCCTGGTTACTATATCCATCCTACTATGTTGTATTGTTCTGGTTATTGCGGCTCCTGTACACCTGCTCCCTGTCTCTTGGGGGAACCAAAGCCACATGGGTCCCATCAATGGCACCAATGACATTGGGAATATGTCCAAGGGGGTAGAAATCACCCTTCACTGTAGCCAATTCGCCCACCTCAGGGAAAATGATGTAGCTCCTCACGTATTTCATCAGGGCAGACAACACTCTGGATAACACCTTCGAAAACATGGGCTGAGACATCCCAGAAGCAATTCCCACTGTTGTCTGAAAGGACCCACTTGCCAAGAAATGGAGTACTGACAGGACCTGCACCAGAGGGGGAATCCCTGTGGGTTGGCGGATGGGGGACATCAGGTCGGGCTCCAGCTGGGCACACAGTTCATGTATAGTGGCACGGTCAAGCCGGTAGGTCAGGATAATGTGGCGTTCTTCCATTGTCGACAGGTCCACCAGCGGTCGGTACACGCGAGGATTCATCCGTCTCCTCGCCAAACCCAGCGGACGGTGCCTAGGAAGGACAACATGGAGCACAGAGTCAAGCAACCCACAGGTACGTACTCACAGCTTGCACAGTAAACGATTCTCTATGCAGTGAATGGCGTGTCTGAGTGGCTATGCAAGGCCTAGGCCTGTGTGACGCAGTTGAAATTGAGCCATGTGGACCCTCGAAATGGCGGCTGCCTGACCTGTGAAGTGTGACAATGGGATGTGAGGTCAATGCGCTGGCGTGGCACACCGCGGCGGTCGGCGGTCGAAGACCGCGGCGCGAAGCCGCATTGGTTAACATTGAAGCCTATGGGTTTCAGGAGCCAATGGCGAAGGGCGCCGGCGGTGGCGGTACGCACCGCCGCGGGCGTGACCGCCATTTTCTATCTACTTATTCACTCGCGACTTGAACTTTCACAGGAGAGGACCTATACTGCAAGTGTTGCTATGACCTCGGTCTGGAAGGGACAATGGCTGCTGCGCCTGGGGAAAGGGCCCCTGCCTTCACTGGAGAAGAGTTGGAGAAACTTGTGGATGGGGTCCTCCCCCAGTATGCGCTACTCTACGGTCCTCCAGACCAACAAGTGAGTTTAATTCAATATGGATTTGGGGCCACTGGCTGGCTTGGGGGCCTGGTGGGGATGGGGGGCATGTTGGGCCTGGCGGGGGGCCTGGCGGGGGGCCTGGCGGGGATGGGGGGCATGTTGGGCCTGGCGGGGGGCCTGGAGGGGGCCTGGCGGGGATGGGGGGCATGTTGGGCCTGGCGGGGGGCCTGGCGGGGATGGGGGGCATGTTGGGCCTGGCGGGGGGCCTGGCGGGGATGGGGGGCATGTTGGGCCTGGCGGGGGGCCTGGCGGGGATGGGGGGCATGTTGGGCCTGGCGGGGGGCCTGGCGGGGATGGGGGGCATGTTGGGCCTGGCGGGGGCCTGGCGGGGATGGGGGGCATGTTGGGCCTGGCGGGGGGCCTGGCGGGGGGCCTGGCGGGGATGGGGGGCATGTTGGGCCTGGCGGGGGGCCTGGAGGGGGGCCTGGCGGGGATGGGGGGCATGTTGGGCATGGCGGGGGGCCTGGCGGGGGGCCTGGCGGGGATGGGGGGCATGTTGGGCCTGGCGGGGGGCCTGGCGGGGATGGGGGGCATGTTGGGCCTGGCGGGGGGCCTGGCGGGGGGCCTGGCGGGGATGGGGGGCATGTTGGGCCTGGCGGGGGGCCTGGCGGGGGGCCTGGCGGGGATGGGGGGCGTTGGGCCACTGGCAACGAAAATGCAGACAAACTTGAACGTGGTATTTCTCCCTCCCTGTACGTGTCACATAGGTCCGCGCCCATGAGAAGATCGGGATTTGGCGTGCCATCGCCAAGGAAGTCCGGACCCTGGGGGTCCACCATCGACGGGGCACCCACTGCCGCAAGAGGTGGGAGGACATCCGCCGCGGGACCAAGTAGACCGCCGAGTCTCTGCTGGGGATGGCCTCCCAACGTAGGCGGGGTGCCTGCCGTCAACTGACCCCCCTGATGTTCCGGATCCTGGCGGTGGCCTACCCTGATTTGGATGGGCGCGTGAGGGCAGCACAGCAGACACAAGGGGGTGAGTACAAGCATTATCTACTCTGTTGTCGCGCAGTGGAGGTGTCTGGGTGGGGGAGGAGGGCTGTGGGTCCCCCTAGGCCAGGGCGATATCTGTAGGCTGGGCACCCCCGTAAGCCCCTGTGTCCCCAGCCACCACCCTCAGTAGTGTGTCAGTACAGCCATCCCTGGGCCGTGTCATCCATGGGTGCAGTTGTCAACTCTAGGCGTGTAGGGCATGTTCCACGGAATGCGTAGCGGACCCCAAGTGCGCAACTTAGTGCAGGGGTCATCTGTGTCTGTCATGTCCGCTAACTGTACCGGTGATCCATGTACTCAAAATCTCTTTATTTCTCTCTCCCCCCCCCTTTTTGTTTGTCTTTCTGTGCTTGTGTGCATCAGCATCATCAGGCGGAGGAGAAGTGGCATCGGGGCAGGAGGGAGCTGCATCTCACATGGCCCAGGAGGGCCATGCCACAGAGTCTGACTGGACCAGTGAGACGGAGGGCGAGGGGAGCTCCACAACGGGGACGACTGGACCCTGCAGCGACACGGACACGTCCTCGGAAGGGAGCTCCCTTGCGGGGGTGGCACCATCCGTGCCCCCCCGCCATTACAGGTACAGCCGCCACCCAGCGCACCATCTCCGCCCTCCCAGCAGCCCCTCAGCGTTCGCCCCGTGCCCGCTCTGCCAGGAAGCCGGGCATCTCCTTCGCCCCAGGCACCTCAGGCCCTGCCCCTGTTACCCCCGCTGCCCTCAGTGAGGAGGTCATTGACCTCCTCCGAACGCTCATTGTTGGGCAGACTACCCTTTTGAATGCCATCCAGGGGGTGGAGAGGGAGGTTCATCGCAGCAATGCGTACCTGGAGGGCATTCATTCGGGTCAGGCTGCCCATCAGCGATCGTTCCAGGCTCTGGCCTCAGCACTGACGGCAGCCATTGTCCCTGTCTCCTGCCTCCCTCTACTAACTCCCTCCTCCCAGTCTCCTGTTCCTCTGCCTGTCCCACCCACGCCATCAGACCAGCCTGCACACACCTCAACACCCAAGAGCAGCTCATCCAAACATAAGCACCACAGATCACGCAGACATTCACACAAGCAACATTCCGATGCAGACATGCCAACAGTCACTACCACCTCTGTGACCCCCACCTCCTCGTCTCCCTCCTCCCTCCCTGTGACGTCTACACTCACACCTTCATTCACCTCACCATCAGCCAGTGTTTCCATCACCAGCATACCCTCCACTACAGTCCGCACACGTGCAGTCACCACCCCCACTGCCATTTACACGTCCCCTGTGTCCTCTCCCACTGTGTCTGTCACCCCCTCTTCCACACCACACAAACGCAGCCACCCACCCACCCAACAGCCATCCACCTCACGACAGCCTCCCGCTCCTGCACCTGCACCCAAAGACAGCAAACTTGTCTCGCCTACAACCACATCCTCTCTCTCCACTCCCATACCCACTGTACCTACCACTCTCCATTGTCCCAAGAAAATCTATCTCTCTACTGCTACCTTCTTTCCTGACCCTGAGCCCCCCCCCTCCTTCTCGTCGGGGTAAAAAGAGCACCTCAGCCACCACCAGCCCTGCAGCCCCCTTGACAAGGGTGCAGGGGTATTGGAGCCCACCAGCCCGCAGGTCTGGATCTTCGCCCAGCAGCAAGGGGACAGCCAGCCCACCCCCTGGGAAGAGGAGCAGAAGGCGGAAGGGCCGCCGCCGGAGCCCGGATTCGATATCCCCCCAGGACACTAGCCAGCCACTGTCAACAGCCACAGCTCCAAAGGGAGGAAAGGGCCACAGACTCCCGACTAAGGAGGGCAAGGGCAGCAAGGCGGAGAAATCAGGCAGCAGGCCTGCTGCCCATGGAGGACCCGTCACAGCTGCCCAGGAGGAGCCCGCAACCCCCATAGCCGCTGCCCCGGGAGGAACCGGCACAGCTGCCCCGGGAGAGCCCACCACCCCCATAGCCGCTGCCCAGGGAGGACCCAGCCCAGCTGGCCAGGAGGGCCCCACCACCCACAGCCCAGGTGGGCATTGAAGGAGCACCATCCCCGCTGCCCAGGAGGGCACCACCAGGCAATGAGCAGTTGGCCATAGAATGGCCGCCGTCTCCAGCACCGCTCCGCTGGGGACCGCCGTCTCAAGAACCGCTGAACTGGGCCCTTCAAGGCAAGAACCGCTGAATTGGGCCCCGCCGTCTCCAGCACCGCTCCGCTGGGGACCGCCGTCTCAAGAACCGCTGAACTGGGCCCTTCAAGGCAAGAACCGCTGAACTGGGCCCTTCAAGGCAAGAACCGCTGAACTGGGCCCTTCAAGGCAAGAACAGCTGAACTGGGCCCCGCCGTCTCCAGCACCGCTCCGCTGGGGACCGCCGTCTCAAGAACCGCTGAACTGGGCCCTTCAAGGCAAGAACCGCTGAACTGGGCCCTTCAAGGCAAGAACCGCTGAACTGGGCCCCGCCGTCTCCAGCACCGCTCCGCTGGGGACCGCCGTCTCAAGAACCGCTGAACTGGGCCCTTCAAGGCAAGAACCGCTGAACTGGGCCCTTCCAGGCAGGAACCGCTGGCCCTTTGGCAGACGTGGCAGGGCAGGATCTGTCTCGGGCAGGGCTGCAGGATGTCCTCTGGCCAACATGCCTCCTCCAGTGGCAGTGGAGTCTGTTATGGACTGTTTGGACTGTGGCTTTGCTCTCCCCAGGATGGCCCAGTGGGCAGGCCACCCACTGTATGGACTGTTTGGACTGTGGCTTTGCTCTCCCCAGGATGGCCAATGGTCATGGAGTCCCCTCGTGGATCTGGCGTCGTGTACTCAAGTGGCTGAGGTGCCCCCCCTTCCCTTCCCCCTGAGGTGCCTGTCCTTTTTTCTTTCTGATGCCCCTGCAGTGTTCTCTCCGTGGAGTTCTTGTCGTGGGACTGGGCCTTGCCCCTTTGCTCAGGACCCCTGTGGTCCACGGACAGTGGTTGGACTACATTTAGTAGCTGTATATATTTTGTACATAGTTTATTTATTTATTTGGATTACTGCTGTCCATTTTTCAATATATCTGCCCGTTTGAGATCTCTTCTTTTGGTCTTTGCATTATTTCGGAAGGGGGGGGTTTGTGGGTTGTGACAGTGATCTGTGGGAATGCATTGATGTGTGTGTTGTAGTGGGTGTGGGTGGGTGGGTGTGTGCCGGTAATCTTTTCCCTCCCCTGTGTCGTAGGTGCAGTACTCACCGATGTCTTCCGCGCCGCCGGGCGTGCTCCTGGTACAGGAGCAGGTATAGGAGTGCGGGGATGACCTGCAACTCGGGTTCCATACTGCCGGAATCTCGCGTGGAGTATGTGGAGGTGAGCGTTTTCCCGTTCGTAGTCTGTTTCCGCCGTGTTTTTATCGGCGGTGCTCCCGCCCCGGAAAAGGTGGCGGATTGGTGGGTCGTGATAGGGTGGGCGGTACATTGTCTGCCGCCTGGCTGTTGGCGGGGACCGCCGCGCTGTTTGTTTGTTCCGCCGTGGCGGGCGGAGTGTTAATGCGGCGGGCTGTGTTGGCGGTTCCCGCCAGGGTCAGAATTGCATATTTTGGACCGCCGGCCTGTTGGCGGGTTGGCCGCCGCTTTATCACCGACCGCCAGGGTCAGAATGAGGGCCTTTGTCTGTTGTTGATAATGGCATGCATACCCTTTCTGAACGTGTTTACACGATTGACAGCATTGTGTCCTCTGCTATTGACATTATTAAATCGGACATGTCTTCTTTATATCATGGGCAGAGTCAGACGCGGTCCATCATGCAGCTGGGTTGGACTCTTCAGACCTTGAAGGCGGGTCGCGTTCCATGGCAGCACGTTCGTGCCAGGGAGATCTTTATCTCTTTTAATTTGACTCGTCAACAACAACTGATGGCTAAAAAGGAAGCGACATATGTTATGTTAAATATTGAAAAATTAGAGAAACTGCCTTTCACGGTAGCTGAGATTCCGTCAGCTGAATGGTTGATCCATGGGGTTATTAATTTGCCTATCTCTACTTTGCAATTTACTTCGTGTTTGAAGCATATTCCGGTGGGTAGATATGAACTATTGGGAGACAGTTACATACACGAGGTGTGGGACCTTCCCTTTCAGTACAGATGTGTTAATGGTTTGAAGGAGGTTTTTCTTAGCGGCAGCGAATGCGAAGCTTCTGTCAGCCATTCAATGGTTTGTAAACAGCTGTCCTTGCACGGGGCGTGTAATGCTTCGATTGCTAACTTAGCTTGTTATCTGAAGGGAGTTCCAGTCCCGGTTATTAAAAACACTTTCCAGGTGCTTTCTAACGGCAGTTACATTGTTCTTAACAGCGAACGCTGCTGTGGCATGCGTGCCGGAATAGTTTACATCGTCGTTGTCAACAAGGCCGTTACGTGCTGCGGGAATGTGTTGTTTCCCCCCACTCAAATTAGGGAGGTAGTGGACATCTGGCCTCATATTGCTACTTCCAAGGTTGATTTCGACAAGTTGAGTCGGCTAAAAGCTTTATTGTTTCAAAAGCATGTGGCCCTTACATCTGCTAGCGAGACCTACGCACTTCAGGTGGCAAGGTCATCGGCGGAGATACAGTCCCTTTTGAATACTAACTTTCCGACTCACTTCGGTGAACTTGTGGGACGTATATTTAATGCATCCAGCACTGCTGGTATTGCACATTTTTTCAAAGTCGTTGGTGTTGGTTTTGCTAATACCTTCTCTTCCATATTCGGTTTGATACCCTCGGCTATACATTCTATTTTCGGAAGCATTTTTGGGGGTTTCCCGATTACTTTGGCTTTATTGGCTGGAGTCTTGCTGTTATTGCTATTTTTTCGCAATGGCTGTCCCGTCACGACGAGATCCTGTACTGCTGCTCCCATTAGCGCAGCTGTGTCGTGAACGCATGATGCAGCATTTTGGAGCAACACTCCTGGGACAATTGGAGTGCGACTGGTCTCTGTCATTCAGACCGGTTTTGGATTGTGTGCAACCCGTGTTTCGGTGCCTTTGGTGCTCGTTTGAACATGCACTGGCTCTCTGTCTCTCATTGCAGCGCCCTCCAATGGTCGATGCTGATCTGTTGAGGTTCCCGATGAGGGCTCATTCCCAGACTTGTGCACTACGGATGCGCTTGCTTCGTGAGGCAGTTTATGAGATTCCCTTCCTGGAGGAAGATGGTAGTGTCTCTTTCATAGGCCCTGCACGGGGTGCCGCCCTGAATGGTTTTGGGGCTTTGGATCACACCTGCTCCATGGTACTTTGTGGCGTGGATCTTCCGATATTGACATATATCGAAGTGGAGGAACTCCTACTTTCTATTGCTTCTGTCTGATGATTGGATTTTACAAAATTGACACTATATTGAATTTGGTTATGCTCACATGTTACCTAAATTTATGACTTTGTTGTCTTCTCACCTTGTCGAAATACTTGTTTTAGATATTGTTTATATTTAGGGCATCCTTTTATGTTATTGGAACCACTTGCTACCGACAAGGGGAGGGTGTAGTGTGGTTAGTTTTACGTATTCATTGCGCTTTAGCTTCAGGCTTTAGGCCTTTGTGCATTTTGCCCTGAATATATTTTATTCATTTGCTAATAGCTTAGAGCCTCTGTGCACTTTGCTCTACATGTTTTTTATTAGGCTTCGTACTGTTATTTTTCAAATAGCCAGTTCTACGGTGTTGTTTTTTATTCATATCACACTGTTTTGCCTACTTCAGCACTGGAGTTCTCCATAACATGTTTACTCTGTGCTTCAGTCAAGGATACAGTCTGGTACATTGCCGATAGACGTGGTAAGAGTTTAGACTGGGCATTCCTGCGTAGGGACATTTTGTGATCACGCTGACATGTTAGTTATAAAATTACTTCCTTGTCCCAGTACACGCAAGAGGGAGATTCCGACCAGGGAACCACAACTTGACGCTGACTGCTTTGTTGCAGATGCTGAACCAAGATCACAGGCCTTTGCTCAGGTATGAGTGTATCCGTCTCCCTAGTGATACAGAAAGGCAAGCTGAAAGCTTAACATGCTGTGCTCTAAATAGAACAAGCAGAGGGAGAGTAGAAACGGTTAGGAATTATGATAGCTTTATTTCTATGTTTTACTCTCCTGGTTACTATATCCATCCTACTATGTTGTATTGTTCTGGTTATTGCGGCTCACGCCTTAATATGTAAAATACAGTCGTTTTATTAAAACATTATATAAAACTTATACTGTCTTTGTCATTTGTATATGAGACCATATTGTGAATGAGAGAGTTGGTTTGGATCTGAGTGACCACGACTTCCCTGAGAAGTTCCAAAGATGTCATGCGCTCGGCTGCCCAATCATTTCTTCCCCGTGGGAGAAATGAGGCACTGCTAGTTAGCCGGAGCAACAACCGGATTTAGGGTGACAGAGTTCCTTACACGTGGGTCAGACTCAGTCCCCCACACCGTTATCGATCCTGCTGCCTAGAAATCCAGTAGTCTCATTTAGGATAATGAGAGCCCACGCGACACTCCCATCTCTTACGGCAGTGGGTGCCCCGTCTCTGGTGGGCCCCCAGGGTCTGGACCTCCTTGGCGATGGCACGCCAAATGTCCCTCTTCTGGTGGGCGCTGACCTACATGACATGCACAAGGAAAGAGGAACAGTCATTAACAACTGCACCGTCATTGTGAGTGGCCCCCTCCCTACTCTGGCCATGTGGCCCATTCATTCCCATGCATTAATGTACTATAAACTCTGCCCCCTTCCCTCTTCCAACCAGCCCTCTCCACCCAGGCCTAGCCCATACCACATGCTCCCTGTGTACTAACCTGTTGGTCTGGAGGACCATAGAGTAGCGTGTACTGGGGGAGGACCCCTTCTATCAGTTTCTCCAACTCCTGTGCAGTGAAGGCAGGGGCCCTTTCCCCAGACGCAGCAGCCATCGTCGCTTCCAGACCGAGGTCACAGCAGCACTTGCAGTGTAGGTCCTCTCCTGTCGAAGGTCAGGTATCTAGTGATTGAACCCAGGAGGGTGGGCATCTCCTTTGCCCCAGGCACCTCAGGCCCTGCCCCAGTCAGCCCTGCTGCTCTTAGTGAGGAGGCTATTGACCTCCTGAGATCCCTCACTGTTGGGCAGTCTACCATTGTGAATGCCATCCAGGGAGTTGAGAGGCATTTGCAACAAACAAATGCATACCTGGAGGGCATTCATTCTGGCCAGGCAGCCCAACAGATAGCATTTCAGGCTCTGGCCTCAGCACTGATTGCAGCCATTGTCCCTGTGTCCAGCCTCCCCCCTCCAACTTCCTCCAGCCAGACCCAATTCCCTGTACCTCAGCCTATCCAAAGCACACCCTCAGACCAGCATGCACACACCTCAACACACAAGGGTGGCTCAGGCAAACATAAGCACCACGCATCCCACAGGCACTCACACAAGCATCATACCCATGCACACATACCAACATCCACTGCCTCCACTGTGTCCCCCTCCTCCACGTCTCCCTCCTCTCTCCCAGTCTTATCTCCACTCACACCTGCATGCACTACATCCTCAGCCACTACCTCCATCACCAGCACGCCCATCACCACTCACTGCTCACGTGCACTCACCACCCCCACTACCATTCACACATCCCCTGTGTCCTCTCCCAGTGTGTCTGTGAGCCCTCCTCCCAAACTACACAAATGCAGGCACACACCCACCCAACAGCCATCCACCTCACAACAGCCTCCAGCCCATGCACCTTCACCCAAATTCAGCAGACGTACACCTCCTATCACCACTACCTCTACCTCCACTCCCAAACCCCCTCCATCTACCCGTCCCAGTGTGTCTAAAAACATTTCCTGGCTAATATTGACCTCTTCCCTACACCTCCCCCCCGTCCTTCCCCTAGGGCCAGGCTTTCCAGGTCCCAGCCCAGCACCTCAGCCACCACATCCCCAGACAGAGTGGTGCCAGCAACTGTGGGGTCATGGAGTGCACCAACCATCAGGGCTGCCAGTGTGCCACGGAGCTAGGGCAAGGACATTCCGCCACCTACCAAGGTGAAAAAGGTGCCCACATCCCAGAGGGAGAAGCCGAAAACACCTGCCACCAAGGGGTCAGGGAAAACGAAAGGGGATAGTGGCAAGACAGCTGCGCCACCATCAAAGGTGGGGAAGGGCCAAAAACTGAAGCGCAGGTCAGGAGCGGGCATGGTGGCACCAACTGAGGGACCAGTGTCACACCTTCTGTCCACGTCGCCGCCAACCTGTATGGCAGAGAACACCGCCACCTGCACCGCCACAAACCCCGCAGCCAGGACCGCCGCCACAGACCCCGCTGCCAGGACTGCCGCCACAGACCCCGCAGCCAGCATCACCGCCACAGACACCGCCACCAGGACCGCCGCCACAGCCCCGCAGCCAGAACCGCCGCCACAGACCCCGCAGCCAGCACTGCTGTCACAGACCCCACTGCAAGCACTGCTGCGACTGACACCGCCGCAAGCACCGCCAGCGCCCCCGCGACATCCTCAGCCAGTGGCACCACCACAGACATGGCTACCATCCCCAGTGGTCAGTCGTCTGAGGCTGGTGGTGAGTTCCAGGACCCTGGGCAGCTTCCATGAAGCAACACTGTCATCACAGTTGTCACCTGCATATGGAATGCAAAGCCGCAGCAGTGTGGGGTATGTCGCTGCCTCCATGGCGTATCATGCTACCTGTACCTCGGCAATCTCGTGGCACACACACCCAGGTGAGGGAATTGTACCGGCCACACTGCACGTGGAGCACTCTGTGCACCAGGCCTCCTCCAGAACCAGTGGAGATTGACATCCACTACCTCAGACCTTGGCAGGATGAAGCGCTCTGGGCACAAAGCCACCTCCAGAATCCTTGGCAGGATGAAGCACTCTGGGCACAAAGCCCCCTCCAGAACCAGTGGAGATTGACATCCACTACCTCAGTCCTTGGCAGGATGAAGCACTCTGGGCACAAAGCCCCCTCCAGAACCAGTGGAGATTGACATCCACTACCTCTGTCCTTGGCAGGATGAAGCACTCTGGGCACAAAGCCCCCTCCAGAACCAGTGGAGAAAGGCATCCACTACCTCAGTCCTTGGCAGGATAAAGCACTCTGGGCACAAAGCCCCCTCCAGAACCAGTGGAGATTGACATCCACTACCTCAGTCCTTGGCAGGATGAAGCACTCTGGGCACAAAGCCCCCTCCAGAACCAGTGGAGATTGACATCCACTACCTCTGTCCTTGGCAGGATGAAGCACTCTGGGCAGAAAGCCCCCTCCAGAACCAGTGGAGAAAGGCATCCACTACCTCAGTCCTTGGCAAGATGAAGCACTCTGGGCACAAAGCCCCCTCCAGAACCAGTGGAGAAAGGCATCCACTACCTCAGTCCTTAGCAGGATGAAGCACACTGGGCACAAAGCCCCCTCCAGAACCAGTGGAGACTGTTATCCACTTGAGAGACTGTGGCTTTGCACTCCCCAGGATAAAGCAGTGGGCAAACCACCCACTGGAGAGACTTGAGAGACTGTGGCTTTGCACTCCCCAGGATAAAGCAGTGGGCAACCCACCCACTGGAGAGACTTGAGAGACTGTGGCTTTGCACTCCCCAGGATACATCAATGGGCATGGAGCCCCCTCGTGGAGCAGTGGCATCGTGCGTTCATCAGGCTGAGGTGCCCCCCCTCCCCCTGAGGTGCCTGTATATTTTCTATGTGATGCCCCTCCAGTGTTCTCTCCATTTGGAGTCAGGTATCTAGTGTGGGCCTCACCCATGCATTTTGGGCCCAGTGGTCCACGGACAATGATTGGTGCACTATCCGGACTTGTGTAGTTGGTGTACATATTTGCATATACTGGATTTTGACTTTTGACTAATGGATGTTTATTGATTATAATCGTTCAAATCATTTCCTTTTATCCTTGTGGTATTCCACGGGGTGGGGGGTGTATATGTAATGTTGCAGCATGTATTTGTGTGTATGGTGTTGTGGGTGAGGGTGGGGGAGGGGGTGTTGTGTGTTGCGTGTGTGTGTCACTCTGTTTTCCCTCCCCCCTCCCCTGTGTTGTAGGTGCAGTACTCACCGTGGTCGTCGCCGCCGTCGTTGGAGCTCCTGCTAGAGGAGCAGGAAGACCATCGCCGGCAGGATCTGCAATTCGGGCTCCATGGCGTCCTGGTTCCTTGTGGGTTGTGGAGAGGTGAGTGTTTTCCCTTCTGTGTACTGTTTCCGCAGTGTTTTTATTTGCGTTGGTTCCGCCCCGGAAAAGGTGGTGGATAGCCGTGTTGTGACAGGGTGGGCGGTACATTGTCTTCCGCCTGTCTGTTGGCGGTGTCCGCCGCGCTGTTTGTTTGTACCGCCGTGGCGGTCGGAGTGTTAAAGTGGCTGTCTATGCTGGCGGTTTCTGCCACGGTCGTAACCCCATTTTTTTTTTCAGGTGGCCTGTTTGCGGTATTACCGCCGCTTTTACACCGACCACCAGGGTTGTAATGAGGGCCATAATCATTTTCTTGTAAGTGACAGAAGAAGACCGAAGATTGCAATTGAAAGGCCCACGTGTACTAGTGGTTATTCTTAGCAACCCATAATTGGCATAGTATAAAAAAACTGCTGGAAAAGGACTGTTTTTCTTTACAGAACTCTTCAATGGCAGATTTCAGTATTAACTATTGAACCTTCAAACACTTTTCCATACAATCACCACCGCCACCTTTGCGGCAATCTGAAAAACAGCAGAAGTCACTGTCTTATTGAAGAAGCCATCAGTGGACCCCCAAACCTTCTCGCAACTACAGACCCATCTCACTCCTACCTTTCCTAGTCAAAATCATGGACAAAGCCATCAATATTCAATTCTCAGATCACCTACAGCACCACAACTCCTCAACAGATCTCAAACAGGTTTCCGTCCCAACCACAGCACTGAAGCAGTCCTCATTGTGTCTACCAATGACATCAAAAGCATGCTTGACTGAGGAGAAACAGTTGCCCTCATATTCCTTTACCTCTCTGCAGCACTTGACACCATGTCCCACAACACACTCATCAGAAGGCTTAACCTCCTGGGCATCAGTGATCTTGCCCTTAAGTGGATACCCCCTTCCTCGCTGGAAGAACACAACGAGTGAGACTACCACCCTACATCTCAGAACCCCAAAATCTCATTTGCGGAGTCCCTCAAGGCTCAACCCTCAGCTGAACGTTCTTCAATGTCTATATGGCACCGTTGCAGATATCATCCGATCGCACAGCATCAGAATAGTTTCATACACCGACGACACACAGCTTATCCTTTTCCCAATGGACAGATTCAGTGCTACCAAAACCAAGTTCGCCAGCTGCATGAAAGTCGTCACATCATGGATGAGAAACAACTGCCTCCAGTTCAACACAGACAAAACCAAATTCCTCATTTTCGGAAACAACCACTCCCCCTGGGATGCCTCATTGTGGCCCTATGAATTGGGCCCCCAATACACCCCTACGGTGCATGCCAAAAACCTCAACATCATACTGGACACCAACCTCACTATGAATAAAGAGATCAATGCCATCTCCTCATCATGCTTCCTCAACCTGCGAATGCTATGGAAGATTTTCAACTGGATCCCTTTGAACACCAGATGAACAGTCACCCAGGCTTATTTCACAAGCAGACTTGACTACAGAAACACTCTACACCGTAATGCCAGCCAGCATTCTACATTAACTCCAAACCACTATGCCACCAGACTAATCTTGGACATTCCACGAAACACCTACATCCCACCACACCTCAACGCGCTCCACTGCCTCCCAGTTCAGGAAACATGCAAATTCAAGCTGCTCACACATGCCTATGCACATCTACAAAGCCCTCCAGAAAATCAGACCAGCATACCTTTGGATGGTTTCCCAGGCCACTGCATTGAGAAGATCAGATGTGGAGGACGATCCTTCTCACAAATCACAGCCAAAGCCTGGAACGACTGCCCATAATTCCTCAGAATCACCATCTCCCTCGTGAGCTTCTGAAAAAAGTTCAAGACCTGGATCTTCCAGAAAAAAACAGGCATGATTCCATCCAAATACCTTTATCGAGCCCTTGCCCTACTCAGTGCCTAGATACCCTTGTGGGTGAATAACAGCACTTTACAAGTCCAAATACCATAAAATATACAATGCTGTTTTGATGTCCATTATGAAAATACAATTTCACTAAATGGTCTGCCAAAATCAGTAATTCCCATATTCTGCCTAACACTGTTATAAGGATACAGGCAATTCTTCTCTAACACTGTTATAAGCATACAGGAAATTCTTCTATACTCTACTCAGGTGTGTTCCACTAAAAATGGCTTCTAACATTTACATGCTATCTCTTTGTTAGCATCTGAATGATTTACACCTCATGCTGTGTGTCTTGTAAACAACAAAATATTCATGAACACTGACAACAAAGTATGTAACATGTTCCAATGTTCTTGTGCTGTCTTCGTTATTGATTTATGACATTAATTCTCAATGTACAAAATCATACGGAGGATGGCAGGAACGTTTTCTGAAAAAATGTAATACAAACAAAAAACGTATTAGTTATCTTTGGTTGTGATGTATTGCAGTATCCTAAATAAACAGTTTCTAATTTGAGAAAAGTAGTTTTAATCACAGAATTTACAAAATTGTATAAATTGTTACACGATTTCTACATGTGACTACTGCTTTTTAGTGCAACAGCGCGTTTCCCCTTTATATCTCCCTATTTAATTCAGTTCATTGGAAGAGGTGAGTAATACATGAGATATTGTAGTCTCAGAAATAGTAGATTCAATATAAGAAGAAAAGTAACTATAGAGTGCTGATGCTGTACTAAAATGATTGAAAAACGTAAGGCACACGTGTTTGACAAATAGTGAGTTGCAAGTCGTGCAATCCATATGAAAATGCTTGTCTGTATATTCAATGGTCTGTGTGCAAACATTCCTGGTATAACTAAAACAGTGGGCCATATTAGAACATTCCAAACAATATAGTCGACTTTGGAGATTAGACTCCAAGCCCATTCAGTCACCAGCCTTTTTAGAATGATTACATGTATGTTTCAATGCTGGTCAGTTCCAACACAATACTCCCATTGGCCTCTGAAATGATTACTTCGGGTCTGATTGTGAGTCAGACAGAGGTGCATCCCTGGGTGGGATACTACTCAGCCAATCATGAGTGGTATGGTGTTCCCACAGCAGTTAGCAAAGCCAGTGTGGATTGTGTAGAAGCTCTCTCACAAGCACAGCCCGACCCCTGGCAAACAAGCCCCTGCCTTCTGGAGGCAGCTTTTAAGGTCCTGTCTCTGGATCCCCTCCACTCACTCCATTTACCAACTGCTCAAATCAGGTGGACTGATCCGTTTGTGGATTTTTACCGAGTAAGATCAGAGCTTCATGCTATTCCTCATTCAAGATGGAATAACTTGTAAATAGACAGTGAAGGGGAATAATTAATAACCGATAATTACAGTCTTCCTTCACCGTCAGACAGGTTTATATTTCTCCACGCCCATTCATTCAGTGACCTTTCTGATATGATCACCTACATGTAACATTGCGGGTCAGTCTCAATAGTCTTTAATTAATAGACCTCTTGACCGATAACGTGTAGGTGCCTGTTCAATTTTTGGCCTTTGGGAATGCTTGCTTTTCACTAATGCTGCATTTTGGTTCTTCATGCCTCCGCTGTTTGCAAGCTGATTTTATAAATCATGGTGTCATTTCACTGTTATCTTGCTTTCTTCGCAGTGGAGAAAAGACTTTTAATGTGTTTACCAAGTTGGATCAGCCATAATAGCTTTAGTGATGTTAGGGTATATGAGAGTAACACACAGAGTGCAAACATTAGCAAATGTGCTTTTAAGTAATTTTGGTACCCTTTACAAAGATTTGGACTCCTTAAGCGTCATCAGTTTATTGTTTGCCTGGGATTGCAGATATGTCTCTCAATGCTTTGAGACATGTGCATTTGTGTTACGAATAACGTCATATCACTTACAATGTGTTTTATTCAATAATGTGTATTTTTGTAAGTCATATTTTGAATGTAGGTCTGTTCCAAAACACATTGTAAAGACATTTAGAAGCATGCATTCTAAAATATGCCTTTCTTTTGTACTACTGTGACACTGTAGATGGCATGTCTAAAGGAAGAAAATAAAATCCAATGTGAGAGAGTGTAACTTTTTCCTGCTAGGGTTGAGAGTTTACAAAGTTTATTTTCCCACACTGGGAAGGCTTGATTGGTAGATGCTTGTAAAAACTGTTTAAACTACTTCGGGTAACAGCCTCATTAGCAGGCCCATTCATACCACCTAACGTGGACTGATATACTTATTCCTTATTGATATACTTATTCTCTAACAGACGACCCACTGGATAGTGCCCTCGTAGAAAGCCCATGCTCTTAACTAAATGAGTTCTGGTTAGTGTGGGGCATCATCCGCCAAGGGGATCATGTTTCTTGACTTGGTGGATGAGGAATTTTGGGCATTGTCAAAGGTTGGAGCTAATATTTGGCTAACAAAATCGTTGTTGTGGGTCCTAGGCGCAGGGTTTGTAGCATGGATTGAGTCATCATACACCAACTGGCGTTATGGGGTGGTTTAGACCTGTCGGAATATTGGGAACAATGTGGGAGGCGGTTTTGGCTGAGAGCAGACGTTGACAGTCCTAGGGGCAAAGTTTAAGGCTGGCACCCAACCTGCTAATCATACTGTTTTCTTTCTTATTTTTCCTAAGCCTTTTCTTCTGCCTCCTAGTTAGGGGTCTGATGGTCAGTTTGGCTACTTCTATGGAAGCAAGGTTGGTGAAAGGGCCCTTTGCCAGGTTGTTCATGCTACTGGTCTTGGCTGGGGTGCTGTTCGATGGAATCTGAGTTGCTTCTTCCAACAAAAGTGGGGTTTACTAGAACCATCAGGATCTGTTTGGGATGTGGGTCCTTCAAAGGATGTTGTCCTTCTCTAATGTGATTGATCCAGTGGCATGGTCCACAGCTTTGGTCTCACCTTTTGTAGAGTACTGGATTTTCAGGTTATCTACAAGAATTGTGAGTAGTTCTGTGAGTGTACAAAGCTTGTCTACTAATGGAGTGAAAGTTCACATCATGGACCCACCAGCTTGAAGGTTTTAATCTGTGCTAGTTATTGCATTTGCCAAAATTTGTATCAAATCAACCTGGAGTTCTATTGTATGGGAGTACCAGGGGAGGGTGTTCGTAGCAGCAAAACGGGTTGAGTTGATTGACAGCAGGGTGCCTCAATAGATGTTTGCCTAGGTAGCCTGGATTCCTTCTCTGGAGAGTTTGTGTGCCACTGCAGTTGATCAATTGCCTATAATGTTTTTTTCATGTGAGCCATTCAGTGAAAAGCTTGCTGAAAACCTTGAAAGTGCCTCCAGTCAGTTGGTTTGTGTGGTTACATGTTGCGAAGATCGGGGCGTAGCTCGACCTGTCCTGCCAAAGGAATTGATGGACTTCCGCTATCACCTCTTTTGGGTAGCCTGAAGCAATTGTTTTTTTCTGATTCCAGGAAGGTAGGTGCAGATAGCACTGATGTGCACAAGAGTTTGATAACAGAGGTGTTGTGGATTTTCTGCCCAGGGTGCAGGTTGCATACCCAGTTCAAGGTGGATAAGAGTGGGGTACTCACCCTATGTGTAGACGTACATTCTGTGGTGCACGTTGAGGTGGCCAGTGGTGGATTGTTACTATGAAGAAAGTAGAGCTTAATAGAAAATAGGCTCTCTGTTGCCTTCACTTTGCTTTTAGGTGAAGATGCTGCTTTTTGAGCACCCCTCTGACCCTTGCTTGTTTCGCTGTGTTGCTGTGGCCTATTGGCATTTGGTAATGTGCCTCTTTTATGTGCTCCATTCTTGTGCCTCATTTGTGCCTCATATTTGATTTTCTGCATGAAAGTATGTATGAAAGTTTCCACACTTGTAGAAGCAAATGGAAGGAGTATATAGAATGGACAGCGGCCAGCCTTAATTGTGGGATTGCTGCGGCCTTCCCCCGATCTTCAGATCATGTGATCATGTGACCGGACGGCTTTCAGAGGGATCTCTGCACTCTGCCAGCCTGCTTGACTTTGAAAGAGGGGGCACAAACACAGCAATGGCAGGTGCCGGCACAGGTACAGGCACAGGATGGGGCAAGGACAAAGTTGGTCCGATAACAGCTTACTGCTTTGGGTGCCTTTGTGTATGCTGTTGGGCCTGTTTCAGGTCCCTATCAAACTCTGTTGAGAAATTATTCATTAATTATGCCTAATTGTGTCTCGTTTGGGGAATCAAAACAAGTACAAGTGTGAAAGCAAATGCAGGTACAATCCGGTGAACTACCAAATACCCGCTATTCCTCACTGGTAACAATGAAAAATGTCTTCAATAATGCTGGATGGGATGAAGAGGCAGGAATGAGCTATGGAAACGTTTAAACATGGTAGCAGGTCAATGGATGCTACTAAGTGCCGCCCGTCTTGAGTCGAGCGGGCGAGGTTGGTCAAACAAAGGCACTGAAGTACGGTTGAGGGCCGTGATGAAGGAAGTCAAGGAGAGCAGGGTGGGGAGCATGAACATGGGCTCCGTGGCAACCCTAGACCCGGGCTTAAGCAGCACAAACCCTAAGCTGGAAGCCTTCGAGCCCTAGGGTTGTGGCGGCCATGACTAGTGCACCACAGCCCGGCACACTCACTTCACTATCCCTCTGGGTTATTCACACTTGCAGCTACTGCTGCCCAGCATGGATGCAATCTCCCCATTAGGTCGTAAAGTGATGAAAACTGGGGGCACAAGGAGCGGTGAAGGACAGCATCACCTCTCTCCCAACTGCTCCCTGCGTGACTCCTCCTTGGCTCCTCCCTACAATGTCCCTACAACGTCTGCTACATCTCACAATGTTCCTACAATGTCTGCTACATCTGTTACAAGAAAGTATGAGGCACGTAAGACAAAGGAACTAAACTACTTAAAGGACATATCATTTTTAAGTGTGTTCTAGCTGTTGTTAGGACTGCCCTGTTCATGTACAGATGTATCAGTATTTCTCACATATTGATCTTATATATGGCCAGCTTTAATTAAACAGTTTGCTACATAAAAAAGACTGAATATTAAAGGCCCTTTGCATACACCCATCATCTCTAGAATTTTAGTGAAGACTTCACCACTCATTTAAACTTGCACCCCAGGTGTGTTGTATTGAAGAGGAGACTGCATAAGTTCAATTAGACCCTTAACTAGGCAAAAATGCTAGGTTAGAAAAGAAAAAAGAAAAGCACCTTTCCAGTCCAAAAATATTAAATAAAGTGGGCTGTCGGGAACCAAATGGTCCTTCGTGATGCTGAAGCAGTACAATTTGAAGCAGTGGTTCCCAACCTGTGATCCGGGGACCCGAGATGTCCGCGAAGCGTCCAAAGGGGGTCAGTGACTGCTTAGAAAATTAACTAATATTAATAGATTAATAAATTGTATATAAATTAATTGGCTAAAAGTACAGTAATTACTCAATGGGGTGGCTCACTAGATTCAAATAATGATTCACTGGGGGTCCCCGGGTTCCAGTAATGATAAAGTGGGGGTCCACAGAAGTCAAAAGATTGGGAACCACTGATCTAAAGCAAAGCTTGAAAGGTCCTATGACAGAGTGAAACCTCTAGAACAAGGGCATAATACTGTGTTCTTGTACCCATTGTTCAATCCTGGTAAAGATTTGTTCACCAAAATTACCACATCAAGCTATGATGTGGGGTGATTGTTAGATGGAATAATTTATCCCTCTTCTTGAAGAAATGGGTAATGTCTTGTGAAATGTGTCAGGAGCTCGCTGAAAGGTGCAGATTATATTATGTCATCTACCAATCAATTGGGCCTAAAGTACAATATTCCTCATGAAGAGATTCATGGGGAACATATCTGCAGCAGTGGCTTATTCTGATTTCTTGCTTGAAGTGCCTGTGCTGCCTTAATCACCTTAAAAGGTGGTACTGACTTTCAAGCTGTTGGATTAATTGTTTTAGGATAAAACGACCAGCTGTGATATAAAAACAAATAGTGAAAATAATTACATATGTTATATGTTGGTCCTGGCCCTTTTTGCTGCGTCATCCCCAAACGTTTTGCCTCCTTTCTCCTATTTTTTCTGACCAGTGTTTGTTGGCTTTAGGACTCTGGGTACTTTGTCACTGCTAATCAGTGCTATTTGATTTACTAGTAAGTCCATAGTAATGTGCACTAGAGGTACCCAGAGGCTGCAAATCAAATGCTACTAGTGAGCCTGAAGCACTGATCGTACCACCCACAGGAATGGCCCTGTTAACAGGTATCAGACCTGCCACTGCAGTGTCTGTGTCTGCAGTCTTGCACTGAGAATTTGACCTGGCAAGTGCACCCACGTGCTAGGCCCAAACCTTCCCTTTTACTACATGTAAGTCACTCCTAAGGTAGGCACTAGGTAGCCCTGTGGGCAGGGTGCAGTATATTTAAAATGTAGGACATGTACCTGTGTATTTTACATGTCCTGATAGTGAAATACTGCCAAATTCGTTTTTCACTATTCCAAGGCCTATCTCTCCTATAGGTTAACATGGAGACTGCTTTTAAATGTCTTTTAAGTGCAGTTTCTCATTGAAAGCAGATAGACATATGGAATTTGGGGTCTCTGAACTCCCAATATAAAAATACATCTTTTGGTAGAGTTGTTTTTAGATTGTCTGTTTGAAAATGCCACTCTTAGAAAGTGGGCATTTTCTTGCTTAACCATTCTGTGCTTCTGCCTGCCTATGGAATCCACGTCTGGGTCAGACTGACAGTTGGGCTATTTGTGAATTCCCTCTAGACCGTGACACAAAGGGAGCTGAGGTATTTCCTTCATATCTTGATGAGTCTCCTGGGCTAGAGTGGGGAGGGAGAAACTGACACCTGCACTCGAAACGGCTGTGCCTGACCTCACACAATGCAGTTTCTAACCCCCTGGTGTGTGTCTGGGGCCAGCCCTGGGCAAGGCAGGATCTTGTGAAAAACAGAGACTTTCCTTTGAAGTCTGCCTACTTCAAAGGCAGAAATGAGTATATGTAGTGGACCCAAACTTTCCTTTGAAGTATGCCTACTTCAAAGGCAGAAAATATTATTAGTAGTGGACGCAAAACCGCAGACTTTTGGAATACTTCTAGATCAAGAGGAATCTTTGCCAAGGAGAAAAGCTGATGAGCTGGAGGAGCATTACTACCCCTTTGCTGTGTGTGCTTTGCTGGGTTGCCCTGCAGTTGCTACTTCTGCCTTAAAGAGGACAAAGGGCCTCATTACGACTTTGGCGGTTTGACTGTAAGACTGCTGCGGTGGCGGATGCTAAAAGACCACCACGTTGGCAGTTATATAGACCGCCGTATCATGAGTTACACAGTCAGGACCACCAAAACACAGCCAAAAATCAGACAATACCAGGCCCCACAAAAACATCCCCAATTCACTGATTATGAATTGAGGGTCATGGTGAACAAAATTATCAGAGTAGAGCCACACCTATTTGGATCCCAAGTCCAACAAACCTTGATCGCCAGTAAAATGGAGAAGTGGCAAATCATAGTCGACAGGATCAATTTTGTAGGTAGCTTCCCACACACAAGGGAATACATCAGGAAGAGGTAAAACAACCTCAGTGGGAAGGTACGTTCCATGGCCGCCAGGCATCAGCTGGCGGTACAAATGACTGGCGGAGGGCCCCTTTCTCCTCCCCCAACGTTCACATCATGGGAGGAGAACATCTTGGACAACCTACATACTCAGGCACTCACAAGAATACCTGGGGTAGTGGAGTCAGGGTAAGTCCATACACCGGTAATGTCACCTCTAAGTTCTGTCTTGCATGCTCACATATCACGTTTTGACTTCTTAGCAGCCAACACACTCACAACCCCTGTGTCCAACTGTCCAAATACCCCTCTCTGACATGCCACATGTCACCTAAACACACCTGGGGTCACAGTGTCTGGCTATCGGGTGGGTTGTACAGGGACAAACAGCACTACAACTCCCAGCAGGCATCGTCCCACCATTAATTAAGAAAACCTGAACAGTGTACAAAAAGGAAAGAAACCCTGCAGGTCAACTACACAAACTACTAAACCCACCTGAATTAACAGATATTTAACAGTCCAGGGCAATTCCAACATTGCCATGGGCATCTACCAGTACAATACCACCAACACGCAGCTACAGCTATGTCCTATGCAAAAATGGCCCTTTTACCTCCCATCACTCATTGAAAAATACTCACCTGGGGGGAACACACATATCTGCTGTGTGCACTATTAGGAATTATCAGATTTAAATGGCCAGGTAAAATGGTTCCCCCTAAGTTGATGTACAGCTCAGTTTCCCCTGCATATTCTGCAGCTGTCTGTTGAGTCTATACTGAACTACTGCTAACTGGGATGTAACATGGACAATATTAGGCTACACAGCAGACAAGTCCAACAACAGACATTCAATTGTCAAGCCAATCCAGTATCCTGTAGCAAGGCGTATGTCAGAGGAATTACCTGTAACCCATATAGCTGTACGCCAGATTAAAAAGCAGGTGTCACTGTGATATCATGGAATCAAGCTAAGCCTATCTGTATATGGCACAACGCATACCTACCTGCCATAGTCTGAAAACACATGTTGCATTACAATCTGTAACTGACTGTTCCATTTCCTCCACAGGTCACCTGCCCGTTGTGATTAGGGAGCCTACACCTGGGGCAGCCATTTCGCCCCTGGATGAAGCCCCCAGTGAGGAGAACACCCCTGGATGTGAGGACATTGAGGACAAAGCTGGCCCATCTGGGACACCTGGCCAGTCTGCAACTGGCAGCCTCACCCTGCCTACATCAACCACTCACAGCCCTGTGCAACCACTTGCCCCCACAACCTGTGTTCCAAGGACAGTTCTATCATCATGTGCCCCACATTGCAGGTATCGGAGTCACAACAACAATACCCTGACAATGAAGTATCTGGCACCAGTGGGAGTGGGCAAACTGTGTCAAGGGCACAGGAATGTAGGGGTAGGGTGCATGGGAAGGATAAAGTAGGTCTGCTGGGTGAGGCTCCGAGGGATACAACTGGCCAGGACACCATCTCCCAAGTCTTGGGAGCATACCAACAGTTCCAAGGCATGATGGGCCAGGTACTTGCCATGCTGGGGAGATGAAGCAGCTGCAGACGGACAACCCCTGGAACTCAAACGAAAGTGGGAGGCACACAATGCCATCATGGCCTCCCTAACAGGGGTGCTAAGAGACATTAAAATCACCCTGAGTAGGTCATGTCCCCAAAACCAATCCCCTTCCATTGGCCAGATAAAATCAGGCTCTTTATCATCTGTGGCAGCCAATGGAATGGAGGCTCTGCAAGGGGAAAGACATGCCTCAGACATCCCTGCCTCTGTAGCTGAAGAACCCCCTACAAATGTGGCCGTCCACCTAAACATCCAGGAGGAGCAGATACCAAGACCTCAACCACTGCCAGGAAATGATCCTCTATCCATATGGTCCCTTTGTTGACAACATGGCAATTATCAGACAGTGCAGTACAGTTGCACAATTCAATGCTTCAGCATAAGTCTTAACAACAAGCACACCACTGAGTAATGAAGCTAGGGAGATGCCAGTTATTTTCTGAACAAATGGACAAATAGATTGGTTCTGTCAGTTATCAGCCAAAGCCACATCAAGTACCCATACCAAACCTTCCAAATGACCATACTGCATAACACAGACAGAGGTTAGTACGCAAGCCCCCAGTCATTGAACCTTCCACTTACTATGGTAAGGTATCCGTAGGCATGCCGCTCACCAATGTCAGTCTTGACACACATGCACATTGACCTGCAATGACGAAACACAGTGACAGCTACATACAAGTTGAATAGCATCATCAACATACCAATGAAAAGGTTGAGTCTATTGATTGCACAGGATGACATGTCAGAGACACAAGACCACACATATGACAGCCTTGGACACAGACAACATGGCATAGAGGTCTAATGTGTTAAACAGAACACTAGCATCCCACTGTCCTGACAGTCTGGGCATTGTACTCACACACCACCAATATGACGACATACAGTACCTGGTTCTATCCATGTTCACTTCACATGTTTCTGACCTGCAAATCCCACCTCCCTGTGGCACAAATCATAAACAACCATGTGACAAAGACCTTGTGAGGAAACCTGCAAAGTAAAACATGTTATACCTAAGGTATAAGCAGGTAATAACATTTAAGAGCTATAAAGACATTTCACAATTACAATAGTTACACTGATAGTGCAGTGTGACAAACATTAACTAAGGACATCATCGCTATTAGCACAAATACAAGTACAAAATAGCATGCACACCAGAGCTATGTACAGCTAAGCTACTATTGAGATGTCTGATGGTCATACAGAGACCATACTCAAACATATTTGAGCCCCCCCCAAGAACCCACTGACTCACGTTTATTACTGAACAACACATACCTACAGTCAGTTGAAGTACTGATTTATGAGGTCTTCCGGCTGTCACCTCCTTTATCCTCATCACTGCCATCCTCACTAGGCATTTCTAAATTCTCACCTGCCTGAACTGCTGGCTCCCCCTCATTTGGTATATATGGGATCTGATGTCTCAGGGCCAGGTTGTGGAGCATGCAGCAGGCAACAATTATTTGACACACTTTAGCTGGTGAGTAGGGGAGGGCTCCACCAGACTTATCCAGACTACAAAATCTAGCCTTCAGGAGCCCAAAGGTCCACTCCTCGACACGCCTTGTCCTTCCGTGGGCCTCATTAAAGCTAACTTCCCCCGGCGTGGTTTGGGTACCTCACTGGTGTCAACAACCAGGGACGGTTTGGGTAGCCTGAAATCCCTTTAAGGAGTCACTGCATGTATGCAAACATTAATCTTGGACAGCCTTACTTTCGGGAGCCGACATCAGATATTGACACATATATCACTTACCAAACAGCCAGGCCCTCTCTGTGTACTGTTGTGTCATCAGCAGTGGTATTGCTTTTCCACATGATGAAGGCATCATGAACTGAACCCGTCTAGTTTGCACATACTTTGGAGATGAAGAGGTCCGCCAAACAAACTACTTGGACATTAATTGAGTGAAAGTTTTTCCTGTTCCCATACACCTATTCATTGGCATTTGGAGGGACCAAAGCTACATAAATACCATCAATGGCTCCCATCACATGTGGGATGTGTCCCAAAGCATAAAAATCAGCCTTCACATGGGCCAAATCTGAACGTTGTGGAAATCGAATAAGCTGTCCAGGTGTTTCAATAGTGCTGTGAGGGCATCCTTCAGGACCAAACTAAACATTTGCTGTGACATCCCTATTTTGAAAAGAGCCTGTGGCTAGGAAGTGCAGCACTGACGTGACTTGTACAATAGGTGGAATGCAATTGGGATGACGAATGGCTGGCATCAGATCTGGCTCCAACTGACGACATAGATCAGTAATTGGCTGCCTATCCAGGAGATAGAGCTGGATGACATGTCGATCCTCCATGGTCTGCAGGTCTGCTAGTGGATGGTACACTGGAGGTTGTCTGAGCCTTTGCATTCCAGGGTAACTAGATGAGGTAATATAAGAAGTTATGTCTATCAGTCATTGTGTCCATTGTAAGTGTGAAACTACATATGTCACACATGATGCTTGGACATGCCTTATGATTCTCTTATACATGGTACACAGGATATAACTAGGGACATGTAGGTGTTATGCTGCAATGTCGTCCCCGTTACCACAATTATGACTAGGACATGGATACGCATGTCACTGAAAGTCCCAGTGATAAAGACATTCATACCATGTTTCACATATAATAAACACTGATAACATCAATCCCATTGCCATGAGGGTGCCGACTTTGCCACTTATCATACATTGCTCACATATCATGATAATGGCATTATGACCATTTAGTCGGATAATAAAGACATATTTGCTCAAAGCCAGCACAGATAACAAGGGCGTAGATATGTGTCAGTGCTCGTGACACATTTGTTTGTAATGTTCCGGTCATCTAATTATCATAAAATGGCATAAGGAAATGAACTATGTCTGCCGGGAGAAGTCATCATGGCGGTAGGCGGATGCAACCGTGGTGGATATTGCCATTGGAACATTTTGCTGCCTTTGGCAGTCTTGGGCCAGTAGTGATTTCCGCCAGTGGTTACGGTGTCTTATGTGGAGAATGTGACCACCATTTCATCCTCCATCTCTCACTTGACTCCTGATACTACTGCCAGCAAGACCTCCACGACTTGAGGTGCTTAGTACTGCCTCTGGGAGTAATCATGCCACGTCCTATAGGTTATGGGACCCCTGCTTTCTCACCCGAGGAGCTGGAGAAGCTGGTGGAGGAGTTCCTACCCATGTATGGACAGCTCTATGATGCACTAGAGGGGCAGGTATGTACACCATGTCACCAAATATTACCGTAGCCCTACTATAATTTCTTATACTAATCAAAGGCTGGTGACCAATCTTAGCGATTGCGTCCTAAGGGTCTGTAGGATGCCACAGTTGTGATCGAATGGGCTCAGTTCATGATCATGTACTTATGTATGGTGACAGATAATGAGTCCAGATACATTGTGGAGAGTTTTTGATGTGTGTTCCCTGACCCACCTTGTGACTGGTGAGCATGGTTAGTGGAATTGGCACACTAGACTCCTCCTGCAATGGCATATTTAATCTGTGTTTGCTGTCTGGTCATATGTGTCAACATTAATGCTGGTGTTGGAGATGCATGTTGTCTGCCTGTGTCCACCTCACATATGGCCTGCCTGCATATGGTATTCAATCAGTGGAGGGGATGTTCAAGATAGTATTTGGCTAGTTAGCTGGTTAGCTTGCCTTTTTTTGTGTGGAACATGTGGCCATGACAATCTACATATTTCTATGTCATCCAGGCAGGTCAACACCCATCAGAAGAAGGGAATCTGGTGTGCCATCACCAAGAATGTGCGGACCCTGGGCATGGAAGACTGCAGAGGCCCAGCTGGGGATGTCCTCCCAACGATGATGGGGTGCCTGTCGGACCATACCTGCAGTCACCATTCAAACAGCCACCCACCACAGCATCCCCTGGCACCTCCATCCCCCCACTTCCCAAGACTCATAAATGCCCTCACTCACCCACCCAACAGACACCTACCACCCACAGGCATACCTCCCACATACACGCACCCAAGACACCCCCTCCTTCATGTCAAACACCCACTCCCTCACACTCCACTTCCCCTCACCCTAAAGATTCCCATCCTGTCTGTTTAAAAAGCTTTTCCTTTGTGACCTTGACCTTTCCCCTGTCCACCCCTTGTCACTACAAAACTGTTAGGTTCCCTCTCTAAAGCCATCCCATCCACCTCCCAGGCCTCCCCCAGCCCCCTGCCAGCGCCAATGCCCCTCTCCCTGCAAAAAAGAAGTCCCCTCCCAAAAAGGCCCAACCCTCTCCCAAGTTCAACCTAAACC
The DNA here is from genome assembly GCF_031143425.1 of Pleurodeles waltl. Classification (NCBI taxonomy): domain Eukaryota; kingdom Metazoa; phylum Chordata; class Amphibia; order Caudata; family Salamandridae; genus Pleurodeles; species Pleurodeles waltl. Next base: position 370,062,788 of record NC_090440.1, on the reverse strand, counting down.
CCCCTCCACAGTCTAAACCCAAAACCCCCTCCCCCACCACCCTCCAACAATCCCTGAGGTGCCTGTCCCCTTGATGCCCTTACCTGTGGAGGTTACATGGCAGCCAGGAGTCAAGTAGAGGCACCATGTAGTGCCTTTGGTGTTTTGGACATTGATAGAGGACTGGCCATTGGCCTTGGATTTTTACCATTTAAATTTGAAATATAATTGAACCAACCTGTTGTTGGTTTTCAGGTTACATCTTTGTCCTGCATTTCCTTTCCTAGGTTTGAGTTGTTCCTGGCTGGCATAGACTGTGTGCCAGTATTTGTGTGTGTGTGCTGCTTGTACTTCCTGTGTTGTTTGAGCAGACTGTGACGTCATGTGCAGTTCTTTTTTCCCCCCCAAGGGTATGATGTGTGTTGTGTGATAGACATGTATATGTGGCAGGGATGTTGTTGCAATGATCTTCTGTTTCCCTTAATATATCCTCTGACTCCGTCACTTTTCTACTTATCTACTTATCAGGAGATTGAATCTGTTTATAAATTACAATTTATCACCATATACCGGGTTACTGATCAATTCCATGTATTCTTCATCCGTGTGTGAGCCCTCGTAAGACTGATCGTTATCAAAGCTATCAGGATATATTAAGGGACTCCCATCAGTTAGTCCTGAAGAAGACCCATTGTGGAGCTGAGATTTGGCCCAAGATATTGAGGGGTCGAAATGTCGACGGATATGTCACAGTTCGGATTGGTTTCTGCATAGGTTCCTTGGAGGACTGAAGGAAGTGGTTTAGATTCTTAAAGGATTTGGAATGGAGGCAGTGCAGCAAAAAAGAACCAACCGACTGTTTTTAATGTTTTTTTTGTATAGGTTTTGGATTTAATTGAATATTTATTATTCCTCTTTCTGTCATTTATCACAAGCACTTTCTCTCACACTGTCTATCTTTCGGTGTGTTGTCTATTAGATGGGGTGTCCTTACAGGATTAACATACTACGATGTTTTTTAGATGTATTTGTATATGAATAAATATATATTTATATGAATAAATTGTTTTTCTATTTTCACCTATGTTGTTTTATGATGTATGACTAATTTTCTAGCTTTCCCTCTTTGGGCATTGTTGTATGTAATGCTTACTTTTCACCCAGCCCTTTGGGGTTCATGGGTTACCCTCTGTGGTTTATAAGTAGATTCATAATGAGGGCCTAAGTCCTTAGAAATATTAGAGAGCGGAATTTAATATCCATGCTCCGAGTTTCTACAGACAATTTCTCCTCCTTATGAAAGGGAAGGATGTGGGGGCATAGCACGTTCCAATGCATATTTGGTAAAAACAAAAATTGTAGAAAAAAAATAAGGCAAACTACGTACAGAAAAAAAATAAGTAAGAGCGTTTAAAAAGTATTTAAGCTTTACTGCACATAGTTGTACGCACTGCCGGACACAATGTACTACAAGACCGGTGTTTTTCCTCCCATTCTGCGGTGAGCGTCTTTCCTTAAGAGGCAGAGCTGGGAGATGCTAATCCTGACCAACTACTGAAGAGGTACAGAAGCCAGCCATAATGCTTTGGTGCTCAAAAGTGAATTCATGCAATAGCTTAATGACTACACGCAATCTAATAATTAACTTGAACATTGCAGAATAAATCAATCCAATTAAAAGGAATTGTTTTGGTCAATAAGTCACATGTTTAAAGCTCTCTTCAGATTCTCGCTATTAATAGACTAGACTAACAAAACACCTTAAAGTCCTACCAATGAAATCACTAAGCTCAGGCTTTCTCCAAGGAACTGACGACCGTTACAATAAAAACATTTTTCGTGAATGGGGTACATATCATGCTTGCAGACCATGACTACTGTTCAGATTGGTAAAAACAAGTTCAACACGATGTTGAATATAAAAGTGAATATCTGTAAAAAAGAAAGGAACACAATGCAAGTTACTACAATCATTTAACTCAGTGTCGGAAAAGCTGGCCATCTAACTAGTGCTAAGAAGTTATGTTGTGCGGCTTCTTAGTAGACCTGCTCAAAGGAGCCAGTCGGGAGCACAGTACTGTTGCTACTATGTCCTTATTGTCTGTTTTTTATAATTTAAAATGCCATAAAGGACACAGCATTTAGTACGGAAGTAAAGCAGACGTGTTAGTTGTGCACAGGATTGTGAGTATGCTGATTACACTAACACAGGGACAACATTGAACAGTCCTTGAATATATGACCACAGCTACTCCTTCCTGTCAATTAAATAAATGTCTGCTTATCCATGGTCATAAACCGGAAGTGTTCACCGCAATGGCTTCTGCGTATGCAGATATTTGCAGCAACACACGCAACAGAACACCAAATGCAGGGGAGGGGCCCAAGTGACGTCCTCCTGCAGTGCGCTCTGTAGACATCTGAGGATGCAGTACCACAGGCCGTCACTAGACGTCCCTAGTCCAGTCCTTCCTAGAGCACGTCAATAGGTCTCCCCCCCCCCTAGTGACCACATGTAGCACTGCAGCTGGTGTACTATGGGGGTGTGGTTCTACAAATATCTGCATATCCAGAAGCCACCACGATAACACTATCATTTCATGAGCACGGGTACAACAGACATTTATTTAACATTGAAAGAAGTACCTGATGGCTATTTCAAAGTTGCTGTAGTATTAGTGATTCATATATTTTTTACCACCCTTAGAGCAGACACTGAAGCATAAAGTATCTTTCTAATTCTGATCCGCGGTTCTAACTAGAGCCCACACACCTGAAACCAAATCCAACTGAAGAAGTTCGGTGGAGCAAGTGGAGAGCAGACCGGATCACTCCATGGGAGACAAGAGACAGAGTCAGATATTTGTGGGAGGATTCATGGTACATACACTGAGCAGATCCAATGACAATTGGGCAACTGGGGCAGAAAAGAGACCACCCAGACCTGTATGTGGCTTTCTGCAATAGGGTGAATCACAGGGTACAAGGACGGTGTGGGGTCTGTTCGTGTGAAAGCAGAAGTTGTACTGAGGGACAGGAGTTGGTGGGGAGGGACACTAAATAGATTTGTATGGTTGCCTACGACACTCATCCTGGGGAGAAGAAAGGGAACAGCTTTGTCAGGGCAATTTATGGTTCGGAAGGAGTGGGCAGAGAGGATGGGGCGAGGCCGCCCAAGCAACTTACACTAAACAAGCGTCGGGCTCGGCTTTCAAAGAGCAGGGCGAGTTACAGGAAAAATGAGATAAAAGGCAACGGGCGCACTGCACAACAAAAACAGTGCGCACCCATAAAATAAAAGGTTAAACCTATCCCAGTACATAATGAATACTGATCACTACCGTGCAACTGCAAACACAAAAAAAAAAAAAAAGTTCCACAAACATATAATAAAGGAAACCTGTGGAAGGAGATTGTACTTGGTCGCTGCACTTTGGGAGGGATAAACACGAAAGGAGGCATGACAAATGCATGCCAGAAACCAATAGCAAACCAAGAATAAAATAAAAACAAACAAACAGGCAATAAGAAGCCAGTAGGTGAGCATAGAGGCAAGAGAGAAATTACAACAGTCGAGAGATAGCGAATGCGTGCTGCCTATGCTCAACCTAAAAAAGAGGAAGTAGTGGAGGAAGAGCCTGCACGATTGCTGTGGCCAAATCTACTACACTTCAGGCCCCACCTCCTTGTCTGTCAAGAAAGAAAGTCAAAATAATTATGTTCAAAGAGTTTCCTGGGATGCGTGCGATTGGCTTCAGATTTCATGTCATGATAGAGGGTGTTCTACATTAATGAAACGTTGATTCCCACGGATCCGCCTCAATATTTCATCCTCCCAAAGGATTGCACAAAAGAGCAGACCCTGAGCAGAGCTTTTTTGGGGGTCATGGTGTGGCACCCCCTTATGCATGTATCCCAAACATTTGCTCCAGTATTGCTCCAGTATGCTTTGTAAACAGGGAAAGAACCTTCAAATGGAGCTAGTGTAGAGCTTTCAGTGTAGTCCAAAGATTGCGGGCCAGTTGAAGAGCAATAAATTGGACTCTATTGCTCCCGTCACTTGAAGTTTAGTTTTGGCTAATTTCATGGAAAGCAAGTGTACCGTCATTAAGGTGAAAACATAGTTCAAGCACAAGCCGATGAGAGTTCTGTTGTCAAGGATGCGATTTATATAGAAGTGGATTTCCATATTGCATATCGTCTGTTTACATTTGTATGTGCACTTGCTGTGTAAAAACACTGGGCAGCAGACACAAAAGAGATGATCTTTAACCTATGCCACATGCTTTACAGCATGTAGATAATTTGATGGACCCTATGATGCAGTTGGTGCGAATTGAAATGATTGTAGCCTGTACTTTACATTAACCCAGGCCTGTAAGGCTCTGGCAGAGCAAAAAAAAAGGACTTGATGTACTTTTTATTTATTTATTTTGTTTTGGAACTCAACAGAGATCCACATAAAGAATAAAACGCTTCATCCATATCTTCAACAGCATAAAAGCATTCGCAAAAAAAGAAGTCATTAAAAAAACCGATTGCAAGCTGGCAACAATGCTGCAGCCACTTTCCTGCTTGGCTGACCGGCGGAAACCAACTTAATGGGGCCGGTGGGGAGGTAGCCAGTGTGGTGGCAACCACCCCGTCAGGAGTTTGGCAGATAGGTGTTCCCATCTGCCAAACCCATAATCGGGCCCTTAGACACTTTATAAGGCCTATTGGGGTTAAACCCAACAAAATACCATCATCTGTGTAAAGAAGACAACCAACATTCATGAAGCCTAATTTAGGCGCATCCCTCTTTATCTGGCCAGCTCTACTAGGCAAATCATGGGTATGAAGCCAAAAAGAAGAAGCACAAGCAGCCACCTCTGCTTGACACCAATATGCGTTGCCTCTCTAATGGACAAGCCTTGGTTCTCTCCCACCAAGACCTGAGTCCAAGTAAAGGAGTGCAAAGCAATTTTTTGCCTAAAAAGATGAGCAGGAATCCCTGCTGCTGCCAGTTTTTTCCAACATCGTACCTCGTTCGACCCTGTTGAACGCTGTGGAGAAATCAATGAAAGTGAAGTACATGGGAATGCCCCTAGCCAAAGGATAGTTCCCAATTATAGTTTGAAGGGCTGTCATATTTTCACAGTTGTTACAAAACCTGGCTTGCTCAACAGGTATAAGGTTATTGCCAAACACCCATTCCCGAAGATTAAGTAATATGCTTTTGCATATTATTTGCCTATTGCATCTAGGAGGACAATTTGTCCATAACTGGCAAGAGAGTCCTTCGGTCCTCTATTATATAGAGGTACAATAATACTTCCCTTCCAGGAAGATGGAACATCACCAGACAGATAACAATAATGGAAAAGTGGAAAAGTGGACATAAGAAAATAGCCCATAAGGAAGACTCCTGTTTAATTAGTGCTATCAAACGTTCATAAGGGCCCATAGCACCAGAAGTTCTAGCACCCTCAATTAATCCCTCAAACTCCTTACAGGATGTTGGGCCATATAATTCCATCAACACTACTTTAACACTAGACACAAACTGGCCACTGCTACTTAAGTTAAAGGCATATAATTTTGAAATATACTGTGTCTGATATCGGTATGGCCTCAGGTGAAACTCTAGAATTGCAGTATTGGGCTGTTAAAGCCCAATATTTACAAGAAGTGAATGAAGTGGCGGCTTCCCTCAAATTAATCTACTTCCTGTCCTCCTTGTTTCTTCATTCTACTACCTTCAATCTTGTTCTTTATTAGCTTAAAGTGATTAGTTTCCCTCTGACATGTTATCAAAGAAAATGTAAATTGGTTCCTACCCAGAGAGTTTATTTCATGATTCATCTTTTCTACAGCTTTTTTACGGCCCAAAAGATCTTAATAGGTGATTTGGAGCTTTTACCTCTATCTTTACTGCCAAAAGTTCAAAAACATGTCAGTTGTTTTTCAAACCAGAAAATAGGGTCCTTTAAGAAGCAATCATGAGGGCCCAGGCTTGTTATTTTAATACTATGGCCCAAATTGTTTATGTTATTACCTGACCAAAAAGAGCATCCAGGATTTGTTATAGACTATGTCATCTTTCCTGGAATTCCAGGAATCAAGAGCCTTAAGCTCTAAGTCGATGGACGCTGAGAGAATTCTATGGTCACTTAAGTCAATCCCCAAAATGTCCAATTGTGAATAAACTCTTAACATTTGATGGGACACTACCATGTAGTCAATTAATGACCAAGAGGAGAATGAAAAGTATAAGAGGCAGGAGTATCCTCTGGAAATCTACCATTTAAGAAGATAACTTTCCAAAAAACATAACCGCCACCTATCTGATCTAACTTTTTCAGGTTAAACAGCCTCAGGAATGCACCACATCTCAACCATTTCAATACTGCCAAAGGTAATACGAGCAGAATGTGATGCTTTAGCACTAAAGACCCCTACAATAATAACCAAAGGACATTTTTCCAGGAGGCTAATGCTATGAACAAAAGAAAACATGGAGTCGACTAGGATGTCCTGAGAGTTACCAAGGTTGATGTATACATTTACAAACAAAAGCCATGACAACCCTCTGTTTTCATTAGACAAAGCTAGGTTTAGGCAAAGGCAAACATTTGAGGGATGAACAAATACCTTTGGATTCCAATTGACATCACTGTAAAGTAAAGTGGTAATTCTTCCACTGGCGTGGCCTTTTACAGAAGATTTTGCCACACAGTAGTAAATAAAATCATTCTCATACTTAAAGTCAGAACGGCCCAGGTTTCTTGCAAGCAAATATTTAATGGCTTAAGGTGCTACAAAGTTCAATTGCTTATTAGATTGCCCTAGGCCTGTCAGGATCATGGAAACTATGTTACCTAGAGGGTAATCTCTGCAGCACCAGAGGTTTCACAGTGTTTTTAGCCCAAATCAGTGTGCCAACAACCCAACTCCAATGTGATGAGTCGCCTCCCTTCACCAAGTCCCAAGCACTCGGAACCTCCTTTTCCACAACACTTATCACTCTTCTTCCCATGCGCCTACCTACTGATTTGGTATTGTCCTTCCACTTGACTGACCTCACCTCCTCCGTTTCAAGTCCTTAGTGGTACCCTGTGAATTCAGCATTGAACTATCACATTAAGCACAGTAATAGGCTTGACCGGAAGGACATCAATTCCTCTTTTCCAAAAATAATCCACATTCTCAAAATTATGACAATCTTAGAGCTGAATGTTACCCTTGAACTCACATGAGAAGGAACAGGGTTTATATAAACATTGTTACTGTCTTTACTTCTTACCAATCTGAGGGCCTCAATTTCCAGTAATAGATGTAGAATGGATTGTCTATTCAAAGTGGCCAATTCACAATCAAACAGAGAAACAAAATCCAGTACATTTGAAAGAAAACCAATTTCTGGGTCGCCTGTTAAATTATCAAGCTTTGTCCCGAACCCAAAATAAGAGGACCGTGATGGCAGGAAAAATGATTGAGCCTCCCCATTAAGAGGTTTAGCAGACCTTAATTCATGCTGAATAGGCATTACCCTAGAGGGGCAGATTAATGGTGGTATCTCCGAATTCTGACCCACCACTTGAAAGCCCCTATGCCCTACTTCAGCCATTAAAAGGCCAAGGTTCACCGCCCCACTCCCACATTCACCCTTTTGACAAACCATTTCCATGCCCTCACATGTCTCATAAGTAGTTACCCTGTTAGTAGGATCTGGCCCCTTTTCCTGACAGCATGTATTGGATCCTAGCACCTCTGATGTATTAGAAGATGGGTATGAGATTGACATTTCTGACCAATCTGACTCCAGACCCGGGTGAAGAGGAACATTAATCATCATTTCCGTATTTGTTGGCCGATCAGGAGATACAGACTCCGCCGGGACACTAGCAAACCTTATTTGTTTCACCTACATTTCATATGACAAAATTTCGCTTTCATGTTTTCCCCTATGGGGTTTTGCCCTGAAATCCCCCTGAGGTGGCACTCACCCACTGGAGGTCCCCATTGGAGGGCACTTTAGGTAGGAGAACAGATCGAACATGAGGGGAAAGAGCACCACCAGAAGATGTTACTCCTTTATTGAAAATCAGGAAAACAGGAAGAGGATTCCCTATTATATTGGCACCTTGCTCATCCTGATTACACCCCTTAGATAGAATTTTTTATGAAAACATGTTATCTTCCTTCTGTTTAGCCCTAGTTTTTCCATTTGTTACCCTAAAGGTAGAGGGAGAAACCCCAGGTCCACATGGCTTACCCATCTGGATCCCAATTTCCGTTTACCCACCATTAACCACCAACTTAATTTGGGTGACCTGCGAGTTCACCTCTTTTACCTTTGGTCTCTGCATTTGGTGAGAGCCAGAGTAGGTTAGGTGCTGGACCCCCAAAAGAATTGGAGACAACACCTCTAACACATGTTAGGAATTAGAGATTGAGCTCTCTAAGAAAGATAAAATAGAAGATAAAACTATCTTAATACAAAACATAATCAGAGGAGGCATTTCTCCCACTGTCTCCTTCCAGATTTAAACAACTGGACAAACCCTTGTATCCCTAAGAACACAAATGGTTCACAATTCATTAAGTTTATTAAGTTCAATGACGAGGCCCTCAAGGTGGGTGTACTACTATACAAAGCAGGCAAAGAAGGATGACTGGGCAAACACTGCAAAGCCGGGCCCAAGTCAGCCCCCGAAGCAACAGGGAATTTCAAATATGCCTCCCTCAGCCGATTCTTGTCATTAAGAACCTCTATATCTGGCAGAGTAAAGTCCTCCAATACACCGGGATGCCCCCTGTGCACATCACAATAGGGCCCTGTTGAATTTCCATATAAAACATGTTTTTAAAAGCTGGAGAGGCATCTTGACCATGATGTCCAAAGGATCTACCTGAGCAGGACTTATAATCGGCCCCTGAGTACCAGGTGACCCACTTGCAAAGTTTGATTCAATTTGGCTGGTTAGAACTGAACCCAATACTACAGCATCTAAAGGACCCAGCTCAATGCTACTACAAGGGACAATTTTCTTGGTTATGGCCCCTCCAGCTACCTCGACTGCTTCTACTACATGAGGAGAGCCACAAGGGGATCCACAGAGCAGACTAAACTTGTAGTAAGGAGAGAACTTTGGCCAATTTGAGCTTCCTGACATGAAGAAGCCTTGTGTGATTATGAAGAGTCTAATAGCACATCAGCTGCTTGATCCATGCCAATTTTCATCTCTTTTTTCCCTTCCTCATTACCACTCATTGAGAAAAAACTCAAAATTGAAGGGTAGGTCTTCAGATGAGACAGCTGAGACTTCTGTCTACAAATTTACTTTTTTTAGTTTCAGGAGGTTATTAGACAAATTGGTTGTAGCAATCAGATGACCAGAGCATTATCTCCTTAATGTCATTTTCTCAAGACTATCTTGTAAAAGGAATGGCCTTGACTACAAATTCTGCTTCCACCAACAAAAGAACCAGGCAGCCAGAGTAGATAAGTAAGTAGGTATATGCGTAGGAGAATACCAAATGCTATACGGCTTTAAAGGTGAATATCAGTGAGTCCTCATTGTTTGTCTCAGACATACCTCAATAGGATGGAGAGTTTAGTGTTACTAGGATGTGAAATGGGTTTGTACACTGATCCTGGAGTGGCAGCTAGTACCTTCCCTTGGCCTAGTACACCTCGCAGGCCATGAGGCTAATACATCCAGTACACAGCGTGTATTTTCTGCTGTGGCTGTCCAGATGCCAGTATGGTCATTGGCAGGTAGGTTACATTTTGTATTCAATGTACAGTGGTATTTTGAAGTACACTGTAAGGTTTGTGGTGGGTAGTGTAAGAAGTGTGTCCTGTGTGCTTGCTGCTTTGTGCTTCAGCCTCAACTTGTTGGTATGCGTGTTTCACTTTTTTTGTGGCTCTTGTACCCTGTGTCCTACTATGTCATGGATGCTAAAATGCATCCGGGAAGACAAAACCTATTTTTTTGTATGTTATTCTGGTTAATTGTTCGTTTTGTGACTTCGGTGTGGGCTATTTTTGTGCCAATGTGACAGTGCTGAAGTGAGCTTTGTCTTTTGTTTTTAGTTCATCTTTCTGATCAGATGTGGTGAGGCTGTTGATGCACTGCCCACATATGGTGAGACGAGGATGTGTATGCTATTCTGCAATGTATTTTGAGAGGTGTTTTATGGATGCCTCACGCGTCCACAATCGCTGGGTTTTTGTGCCCTTTAATGATCATCTTGTGTTCTTGTGCATGGCTTGTGTCATCAAGGCTATACTTAATAGTTACAAACCAGCTTTTGAATTTGGGTTCCTATTTAATGAAGATCGTCTTCGTAATTACCGTTAGTCCGGGCTGCAAAGTTTGGGATTTTTAGTAGTAGTTTTCTACCAATGAGGCAACTATACCATTGTTACCCTATTTGATTCTAAGTTGGAATCATGTCAAAAATATTGTGCACAAAAGCATACTTTTCCTATACTTATAATTGAAAAAACAAAAATATTGGAAAAAATATCATTCCATACTTGTATAGAAAAAATAGACAAAAATATTTTTTTTTCTAAAAATATATGTAGTTAAAAACAGTGAACATTAAAAATATTAACATGTAATAGTAATATAATGTAAATTAAATATAATTAAACAATACAAAAAATATATAAATATATACTTCTTTAAACAAACACACATATATCTGTATATGTTTATTTACACACATAATGTAAAACGATTAATAAAATAATAACGTTGACATTATAATTTATTATATGTTTTTCAAATGTAATACAACATAAAACATAACAATTTAATTACACATAAAAAAGTGAAAAATATAAAAATACATTTTACTAAAAAATATATTATATTACAAACATTACTAATTTATATAATTTAATTTTAAATACACAGAAACATTATATTAATAATTTAATGTTCAACAACAGTAGGGAATGCGTTTTACTCAAGAGGGGTAAAACGTATTATTCCCACTCCAGTCTGTGCAACAGTAGGGAAAGTGTTGGAGTCAGGAGGGGACTCAGGAGGGGTAACATTTACTATTCCCACTCCAGTCAGTGCAACAGTAGGGAAAGTGTTGGACTCAGGAGGGGTCAAATTACTATTCTCACTCCAATCAGTACAACAGTAGGAAAAGCAATGGACTCAGAAGGGGTCAAATGTAATATTCCCACTCCAGTTGGTGCAACATTGGGAAAACATTGCACTCAGGAGGGGTAAAATTTACTAATTCCACTCCAGTCGGTGCAACAGGAGAGAAAACGGACTCATGATGGGTAAAATGTACTAATTCCACTCCAGTCGGTGCAACAGTAGAGAAAACGGACTCATGATGAGTAAAATTAACTATTCCCACTCCAGTCTTCGCAACAGTAGGGAAAGTATTTCACTTCACAAACATATTTTATTTCGCTACAAATGTTAATTCCATAAAATTATAAAACTGTTAACATAAAATTAAATATATACGGTAAAAATAATTAAGCAATTTTTTTTTAAAATAATTAATATAAGAAAACAATGTTATTTAATCATTATTTCATTAAATTCTCACACTATAGTCGCACTTTAAACATATATCTAAATTATAATATTTACATGATTTACATAATAAATTAACAATTGATTAATTATAAATAGTGGATAATTAATTAATTATAATGTAATTACCTTCAGACCCTATACTCCTGCAAATCCAACAACTCCCACCCAAAATGTAAATGAAAAAAAAAATAATTATACAATTTACATAATTAATTAACATTTGACTAACTAATCATTTATGAATAATTGACAATTAATTATTTAATTAACTTCCCACCCTATACCCCTACAAACGAAATAACCTGCACCTAAAATATAAATTACAAAATTATAATATTTAAATAATTTACATAATTAAATAATGATTAATTAATAATGTTTTCATAATTAATGACTACTCAATCATTGTTTAACTTTCCACCCTATACCTCTACAAACCCAAAAACCCACACCTAAAATGTATCTTACAAATATTATTTACACAATTTACACACCTAATAATCAAATGTCATTAATATTAATTTAAAATATACATATATATATGTATATATATATATATATATATATATATATATATATATATATATATATATATATATATTACTTGTACTTAATTAACTTCCCATCTTGTACTCCTAGAACCCTCACAACCCGCTATCAAGCTATAAATAACTATTTTACAAATAAATAAAAAATATAAATACCCTAAAATTACACACTATATATAAAAACATTAACAACAATTACACAAGCAATATAAAACATAGACAATTACTATATAATTTTAACACATAAAGAAACTTCAAAAACTAGGGGGGGTCATTACGAGTTTAGCAGTCTCAGGACCGCCATGTTGGTGTGGCGGTCGTACTGCTAAAGGTTGGCGGAGAAGACCGCCAAATTATGACCATGGCGGTATTCTCAACAGAATACAGCCAAACTATCGCCAGTGCAGTCAGGCTGCCACGGTCGACAGCAGCCACTTGCAGGCCGGCTGAGACCATGTTTCCATCAGACATATTACAAGGCTGCACACTGCCAAAGTTTCCGCCGTGGTCGCACCACCCTGGAAACAATGGCAGAAACCAACAGTATAAAAGGAGACACTTACCTTCAGGAAGCAATACCCGCCCGGAGCCAGAGGAACTAGAACTACACATCTTCCCACTGCTCCTGCTTGCTCAACGACTTCGAAACCAGTGACGACGACAATGACAGCAACCGTGAATACACATACTTACCTGTCACTGTTCTAAAATGTCAAAGTACCTACGCACACACAACATACCAATCGGGAACAGGTGGCGAGGGCGACACACACAGGTAACCCCGCACCAACACACACACTCACACACAGCCACATACCAACACATACATACATAGTACTCACACTACGGGCAACACACACACACACAGCTGAAACACACACCGCAAGCAACCACAATAGACACCACCAGTTGACAACACAACATACCAACACCAGAGAATGAACACACACAATCACACATCCAAACAATGCAGCATACGTCATACCCTGCAAACACACATCACAACGGATCTGACATACCAATCTCCACACACAGTCACGTACACAGTACAACCACACAAAGGCACACAATACTGAAAATAACACATCAACACAAACACCGCACAATACCAACACAACAACATGTCCCCAACATACACAGGCCTATCACACAATACACACTCATCACTGGGGGGGACAAATGCTATGCACACAACCACACATGCTGCCCAGACACAACTGGCAGCACAACCACCACTCACACAAAACTTATTCACACACAAATAAAACCAGCCAAGTCCAAAACTGCCCTAAGAAAATAAAAGCAAGACAAAGATGTAACCTTGGAAGCAACAACAGGTTGGCCCTGATATATATTAAATGTAAAAATAATATAAATAAATATATATACAAAGAGGAAGGCCATAGGCAAGCCCAAAATTGACATGTGCAACATGCACATAATGCACTTGTATGTGCCCCTAACTTGACTCCTGACCGCCATGTAACCTCCACAGGTAGGGGCATCAAGAGGGTGGCAGGCACCTCAGGGATTAGGGAGGGCTGGAGGGGGGCTTGGGCCTAGGTTTGGGAGGGAGATCTTTGAGATGGGGGAGGCTTAGGTCGAGGCTTAGGGGAGGGTTGGAAACTCTTGGGAGCAGTAGCCTTCTTGGTGGGTGAGGGGCATGAGTACTTGCAGGGGGGCAAGGGAGGTGGTGGAGGTGGAAGGGCTGGACTTGGAGAGGGACACAGAGCATTTTGGGGTCTCACGGGGTGGGAGAGGAGTAACAGAAAGGTTCAACTCAGAGAGGAAACCTTTCTTTGACACACAGGGATGTTCATGCAAAAGGGTTTGGGTGTGGAGAGAGAGGTTGTCTGAGGAGTTTTGGTAGATGTCTTGGGTGCATATGTGCAAGGTATGCTTGTGGGTGCTGGGTGTTTGTTGGGTGGGTGAGTGTGGGTGTTTATGTATCTTGGGAGGAGGGGGAGTGGAGGTGCTGGGAGATGCTGGGGTGGATGGGTGACTGTCTGTTGGGATGGTGACTGCAGGCATTATGGATGTGCTCCATGTAGGTGTGTCTGTGGTTGTGGTGCCTGTGGATGGGGAGCTACAGAAAGGGCGGTATTCAAAAGGGGGTGGCAGTCAGAAATGGTGCTGGAGTGGTCCCAGACGGGTCTGCCATTGCCAGGGAGAGTCCACTGGAGGAGGATTCTGAAGATGATGTGCTGGATCCAGTCTCCCCGTGGCACTCCCCTCGCCCTCTGGGTCACTGTGACCCTCGCTGTCTCTGGTATCAGCACTCTAGGTGCCGTGGCCGGCAGCATCCCCACTCGTCTGTGCCCCGTCTTCTTCACCTGCTGATGCACACAAACAGAGAGAGAGGCACGGGAGAGATAGCGAGAGAGAGAGAGAGGGTCATCACATTCTTCACAAGCACACATTACAACGTGCACAACTGTAGGTATACATCTCCTGGCAAGGCAATCTCATATTGAAACCCACAGATGCTACATCATGTCACAACATGTTACTTCTATCTACCCCATTTGTCATTCTCTCACCGACATCATACTCCATATAAGGGAGCACAACAGGAGCATCCCATCAAATCACCTGTAATTCAAAGTCAGCATGCTCATCATGCACTGGCTGAAGCTGATATATCATCCTAATCCAGCTCATAACTTTCCATATTCTTATCACTTTAAGGAAATGCACCCGCCCAGTCCATGAACATGTCATGTTCCATGCAAGTAAAGACAACTCGCTTCACAAAAGATACAGGGGGTCATTCTGATCCTGGCGGTCATGGACCGCCGGGGCCAACGACCGCGGAAGCACCGCCAACAGGCTGGCGGTGCTTCCTGGCCAATTCTGACCACGGCGGTAAAGCCGCGGTCAGAAAAGGGAAACCGGCGGTTTCCTGCCGGTTTTCCCCTGCGGTTTTCTTACCGCCAGGAACAGGATGGTGGGAACGGGTGTCGTGGGGCCCCTGGGGGCCCCTGCACTGCCCATGCCACTGGCATGGGCAGTGCAGGGGCCCCCTAACAGGGCCCCATAAAGATTTTCAGTGTCTGCTTTGCAGACACTGAAAATCGCGACGGGTGCCACTGAACCCGTCGCACCCCTTCAACTCCATTCGGAGCCGGCTTCATTGTTGAAGGGGCTTTCCCGCTGGGCCGGCGGGCGGCCTTCTGGCGGTCGCCCGCCGGCCAAGCGGGAAAGTCAGAATGACCGCCGCGGTCATTTGACCGCGGTGCGGTCTTCTGGCGGTTCCTGCCAGGCGGGCGGCTTCCGCCGCCCGCGGGAGTCAGAATGACCCCCACAGTGCCTGCCATTCCAATCACATGCCTAGCTCATCCCTCTGTACATAAATGACACAATGGCGACAATCTCTGATGAAGACACATGTGACAGGCCCATATAGTTGTCATCGCATTTTACATTGCATGTCTGGAGAACAGCTATGTCAATACATGTACCAAATCTTAGAGGAATAGATGCAGTCACTATTCACAGATATTCCCTATTACATCACAAATGCATGTACTGCCACTGTGGCCTACCTAGCACACATGAGACATCCACAGACAATCTCAGAGAGCATAGTTACAACTACTAAACAATGGATATCCTACTAATTCCTAGGAGGGTACATTACATTCCACCTGACAGGCAGATTCAGAGCCGGGGCTGCAGTGGCGTTGGGCCTGTAAAGATCATCGCGTTCCAGCGAAGGTCACGGCGTCGGATGCAGGCAGCATCACCGGATTCAGCAGCAGCGTCGGTCCGAAGTCGTCTGAAGTTGATTTCCTTGGATTTCCACCAGCTTTCCTTTCAAGGGCCCAGGGACTGGATAGGGCACCACTTGTCAAAGCAGGAGTCTCTCCAGAGACTCCAGGTGCTGGCAGAGAGAAGTCTTTGCTGTCCCTGAGACTTCAAACAACAGGAGGCAAGCTCTAAATCAAGCCCTTGGAGATTTCTTCACAAGATGGAAGGCACACAAAGTCCAGTCTTTGCCCTCTTACTCTGGCAGAAGCAGCAACTGCAGGATAGCTCCACAAAGCACAGTCACAGGCAGGGCAGCACTTCTCCTCAGCTCTTCAGCTCTTTTCCAGGCAGAGGTTCCTCTTGTTTCCAGAAGTGTTCTAAAGTCTGTGGTTTTGGGTGCCCTTCTTATACCCAATTTCTCCTTTGAAGTAGGCCTACTTCAAAGCAACGTCTCTAGTGAATGTGAAATCCTGCCTTGCACAGGCCAGGCCCCAAACACTCACCAGGGGGTCGGAGACTGCACTGTGTGAAGACAGACACAGCCCTTTCAGGTGTAAGTGACCACTCTTCCCCTCCCTCCTAGCACAGGTGGCTCATCAGGAAATGCAGACTACACCCCGGCTCCTTTTGGGTCACTGTCTAGTGTGAGGTGCAACCAGCCCAACTGTCAAACTGACCCAGACAGGGAATCCACAAACAGGCAGAGTCACAGAAATGGTATAAGCAAGAAAATGCTCACTTTCTAAAAGTGGCATTTTCAAACACACAATCTTAAAATCAACTTTACTAAAAGATGTATTTTTAAATTGTGAGCTCAGAGACCCCAAACTCCACATGTCCATCCGCTCCCAAAGGGAATCTACACTTTAATCAGATTTAAAGGTAGCCCCCATGTTAACCTATGAGAGGGACAGGCCTTGCAACAGTGAAAAATGAATTTAGCAATATTTCACTATCAGGACATATAAAATACATTACTATGGCCCTGATTCTGAGGGTCGGCGGGAGCACCGCCGACAGGCCGGCGGTACCCCGCAGGGCATTCTAACCGCTGCGCTTTGGCCGCGGTCAGATTTGGAAAACCAGCGGTCTCCCGCCGGTTTTCCGCTGCCCCTGAGAATCCTCCATGGCGGCGGAGCGCGCTCCGCCGCCATGGGGATTCTGACACCCCCTACCGCCATCCTGTTCCTGGCGGGTCTCCCGCCAGGAACAGGATGGCGGTAGGGGGTGCCGCGGGGCCCCCGTAAGAGGGCCCCACTCTGTATTTCAGTGTCTGCTTTGCAGACACTGAAATACGCGACGGGTGCCACTGCACCCGTCGCACCTTCCCACTCCGCCGGCTCAATTCTGAGCCGGCGTCCTCGTGGGAAGGTTGATTTGCCCTGGGCTGGCGGGCGGCCTTTTGGCGGTCGCCCGCCAGCCCAGGGCAAATCCCAAAATACCCTCAGCGGTCTTTCGACCGCGGAGCGGTATTTTGGTGGGGGAAGTCTGGCGGGCGGCCTCCGCCGCCCGCCAGACTTAGAATGACCCCCTATATGTCCTACCTTAACCATACACTGCACCCTGCCTTTGGGGCTACCTAGGGCCTACCTTAGGGGTGTCTGACATGTAGGAAAAGGGAAGGTTTAGGCCTGGCAAGTGGGTACACTTGCCAAGTCGAACTTACAGTTAAAACTGCACACACAGACACTGCAATGACAGGTCTGAGACATGATTACAGAACTACTTATGTGGGTGGCACAACCAGTGCTGCAGACCCACTAGTAGCATTTGATTTACAGGCCCTGGCACCTCTAGTGCACTTTACTAGGGACTTACTAGTAAATCAAATATGCCAATCATGGATAAACCAATCACATACACATTTTGTAAAGGAGCACTTGCACTTTAGCACTGGTTAGCAGTGGTAAAGTGCCCAGAGTAACAAAAACAGTAAA
This sequence comes from Pleurodeles waltl, assembly GCF_031143425.1. Taxonomy (NCBI): domain Eukaryota; kingdom Metazoa; phylum Chordata; class Amphibia; order Caudata; family Salamandridae; genus Pleurodeles; species Pleurodeles waltl. The sequence goes on along the minus strand of NC_090440.1, from coordinate 370,045,010 downwards.
ATCAGAGTCCAGCACACATCAACAACCTGGGGAACAGATGCAAAAAGTTAAGGGAGACCACACCAAGGATGAAAAGTCTAACACGTGTCCCCCCCAGCTGAAAGTGGGGAGCAACTACCCAACCTCATGGGAGTTCTCATCACTAAGGCGGAAGAACCTGGACAGACCATCACCATTGGCGTGCTCTGTACCAGGACGGTGTTCCACCGTAAAGTCCATCCCCTGTAGGGAAATGGACCATCTCAACAGTTTTGGATTCTCACCCCTCATCTGCATTAACCATCTGAGGGGCCTTTGGTCGGTCTGAACTCGGAAGTGAGTCCCAAACAAGTAGGGTCTTAGCTTCTTCAGTGCCCAGACCACAGCAAGCGCTTCGCGTTCTATGGCACTCCACCTACGTTCCCTGGGTCGTAACCTCCTGCTAATGAAGGCTACGGGTTGATCTAGGCCCTCTTCATTGAGCTGTGAGAGTACTGCTTCAATACCATGCTCTGAGGTGTATGTTTGCACAACAAACTCCTTGGAGTAGTCAGGTGCCTTCAGCACAGGTGCTGTGCACATGGCAGCCTTCAGGGCATCAAAAGCGTTCTGACAAGCCTCTGTCCAGATCACTTTCCTGGGTTGCTTCTTAGAAGTCAACTCAGTAAAGGGGGTAACAATGGTACCATATCCCTTAACAAACCTCCTGTAATATCCTGTGAGACCTAAAAAGGCTCTCACTTCAGTCTGGGTCTTGGGAGGCTCCCAAGCCAGAATTGTGTCAATCTTAGGCTGTAGGGGTGCCACCTGTCCACTCCCCATCTGGTGTCCTAAGTACACCACAGAACCCTGCCCTATTTAGCACTTGCTCACCTTAATAGTTAAGCCTGCCTTCTGCAGGGCCTCCAACACTCTCCAGAGGTGTTGCAGATGTTCCTCCCATGTGGAACTAAACACAGCAATGTCATCCAGGTAGGTGGCACTGAACTCATCCAGCCCAGTCAACACCTGGTGTACCAGCCTCTGAAAGGTAGCAGGGGCATTCTTCATCCCAAATGGCATCACTTTAAATTGAAAGTGGCCATCTGGTGTAGAGAATGCTGACCTCTCCTTGGCCCCCTCAGTTAAGGCAATCTGCCAGTACCCAGATGTTAAATCAAATGTACTGAGGTACTTGGCAGCTCCCAACCGGTCAATGAGCTCATCAGCTCGGGGGATGGGGTGGGCGTCAGTCTTGCTGACCGCATTGAGTCCCCGGTAGTCCACACAGAACCTGAGATCTGGAGTGGCACTAGGGGCAGCAGCCTTTGGGACCAATACCACTGGGCTGGCCCAAAGACTGCTGGAGTGCTCAATAACCCCTAGGGTAAGCATTTTGGATACCTCATCCTTAATACATGCCCTCACCCTGTCAGTCACCCTGTAAACCTTCTGTTTAATGGGTGTACTGTCTCCAGTGTCCACATCATGTGTGCACAAGTGTGTGACTCCTGGGATCCGGGAAAACAGTGAGGAAAACTGTTCCAACACGTGGCAACAGTCACCTTGCTGCTCCTCAGTCAGGGAGGGGGAGAGGATCACTCCCTCCACTGACCCATCTTTTTCTCCTGTAGACAGGAGGTCAGGAAGAGGCTCACTCTCCTCTTCTACCCCATCATCTGTCGCAAGGAGCATGGACAGTTCAGTCCACTCAAAGTGAGGTTTGAGGCGGTTGACATGCAGGCCCCTTAAAGGGTTCCTTGGAGACCGCAAGTCCACCAGGTAGGTGACTTCGCTCTTGCGCTCCACCACCTCAAATGGCCCAGTCCACTTATCCTGGAGCGCCCTAGGCTCCACTGGCACCATCACCCACACTTTCTGACCAGGTTAAAACTCAACCAGAGTGGCATTCTGGTCATGCCACCGTTTCATATCCTCCTGGCTTGCTTCCAGTTTCTCCTGAGCGAGACTCCTAAAGCGGGCAGTCTGGTTTCTCAAAGCCAGCATGTAACTGAATACATCCTGGGGCGTTTACTAGGAGCTTTTTCCAAAGCTTCCTTAACCAGACTCAAGGGTCCCCTCACAGGGTGGCCATAAATCAGATCAAAGGGGCTAAACCCAAGTCCCTTTTGAGGCACCTCCCTGTAGGGGAACAGAAGGCATGGCAAGAGGACGTCCCACTTCCGCCTCAAGGGCTCTGACAGGCCCATAATCATGCCTTTTAAGGTGTGGTTGAATCTCTCAACCAGACCATTACTTTGGGGGTGGTAAGGGGTGGTGAACTTGTAGGTTACCCCACACTCCTTCCACAGAGATTTCATATACGTGGATATGAAGTTGATACCCCTATCAGATACCACTTCCTTGGGGAACATCATGCGGGTAAAAACCCCCATCAATGCACGACCCACCACAGGGGAAGTGATTGATCTCAAAGGAATGGCTTCTGGGTACCGGGTGGCGCAGTCCACCAAGACCAGGATAAACCTGTTGCCCATGGCTGTCTTGGGATCCAGAGGCCCCACAATGTCAATGCCTACCCTTTCAAAGGGGGTACTGACAACAGGCAAAGGCTGGAGGGGAGCTTTACATTTCCTCCCACTCTTGCCACTTGCCTGACAAGTCTGACAAGACCTGCAATGTGCATTTGAGTGCCTGCGCATTAGGGGCCAGTAAAAGTGGGTGACAAGCCTCCCAAAGGTCTTGTCCTGCCCCAAATGTCCAGCTAAAGGCACATCATGAGCCAACCCCAGTAGGAAGGCCCTGAAGCATTGGGGTACCACCAGCAAACGGGCTGACCCAGGGTCAGGAACCTTAGGCTCGCTATACAGGAGGTCATCCTCCCAATAAATCAGGTGTGATCCTGGCTCCTTGCCAGCCGCCTGGACTGCAGCCTGCTGCTGCAAACCTTCCAAAGTAGGGCATATCTTCTGTGCTGCACTGTTTCAGGCTCCAGGGGCTCTTGATTACCCTGACGGGCTGCCATTGACCGGGTGGATACGCATACCCACCCAGGCAGACCCAACATCTCCAAGTGAGACCTGTGTTCCACCTCCTTCCAAAGGGAATCCTCCAGGTCATTGCCTAGCAAACAATCAACAGGCATGGTTGGACTCACAGCTACCTTCAAGGAACCTGAGATCCCCCCCATTCAAAGGGAACCTGCACCACTCTGCACACATGCACTGAGTTGTCCACTGCAACTACTTGGTGAAGTACCTGGGGATCAATCTGCTCTTCAGACACCAGCTGACTCCTCACTGTAGTCACACTAGCTCCTGTGTCTCTCAGAGCCTCCACCCTCTGTCCATTAATGGTCACCCACTGCCTGTACTTCTTAGTGTTTTCAGGCACTAGGGTTCTCTGGACCATCTCACTGTCCCCTAGTGAGACAAGGGTCATCTCAGCTGGTTCCCACCCACCTGAAACCAACTCCTCCCCAAGCGCTACACTGGCCAAACCCTGGGAAGGCGCACCAGTGGGTGCCGGTGTACTTTTGGGGCATTTGGAGTCCCCCCTCACATGACCCACCTGGTCACATGCATAGCACTTACGTGGGGGACCACCTGCCACTGGCTTCCCTTTGGAGAACCATGGCTTCTTTTCACTGGGGGGGTTGGGAATCCTTACCCTGGGAATCAGTTTGGGTCCCTTTAGAGAACTCCCCCTGTTTACCCTCACCCCCCTTTCTTCTGAGAGGGACCCTGCCCACCCTTGGCGTGGTCTCCCCCATACCTCAATACCATTTTGTACTAAACACTCTTCCTCCTCCTCCTCATCTCCCTCATCCTCTGTGTGCCCTTCAGTGCTCTTGGCTGTCACCCAGGCCCTCATCGCCTTTTGCAGCTCCTCCTTCCCGGATGAGCTCTTAATGGGACAGTCAAAGCTTTTACAGAACTGCTTCAACTGAGCCTTGGTATAACCCTCCAATTTTTCAAGGTCAAAGTCAGCTCCAACTGATGCATCTCCAGCTTGGGACATGATGAAGATTCAAAAACAAGTGCAAAGTTCCAAAGGCAGAAAAACAAGTTCCCAAATGACGATCCAAAGAAAGTCAATCAAGGAATCAGCAACAAAAAATGGAGTAGAACAAAAACAGTCCCAAAGAGAAAAATCAAAAGATCACCAAACAAGTAGTATGTGGTCACGTAGTGGTCTGAACTCAAACAGTAGTGTACACTTAATTACTGTATGTCAAGTACAAATACCAGTCCAAATCCCAACTGCTGATCACCAATGTTAGAAATGGGGTCTTTGGTTGACAGTCAGGTTACCCCCTGTTCAAGCAAGGACCCTCACTCTAGTCAGGGTAAAAGAGAATCACCCTCAACTAAACCCTGCTTAACCCCTTGGTAGCTTGGCAGAGCAGTAGGCTTAACTTCAGAGTGCTAGGTGTAAAGTATTTGTACCAACACACACAGTAACTTAATGAAAACACTACAAAATGACACAACATCAGTTTAGAAAAATAGGAAATATTTATCTAAACAAAACAAGACCAAAACGACAAAAATCCAACATACACAAGTCAAGTTTTTTAAAAGATTAAACTTAAAAATAGTGCTTAGAAACACAAAATGCTTAGATGAGGTGTTAACACGGCGTTGTGACGGAGTCGTTCCCAACAAGTCAACACCAGCGGCGCCGGACACGGAGTCGCGTAGACCCCCAAGTACAGTACCTTTGGTGAAGAGTGAAAACAAGTTGATGCCCGAAGTCGGGGATCGCAGCGTCAGTGCGAAACATTGAATCCGCGCACGTCGAGCGGCATCGGTCACGACGGGGTGCGGCGACTTCCACGGAGTCGCGGACTTCAGCGGGGCTGCAGCGGCGTCGGTCCGAAGTCGTCTGAAGTCGATTTCCTTGGATTTCCACCAGCTTTTCTTTCAAGGGCCCAGGGACTGGATAGCGCACCACTTGTCAAAGCAGGAGTCTCTCCAGAGACTCCAGGTGCTGGCAGAGAGAAGTCTTTGCTGTCCCTGAGACTTCAAACAACAGGAGGCAAGCTCTAAATCAAGCCCTTGGAGATTTCTTCACAAGATGGAAGGCACACAAAGTCTAGTCTTTGCCCTCTTACTCTGGCAGAAGCAGCAACTGCAGGATAGCTCCACAAAGCACAGCCACAGGCAGGGCAGCACTTCTTCTCAGCTCTTAAGCTCTTCTCCAGGCAGAGGTTCCTCTTGTTTCCAGAAGTGTTCTAAAGTCTGTGGTTTTGGGTGCCCTTCTTATACCCAATTTCTCCTTTGAAGTAGGCCTACTTCAAAGCAAAGTCTCTAGTGAATGTGAAATCCTGCCTTGCCCAGGCTAGGCCCCAGACACTTACCAGAGGATCGGAGACTGCATTGTGTGAGGAAAGCCCTTTCAGGTGTAAATTACCACTCCTCCCCTCTCTCCTAGCACAGATGGCTCATCAGGAAATGCAGACTACACCCCAGCTCCTTTTGTGTCACTGTCTAGTGTGAGGTGCAACCAGCCCAACTGTCAAACTGACCCAATCAGGGAATCCACAAACAGGCAGAGTCACAGAAATGGTATAAGCAAGAAAATGCTCACTTTCTAAAAGTGGCATTTTCAAACACACAATCTTAAAATCAACTTTACTAAAAGATGTATTTTTAAATTGTGAGCTCAGAGACCCCAAACTCCACATCCGCTCCCATAGGAAATCTACACTTTAATCAGATTTAAAGGTAGCCCCCATGTTCACCTATGAGAGGGACAGGCCTTGCAACAGTGAAAAACGAATTTAGAAATATTTCACTGTCAGGACATATAAAACACATTACTATATGTCCTACCTTACCCATACACTGCACCCTGCCCTTGGGGCTACCTAGGGCCTACCTTAGGGGTGTCTGACATGTAGGAAAAGGGAAGGTTTAGGGAAGGTTTAGGCCTGACAAGTGGGTACACTTGCAAAGTTGAACTTACAGTTAAAACTGCACACACAGACACTGCAATGGCAGGTCTGAGACATGATTACAGAACTACTTATGTGGGTGGCACAACCAGTGCTGCAGGCCCACTAGTAGCATTTGATTTACAGGCCCTGGCACCTCTAGTGCACTTTACTTGACCCAAGGGTAGGTCGCTCCCCCTGCCGCTGCAGCTCCTCCAAGTTCCCGAGTTCCTGTGTTCCTGAGACCCACCTAACTGTAAGTACCCCCCTCCTCCCAGCCCCTCGCCCTGCCCCGCGCCACTCACCTTCTCTCCTGCTCCTGCTTCTTTTCCTCCTCTCTGTCTCTTCCTCCTCGCTCCCCCTCTGCAATCTTCTTCTGTGTTCTTCTGTTCTTCTGTTCTTCCCTTCTGTTCTTCTGTGTTCTTCCGGTCTTCTGTGTTCTTCTTCTCTGTTCTTCTCGGTGCTTCTGTGTTCTTCTTCTCGGTTCTTCTGTGTTCTTCTCTGTTCTTCTCTGTTCTTCTCTGTTCTTCTGCTCTCCCGATCTTCTGTTCTTCTGTTCTTCTGTTCTTCTGTCTTCTGGTCTTCTGCTCTTCCGGTCTTCTGTTCTTCTGTCTTCTGTTCTTCTGTCTTCTGTTCTCCTGTCTTCGGCTCTTCTACCTCCTCCGTCTTCTTCCCCCGAGCCTGCCCTCCTGCTCCTTCCTCATCCCCCTCCCTCACTCGCCTCCCCCTCTCTCACCCCTAGCTAACCCGTTCGCTATCTACCTCCCTCACTCCTCCTATCTTCTTATCTCTCTAGCTCCCTATCTCACTATCTAACTCCCCCACTCTCCACCTCCTCCTACCTACCTATCTGTCTATCTATCTATTTCCCTATCTATCGACTTCTCTATCTATTTTCTCTATCTATTTCTCTATCTCTCCCCCCCTCCCGCCACCCCCTCTACTACCTATCTCCCTATCCTCTCACTCTACCTCTCTCCCTCACCCACCTCTACAACCCCCCCTCCCCTATCTTCACAACCCTACTCCTATCTCTCTCCCTAATCTCCAAACCTCCTAACACTCACCCTCCTCCACCCTAAACCCCCTCCCCCAGCTCCTCTCACTCTACCTGTCCCCCCCCCCTCCCTCGCGCTTTCCCGCCGCGACCTCCTGCACGCCCCCGCCCCCCAGCTCCCATTCGCCCCCAGCTGACCCCTCCCACACCAAGGATGAAAAGTCTAACACGTGTCCCCCCCAGCTGAAAGTGGGGAGCAACTACCCAACCTCATGGGAGTTCTCATCACTAAGGCGGAAGAACCTGGACAGACCATCACCATTGGCGTGCTCTGTACCAGGACGGTGTTCCACCGTAAAGTCCATCCCCTGTAGGGAAATGGACCATCTCAACAGTTTTGGATTCTCACCCCTCATCTGCATTAACCATCTGAGGGGCCTTTGGTCGGTCTGAACTCGGAAGTGAGTCCCAAACAAGTAGGGTCTTAGCTTCTTCAGTGCCCAGACCACAGCAAGCGCTTCGCGTTCTATGGCACTCCACCTACGTTCCCTGGGTAGTAACCTCCTGCTAATGAAGGCTACGGGTTGATCTAGGCCCTCTTCATTGAGCTGTGAGAGTACTGCTTCAATACCATGCTCTGAGGTGTATGTTTGCACAACAAACTCCTTGGAGTAGTCAGGTGCCTTCAGCACAGGTGCTGTGCACATGGCAGCCTTCAGGGCATCAAAAGCGTTCTGACAAGCCTCTGTCCAGATCACTTTCCTGGGTTGCTTCTTAGAAGTCAACTCAGTAAAGGGGGTAACAATGGTACCATATCCCTTAACAAACCTCCTGTAATATCCTGTGAGACCTAAAAAGGCTCTCACTTCAGTCTGGGTCTTGGGAGGCTCCCAAGCCAGAATTGTGTCAATCTTAGGCTGTAGGGGTGCCACCTGTCCACTCCCCATCTGGTGTCCTAAGTACACCACAGAACCCTGCCCTATTTAGCACTTGCTCACCTTAATAGTTAAGCCTGCCTTCTGCAGGGCCTCCAACACTCTCCAGAGGTGTTGCAGATGTTCCTCCCATGTGGAACTAAACACAGCAATGTCATCCAGGTAGGTGGCACTGAACTCATCCAGCCCAGTCAACACCTGGTGTACCAGCCTCTGAAAGGTAGCAGGGGCATTCTTCATCCCAAATGGCATCACTTTAAATTGAAAGTGGCCATCTGGTGTAGAGAATGCTGACCTCTCCTTGGCCCCCTCAGTTAAGGCAATCTGCCAGTACCCAGATGTTAAATCAAATGTACTGAGGTACTTGGCAGCTCCCAACCGGTCAATGAGCTCATCAGCTCGGGGGATGGGGTGGGCGTCAGTCTTGCTGACCGCATTGAGTCCCCGGTAGTCCACACAGAACCTGAGATCTGGAGTGGCACTAGGGGCAGCAGCCTTTGGGACCAATACCACTGGGCTGGCCCAAAGACTGCTGGAGTGCTCAATAACCCCTAGGGTAAGCATTTTGGATACCTCATCCTTAATACATGCCCTCACCCTGTCAGTCACCCTGTAAACCTTCTGTTTAATGGGTGTACTGTCTCCAGTGTCCACATCATGTGTGCACAAGTGTGTGACTCCTGGGATCCGGGAAAACAGTGAGGAAAACTGTTCCAACACGTGGCAACAGTCACCTTGCTGCTCCTCAGTCAGGGAGGGGGAGAGGATCACTCCCTCCACTGACCCATCTTTTTCTCCTGTAGACAGGAGGTCAGGAAGAGGCTCACTCTCCTCTTCTACCCCATCATCTGTCGCAAGGAGCATGGACAGTTCAGTCCACTCAAAGTGAGGTTTGAGGCGGTTGACATGCAGGCCCCTTAAAGGGTTCCTTGGAGACCGCAAGTCCACCAGGTAGGTGACTTCGCTCTTGCGCTCCACCACCTCAAATGGCCCAGTCCACTTATCCTGGAGCGCCCTAGGCTCCACTGGCACCATCACCCACACTTTCTGACCAGGTTAAAACTCAACCAGAGTGGCATTCTGGTCATGCCACCGTTTCATATCCTCCTGGCTTGCTTCCAGTTTCTCCTGAGCGAGACTCCTAAAGCGGGCAGTCTGGTTTCTCAAAGCCAGCATGTAACTGAATACATCCTGGGGCGTTTACTAGGAGCTTTTTCCAAAGCTTCCTTAACCAGACTCAAGGGTCCCCTCACAGGGTGGCCATAAATCAGATCAAAGGGGCTAAACCCAAGTCCCTTTTGAGGCACCTCCCTGTAGGGGAACAGAAGGCATGGCAAGAGGACGTCCCACTTCCGCCTCAAGGGCTCTGACAGGCCCATAATCATGCCTTTTAAGGTGTGGTTGAATCTCTCAACCAGACCATTACTTTGGGGGTGGTAAGGGGTGGTGAACTTGTAGGTTACCCCACACTCCTTCCACAGAGATTTCATATACGTGGATATGAAGTTGATACCCCTATCAGATACCACTTCCTTGGGGAACATCATGCGGGTAAAAACCCCCATCAATGCACGACCCACCACAGGGGAAGTGATTGATCTCAAAGGAATGGCTTCTGGGTACCGGGTGGCGCAGTCCACCAAGACCAGGATAAACCTGTTGCCCATGGCTGTCTTGGGATCCAGAGGCCCCACAATGTCAATGCCTACCCTTTCAAAGGGGGTACTGACAACAGGCAAAGGCTGGAGGGGAGCTTTACATTTCCTCCCACTCTTGCCACTTGCCTGACAAGTCTGACAAGACCTGCAATGTGCATTTGAGTGCCTGCGCATTAGGGGCCAGTAAAAGTGGGTGACAAGCCTCCCAAAGGTCTTGTCCTGCCCCAAATGTCCAGCTAAAGGCACATCATGAGCCAACCCCAGTAGGAAGGCCCTGAAGCATTGGGGTACCACCAGCAAACGGGCTGACCCAGGGTCAGGAACCTTAGGCTCGCTATACAGGAGGTCATCCTCCCAATAAATCAGGTGTGATCCTGGCTCCTTGCCAGCCGCCTGGACTGCAGCCTGCTGCTGCAAACCTTCCAAAGTAGGGCATATCTTCTGTGCTGCACTGTTTCAGGCTCCAGGGGCTCTTGATTACCCTGACGGGCTGCCATTGACCGGGTGGATACGCATACCCACCCAGGCAGACCCAACATCTCCAAGTGAGACCTGTGTTCCACCTCCTTCCAAGGGGAATCCTCCAGGTCATTGCCTAGCAAACAATCAACAGGCATGGTTGGACTCACAGCTACCTTCAAGGAACCTGAGATCCCCCCCATTCAAAGGGAACCTGCACCACTCTGCACACATGCACTGAGTTGTCCACTGCAACTACTTGGTGAAGTACCTGGGGATCAATCTGCTCTTCAGACACCAGCTGACTCCTCACTGTAGTCACACTAGCTCCTGTGTCTCTCAGAGCCTCCACCCTCTGTCCATTAATGGTCACCCACTGCCTGTACTTCTTAGTGTTTTCAGGCACTAGGGTTCTCTGGACCATCTCACTGTCCCCTAGTGAGACAAGGGTCATCTCAGCTGGTTCCCACCCACCTGAAACCAACTCCTCCCCAAGCGCTACACTGGCCAAACCCTGGGAAGGCGCACCAGTGGGTGCCGGTGTACTTTTGGGGCATTTGGAGTCCCCCCTCACATGACCCACCTGGTCACATGCATAGCACTTACGTGGGGGACCACCTGCCACTGGCTTCCCTTTGGAGAACCATGGCTTCTTTTCACTGGGGGGGTTGGGAATCCTTACCCTGGGAATCAGTTTGGGTCCCTTTAGAGAACTCCCCCTGTTTACCCTCACCCCCCTTTCTTCTGAGAGGGACCCTGCCCACCCTTGGCGTGGTCTCCCCCATACCTCAATACCATTTTGTACTAAACACTCTTCCTCCTCCTCCTCATCTCCCTCATCCTCTGTGTGCCCTTCAGTGCTCTTGGCTGTCACCCAGGCCCTCATCGCCTTTTGCAGCTCCTCCTTCCCGGATGAGCTCTTAATGGGACAGTCAAAGCTTTTACAGAACTGCTTCAACTGAGCCTTGGTATAACCCTCAAATTTTTCAAGGTCAAAGTCAGCTCCAACTGATGCATCTCCAGCTTGGGACATGATGAAGATTCAAAAACAAGTGCAAAGTTCCAAAGGCAGAAAAACAAGTTCCCAAATGACGATCCAAAGAAAGTCAATCAAGGAATCAGCAACAAAAAATGGAGTAGAACAAAAACAGTCCCAAAGAGAAAAATCAAAAGATCACCAAACAAGTAGTATGTGGTCACGTAGTGGTCTGAACTCAAACAGTAGTGTACACTTAATTACTGTATGTCAAGTACAAATACCAGTCCAAATCCCAACTGCTGATCACCAATGTTAGAAATGGGGTCTTTGGTTGACAGTCAGGTTACCCCCTGTTCAAGCAAGGACCCTCACTCTAGTCAGGGTAAAAGAGAATCACCCTCAACTAAACCCTGCTTAACCCCTTGGTAGCTTGGCAGAGCAGTAGGCTTAACTTCAGAGTGCTAGGTGTAAAGTATTTGTACCAACACACACAGTAACTTAATGAAAACACTACAAAATGACACAACATCAGTTTAGAAAAATAGGAAATATTTATCTAAACAAAACAAGACCAAAACGACAAAAATCCAACATACACAAGTCAAGTTTTTTAAAAGATTAAACTTAAAAATAGTGCTTAGAAACACAAAATGCTTAGATGAGGTGTTAACACGGCGTTGTGACGGAGTCGTTCCCAACAAGTCAACACCAGCGGCGCCGGACACGGAGTCGCGTAGACCCCCAAGTACAGTACCTTTGGTGAAGAGTGAAAACAAGTTGATGCCCGAAGTCGGGGATCGCAGCGTCAGTGCGAAACATTGAATCCGCGCACGTCGAGCGGCATCGGTCACGACGGGGTGCGGCGACTTCCACGGAGTCGCGGACTTCAGCGGGGCTGCAGCGGCGTCGGTCCGAAGTCGTCTGAAGTCGATTTCCTTGGATTTCCACCAGCTTTTCTTTCAAGGGCCCAGGGACTGGATAGCGCACCACTTGTCAAAGCAGGAGTCTCTCCAGGGACTCCAGGTGCTGGCAGAGAGAAGTCTTTGCTGTCCCTGAGACTTCAAACAACAGGAGGCAAGCTCTAAATCAAGCCCTTGGAGATTTCTTCACAAGATGGAAGGCACACAAAGTCTAGTCTTTGCCCTCTTACTCTGGCAGAAGCAGCAACTGCAGGATAGCTCCACAAAGCACAGCCACAGGCAGGGCAGCACTTCTTCTCAGCTCTTAAGCTCTTCTCCAGGCAGAGGTTCCTCTTGTTTCCAGAAGTGTTCTAAAGTCTGTGGTTTTGGGTGCCCTTCTTATACCCAATTTCTCCTTTGAAGTAGGCCTACTTCAAAGCAAAGTCTCTAGTGAATGTGAAATCCTGCCTTGCCCAGGCTAGGCCCCAGACACTTACCAGAGGATCGGAGACTGCATTGTGTGAGGAAAGCCCTTTCAGGTGTAAATTACCACTCCTCCCCTCTCTCCTAGCACAGATGGCTCATCAGGAAATGCAGACTACACCCCAGCTCCTTTTGTGTCACTGTCTAGTGTGAGGTGCAACCAGCCCAACTGTCAAACTGACCCAATCAGGGAATCCACAAACAGGCAGAGTCACAGAAATGGTATAAGCAAGAAAATGCTCACTTTCTAAAAGTGGCATTTTCAAACACACAATCTTAAAATCAACTTTACTAAAAGATGTATTTTTAAATTGTGAGCTCAGAGACCCCAAACTCCACATCCGCTCCCATAGGAAATCTACACTTTAATCAGATTTAAAGGTAGCCCCCATGTTCACCTATGAGAGGGACAGGCCTTGCAACAGTGAAAAACGAATTTAGAAATATTTCACTGTCAGGACATATAAAACACATTACTATGGCCCTCATTCTGACCTTGGCGGGCGGCGGAGGCCGCCCGCCAAAGTCCTGCCGTCAGGTTACCGCTCCGCGGTCGAAAGACCGCGGCGGTAATTCTGACATTCCCGCTGGGCTGGCGGGCGGTCGCCTTCAGACCGCCAGCCAGCCCAGCGGGAAAGAGGCTTCCACGATGAAGCCGGCTCGGAATCGAGCCGGCGGAGTGGAAGCTGTGCGACGGGTGCAGTTGCACCCGTCGCGTATTTCACTGTCTGCGCAGCAGACAGTGAAATACATGTAGGGGCCCTCTTACGGGGGCCCCTGCAATGCCCATGCCAGTGGCATGGGCACTGCAGGGGCCCCCAGGGGCCCCGCGACCCCCCCTACCGCCATCCGGATCTCGGCGGTCCGACCGCCGGGATCTGGATGGCGGTAGTGGGGGTCGGAATCCCCGCGGCGGTGCAGCAAGCTGCGCCGCCGCGGAGGATTCAATGGGGCCGCGGTACACTGGCGAGACCCCGCCAGTGGTGCCGGTCCGACCGCGGCTTTACCGCCGCGGTCGGAATCCCCATTGGAGCACCGCCGGCCTGTCGGCGGTGCTCCCGCGGTCCTCCGCCCTGGCGGTCAAAGACCGCCAGGGTCAGAATGAGGGCCTATATGTCCTACCTTACCCATACACTGCACCCTGCCCTTGGGGCTACCTAGGGCCTACCTTAGGGGTGTCTGACATGTAGGAAAAGGGAAGGTTTAGGGAAGGTTTAGGCCTGACAAGTGGGTACACTTGCAAAGTTGAACTTACAGTTAAAACTGCACACACAGACACTGCAATGGCAGGTCTGAGACATGATTACAGAACTACTTATGTGGGTGGCACAACCAGTGCTGCAGGCCCACTAGTAGCATTTGATTTAAAGGCCCTGGCACCTCTAGTGCACTTTACTTGACCCAAGGGTAGGTCGCTCCCCCTGCCGCTGCAGCTCCTCCAAGTTCCCGAGTTCCTGTGTTCCTGAGACCCACCTAACTGTAAGTACCCCCCTCCTCCCAGCCCCTCGCCCTGCCCCGCGCCACTCACCTTCTCTCCTGCTCCTGCTTCTTTTCCTCCTCTCTGTCTCTTCCTCCTCGTTCCCCCTCTGCAATCTTCTTCTGTGTTCTTCTGTTCTTCTGTTCTTCCCTTCTGTTCTTCTGTGTTCTTCCGGTCTTCTGTGTTCTTCTTCTCTGTTCTTCTCGGTGCTTCTGTGTTCTTCTTCTCGGTTCTTCTGTGTTCTTCTCTGTTCTTCTCTGTTCTTCTCTGTTCTTCTGCTCTCCCGATCTTCTGTTCTTCTGTTCTTCTGTTCTTCTGTCTTCTGGTCTTCTGCTCTTCCGGTCTTCTGTTCTTCTGTCTTCTGTTCTTCTGTCTTCTGTTCTCCTGTCTTCGGCTCTTCTACCTCCTCCGTCTTCTTCCCCCGAGCCTGCCCTCCTGCTCCTTCCTCATCCCCCTCCCTCACTCGCCTCCCCCTCTCTCACCCCTAGCTAACCCGTTCGCTATCTACCTCCCTCACTCCTCCTATCTTCTTATCTCTCTAGCTCCCTATCTCACTATCTAACTCCCCCACTCTCCACCTCCTCCTACCTACCTATCTGTCTATCTATCTATTTCCCTATCTATCGACTTCTCTATCTATTTTCTCTATCTATTTCTCTATCTCTCCCCCCCTCCCGCCACCCCCTCTACTACCTATCTCCCTATCCTCTCACTCTACCTCTCTCCCTCACCCACCTCTACAACCCCCCCTCCCCTATCTTCACAACCCTACTCCTATCTCTCTCCCTAATCTCCAAACCTCCTAACACTCACCCTCCTCCACCCTAAACCCCCTCCCCCAGCTCCTCTCACTCTACCTGTCCCCCCCCCTCCCTCGCGCTTTCCCGCCGCGACCTCCTGCACGCCCCCGCCCCCCAGCTCCCATTCGCCCCCAGCTGACCCCTCCCCCCCCCCTCCTACCTCTTATGGCGGCCGCTGCGCGACTGCGCAGCGGGCGCGCGCAGCGGGCACGCCGCTGGCGCGCCGGAGGCGCGCCAGAGGCAAGCCCGTCTGCGCCCGCCCGCGCCTGGCCCGCGCCCAGCGCCACGACCCCTGGTCCCCAGCTCCCCCAAGCCCCGCTGATCCGCTACGACCCCACCACCCTCCACGCCCTCAACCCAGGGCGCTCCAAAACCTGCTTCCTAGCTCACCCCAAACGCACCCATGGACCCTTCGCCTGCAACTCCTGCAAACGCATCTTCCACCACGCAACTACCACGACCACAAGCCCACGCGCCATCAACCACCTCAAGTGCATCCTGATCAACGCTCGTTCCGTCCACAAGCACGCCGTTGAACTTTGGGACCTCCTGGACTCCACAGCCCCGGACGTCGCCTTCATCACGGAGACATGGATGAACGCCTCCTCTGCTCCAGACATCGCTACCGCCATCCCCGAAGGCTACAAGATCTCCAGAAAAGACCGCACCAACCAAGTAGGAGGAGGTGTCGCCATCATCTTCAAAGACTCCATCAGCGTCACCACCTCCACCGAAGACCCCCCCCTCGCCGCTGAACACCTGCATTTTCAGATTCGCACCGACCCAAGGACCACCCTCAGAGGATCCCTCGTCTACCGTCCTCCCGGACCTCGCGCCTCTTTCAGCGACGCCATCGCCGACTTCATCTCCCCGCACGCCCTCGCCTCACCGGACTACATCCTCCTAGGCGACCTCAACTTCCATCTGGAACAAAACAACGACCCCAACACCACCACCCTGCTCGACAACCTCGCCAACCTCGGCCTCAAACAACTGGTGAACACCGCCACCCACATCGCCGGACACACGCTCGACCCTATCTTCTCCGCCAGCAAACACGTCTTCTTCAGCCACACCTCTGCCCTATACTGGACCGACCACAGCTGCGTCCACTTCACATTCCAACGCGAGACCTCCCACCTCCGCACTCAACCCATCCCTCATCGACAGTGGAACAAGATCCCTGAAGAGCAACTCTACTCCGCTCTCGCCGCCAACCAACCCACCCTCACCACCGACCCCAACGACGCAGCTCTCAACCTCACAAACTGGATCTCCAACTGCGCTGACAACCTTGCTCCCCTCAAACGCACGCATCGACAGACCAACACCAAAAAACCTCTCTGGTTCTCTGACACCCTCAAAGAATCAAAGAAAACTTGTCGTGCCCTTGAGAAGGCCTGGCGCAAGGACCACACCGCTGACAACATGACCGCCCTCAAGAACGCTACACGCGAACACCACCACCTGATCCGCACTGCCAAAAGGAACTTTTTCACCGACAGACTAGACAAAAACAGCCACAACAGCAGAGAACTCTTCAGCATCGTCAAAGAGTTCTCCAACCCCAGCGCCAGCGCCAACGCCGTCACGCCCTCACAGGATTTGTGCGAATCCCTCGCCACTTTCTTCCATCGCAAGATCAGCGACCTCCACGACAGCTTCGGACACCAGACCCAACCATACACCACTGAACCCGCTTCCCCGGACATCACCCTCAACAACTGGACCCACATCAACACGGAAGAAACCAAATCCATCATGAACTCTATCCACTCCGGCGCCCCTTCGGACCCCTGCCCGCACTTCATCTTTAACAAAGCCGACGACATCATCGCCCCGCACCTCCAGACCGTCATCAACTCTTCTTTTTCTTCTGCTACCTTCCCCGAATGCTGGAAGCACGCTGAAGTCAACGCCCTACTAAAGAAACCTACGGCTGACCCAAGCGACCTGAAAAACTTCCGCCCCATCTCTCTTCTACCTTTCCCAGCCAAGGTAATAGAAAAGACCGTCAACAAACAGCTGACCACCTTCCTGGAAGACAACAACCTGCTCGACCCTTCACAAACCGGATTCCGAACCAACCACAGCACGGAAACCGCCCTCATCTCAGTCACAGACGACATCAGAACCCTGATGGACAACGGTGAAACAGTCGCCCTCATTCTCCTCGACCTCTCGGCTGCCTTTGACACCGTCTGTCACCGCACCCTAATCACCCGCCTACGCTCCACCGGGATCCAAGGCCAGGCCCTGGACTGGATCGCCTCCTTCCTCGCTAACCGCTCCCAAAGAGTTTACCTCCCTCCGTTTCGCTCAGAACCCACCAAGATCATCTGCGGCGTACCTCAAGGCTCATCGCTCAGCCCGACACTCTTCAATGTCTACATGAGCCCCCTCGCCGACATCGTACGCAAGCACGACATCATCATCACCTCCTACGCCGACGACACCCAACTTGTACTCTCCCTCACCAAGGACCCCGCCAGCGCCAAGACCAACCTACAAGAGGGTATGAAGGACGTCGCAGATTGGATGAGGCTCAGCCGCCTAAAGCTGAACTCTGAAAAAACGGAAGTCCTCATCCTCGGCAACACCCCGTCCGCCTGGGACGACTCCTGGTGGCCCACGGCCCTCGGCACCGCACCGACCCCCGCAGACCACGCCCGCAACCTCGGCTTCATCTTGGACCCTCTTCTCACCATGACCAAGCAAGTCAACGCCGTGTCCTCCGCCTGCTTCCTCACTCTCCGCATGCTCCGCAAGATCTTCCGCTGGATCCCCGCCGACACCAGAAAAACCGTGACCCACGCCCTTGTCACGAGTCGCCTGGACTACGGCAACACCCTCTACGCCGGGACCACCGCCAAACTCCAAAACCGCCTGCAACGCATCCAAAACGCCTCGGCCCGCCTCATCCTCGACGTACCCCGCAACAGCCACATCTCCGCACACCTGAGACACCTGCATTGGCTCCCAGTCAGCAAAAGGATCACCTTCCGTCTTCTCACCCACGCACACAAAGCCCTCCACAACAAGGGACCGGAATACCTCAACAGACGCCTCAGCTTCTACGTCCCCACCCGCCCCCTCCGCTCCGCTGGCCTCGCACTTGCTGCCGTCCCTCGCACCCGCCGCTCCACGGCGGGTGGGAGATCTTTCTCCTTCCTGGCGGCCAAGACCTGGAACTCCCTCCCCACCAGCCTCAGGACCACCCAGGACCACTCCGCTTTCCGGAGACTCCTAAAGACTTGGCTGTTCGAGCAGCGATAACCCCCCCTTTCCCCCCTAGCGCCTTGAGACCCGCACGGGTGAGTAGCGCGCTTTATAAATGTTAATGATTTGATTTGATTTGATTTGAATCATGGATAAACCAATCACATACACATTTTGTAAAGGAGCACTTGCACTTTAGCACTGGTTAGCAGTAGTAAAGTGCCCAGAGTAACAAAAACAGTAAAATCAGAGTCCAGCACACATCAACAACCTGGGGAACAGAGGCAAAAAGTTAAGGGAGACCACGCCAAGGATGAAAAGTCTAACATAGACAAAATCAGATCCCCATAGTTGGATATCCTTCCGTTACAACCTTCACATACCACATAGTATGAATATGTAGGGACAATGGGAACACCTCCACAAACCCATTTGAACAGTCCAGTACTGGTCATACCTATTGACTGAATGAGATGCCAGCCTCACATGGAGTCAATACCTGTACACAAGGTAACTAGGCCCTGTACTTAATATGTCAGGCTACATACAGCTGGTCTTTACAAATGGGAGTGGTTTGACACCTTAGAGCTACATTATTATATAATCTGATTAATGGACCTGGAAATACTAGATGGGTAGCAGCTTACAGACATACTTATGGCTGGGTAAAGTCACACATGTGGCACTGTCAAATGTGTATCTCCACATGCAGTCATAGATATTCCTTGACACAGGTGATCTAAACGTCAACATGCACAACCCTAAGGCCAGATCTCCATCTTTTATTCTGGCAACTTGAGTAGTATGTATTCCCAGTAGTCAACATACATGTTTCACCTACTACAGTGTCACAGCTGCTAAAGCGTGACCGCAAAAAACAAACTGCCAGAGGAAAGTACATTTAGTCAGTCAATACTTACCCTCTTGTGGCTGTTGTGCTGCCCTTAAATGCCAATCCCCCTCAGGATAGGCCACTGCCAAAATGTGGACCATTGGGTGGGTCAGGGTCCGACGGGCACGCCTCCCTCGTTGGGAGGACATCCCCAGCTGGGCCTCAGCGGTCTTCCGTGCCCAGCGTCTCAGGTCCTCCCACCACTTTCTGCAATGGGTGCTTCGCCTGTTATGGATCCCCAGGGTCTGCACTTGCTTGGCGATGGCACACCAATTCCCCTCCTTCTGATGGGCGTTGACCTGCATGGATGACACAGACAAAAGGAGAAAGTCATGTACACATGCACCATACAAATAGGTGTGGTCAGTATACATCAGTCACAGCAAGTAGGCACACATACTCATTGTCTCTGCACACACGCCTTCACATTATGCACATTATGCCATCTGCATGCATCTACACCTTCACAAGTTCACATGCCCGGTGCAATGTCACACAGAACACCTATCACACATAGCTAGGACATTAGTCTCACCTGTTCCTCTGATGCCCCATATAGTTGTTCATACAGGGATAGGACCTCCACTAGCCTTTCATGCTCTTCTGGGGTGAAGGCAGGGGCCCTGTCACCTGCAAGTCTGGCATAATGGCTCCCAGAGGCAGTACACAGCAGCTCACGTCATGGAGGTCTTGCTGGCAACAGTGTCAGGAGTCAAGTGAGCAATACTGCAGGAGATGGCGGTCACAGCCACCACGTACATGACCGTCACCACCAGTGGGCATCGCCATTGGCCCAAGTTCACCAAAAGGCAGCAATGTTTTCCAATGGCAAGTTGCACGGCAGTTGCAACCGCCTACCACCATAACGCTGGTGGACTTAGGTCACCTCCACCTGTCCAGTACAGTAGATCAGGTGCCTGCTATTTTGAGCACATTTAATGGATGGAAGTGTTTACTAATCTGCATCATTCACTTAGTTCCTTAAAGTGTTGTATATCTGTATGCAGTTACATCATGTTTGGGTCACATATTGTGCAAATGTGAAGTAAAAGCTGTGTTGAGTGAGAAAATATAGTGATAGCTATGTACAGCTACTCAGAGGTTCTTAGTTCACAGAAAAATATAGATTGATTCCAAAAATATGTGTGATTAGTGCAAGACAGTTAAGTCTCACACACATTTACTCTTACAGTAGTATCATATGTATAATCCCATTGTCATAGTTGGCAATGTGCACCAAGGAGTGGGTAATCAGATGCATATCTATGGGCTGTGCTATAAATGTCAGATGTTCTAGGCATCGTCTACAGATGTTAGGTGTGAAGAAATAAACAAATTGTACATGATGTGTGCATACTGCATAACTTATACTATTTTCACTTTTCTTCACATAGTTATCCTGCCATGTGGAGAGTGAGACAAGCACCAGTGTACCGTCCACTAGTAGACCTGGACACCATGAAGGAAAGGCATGTCATCCAGACATATCATCTTAATCGTCATACCATCATGGATCTTTGTACTCAATTGTAGCCAGATATGATGCCTGCCATTCACAATCCCTATGGCGTATCGCCCATCCTTCAAGTCTTGTCAGTACTACACTTCCTGGCCACAGGCTCCCTTCAGAATACAGTGACCCTAACAGCAGGGATGTCTCAGCCCATGTTCAGTCTGGCTTTGAAGGATGTACTGTGTGCATTGTTGAGACACCTGGGCAGCTAAATCAGGTTTCCCCACAGAGCGGATTTGGCCTATGTGAAGGCAGACGTTTATGAGATGGAACACATTCTTCATGTGGTAGGATCCATTGATGGCACCCATGTAGCCTTGGTCCCTCCCAGTGCCAATTAACAGATGTATAGGAACAGGAAAAACTACCACTCAATCAGCGTTCAGGTGGTGTGTCTGGCAAACCAGTACATCTCACGTCACAGCCAAGTATCCAGGTTCTGTGCATGATTCCTTGATCATGTGGAACAGCAATGTCCCACAGCAAGTGATACAACTCCACACACAGAGGGCCTGGCTGGTTGGTAAGTTTCCATTGTAGTGTATGTTTGTGATTTGTGTCTCCTGTCACCACAATATAGCAAGTCCCACATACGTGTTTATGGTGTTCAACCATTGTGTTCACAGGTGACTCAGGCTATCCAAACCACCCTTGGCTGTTGACACCATTGAGGTACCCCACCATGCCAAGGGAACTCTGTTACAATGAGCCCACGGGAGGACAAGGCGTGTAACAGAGCGAGCATCTGGGCTCCTGAAGGCAAGATTTAGGTGCCTGGACCTATCTGGAAGAGCCCTCCTCTACTCGCCCCTCAAAATATGCCAAATAGTCGTTGCCTGCTGAATGCTCCACAATCTAGCCCTGAGGCGTCAGATACCATTGATAGCAGATGAGGGGGAGACAGCTGGACCTGTGGTTGGAAATGCTGAAATGGCAAGTGATGAAGAGCCAGAGGAAGAAGGAGCAGGTGGCTCTAGGTCAAATCTCATCAATCAGTACTTCAACTGACATACAGGTATGTGAAGTGGACCTTTTGATGTGATGAATGTGTGCAGCCAGAAGTAGATGGCTGCCATTACACCTCCTTTCTTGCTTCATCTGTGGGTGGAATGAGTTCCAATTCCTATGTGTGAGTTGTGAATGCAGACTGATAGGTTGTGATGTCTCCAGGACAGATTGTTCTGCTTTTTCATGTATTATTAAAGCAGATGCTAACATACGCTTCTGGTAAAGACGTCTGAGATGTGAGGTATGTCTCATGGAATCTCCTATCATCTTTTCCTTTCACTCACTGATTTAGCTTGATTCTGTTTGGGTCTGCAACCTAGGCTTGAGGTATTCTGTGTGAGTAGCCAATGGGGAGTGCTAACAGACATGAGAGGTGTACCGGACAGATCCCTGGTAATATGAGATTTGTTTCAGTGGGGTAGTACCTTGAAAGTTTATGCTTCATAAAAGTGGGGTGGTAAATGCTTGGTCCTTTTCTTTTATCTGTGGGGTTGAGGAGGATGTAAAATGATGTATAATGCATCAGGTGAAGTTTCTGGCACATGTGTGAAGGTTGGATCATGACATCTCACTTCACAATGGGTGGAGTACTTTGTGAAGGGTATGGGACCTAGCTGTGTTTGTGTTCTAACTTTGCAGTCCAAGGTGCATGTAACTGTATACTGACATAGTTGAGTGACAATCCTATAGGTATGGGGCCAATGTTAGTGTATGTTTTCAGAAGTGGGTTCCTCTGTAATGTTCCTTGTGTGTTCCATGGGATATGTGACTTCATAGCTATGGTATGAGTATGTGAAGAGCCAATATGTGGTGATAAGGAGGACCTATCTGTGTCCCAGCTCTGTAGATAGTTTACCATGTGCCTGACTTCTGTACCGAGTTTATGTGTTTTTTGTTACACCATTGCTTACATCCAGACGGTACTCTCTGTCATCCTTTGTTTCCTGAATGCAATACTGACTATTCAGTAGTGTAAACCTGGATTTCAACCTCTTACACATCCGTCCTCTGACATTTCTGTAGTAATGTGTCTCCTGCTGAGGGAGCCTCTGTATCATGAGCATACACTGGCTGTTCGATACGGGGGGGGCATGACTAGATCACAGTCGGCAAGCATGGCTACTGTACATGGATTGTAAAGGACACATACACAGTTGCTGTGTTCAAGTGTGATTTATTGTGCTTATCAAAAGACTATCAGTGACAAAAATATTAGATAAATTAACATATACGTGATGGGTGAAGTCATGGTGGATGATTTCATCAGGGTAGCTCCTACACCAGTTGGTTACACAAGTCCAGTGTCCTTGTACCATGGGAAAATGGAGTTGGGTTTCAGAACAGTCAACAGGGTGTATCTGTGACACACAAGGGTGTCAAATCAGGAGAGGTTCACTTCCTTGCAGTGGATTTGGTCTTGGCTTCTGCTCCTGTTGTATGTCTGGATGGACGTTCACGTTTGCAGGGGGTTCTTCAACTACAGGAGGGGTGTCTGAGGCATGGCCTTCCCCTGGCAGGGCCTCCAATCCACTAGCTGCCGCAGATGTAAAAGGGGGAGATGTAACATTGCTAGTGGAAGGGGTCTGTTGTTGTGTGGAGAAGGTAATCAGGGTGCATTTTGTGCCTGCCACTGCTGCATGGCTTCCTGGTGGTGTGCCCTCTGCAGTCTCGGATTTTTCTCCAACATAGTTAGGATTTGGCCCGTCCTGTCTTGGAAAACTTTGGCAAGTTCCCAAGACTTGGGGGATGGTTTCCTGGTCATTTGTGTCCCGTTGAGGCCCCATCCTCTGGCCCACAGCATCCCTACCACGTTCCCTAGCCCCACGTGCATGTGTCCCTGGAACAATGTGCCCACTCCCAGTGGTTGCAGGCCCATCATTGTCAGGGGTGGCAAGATTAGACTCGGGTACCTGTACTGTGGGACACACAATAAATTGAAGTCATTGGGACACAGGTTTGGAGGAGAATGGTTGCCTGTGAAGTTGATGTAACAGTGTTGGGAGGTGTTGATGTGGGCAGGGTGAGGCTAAGAGTTGTTGACTGACCAGGTGTCCCAGATGGGCCAGGTTGTTCTTTAGTGTCCAGACATCCAAGGTGTTGTCCTCACTGGGGCCTTCATCCTGAGGGGCACAATCTCAGGTACCCTCTCCATGGTGGCAATGGCAAGGTTACCTGTGTAGGGAGTGAGGCACAGAGTTCAGGTTAGAAAATGTGTTTGGTTGCTTTTGTGTGAGATGCAGACAGTGGCTTGACATGAACCCCTGCAATGATATTGACAGCTGCTGCAAAGCATACCTTAGTTGTACATACGAGTCTGTGACTTGTTTTCCTTACTCCATGTTGGGAGTGGTCATACTAATTGGGTATAAATTTTAGTGCAGATGCAATCTGATGATGTCTGATATGTGACATGATTGTTCACCTATATTACCTAGTGTAGAGGCAGGCTTGTCAGATGTCACACATCAAAGCTGCACAATGCACAATGTTGTCCTTGTGGGAACACAGTGTGTAAGTATGCAGAGGTAATTGTCCTGTAAGTATGTGTTGTATATGTGCATCAACTCTGCCATCTTTATTTTTAACCCAGGTCTGGCTATTTCTGGTTTGGTATCTGTGATCTGTGGCCATTGGGGATGGTCACTGAGCAGTAGCTGTGTTTTGCTTTGGTTGCTGTTGTTTGTGTGCACTTGCAGTGCTGTCATTGCGATGTGCTGGTCCTCACTAGAACAATCTAGATGGTGTAGCCAGTGCTTTGGTTATATATGCATAACATGTGATGTGATGTGCACAATCTAAGTTTTCACAATGATGGGTTGGTGCATTCTGGGAGTTGTAGTGATCTGATCAGCCTCTAGTTAACGTGTTATTTCCAAGGGCCGTGAGGGCAGTTGGGCTGAGCAGAGAGGTGGCATGCAAGAGAGAGGCATTAGGTGATTAGGTGAGAGGTGCAGTGGCTAAATTAGTTAATTAGGGAGGATTTGGGTGCTGAGGAAGCATGCAGGACTAGTCAATTGTGTGACATGAATGTTGTGGGTACTTATCCACCTCCAGTTTCCCAGGTATTCAAGTCAGGCCCTCAGGATGCATTATGTCCAAGATCTTCTCCTACCAAGATGTGAACTGTGGAGGAGGTGGCGGGGGCCCACCGGCAGTCTACTGCACAGTTATCTGGTGCCTGGATGCCATGGAATGCACCTTCCCCCGTAGGTCGTTCCACCTCTTCCTGATGTCCTCCCTTGTGTGTGGATAACTGCCTACAGAAGTGACCCTGTCAATTATCCTTTGCCACAACTCCATTTTCCTGGCAATAGATGTTTGTTGGGCCTGTGCTCCAAACAGGTGTGGCTCTACTCTGACAATTTCATCCACCATGACCCTCAACTCATCATCAGTGAAACGTGGGTGTTTTTGTGGGGATATGGTAGTAGTTGTGTAGACGGTGTGTGGGGGTGTTGTGAGTGTAAGGGTGCAATGTTGGGTAATTGGTGAGGTGTGGGTGCTGCAATGTAAGTTGGAGATGGTAGTTGCGGATTGTGTGTGCTAGTGATGTGTGTATTGTGATAGTTGTCTTGGTGTGGGGTGTGTGCTGAGTGATATGTGTATGCATGCCTGTAGTGTTCAAGTACAAAATGTTCTCTTTTATGCTTCCTGGAGTATGTATATGGCGCTCTGGATGCAAAGGATTGTGGGTTGTGTAGGGGTGTGTTATGTAGTGCAGGGAGTAAGTGTGTCTGTGTGTGGATGTGTGTCAGCTGTGGGGTGTTCAAACTATCCAATGTGGTGTGGTGTTCTGACAGAAGTGAGTTGGGATCGCCGCGGTTCGCACTACCAATGGTTATCCGCCATGGAAGAACCACTGTGGTGATTTGTGGCTCGTAATCAGATGGGTGTATTTTTGTCGGACTGGCAGTGCTGGTGGTGGGACCGCCTCTTTTCTGTCCTCCAGTGTCCTGGCAGTTTTGAAAATTTGGCTGTTTTTTGGTGGACTTCGCAGTGTGAGTCCTAATACGGCGGTTGGATTACCACCAACATGGTGGTCTTTTGGCGGCCACCACTGGGGCTGTCTTGCAAAAAGACCACCAAACTCATAATGAGGCCCTATATGTCTTACCTTAAAACATTGATATTAGTTTCAACAATATTTTTGCACACAATATTTCTGTGTCACAATATTAAAAAGTTGATATTGCTGTAACTGCATATTTTTTAATTTATATTTTGTCTGAGCACCATTTAAAGGAAAGGAAAAATGAAGTAATTTGCACAGAATCTCAAGATGTTGAGCCTACGCTGAGACTCAAACTTGATTCCATAGTTCCAGGGTCGGCAGCTCCCACATCCGCTCCCCTGGTATTGCTGCTGTGGTGTTCTTCTTTTTACCCCAATTGACATTCTCTGTTTGTTTTACCACTGTATTAGCAACATGGAAGGAACCCCTAATGGAAGGAAGAATGTCAAAAGACATGTGGTACATGGAATTGCATGACGAATTGCAGGATGTGTGGTCCAACATGTGATAGCGTGAAGCACAGTTGCTGAGATATTTTATGAGGGTTTGTTTGGACCAGGAACAAAGTCCAATACACGGCTGTTTGAATCGATGGCTTGCGCCATGCTCTTTAGGTATTGCAACTCAGTGATACAAAAGCAATGTAAGCACCCCCAAATGCAAGAGTTATATTCCTCTGATGAGTTGTGAAAACTATTACAAAAGTGTCAAGAGAAGTACAGCATAGTTGAGCAAGTATATGCAAAAATATTTGAAATGTGAGTAAACTGACTCGCATGTATCATAACGCATTCTTGGAGGACTGAAGCAGCCATTGAGAGTCCAGCTATTCCATGTTTGGGTGTTTGTATCTACCCCCTGTATTATCATTGACAACAATAAATCCGCAAACAATTAGCGAAAGCGAACCCCTTGGGCGCGCGCATAATAAAATTGGACAGACCAAGCAAACAAGAGTAAAAGTAACTGCATCAGAGTATGAAAGAAATAAGTGGACATGCACTGTTTAGGTGAGGTCACTGTGAACCACAGGTTACTAGTATATGTAAAAGCACCAGAGGCAACACAACTTCTGACCTATGTTATGCATGAGTGTCTTGAATGTACTTTTAGAACTCATAGGCAGTCCTCAACAATTGCAGCACCAGCAACTTAAAGAAGTGAAACAGCATTGCTGGGACATGATATAAACGAGTATAACCAACATGCCCAAACCTTGGGCTGAAAAGGAGGTTGGGTGCTGGGCCAGGCCAAAGACCAAACCCCTTTATGTAGGTGTGCATCAGGGTCGACTGATTGGACTTGGGCAAAATGAAATATTAAAAAGTGGCAGTTCAATGTAATATCTTGAGAACAATCTATGCAAATACTTCGTTATGGATAAGTTATGGTTTATTCCTCTTTCAGACAATAATACAAATATTTTTTAAAATCATAAAATCTGCAAAAAAATGTGTTAAAAAAAGCCTAGAGATACACTTTTCAGTTGAAAAAGTGCTGAAGTTCACCAGTTAATATTAGCTAGACAACCCTAACTTACTTCAATGCACTCCTCGCATTATGGCAGAGATATTATCACATATCGCCCTACCAGTAATATCATCGATAACATGACATACCTGCAACTTCTTTTGCATATTTAAGTTTTGCCTTAGAGACAGCTTTGACTATTTCGCTAGCCTATTGTTTTAAAAAACATATACATGTTATACCTACATTTAGGGTCTTTTGGTCAATTGTGGTCTTTTGGTCATTTGCCTTCATCCATTGTTCTGTTCACGTGGCAGTCACATTTTTATTTCTGCCACCACAGCATACATCAAACGGCAATGGGTCTCCCCACTTCAGACATTGGCCCCCCTTTCTGTGAGAGACAGCATTTTGCCTCTTCACTTTTACATCCACGTGGAGAGCAAAAGAAGCAAAGAATCCTTGTAGCCACCTTTTCTGCAGAAGTGGCTTCTCCAAGGAAGTCTCACTCCTTGTCTCGTTCACAGTTTCCAGCTCATAAAAGCATTTTGGAGGCCTTTGATGACTTTGTGTAGCTTTTATCAAAGCACGCAGAACGCCTTCAGCGCATGCTCAGTAGAGGGCTTGTCTTTTATGTATTATCTCATTAACTACGCCACTGTGCATTAAACAGAGCACTTGCCTCAAAGCAAGATTGCTGCCATTATATGTGTGAGTGGCCGTTCCCCTTCCTCACCTCACTGCTATCTTACAAAAAGTCTTAATGTCCACACCAAGGGTGAGGTTGGTGATAGTGCTGGCATGAGTATTTTATTTCCAAGTTTGTGGTTTTCCGTGGTTCTCTTTCATTGCACTGCAAGTTTCAGGGTGCTTGTGCACTCAAGGTAGCATTGTCCCACAGCAAGATGGCCACCTCTGGTGGCTAAGTTCCTAGTTAGATTGGTGTTCTGGTGTTCATGTCACTGTTGGAAACTGGACTGGATTATTTTGTAATTCTGGCTGTTTTTCTGTCCCCCTTTTAGGTCGAGCCAGGCACCACTCATGAGCTGTATGCAGGACTTGCTGTATTTATTCTAAGAGCTTTAACCCCACACACTTTTGCCATTCGTTCTTTGGTATGCTTGTCTTAAATCTTTCCTTTTTACTGGTGCATTTTTTTCTAAATGTCCCTCCTTTGTGTGCTTAGTTCCCTCCCAGGCGATCTCCCTAAGGGAACATTTTTGTTGGCCATCATACTACGTTCATGCGCGTTCATGCTTCCTCCTTTTACAGCGTGTGATGGCCCCTCCTCCCGTCTGGGCATTGCAGCCTTAGTGTTCTTTTGGATGTCCATAGCAATGTGTTCACACCACACCAGTGAAAACACAGTGTACACACTCATTCACTTTCAGCTTCTTTGGTCCCAGTGGTGATTCCTCATTCTTAGTTCTCTAGGAAGGTCTGCAACTGTTTCTTTGGTCCTGTTGGTAATTCCTAATTCTACGTCCTCTAGACAATGCTGCAAGCTGTGTCCATGGTCCCAGTGGTAATTCCTAATTCTAAGCACTCTAGAAAGTGCTGCTTCTCTGGTCCCAGTGGTAATTCCTCATTATAGTACTGTAGACAAGGCAGCAGCTGCTTCTCTCGTCCCAGTGGTAATTACTCATTCTAAGTCCTCTAGAAAGTGCTGCTAGCTGCTTCTCTGGTCCCATTGGTAATTCCTCATTCTAAGTTTTCTAGACAATGCTGCAAGCTGCTTCTCTGGTTCGGTCGGTAATTCCTCATTCAAAGTCCTCTAGGCAGTGCTGCTAGCTGCTTCTCTGGTCGCAGGGGTAATTCCTCATACTGAGTCCTGTAGACAGTGCTGCTAGCTGCTTCTCTGGTCCTGTTGATAATTCCTCATTCTAAGTCCTCTAGGCAGTGCTCCTAGCTGTTTCTCTGGTAACAGCAGTAATTCCTCATTCTAAGTCCTCTAGAAAGTGCTGCTGGTTCCTTCTCTTGTCCAGTTTGTAATTCCTTATTCTAAGTCCTCTAGCCAGTGCTGCTAGCTGCTTCTCTGGTACCAGTGGTAATTCCTCATTCGAGGTCCTCTAGACAGTGCCTCTAGCTGCTTCTATGGACCTGCCACTAATTCCTCATTCTAAGTCCTCGAGGAAGTGCTGCTAGCTGCTTCTCTGGTCCCAGTGGTGATTTCTCATTCTATGTCCTCTAGACAGTGCTGCTAGCTGCATCTCTGGTCCCAGTGGTAATTCCTCATTTGTAGTCCTCTAGGATGTGCTGTGATCTGCTTCTCTGGTACCATCTGTAATTCCTCATTCTAAGTCCTCTAGACAATGCTGCAAGCTGCTTCTCTAGTCCTGTTGGTAATTACTCATTCTTAGTCCTCTCAGCATTGCTGCTAGCTGTTTCTCTTGTCCTAGTGGTAATTACTCATTCTAAGTCCTCTAGACAGTGCTGCTAGCTGCTTCTCTGTTCCCAGTGGTAATTCCTCATTCTTAGTACTGTAGACAATGCAGCAGCTGCTTCTCTGGTCCCAGTGGTAATTACTCATTCTAAGTCCTCTAGACAGTGCTGCTACCTGCTTCTCTTGTCCCGCCGGTAATTCCTCATTATAAGTCCTCTAGGCATTGCTACTAGCTGCTTCTCTTGTTGCAGTGGTAATTCCTCATTCCACGTCCTGTACACAGTGCTGCTATCTGCTTCTCTGGTCCCTTTGATAATTCCTCATTCTAAGTCTTCTAGGAAGTGCTGCTAGCTGCTTCTCTGGTACCAGTGGCAATTCCTCATTCTAAGTCCTCTAGAAAGTGCTGCTGGGTCCTTCTCTGGTCCCGTTGGTAATTCCTCATTCTAAGTCCTCTAGGCAGTGCTGCTAACTGCTTCTCTGGTCCCAGTGGTAATTCCTCATTCGAAGTCCTCTAAGCAGTGCTGCTAGCTGCTTCTCTGGACCCGTCAGTAATTCCTCATTCTAAGTCCCCAAGGAGGTGCTGACAGCTGCTTCTCTGGTCCCTGTGGTAATTCCTCATTCTACGTCCTCTAGACACTGCTGCTAGCTGCGTCTCTGGTACCAGTGGTAATTCCTCATTCCCAGTCCTCAAGAAAGTGCTGCTAGATGCTTCTCTGTTCCTGCCTGTCATTCCTAATTCTAAATCCTCTAGACAATGCTGCAAGTTGCTTCTCTCGTTCTGTTGGTAATTACTCATTCTTAGTCCTCTAGGCAATGCTGCTAGCTGCTTCTCTGGTCCCAGTGTTAATTACTCTTTC
This sequence comes from Pleurodeles waltl, assembly GCF_031143425.1. Lineage (NCBI taxonomy): Eukaryota > Metazoa > Chordata > Amphibia > Caudata > Salamandridae > Pleurodeles > Pleurodeles waltl. The sequence goes on along the minus strand of NC_090440.1, from coordinate 370,015,112 downwards.
TAAGTCCTCTAGACAGTGCTACTAGCTGCTTCTCTGGTCCCAGTGGTAATTCCTCATTCTAAGTCCTCTAGACAGTGCTGCAGCTCTTCTCTGGTCCCAGTGGTATTTCTTCATTCTTAGTCCTCTAGAAAGTGCTACTAGCTGCTTCTATGGTCCTGTTGACAATTTATCATTCTAAGTCCTCTTGGCTGTGCTGCTAGCTGCTTCTCTGCTCAGGCCCATAACTCCTCCATTCTAAATCCTCTAGGCAGTGCTGCGGCTTTCTCTCTGGTCCGGTGGTATTTCCGCATTCTTAGCCCTTTAGACTGCACTGCTAGCTGCTTCTCTAGTACCGTCAGTAACGTCCTCAGTTTTCTAGGCGGTTCTGCAGCTGTGTCTCTGGTCACAGTGGTAATTCCACATTCTTCTCCCTCTAGACAGTGCTGTTAACTGCTTCTCTGGTCCCGTCAGTAGCTCCTCCATTCTAAGTCCTCTAAGCAGTGATGCAGCTGTGTCTACAGTCACAGTGGAAAATTCTGATTCTAAGACCTCTAGACAATGCTGCTACCTGCTTCTCTGGTCCCAGTGGTAATTACTCATTCATTCTAAATCCTCCAGGCATGCTGCAGCTGTGTCTCTGTTCCCAATGGTAATTCCTCATTCTTAGTCCCCCAAACAGTGCTGCAGCTGCTTCTCTGGTCCGTCTATAATTCCTCCATTTTAAGTCCTCTAAGCAGTGCTGCAGCTGTGTCTCTTTTCATACATCCACTACAATCCAAACCAAAACACATACGTAAAAGACATTGCCACTTACAAAGTCAATAGCTCTAAGTCTCACAAATTCAAGACCTATTGCATTGCAAATGCTTACTCATCATGCAGCTAACTTTAACATGGTATCCATTAAACATACAATTTGACCCAAATGAAGATGGCTGCCACTGTTCTTAGAGCGATGAAAGAAAGCTATGATTATCTCCCATTTTTTAGACTATAGACACTGTTGTTTGGCATCAATAAATTGAGTCAGGCGAGGTTTTCTGGAAAAAATTACATGGAGGTTTCTATTTTTGAGATAGATAAAGACTCTTCCGCTTAATCAGAAAATGCCCATGGAGTAAGGATCATCTCTGGGAAGGTGTTGGTCTTGAGGTTGGTGTCCTCTGTCATTGTGTAGTCATGACATTTTTTAAGGTTTTTGCTTTAGTTTGAATTCGGAGCTCTTACAGCACTGGGAAAATTCATTTTAGCTAATGCTAGATACTGACATACCACATACTGATGCTTTTCTGCATTGAGGGGATGACAACAACCTTCAGCACATAAAGGGGCATATTTGAGAGCCCCTAGCGCCACCTTACAAAGTGGCACAATGCATGCTTTGTGCCACTTTGTAAACCCTTGCGCCATATTATGCCTGTGCCAGGCATGATGAACGCAAACGGGGTGTTCCGGCTCTAGAAGGCCCGCAAAAATGGCTCAGTAAAATTTAATAGATTTAACTGGCCCATTTTTGGCATCATTTTTAACACCTGCTTGGAGCAGACATTAAAATGACGCTTCCATAGAAACCTATGGGCCTCATTGCACTTTGCTACAATACTGTCAAAACGTTTGCTGCCAGAGTAGCAAAGCAACACAGTAGAATAAAAAATGTTCACACTTTTGTGCCAACGACCACCATGGTGGATCGTATTATAATTACAGCGAACCATGGTGCTGTTAGTTTCCGGTAGTCTAGCGTTATTTTCTGTTGCTCTGTAGGAATATTGTTTGCATGTGGCAGATGTTGGATTCTTTGTTACCGCGAGTATACATTTGCTATGTTTAATAATATATGTTTCCCCTTCATTGTACAGTCATGTATTATATTTTATCCATTCCCAGAGTCAACCGAAAAAAAGTGCAAATTTCCTTTAAATGATGTTTCTTTCAGTTTCTCCGAGGCTGAAGATGAGAGGCACGGCACACAAACATGGATAAGGACTCTGATTCAGGGCAACTTTGGCGTGATTAACTGTGGCGAGCCATAGCTTCCAAGTTCAGGCCAAAGAGGCATCAAAAATGCCTCAGATTCCCCTCTAACTTAATGTTCCTTATGGATAATGAAGCGTTTTCAAATACAATTAAAGTGAATCAACAGGTCGTGGAATGAAGAGTTTGGTTTGGTAATGTAGCCTTCTTTAAAGCCCAGTCCTAACCTCTATAAGTACTTATCTAAAAATATTATAAAGAAACCTCTCCTCTAACGCATAATAGATCTTGACGAGGTTGGTTGCAAGACTTTAGCTCTTATTAATGCTTTCTTGTGAACATTCTTGGTACACTTAGGTACAGACCGTGGTGTGCAGTTCTCAGAGTACAAAGTACACTCAGTGGATTCTTAATTGGGTATAAATAAACACTTTGGTGGTCATTACAACCCTGGCGGATGGTGTTAAAGCAACGGTAAGACCGCCAACAGGCCGGCGGAAAAAAAAATTCAATTACGACCGTGGCGGAAACCGCCAACAAAGACACCCACTTTAACACTAAGACCGCCACGGCGGTACAAACAAACAGCGCGGCGGTCACCGCCAACAGAAAGGCGAGAGACAATGTACCACCCACACTATTATGACAGGCCAATCCGCCACCTTTTCCAGGACGGATTCACCGCGGATAAAAACACGGCGGAAACAATAATTCGAAGCGAAAACACTCCCCTCATCACACTCGACGAGGAACGAGGACACCATGGAACCGGAACTCCAAATCCTACCTGCGATAGTCTTCCTGCTCCTCTACCAGGAGCACGAACGCCGGCGGCGAAGACCACGGTGAGTACTGCACCTACGACACAGGGGAGGGGGAGGCAAAAAACAGGGACACACAACACGCAACACGCAACACCCCCACCCCCACCCTCACCCACTACAACACAAACACTAATAAATATCTATACATTATAGTTACACCCCCAACCCCCCACGGAAGAAAGCAAAGACAAAAGGAAATGAGTGTAACCATTGTAATATATTAAAATGCAGTACGCAAAAATATACATATTTACACTATTAACAAAATATACACCAAGAATAGTAGTCCAGGTATTGCACCATTTATAGTCCGTGGACCACTGGGCCCAAAATGCATGGGCGAGGCCCACACTCGATACCAGATCAAAACAGAGAGAACACTGCAGGGGCATCAGATAGAAAAACAACAGGCACCTCAGGGGGAAGGGAAGGAGGGGCACCTCAGCCGGATGAGTGCACGATGCAAGATCCACGAGGGGGCTCAATGCCCACAGTTCAATCCTGGGGAATGCAAAGCCACAGTCTCTCAAGTCTCTACAGTGGGTGGTTTGCCCACTGCTGCATCCTGGGGAGTGCAAAGCCACAGTCTCTCAAGTCCATACAGTGGGTGGGTTGCCCACTGCTGCATCCTGGGGAGTGCAAAGCCACAGTCTCTCAAGTCCATACAGTGGGTGGTTTGCCCACTGCATCATCCTGGGGAGTGCAAAGCCACAGTCTCTCAAGTCCATACAGTGGGTGGTTTGCCCATTGCATCATCCTGGGGAGTGCAAAGCCACAGTCTCTCAAGTCTCTACAGTGGGTGGTTTGCCCACTGTTCCATCCTGGGGAGTGCAAAGCCGCAGTCTCTCAAGTGGATAACTGTCTCCACTGGTTCTGGAGGGGGACTGGTGCCCATAGTGCTTCATCCTGTGAAGGACAGAGGTAGTTGATGCATGTCTCCACTGGTTCTGGAGGGGGACTGGTGCCCTGAGTGCTTCATCATGTGAAGGACAGAGGTAGTGGATGCATGTCTCCACTGGTTCTGGAGGGGGGCTGGTGCCCAGAGTGCATCACTCACCCCCTGACGGTCCCAGTTGCTTCAGTGCCCCTGCCGCTCATGGGCTAGCGGTGCTTGATTTGGCGGTGCCCTGTTCAGCGGTGCTTGAGTTGGCGGTGCCCTGTTCAGCGGTGCTTGCCCTGTTCAGCGGTGCTTGATTTGGCGGTGCCCTGTTCAGTGGTGCTTGATTTGGCGGTGCCCTGTTCAGCGGTGCTTGATTTGGCAGTGCCCTGTTCAGCGGTGCATGCCCTCTTCAGCGGTGCTTGCCCTGTTCAGCGGTGCTTGTCCTGTTCAGCGGTGCTTGAGTTGGCGGTGCCCTGTTCAGCGGTGCGTGCCCTGTTCAGCGGTGCGTGCCCTGTTCAGCGGTGCTTGAGTTGGCGGTGCCCTGTTCAGCGGTGCTTGATTTGGAGGTGCCCTGTTCAGCGGTGCGTGCCCTGTACAGCGGTGCTTGCCCTGTTCAGCGGTGCTTGAGTTGGCGGTGCCCTGTTCAGCGGTGCTTGATTTGGCGGTGCCCTGTTCAGCAGTGCGTGCCCTATTCAGCGGTGCTTGCCCTGTTCAGCGGTGCTTGAGTTGGCGGTCCTTCATGGCCCAGCTGGGCTGGGGCTGGCGGTCGTACATGGCCCAGCTGGGCTGGGGCTGGCGGGGCCCTCCTGGGCAGCTGGGCTGGGGCTGGCGGGGCCCTCCTGGGCAGCTGGGCTGGGGCTGGCGGGGCCCTCCTGGGCAGCTGGGCTGGGGCTGGTGGGGCCCTCCTGGGCAGCGGGGATGATGGCGGTCTTCTCTGCCGTGCTGCTCTTCCCAGACTTGCCGGGTTTCTTGTGGCCCTTCCCCACCTTGGGAGGTGTCACAGCTAAGTCCACACTCCCACCGGGACCCCTGGGAGCGGCTTGGGTGGCTGGAGTCTTCCCCCTCTCCCGCCGGGCACTGGCCAACCGCTGATGCTTCACAGGGGGTGGGATTGGCTGTGCTGTGGCTCCGTGCCACACTGGCTATCCTGGTGGCCGGTGCACTCCACTTACCTGTGACTACAGGCACCACTGGTCCCGGAGATGTTGTGGCTGAGGTGCTACTTCGGGACCTATGAGATGGACGGGGTGGGGAGGGTGTGGGAAAAAGGTCAAGGCTGGACAGGAAAAGTTTTTTGGACACACTGGGACGGGTAGCTGGAGGGGGTTTGGGACTGGAAGAAGAGGTGGTGGTTGTAGGAGGTGAACGCTTGGTGACTTTGGGTGAAGGTGCATGCACTGGAGGCTGTCGTGGGGTGGATGGCTGTTGGGTGGGTGTGTGCCTGCGTTTGTGTATCTTGGGAGGGGGCGTCACAGACACACTGGGAGAGGATACAGGGGACGTGTGAATGGTAGTGGGGGTGGTGACTGCACGTGAGCGGGGTGTGCTGGTGGGTGTGCTGGTGAGGGACGTAGTGGCTGTAGAGGTAGTGCATGCAGGTGTGTGTGTAGACGAGACTGGGAGGGAGGAGGGAGACGATGTGGAGGGGGACACAGTGGAGGCAGTGGATGTTGGTATGTCTGCATGTGTGTGATGCTTGCGTGAGTGCCTGTGGGATGTGTGGTACTTATGTTTGCCTGAGCTTCCCTTGTGTGGTGAGGTGTGTGCAGGCTGGTCTGATGGTGTGCTTGGGATAGGCAGAGGTACAGGGGATTGGCTCTGGGTGGAGGAAGTTGGAGGGGGGAGGCTAGACACAGGGACAATGGCTGCCATCAGTGCTGAGGCCAGAGTTTGAAAAGCTCGGTGAAGGGCAGCCTGACCAGAATGAATGCCCTCCAGGAATGCATTAGTTTGTTGCAACTGCCTTTCTACACCCTGGATGGCATTCAAAATGGTAGACTGCCCAACAGTGAGGGACCTGAGGAGGTCAATGGCCTCCTCACTGAGGGCAGCAGGGGTGACTGGGGCAGGGCCTGAGGTGCCTGGGGCAAAGGTGATGCCCACCCTCCTGGGTGAGCGGGCACGGGGCGAAGGCCGAGGGGCTGCTGGGAGGGCAGTGCTGGTAGGGGGGGTGGCGGCTGTACCTGTAGAAGTGGGGGGCACAGATGTTGCCACCACCACAAGGGAGCTCCCATCGGAGGACGAGTCCGTGTCGCTGGTTTCAGCTCCTGTCACCGCCATGGTGCTCCCCTCGCCCTCCGTCCCACTGGTGTATTCAGAGTCAGTAGTGTGGCCCTCCATGGCCATGTGGGATGCAGCTCCCTCATGCTCCGGTGCCACTGCTCCTCCGCCTGATGATGCTAATGCACACAAGAACAGGGAAACCACAAAAAGGGTGGGGGAAACAGAATAAAGACATGTTGAGTGCATGGATTACCAATACCGTTGGCAGACAACACAGACACAGAAGCCCCCTGCACTACGCCGCGCTCTTGGGCTCCACAGTGCAATTCCTGGGAAATGGCCTACAAGGCTATGGACGACATCTGCACATATAGATGACACAGGGGCATGAATAGCTGTACTTGGCACTCTACAGAGGTGGGGTGGGGGCCCACAGGGCCATGCCTTACGGAGGGGCCTAGCCTACGGAACTCGCCCTGGCCTAGGGAAACCCACAGCCCTCCTCCCCCACCCAGACAACTCCACTGCACGCAAATTCAGCTGAATGAGAGTGTACTCACCCCCTTGTGGCTGCTGTGATGCCCTCAAGCGCCCATCCAACTCTGGGTAGGCCACCACCAGGATCCAGCACATCAGGGGGGTCATGGTTCGACGGGCACCCCTCCCACATTGGGAGGCCATCCCCAGCTGAGCCTCCGCCGTCTTCTTGCTCCAGTGGCGAATGTCCTCCCATCTTTTCCGGCAGTGGGTGCTCCGTCTGTGGTAGACCCCCAGGGTCTGGACGTCCTTGGCGATGGCATGCCAAATATCTTTCTTCTGGTGGGCGCTGACCTACATGAAATGTACAGGGGAAGAAGAGAAGCCATTACCAACTGCACCGTCAAAGTGATTGGTCCCCATCCCTACCCTTGCCATGTGGCACATGCACCCACCGTCTTTCATGCACGCAGAACTCTGCCCCCTTCCTTCTTACATCCAGCCCTCTCCACACAGGCATAGCCAATACGACATGCTCCCTGTGTACTTACCTGTTTGTCTGGAGGACCGTAGAGTAGCGTGTACTGGGGGAGGACACCATCCACGAGCTTCTCCAACTCCTCCGATGTGAAGGCAGGGGCCCTTTCCCCAGACGCACGAGCCATTGTCTCTTCCAGACCGAGGTCACAGCAGCACTTGCAGTGTAGGTCCTCTCCTGTCGAAGATCAGGTATCGAGTGATTGAACAGATAGAAAATGGCGGTCATGTCCGCGGCGGTCACGTCTGCGGCGGTGCGTACCATCACCGCCGGCGTACATCGTCATTGGCTCCTGGGACCCATAGGGTCCGATGTTAACCAATGCAGCATTGCGCCGCGGTCTTCGACCGCCTACCGCGATGGTGTACAACGCCAGCGCAGTTACCTCACATCCCATTGTCCCACTTTAGAGGCCAGGCAGCCGCCATTTCAGGGGCCCACATGGCCAAATTTCCAACTGCGTCACACATACCTAGGCCTAGTCTCAACGCACATACAGGCCACCTATTGTGTATGATTGGTGTTCTGGGCAAACTGTGGGTACGTACCTCTGAGTTGTTTGACTCTGTGGTTGCTGTTGTCCTTCATAGGCACCGTCCGCTGGGACATGTGAGGAGATGGCGGAATCCTCCGGTGTACCGACCGCTGGTGGACCTGTCGTGAATGGAGGAGCTACATTTGATAATCACCTACCGGTTTGACCGTGCCACAATCCAGGAACTGTGTACCCAGTTGGAGCCAGACCTGATGTCAGCAATCCGCCATCCCACAGGAATCCCCCCTCTAGTGCAGGTGCTATCAGTGCTCCATTTCCTTGCAAGTGGGTCATTTCAAACAACTGTGGCCATGGCATCAGGGATGTCCCAGCCTATGTTTTCCAACGTATTGTCCAGAGTGTTGTCTGCCCTGCTGAAACACATGCGGAGCTACATCGTTTTCCCGCAGGTGGAGGATGTGCCAACAGTGAAAGGTGATTTCTATGCCCTGGGACATATCCCCAACATCATAGGTGCCATTGATGGGACCCATGTGGCTTTGGTCCCCCCCCACAGGAGTGAACAGGTGTACAGAAACCGGAAGAGTTATCATTCGATGAATGTACAGATGGTATGTTTGGCAGACCAGTACATCTCCCATGTGAATGCCATGTTCCCTGGCTCAGTGCATGACGCCTACATCCTGCGGAATAGCAGCATCCCTTATGTGATGGGTCAACTCCAGAGGCACTGTGTGTGGCTATTAGGTGAGCCCCTGGAAGCAAGACAGTGGGAATGGTTGTCTGGGGTTATCCCTATAGGTTAGTGTGTGTCTAACAGTTGTTCCTCGCCATTTGCAGGTGACTCTGGTTACCCCAACCTGTCATGGCTACTGACCCCAGTGAGGAATCCCAGGACCAGGGCAGAGGAACACTACAATGAGGCACATGGGTGAACTAGGAGGGTGTATTCGAGCAGACCTTCGGCCTCCTGAAGGCCAGGTTCAGGTGCGTGCATATGACAGGTGGATCCCTATTGTACTCACCAAAGAAGGTGTGCCAGATCATCGTGGCCTGCTGTATGCTTCACAACTTGGCTTTGTGACGACAGGTGCCTTTTCTGCAGGAGGATGGTCCAGATGACGGTGTTGTGGCAGCTGTGGAGCCTGTGGACAGTGATGAGGATGAAGCAGAGGAAGAAGACATGCAGAACAGGGACTCAGTGATCCAGCAATATTTCCAGTGAAACACAGGTGAGAATACATTCCTGCCTACTACCTGTACTTTTCAACTACTACCTCTCTACTGTCTGTCGTGTTCACCCAGTGTATGGTCACTGAGTTGTCACTTTCCCTTACGGTTTCACAGATGTGGGTCCCAACGTGTGTCATCTGCTTAGATTCCTCATGGACTAGAGCTGTGTGACATAGGTATGTTGACATTACTATTTCAAGAACATTTTGTCACTGTAATTGAAAATACACTATTTCGAAATCACAGACAGACTCCAGATCATTTTGTGCTTTAGGTGTGTTTATTGGAAGCAAAATATTGGAGGAGGAAGTTAAATGGTGAGAGGTGATGGCGGAGGAGTGTCCATGGCAGAGTCCAGTCTATTAGGCTCACAGGTGCATTGCCCATATCGGCATTGGAAGTGGAGCTGGGGCAGTTTAATTATGGACAGGGTGACAAAGTGGGACAGTGGGATGACAATCAGGGTGGTCTCATTTCTTGGTGGGGGTCTTGGCATCGTGCTCTGTCTTGTTCCTGGATCTCAGGGACCGTTTGCGGGGTGGTTCTCCGTCTGCAGGGGGTGGGGTGCTGGTGTGGTGGTCCTGTGGCGGGGCGCCCTGTCCACTAGCGCCGGCGGAGGTGGTGGGCAGTTCATCGTCCATGCTAGTGTCAGGGGCCCCTTGGAGTGCCACAGTGTCCCTCCTGGTGTTAAGTAGTTCCTTCAGCACCCCTACGATGGTGCCCAGGGCAGAGCTGATGGTTCTGAGTTCCTCCCTGAAGCCCATATACTGTTCCTCCTGCATGCGCTGGGTCTCCTGGAACTTGTCCAGTACCGTTGCCATCGTCTCCTGGGAGTGGTGGTATGCTCCCATGATGGAGGAGAGGGCTTCGTGGAGAGTGGGTTCCCTTGGCCTGTCTGCCCCCTGTCGCACGGCAGCCCTCCCATTTCCCCTGTGTTCCTGGGCCTCCGTCCCCTGGACCGTGTGCCCACTGCCACTGGCCCCAGGTCCCTGTTGTTGTTGGGGTGGTGGGTTATCCTGGGTTCCCTGTAGTGGTGGACACACAGCTGATTGACGTGTCCTGGGGACGGAGGTATGGGCCCGCTGGGTGGGTGCTGTGCTGGTGTTTCCAGAGGGGGGAAGGTCTGTGGTGGCCTGTGCCTGTGTGAGGGGAACCAACTGTCCAGAGGTCCCCGATGGTCCGGGCTGGTCATCTAGATCCAGTTGGACAGAGCTACTATCATCACTGTGGGCCTCTTCTGTGGGTGGAGTGGACATGTCTGGACTCTCCTGTCTGGTGACATTGGGTAGTGGTCCTGCAGGGGTGCAAAGGCATGATTATTGCATCTGTGTTTGTCGTGGTGTGCAATGGGTGGGTGACCGTGTACCCCAGTGCTAGCGTTCCTGTGTGGGACCTTGTGTGATGATGGTTTAGGAGGTTGTATGGGTATGTGCAGTGGGCATGCTTTAGTGATGGGTGTCCATGCTTTGTTGTTGCATGCAGGGCTTGGTGTTGGGATGGGTGGTTTGTGATATTGGTACATTTGTGAGGAGTTGGAGGTATAGGGGTGAGGGCGAGGGTGGGAGTATGTGACAGCATGCAGGTAGGGTGGGGGATGTAAAAGTTAAGATTTGACTTACCAGAGTCCATTCCTCCACCAACTCCTGCGAGGCCGTCAGGATGCAGAATGGCCAAGACCTGCTCCTCCCATGTTGTTAGTTGTGGGGGAGGAGGTGGGAGTCCGCTGCCAGTCCGCTGTACGGCCAGGTGGTGTCTTGAGACCACAGAACGCACCTTCCCCCGTAGGTCGTTCCACCTTTTCCTGATGTCCTCCCGATTTCTTGGGTGTTGTCCCACTGCGTTGACCCTGTCGACTATTCTTTGCCATAGCTCCATCTTCCTTGCAATTGAGGTGTGCTGAACCTGTGATCCAAATAGCTGTGGCTCTACCCGGACGATTTCCTCCACCATGACCCTGAGCTCCTCGTCAGAGAACCTGGGGTGTCTTTGCCATGCCATGGGGTGGTGTGGGTGATGTGTGGGGTGGTGTGTGTGGTGATAAGTGTGGTGATATGTAGTGGTGTGTTGTGTGATGTGCTGGAAGTAGTGTGGTTGTCGGTGTTATGTGCCTGTGGATGCTGTTGTACTTGCTGGTGGTGTCTCTCTCTGTGCTTCGTTCTCAATTTTTGGTAGTAGGGGTTTGTGTGTGATGTGGGTGTGTGTCTTATATAATATTGTGTGTGTGGGAGTGGTGTGTGTATGTGTATCAGGTGTGTGTATTTTGAATTCTCCAATGTGGCTGTGTTTTGTAAGAGTGTGTGTATTTTGAGCTCGGCGGTGTGTACCGCCAATGGAATACCGCGGTTGAAAGACAGCCGCATGGATTCGTGTGTCGTGATAGTGTGGGCGTATTTCTGTTGGCGTGACAGTGTCGGCTTTGTTATCGCCAGTTTATCACTGACCTTTGGTGTGGCGGACTTGTGTGGGTGTCTGAATTTTGGTGGATTCCGAAATGTGGGTCATAATAGCTGTGGCGGAATTCCGCAGCCGCGGCGGTGTGTTAGCGGTCTTCTGCACGGCGGTAAGCAGCTTTTACCGCCAATGTTGTAATGAGGGCTTTTATGTTGGGTTTAATGTATTTTAGCTGCCGTTTTCTTCAATTAAAAATATGTAGTGTTCACCTTAAAAAAAATAAACATTTATATATTGATGTGCATGGGTAAGTGCTCTGCTCAGAATGCAAGGTGGTCAAGTAATTTCTTATGTTCAACGTGTCCCAGGACAAATGTCAGCCATTTATGTATTTCCTTTCACAAGCATGTCAACACCTGTGAGCAAACTGGGTAGGCTGCAGGATCACGTTAGTGTGTACCAACGATTGTTAGTGTGTTCTCGGCTATTTACAGTTTCCTACTTGCAATAAATAAGTAGCACACTTTATGTATGATTATACTAGACTGCTTTAACTAAGGGTATCCCATGCATCATGGTGATGCCCAGTCATGATCTGCTTTCTCAATTAATGTAATTTATGTGCTATTTGTGTTTTTGTCCATTGACTCAGGCTCAGACTGTAAGATTGCTGGAACCTTTCTGCTTAAACACATTCATTCACTCACCCACCCATTTCCCCATCCACGCATTTGTTATTCAAATAATTCCATTTGCGCTTACCAAGCCATATACTCTGAACCCACTCGTTCATTCATCCGTCCTTGCACTTGCTGATCCCTCCAACAACTGGCTTATTCTAATATTCACCCACTTACTCTGCCACACAACTGCACACCGGCTTGACAAACTAGGAAGCACTTTGACTTATAAAGTGGCCAGACCTATTGGCTTTGCTAATGCTTGTTGTTATTGACTTTTGTTTTGTTGTTATCAGCTGTAACATATTGTTCTCGCATATAATTTGATCTTCAATAAAGCACTGTGCCTGGCAATTAACCGGATGCTGACTAACGGGTTTGGTCTTTGGCAAGGCACCCAGCCCTGTCTCCCTATGGCCATAATTCACTGAGCACAGTGGAAATTGAAGGCAGGGCCTAGGTTGGGTAGGCCTTGCACCTAAACTCCGTACCGACTGGTCCTTGGACCAGGTCCTCTGCCTAGACTCATATTTAGAGGAGGGCGAGTGCAGGGCCTCGTCTCTGGTGAGGGCCTACAATCAATGTGGACCTAGGTCCCATTTCTAAGGACCAAAGAAACTCATACATTTGCAACATTTCCTCATTCTAACAATAACAGTTTGAAAAGCAGACATTTCGTTCTTGGGCAATTCGGTACAGGAACAATGATCTTTAGTTCCATACCGATCTCATGTTCAGTGCAGGACTTAGTCGAATTAAAGTGCCATGCCTGCATTCCGTGTGTTACATATACGTTTTTTGCTGGTATGGAGTTAAAATACATACGCTGTTCATGTAATCAATGATGTCAATGGTGAAATATGTCATTTGTGATGCCATCTGCGACATCTTGTGTGAGGTCATGAGCAGTGCTTTGGGTACACGTTATGGCTGTGCAGCTAACCATAACAAGGGTTTTAAAGTGTTTATTCTGCTGAAAATCATATCCATGACAACTTTAGCTGTGTTTTTGCAACCCATGTTTGCAAATATACACATGTAGTGGCATTGGAGGCACCTATAATAATTTGTCAGTAGTTCTCATGATATTGGCTTATTTTCTAAAGGAATTCTAATATTTACAGTCACAGAAATAGTGGCTGGTATGTTTCCTGCCAATATATTAAATGTAAATTATCATATGCTTTCCATCTCGTCTTTAGGGTTGGCCACACATTTGCTGGGACAGTGGTCTTTCTCCACAGTAAAATCCTTTATGTGCCGTGGAGAAGAAACAATACTCCTATCTACTGTAGCAGACCTTATAGTGTTTGATTATTTTTTTTAGTTTTCTTTCAGAAGTGCCAATAAAGTCCTTACCTTCTAATTCATTATAGCGACCCCTACAAAACTACATTTGCCAGTGGGCTTCTGTCTAAAAATATGGTCACAGTTGCACTCAAGCTTCTCTAAAAGAGCTAGGTGCAAACCAACCAACATCCCCATAGTGTTTTCTACATTGTCCCTAGCCTTCAAAATGCAATGTTTAGAAGCAATCTCGAGTTTAGTGAGCAGTAGTTCCAGGGTGATAATAATACTTGTGTTTGTCCGCCGTACTGTAGTGTGACAGGACTTCAAGGTAATTTGATAAGTCTCTTCAAGGACTCTTTCTCAGAACAGGGTTTAACTTGCTCTACACGAAATACGTCCACAGCTGCTGTATTTCCCATTGTATCAGCATTTACCTAACACACAGTACTAAAGACATATTTACTTTCCTTGTCTGAATAGAAAGCATTAGGTGTACATTTCTTGCTTGCACTGGGCAAAGCCTTGCAAAATGATTGATTTGTAGCCATTTTGGTGATTAGATCTGAAGCAATTGTGTAGCCCCAAACGCAGCTCATTTTAACATCGCTTGGGTGGAGCTGGTGTCTGAATTGTAATTGTATATTCACCAACACATTAATCCAAGAATACAATTGGCTTTTCCATCCCCCTCATGTCTCACTGTGTGTACGGTGAAAAAGATTTCAGACTGTAGATTTCCATTCCCAGTTGCATAGGTGCCAAATGTTTCCGATCCGGTCAATCTGTTATTTTATTTGTTTCGTTTAAATTACCTATGGCATTTACTTTTCACTTGTGGTCATTAAACTTGAGATACTTTCCTAAAAATACCAATAATGTGCAGTCGGTCAAGCCATGATTTATCAAAACTAAAGTGAAAAAGTAAGTAGAAGTAGCCAAGAGTGCAGCTTATTAGGGTGAAGAACCTACACCTGACACTGCCAAATCCATCTAGAGCCAGCATTCGGCGGTATAAGGCAGGATTCAGTTGTGACATTTTCTAGTCCTATAAATAGTTTGCTTTGTTTGTGATTTTTCTTTTATCTCGTGTGACACCCACATAACATATCTTGATGAAATGATATTGGCACCAGCACGTCTATTGACCAATATGATGAGGCCTTAGATGATGGTGCAGAAGGTGATTCTGGTCAGCCCCAAAAATCACCAATTCGCATCTGCCCCTTTGAGTTTTGGCTCGTGTATGGAATGGACTCAAACTAAGTCTCAGCACTGTGGGCAGACATTGTGAAAGAAAAGAGGATTGAAAGTATGGCAGCTGTGCTTCCTGGGCGTGCCTGCGGAGCACCAAAGGTAAGCCAGTTTGCACCCATCTGTAACCAATCAAAGCCAGGGGCTAAAAATGCTGCCAGTTTGTAGTTTGAACCCACTTTCAGCCTTAAAAGGTTGGAGCTCACTGAATCATCTAGCTTCCCCTTTGCAAGTAAGGTACAAACCAAATAAGTGAAGACACCTATAAGTTATACCTCTTTATACTAATGCAGATATCCATTGAAACATTTAAACATTTGCATCCACACTGCACGTGGTCCACTAATTGAAGTGAGAGCTTATTCACTCTATGAATTCTGACAGCGTCTTGAGCACACCCTTTTAAATGGATCCAGTGAAGGGTAATGCCCTCACACCTCTTTATGCTTTTCAAATATGCTTTTCTTTAATGGATAGTGTTAAATGTACAAACAGGCTCATGAGGTACCTGTGTGATCAGTTACTTGATATATGTAGGAAAGCACCATTTTTGCCTGGTAACTGATGTACTTTGGACTGAAAGTGCACTGGGTTCCTGCTCACCAGGTCCCCAGTGTCAGATCTCCTTCCCCAAAACTGCATGGTCGTTTCCCCAATTGGCAAAACCTTTAGCACCCTCTAAGTCCCTAGTAAATGGTACTCCTAGTACTTAGGGCCTGGGGTACTAAAGAGGGTCCCTAAGGGCTTCAGCATGAATTGTGTCACCCTAATGGACCCCTCACCAAGCACATGACAGGTTGCCATTGCAGGCTGCGTGTCTTAGTGCAAACCAAAGTGAAAACAAGATATGGCACACAGCCTGTGTGCCCTGTCCCCTAACACTGCATGCAATATATGTAAGTTACCCCCGTAGCAGACCCTACAGCCCTAAGTCAGGATGTATTATATTACATGTGAGGGCATATCTGCACAAGAAGATATGCCCCTGCTATGTCTTTGTCAATTCTTAGACATAGTAAGTGGTGACCAGGGAAGCCATTTTAAATACATTTGCTGGAAACTGGAGTATCCCAGCTACACAATGGCTTTACTGAAGATAAGGATGTTTGGTATCAAACATATTGGTGAACCCACACTGATG
Source organism: Pleurodeles waltl (assembly GCF_031143425.1). Taxonomy (NCBI): domain Eukaryota; kingdom Metazoa; phylum Chordata; class Amphibia; order Caudata; family Salamandridae; genus Pleurodeles; species Pleurodeles waltl. The sequence continues at coordinate 369,999,735 of NC_090440.1, read as the reverse complement.
ACAGTTTTGGATTTACCAATACATGCACCCAGAAGGCACCTCAAAGGTGCTCCCTGAAGGCCTTCTAGCTACTAGTTTGTTGACTGACTGGTCCTGGCCAGTTCAGTCACCTTAGTCACAATTGTGACCTCCTAAGGTGAGGGCCAGTGTTCCCGGAGTCCAGAGGCAAAAGCATACACTGGGCTGGGGTGTTGACAACTTCTCCCAGCAGGCTTAGCAATCTTTGTAATGCTTCCCAGATCTCTCCAAATGGCAGAGATGACCAACCCCACTGTCAGGCAGGAAAATTAGTCAGATTAGAAGGTGTGCCCCTTTCATGACAGTCCCACCCCTAAGGTGGGTGAGCTGAAGTGGACACCACTCTTTAAATTCCTCCATCTTGTTTTGGGTAGAATTAGATCTCTAGGGTCAGGGTATGCCCACTTCTCATTGGAAGTGGTCATAAAGAGGGTGTAATCACCCTAAAGATGGGCAACCCATTGTCTGCCACCTAGCACTCCATGAAATGCCCGTAAATTAAGTATTTAGGTAGCACCCCTGGACCAGAGAACTTTGATCCTGACGACCTAAGAAGACGAAGGACAAAGAAGATTTGCACCTGCAGAAGAGGAGAAGAGAAGCAGCTGACCTTGTACCAACCCCGCTGGCATGTCTGCAACCCTTGACGGTCTCTGAACCAAAAGAAGGTTCATCCTGCAGCCAAGCCAACAGAAGCCCAGGAGGACTGCCTGCCTTCGACAAAGACTCAAGACTCCCATGAGCAGCGGAACTGCTCCCCAACCAACTCTAAAGAAAGGACTCTGCAGCCTCTAGAAACTGCAAGGAATGGACAACTGAAGTCACTGACTGGCTTTCTACCCAGAGCCGGCAGCCTTTTTCCCAAGGAGACCAATCCCCATTGAAACACATTGGACACCCGACGCCGTCTTACACCTCTGCCCCTGGCTGCCCGGAGTGACCTGTTTGTGTGGTCCTGACCCTTGCCCAATACTTACCTTAAGTCTCTAAGATTGGTCTCGTAAGTCATTGTAAAGTACTTGTTTGCTGACTTTTTCCTCCCAAAGGTTTACATTGAAGAACTCAAAAATTGCACTGTGTCCATTTTTGCAAGTGCTTAAAAAAATGCTTACTTTGTAACAAATTCTTGGTTTCAAAGTATATATAAAAAGAAGTGTTATTTTTCTAATCTGGTCTCAGATGTATTCTTTGATAGTGTGTCTCATTTATTGTCTCTGTGAGTTCCACAGATGCTCATCACCACCCTCTGATAAGCCTAACTGTTCACCCACACTACCACAAAATAGAGCGTTAGGACTATTGACTTTTGCCTCTGCAAACCAATTGGGGATCTACTGGACTATTCGCACGGTGTACTTCTTTTTAGTGCACCATATAGAGAGCCAACTTCCTACACTGGTGGAACCGCAGTGGGGTCTGCCACTTCGCATTTGCTCATACCACTTGGTCAATAAGGGCCAGATGTACAAAGCTTTTTTCTTTGCGCAAACAGCCTGATTTGCAGAATCATGGCATGTGCAAACAGAAAAAATCACTTTGGAATGTACAAATGGTATGTTACGATTCAGTAATCTATTACTGAATCACGAAATAGGTTTGCAAGTAGGTTTTAGGAAGAGGCGTGTCAAGGATGTCCCTTCCTAGTGGCAAGTCTCAGGGGGATGTATGAATGTTTTGTGACTGGGAATTCTGTATGTTGTGTATCGCATTGTGATTTCCTAATAGCGAATCGCTAAAATTCCCTATTAGGAAATCATAAACCCACGATTTCGTGCATCTGGCCTAAGTGACTACACAAGTAAATCCCAAAATTTCCTTTACATAAATTGCATTTTTGAACTGGTTATTTTTCCAAATTCTTAATAATAACTGTTAGGACCCTGGTTAAGTCCCTGGTGTTTAACAGTTTGAAAATTTTAAAAACGTACTTTAGTTAATACTATAAAACCTGTGTTAGGTATTTTTGTCGAGCTCCAAAAAGTTACTAACTTTAGTACAATAATGAGTGTCCCAGAGTGCATGGATAAGGAGCTCGACCTTACCCCTTACCTCCAGATTTCTTATGAGCAGTTAAGGACCTTCTGCAAAGGATACAAAATCGTAACTGGTTTTAACACTACCACTGAAAAGCTCCAGAAGCTATTGGCAGAGAATTAACAGGCTCATCCTACTGATAAGGCCATTGACCTTGATGATCAGGGCAGATTGAGTAAGGAGGAGGAGCCTGACCCTCCACCACATGAAAGAGAATAACCTGCATATCACACCTGCACTACCTACAGCACCTCCCTCTGGTGAGGATGGCTCAGGTCCCTCAACGTCCAGTGAAGAACTTTCTGAAGAAGAGATTCTTTTAGAAAGATTGGCTCGAGGAATTGCTGTGAAGGACAGGATACTGGCCATAGAAAGGGAAAGAGCAGAAATGGATTTAGCATCCATGATTGGTGGCAGCAATTTTATAACTAGGAAAATAGTAGGCCACTCTGACCCTAAAATCCCCAAAGGTTTTTTCCCCCAAATATAAGGATGGTGATGATATCACCAAGTGGTTCACAGTCTTTGAGAGGGCCTGTGTTTCCAGAGAGCTTAGCAAGCCGTGCTGGGGCTCTCTCCTTTGGGAAATGTTCTCAGGAAAGTGTAGGGATAGACTCCTGACTTTGAATGAGGAAGATGCTAGGTCCTATGACCTCAAGAAGGTCACCCTAATTAAGGTCTTTGGGCTCACTCCTGAAGAGTATAGCATTAAGTTCAGGGAGACTCTCAAAACCTATAGTCAGTCCTGGGTAGATTTTGTAGACTTTTCAGACACTAGGTGGCAAGTTAAAAGGTAACTAGGTGCTAGATTATGAGGGGCTTTACAATGTATTGGTAAAAGAGCATATGTTAAGTAATTGTGTGCAAGAGAAGTTTCATCAGTATCTGGTAGACCACTTTCTCCTCAAGAGTTGGGGAAGAAGGCAGATCATTGGGTCAAGACAAGGGTGACCATAACTTCCCCTGGTGGGGGAGACCACAAAAAGGAGGCCAAAGAGCACCCCCAAGAGAAAGAGGGCAATCAAAACAAGGATAAAATCAAAGAGTCTTCTAAAGGCAACAAAAAACCTGCACAGGACGGTGGTCCCTGAGACTCTCCAAAATCCAAGGTTGGGTAAAAGGGGAAAAACTGGGATTCCAAAAAGGCTTGGTGCCATGACTGCAAGGCTCTTGGACACCGAACTGGAGACCCTACCTGTCGCCACAAAAAGAATGCCTCAACTGCATCTGCAGTAAATGTAGTAGTATGTTGCCAGATGGGATTCGAGGTAGGCCCTGACCTACTGGGGCAACTCTAGTCTAAGAGGGTAGGGTAGATATAGCTGCCCTTGCTGTCTGGCCCAGTAAATTGGAGAGATACAGACAACAGCCACATATTAATGGGATTAGGGTTGAAGCATTGAGAGACACTGGTGCCAGTGTCACCATGGTGACTTAGCAACTGGTGTTCTCAGATCAGTACTTGACTGTTGAGACATACACAGTCCTCAGTGCTGATAATCAAGCTAAGGTGCATCCCATGGCGATGGAATCCTTGGACTGGGGAGAGATTACTGGTCAGAAGGTGATGGTATCTCATGCAATCCCTGTACAATGTCTGCTAGGCAGTGATCTGGAGTCCTCAACATGGGCTGAGGTTGAAAGGAAGACCCATGCAGCTATGCTGGGTATACCTGAATGGGTGTACATCAAAACCAGAGCACAAAGCAAAGCCCAGGGTGAGAAAGTAGAGTTGGAATCTGGAATAATGGCCCAATATACCAAGAGAAAGGGCAAGAAGTCTGGGAAACCAGCTTCCAAACAGATGCTAGATCAGGTCCCCTCTCCTCAGGGAGAAGACCTGTCAGCCTGAGAGGGAATTGAGCCCCTGGAGCTTGGGCCTTACACAGCAGAGCTTTAGGGTCCGGGGGACCCGCTAGGGAAGATCTGTGCCAGGGACTGAGGACCTGTCCCACTCTTGAAGGCCTGATACGGCAATATGCTGATCAGCTATAGGGAGTGGCTCCCACAGGTCCTATTGGGAAGTGGGACTCCTTTTCACTGAGGCCAGAGACCCCAGACTGGATGCCACTAGGAGAGTAGTAGTGCCTCAACAGTTTAGAGAGTTCCTCCTCACTTTGGCCCATGATATCCCCCTAGTTGGGCATCTTGGGCAATCTAAAACCTGGAGTAGGTTGGTGAATCACCTCCACTGGCCAGGTATGTCCCAGAAGGTGAAGGAGTTTTGTAAATCCAGTGCCACATGTCAGGCCAGTGGCAAGACAAGTCCCCCTTAATTCCACTTCCAGTGGTTGTGATTCCCCTTGAAAAGGTAGGATTGACATTGTTTGCCCCCTTGACCCTCCAACTGCATCAGGAAACGGATTCATACTGGTTGCAGTGGACCATGCAACCAAGTATACTGAAGCAATTCCCCTGAGTACTATTACTGCCTCTGCAGTAGCTAGGGCCCTCATTGGTATCTTTGCCTGGGTGGGCTTTCCAAAGGAGGTGGTGTCAGACAGCGGTACAAACTTCATGTCTGGCTACCTGAAAGACATGTGGGCTGAATGTGGTGTGCCCATAAGTTCACTACCCCATATCACCCACAAACCAATGACCTTGTTGAGAAATTCAACAAGACATTGAAAGTTATGATTGGTGGACTCCCTGAAAAACTCAGAAGGAGATGGGATGCCTTACTTCTATGCCTGCTTTTCGCTCACAGGGAAGTTCCTTTGAACGTCTCTTTTGGTATCGTGTAAGTGGACCATTTTGTCTTATAAAGGAGAGATGGCAGAGACCACTCAGAGAACAGGATATTGTGAACTATGTACTTGGCCTTCGCTCCAAAATGGATGAGAGTATGGAAAAAGCTTCCAAAAACCTTGAGGCCAGCCAAGCGCTCCAGAAGCTCTAGTAAGACCAAAAGGCTGCACTGTTGGAGTTCCAACCATTGCAGAAGGTGTGATTTTTGCAGCCTGTGCCTCCTACGGCCCTCAAGGACAAAAGGAGTAAGTCCTACCCTATCCTAGAGAGAAAAGGGGAAGTCACCTACCTGGTGGACTTTGGCTCTTGCAGGATCTCCTTGATCTTCTCTCCAACAATCTCAAAGTCAAAGAATAGTCTTTTCAGACACCCTCACTGACCAACAGCAAACCAACTGCAAGTAAGTCTTCCAGCAGTATGCTGAGCTGTTCTATTTGACCCCGGTCAGACTCCCTGGTGTACACATGCTGTGGACACTGGCGACAGCTGACCTGTCAAAAACAAATTCTACAGGCAGTCTGACAATGTCAAAGAGAGAATTAAAGCTGAAGTCAGCAAGATGCTGGAATTATGAGTCATTGAGCACTCTGACAGCCGCTGGGCTAGCCCAGTTGTCTTAGTCCCCAACCCACATTCCCAGGGTTGAAAGGAAGCAATGCGGTTTTGTGTGGACTATAAAGGCCTCAATGCTGTGACCAAAATCAATGTACACGCAATTCCTAGGGCTTATGAACTGATTGACAGGTTAGGGGTAGCCAAATATATTAGTACTTTGGATCTCACATCACGGTACCAGCAGATAGGTCTGACCCCTGGAGCAAAGGAAAAATCAGCATTTTCCACTCCTGGTAGGCATTATGAGTTTACTGTTATGCCCTTTGGAGTGAAGAATGCCCCTGCTGCCTTCTAAAGGTTGGTGAATAGAGTCTTTGCTGGGTTAGAAGACTTTAGTGCAACATATCTTGATGATTTTGCTGTCTTTAGCTTTACCTGGCAGGATCACCTGATCCGCCATGGAAAGGTCCTAGAGGCTCTGAAAAGTTCAGGCCTCACTATCAAGGCAAGCTAGTGCCAGATAGGGCAGGCCCTGGTTGTATACTTGGGTCACCTTGTAGGTGAAGGCCAAGTTCAACCACTAAAACCCAAGGTCCAGACAATTCTGGACTGGGTAGCTCCAACAATTCTAGCTGAAGTCAGGGCATTGCTTGGCTTGACTGGGTACTGCAGGAGGTTCATGAAAGGATATGGCACCATTGTGGTACCACTCATAGAACTGACCTCCAAAAAGATGCCCAAGAAAGTAAACTAAACTGGACAGTGAGTTGTCAAAAAGCCTTTGACACTCTGAAGGAAGCAATGTGCTCAGCACCTGTTCTTAAAGCTCCAGATTACACCAAACAGTTCATAGTGCAGGCAGATGCCTCAGAACATAGGATAGGAGCAGTCCTGTCCCAAATCAATGATGATGGCCATGACCAATCTGTTGCTTTCATTAGCAGGAGATTACTCCCCAAAGAGCAGCGCTGGAGTTGCATTGAGAGTGAAGTCTTTGCTGTGGTTTGATCCCCAAAGAAGCTGATGCCATACTTGTTTGGCTCTCAGGTCCTTGTTCAAACTGACCTCTGGCCTCTCAGATGGCTAATGCAGATGAAAGGTGAAAACCTTAAACTGTTAAGGTGGTCCATCTCCCTACAGGGAATGGACATTTCAGTGGGACATAGACCTGGGACTGACCATGGCAATGCAGATGGCCTTTCCAGGTTCTTCCACTTAGAAGATGAAGACTTTCTTGGGAAAGGTTAGTTTCATCCTCTTTCATTGGGGGGGTCATGTAGGAAAGCACCCTTTTTGGCGTGGTTAGCCCCCACTTTTTGCCTGGTATCTGATGTAATTTTGACCAAAAGTGCACTGGGTTCCTGCTAACTAGGTCCCCAGTGCCAGATCTCTTTCTCCAAAACTGTACAGTCTTTGTCCCAATTGGCAAAACCTTTAGCACCCTCTAAGTCCCTAGTAAATGGTACCCCTGGTACATAGGACCTGGGTGTAGAGGGCTGGACCTCTATGTAGTGTGCAAAGCTAGGCACACTGCAGGGGGTCCAGGCAACCACACGTTGGTTTACAGGGGTAAAAACGAGACCACCTACCGCTCTAATTTTATGGTGGCTTGGTCGAGCAGTTAGGCCAATCTTAGGAATGTGCAAAGCATTTGTTGTACTCAGCATCGATCCTGCAACTCACACACTCAAAGAAATAACTTGAGACCAATTTATAAAAATACTTCTGATTTTTATGTAATTTTTCTAACCAAGATAATCAAAACTGGTTAAGCACTTTTCGAGATATTAATTTCTGAAGTTAAATAAAAAATTTCATTTTGTGCGTAATTATGCACCATAGGAATCAACTTAGTATAACCTTTAAAAATGTATATAAAATCATACAGTAGGTTTACCAAGTTCTTCTTTTGCAAGCTGGTTGAGGCCATGGATGGGCACACTGTGCCAGCTGGAGAAGTTCAGGCGGCGCCTGGTTCCGGCAGAAGGAGCAGGAAAAGGGCTTTGGAGCTGGTGTAGTGTCACTGTGGGGGACCAATTAGAAAAGCACTGCACAGGTAAGTTCAAAAGTGAATCCTGGGGGAGGAGGGTCCCCTTGGAGTGTCGAAATTGCCAGGGGTGGGGGACCTTAGGGAACAGCTGGTTCTTTGATGCAGGGCAAAGGGCAGCCAGGTGCAGAGCGAATCGATGAGCCAGGAGCTGTGCGCAAGGATGCCCTCAGAAGCAGGAGGTAGATTGGTCGTTTGCAGGACAGCAGGGGCACAATGGTGGGAGGTCCAGGTTGTTTCTGAAGTCCCTTGACTGGGGCTTCCTCCTGGTCCTTTTACAGTCCCAGGTGGGCTGTTTTTCTTGGTGTATGAAGTCAGGTGACCAATACCCAGGGTATTGGTACGATTCAGCAACTAAAGGGCACAGTGACACCAACCTTGGCACACTGGCAGGGTTTGTTCTTGCGGTTGTCAATGTGAAGTTTGGTCTGGCTGTGGCATCCGGTTCCGGAGTTAGCATCCAGTCAGTGAAGTGGACCTCATTGGCTTGTTGGTTCCTTGTGAATTTAGAGTGGTACCTCCACTCTGGATGGAGTCCTCTGGCAATTTGCAAAGCCTGGAGGTACTCTGGGGTTCTTTAGAGTTTTTCCAGTTGTCCAGCAATTCCTCAGCAACAATTGTGGTGTCCTGGGTGCAGGAGGCAGGGTTTGGCACCTTTTCTTTGGTGCAGCTGGTCCACAGATCTCATGCCTTGGATATTCTTGCTGCAGGTCTTCTGTCCATCAAATCTCATTTCTTGGTCAAGGGATGCCCACTAAATACTGTATTTAGTGGGCGTTTTAGAGGGAAACTGTTAGCGCAAGATGGAGGAAAATGTAAAGGAGAGGTTACTTTGCATGCAACACCTTGGGGGTGGTGCAGGCTAAGTGGGGCCACTCCTCCTGTCCTTTGTTTGATTTTCCCACCCTTGCTCCTGCCAAAAGTGGGGGTTTGCAACAGGGGCTGCCATCTGCTGCTAGCAGCAGGTCTGGGGCTCGAGTTTCAAGGGTGGTAAGCCCTTCGAAGCTCACCAGCAGGGCAGTGCACATTCCTGAGGGAGGGGGTGTTCGCACCTGCACCCTGGAAGGGCTTTGTTCTGAATCCCAGAAAGCAGGAGCTCTCACCCCAGGGAGTAAGACTTGCGTCTGGAAGTGGCAGGCTGGTTGGGACTGGCCACCAACCATGCCAGGGTAGCTGCTTTTTCAGGGGGCACCTCTAAGGTGACCCCTGGGTACATTTTATAATAAATCTAACATTGGTACCAGTTTGAGCTTATCATTCTGAGTTGTGAGATACCAAACAACCCAGGGTTCAGAGTGATCATCATGTAGCCTTGAAACTTGTACTGGCCAATGTCCAGCACATGCATTGAAAATGGCTGCTCTGTTTACTCGCTATGTCCCAGGTTTGGCAAAGACACAGTGGGGGCATATTGCTCATGCAGCTATGCCCTCACATACAGTATAGTGCACCCTGCCTTAGGTCTGGAAGGCCTGCCAGAGGGGTGACTTATCTATTTTGAATGCAGTGTGTAGTGGACAGGGCACACAGGTAGTGTACCATTTGGAGTTTGCATTTCAGGGCACTCAGCTTGAAATGGCAGTGCTGGGTGCATCTGGATGCATGGCCCTAGAGGGTGGCACAATCAGTGCCGCTGCCCTCAGGGGCCTACCCTTAGTACCGCATGCCCTGGTACCTAAGTACCATGTACTAGTGACTTATAGTGGCAGCTAAAAGTGATGTCGATTACCTTTGCAATTTACAGGGAAAAAACACTGGCACTGGGAATCTGGTTCGCAGGATCCCAGTGCACACCATTCCAAGTTGAACCAGACACCAGACAAAAAGTGGGGGTGGGAGGGGGTACTGCAACAAAGTGCCAGTTTCCCACACTGGAGCAGTAAAGAGAGTCCCTAAGGGTTGAAGCACAAATTGTGCCACCCTAAGGGACCCCTCACCAAGCACATGACAGGCTGCCATTATAGGCTGTGTATCTTAGTGCAGACCAAAGTGAAGACATGACAGAGCACACAGCCTGTGTGCCCTGTCCCCTAACACTGCATGCAATATATGTAAGTCACCTCTCTAGCAGGCCTTACAGCCCTAAGGCAGGGTACATTAATTATATGAGAGGGCATATCTACGTCTTTGTAATTTCTCAGATATAGTAAGAGACCAGGGAAGCCATTTCAAATACATGTGCTGGACACTGGTCACTGCGAGTTCCCCAGCTACATAATGGTTTAACTGAAGATATGGATGTTTGGTATCAACCATCTTGCGTTAATGAATCCACACTGATGTCAGTGTTGGGTTTACCAATACATGCACCAAGAGGGCCCCTCAGAGGTGCCCCCTGTAAACCTACCAGCTACTAGTGCGCTAACTGACTTGTTCTGAGCAGTTCAACCACCTTAGCCATATTTTTGATCCCCTAAGTTGGGGCCACTGCTCTCAGAGGCCAGAGACAAATGCCTGCACTGGGCAGGTGTTGACATCTCCTCCCGGCAGGATAGACATTCCAGGGCAGAAAGCTTTAAAGGCCTAGCCGCCTTTGTAATGCGACCCAAGTATCGCAAAATGACAGAGATGACCGATCCCCCTGTCCTGACCCCACTTTCCTGACCCCACTTCTTGGCATCAAGACATGCAGGAAAATTAGTTAGATTAGGAGGTGTGCCCACGTCATGGCAGTCCCACCCCTAAGGTGCATCAGCTGAAGTGGACACCACTTTTTAAATTCCTCCATCTTATTTTTGGTGGAATTAGACCTCTAGAGTCAGGGTTATGCCCACATCCCAACGGATAGGGTCATAGGGAGGGTGTTATTACCCTAAAGGTATGCAACTCATTGGCTGCCAAATGGCATTGTCTGTAATGCCCCTAAATTGAGTGTTTAGGTGGCACCCCTGAACCCAAGAACTCAGATCCTGATGACTTAAGAGGACCAAAGACAAAGAAGAGTCTCACCTACAGAAGAGGAGAAGAAAATCAGTTGACCTGATACCAACCACGTCAAATTATCTGCAACCCTTGACAGACTCTTCACCAAAAGATGGCACGTCATGCATCTGAGCCTCCAGAAACCCAGGAGGACTGTCTGCCTTCGATAAAGACTGAAGGCTCCCTTGAGCAGTGGAACTGCACCCCAACCAACTCTAAAGAAAGGATTCTGCAGCCTCTGGAACTGCAAGGACCCGACACCTGAAGTCACCACTGCACCTGCCATCATCGACCCGAGTGGGAGTGGAGCTCTGGTGTCAACAAGGCTTGCCAGCTCCCCAGATTCTGAGTCCATTGTGGTTTCACCCCTCCTGTACTCCCTGAAGTCACCCGCAGGTCTCTTCTCCCGCAGCCTCTGTGGTGAGAGAAACCCAACACCTCAAACAACCACAGAACATGTCACCTATGACCCGATTTGAAGTGGTCCCCTGGTGTCAATAATGCCCCCCAGTTCTCCTGAGCTTGAGTCCACTTTGGTTTCACCCCACCTGGACTCCACAACGATGCCTGCAGCTTCAGACTACAGGACCCCTCAACCGCAAGTACTCCCAGACAAAGAAACCCGATGCCTAATAATACCCTTGCATCTGTCGCCACTGAGCCTTGGAGAAGAGGACCAACGGTGCACCTACATCCTGAGCAACCCAAGTTTGTTGCCAACCTGTTGGTTTTTCCCGATTGTCTTCCTAGCCAGAGCCTGCAGCCTTTTTCCCAGGGAGACCAATCCCCATTGAAATATATTGAGCACCTGACGCTGTACTACACCTTTGCACGCAGCTGCCCCAGTGCTGCCTGGAGTGACCTAGTGGTATGGTCCTGACCCTTGCTCAATACTTACCTTGTCTCTGTGATTGGTCTTGTAAGTCGAAGTTACGACTTGTTTGATGACTTTGTTTTCCTCCCAAAGGTTAACATTGAAGAACTCAAAAACTGCACTGTGTCCATTTTTGCAAGTGAAAAGTGTTTATGCTTAAAACGTGCTTACTTTGTAATGAAGTTCTTGGTTTCAAAGTATATATAAAAAGAAGTGTTATTTTTCAAAATTGGTCTCGGATTTATTCTTTGAGTGTGTGTCACATTTATTGCCTCTGTGAGTACCACAAATGCTTAGCACTACCCTCTGATATGCCTAACTGCCCACCCACACTGCCACAAAAGAAAGCATTAGTACTATCTATTTTTGCTTCTGCAAACCAGTTGGGGATCCACTGGACTCTCAGCATGGTCTATTTCTTTTTATTGCACCATATAGAGTGCCTGCTTCCTACAATATATTACATAAACTTAACTATGTTTTCTGCGCACCTACCTAGACTCCTTTTCCTTACATTAGGAAAACTTAGTCTTCACTGACAAAACAACATATGAATATTGCACTTTTCATTACCAGGTTAATCCCAAATATTAGATCTGACAGCCTCATGGTAGTCTTCCCCCACCTTTTTGCCTACCTCCCTCACTTTTCTGACCTTGTTTGTACTGCAATGTGCTGAGTGCTGCAAGTATGGGCACTCCAAGGGCGACTCCAAATGTCCAAGAGGGCACATTCCCCTACTGGTGGGCAGACACCTGGGTTGGTGAGTGTAGCGCTCGGCGAGGAGGTAATCTCCGCTAGCTTTGGGGAACAGACAGAGGTGAACCTAGTTTTCCCGTGGAATATGGAGATGGTCCCTACAGTTGGGTAGCTCTCTCCACTTCAGCTGGTGGGACACATGTTAGATCTGATAGCCTTAGAGTGGTCTTCCCCCCAACCTTTTGCCTACCTCCTCCACTTTTCTGACCTCTATTTAGTTGGCTTTAGGAGTTTACCACTGCTAACCAGTGCTAAATTGCTTTTTGTCTCTCCCCTCACAGGGTAATATTGTCTTATCCCTAATTGGCACATTTAATGATGAACAATGTCAAACATTTGACCCCTCACAGATCTGGGTCTAAATCCATTGTTTTTTTGCTCGCCAAACCATTACAGTTAGAACTCAGCCATATGCAATCAGTCTTGACCCTGCTTACCATGGGAATAGTCCAGCCCAACTACCAGGCCAGGTCCTCCCTGGACTGGAAACAAACATCCTGAGACCGGTTTGGGGGTCTCACCTCTCATTAGCCAGGCTAGCCTGAATCGGTTGGCATAGGCCGTGGACAACCCAGAGGGCATGGTGCAATGTCTTTAAAAGGCAGGATCTTTACTTTTTAGTTTTCATGTCCTGGCAGTGAAAAACTCCCAAAGTCATTGTTCACCAAAGCAAGGCCTGCCTCTCCATTAGGATAACATTGGGATTACCTTATTACATTTTATAAGTGTAGTTTGTGATCTGGGAGAGATAAACTTTCTGAGTTTGGTGTCTTTAGAAACAATTTAAAATCACAACTTAAGGCAGAGATCTTCAATCTTTTTTTTCCAAGCCCTGCAAGCAAAATGCTTTGAAGTCAGGTCTCCTCCACAATTGTATGTTAAGCATTGGGTGAGTGGGACGGACAGAGCTGGGCACAGGGGGCATGGTTTCTGAGATCATTTCAGGAGTACCTTTTTTCACAGCTTATAAACCAAACAGGATATGAGACATAAAACAACAAATGCATCAAACAAAAACAGTTATTGACCCAAAATACTGCTCTCATGCTGCTCTCTCTTGCCAGAGTGAGAAGGACTGGAACAGCATCACTTAAACCCGGAGTGACTTCAAGGGCCAGCTGGCTGGCCTTCTGATCTGAAGTCTAGTGACAACCACCCTGCTCCTGCACCTGGACACTGTCATCTATGAGTCTATCCTGTCAAGTAGTGCCATCCCAGTCCTGGACCCTTGGAAGTGGACTTAAGGTGTTTACTTCGTACGGAACTGACACATCCTATGCTGCAGGAGCAGAATTGTCACATAGCTGCTGTTGCGAAGGACAGAACCGACTCATCACCTCTATTGCGTGGGTCTGAACCAATGCAACCAGTCTTGCATCGCCGCTACACCTCGCATGAAGAAGCCCATGACTTTGGAACAAACACTGAAGGGCTTTTCTCTGCGCAAGGTCCTTGCATCTCCGCTGATGCAAGCCTCGACAATGACAGTGAAACTCTGCATTTCAGCCTCTGCGCTCATCAGAACAACGCATCACCTTGAATGCACAACACATCCTTGGCATCAGCGTGTCGGGAAGGTGCACCACAGCCTCACTGCATCTCAGAACCAGCGCATCACAACGGTTGTGTCAAATAGAGCTTAAGCATCGCCTCTACTGCGTGGCTCTGAACTGATGCAAAGCTCCACAACCAGGATTTAAGGTACTTTGGGACAGCGGTCCAAGCTGGGTCCCTGCAGGCAGTCCGCACTCCATCGCGGTCGGCCTGAATTTTTTACTTTGTCCGGGCGCGACAAGATGTCCCCAATTGGCGCTTATTGATTTTAAGCGCTATTTTACAGTTTATTCTTTAATAATTCATAACATAAGTTCTACATTGGATTTTTGTTGTTTTGGTCTTGTTTTATTTATTAAATTCAAATCTATTTTTCTAACCTGGTGTGTAATCCTTTTGTTCAGTGTTTTTACTCTTTTACTGTTTGACATGTTGCACAAATACTTAGCATATTCCCTCTGAGTTAAGTCTGATTGCTCTTAGCCACACTACCAAAGTGGGAGCACAGGTTAATTTGGGGTTTGTCTGACACTTACCATGACTAGGACAGAGGTTGCTGCTTATCCAGGGCTCATACCCCAGTCAACCAACAGCCAATTTCTCACACCAAAACACACAAACTGAGATTGGAGAATTGATTATTAGTGCTCAGTTAGAACCTCTATTGAGCTGTTATGGAGCACAACTCGTATCAATAAAAATCAGTTCACTTGTCGTTTTGAAATAATAGGAGCTGCTCACAGCTCAGATGAGGTTCTAACCGAGCACTAATATTCTCCAAACACCTTTTACCAATGAGTATCGACACTGTTGATATCTAAAAGGTCCTAAAGAAGTGACATTTTGTAAACGTTATAGTAATGAAAAACATGATGTCCAATGATGTTTCAGATATCACTCTTTTGAATAAGGTACAGAACTTTTTTGTCTTCAAAATAACACGATTTTTGCAAGCATGACCTCAACAAACAGTCTTCTAGAATCAAACTGACAGAATTACATAAGCACAGTTAATGTAATAACTCCATGAACTACAGATAAACTCTGCAAGGAGTGCTACACTATATTATGCTCACTTAATGAAAACTACACATAGCCCTACCATCATCTACAGGTAAATTCTACAAGGAGTGTTACACCTTATTATGCTCACTTAATAAAAACTACGCACAGCCCTAGCACAGATCCATTGTAAAAGTATGTGCATTTATCAATCTGCAGTCCTGTATGACTGAAATAAGTGTCAGCCCCCATTGGTGGTTCCTCCTTTATGGCAGAGAAGTGTAAATCCTCTGCCTAAAATGCACCTCAAGGATGAAAATAAAATGGTAATAAAGTTCATTTAATACCATTTTATTTTACATCCTCCCATCCTGAACTGAGTTTCCGGATGGGGCGGGCCACTCCTGCTGAGTTGCAGCATTGAGCTGTGCACAGTTTGAAGTGTGCATGTCTTTTTGGCCGGTTGTCTTGCGACGGCCAGCCAGACATGCGCACTTTAAATGTCTGTAACCTAGCTGCCTTAAGACAGCTGGGTTAGCGGAAGCACAGGCCTCCAGTGCTCTTAAGAGCTCTGAGAGAGGCCACTCCCTCCCATCTTGATGCCTCTTTCATGCTGGTTAAGGGAATTTGTTGGAGTCCAAGAGGAGACTGGAGCTAGGAGGACGTGGGACGTTGTGCAGCAAGCAAGAAGTTTTTCTTTTTTGTTTACACACACAGCTGACCTTGTATGCATGCACACAAGCACCAACACCACATTTGCCTGCTCCCCCAACTTTGCCTACATGTCAGCTGTCACTGTCAGCCCCCTTGTCTGAAGCGCAGAAATTACAGCAGTCGAACAGCACTGTATTAGCAAAATAACAGAAAAATTTGCCTGAGGCTGCATGCCCGGATCATAGAAAGGACATGAAAAGTCAGCACCCACTTCCTTAAATACCGCACATACTGTACTTATATAATGCCATCCCAGATATGAGAGGAGCAGACTACCATGCAGGCATTGTGGTATAAGAAGTGGGGAAATGGATGATGTGGAGGTAAACGCAGACCAACAATTTAGAGATCGTGTACAACTGTAGGAGAGGGGGGAAGGCTAGAAGCTCAGCTGGGGAGGCACTAGGGTCAAATAATTCTAGGACAGCTGTTGGGGGTCTATGGAGGAAGAGATTTAAGAACGGAGGAGAAACGAGAATGTGTGCCATCTTCTACCACCTAAAATATAGAAACTGAAGAAAACACATATCATGACCCAATGCATTGTGTAATATATAACAACAGTAATTAGGTGTTAGAACTCATAGATCCGAGGCATTGAGATTCATGCAAAAAGGGTTTCTGTAACACATGTGAAACCAAATGCTACATTTAGCTCAACTCTATGATGCTACTGCTTGTAGTTGCATGTCAAGGCTGTGCAGCAATCAGATAGGTACATATATGAATGACAAATTGATTCAGTATTCTATTTACAATGAAGTGAGGTAATTGAATTAGCAGTGCAACTGTATCTTCGATCTTTATATTGAGCCCTTTCCAAAAGCTAAAAAATAGGATGAAGATATAGGTGCATATGTCCAAACTGTTTTTGCATTTCTTATCGGTCCAAATCGCTATTTCGGGCCATTAGGAAATGCAAATCTTCCTTTCCTTATGTATGAAAGACATATGCAGCGTTGCAAAATGAAATTTCTTCCCATTAGAAAATAATTTTGCAATTCGCAAAATAATGAAATCGCAAATAGGGATTTCCTATTTGCGATTTCCTAACCGCATGTACAAAGCAATTAGGGAAGGGTGTTTTTAGGGTTTAAGGTGGCTGCATAATTTTTTGGCCAGGGTATTATATTTATGTTTTGGGTAGGTATGGGTTTATAGGTGGGTCTACAAATATTTATACACATTTTTTTTTACAAATATATATATTTAAATAAAGGGATTATACTTACCTGTTAGTTGACTTTACCATGCATGTGCCTTCACTATGAATGCTTTAACAATGAAAAACTAAGATAATGTAAGTATTGTACAAGTAAGTATATATTGTTTCAATATATGTATATATGTATATATACATATAGATCATTTTTTTATCATCAGGGTGCCAGTATGCACCGGGGCTGACAAAGCAGTGGCTCAAGCAGGGCTCCGACTGCCCTTACCATAAATGCACAACTTACCAGACCAGGAAAAAAAGCTCAGACCAATCCTGCAAGTGCAAACACCAGTTTATTTGGCCTCTCCTGGCGCATTCTGGTCCCACCAGGTAACAGGAGTGAAGTGACCAGAACGGATATAATTGTACAACAATAGTGAAAGGACTAATTCAGCGCTGGTACTGTGGGCGCCATATTGGAGCAGTGTTACAAATACATTAACGTTACATTAAATACTTTGTGTGTTGAAACAAATTCAGGTAATGGAGGGGTTAAGATCTGATCCTGAGATAGTGATACATATCAGATAAAGGTGGTAATATTGTGGTCATGTCAAAAGACATACTTGAAGGAGGGTAGAAAACAGTTGGCTGATGAAACCTGCTATACCATCTCTGGTAGGATGGAATTTAGGCAGGCTGAACAAACTTATGTTGAACTACTAACGAACTGGACAGACAAAGGGCTCCTAGAGTGGGAGGAATTTATTTTTCTTAAACCAGATAAGTCTAAGATTCCCATCCTATGTCTCCTCCCCAAATTGCATAGAAATGCCAGCAGTTCCCTGACTGCATCCTCTGTAGGGTCCACTTTAGAAAACATGTCCAGATCCGTGGATCACTACCTTAGATCATTTGTTTCAGCATTGGCAGCCTACTTGGAGGACACAAGAAATTTTCTAACCACCATTGAGGGCATACATTGGGAGAAGGACTAATGACATTGGACATTACCAGCCTTTATACTAGCATACAACATGACATAGGGCTCAGGGCTTGCAGTCACTTTTTACAAGTGAGATCCTTATCTTACCTTCTCAATTCAGAAATGCTTCTGGATATGACAACATTTTGCCTCAACAACCACTTTTTTATTTTTGATAATAAGATCTATAGACAGACCCAAGGAATGGCCATGGGGACTTGTTTCACCCCCAACTACGCCAATTTGGTTGTGGGCTTGTGGGAGGAGAAGGTCCTGCATGGCTACTCTGAATTTGCTGATCATATTGTATTATGGGTCAGATTTATTGATGACATTTTTTAAATCTGGAAAGGTGAGGAAAACTGAGCTAGAGTTGTTCAAAACCTGAACTGTAATGATTGGAACTTACAGTTTAATGGGCACATCAGTAAAAACAAAGTCGATTTCGTGGACGTGGAGGTCAAGGTAATGGGTGAGCACCTTGAAACTACATTATTTCCTAAACCCACAGCAGGCTACAGCATTCTTTTTCCAACTAGTTCTCACCCTAGAAACTTGGTCGATAGTATTCCGTATGATGAACTGCTAAGAGCCAAGACAAACTGGAGTTCCCCAATGACTTATGAACTAGAAGGAAAAGTGTTGGTGAACTGAGTCAGAGAGAGGGATTATTCTAACAAGGTTATTAAACAAGCTGTCAGTAAGGTAGAGGAATTATCCAATATAGCTCACTATGGCTCAGGAGTTGAAGGTTTTGAGATTCATCACAACTTTTTCCAACCAAGCTCCAAAGGTGAAAAAGATACTGATGAAACATTGGCATGCTTTACACACGGACAACACCCTTAGCAAATACATTGGCTGCACTCCACAGATCACTTTTACTCAATGCTGTTGATTGAAATACTCCCTAATCAAGAATTTAAGAACTGAACAAGTTTCCCCCCAAAAAATACAGGGGTTTTTCTGCTGCAGGAATTGGAAGGCATGTAATAAAAGCCACGGTGCTAACAAATTCACGATACCTAACATGGATAAAAAATTTGTCATTAGAAAACACACTTCATGCAATACAGAATATGGGGTTTATTGCTTGATATGGCCATGCTACCGCATGTATTTAGGTAGCACCATCCATAAAGCCAAGAAACATGTGCTGGACCACATGAGAGCTATTACTCATAAGGATGCCTCATATAATGTTGCTAGGTATTTATCAGAAACTCACTCTGGTAATCCAAACCTGCTGCAGTTTATGGTGATAGACAGTATTGCACCAAACAGTAGAGGAGGGGACAAAGATAAAGAATTGCAGATACTGAAATCGAGATATATTTTGTATTTGGACACGCTTCTACCCTAGGAATTGAACTCAGATGAAAAGATGGCAGAACATTTGCATTAATAGGGTGTATAAATCTACTACTCTACTCTTTGCCTTGTCAGGTTGTTAAGTAACTATGGTTTTAATTAAGTCTACTTTTCTTATTCAGGTCAGTGCATGATAGTGTGGATGAGCACAAATGGTCATGGGGATGTGTGTAGCCTTTTCATGCCCACTTGGTTTGGATTGTGATCACTGCATCGTGCAACAGCTACTGCCAGTGAGACTGTTATAATCTTCTGTTAGATAATTTGCACACTTGGGCTATATTTCTGCAGTATTATTTTTTCATATTTATCTTACAGTTTTGCCACTTTAGGATTGAATGTAGAATATTAAGATATGCATATAATTTTGGAGTAAGGATAACCTTTAGTAAGTGGCACATTATACTGCCGGCTAATTGGGCAGTAAGGGTGCTCCTAATAGGGACTTTAAGTGCTTTATTTAATCATTTCATGGAATTATTGACCTCCTCTTAGGAACCCTTTGCATGTTTATTTGATTGTTCTCTTGACAATACATGACTGATTACGGACCTGGCTATGAGCTAGTGAGTGGGAAGGATCATCATATTACAATTGTTTTTTCATGTATTAGTAACACTATGTTTTGGTATTTTTCAAAAAAATTTAGTTAAGTGCCATCCCATCATGTCCAGTTCGCAAATATTTAATCGAATGATAATTGTTTATAGTATCAATGCATTATTCAACATGTTGAGGACATTATTTACTGTTTGACTAGCATAAATAAGAGACAACACACAATATATTTTATGTAACTTTAATGTACTTGTAACACTGCTCCAAGATGCTGTCCACAGTACCGGCACTGAATTAATCCTTTCACTGTTTTTGTACACTTATATCCGTTCTGGTCACTTCACTGCTGTTACCCGTTAGAAAGGTCTGGTGGGACCGAAATAAATCGGGAGAAGCCAAATAAACTGGTGTTTGGATTTACAGGATTGGTTTGGGTTTATACTTGTAAAAAACTCACCTTTTCATTGTAAAGGCATGTATGGTAAAGGTACATATACATATATATATATGTGTGTGTGTGCGCGTGTATGGGTGTGTGTGTATATGTATAGATAAATATGCATGTTTATATATATATATATAATCACTGAAGAAACAGAAGGTTACAGGAACATTATAGTTAGGTTCTGCGTTTACACGCTCAAAAACATAGATATTTTGCTGCTTTAGTTAGAGTTAGAGTTATTTCAAGTAACTATAACTTGTGCCCTAAGGTAACTATAACTCATGCCCCCGCCATGTGCAGTGTTCTCATCAATTTTATTGCACATGTTGCAGTGATAATATCAATGATGCTATAGGAGATGACATATGTTGGGTAATTAGCTGTGCACCGGGCCAGGTGAGGTTTCATGTGTTGAGTCATTTAAGTGGCTCCATTCCTGGTGGTGCTCTTCCGTCAATTCCTTTAAGTCTTAGCTTTGCAACCATACTCTCGCCGGAAGATCCTCTGTGGGTCATGGGAATAACACCACCGGATCACCAGGTGGCATCATTTTTGGTTGTAACTACAATGGTATCTGATTGTCTTAGAACCTCTGACTTTCGTTCTTGTTTAGTGAAAACATCCTTGGCAAATACTTTCGCTTTGGTTCATCTTGCGCCGATCCAAGAATTTCACCTTTAGTAGCATTACATAAATGTCCCCATCTGTCCCTCTTAATCATGCTCCGAAAACCAAACAAATAGCACCGGAGTACTATTCTATTGTGCCTAGCTGAAATATTTAGGTGACTGGCCTGCTTTGAACACTGTATTTTTTCAAAGTAAAAGCTTCAGACCTCAAGGATACTCAGTAAAGAGCATCAAGGAGGAACAGAGGAGCAGGGGCTAGCATAAGTGGTAGTTCATCTCTCTGGATCACCAGCTTGATCCCACGATCCAAATGCAATCTTTTTAACTGCAGCAACTTTAATGTATACTATTGGAGCTGGACTTACCGCTGCTTCTGGTGCCAGGCTTGCCCTCAAATGGATCCAAATATAAGGCCACAAAAGAGTTCTGTATTGTTGTTGGGAGTGGGTAATTTGCATGTCTGCTGCCTTCCTTGGGTGTAATAGCTGTTTCTGAGGCTCCCTGTCTCAAATCAAACCCTGCATCCCCGTTACTTGAGGTCACCATGGTAGACACAGAAAGTACCATCAAAAGTTGACAGGGCAAGCATCTGATTGTATTATCGCCATCACAGGGATGTATGATCAGCCCAAGATTATCTAGACTCACCAAAGTGGCCGCGTGAGTCCGGATTGGTCTTTGTCTATTAAATGTACGCTACCTGGGAGGTCAGCACTCATCAACATGTATGAACTCTAGAATTATCACAGTTATCTGATTAACAGATGGAGAAATCAAATGAGGCATAACTGATTGTTAGAAATTGAGGTTCTAGTTTGCAGAGGTAGGCATCCTGCCTAAGTAGGTACCACTACTCTAGTCAGATACACACCCTAAATTAACCTGTGCTCACCCTCTGGTAGCTTGGTATTGAGCAGGCACGCTTAACTTAAGAGGTAATGTGTAAAGTATTTGTGCAACACTTAAACTAAAGTAACACAGGGAAAACCCCACAAAAAGACTCTACATGAGTTTTGTAAAATAGAAAACACTTATCTGAGTAAAATAAGACCAAGATGACAAAAATCACATACGCATTTCTCAAGTTATCTCCTTAAATACACCAGTCAATCACAGTGCTCAATGGAACACATTTCCTTCTTTTATAATCCATATGGTAGTGCTATGAGTGTGGCCCAGAGGTTCCCTTCAGTGCTCCCAATGTGATTTACTAAGTTAGTTGATATTGATTCCTTGAGACTGAGTTGTTCTCAGTCAAACACCCAGCAGCCTGTGAGCTCCCAAGGCAGCTGCAGTGGCCGTCTGGATCTCCTTAGATTCACCGTACCTTCATGCGAAGAGGCAGGGGTGGCGGCCTTGTGACTCCTGTCACTGGGTTTGTGGGTTTGAAGGAGCTGTGGCAATGGGCCGCATTGGGCTATCCGTGGGCCGGAGTTGGCGGTCCATGGACACGAGGAACACGGGGTGGCAATTCCTGTCGATTAGGTTCCTTTGCTCGGTGCTGACGCCAAAGTCTGAGGCGGCCATCATAATCAGTATGAGGATCTGGCCTTCAAAGGTGATAGTTGCAGATCTGAATCGGAATGCTTAGACCGTTGTATGACCCCTTTGACTGGTCAGGGGAGCAACATGCTCTCCTGAATGAAACTGGGTCGTGAGGCTCACAGACTGAGTTGGTGTTCAGACGCATTCTGATCTTGGTCAGCAACCAGCTGCTCGACTCTCAAGTTGCAGAGTCCCATGGCAATTTGCAAGAAGGGGGAGTGTCATGCCGCTTGACCTCCACAACTATAAAGCCACTCGTTGGGCACAACACTGATGCAGGATATTGATGATATAAAAACACTGATGACTGGTGTTGTTTCGTTGCCCATAAATTATATACAGAAATCTGCCTAGGCATCAGAGGTAATAACATGACTCCTATTTAGTGAAAACGTCCTTGCTATACTTATGCACCATTTAGGAAACTTAACCCACCTCACACATTGAGATCATCAAGTCCCTGTTATATTTTTAGTTGTTAGTTTCAGAGTTTTTTTGCCTGATTCACTCTGTCCTATTTCTATTTCTTGCCCCTCAGTTACAAGCATCGCACTGGTGTATGGTGGGTCATGTCCTTGACGTCACTGTTGCCTAGTGGCACTCGCTCTATATAAAAATCGACTACACTCACTCATGGGTGCTTGCAGTAGAGTTCCCTAGCTCTGATTGGCACCATGAGTGTCTGAGCAGGATAAAAGGACGGCAAATCTGGTAAAGTGTGTTTGTCGAACAAGCCTTTGTTTCTTTTCCTTTGGACTCTGTTAGCAGTGTGGGCAACATCTGAGCTTAACCAATGTTTGCTCTGACAAATTCTTGATGACCAAGGATAGGCGTCATACAAACTCTGTGAGAATTGCATGTTCAGAGGCTTTCTAAATGCAGCCTTAGAGTTTATCTTTATTGCAGTACAAAGGTCAACACCAATGTGCAGAGATGTGTAAGTTAAAGCATAAAAAAGGAGAGTTTTCACGTTGGAACAAAAATATAAGAGATACTGTAAGGAAATGCCTCCTTGGCATGGTTACCCCCTGACTTTTTGCCTTTGCTGATGCCAAGTTATGATTTGAAAGTATGCTGAGGCCTGCTAACCAGGCCCCAGCACCAGTGTTCTTTCCCTAACCTGTACCTTTGTTTCCACAATTGGCACACTCTGGCATCCAGGTAAGTCCCTTGTAACTGGTACCCCTGGTACCAAGGGCCCTGATGCCAGGGAAGGTCTCTAAGGGCTGCAGCATGTCTTATGCCACCCTGGGGACCCCTCACTCAGCACAGACATACTGCTTGCCAGCTTGTGTGTGCTGGTGGGGAGAAAATGACTAAGTCGACATGGCACTCCCCTCAGGGTGCCATGCCAACCTCACACTGCCTATGGCATAGATAAGTCACCCCTCTAGCAGGCCTTACAACCCTAAGGCAGGGTGCACTATACCATAGGTGAGGGCATAGGTGCATGAGCACGATGCCCCTACAGCGTCTAAGCAAAACCTTAGATATTGTAAGTGCAGGGTAGCCATAAGAGTATATGGTCTGGGAGTCTGTCATACACGAACTCCACAGCACCATAATGGCTACACTGAAAACTGGGAAGTTTGGTATCAAACTTCTCAGCACAATAAATGCACACCGATGCCAGTGTACATTTATTGTGAAATACACCCCAGAGGGCATCTTAGAGATGCCCCCTGAAAACATACCTGACTTCCAGTGTGGGCTGACTAGTTTTACCAGCCTCCCACACACCAGACATGTTGCTGGCCACATGGGGAGAGTGCCTTTGTGACTCTGTGGCAAGTAACAAAGCCTGTACTGGGTGGAGGTGCTTCTCACCTCCCCCTGCAGGAACTGTAACACCTGGCGGTGAGCCTCAAAGGCTCACCCCCTTTGTTACAGCACCCCAGGGCACTCCAGCTAGTGGAGATGCCCGCCCCCTCCGGCCACGGCCCCACTTTTGGCGGCAAGGCCGGAGGAGATAATGAGAAAAACAAGGAGGAGTCACTGGCCAGTCAGGACAGCCCCTAAGGTGTCCTGAGCTGAGGTGACTCTGACTTTTAGAAATCCTCCATCTTGCAGATTCCCCCATTAGGATAAGGGATGTGCCTCCCTCCCCTCAGGGAGGAGGCACAAAGAGGGTGTAGCCACCCTCAGGGCTAGTAGCCATTGGCTACTAACCCCACAGACCTAAACACACCAGAACCTAGGAAAACAGATTCCTGCAACCTAAGACGAAGAAGGACTGCTGACCTGAAGCCCTGCAGAGAAGACGGAGACACCAACTGCTTTGGCCCCAGCCCTACCGGCCTGTCTCCCCACTTCAAGAAAAACTGCAACAGCGATGCGTTCCCCAGGGTCCAGCGACCTCTGAAGCCTCAGAGGACTACCCTGCATCTAAAAGGACCAAGAACTCTCGAGGACAGCGGCCCTGTTCCACAAAGACTGCAACTTTGCAACAAAGAAGCAACTTTTAAAGACCACACGTTTCCCGCCGGAAGCGTGAGACTTTCCACTCTGCACCCGACACCCCCGGCTCAACCTGCGGAGAAACAACACTACAGGGAGGACTCCCCGGCGACTGCGACCCTGTGAGTAGCCAAAGCTGAACTCCCTGAACCCCCCAGCGACGCCTGCAGAGGGAATCCAGAGGCTCCCGCTGACCGCGACTGCCTGTTTCTAAGAACCCGACGCCTGGTAAAGACACTGCACCCGCAGTCCCCAGGACCTGAAGGATCCGACCTCCAGTGCAGAAGCGACCCCCGGGTGTCCCTCTCCCTTGTCCAGGTGGTGGCTACCCCGAGGAGCCCCCCCTTTCCTGCCTGCTTCGCTGAAGAGACCCCTGGGTCTCCCATTGAACTCCATTGCAAACCCGACGCCTGTTTGCACTCTGCACCCGGCCGCCCCTGTGCCGCTGAGGGTGTACTTTTTGTGCCCTACTGTGTCCCCCCCGGTGCCCTACAAAACCCCCCTGGCCTGCCCTCCGAAGACGTGGGTACCTACCTGCTGGCAGACTGGAACCGGGGTACCCCCTTTTCCATTGAAGCCTATGCGTTTTGGGCACCACTTTGACCTCTGCACCTGACCGGTCCTGAGCTGCTGGTGCGGTAACTTTGGGGTTGCCCTGAACCCCCAACGGTGGGCTACCTTGGACCCAACTTTGAACCCTGTAGGTGGTTTACTTACCTGCAAAACTAACAAACACTTACCTCCCCCAGGAACTGTTGAAATTTGAACAGTGTCTAGTTTTAAAATAGCTTATTGCCATTTTTGTGAGAACTGTACATGCTATTTTGCTGAGTCAAAGTTCCTAAGTTACCTAAGTGAAATACCTTTCATTTGAAGTATTACTTGTAAATCTTGAACCTGTGGTTCTTAAAATAAACTAAGAAAGGTATTTTTCTATACAAAAACCTATTGGCCTGGAATTGTCTTTGAGTGTGTGTTCCTCATTTATTGCCTGTGTGTGTACAACAAATGCGTAACACTACCCTCTGATAAGCCTACTGCTCGATCACACTACCACAAAATAGAGCATTAGAATTATCTCTTTTCGCCACTATCTTACCTCTAAGGGGAACCCTTGGACTCTGTGCATGCTATTTCTTACTTTGAAATAGTACATACAGAGCCAACTTCCTACAGATACTGATTCTGAGATAGCACTTTGCTATCCACTGAAGTTGAATGAATGCGCATAACAATCCTTAAAATGTCTAAATGTGTATGTTGTCTGAAGCAAGTCACATACTATTATCTGATAAGGAAATCTGGAGATAAGAATGTACCTACACTGAAGTAAGTTAGATACGTTTCCTGAAGTGATATCTTAAAGAAAGACATAAAGATTAAGTTGGAAGTACTGAGTCATAAGACACAAATTGCTGTTTATCTCTGGTGACTCTCCTGTTCAATGCTAAAGAATTGCCAAGTCTCAGGTGAGGAAACCATCTTCCTGGTTTACTAGTGAGTTAGAGAGTGTTGGTTGTGAAACATTGTTAACCAGTAACATCGTTCATTTACAGATCTCCTCCTCACAGTAGCCTCCCTAATAGCCTTCCCCTTGTTAAGCCACTCCGATCGTTTGGGGTTAATCTTGGCCCAGAGTCGGTGCTGCTCGAAGGTGGACTTTGAGGGCACTGCTCCAGAGGAATCAAGACTTAGCTTGTCAGGAAGTCTTTGATGGCTCTGAGACTTCAGAAAACAGGAGGCAAGCCCTTGGAGTCATACCGGGTTCAAATGAGCTGGGTCCAGTCCTTGTCTTCAGCAGTGAAGAGATCAGCAGAAAGTAGGGCAGCTCAGTAAAGCATAGAAGCAGTTCCTTGGAACAGTCAGTCAAGGCAAAGTAGCAATACTTACCACACAGCAGTCTTTACTCCAGCAGAGTTCTTCCCAGGTCCTGTAGTGTACTGATATGGTGGGGTCAGAACCCAGTGCTTATACCTAAAAGTGCCTTTGATGTAGTGGGTGACTTCAAAGGAACTCTCTGAAGTGCACAATGATCCCTTTCAACCCACTGCTGTCTGCCAGGCTCTCTGTGGGGGGTGGGAGGGTTTGGCCAGTCCTATGTGGGAGTCAGGCCACTACAATTTCAAGTGTAAGTGTGATTCTCTCCCACCCTTCCTGCCCAGGAAGACCCATCAGTATGCTGATGAAAGCAAATGTAATTGAGTGTCCTGTGTTGTGGCTGTGTAGAGGGAATGCACAAATGTAGCTATCACTTCACCCAGCTAAGACGTGTATTGGATGCAGGTTGTCAGGCACATGAGCAATAAGAGCAGAGAAATGCCCACTTTCTAAAAGTGGCATTTCTAAAATACTAGTGTTAAATCCGACTTTACCAGTAAAGAGGATTTATCATTACCATTCCGATGATATGAAACATGATGTAGCTACTTTTCTCTGTTCAGGAATTTTAGCTTAATTGTATTAAGGGATTCACAGTGCAGGCCTATGAGAGGAGTAGGCCTCACAATAGTAAAAAACAAACTTGGGAGCTTTTCACTGCCAGGACATGTAAAACTTAAAAGTACAGGTCCTGCCTTTTGACTACATAGGACACTGCCCCATGGGTTACCTAGGGCCTCCCTTAGTGTGACTTATAATATATGTAATAAAGGGGGAGTTTAAGGCTTGCAAGAGGTTCTAAATGGCAAGCAGAAGTGGCTGTGAAACTTCACACACAAGCTCTTCAGTGGCAGTCGTGAGACATACTTAAGGGCTAATGAAGCGGGTGGCGCGATCAGTGCTGCAGTAGCATTTAAGTTACAGCCCCTGGGTATATGGTATACCAGTTTACATGGGATTTAAAAGTAGATTAAATATGCCAATTGTGTATACACCAATGTTACCTGGTTTAGGGGAGAAGCACATGCACTTTAGCACTGATCAGCAGATAAGATAAGCAAAAAGGGGAAGTAAACAGGTAAAAGGTTGGGAGAAGACTACCCTAAGGATGTCAAGTCTAACACTGATTTAATGAGCCATTCACGGTTTCACTGTCCCTGCCTTGTGTACTTACATGTGCACAGCTGAATCTCTGAGACAAGCAATTGCTACTGGTAGGATCAACCAGGTAGCTGCACCGGCTGGAAAGGGTTGATGGGAGAGGCATAACTGTCCCAGACCAACCTTCGCACCCCTCTTGAGCCTGCTGTATGGGGAAAGCCCCTGCCTTGGGGGCTTGCAGGGAGATAGGCCAGTCGCAGGGGCACCAGTGGACCTCGCTGTCTCCATGTTGATGGAAGGGAGAGGCGGGCTGAGGCGCAGCCTGAGCAAGATGCAAGGTCTCCAGGGACACCTCAGTGAACGTTCATTCTGAGTTGCTGTGGAAGTGTGCTGTGTGGAGGAGGGGGGCAGAGTGGCATGCGGGCCCCAGACCACCAGATGGCATCCAAGTTCTGCCGCACCTCAACCCCATCCACTGTGGTCGGGCCACTGGGGGGTGCAAGCTGCCAAGTTGCTTTGCCTTGACTCTTCTGGGTAGGGCGTCCATGAAAGGCAGGCCCTTGAGTCTGTGGGTCACTGGTGGGGTGGAAGCTCTTTGCCTTAACAATAGCTGAGTCTGGCCAAGCATTCCATGCCTAAGTGGAGTAAGCGAGCTTGGACTCCACCAGGGATTCTCC